>NC_072402.2:175152500-176641250 GCF_028858775.2 Pan troglodytes
GCTGAACTGAACTTGGAAGGAAAGTTTGTCAGAAGAAAAGGTGAGAGAAGATAGCATTATCAGTAAAGGGGAAGAGACATCTGAGCACACATATTTACGAAAAGCACATCAGACTTGGGAACTGCCGGATGTGCTCTCTGGGGACCTAACTGAGAACCACTGTCCTAAGAAGCCAGGAAAGGCCAGAGACTACTGCAGCCCACTGAACCTTTCTGGCTAGGTGACTGCATGGGAGAAAGATAGTGCTGACCACTTTCAGAAGGCAGCGGTGGGACCCCTTGGCTCACTACTTCAGGCGGCGGGAGAAGGATCCTGGTTGTCCTTGGGGCTGAAAAAGGATGGTGAATCACTTCTGCTTTCCAAAGCACTAGGGCTGTTTGACCACCCAGGAACTGGAACTAGCTGGTTGTTACACCCAAATCTCTTCGGATGCTGGGCTCCTAAACGTGTCACTGTGCAGATGCAGTTGGGAGTAGGCAGGTGAAGAGGTAAAGAAGCCACAAGGGACAAGCCATCAAGCTCTGGGGCTCATCTGGCAGGAGGGCTGCCGAGGAATAGATCACCAGGTTCTGTCCTCAGTCCCGAGGCCTGGTTCATTCCCCTGGCTTCAATTACATCTCTGCGCTGGTAAATGCTAGCCCTGCACTTCTCCACTTAGATGTCTCACGGGAGCCTTCGAGTTAACATGCCTCAACTGAATTCACTGTCTTCTGCAAATCCCATCCTGGCTCAGTGAAAGGCACCACCATCTTGCTGGTCACCAAGCAAACACCTGGGAGACATCCCTGCCTCCATCTCCCTCTCCTGCCATCAGATCAAAGGCCCATCACTTCGGCTTCCTCTGAAAATCCCTCTCTTCTTCTCTGGCCCCACCATCAATCATCTCTCCCTTGGCCTGCGTTTCCTGCCTGAGGCATCGAACTCGAGGTCTTCCTGCCTGGAACCCTCCAAGCTACCTTCCATTTGGCCACGGCATAATCTTAGGATGCAGGTGTGACCAAGTGCATGCTTTGATTAAAACCCTCAGTGACTTCTCTCACCGGTAGGATAAAGCCACAGCTCTTCCGCAGGGCCTCAGAGGCCCTCCCTCAACAACACTGTCCATCCTGCCTCTCTTCTGCTCAGTTTTGGCTGTCAAGCTGCTGTGGAATGTGCCGTGCCTGCTGCCAGGAGGGCCCTCCTGAGGAGTCTGTACTCACAGTCAGCCTCTTGTAAAGCCATTTCCAGGCAGGATGGGGGACTTCCCTCATCCCAGTACTTGTCACATGCTAATATGCTTGTCCAGTTTTGTGTCAGTCTCCCCACTGGACAGCTTCTTCTGGGTGAGAACTTAACTGTGTCACACTTTGGCTGCCAGTATTTGTAGAAGTGTTTGCTGAATGAATAAATGACTGACTGAAGCAAGTCCTCAGCTTGGAGGAATCCAGCAAGCAACTTCTCAGGCCATGACACGTTTTTTCCTCCAGTTATTTGCCCCCAGGATCCCTGACCCTGATGCCTCCCAAACTCATTCAGACCTTCCCAGAACAGTGAGCCAAGCTGAGGCCTTTGGCAGCCAGCATCATTCATGCCCCAGAAGTCCTGGGGGTTGGGGCGAGGGTCCTCAGGGAGGAGAGACGGCAGAGCTGGGCTCTCCCTACACCCACCTTCTTTTTCAGCTTGTGCCGGGCCCGCTTGGCGGCCCTGGCGCTGTTGGGGACTTTGGGCTCCGTGCTGTTGATGAATTCCAGCAGCTCATCCACATCTCGGTGGTCCACGGCGGGCTCCCCAGGGATCCCGCCCAGGGTGCCCCCCTTCATGGGCAGCTCCTCTTTCCGCCTGGTCAGCCTCGAGCGGAGCTTCTCCCGGATCTCGGTATAGTTCCGACTCGTCGGGGCAGCGGGTGGCTGGGGGTGGGGGGGAGGTGCTGACATTACACCCTGGGCCTGGGGGGCCCACAGCACTCCCTCCCACGGGCACCAAGTATGTGAGGAGAAGCAAGACAACTGTTCTCTCTACCATTAGCCACCAAGGCCACATGGCTTCACCCTCTCAGCCAGGCTGAATCCAGGCGGCAGTGGGTGAAGGGACTAGGAGGGAACAGGGCAGAGCTGGGCAAACACTGACTGGGGAGCCAGGAAAACAAGTTGGAGCCCGGGCTTCGTCACCGGGAAGCTGTATGACCTTGGGCGAGTCACCGAGTCTTTGTGAGCCTCAATTTTGTCATCTCTAAAATGAGGATAATAACCCCTAGCTCAAAGGTGACTAGCAATTTAATTACTTTCATTTCTTCTTTCCTCAGCTGCTCTACCCTAACCAGCGGCCCTCTCCTCTTCACCTTATGAGACTTCTGCACTGCTTCCTCCCCCTGGCCAGAGCCAGCATGCCCTCTGATCTGAGCCTCCTTCCTGGCGCCGTCTGTGCTCACGGCCTGTCCCTCGGCTGGCTGTCACACTTGGGGGACTGAGAGCCTTTTTGCTTCCACTCTGCCTTCATCACTCCCAAGCGTTCACTTCTCTGGGATTACACACGTATACATACTCATCAGAATCATAGCTTTCTCTCTGCCATTTCCTTTCCTTTTGCCTAAGGAAAAAAAGTCAATCTTAAGAGAAACCATGAGAAGAGCCAAGGTAGCAAAATGTTTAAAAACCCCTACCTCACAAATGTGCTGTGAGGATCAAGCGAGCGGACGCAGGTGCAAGGACTCACGGCCCCAGCACGGTAATTACCACCGTGAGCAACGGGGTCTCTGGGGAGAGCAGGGTGCTCCTTTTGCTCACCTTGGCTGGCCCCCAGCCCTCTCTAGCCTGGGCAGGCTCACTCACCGCATTGTGGCCGAAGAACTCACAGTAGCAGCAGTCACAGAACTTCCCATCTCTCTGGTGGGTGGAGGACGAGGTGCAGGAGCTTCGCTCAGAGCTGCTATCCTCTTCCTCACCCAGCCCCTCATCTGCCTCGCAGGGCTGGGGCAGCTGGCAAGCCAGGCCACTGTGTGCAAACTTGTGCCCCTTGCACCCGGGATCCCTGATGATGGGGAGGAAGGCCCAGAGGTGAGGCAGGTGATGCAGAAACCCAGGAAGCATCCCAACCACCACCTGCCATCCTGACCGCCCTTCACTTGCCCCACTCCACAGAGGTCCCAGGTGGTCCAACTACATTGCACCTCTCACCTGAACAGGGCGAACACCTGCACTGTCCCTCAAGGCCCATCCCAAACACAAATGCGGCTCTTCTGGAAAGGTTTCCCCACGCCTCCCCTGCCTGCACCCACCATGCACCCCTTCTCAGGCTACTGTGCACACGTCACTCCATCTTCTGCTTATTGTGCGTCACTGTCATGGTCTGTTTGCACATTTGTCTCTCAAACTGGACTGCACGCCTCAAGGGCAGGGGCTGTGTTGCTTCAGTTTTTGGGTCCCAGTGTGTAGCATAACAACCCTGCACACAGCAGGTGCTCAATAAATAGGCCTGAACCCATTAGTGGGCTGAAGGCTCCTCTGGAACACTCAGGGCTATCCATGAGGCCAGTCTCCTTTCACTTTCTAAGGTGCTTCTGAGCAGACTCTGGTGCTCTGGAGCAGATGGGTGGAGCTGCCTTAACCACAGGGCACGGAGTTGAGAAAAAGCAAGTGACTTCTGGGACACCAACTATAAGAGCCACTGTTTGTGCCAGGTTCTAGAGTCGGCATTTTTTTTTTTTTTTTTGAGACGGAGTCTTGCTGTGTCGCCCAGGCTGGAGTGCAGTGGCATGATCTCGGCTCACTGCAAACTCCGCCTCCCAGGTTCACGCCATTCTCCTGCCTCAGCCTCCCGAGTAGCTGGGACTACAGGCGCCCGCGACCACGCCTGGCTAATTTTCTTGTATTTTTAGTAGAGACGGGGTTTCACCGTGTTAGCCAGGATGGTCTCGATCTCCTGACCTAGTTGATCCACCTGCCTCGGCCTCCCAAAGTGCTGGGATTACAGGCGTGAGCCACTGCGCCCGGCCTCGGCATATTACTTGTAACCATCCCCCAAGTCCTCCAAAATAAGTGTCATTATCCCCACTTTGCGGTGGTAGAGAGTGAAGCTGAGTACTTGACTGCTTTGCCCAACAGGTGGCCAGGACTCAAGGATGCAAACAGACAGTGACAATGATGCACGATAAACAGGAGGATAAAGTGAGGTGTGCACAGTGCCCTGAGAAGGGGTACATGGTGGGTGCAGGCAGGGGAGATGTGGGGAACACAAGCCCACGCTTCTCTCTATGCAAAGCTCATATTCTCTCCACTGTACTGTTCTGCCTCTGGATTTCAGGAAGCACTGGGATATCTTGTAATACAGAGTATTTTCCCAGGGTAAGAATGAGACATACGCCTGAAACATCCCATAATTTGAGCCAGAAGAGCTGAAGCCTTAGGCTGGGCCATGAGCAGCTGAAGCACCCATTGGGCTGGTCCCAACGCTGGGCTGAGGCTGAGGTGGCAGGGGAACTGAGAGCAAGGATGGAGCTCAAGGAGCTGTGTGGAGGCCCAGCTTCCAGGGCAGTCCAAAGCAGCCCTCTCTGCTGCTAGAAAGGATGCTAAGCATGTGACGTGGATTAAAAAAGATGGTGGCAGGAATCATTATCAGTGGTGCTTACAGAAGTTTGTTCTAAACCAACCATTCATTATCTATTGCATTAGCAAAATTGATTTTTTTTTTTTTTTTTTTTTTTGGAGACGGAGTCTCGCTCTGTTGCCCAAGCTGGATGGAGTGCAGTGGTGCGACCTCGGCTCACTGCAACCTCCGCCTCCCAGGTTCATGCGATTCTCCTGCCTCAGCCTCCTGAGTAGCTGGGACTACAGACACACGCCACCATGCCCAGCTAATTTTTTTTTTTTTTTGTATTTTTAATAGAGACGAGGTTTCACCATGCTGGCCAGGCTGGTCTGGAATTCTTGACCTCGTGATCTGCTCGCCTCAGCCTCCCAAAGTGCTGGGATTACAGGAATGAGCCACCGCGCCTGGCCAGCAAAACTGATTTTATTTTCTATTTTGAGACTGGCTCTCACTTTGTTGCCTAGGCTAGAGTTCAGTGGCACGATGTCAGCTCACTGCAGCCTGTATCTCCCAGGCTCAAGCGATCCTGTACCACTTCAGCCCCCGCAACCTAAGTAGCTGGAACTAGAGGCATGCACATTATGCCCCACTAGTTTTTAAATTTTTTGTAGAGACAGAGTCTCATTATGTTGCCCTTGCTAGTCTCCAACTCCTGGGCTCAAGCAATCTTTCTGCCTCGGCCTCCCAAAGGGCTGGGATTACAGGCATGAGCTGGGCACCAGGCCACAAAATTGATTTTAGAAAAATTAAAATAGTGTGCCTGTGAATATGGGAAACCAGCACTCATTGGTGGTTACATCAATTTGGAGACCCCTTTGGATAGCAGTTTTTCAGTGTGTATTAAGAACCCTCAAAGAGAACAAAAAACACCTAAACAGCCTTTAACTAGTAACTTTTTTCATTCTGAGAACTTGATTCCAACAAGAAAAATCCAAAAGAGGAAAAAGGCTTTAAGAAAAGACATCTTTAGAGACACTGTTGGTAATGTTAAAATGTCCGAATAACCCAAATGCTCAGCAACTGGAGAACAGTAACATGAATTGCGCTCGATGTTCTCCAGCCTTTGAAGCTAGAGGCTAAGAACACCACAAGAGAACACAAATATGCTGAGGAGGCAACGCTAAGTGAAAACCGGCGGGTGGCAGACTGCAGACACTGTCAACCCGGCATGTGCCAGACACAGGAGACTTTCCAATAGGAAGACAGAAATGCATGATAAACACAGATCTGATTTCTAACATAAAAATATACCTCTATCTTCTCTAAAGAATTCTCTTTCAAATATATGTTAGTATAACCTTTCTTAGTACTTAAGAGTTACTTCTAGGAATCTCCCTGAAGGACATGATTTCTCATTCAAACAGATTTAGGTGCAGGGATGCTTATTACAGTCTCATTCATTATGGTTAAACAACTGGAAATGCCTTGATATCCAGGAATAGGGGAATGATAAAGTATGCTTGAGCTATACAGTAAGACATTATATGACTATTGAAAAGTTTCTTGAAGAATTTTAACTGGGGAAATGATCATGACATAATGTTAAAAAATTACTACTACGTGAAAGGTATATCAAATATCTAAGTATGTTATTTATATACAGAAACATGGTGAAAATATACCACAGTGGTAGAAGTTTAGGTTGTGAAGACATTTTTTTCCTTATACATTTCTGAATTGTTCCAAGTTAAAACAAAACAAAACACAAAACAAAAAAAACCCCACATACTATTATTTTTTTTTTTAAAGCTCTGTCACCCAGGCTGGAGTGCAGTGGCATGATCAATGCTCACAGCAACCCTAAACTCCTGGGTTCAGGCAATCCTCCTGCCTCAGCCTCCTGAGTAGCTAGGACTACAGTTGCATGCCACCATGCCTGGCTAATTTTCAAAATTTTTTGTAGAGAGGGGGATCTTGCCATGTTGCCCAGGCTGGTCTCAAACTCCTAGGCTCAAGTGATCTTCCTGCCTAGGACTCCCAAAGCGCTAGGAGTATAGGTGTGAGCCACTGTGCCAGGCCAAAACACATACTTCTTTACAATTGAAAAATAATGAAAGGAAAGACATAGTCTACTTTTTAATTGCCACCTCAAAGTTAACCCCAAATTTTCCAAAATTCTAAGTTCAAGTGGGTAGAGAGTTTGCCCTTCATGCAGCACACTTACCTGTGAGTGCTAGGGAGTGGCTGAGAGCTCGGGGGTGGGAGGAGAGGCCCACTGCAGTGCCCACCACAGTGCCCGCTGCAGGGGTGGCTGCACCCCGAGAATGGTGGGGGCATCTTCAGGAGCGGCATGCTGGTGGAGGGTAAATGGGAGCTCTGACATGGCCCTGGAGTGTGGGGGGCAGTGGCAGCAGCAACAGGGCACTCTGAAGCCTGGGCAGGGAAAGGTGCTGCCGGGGTGGTGGGCAGCAGGTGTGGGTGGGGCGGGGAGCCAAAGGAGCTGGGGTGAGACGGGATTAGAGATGCTGGCTGGGGGTGGTGGCCGGTGGGGCTGTTAGGGGGAGCAGTGAGGTCTGAGTGCTGGTGGTGCTCCGAGACAGGGAAAGCCTCACCTGTGGGCAGAGGGAGGAGAAAGGGGTCAGAATGGGAGCCCAGACCTGGGAAGGAAAGCCCACAGGCTCACTGCCACAGCATCCTGCTTCTGTGACAAGAGGGCACAGCCTCTCAGCACAGGGGACCCTGGAGCTGCAGAAGATTCTGTGTGGGCAGCAACACAGCTGAGCAGGCTCAAGGAGCCCAGGCCCAAGCAAGAAGGTACTAGGAATGCTGATTCCACACAAGGCTCCATGCCTTTTCTGAAGCATGAGCAGAGGATATGCATTCTGTCTCTGAGGGTCTCTCTAGGATCTGCTTGTACACAGGTGCTCCTCAGCCCTGGAGGATGATCTGCAGAAGACAGTGGAGCAGCAGGCCCAGGCTCTGCCTCTGTGCCACGTGTACCACAGCAGCAGGGCATGCCAGACCCCTGAGGGCCCCAGATTTCAGAGAAGTGGGAAAAAGGTTCTGATGACTCTCTAGCTTATGTACCAAAATTAATGGAATTATATACTGCTCAACACTCATAATTCTGGGGGCAGACCCACTTTGAAGAACTCAGCTCCTTCATTTAGAAGTATGACAGTAAATCATATTTACATAATAAACCAATAACCCAAGAGTTTTGTCTCTGGGTCTCTGAGAGTTATTTCAGGGTCAAAGAAGACTTACACAGCTGCTAAATTAGCTAATAACGATTACGGCTTACACTGCCAATCTCTTGGGCATTTAAATTCAGTGCTTTTATACCCATCCCTTAGGTGGGGAAGTCAAGGCCTAGGAAGACAAGGTTGCCCAGGTCCTCTGTGGTGCTGCAGGGGTCAGGTGATCTAAGTCCTACGACTCCACTTTCTACTCAGACACACCTCACCGGATGCCCTCTTGATCCAATGTGAACTACCAGAGCCAATGACAAGTTTGAGAGGCAAACGTTTTTCTATTAGCAGTATTTTTCAAGTTCAGAGTTGTGGGGAAAGGAGTTCCAGAGATAGTCAAGGTCTAAGCTGCCCCTGCTTCCACCAGAACAGTTCCACTTTTACTTATTTTAGTAACCAGTCTTATGATTTGTTTGAACAAAGTGGATAGGAAAACACAGCTGTCCACATTTATAGGGCCTGGCTCTCTCCCGAGCCTGGAGACTCACCGGGGATGGTAGGAGGACTCCCAAGAGAGCTGCCTGGCATGGCCCCACTGGAATGTGGGGAATTCCAGAGGCCCGAGAGCTTATGTGCCGACAGGAACGAGCTAGGATCCCAGTCTCCTGAGTTCCCAGGGCAGGAAGAGGAGGACGAGGATGAGGATGATGAGGAGGAAGACGAGGACGAATGAGAGTCATCTCCACAAGACTGTGATTTGCAGGATGTGTGTGACAAGGAGATCTGGAGAAGGGGGAGGAAAAAGGCTCACGGTCAAACAGCAAACATCGGAGCTGACCCTCTGCTGCCTCAGCTTTTCCTGAGGGAGCTCCTTCTCCTCCAGGCCATGTGCCATAGCAAAAACACAATGAATACAACTCCAGCTATGAGAACAAATGAGGGCCAGGCCTTTGCTGGGAAAGGGCTGTGGTGGTCCCACTTACATGCAATGTGTGGAGACTGGGGAGAGAGACTCTGGTAGGGGCAGAGACTGCCTGTGAACTGCGGGCCTTTGGGGAGTAGAGAGCGGCCAATGACAGGAAGGGCCTTTTGACCAGGAGTCCTGAAGCTAAACTGTTCCTGGGTAAAAGGGAAGATCTGCAGCGACGTGAGAAATGAGGAAAGTCTGGCCGTCGTGATTCATGAAACAGCAGACTTAGATGACTCCCAAGTGTCTGTCCTTCTAACTAGGGCACATTTCAGACCCTCAAACTCATCTCTGTCTCCCATGTCATACTGGTTGGCTTTCAAGCTGCCACAGAGCCGAAGGCAGCAGGCTCGTGATCTACCAGTACCTATGAGTGGGCCCTCATCCTGTGCACAGACCACCCTGAGGGACTGACCAGTGGGCTGCCAGAAGTTTCTCTTCTTCCCCCAAATCTGAACTTGAGCTGCCAATGCTGTGCCAGTGCAGCCCAGAAGTCTCTCAGTGCCTGGGCATGGGAGCTGCCCAAGGAGAGCCACCTGAGGACAGGGAACAGCCTGACTTCCTTGGGGAGGAGCCCTCCTGCATTCAGGGACCCCTGTCAGCGGTTACCTACCGCCACTGCATGTTCTCGACCTGTCTGCCTTTCATCTTCCTCCATGCTCTTTCGGCAACTCTGGCAGACCCACAGAGGCATCTCGCCTAGGAGATTCTTGACGAGCTTTGGCATGAAGTCAGGGGGCAGCTTCTCACCCTGCAACACCAGTCCATTTTGAGAAGGGCCTTCTTCCCAGCCTTTGCGTTCCCGGTGACACAGCAGGCAGCAAGTCTGCACAGGCTGGCTGGAGGCGGGGGGGACCTGTCCAACAGACAGAAACAGGGTTTCCCAGGAGGGGAAAGGCTCTCCTTCAAAATCATAGTAACAATATTAGTAATGCCACTTATTACGTGCCAGGCACTGGGTTAGGCACTTTTTAGACATAATTAAAATTTAGTCCTTGTAACAGCTCTGCAAACGAGGTGTTCTTATTCCCATTTTTTAAGATGAAGAAACAGATTTCAAGAAGTTAAATGAGTTGCCCAAGGTTATAAAGCTAGCGAGTGGTTGAACCCTAGTGAGTCTGGCTCCAAAACTCATGCTCAAATATCCTAATTCTCTGACATCCCCAAATCTTAAAGGTTAAAGAGAAGATGGCCCTTCCCTCTCTGGCATGGCTGGGAGTGTCCACAATTCTTGGGCTGCCTGTACAGCCCAGGGACCAATGCCCATCTGGAAGGAAAGAATGCTTTTAGTCAGTGGACAGTTTAGGAGAATGTGTGGGTTTTCTGAAGAATTGCACAATTCCCTTAGGATCGCAGCAACATTTTGGAGGAGGCGTTTGTACAGCTAGTCAGAAAGCATCAACTCAATGGGAAATTGTGTCAGAGGGAAGGTAAGGCTCTGGTTGGTGCTCCTGAGAGGTAGTGAGTATGGTGAAAACAGTCTGGGCTTTGAAATCAAACAGATATGCATTCTAATTCCTGCCTGAACACATACTGGCTGGGTGACCTTGAGCAAGTTATTTAACTTCTCTGGGCTCCAATTCCTACCTACCTTGCAGAGTTGTTGTAAGGATCATCACTGCGTAGCAGGTAAAGTGTCTACCCTGTGTATGCCCATAGCATAGGCCCAATACAGTCATTATTTGGACTTTTTTTTTTGCCTTCTGTGACAAACTTGACTTAGAAATATAACTCAGGCCGGGCGCGGTGGCTCATGCCTGTAATCCCAGCACTTTGGGAGGTCGAGGTGGGCGGATCACGAGGTCAGGAGATCGAAACCATCCTGGCTAACACAGTGAAACCCCGTCTCCACTAAAAACACAAAAAAATTAGCTGGGCATGGTGGCAAGCACCTGTAGTCCCAGCTACTCGGGAGGCTGGGGCAGGAGAATCGCTTGAACCTGGGAGGCGGAGCTTGCAGTGAGCCAAGATCTCGCCACTGCACTCCAGCCTGGGCGACAGAGCGAGACTCCGTCTTAAAAAAAAAAAAAAAGAAAAACAAATATAAGTCTGTAGGTTTGCTTTCACATTGAGGGGTCCTGACTGGGAGACTGATTACATTTAATGCCTTCAATTAATAGCTTCCTATATCCTACAACTTTGTATCTGCCCCCACTCTGACACTGGGCTTGACTATGTCACTTTGGCCAATGGGATGTTAGCAAATAGGCTGCCAGCCATAAACCTGAAAGGTGTGTATACATTTCCACTTGTTTCCATGCACGGCTGGGCTTGCTCACTCCTGAACCTCTGCCATGGCCTGAGAGCGAGACCAGGCTAGCTGCTGGAGGGATGTGAGAGACTTGTGGAGAAAGCGAAGTCTTCCCAGCTGATTGGCCAGCTGATCAGAGAAACAGGAGTGAGCCCAGCCAAGAGCAGACTCATGAGAGATAGAAAGTGGTATTGTTTTAAACCACTAGGTTTTGGAGGTGGTTTGTTATGCAATGGTAGTTAACTGACATACCTTCCAAACTTACCCAACACTGGGTAACATGTGTCTGCAGAGGCCTACGGGAATAATAAGGGTATCACCCTCATCCTACCAATAAGATAATGCCATCATTTTTCTCCCATGAAATTACTTTCTCATAATGAGTTAGCATCAGGGTATCCTTAAACCTCTAATGTTACCATTACACTGACTTGGGTCCTTGGTTTCTCAAAAAAGAAAGGAACCAAACAGTAGTACCAGAAGCATAATGAAACTTTCGGAAGTACAAGGAACTTAGAAAAAGAGTACCAGAGAGACAGAAATTTTACATGTGGAACTCACAAAAGATACAGCCTAAATCAGTGTCTGCCAAGGGAACATTTCAATGAGCAAGACAGTTGTTTAATGGCAACTGCAGGGGTGGAAGGTGGATAGAGAAGGATGGTATTCAGAGAAATTAAGGCAAAGAGGAAACTTTCCATAGCTACGAAATGCCACAGTAACTCTAGATAGAGTCCCTTTTCCTGCCATGATGATGACCACAAGGCGAGCACCAAGACATGTAATTTTACTACAACGGTTTCATTTCATTTGCATGCTAGGTTCGAAAGTCAGTACATACAATTAAAATCTTGTATAGTTATTCTCGAAATTCTTTTTTTTTTCTTCTTTTGAGACGGAGTCTCGCTCTGTCGCCCAGGCTGGAGTGCAGTGGTACGATCTCGGCTCACTGCAAGCTCCGCCTCCCAGGTTCACGCCATTCTCCTGCCTCAGCCTCCCGAGTAGCCGGGACTACAGGCGCCCGCCACCACGCCCGGCTAATTTTTTTGTATTTTTAGTGGAGACGGGGTTTCACGGTGTTAGCCAGGATGGTCTCAATCTCCTGACCTCGTGATCCGCCCGCCTCGGCCTCCCAAAGTACTAGGATTACAGGCGTGAGCCACTGTGCCCAGCCTGAAATTCTTTATGTGGCCTATAAAGCACAATATACAGTCATCCCTTAGTACTCATGGGGGATCAGTTCCAGGACACCCCCCAGATACCAAAATCTGCAGATGCTCCAATCTCTAATATAAAATGGTGTCATATTTGTATATAACCAATGCACACCCTCCCACAATCTCCAGATTACTTATATTTAATACAATGTAAATGCTATGTAAATAGCTGCTATACCGTATTGTTTAGGGAATAATGACGAGGCAAAAAGTCTATACTTGTTCAGTATAGACACAACCATCCTTTTCTTTCCTTGAATATTTTCTATCCACAATTGGTTGAATCCACAGATGTGGAGGAATGACTGTATATGGTTTTGTAGTTATAACCAACAATTCAAATGTGTAATAAAACGTATGATACGTGTGTTTTCTGTTTTTAAAAGCAAATACACAATTCTTATAAATTAAGTATGTAATCAGTGTGACTGCACTTAGTGCCAAAGTACTTGTGGAAGGCACTGGGGCACAGTGGAAACAACACTGGCTTTGGCATTAATCCTGGCCTCTATCACTTACCAGCTGTAAGATGCTGGGCTAGTTCTACTTACCCTCTCTGTTTGCTCATCTGTAAAATGGGATTAAGTCCTAATTTGTAGGGTCAGCTGTGAGAAATAAATGTGATAAAGCACCTAGTCCAGTGCTAGGCACATAGATGTTGCTGAACACATGGTATTCATCATTAACACGACAGGAACAATAGGAAACAATAAATGGTCACTGCATTTTACACAAACGTGAGTCTCTCATATATGATGAATCTAAACTGACTTGTTAGAAATCTTAATCTCTCCCCTCAACCCCATGAAGTCATTCCCTAAGTTCCCAAAATAATCTCTGCCTTTTTCTATTTCATGCTTTCGCTAAAGGTGATTCCTTGCTTAAAACCCACTTTCTTCTCATGTTTTTCCAATGACTAGCTGAGACTAAAGGCTCAATTTAAGTCCAACCTCCTCTAGGCTTTCTCCTCTCGTAATTCACTTCTCCTCTCCCATCTCCTCCTAGTACACTGTGCCTTGGTTACAGTAGTTGTGTCTTCTGCACAATTTATTTACCTGTATCTTCCATCCCTTCTACAAGAGGCAGGTGCCAGGTCTGATTCCTGTCTGGATCCCTCACAGTGCAGCACAGGGCCTGGCTTCAGGCATGGACTCAGTGGGCTATGTGGTAGAGAACTCAGATTTGCTAGGTGTCCCCATGGCAATGCAGCCGGCAGGCAGTCCAATGAGACACTGCTTGAAATTACTGCTGCCTACAGAGAAAGGCCCATCTGTCCACCTGACCTCCAGAATGGTTCCAATCTTAACCACGTTAAGAGTAAAAGACTGCATTCTTTAGGGATTATAATGAGATGCCCCCAGTTAATGGAAATAATGTGACTCTCCCGAGAGCCAAAATGGTACACAAAATAAATGAGATTAGCCATCACTAGAAGTGACTTTACAGGATAGGTTGTCTTCCTAGTTAAAGCAAGAAACACAGGGCCTGAAAAGCTAATTAAGCTCTAATTGAAGCTGCCCACAGAACTGAGTGATGATACCACCCATGCTGCATAAAGCTGCCCACAGGATTAAGTCACATTAGAGATACAAAGCACTTAGCTCAAGGGATCCAGGCTGTAGGCACTCAATCTATTATCTAAGCCCCTTGGCTGTTCTGTTCTAAGTCTACATTGAAGACTAGTTTATCCACTGTCCTCTCTGAGTTTGGTACACTTGAGTCCTTCTTTGAGGCCCAGGCAGTTTGAGGGGCCACCCCTAAAGCTGATGTCTGAACTCTAGGCCGTGGCGCCTGCCCCTGGGTATGATGCCTTGTGGAACTGGGAACTTTCCTCTGCTACTTTCATCTCCACTTTAATTGCTAGAGGGTGATGAGAATCCCAAGCCCTAGAGATGTTATATTTATAGTCAGTAATGCCACTGGTTCCTTCAAATTTTTGCTTTGGCAGAGAACAGCTCTTGGTTCAGAGTTCCCTTTGACTGTGATCTGCTGCCATTTCCCAAATTCTGGCATTCATGACCCCTTATGCCCTGAAAAGTCGGTCAACCCAGACTTTCAATCAGCTGCTCCCAAGCTGTATTTTTAGCACCTGGCACAGTATTCCTACACAAAGAAGAGATCAGTAAATGTTCATCGAATGAATGAAAACTCCAACCATTTTTCTTCATCACAAAGGCTGATGGAGCTGATTCTTGAATCCAGCAGCCCTGGGCAGCAGCCCATTGTTCCTGCTCACCTCAGTTTAAATTTCAGAGCCTCTGAGGATGCAGGTCTAGCCTTAGGCAAAAGATGAGGGAAGAAAAGTTCTGGGGGTTCTACTGATTTGGGATCTCCTCAAAAAAGCTCCAAGATAATTTTTCTTCACTCTAAGCACAACCAGAATCTCTGGAGAGTGTGAGATTACTCACAAGGGATCCATGCTGTAGCATGCACATCCCCAGAGCAGTGAAGGGGCCAAGTGAGCTCTAGGTGCACTCTAGGGCCTAGGGGGCTGGCATCTGTAGCCATTAAAACCATTATCTCTGCTCCCTTACCAGATCAGGCCCAAGACTTTTTTGTCTTGGCCTGAGAAGCATTAAGTTAGGGCATTCTAGTTTTTCCTGGATAAAAGAGAGATAAAAATCAAAGGAAGAGGAAGCCACTTTTTTTCATGGAACACCATTTTTTAACTGAAAGAATGACTTACTATTTAGACTTGGGTATTGGCAGACATTTTCTCAAAAAAATGAACAATGAATAAAATGAGCCTGTCACTTCGAGGAAAACAACTGACAGTATTTGTGGGCAATGACATAAAATGCAAGCTTTCAAGTGAAAATTAAAATTCTGAAACTTGCATCTACCATCATGAGTTTGACAGCTTCCAAATACTTGAAGACTTTTCTGATGAAATTGGTGGTGATATTAACAAATGTTATCTTTTGGCATTGTAAAATGAAATGGAAAACATTTGGAAGATGTGCAAAATCCAGTGAGCCTATTTTCCAAATGACCAAAGCATGACGGATTCAAAGCACTGGCTCGACCAATAGATTTTAGTGTAAATGAGTATGAAGACTTCACTGATATGGGCTCAAATTCAATAATGGAAATTATTTGGAAAGGCTACTGAAACATTCCTCCCTTTCTCACTTATATATTTGTGTGAGGTTGGATTTTTTTTCATATACTTCAACCAAAACAATGTATTGCAAAAGACTGAATACAGAAGCATATATGAGAAGCCAGCTTTAGTCTATTAAGCCAGATGAAAAGAAATTTGCAAAAATGAAAAGAAGACCATTCTTCTAATTTTTTTTTTTTTTTAAGATGAAATCTCGCTCTGTCATCCAGGCTGGAGTGCAGTGGCATGATCTTTGCTCACTGCAACCTCCACCTCCCATGTTCAAGCGGTTCTCCTGCCTCAGCCTCCCAAGTGGCTAGGATTACAGGCGCCTGCCAATACGCCTGACTAATTTTTATATTTTTAGTAGAGACAGGGTTTCACCATGTTGGCCATGCCGGTCTTGAACTCCTGACCTCAAGTGATCCGCCCGCCTCAGCCTCTCAAAGTGCTGGCATTACAGGCATGAGCCACCACACCTGGCCATTCTTCTAATTTTGTTTTGGAAAATGTAGTTTTCATTAAAAATTGTTATGTTAACAAGATAGCTTTAATATTGTCTTTCTTAAATAAATTAGTGACAAAATATTTTAAAGCTTTCTCAGCTTTAATATTTAATTTGGTAAGTATCAATAGATATAAACAACACAAACAAAAGCTCTTTGGGTTCCTCAATAATTTTTAGGAATATATAAGGTCTCCTGAGGTTGGAGGATTGCTCAAGCCCAAGTGACGGAGGTTGCAGTGAGCCAAGATTGCACCATTGTACTCCAAACTGGGTAACAGTGAGAGCCTGCCTCAAAAAAAAAAAAAAAAAAAAAGATAGGTCTCTGGGGGCATGACTCAATTTTCTAGCTTGGCCTTTCTGTCCACAATTTGGGAATAACCCATTGCCAGACCAGACAGCTGTCAAGGACTACTCTGAAGCTGGATTGAATTTCCAGCACTCAGCGTGGCCTCACTCATCCCATGGATTCTTTTTTATCTCCAGAGTTTGTGTATGTTCGTACAGGATTGCCCCAAGACACATGCTGTATCTAACCAGCTGCCCTGCAACAGGTCCCAAATTCTATTTTGAAATGGCCCATTAGAGCACTCTACTCTCAAGGCACCCAACTCCAAGAGCCTCTCTGTCACCAAGGCAGGCAGAGGACAACACCAGCAGCTAAAATTCCCTTTCAGAAGCAGAGAAAATGATTAATCCTCAGCCTAGAAAAACTCATTGTCATAGTTATCATCAGTCACTCTTCCATTCACCCATTCATTCCCTCATTCAACATTGTCAGAGTCCCTATCTCCTGCCAATTGTGCTAAGTGCCGGGAAACATCTACCCTTGACAATTCCTATTCATTCCCTAAGATTCTGGTCAAAGGTCAATGAAGCTTTTGCTGGTCAAGCTAAGCACAACTGATTCTATTTAGTATAACATCATCAAAATGTGCCACAGATGTATTCTGTCTGTTCCTAAATTCCTGGTAGAATGTGAGCCCTCTGGGGGCAGTGTGTGGACCTTGGTCATTTAAGTATGCCCAGGAACCTAGGCTTGGCTTGGGCCTGACACATTGCAGGCATTCACTGAATAAATAAATGAAAGCTTAAAGCCCATCTGGCTCATGTCTCAGCTGTTCAACACAAAGGCAGAATTTAAAACAGAGCCAAAACAGTGCATTTCCCAACATGCTATGAGTCACTCTGAGCCACTGATGAGAGGGCAATCAGTGAGAAGAATCTCAGACTATTCTAATGCTGACAATCAGAGCTGCAGTTAATTCTAAGAGAGCTGACACAACCCCACCTCAGTGCCCTGGAGCTGTTACCCAAACTTCCATGCAGGCTGTGGGCTCAGGCCCTTCCAGGAGGTAGAACAGCTGTTTCACACTACGAGACTAGTCAGTGGAGAATCCTTTCTGGTTGTACAAGCTTGGTTGGGAGTGAGTCTCTCTGATCCTAGTGACCTTAACCCTAAAACTTTCTCAGATTTAATATCCCCACAAGGCTAGCGCATCCGCTGAACTGCCTCCTGGGTGCAATGAGCCACAAGGAGGGCCCAAGCCGCAGATTTACCTGAATCCTCAGGTCAAACTGCCACTCTGCTACTCTAACCCCAGCACACGTTACTCATGGAGGAGGAAGAGCATGAATTTTGGGGACGAGACACACAGTTGTGAGTTCAAATCGCAGTTGTCATTTTCAATATGATCTTGGAATATTACTCAATTTCTTTGAGCCTCAATTTCCTCATTTATGAAATGGGAATAAAACCATATCTTACAGAGTTGTGAGGACAGAAGGAAATAAATTATGTAAAGTACCTGGCCTGGGCCTGGCACAAAGTAGGTGCTCAATACCCGTTAGTTTCTTTCCTCTTCTGCCCTGGAAGAAATGACAGGGAAACTTACTAAGTGAGACTTGCCCAAACCAAATTTATTTCTTGAAGCAAAGGACAGAAGGACTAGACAAGTGACTTCAAGGCCTCTTTGAACCCCCAGCTCCTTGTTTTCTGGCTATAACTTCCTAATAAAACCTTCAGTGTTTGCAGTTCCACCAGCCCCTTCTTTCTGCTTTAGTTTCCCTACATCATTTTTCACAGTAGATAGATCTACTCGTAGCTACCACTTGTGCTAAGCATCCTAAGCATGGAGGGGGAAATAATAAAGGGAGCTAAGGGCCTTTGGTGGAGAATGAAGGGGAGATGGACTGCAGCATGTTGGCCCACAGGCTGCACAACCATGCAGCTGCTGTGCTGGGAGCCACCCAGAGTCTGAAGGATGAAGGCAGGCTCACAGGCACAGAACCGAAGGCACACACACAGGGCCCTTCCCAAGACATAGCATGCCTCTCCTCAGTCCTTCTCTGCTTCTGCACATCCTGCCAAGAAGGACCAAATACATAAAGTAGTCACACCTTCCCATATGCTGTTCCTTCTGCCTTTTTCTTCTCTTTTTTTTAGGCTCCATCTGGGTGTTACATCCTCTTAAGTCCACAGGAAGAATGAACTTGGCTTTGCTCTAGGATATCCTAACACTCTTTTGTTTAAAAACGTATCTCTAGAATAGAGCTTATCATATATATTCTAGTGGTTGAAATCTGTCCTTTCCACAATACTGTGAGCTTTTCAAGGGCAGAGCCTGTGTCCCACAAGTCACTGTATTGCAGTCATTCAGCAGAAGCTGTAGCACAGAGTAGGCACAGGTAAGTGTTTGGATACACAATGGAAGATTATACACAATGGAAGTTGGCAAATATCATTAATAGATCAGAACTGGGGGAAGGTTTTTTGTTCTGTTTTAAACTAAGGTTGTTTCTGTTCTTGTTTATGGAAAAGCTCCTCCCTGGGAAACCCACTGTTTGAAGAATACCCTAGGTCTCCTCAAAGATCCCCCTGGCACCCTCAATTCAGCAGCTCCCAGACCCAGTCACATGTCAGAGTCACTTGGGAACAATTCAACAATAGATACCTGGGATCCAGACCTGGAGACTGATTCTGTAAGTCTGGGATAGGGTCCAGCAAAGCACAGGGGATCTGATGATTATTAGGTTGGGGCAAGGGAGAGGTGGAATCAAGCAATCACAGCTGTCTCTCCCACTGAGAATTACTTTCTCACATGCTATCAGAGAATGTATTGAAGCACATCACCTTCTCTCTCCTGCTTAAAACCTTTCATTGATTCTTCACCACCTACAGGATAAAGCCTAAACCTCTTGGTGTGGTTTTCAAGAACCCTGCTAGCCCCTTCAGCCAGATCTCTCCCGACTCTCCAAATGAGTGGTGCTCGCCCTGGGTCTTTGTACAAGTTCCTTCCTTTGTTTAGACTCCTTTCTACCACCTTGTCCTTTGGAGAACTTCTACACAACCTTGAAGACTCAGCTCTGAGAAGCATTCTCTGACCCATCTTCCTCTAGGTTATGTCTTGGGCAACCCTGACACCAAATATCTACAATATTTAGAGCTACCACTTGTGTTAAGCATACCGCACTTGTTGGACCCTAACATTAACCATGTAAGACTGGATTGTCTTTTCTTTTTTTTTTTTTTTTTTTTGAGAAAGGAGTCTCGCTCTGTCGCCCAGGCTGGAGTGCAGTGGCGCGATCTCGGCTCACTGCAAGCTCCACCTCCCAGGTTCACGCCATTCTCCTGCCTCAGCCTCCAAAGTAGCTGGGACTATAGGTGCCCGCCACCATGCCCGACTAATTTTTTTGTATTTTTAGTAGAGACAGGGTTTCACTGTGTTAGCCAGGATGGTCTCGATCTCCTGACCTCGTGATCCGCCCGCCTCGGCCTCCCAAAGTGCTGGGATTACAGGCATGAGCCACCGTGCCCAGCCTGGATTGTCATTTTATACATGAGAAAACAAACCAAGAGGCTGAAACACTTCCAAAGGCCACTTAATACGGTCCAGGATTTGAACCTTTATTCAGAGGAAGCCGATGCTATATCTCCTTCTAGCATTACTGCAATTACTATACACACGTTCTCTAGACTATGAGCCCCTTGTGGGAAGGGACTATGTCTGATTCACTTCTGCATGCGCAGCTAGCCCAGGCCTGGCACAGAGCTGGGATCGGTTAGTGTCTGCACAATAAATGCCATGTGAAATAAAACTGGGCATCACAGCATGCGAATGGCTGGCCTAAATGAATAACTGCCAGCCTGGCCCAGTTGTGGGGGCAGACAAGAACAAAGTGGTAGAATCCTTACTTATTATAATTTTTAACAGCCATGTATTGAGTATATAAGGTCCACACACAATACATTTCCCCCCAAATAAATTAAAACATAGACCCTGCTCTAAAAAATTCTAGATGAGGTAAGTAAAGGTGTTAGGATCATCCATCTGATATCAGAAATTAAAAATTTAAAACTCAGCTGGGTGTAGTGGCATGCACATGTAGTCCCAGCTATTTGGGAGGCTTAAGGAGAAGGATCACTTGAGTCCAGGAGTTTGAGGATAGCCTGGGCAACATAGCAAGATCCTATCTCTAAATTAAAAAAAAAATTAAAATCCTAAGTGGGTAAGTCTTCATTTTCAAAGGTCTTTTGACATTTTTATATAGTGAGTCTCTACTGGCTTACAAAGAAGAACCAGAGGTGGCAAGGATCCCCTCAGTATCATTTCCTCCTACTGACAATGGAAGTAGTGCAGGCTGGGCAGGCACTGATTCTAAGGGGGAGGTCCCCAAAGATAGGAACTATCTTATCCATCTGTGCACCCCAAATAAAGGTCCTGCCTGGCACAGAGGTGGTTTTGATAACTGCTGAGTGAATTAAACATAATGAGATACTTTTATTAAAGATACTGACTAATCATCTGCTCCAATTTCTTGAGGGAGCAGTGGAAGAATCGGATCTCTAGAGTCCCTTTAAACTAGACTGGGCAAAGTCCCAGAGGACAATGTGGAGGGAACAAGAGGTGGGGAAGGTTAGGATGAACTCACCTCTCCTCACCAACTGCTGGCTTACATCCTAGCAAGTCTCCTGGGGGCTTATTGAGTGTACACTGGATTATAAACTCAGTGGTCCAAGAGAGATGAAAGACAGCTAGCAGAGCTAACAGGCCAGAACACTCAGGCTTTGTATGGCCACCTGGCACAGCTCCTGCCCCCTCTCTTAGATGAGGCGCTTCTATGTACTAGCTGCTGCATAGGTTGCTTCTCTTGTGAAGTATTATTATTATTTTAAAAGGAGACGGTGTTTCCCTCTCTCCCCCAGGCTGGGGTGCAGTGGCGTGCACATGAAGTCCTGGGTAACTTAATTCCTGGGTTCAAGCAATCCTCCCGCCTCAGCATCCCAACTAGCTGAGACTATAGGTGTGAACCCATGCCCAGCTAAGTTTTGATTTTTTTTTTTTTTATAGAACCAGAGATCTCACTATGTCACCAATGCTGGTCTCAAACTTCTGGCCTCAAGAGATCCTCCTGCCTCAGCCTCCCAAAGTGCCGGGATTACAGGCGTGAGCCACCAAGGCCTCTTGTGAAGTTCCTGATGGGGTCAGAGAGAAGCAACTTGCGGAGTCACAAAGCTAGGAGGCTAAGCTGGGAATTCAATCCAAGTCTCTAAACACTATTCCCCACTGTCTCCTACAATTGCTTTTTCAGTTGTTCTTTGTTTTTTTTGTTTGTTTTGTTTTCCTTTGGTAATAAGGTAGTAACTGTTTCAGCCTTCTTGTGCTATAAACGAGGATTTGGGTTGTTAGGAAACAGATCAATGTGGTTTAGTGGCCTGAAACAATTGAAAGCCATTTGGGATCCCAATTAAACTCAAGGTCCTGCTTTAAATGTGTACAGGTTATGCCAATGAGTGAAGGGGCCTGGAAAGAACCAAAGATGCCTAAGGAGCATATGCTGTCTAAAAGGGCCAAATGCTACTCAGAGACTACTGATTACTGCCTTGAGGAAAAGTGGACCCAGCATCACCATATCTTTCGTTTAAAAAAGAGCCCCAAATCCAAATGTGTGGGAAACCTTTTGATCTTTAAAATATTGGCTCAAATGAAAATAAAAACAGAAACAAAACAATATGTGAGCTGGGGCATTACAACAAGCCTGTGGACTGGAAGTGGTCTTATTTGCCACCTTTGGATTCAGTTTGGTATATGACACTGAGTTTCATCTTCCTTATCCACTCTGTAGATGTAAGACAGGGTTATGAGTGGCAATGGGAGCCAGAGTTCCTCACCAAAGACACGCTTGTAGGCAGAGCAATGACTGAACCCTACCCTTACACTAGGTGCTTTGCACCAGGGCACAAAAGCCTGCTTCCAGACCCCACCCCCGGTCAAAGTGGGGCATAACTAGAACCGAATTTACCAGTTTGTTTCCCTTCTTTGGGGCTATAGTTTAAAAAAAATGTCTTGTTGAAAATCCCCCAAAGTACCTAAAAGTCCTTTTCTTTTCTTTTGTCTGACACCTACAGTTGGAGTCATTTGGGCAAATGTTTAGTTGCTCTGAGTTTCTGTTTCTTCATCTGAAAAATGGAGTAATGATAATTATATCCTCCAGTTTGTTGATCAATATTTGTTAACCACCAGGCACAGGGGTACAATGGTGACTGACATGGCTCCTGAACTCGCAGAGTTCACAAATAAAAACAAATAATCACATCAATGGTCAATTCATCATATTTGTGCTAAACGCTGCGGAGAAATACAGGTGAGGTGGGAAGATTAGAAGTAAGGCATGTAAAGTGCCTGGCACAAATAAATGAATCAGCAGGTCAAGGAGTGGAGTGGGTAAGAACATGGTAGGAACCTAGATGTCAAAGAAATTGATGAAGCTTAGAGCTCTTGGCAAAGTTGTGTCCTTAATAAAAACTGAATGGTTGAGCCATCATCCAAGCTTTTTGGCATCTCTATGTGGCAGAGACCCTGAAGTATTCTATGGTCTGCTGAATGGGAAGAAGAGAAGACAACAGCTTTCCAGCTCTCCCTTCTCCCACTCTCCCTTTTTGGATAACAGCACTCCCACGGGGGTCCCAGAGTAGGCTGGTGGGGGAAGCAGCTTTGGGGTTGGAAGCTAGACCCAGTAGGGGTTGGGGGTCCAACCTGGGGAGTCTCCTACGGAACAGTGTCAGCCTAGGATAGGAGATGGGGATGCGGATGAAGGTGGAGCTTCTGACACTCAGTAAGTGCTGACATTTTCATTAATTAAAAACCTTATTGTGATCTGAGACACAAAGGAAATCAGCATGAAAACTGGGTTACAATAAGCACGGGTTCTGGACTGATTCATTTTCTCTCTCATTCACCTAGTTATTTTTATTCTGAGTTAGCAAGGCCCTGGGCGAGGCGTGGAAGATCAGAGAAAGATGGCATAGCCTGTGTCCCTGTGGAGTTCACAGTCCAGGGCAGGCAACAGACATATCAACACAATGTTTCATCACAGAAAGGGGAGTGCTACCAGAGGGAGGCACAGAGGGCTGTGGGCACAGAGAGGGCACCTGACGCAACTGGGGAGGTCAGGGGAGGCTTTGTGGGAAGGTACCCCAAACGGCAACCCCACTCACATGCACAATTCCAGAGATTCTACTAGAAGGCTGTCAAGAGCCATGCCTTCTGGCTGCACCAGCCTCCCAGAGTCCCCTGCTGCCCGATGCAGTGTCTGCAGAGCCAAACGCATCTTCCGCCACGCCTCATCCTCATCCGGCGCCGCATCCGACCCTCCAAGACTCCTGCAGGAGCCTGCCTTCCTGGGCAGGCTCAGCCAAAAGACCAACTCAAAACTCTTTTGTCAGAGCAAGCTTAGGGAGAGCCACCCAGCCCCGAGTGCCACAACCCTCCCAGAGCAACCGTGGCCCATGTCACCCCCGCCTCTCAGTGAACATTGGCAGGGTACCTCCCATTATCTCCTTTGCTCAAAAGAAAGTGACCTTCTTCCAGGTGGCAAGCTGGAAGCTTTGGGGAATCCTCCTACTGTTCACTCTCAGCAGGATTCTCCAAACCTGGGATCTCAAGGTCGGGGTGGGCTGCCTTGCGGAGCAGGGGAGGGAAGAAGGGCAGGTTCTGCTGGGTTTCCACCTCAGTGCAGAAACCCCACCAAAAACTCTTCCGGGCAGCCCGGCTGTCTGCTCCAACTGCTCTGCTGGGGATGGCGAGGAGGCGCCAGGAGACACAGCTGCTGAGGGGGCCGCGGCTGCAGGCGCTGCAGGGGACGGAGTGGAGCCGTTCCCGGGGGCAGAGGGAAGAGGCTGCAGTCGTCCAGTCCCAGAGCCCCGAGATGGCCTGTGGCTGAGGGAGCAGGTGGGCCCGGGGGAGGTGGCGGGCCGAGAGCGGAGCTGCGGCCTCGGGATCACAGCCCAGTCCCAGTCCCAGTGTGGGTGTACGGCCGGAACGCCCGGAGGCGGCGGGGAGAGGGGAGCAGCTTCAGCCCAGTCGCAGGAGCGCGGACCGAGCCTCGGCTTTGGGGAGAGGGGTCCAGCCTCCATTCCCGCCCCGGGGGAGAAAGCTTCGGCGCCGGACCCGGGGGAAAGCTGCTACCCCAGCCGCGGCGGGATGGCCCATCCCCAACCCCGCCCCACTCCCGCTCCCGCTCGGGGAAGGTGAAAGCGCCCGAGCCGCCGAAGTCTCCCCGCTCGCTCCTACCTGCGGGCCGGGCACCAGGTTGGGTTCGTCATCCTCCCTGGGGCCGTCGTGGTCGGGCTCCGCCGGCGCCTCCGGAGGGCCTGCACCCGCTCCCGCCTCCAGGCTTGGCGGCGGCGGGGGCTCGGGCGCCTGGGGCTTCTGCGGCCCCGCGGCCCGAGCCCGCTCGCGCCTGCCCGCACCGCCGCTCGGCCTGCTCCGCCTCCGAGTCATGCCGCCGCTCGCGCCGCTCCCTCGCTCCACACGCCGCGCCGCCGCCGCCGCCGCCGCCGCCGCTACCGCTCCCCTCACAGGACAACAGCCAATATGGCGGCGCCCGGTTCCCCCCCTCCGCCTGCTGCCAACAGGTCAGAGGGCACGCGGAGTCCGCGCCGCCGCACTAGCCCCCGAGGCCGCCTGCGCCATTTTGAATAAGGTCACCACCCGGAGTTCGGTGGGAGAAAAACTTGGTGGGGAGACGCCCTTCCCCCCCTACGCGGGACGGGAAGGATGCAACCTGCTGGAGGAACGCGTGTAATGCGGTGGTAATCGCGCTGCACCACCTTAGCACTTAATAATTGCCTGTTAAATGGATGAGTGAATTAATTTCTATAGTGTTACAATACTTTCACACCCATCGTCTGACTCCTTCCGACAGCACAGCGAGGCAGGTACGGATCATTCCCATTTTGCAGGTGAGAAATATTGAGGCAACATAAAGGCCTGGAAAAGGTTGCTGTACATCATTTTGTTGGAACTCCTGGGCTCGTGGACGGCCTGAGTTGAAAGGGACGAAGGTCTTTATTTGCAACATATGGTCTACTGGGAGTCCAGCGTTCTGTGCTTGGGACAGTGGGACTCAAACCCGACTCCTTGTTCCCGAGTCTGATGGGGAAGGTAGACACGTAGGTACATAGTTACAACCGGTGTGATAACGATGAGACGACTAGGTGTTTCCAAAAAAATAGTATGTGCAGGAGAGGATTTTGGAGTGGTACACAAAGGAGAATTTTTAAAACTTAATAATTATGTATTTAATTGTTAAAAATGGAATTTCCCCCCTCTTTTCTTTTTGTGAATATACTGTATAATACATGTACATGGCACAGATTAAAAAAAAAAAAGTTTTGAGTGAAGTCTGTCTCATGCCTGGGCTATGTACTCTGAAATTGTGGTTATATGCAGAGTTGCTATTGGTATCAACAGGGGCGGAATCCTGACACTGGCTTCCTAACCCATGGGGCAAGGGCTATTTTGAAAGGAAGAGCTACATGGAAGGCCCTGGAGCTCTCCTTAACTACCAAGAAAATAAATCAAAAATAGTACCTTATCTCACCCAGGGATTAATGCCACTATCAAAGATTTGAAAGACGCAGGGTGAGTCCCATCACATCACCATTACCTCTTCAGTTTGCCCAGAACAGAAGAGAGGCGGCGTTGAAGAACAACAGAGCATTATGATAAACTTACTTATTCTGGTAAGAACCCCAACTGCAGGCATTCTTCCAGATGCGGTCCTTCTTGGGACAGATCAGCACAGTTGTTGGTCTCTAATAGGCAACAAGAGGTCTGGTCAATGGTTATTCTTCTGTACCAAACACCAGGAGTCCCTTGCATTGATCTGGCAGGGGCAGCGCTAAACCCTCACTGTCTTGCTTCAGGGTATGTCACGCTCTGGACCCAGCCACTTAGTTTACAGGGATTTTTTTTTTTTTTTTTTTTTTTAATGACAGAGTCTCACTCTATCTCCCAGGCTGGAGTGCAGTGGCGCAATTTCAGCTCACTGCAACCTCCGTCTCCTGGGTTCAAGGGATTCTCGTGCCTCAGCCTCCAGATCAGCTGGGATTAGAGGGACATGCTACCACGCCCCCTAATTTTTTTGTATTTTTAGTAGAGACGGGGTTTCGCCATATTGCCCAGGCTGGTCTCGAATTCTTGACCTCAGGTGATGCACCTGCCTCGGCCTCCCACAGTGCTAGGATTACAGGCGGAGCCACTGCACCCTGCCAGTTTACAGGGATTTTTTTTTTTACTAAATCTCCATTCTAATGGATATCAGGCTAATTTACTGAGGCACTGATGACATCATCTTGATGGACCTTAAGAAAAGGGAATAGCAGATATCCTGGATGATTTGGTAAGGCATGATGTGTGTGCCAGAGGATGGATAATAAATCTCACAAATATATAGGGGCCTCGCAGTAAGCCATCTAGGAGTCTGGGATATGTTGAGATATTTCGTACAAAGTGAAGGGAAAGCTGCTGTAGATCACACTCCCTACTAGGGAAGAGGTGCAATACTTGGGCTGGGGCTTCTTTAGACTTGGTAGGTAACATAGATGTATTTCGATACATTATTATTATTATTATTATTATTATTATTTTGAGATGGAATCTCTGCCACCCAGGCTGGAGTGCAGTAGCGGGATCTCGGCTCACTGCAACCTCTGCCTCCCGGGTTTGAGTGATTCTCCTGCTGGCCTCCGGAGTAGCTGGGGTTACAGGCGCGCACCACCATGCTCAGCTAATTTTTGTATTTTTAGTAGAGACAGGGTTTCACCATGTTGGTCAGGCTTGTCTCGAACTCCTGACCTCCTGAACCTCCGGCCTCAGCCTCCCAAAGTGTTGGGATTACAGGCGTGAGCCACCGCGCCCGGCCTGTATTATTTTGACCAGTTACTGGGTCACCTGAAAGCTGCCAACTTCAAGGCAGGATCATACAAAAAGAGAAACTTTTCTTAGTGGACCAGGCTGCAGAGTAAATAGTTCTGGCTTTGGTCTTAATACTCAAGCATTGGATTTTGGAGCAAACTTATGCTTTCCTTCAGCAAATAGTTATATTCCATTTTAGAAATAGCTCCTGGCTTGCTTCGGGGGTCTGGTGAAATTGGATGCCTGATCCTGGCCTACTAGGTGACCACGTGACCTGAACTGAGTGTTATCTGATCTACTCAGCCATAAAATCAGGGGTGCTCAGCAACACCCTGTCATCGAGAGGAAGTGACATGTGTGGGTTGGGTCCATGCAAGTCCTAAAGCGCAAGTAGGTTGCCAGAGCAAGTTACTTACATTCCTCTGCTGCCACCCTCTTCTCCATTCCATCCTTCAACCTGGATCAGTGGTTTCATGAACGGTTTAATGATGAGTTGACTAAGGAAGAAAAATCCAAAGTCCAGTTTGCAGATGGCTCTGCATGGTGTGCTGGCTCCAGCCAGAAGCAAATTGCTAGAGTGTTCTAGTCTTCCTCAGACAGGGCCCAAGGGCACAGAAAAGGGAAATCCACGCAAAGACCCTGAAATAAAGACACATCAATTCCTGGCCATTGGATCATGATTTACTCTGTTGTTGAGGGACTTGAGGGAAAAAAAGACTGCAGGCTTAGTGACAGGAAGTTCTGAGGATGACAGATGTGGAAAGATTGCCCAGAATGGCTTCAGAACATAAGGCTATTTGTGTCCCAGATGAACGTTCATCAAAAGAACCTCTTAAAAGTCCGATGGGCAGTATGGCCCCTTCTGTGGCTGTCAGACTGTCTCTTCCCAGCTATTTAAGAACTTATTCAATGGCTCCATGAGAAAACTGGCTCAGCAATTTGGACTGTCTCCTCCCTGAGGCTGGCTGACCTATCTACTCTCAGTGCTGAGTCCAATTTGCAGGAACCAGCCAGAGCTCCTGTGTGGAACCTTACTCTGAGGGGCACACCCGACTCTCTTCTAGCAGGGTGATTACTTTGGACTATGTATTAGGGCTGGTTAGCTGCTGTAACAAACCAACCTCACATAGCAAGAGTTTTAACACCTCAGATCTCGTCTTCCTCGTATCGCAGGCCAATGCCTGTTGAAGGGGACTTGGCAGTCACTCAGGGATCCAGTCTCCTTGGATCTTGTGGCTCTGTCTTCACCTCGGCTCTCAAAGTCCTCTTCATTCATCCAGAGGATGGGAAAGGCAAAAAAGTGAGGGTTGCATGGGACATTTCTATGAGCTGTACCCAGAAATGAATATACATCACTTTTACTCACACGCCATTGGGGAGAATTCCACTGTATGGTTCCCCCAGAGGATAATCCTTCCCTCCTACTTCCTCTCTCCCCAGGCAGCACTGATCTGCCTTCTGTTTCTACAGAATATTTTGCATTTTCATACAGTATGTATTCTGCTTTGCCAGGCATCTTTCCTGCAGCATAATTATTTTGATTCATCCATATTGTAGCGTGTTTAGATAACTCATTCCTTTATACTGCAGAGTAGTATTCCATTGTATGGAAGTATCACATTTTGTATCCATTCAGTGCTGATGAGCAGTCATGACAAACATTTCTCATGCATTAAATTAGCTTATTATGCTGCTCTGAGAACTGGAAGAAAATATATTTAAAGCCCAGTACAGGCTGGGCGCAGTGGCTCATGCCTGCACCTCCAACACTGTGGGAGGACCACTTAAAGCCAGGAGTTTGAGACTAGCCTGGGCAACAAAGCAAGACCCTGTCTCTCCAAAAAAGAAAGAAAGGAAAAAAAAGCTGGCATGGTGGTATGTGCCTGTAGTCCCAGCTACTTAGGAGGCTGAGCTGGGAGGCTTGCTTGAGCCCAGGAATTCAAAGCTGTAGTGAGCTGTGATCACTGCCACTGCAGTCCAATCTGGGTGATAAAGCAAGACCCTGTATCTGTAAGAAATAAATAAAGTCTGGGTGCAGTGGCTCACGCCTGTACTCTCGGCACTTTGGGAAGCCAAGCTAGAAGGATCACTTGAGGCCAGGAGTTTGAGACCAGCCCAATCAACATAGTGAGACCCTCCATCTCTACAAAAAATTAAAAATTTAGCTGGGCGTGATGGCACTCATCTGTAGTCCTAGCTACTAGGGAGGCTGAGGCATGAGGATCCCTTGAGCCCAAGAGTTCAAGGCTCCAGTGAGGTAAAAAGATGCTAATGCACTCTAGCCTGAGTGACAAAGCGAGACGCCTTAAAAAAATAAAAATCCCTTAAAAAAATGAAAATAAAATATATTTAAAACAAGTATACAATGCACAATATAGTGAAATTGTATCACGTACAACTGTTTAAACATGTATTTTGTACACGTTAACATGTGAGAGCAGGATTGGCTTCATAGATACATAACCTGTGCCACCACATAGGGCTCCATGCTCAGAAGGGCTGTGTGCCTGGCTCAATGCTCTGCTGTCGCTTCCTTGAAATTCTTTATTCTTTATTTATTTATTTATTTTTGGAGATGGAGTCTCGCTCTTTCGCCCAGGCTGGAGTGCAGTGGCGCGATCTCAGCTCACTGAAAGCTCCGCCTCCCGGGTTCACGCCATTCTGCCTCAGCCTCCCGAGTAGCTGGGACTACAGGCGCCCACCACCACGCCGGCTAATTTTTTTGTATTTTTAGTAGAGACGAGGTTTCACCGTGTTAGCCAGGATGGTCTCCATCTCCTGCCCTCATGATCCACCCGCCTCGGCCTCCCAAAGTGCTGGGATTACAGGCGTGAGCCACCACTCCCAGCCTTGAAATTCTTAATGTTTGAACAAAGGGCCCACATTTTCATTTTGCTCTGGGCACTATAATTTATGTTGCAGGACATAGGACGAGCTACATAAGTTGTATAGTTTTTAACTGTTTTTAGGGGACATACAAGTAAAAGTTTTTAACTGCTTTTAGGGGACATACAAGTAAAAGTTTTTTTTTTTTTTTTGAGACGGAGTCTTGCTCTGTCCCCCAGGCTAGAGTGCAGTGGCACAATCTCGGCTCACTGCAACCTCCACCTCCCGGGTTCAAGTGAGTCTCCTGCCTCAGCCTCCCGAGTAGCTGGGATTGCAAGCGTGTGCCACCACACCCGGCTAATTTTTGTATGTTTAGTAGAGACAGAGTTTCACCGTGTTGGCCAGGCTGGTCTTGAACTCCTGATCTCAAGTGATCCACCCACCTTTGTGGGCAGCAAGCCACCCAGGTGCCAAGGCAAGAGACCAAGGACACGAGCTGTTCCAGTATAATAAAATATATAAAACAATAAGAGTTATACTAGATCTAGATCATAGACATGATTATATATGAATATCATTAATCATTAGTTTGTAGCAATTACTCTATATTCCAGTATTATAATAATCCTTGCTGTACAATCATAACCTAGGAAAAACCGAGCCATACAGAGATAGGAGCTGAAGGGATATAGTGAGAAGTGACCAGAAGACAAGAGTGGGAGACTTCTGTTATGCCTGGACAGGGCCACCAGAGGGCTCCTTGGTCTAGCCATAACGCCAGCATCTGGGAAGACGCCCGTTGCCAAGCGGACCGTGGTCTAGCAGTAGTGTCAGTGCCAAGGAAAAACACCCGCTACTTAGCAGACCGGGAAAGGGAGTCTCCCTTTCTCCGGGGGAGTTTAGAGAAGACTCTACTCCTCCACCTCTTGTGGAGGGCCTGACATCAGTCAGGCCTGCCCACGGTTATCCGGAGGCCTAACCGTCTCCCTGTGATGCTGTGCTTCAGTGGTCACGCTCCTAGTCCGCCTTCATGTTCCATCCTGTGCACCTGGCTCTGCCTTTTAGATAACAGTAGCAAAATTAGTGAAAGTACTAAAAGTCTCTGATATGCAGAAATAATGGCGTAAGCTGTCCTCTCTCTCTCTCTCCCCCCGCCTTGGCTGTCAAACAGGGAGGGGGCCCCTGTCCAGTGGACACGTGACTCACGAGACCTTATCAATCATTGGAGATGACTCACACTCTTTACCCTGCCCTTTTTGCTTTGTATCCAATAAATAACAGCACAGCCAGGCATTCGGGGCCACTACTGGTCTCTGCGTCTTGGTGGTAGTGGTCCCCTGGGCCCAGCTGTCTTTTCTTTTATCTCTTTGTCTTGTGTCTTTATTTCTACAATCTCTCGTCTCTGCACACGGGGAGAAAAACCCACTGACCCTGTGGGGCTGGACCCTACACACCTTGGCCTTCCAAAGTGCGGGGATTACAGGTATGAACCACCGTGCCACTGCAAGTAAAAGTTTTGAAAGCCACTAAGCGCTTGGGCTTTTGGAACCCCAAATCCAGGATGGTTTGCAAGGCCTCCTCCTTTCCACCCTGTGACTTAGTCTCCCCTCCCAAGGCAGCAGGCATGGAATCCCTAGTTGCTCGCATGGAGAGGAAGGAAGGGGAAATTGCAAGGGCAATGTAAACTAGATTACCATTTCAGCATTGTTTCCCATCGGCACAGGTAATGTTGGGTGCTGATGAGCCTCACAGGTGTGTGCTTCAGCCAGCCCCAGGGAAGTCACTGAGCACCATCTGTCCAACCCCCCTCATCACAGAGGAAAGCAGATCCAAGCCCCTTCCTCTCCTTGAGTTCTGGAGTTGGACCTCAGCCAGACAGAGGGATTTCTTGGCACTTTTTGAGGGAGGAAACCAACTCTGATCCCCTCTTCCTCAGTCCTCCTCCTTCTAACCTTGAGAATGGGCTTGCACCTTTGGGCAAAAGGAGTTTAGAGGAGAGGAAATATGGTTGCAGAGGGTGAGAGATGGGGTCGGGTATGAGGGATCTTGAATCCCAGGGTGAGATTGGACCTTCCTCTAGGGTGATGGAGCTGGGGCACAGAGGAAGAAGGAAATAGGGAAATCCAGGTAAGGCCCTCTGGGGAGGTGAAGCCTGCTGGACTTTGCCTTGATCTTTTCCAGGCCTAAATGTTATAGTAACTATTATTAAAAGTTTTAATGGTATATTTTTAACAGATACTCTTTTTCTACGAATAGTAAATTGCTAGTAGATTGCATTATTAAAGTAAATGGTAATTACTCCTGATTATTACTTAACTGGGCAAGAACAATTAAACCTACACTAAAGGCCCTATGAGGGAACACCACCAGGGGAAGGAATAAAACATCACAGACAGTGTTGAAGAACCTGAATTTGCCTGGGGTGTTTAGGAAACAAACCTCCCAAATAAGGGAGGAGAGACTTCCTGTTGTTCACCACTCCGGCATCATCTGACCTCTAAGTCTTGTTGATTCTGCTTCCAAAATATTTACTCCGGTTAGGATGAATCTCTGTTCATAAACCCACGTGTGCAAGAAATATAAAGTTTTCTATAACTCCACCTAATTTCCACTTGGCACTCTGCTGGAGTGACAGAAATTTAATCTCAGCTAATTTAGGGTTCCCTGAGGCTGTGCATAAGGGCTCAGGGCCTTATGAGTGTGTGTGTTGGGGGAATCTAGTTCTTAGTGTCATCTGTCCCCACAGGCATTCATGGAGAGGTCATTGGTCCCCACTGGTTGGTGCTGAGACCTGGCTCGTTCTTCCCCACAGCTGGCTTTCCTCCTCCAGCCATTCTTGCCTGTGGGAATCTGGGTGAGGCTATCTAAGGTCTTCTCCTAGACACACCTCATTGGCATTCCATGCTGACTGTTCCTGCTTCCTGGGATAAGTTCCCTCTGTTCTTGGATTTTGTGCCCCCTCTCTGGGCCCCTCAGATGTTGTTGTCACTTACCTCCATTCTCTTCTTCACTTCCTTCCTTCCTTTTCTCTAGCCTCCAGAAACCTCTGTTTTAGGGTCTCTGGAAGACCCTCAAGAGATGGCCCTCTCTCCCTGACCAGGGTTCTAAACACACTGGGAAATGAAGCAAAGGAAAGGCAGATGGAGTCACAATATCAGCCTTATTACCAACTAAGTCATGCCCCAGGTCAGAGTATGTTGCTCGGTGTGGGCTGATGACTGAGCCCCCAAGTTAGGCAGACACCCCCCGCAGCCCCTGAGCTGTGGCAGTACTGGGCTGGGTAGGCCTCCCTCTTGGAATCCCTGTAGGGGCAGTGGGTGTGGATCCATTGCAGGCAGGGAGATCCCAAGAGGAAGAAGGGCAGAACAGAGCAGATCATGCACCCGACTCTCCAGACGCACTGATCAGAGGACTCATTCTCTCCCCACGGTGCAGAAGTAGCAGGCCTGTGGGGCCCTACCACCTGGAAAGAGTGAGGAACAGGCATCTCTCCTAATCCTTCCTCCCCCTCCTCTTGCTCTTGATGTTTCTTGGAACTTTTCAGCTATGTCTGAGACTTCTTTTCTCTAAGTCCTTTTGAAACCAAATCCAGAAATATTTTTAAAGATATTTTTATTACAGACCTTTAAAACATAGACAAGTATAGACAGAATTCCGTAATAAATCCCCATGTCCTCATGCAACCATCAGTCAGCTTCAGCAGCTATCAACTCATGGCCACTTTTTCTTTTTTTTTTTTTTTGAGACGGAGTCTCACTCTGTTGCCCAGGCTGGAGTGCAATGGCACGATCTCAGCTCACTGCAAGCTCTGCCTCCCGGGTTCACGCTATTCTCCTGCCTCAGCCTCCCGAGTAGCTGGGACTACAGGCACGTGCCACCATGCCCGGCTAATTTTTTATATTTTCAGTAGACGGGGTTTCACTGTGTTACCAGGCTGGTCTCGATCTCCTGACCTCGTGATCCACCCGCCTCGGCCTCCCAAAGTGCTGGGATTACAGGCGTGAGCCATCGTGCCTGGCTGGCCATTTTTTAAAGAGAAGAGATCTTGCTCTGTCACCCAGGATGGACTCATATTCCTGGGTCCAAGCAATCCTCACTTCCCAGGCTCCCACGTAGCTGGGACTACAGGGATGCACCATCTTATCTCGCACATGGCCTATTTTTTTTTTTTTTTGAGACAAAGTCTCGCTCTGTCTCCCAGGCTGGAGTGCAATGACATGATCTCAGCTCACTGCAACCTCTGCCTCCCAGGTTCAAGTGATTCTCCTGCCTCATCCTCCCGAGTAGCTGGGAATATAGGCACCTGCCATCATGGCCAGCTAATTTTTGTATTTTTAGTAGAGACAGGGTTTCACCATGTTGGCCAGGCTGGTCTTGAACTCCTGACCTCAGGTGATCCATCCTCCTCGGCCTCCCAAAGTGCTGGGATTATAGGTGTGAGCCACCGCGCCTGGCACACATGGCCTATTTGATTCATCTGTATCTCTACCTTCTCTCCCCACACCTGTGTTGAAACAAATCCAGTGCATCATAACCAGAACTCTTGTTTCTGTTTTCTGCACCGTCATGTCCCGCCCCTGAGGTGCGATGAGCACAGAATGGACTAGCTATTTGAGAGCGGGGGTGGGAGGGCAGATGTGAATTACTAGAGAAAAAGAAAAACAAATGGCAACATTAGACAAACGTTCTCCTGCTGTTTCCATTTTCCTCGCCACTGTTCAAGTTCAGGACTCATCATTTACTTCTGGCAGCAGCTTGGCAACTAATCTCCTTGCTTCTTCTCCCTTCTAGATTACTGGTGTTTCCTCAAGTGACCACTTGTGTCATAAAAACTTGGAAAATGGACTGACATGCAGATCCGTGGGCCACTCTCCAGCCCCACTGAATCAGACACTTTGAGGTGGATTTCAGGTTTTTTTTTTTTGTTTTTTTTTACAAACCTCCAGGTGATTCTCAAACACAGTACTGTGGAGAACTACTGTCCAAACCAGTCTTGATGCTGCTCCCAGTGCTATCTTGAAACACTAAGTCTGGCCCTGTCACCCCTGCTTAGAACAACTCAGGAGGCCCCCTGCCTGAAGAATAAGTGCCAAGTATTTTTTCTTTCTTTCTTTTTCTTTTTTTTTTTTTTGAGTCGGAGTCTCGCTCTGTCGCCCAGGCTGGAGTGCAGTGGCGAGATCTTGGCTCACCGCAACCTCCGCCTCCTGGGTTCAAGCAATTCTCCTGCCTCAGCCTCCTGAGTAGCTGGGACTACAGGCATGCGCCGCCATACCCGGCTAATTTTTGTATTTGTAATAGAGACGGAGTTTTGCCATGTTTGCCAGGCTGGTCTCAAACTCCTGACCTCAAGTGATCCGCCTGCCTCTGGCCTTCCAAAGTGCTGGGATTACAGGGGTGAGCCACCACGCTCAGCCCAGGCCTGGTATTTCCTTCTGGACTTTGCCTGACAGCAGCATCTTTCCCCATCACTCTCCACCTTGAACCCTGGGTTTTAGCCACATCTTACAACTTTGATGTGCTCAACTCTCTGGATTCTCTCCCTTACGCCTCCCAGGGCTGATAAACTTGTGCTGATCCTTCAAGGACCAGGTCAAGGGTGCCTTCTTCTTTGAAGCCATCTGTGGACTCACTCTGCTGTACATTGTAGTGGAAAGGCTTGGGAGTCAGACAGAGTTAAGTTAAAAGCTCTGCCACTTGCTAGCTGCGTGACTCCAGGAAAGTCCTCAGTTTCTCTGGGTCTCAGTCTCACCATCTAGAGAATAGGGATAAAAGTAGTGTCTTGGCTGGGTGTGGTGGCTCACGCCTATAATCCCAGCACTTCGGGAGGTCGAGGTGAATGGATCCACTTGAGGCCAGGAGCTCGAGACCAGCCTTGCCAACATGGTAAAACCCTGTCTCTACTAAAAATGCAAAAGTTAGCTGGGTGTGATGGTGTGCACCTGTAATCCCAGCTACCTGGGAGGCTGAGGCAGGAGAATGGCTTGAACCTGGGAGGTGGAGAGTGCAGTGAGCCAAGATTACTTCACTGCACTCCTGCCTGGGCAACAGAGTGAGACACCATCTGAAAAACAAACAAACAAAAAGAGTGTCTTATGGCATTGTGAGATATAAATGGAGACGTTAGCACAGTGCCTGGCACATACAGTAGGGTGTCCAAAAACAAGAGCACCCTAACAAGAGCCTGGCACAGACAGAGTTAAAGTCCAGGGCATCTTGAAATGTGGTATGTGGGCAGGCACAGTGGCTCATGCCTGTAATCCCAGCTACTCAGGAGGCTGAGGCAGGATAATGACTTGAATCTGGGAGGTGGAGGTTACAGTGAGCCAAGATCCCACCACTGCACTCCAGCCTGGGCAACAGAGTGAGACTCCCTCTCAAAAAATAGAAATGCAGTGTGTAGTTCTCAGTGCCTCCAATAACTAATGCAGCCTGCCCGTCAGAAGTCAGCTAACAAGGCTGTGTGCAGTGGCTCACGCTGTAATCCCAGCATTTTGGGAAGCTGAAGCAGAAGAATTGCTTGAACCCAGGAGGTGGAGGTTGCAGTGAGCTGAAATCGTGCCATTGCACTCCAGCCTGGGCGACAAGAGCAAGACTTCATCAAAAAAAAAAAAAAAAAAAAAAAAAAAAAGAAAAAAGGTCAGCTAACAAAATGACTTATTACGGAAAGATAGCGAAGTCGTCACTGCTCTGTTGGACAATAACAGCCTTATCTCAGGGCCCCCTGCCTCCAGACATTTATACCTTCCAGCCCTGCCATGCACTGCCCCAGAGTGAATTTTCTAATAGATGTCATAATGTAACTGAGGGTTTCAGTAGTTTCCGTTCTGAAATGGCTCTCCACATCCGTGCTTCTGATGCATAGCCTTTTCTGAGCGCCTGCTGAAATAGGCAAACCAAATAGGAACAATGAGTCCTCATCACTGGACATTAAGAAGGGTCTCACCTACACATCTGAAAATGCGTGGTCCGGCAGGAAGTCATTCTGATTAGGGCAGAGTGCAGATGGGAAATCTGCTGGTCACCTAACCCACTCACTTCCTGGTCCCACTGATATCTCTTGGCTTAGAGTTGGGCCAGGAGACAAGAGCTCTCATGGTCTGCAAGGCACGTGAACTCCAATAGGCTTGAAGCCCACCGCAGGAGCATCTGCAGGGAATGGGGACCTCACATAGGATCTCACACCTAGAGTGCCCATGACAGGGGGTCTGGATAAAGGTGTGGGGGTGGTTTCTTGAAGGATACTTAATTGGAGAGAAGAGGTAAGTAACAAATTACACCAAAACTTAGTGTGGCTTAAAACAAAAATAAGCATTTATTATTTCATGTAGTTTCTTCAGGCTGGGAATTTGGGAGTGGCCTAGCTAAGTGGTGGATTGACTCAGCATCTCTCATGAAAGGTGAGGGCAAGATGTCACTCGAAGGTTGGGTGCGGTGGCTCATGCCTGTAATTCCAGCACTTTGGGAAGCCAAGGCGGGTGGATCACTTGAGGTCAGGAGTTTAAGACCAGCCTAGCCAACATGGTGAAACCCTGTCTCTACTAAAAATACAAAAATTAGCTGGGTGTGGTGGTGGGTACCTGTGATCCCAGCTACTCGGGAGGCTGAGGCAGGAGAATTGCATGAACCTGGGAGACAGAGGTTGTAGTGAGCCGAGATCACACCACAGCACTCCAGCCTGGGTGACAGAGCGGAAACTCCATCTCAAAAAAAAAAAAAAAAAAAAAAGAAAGATGTCACTAGGGGCTGCAGCCATCTGCAGGCTCGATGGGGCTGGAGGAGCCACACCCATGAGGGTGCAGTCAGGCTGCTGGTGGGAGGCCCCTGTCCTCACCGTGTGGGCCTCTCTGCATCCTATTGGTTACACAGACTGACCCTCTTCGGTGTGAAGGGGGACAACACAGGAGCGTGAACACTAGGAAATATGAGTCATCGAGGCCACCTTGGAGGCTGGCTACCCAAGGGAGGTTGTCTCCAGCCAAGGCAGAGGGGAAGAGGAGTCCTTCCACTCCAGACACAAAATATGATACAAAATGTAGATCCATTGTTCAGCTTCAAAGGAAGTAAGGGACATCTTCAGGGCCAGGAGAAAGAGGCACATCAGGCCGGGTGCGGTGACTCATGCCTGTAACCCCAGCATCTTGGGAGGCCGAGGCGGGCGGGTCACAGGGTCAGGAGATCGAGACTGTCTGGGCTAACATGGTGAAACCCCATCTCTACTAAAGATAGTAAAAAATTAGCCACGCGTGGTGGTGGGCGCCTGTAGTCCCAGCTACTTGGGAGGCTGAGGCAGGAGAATGGTGTGAATCCGGGAGGCAGAGCTTGCAGTGAGCCAAGATCATGCCACTACACTCCAGCCTGGGCGACAGAGCGAGACTCCGTATCAAAAAAAAAAAAAAAAAGTTCATATTAATTGGCCTGGAGCCCTATTTACTATTCCAAGAATGTCTTTTTTCCCTCACCTCCCTGCACTGTCTGCAACTCAGGTGCCCGGCCAGTTGGGTGAGGATTTTGCAGGATAGAACCCTGGAAAGCTTGGAGAAGCCCCGGAAGCACTCTGTTTTTCTCTGGCTGCTTTTGCTGCTGGGGCCCCACGGTGTGGTCAGAGGTCCAGCAGGGCAGCGGGGTGGGGTGGTGGGGGTGCTTTTCTGGTGCAGCTGGAGTGCCCTTGGGAGGCTGGGGCTCTGTCCTCTTCATTTCTGCCACTCAGTGGCTCTGGGAAGGGAGAAAACAGTAGTAGGGCCCAGGGGATGTGGCTTGCCTTGGCTGTCTCCTTGAAAGGAAAAGCAGTTCTTCCCTGTGACAGCCTCCAGAGGTTCTCTGATGCTGGGCTGGACGGCATTTGCAGCCTTAAGTTTGGGAGTAGCTTCCTTTCCCCCATTTCAAAGCCTTCCCTCATTTTCTGACCCAGAAGAGGGGCATTGCTTGGGGAGATGGGAAGAAACTAACCTGGTTACCTTTTCCTCTGCAGATAAATCTTCACAGCTATTTACAAAGTGACAACCTCTCTCTAAAAATCCTTGCTTGGAGGTCACCTTGTAGTGCTGAGGATTTTCACAGATAAGATAGCTCTTCAGAGAGCCTGGATCTTGGAAGAGGCATTTTCTCACTGTCTCATCTGGCAAATGATATCCCGTATATCAGTGATACCTTTATCTCCCAGGGGCGAGTCCTCTGGCTGTCCAGCTACTCAGATGCACCCAGGAGCATGCCAATCATATTATCATTATTGGACAATTATTAGTTGTTGGACAATTATTCATCAGACTGTGAAAATTGGACAATTATTCATCAGACTGTGAAAATTGGAGTTAGCTAGACCTGCATATCACCTAGAGTGAAAGCCAGAATCCTTACCGGATGCCCTCCTCCTCCTGAGCTCTTCCTTTCCCCTTTCTCACTGTATCCCAGGCACTTGCCTTCCTTGGTCTCCATACTCCCACCTCAGGGCCTTTGCACATGCTCTTTCCTCTGTAAAGATGGTGGCAGCTGACCAAGGACAGGAAGTGAGGCTTCTGTGCAGCGTACAGGCAGTCAGGGATGTGTCTGCAGAGAATTTAAAAACAATAACACTGACTAAAAATTGGTTTGCATTTTTTTTATCATCACCAAGTGCTGGTAATTCTAAGTAGTGTCACTGATGAAACAATCCCCAGGGAAGTATTTTACCAGCTTCTGTTGGTCTAAGTTATTAATATAAACAATTGCTGGGGTTACTGATAAGTTTTTGTTTGTTTGTTTGTTTTTTATTTGAGACTGGGTCTCACTGTATCGCCCAGGCTGGAGTACAGTGGCATGATCTTGGCTTACTGCAACCTCTGCCTCCCGGGTTCAAGCAATTCTCCTGCCTAAGCCTCCTGAGTAGCTGGGATTACATGCACACACCACCATGCCCGGCTAATTTTTGTGTTTCTAGTAGAGATGGGGTTTCACTGTGTTGGCCAGTCTGGTCTTGAACTCCTGACCTCAGGTGATCCTCCCGCCTAGGCCTCCCAAAGTGCTGGGATTACAGGCATGAGCCACCATGCCTGGCTGATAAGTTTTAATAATATACATGTATGCTTCAAATCATTATTATTTTTTATTTACCCTTTAATAAACATTGTGTTCTATGTGGAAATTAATTGTGAGAACTCCCAGTCATACAGTTGTCTCCTCCCCAACTCCCCCAAACGGCTTTCTGAAATGAAAACAGAGAAACATTCATTTCAAGAGTAAAATTGGCTGGGCGGGGTGGCTCACACCTGTAATCCCAGCACTTTGGGAGGCTGAGGTGGGCGACATGGTGAAACCCCGTCTCTACTAAAAATACAAAAAATTAGCCGGGAGTGGTGGTGCGTGCCTGTAATCCCAGCTACCTGGGAGGCTGAGGCAGGAGAATCGCTGGAACCTGGGAGGCGGAGGCTGCAGTGAGCTGAGATCATGCCACTGCACTACAGCCTGGGTGACAGAGCAAGACACAAGACTCTGTCTCGAAAAAAAAATATATATATGGCCAGGTGCAGTGGCTCACACTTGTAATCCCAGTATTTTGGGAGTCCCAGGCAGATGGATCATGAGGTCAGGAGTTCAAGACCAGCCTGGCCAAGATGGTGAAACCCCATGTCTAGTAAAAATACAAAAATCAGCCAGGTGTGGTGGCGCAGGCCTGTAATTCCAGCTACTCGGGAGGCTGAGGCAGGAGAATCGCTTGAACCCGGAGGTGGAGGTTGCAGTGAGCCAAGATTGCATCACTGTACTCCAGCCTGGACAACAGAGCGAGACTTGATCTCGAAAAAAAAAGTAAAATTGGAGCTGTTTGGAATTGTTTGAGTTATAGTCAAGGGCAGTTTGTGGCTCCAACCCCCTGACAGTACATATTCTTGTGTTTAAAGATTCAGAATAAAAAATGATAGTATAATGATCTTTCCTTTTTAAATTATGTTTTTATTTGTTAATTTTTTTATTTTTTATTTTTCAAGACAGGGTCTCACTCTCTAACCCAGGCTGGAGTGCAGTGGCATGATCACTGCTCACTGCAGCCTCGACCTTCTAGGCTCAAGCGATCCTCCCAATGCAGCCTCCTGAGTAGCTGAGACTACAGCTGTGTATTACCATGCCTGGCTAATTTTTTTATTTTTTGTAGAGACAAGGTCTCTCTTTGTTGCCCGGGCTGGACTTGAACTCCTGGGCTCAAGCAATCCTCCCGCCTCGGCCTTCCAAAGTGCTGGGATTGGAGGCAAGAGCCACCACTCCTCGCCTGTATGATGATTTTAAAGACAAAGAAACAGAATTTATTTCATTTCTATAATCCTGTATGTGACCGCATTTATTTGTATTTAGCATGTAAAGCAGTGGGAAAGTGCATATTTTAATTGATATATGAAGTTGTTTTATTGAATTTCAATAGTATCTTTTAAAATTGATCTTTGTTTTAAAATTGTTCATTGTTTTAAAAGTAAAAAAAGAATAAAAAGCACATTAAATTAGTGGGGTGCACTTTAGTAGTTGCCTCAGTGGTACTTCTTGACTTTTCTTCTACCCCCTTAGGTTCTGTGAATTGAACTGACCTAAGAAGATTAGCGGGGGAAAGCATGCACATTTAGATGTTAAAATTTTAATTTTTATGTGTACATGGACACCTTCCTAGAAAAGAAATGAAGACCCAGGCCATGTACAGTGGCTTATGCCTGTAATCCCAGCACTTTGGGAGGCCAGGGCAGGAAGATCACTTGAGCCCAGGAGTTTGGGACCAGCCTGGGCAACACAGTGAGACCCTGTCTCTAATTAAATTAAAAAGAAAAGTAAATTAAAAAAGAAATAAAGACCCAAAGAAACAGCTTATAAACCATTTTAACAATGAATGATAAATTGTGGACATGTGACAAGACAAAGAAAAAAGGGAGTTGAGCTGGGACTGAAAAATTGTGGGAAAGTGACTAGGAGGAATATACGGGGGAAGCTAATGAAAGATGAATTCTTTTCTTTTCTTTTTAAGAGACAGGGTCTTTCTATGTTGCCCAGGCTGGTCTTGAACTCCTAGACTCAAGTGATCCTCCCACCTCTGTCTTCTGTGTGGCTAGGACTATAGATGTGTGCCACTGTGCCCAGCTAATAGGGCTATTATTGTTTTTTGAGACAGAGTCTCACTCTGCAATCCAGGCTGGAGTGCAGTGGTGTGATCACAGCCCACTGCAGCCTTGACCTCCTGGGCTCAAGTGATCCTTCCACTTCAGCCTCCTGGGTACCTGGGACTACAGGTGCATGCCACCACGCCCGGCTAATTTTTTTGTAGAGATAGCGTTTTGCCATGTTGCCCAGGTTGGTCTCAAACTCCTGGCCTCAAGCAATCCACCCACCTCAGCCTCCCAAAGTGCTGGGATTACAGGTTAAGCCACTGTGCTCAGCTTGATAAGGGCTATTTGAATAAAGCTTGCTTTGTACAGATTCATTTCAGCATCGACTCCTCATCTCCAGTGATTATAATGTTCTTCACTTCCTGTTATTAGAAGGGCACCTTTCGGCTGGGCGCGGTGGCTCACACCTGTAATCCCAGCACTTTGGGAGGCCGAGGCAGGCAGATCACGAGGTCAGGAGATCAAGACCATCCTGGCTAACACGGTGAAAACCCATCTCTACTAAAAATACAAACAATTAGTCAGGCGTGGTGGCGGGTGCCTGTAGTCCCAGCTACTCAGGAGGCTGAGGCAGGAGAATGACGTGAACCCAGGAGGCGGAGCTTGCAGTGAGCCGAGATTGCGCCACTGCACTTGGGCCTGGGCGACAGAGCGAGACTCCATCTCAAAAAAAAAAAAAAAAAAAAAAAAGAAGGGCACCTTTCTCTTGGGAAATTTATGCCCTTCTTTTAGGTAGAAAGTGGGAGGTCAAAGAGCGCTTCCTGCATCTGCTTTGTCTCAATTGCCTTTAGCTTAAAATAATTGATATCTCAAAGTGGCATATTTTGGGTGGCATGTTCTGATTCCCTTCAGGTTCTTAGTTTTCCCCATCCAGCTGGGAACAGTGGCTCATGCTTGTAATCCCAACACTTTGGGAGGCCGAGATCGGCCGATCACTTGAGCCTGGGAGTTTGATACCAGCCTAGGCAACATGGCTAAACCCCATCTCTACAAGAAATACAAAAATTAGCCAGGCATGATGGTTCATGCCTATTTTTCCAGCTACTCGGGAGGCTGAGGCATGAGAATCGCTTGAGCCTTGGAGGCAGAAGTTGCAGGGAGCCGAAATCTCACCACTGCACTCCAGCCTGGGTGACAGAGCGAGACTCTGTCTCAAAAAAAAAAAAAAAAAAAAAAAAAAAAAATTCCCTGTTCTCATTCTTTCCTAAAGTGGCAAGAATAGAGGTGGGACACCCCAGTCCCTGCCTACAGACTTCCTCAGTGTAGCAGATTCTTCACAGCATGTCTGTGGAGCCATGAACAGAAGACGTAAGACTCCTCTCTGTGTCCCTTCTGGCCCAGGTGTCAAGGACTCCCTTCCATCCTAGATAAATCTCTCCACCTGGGTTCTGATTCCACTTCCTCCTGCCTTTTTGAGGACCTGTCTTCTTCTATTTTCTCTTCTGTTATCTTAAATCCTGTTTCTGCTACATTTTCTGCCTAAGAATATAAATGACCTATCAACCTTTTTTTTTTTTTTTTTTTCTTGAGACAGTTTCACTCTTGTCACCCATGCTGGAGTTCAGTGGTGAAGCTCCTGGGAAGCTCCACTTCCCAGGTTCAAGTGATTCTCCTGCCTCAGCCTCCTGAGTAGCTGGGATTACAGGCGTGCACCACCACACCTGGCTAATTTTTGTATTTTTAGTAGAGACGGGGTTTCATCACGTTGGCCAGGCTGGTCTCGAACTCCTGACCTCAGGTGAGCCACTGCCTTGGCCTCCCAAAGTGCTGGGATTACAGGTGTGAGCCACTGCACCTGGCCTATCAACCCTATTTTTGACAATGACAATAATGAGGATGGACTATATGGCCCTCCTGTAGGTATAGCCCTTCCTTTCTCCCTGCCTTCCAAAAAGCAGAAGACACATTCTCACGTCCCTTTCACTCTTGGCTCCTGTTTTCCTCATGCCAAGAAGCTGCTCTGGATTAGCATGAGAGTAAGGTCTTGGGGGCCTTGGAAACTTCCACCTCCACTGGATCAGCCCTCTCAACAGCTCCAAGGCTGACACTTGCTGCCTTCATGTACCCACATCCCCTGGAGGCCATGGCACCACTCTCCTGATTGCCATCCTCCTTTTGAGCTCTCCCTAATCATCCTTCCTCCCCAGGATTCTGCCCACCTCCTCATCCAGCTTGCTCTATTCCCCTGGCTTTGGAGACAACCTTTGGGTTGGCCACATTGCAGATCTAGCTCCAAGGGAGAGATCTAGAAGGTCAATCTCTCCCTTGACCTTCAGCCTGTTAGAAATGTTGGTTTTTCGGTGCTGTAAAGAAATAGCACTTGAACATAAATTTAATTTCTTCAACAAGGCCATTTTTACTTTTTGCAGAAAGGATACACTCGCCAGCACTTTTGCCACGAGAGTACACTGAACAAAGGAGACAGGGTCATCTATAACCTGACGCGTCCGCCTTCCTGCCGTGTCCGGTTTTTATTGGCTGGAACAGGACCTCACATTTTGTATTTGTCCTGATTGGCTAGTAACTTAGAACTTTTTAAAAGAGGCAAAGGCAGAGGAGAACAGAGGAAGGAGGAAGTAACTTGTGGATGCTGAGAAAGGTAAAAACACCTTCAAATAAGGAAGAGGAACAGGCCGTGACCTAATGCTTGCTTGGACCAGTATAAGCATGTCAGGGCAAATATTTAGGCTAAATTGTGGGAGCTAAGAACATAAAGTACATTGATTTCTTTATTACGGCTAGCAGATATTTAAGATGTTAGCACAGGTCTTTGAATAAATTTTGCTTCTAAGAGAAGTTACTATTTATTCCTAATTAGATGGGAAGGAAAGTCTTTGAAGAAGAACCTCTACTTTACTTTTTACAAGCCCTACCCAGCAGTCCTATTTTTCTCTTCTCAGATATCATTCCCTTCAGTGGCTACTTGAAGACGTCATTCTGCCTAAGATCCCTAAACTGCTCCCCCTTATTCTTAGTGGGCCATATCAGAGGGAAATGTCACCTGCCTGCCTGTGATACTCTCCCAAAGCTAACTGAGCTCACACATCTTTGCCTGCTTTTCACCTGGCCAAAGCCAGTGCCCCACCTGTGAACTGATCTTTTGTTCACTTGAGGCCACATGAAACTTGAAACATGAATTGTTGCCCAGTTTCCTGCAGGATGTTCCCGGGCCCACTCCAGTGGGGTTTGGAAGCTGCCCCAGTTTAGGAAACAGATTTCTTTTCTTTTTTTTTGCTTTTTGAGACAGAGTCTCAATCTGTCACCCAGGCTCGAGTGCAATGGCGTGATCTCGGCTCACTGCAACCTCCACTTCCCGGGTTCAAGCAATTATCCTGCCTCAGCCTCCCGAGTAGCTGGGATTACAGGTGTCTGCCACCACTCCCAGCTAATTTTTATATTTTTTAGTAGAGAGAGGATTTCGCCACGTTGACCAGACTGGTCTCGAACTCCTGACCTCAGGCGATCCGCCTGCCTCAGCCTCCCAAAGTGCTGGTATTACAGGTGTGAGCCACCGTGCCCGGCCAGGAAATAGATTTCTTAACTCTCAGATCTCCATTAAATTTGCATGTCTAGACCTGTATTTGCAGTCTAGTTATATTTGCACAGTAACAAGTACTGGAGCAGCGCCCTCTCTGATGGAAAGTAGCTCCTGCTGATTGAGTCCCTACTACATGCCAGGTGTTGTGCCCGATGCTTTGCCTTTAGTGTCCCACGGAACATTTAGACTATATTTACGAGGTCAGAAATGGTAAGTGTCTCACTGGAAGGCACGCCGCTAGAGAGTTTCAGAGCCTGGAAATCAATCCATGTCTGATCCAAACCCTTACTCTGTTCCCTATCCCAGCTGCCTTAAGGCTCATTTTAATCATGTTGTCAACTTTCTAGCTCCCAGAGCTCACAGGAGAGACCTCAGGAGGTGGCTGGAGAGATAGAGCAACACTATTCAACTTGAACAGAATAAGACGTATATGTTACTTTAAGATTTTCCAGTAGCCATATTAAAAAATGTATAAAGAAACAGGTGCTGGGCGCGGTGGCTCACGCCTGTAATCCCAGCACTTTGGGAGGCCAAGGCAGGCGGATCACGAGGTCTGGAGATCGAGACCATCCTGGCTAACACGGGGAAACCCTGTCTCTGCTAAAAAAAAAATACAAAAAATTAGCCGGGTGTGCTGGTGGGCACTTGTAGTCCCAGCTACTCAGGAGACTGAGGCAGGAGAATGGCGTGAACCCAGGAGGTGGAGCTTGCAGTGAGCAGAGATCATGCCACTGCACTCCAGCCTGGGTGACAGAGTGAGACTCCGTCTCAAAAAAAAAAAAAAAAAAGAAACAGGTGAAGTTAATTTTATTAATATAATTTATTTATCCAAATGTATTTCAAATATTATCATTTCAACATGTTTTATTTTATTTTATTTTTATTTTTGAAACAGAGTTTCACTGTTGTCGCCCAAGCTGGAGTGCAGTGGTGCGGTCTTAGTTCACCGCAAACTCTGCCTCCTGGGTTCAAGCGATTCTCCTCCATCAGCCTCCCGAGTAGCTGGGATTGCAGGAGCCTGTCACCATCCCTGGCTAATTTTTTGTATTTTCAGTAGAGACGGGGTTTTACCATGTTGGCCAGGCTGCTCTTGAACTCCTGACCTCAGGTGATCCACCTGCCTCAGCCTCCCAAAGTGTTGGGATTACAGGTATGAGCCACTGCGCCTGGCCACATGTACTTTTTTTTTTTTAAGACAGGTTTTGTTCTGTCACCCAGGCTGGAGTGCAGTGGCACAATCATAGCTCACTGCAGTCTCGACCTCCTGGGCTCAAGTGAGTCTCCTGCCTCAGCCTCCCAAGTAGCTGGGACTACAGGCCTACAGGCATGTGACACCACACCCAGCTAACTCTACTTTTTTTTTTTGAGACAGAGTCTCACTTCGTCGCCAGGCTGGAGTGCAGTGGCATGATCTCGACTCACTGCAACCTCCACCTCCTGGGTTCAAGTGATTCTTGTGCCTCAGCCTCCTGAGTAGCTGCGACTACAGGCGCCCGCCACCACACCCAGCTAATTTTTGTATTCTTAGTAGAGATGGGGTTTCACCATGTTGGCCATCTCCTGACCTCGTGATCTGCCCGCCTTGGCCTCCCAAAGTGCTGGAATTATAGAAATAAGCCACCGCACCTGGCCTAATTTTACATTTAAAGTTAGCAACAGAGCTGAGGGGGGCAGACTGATGGATCCACTTCTTCCTCATAATCTCCATCACTCCTCTTGGGATATGCACGGCTATCATTTTCTCATGTTTATGTTAAATGTGGCAAAACAGCTTCAAGCTCCTATCCAATGTGTCCCCAAATTCTTTTTTTTTTTTTTTTTTTGAGATGGAGTCTCGCTCTGTCACCAGGCTGGAGTGCAGTGGTGCAATCTCAGTTCACTGCAACCTCTGCCTCCCAGGTTCAAGCAATTCTCCTGCCTCAGCCTCCCAAGTAGCTGGGATTACAGGCACCTGCCACCATGCCCAGCTAACTTTTGTATTTTTAGTAGAGACGGGGTTTCACCATGTTGGCCAGGATGGTCTTGATCTCCTGACCTCATGATCTGCCCACCTCAGCCTCCCAAAGTAATGGGATTACAGGCGTGAACCACCACGCCCATCCCACAAATTCTTATTATATAGAAACTGTGGCATTGTCACTGTCGGCAACTAATCTAAGAAAAATTGTAAACATTGTGCCGGCCAAACAAAATATGCCTGCGGGCCACCAGTCTGCAGCCTGATGACAGCCTACTTCTAGTTGTCCAACTTGTAGTAAGGATATTCACTTCCACTCATGGTTTGATCTAACCTCTCTCCTGGCTTCATTCTAATCAAGCCACATTTATTTTCCTGAACCTTTCTTTTTTTCTTTTTTCTTTTTTTTAAATTGAGACAGAGTTTCGTTCTTGTTGCCCAAGCTGGAGTGCAATGGCACGATCTTGGCTCTCCACAACCTCCACCTCCTGGGTTCAAGCAATTCTCCTGCCTCAGCCTCCCGAGTAGCTGGGATTACAGGCATGCACTACCACGCCCAGCTAATTTTGTATTTTTAGTAGAAACGGGGTTTCTCCACGTTGGTCAGGCTGGTCTTGAACTACCTACACCTCAGGCAATCCGCCTGCCTTGGCCTCCCAAAGTGCTGGGATTACAGGCATGAGTCACCATGCCCAGCTGAACCTTTCCTTTTCAAAGCCTCTATTGGCTGGGCACGGTGGCTCTCTCCTGTAATCTCAGCACTTTGGGAGGCCGAGGTGGTGGATCAGCTGAGGTCAGGAGTTATAGACCAGCCTGGCCAACATGGTGAAACCCCGTTTCTACTAAAAGTACAAAAATTAGTCAGGCGTGGTGGCAGGCGGCTGCAGTCCCAGCTACTCAGGAGGCTGAGGCAGGAGAATCGCTTGAACCTTGGTGGCAGAGGTTGCAGTGAGCCGAGATCATGCCAGTGCACTCCAGCCTGGGTGACAGAGAGACTCTCAAAAAAAAAAAAAAAAAAAGCCTCTATCTTGGCCAGGCATGGTAGCCCCCACCTGTAATCCCAGCTCTTTAGGAGGCCAAGGTGGGAGGATGGCTTGAGCCCAGGAGTTGGAGACCAGCCTGGGCAACGCAGGGAGACCCTGTCCCTACAAAAAAATATAAAAAATTAGCCAGAACGTGGTGGCATGCACCTATAGTCCCAGCTACTCCAGAGGCTAAGGTGGGAGGATGGCTTGAGCCTGGGAGGCTGAGGCTGCAACTTTGTCTCAGAAAAAGCCTCTAACCTTAACATGTTATGTAATTAAGGGTTAAGCCACTTGAAGTGCTTTTTTTTTTTTTTTAACGGAGTTTTGCTCTCCTTGCCCAGGCTGGAGTGCAATGGTGCAATCTCGGCTCACCGCAACCTCTGCCTCCCGGGTTCAAGTGATTCTCCTGCCTCAGCCTCCCGAGTAGCTGGGATTACAGGCATGCACCACCACGCCTGGCTAATTCTGTATTTTTAGTAGAGATGGGGTTTCTCCATGTTGGTCAGGCTGGTCTTGAACTCCTGACCTCAGGTGATCTGACCACCTCGGCCTCCCAAAGTGTTGGGATTACAGGTGTGAGCCACCGTGCCCAGCCAATTGTCCCATTTTTTAATGTCACTGTATACCTTATCATGGGTACACTTCTTGCTCTCTGTAATGGGTTGACTAGTGGTTACAAAAAAGATATGGCTATGCTTCAGCCCCCAGAGCCTTTGAATATGACCTTATTTGGAAAAAGAGTCTTTACAAATATAATAATAATTTTTTCTTGAGACAGGGTCCCTCTCTGTCACCCAGGCTGGAGTGCAGTGGCAAGATCACAGCTCACTGCAGGTTTGACCTCCTAGGCTCAAGTGATCCTCCCACCTCAGCCTCTAAGTAGCTGGGACTACAGGTATGCATCACCACACCTAGCCAATTTTTAAATTTTTTTGTAGAGATTGGATCTCACTATGTTGCCCAGGTTGATCTCCAACTCCTGGGCTCAAATGATCCTCCCACCTCAGCCTCTAAGAGTTCTGGGATTACAGACATAAGCCACTGCACCTAGCTGCAAATATAACTAATGTAAAGATCTTGAGATGAGATCATTCTGGGGTGAATTATCCAGGATTACCTGGGAGGGCCCTAAATCCAGGTGACATGAATCTTCGTAAGAGTCAGAAGAGTAGAAAAGACATCAGAGGAGAAATCTGTGTGAAGATGGAAACAGAGACTGACGAGAGTGATGCAGCCACAAGCCAAGGAATGTCTGGAGCCACCAGAAGCTGGGAGAAGCAAGGAAGGATTCTCCCCTAGAACCTCTGGAGGGAACACAGCCCTGCTGTCACCTTGATTTTGGACTTCTGACCTCTGGAACTGTGAGAGAATAATGGAAAAGCCATATTAATTTGTGGCAATTTGTTACAGAAGCCATAAGAATGAACATACTCCCCCTGATATGGCCAGCTCTTTAAAGACAGAGGCAGTGAGTCTTAACTCTTTGTATGGGGTCTTTCCTTTATCTGGAGAAAAGTATCTGGTGCAGAGAAAAGAATGCCAAAAGTTGAGTCAAATTTCCCAGGTTTTATTTTATTTGTTCATATATATATACATATATATATATATATATATATATATTTTTTTTTTTTTTTTGAGACAGAGTCTCACTGTGTCACCCAGGCTGGAGTGCAGTGGTGCCATCTCTGCTCACTGCAACCTCTGCCTCCTGGGTTCAAGTGATTCTCCTGCCTCAGCTTCCTGAGTAGCTGGGATTACAGGTGCCCACCACCAGGTCCAGTTAATTTTTGTGTTTTTATTAGAGATGGGGTTTCACCATGTTGGCCAGGCTGGTCTTGAACTCCTGACCTCAGGTGATCTGCCCACCTTGGCCTCCCACAGTGCTGGGATTACAGGTGTGAGCCACCGTGGCTGGCTTAAAATGATAATATCTTTTATTCTTCTGTTTTAGGCACTGTTCTAAGCACTTTTAAGGGTATTAACTAATTTCATCTTAAATATAATGGCATGAGATAGACTTTATTATTATAATAATTTTATAACTTGGGAAACAGCATCAAAAAGAAGTTTAGTAATATTTTGTCCAAGGTCATTCAGCTGATAAGTGGCAGGCATTTGCTCACACAAACTCTGGGCCAGGCCTTATGATACATGTTGGATACAAAATTGAATGAAACCTGTCTCCTGCCTCCAAGAACCCACTAAAAAGTACATGAAAACTGTTAATGCAATGTCTTAAGATTAATAATATGTTTCAGCTACAAAAAACCATCCGCTCATTCTAGTGGTATGGCATCTTAATAATCCTAGGGGAACGTTTTCTATTATTTCATTGGGAATTATTTTTAAACAAAAATGACAGATGCAGATGTTGATAAAAGTTAAACGCTTTAGAAACGTCAATTAAGGCACGTGCTTAAAAGCACCCATAGGATTTGGTAGCTAGGAGCTCACCAGTGGCATTCACTGGAGCTGGAAACAGGCAGAGGCAATGACAATAGGGTTTTGGAGGGAGATTGAGGTGCTGTCCATGGTTCTGAACCATTCTAGACTGGTACTATCAACTGTATCAAGAACCTGTGTGTGGGGTTGGGGGGTGGGGGTGTGGAGGTTTTTTTTTTTTTTTTGAGACGGAGTCTCGCTCTGTCACCTAGGCTGGAGCACGGTGGCATGATCTCGGCTCACTGCAACCTCTGCCTCCTGGCTTCAAGGGATTCTTCTGCCTCAGCCTCCTGAGTGGCTGGGATTACAGGCACCTGTCACCATGCCCGGCTAATTTTTGTATTTTTAGTAGAGACGGGGTTTCACCGTGTTAGACAGGATGGTCTCGATCTCCTGACCTCGTGATCCGCCCGCCTCGGCCTTCCAAACTGCTGGGATCACAGGCGTGAGCCACCGTGCCCGGCCATTGTTGTTGTTTAAATTCCCAACCCCTCACAAACGAGTATTTTTGTAAAATCCAATAAAAAATAAAACTGATCGGGGCAGGGGAGTGGGGAGAGTGAGCCTCAGGAAAGGTAACTAATGCATGCAGGGCTTAATACCTAGGGTTAATAGGTGCAGTAAACCACCATGGGACATGTTTACCTATGTAACAAACCTGCATAATCCTGCGTATGTATCCCAGAACTTAAGTTAAAAAAAAATGCCAGCAAGGTGGCTCACACCTGTAATCCCAGCACTTTGAGAGGCCAAGGTGGGCTGATCACTTGAGGTCAAGAGTTCAAGACCAGCCTGGCCAATATGGAGAAACCCTGTCTCCACCAAAAAATACAAAAATTAGTCGGGCATGATAGCTACTTGGGAGACTGAGACAGGAGAATCGCTTGAACCTGGGAGGTGGAGGGTGCAGTGAGCTGAGCTCATGCCAGTGCACTCCAGCCTGGAGAAAGAGCGAGACCCTGTCTACAAAAAAAAAAAAAAAAAAAAAAAAAAAAAAAAAAAAAATTAAGTTAAATTAAACTAAAAAAAAAAAAACCAGATCATGTGCTTGGATGTTATACCAATGTCAAATGCCTATAAAAATTTCCTAAACAAGGCCAGGCGTGGTGGCTCACGCCTATAATCCCAGCACTTTGGGAGGCCGAGGAGGGCGGATCACGAGGTCAGGAGATTGAGACCATCCTGGCTAACACGGTCAAACCCCGTCTCTATTAAAAATATAAAAAATTAGCTGGGCGAGGTGGTGGGCGCCTATAGTCCCAGCTACTTGGGAGGCTGAGGCAGGAGAATGGCATGAACCTGGGAGGTGGAGCTTGCAGTGAGCCGAGATCGCACCATTGCACTCCAACCTGGGCGACAGAGCAAGACTCCATCTCAAAAGAAAAAAAAAAAAATTCCTAAACAATTACTCCCAATTTGACTCTGTCTCAATTTAAAAAAATAAAAATCCTAAACAATTACTCCCAATCTCCCCTCCCCTCCCTTCCCCTTTTCTTTCTTGAGACAAAGTGCTCATGCTGGAGTGCAGTGGAGCGATCATGGCATACTGCAGGTTCGATCTCCCAGGCTCAGGAGATCCTCCTACCTCAGCCTCCTCAGTAGCTGGGACTACAGGCACATGCCACCATGCCTAGCTAATTTTTTTTTTTTTTCTGTAGAGATGGGATTTTTCTGTGTTGCCCAGGCTGCTCTCAAGCTTCTGGGCTCAAGGAATCTGCCTCAACCTCCTGAAGTGCTGTACTGCAGGCATGAGCCACTGAACCTGGTTCAAATTTCTATACTTACCTTGTTGCAGACCTGTAACAAACTTGAGAGACCAGGGCTGGCCCGCAGATCACACTGCGTATTGCACTGTGCCATGGCAGTGGTCCAGTGGTCAGACTGCCCATAGAAATACCCTAAAGGATAAAAAGGAAAAATTCTTAGGGCTTGCAGTGACATGCATGTAGGGAGATAGTGCACCAGTGGCTTCATAGCAATATTGCCAAGCCCATAACCCAGACATTAGGAAGGGTGATGTGGTTTTCCAAGTAGCAAATGTATTGTGCTGATAGAACAATCTGTTTCTGAGCGATGACACATGATATAGTTTGGATATCTGTCCCCTTCAAATCCCATGTTGAAATTTGATCCCCAGTGTTGTAGGTGGGGCCTGGCAGCAGGTGTTTGTATTGTATTTGTATTGTGGGATTGGATCCATAATGAATGGTTTGGTGCCATTCTAGAGAGAGTGAGTGAGTTCTCACTCTTAGTTCGCAGGAGAACTGCTTATTGAAAGAGCCTGGGCCAGGTGTGGTGGCTCACGCCTGTAATCCAAGCACTTTGGGAGGCCAAGGCAGGTGGATCACTTGAGATCAGGAGTTCGAGACCAGCCTGGCTTACATGGTGACGCCCCATCTCTACTAAAAAAAATACAAAAATTAGCTGGGCATGGTGGAGGGAGCCTGTAGTCCCAACTACTCAGGAGGCTGAGTCAGGAGAATAGCTTGAACCTGGGAAGAGGAGATTGCAGTGAGCCAAGATCACGCCATTGCACTTCAGCATGGGCGACAGAGTGAGACTGTCTCAAAAATAAATTAAAAAAAAAAATAAACAAATATTTTTAAAAAAGGAGTCTGACAGCTCCTCTTTCTATTGTTTCCTTCCTCTTGCCATGTGATGCCTGCTTTCCTTTCCCTTCCACCATGAGTGGAAGCTTCCTGAGGCCCTCACCAGAAACAGTTGCTGGTGCCACGCTTCTTGTGCAGCCTGCAGAACCATGAGCCAAATGGACTTCTTTTCCTTATAAATTACCCAGGCTCAGGCATTCCTTTATGGCAACACAAATGGAATAAGACAACGCGGCTGGGAATGTAAGATAAGAGCAGTGGGTCCACTACTCTGGGATCCTCTCACTTGGGAGTGATCTCATTCTGCACTGGCTGCCAAGACACCGAACTTGGATGCCATCTGTGGCAACACTGGGGAGCTCCATCATTCACTCCACCTGTGGCTCCCCCAGGACTCTGGTAGGCTTCTACTAACTGCTGTGCCCCTTCTGAAGGATGCCTCCAACCTCCATTCCTGCCCTCTCATCCACCTGTCTACTTCCTATACACCCCTCAAGACCCACGTCCAGCAGTACTGTCTCAAGTGTTTCATCTCCTGGGCTCCTTGGGCCTTGTAAATCCCTCTATCACAGTGTTAACTGTGTTCAGTTACAATTGTCAATTTACAAGCATGTTCTGCAGGGGCTTATAGCTGGGAGAGATTCTGCCACAAATTCTGTGCTCCACCAAGCCTCACACAGATCCAGGGACAGCTTGAGTGGGCAGTGGATGTTTAGTGACAGAAAGGGAAGAGAGACAAAGAAAAGAGAAAGGAGAGCATATGGAGGAAAAAGGCAGAAGAGAGGGGGGAAAGAGAAAGATAAGGTGGAAGAAGAAAGAGTGAGTGAGAGACAGAGAAAGAAGGAGGAGGAAGGAAGAAAGCAAGGATGAAGGAGGGAGGAGAGAAAAAAGAGGAATGATAAATCATAATTACAGGGAAGCTAAAATCTTTATACTCTACATCTGGATATTCTTGTGATTCCCCCACCATTATTCCCATTAGTCATCTTGAACTGGGGGTAGTCGGGGAGGGGATGCATCAGGGATAGAATGTTCAGGACAGAGCCAGAGCTTCCATGTGCAGCTCTTCTGCTCTGGTGCTGGGTGGATTCTGTTGGTTTGCTGGTGACCTCCACATCACCCCCGGCACACAACTTCTCTCCCCTCTGAACCACTCATCTTCCTCTCTGGCCTGTGGAAAAACACCTTCTATTCCCTATAAGCCTCTCTACAAAGGGATTTCCTATCAGAGTTCTTTCCCCTGTGCTCTCTGTCCCAGAACACCCAGGCCCTGGAGGGGAGAGGTGGTGCTGAATCCAGGAGCATCAGGAACAGTGTCACGCCAGACCTGGAGCCTCTGGGCCTGCCTCGCCCTCCCACTGGGCTCTACTGCTCACACTGGTCCCCCAGTAGATTCCCCCTGGTGAATTTCCTGAAAGGCCCCATGATCTCTCCCTCTAGTCCATCCCTCCTTAGGCTTCCAGGCAGTTGATCCCACAGATGTGGGATGTGGTGATTTGTGAGATTTTGGTTTTGGTGCACCCATCACCCAAGTAGTATACATTGAACCCAATCTGTAGACTCTTATCCCTCAACCCCCTTCGCACCCTTTCCCCCTGAGTCCCCAGAGTCTATTGTGTCATTCTTATGCCTTTACAGCCTCATAGCTTAGCTCCCAGTTATGAGTGAGAACATACGACGTTTGGTTTTCCCTTCCTGAGTTACTTCACTTAGAATAATAGTCTCCAGTTCCATCCAGGATGCTGCAAACGCCATTAATTTATTCCTTTTTATGGCTGAGTAGTATTCCATAATATATATATATGTGTATATATATATATACCAGTTTATTTGTTGATGGGCATTTGGGTTGGTTCCACATTTTTGCAATTGTGAATTGTGCTGCTATAAACGTGTGTGCAAGTATCTTTTTCGTAGAATGATCTCTTTTCCTCTAGGTAGATACCCAGTAGTGGGATTTCTGGATCAAATGGTGGTTCTACTTTTAGTTCTTTAAGGAATCTCCACACTGTCTTCCACAGTGGCTGTACTAGTTTACATCCCCACCAGCAGTGTAGAAATGTTCCCTGTTCACTCCATCCACACCAACACCTATTATTTTTTGATGTTTTGATGGTGGCCATCCTTGCAGGAGTAAGGTGGTATTGCACTGTGGTTTTGATTTGCATTTCCCTGATCATTAGTGATGTTGAGCATTTTAAAGAAAGCATGCATGAAAGGGGAAACATTTACATGACCCTAGTGATGACCATTAGGTTTTATCGTGGTCAGCAGCTATGGGGTGTGTTGGGTTTTGAATTAGTGGGATGAGGAATGAGTGAATTATATCAGAGGCAACTACATGGGGACGGGAAGTTTTAACTAGGCCAAAGGTGAAAGGGTATGGCTGGGCTTCGGACAACTTATGCCAGACCCAAAAATAGATGCAGAGACAGCAACTATACACATTTATGGCATCTGGTGTTGGTATTTTCACAAATTGTGTTCAACTTATGAAAATTCACTGAGAGGTAAACATTTAGCTTATGCACTTTTCTGTCTTTTTTTTATGCTTCAGTAAAACATTTACAAAGCAGCTTCCTCTCCCACAATAGCTCGCCAAACCCCTGTTCCTCTTTTATATAAGCAAGCATAGTTACCAATTTCTTACTGATAACCAGATAGCCGTTCTTTTTTCATGGCGATATAATATTTTATTATAGAAGTGTGCCATAATTTATTTTATTTTTTTGAGACAGAGTGTCACTCTGTCGCCAAGGCTGGAGTGCAGTGGCATGATCTCAGCTCACTGCAACCTCCGCCTCCCGGGTTCAAGTGATTCTCCTGCCTCAGGCTCCCGAGTAGCTGGGATTACAGGTGTGTGCTATCATGCCTGGCTAATTTTTGTATTTTTAGTAGAAACGGGGCTTTACCATGTTGGCCAGGCTGGTCTCGAACTCCTGACTTCAGGTGATCCATCTACCTTGGCCTCCCAAAGTGTTGGGATTACAGGCGTGAGCCACTGCACCTGGTCCATAATTTCTTTCTTTTAATTTTTATTTATTTATTTATTTATTGAGACAGGTCTCACTGTCACCCAGGCTAGAGTACAGTGGCACAATCACAGCTCACTGCAGCCTTGACCTCCTGGGCTCAAGCAATCCTCCCACTTCAGCCTCCTAAGTAGCTGGGACTACAGGAATGTGCCACCACGCCTGGCTAAGTAGTTGGGACTACAGGTGCGAGCCACAACACCTGGCTAGTTTTTGTATTTTTTTGTAGAGACAGGGTTTCACCATGTTGCCCAGTCTGGTCGTGAACTCCTGAGCTCAAGCAGCTCTCCTGCTTCAGCCTTCCAAAGTGCTGGGATTACATGTGTGAGCCACCACGCCCGGCCTATTTTTAAAATTCCTTATTAGTGGAATAGATATAAATCAAAGTTATTAAAGTAGCTGCATCTGGAAAGGGATGGAGGGAATAAGGATTTAATTTTATTCGTAATAATTTTGTTCTTTAAAACATATCTGATAGTTTAGGACTTCTGCTTCTGAGAAGATTATATAGACATACTTTTCTCCATTCCTCTGGCTAGGTACAACCAAAATCCTAACTAAAAGAGGAGTCTCAAATCAATAATCTAAACTACTTCTGGCCGGGTGCAGTGGCTCATGCCTATAATCTCAGCACTTTGGGAGGCTGAAGAGGGCAGATCACCTGAGGTCAGGGGTTCGAGACCAGCCTGGGCAACATGGTGAAACCCCATCTCTACTAAAAATACAAAAATTAGCAGAGCGTGGTGACACATGCCTGTAATCCCAGCTACTTGGGAGGGTGAGGCAGGAGAATCGCTTGAACCTGGGAGGTGGAGGCTGCGATGAGCCGAGATCTTGCTACTGTACTCCATCCTGGGTGACAGACTGAGACCTTGTCTCAAAAATCAAAACAAAACAAAACAACAAAAAAACCCCACAAACTCCTACTTCAAGTCACTAGAAAAAGAAGAACAAACTAAATCCAAAGCAAGCAGAAGAGGAAAAAGTAACAAGCAGAAACCAATGAAATTGAAAACAGAAAAGCAACAGAGAAAATCAATGACACAAAAAGCTGATTCTTTGAAAAGACTGATAAACTTGACAAACCTCTTACAAGACTGACACAGAAAAAAGAAGACATAAGTCACCAGTATCAGTAATGAAACAGGTGACATCAGTACAGACCCTGCCCACATAAGAAGGATCATAAGAGAATAATTCCACGGACAACTTTACATACATATGTGGGGATGTGTGCTGCAGACCTCAACTCAACGACAGATGAATAATGTACACTGACACAGATATTCTGCTTGTCAGTCAGGCCGATTGTCCAGGCCCCCTACAGACTCCCAGGAGAGTGCTGTACAGTTGCAACGTGGCCCCGACTCCCCGCCTCCTACTCGCTGGCCTTCTCGTCATTTACTTAGCACACATTAAACACAGCAAAAGTCTCAAGTAAACACCATTAGAGGGTAATCAACCTGGTCGCCTTCCCCCGCCTCCCCCAGAGCGCCATCCTGCCCGCAAATGATTAAAGGTTACTTTTAGAACCACATGAGTAAACAAGCTATTTAGATAGACTCCTCTACATTCCTATGTTAATTACCCTTGCTATGGCTCAAAGAGGATTAGGCCGCTTTCAGCCAAACTATCTGAAGCTAAGCAAAAACCTTTTGGCCTTCCAAGGTTTGTGTTTTATTGTATAATTTTCCCCACCATCCTGACTGAACCTCTACATACATAAATGTAACAATTTAGGCAAAATAGATCAATTACTCAAAAAGCACACACTATCACAACTTACCAGTATGAAATAGATACTTTGAATAGCCCTATAGCTATTAAGGAAATTTAATTCATAATTAAAACACTCCCCAAAAGGAAATTTCAAGGCCCAGATGATTGCACTGGAGCATTCTACCACACTTTTTTTTTTTTTTTTTTGAGATGGAGTTTCGCTCTTGTTGCCCAGGCTAGAATGCAAAGGTGCCTTCTCAGCTCACCAAACCTCTGCTTCCCAGGTTCAAGTAATTCTCCTGCCTCAGCCTCCCGAGGAGCTGGGATTACAGGCATGTGCCACCACACCGGCTAATTTTGTATTTTTAGTAGAAACAGGGTTTCTCCATGTTGGTGAGGCAGGTCTCGAACTCCTGACCTCAGGTGATCTGCCCACCTCGGCCTCCCAAAGTGCTGGGATTACAGGCGTGAGCCACTGCACCTGGCCTCTACCACACTTTTCAGATGAAATTGACATCAATTCGGCCAGGCACCGTGGCTCACGCCTGTAATCCCAGCACTTTGGGAGGCCGAGGCGGGTGGATCACAAGGTCAGGAGATCGAGACCATCCTGGCTAACATGGTGCAAACCCCATCTCTATTAAAAATACAAAAAAAAAAAAAAAAGCCAGGCATGGTGGCGGGTGCCTGTAGTCCCAGCTACTCGGGAGGCTGAGGCAGGAGAATGGCGTGAACCCAGGAGGCGGAGCTTGCAGTGAGCGAGGTCACGCCACTGGACTCCAGCCTGGGCAACAGAGCAAGACTCATCTCAAAAAAAGAAAAAAAGAAATTGACATAAATTCTACATAATTTCTTCCAGAAAATAGAAGAGGAGGAAATACTTCTCAATTCATTTTATGAAGCTAGTAACAAATACCCTGATACCAAAGCCAGACAGAAACAGTGTAACAAAAGAAAACTGAAGACTAATAGCATTTAGATAAAAGAATCCTTAACATATTAGCATAGTTATTACCATAACAAATTCAGCTATATATAAAAAGTATTATATACCATGACCTGAGTGGGCATTTATTCTAGGGATGAAGGACTATTTCAATATTCAAAGATTAATCACTGTAATCCACCGTATTGACAGCCTAAGGAAGAAAAATCACACAATCATATCAATGCAAAAAAAAAAAAAAAAGGAGCATTTGACTAAATTCAACATGCATTCATGGAAAAAAAAAAAAAAACTCTTAAAAAATGGGGATAGAAAATTCCTCAACTTGGAAAAAAAGCATTTATAAAAAAGCTACAGCTCACTTTTTTTTTTTTTTTTTTTGAAACAGAGTTTCATTCTGTCGCCCAAGCTGGAGTGCAGTGGTGCGATCATGGCTCACTGCAGCCTTGACCTTCTGGGCTCAAGTAATCCACCCACCTCAGCCTCCCAAGTAGCTGAGATCACAGGCATGTGCCATGATGCCTAATTTTTTGTATTTTTAGTAGAGACAGGTTTTCGCCATGTTGCCCAGGCTCATCTCGAACTCCTGACCTCAAGTGATGGGCCCACCTTGGCCTCCCAAAGTGTTGAGATCATAGGCATGAGTCACCGTGCCCGACCTCACATTATTCTTAATGGTGAAAATCTGAAGGCTTTCCTCCTAAGATTAGCATTAAGGCAGGGAGGTCTGCTCTCACCACTGCTATTCAACATAGTACTGGAAGTTATAGCTATAGTTGCAGTGCAGGAAAAAGGAAATAAAGGCATATAGATTAGAAAAGAAGACATAGGGCCAGATGCGGTGGCTCATGCCTGTAACCCTGGCCCTTTGGGAGACCAAGGCAGGAGGATCACTTGAGGCTAGGAATTTGAGACCAGCCTGGGCAACATAGAGAGACTCCATCTCTGGTTAAAAAAAAAAAAATTACCTGGGCGTGGTGGCATGCTCCTCTAACAGCGGAGACTCAGGAGGCTGTGGCAGGAGGATCCCTTGAGCCCAGGAGTTTGAAGCTGGAGTTGGAGCTATGATGGCGCCACTGCATTCCAGCCTGGGTGACAGAGTGAGACCCTGTGTTCCACGAAACGGCCTTATATGCAAAACGACCTCCAAATGCCAAAAAAGCCAGGGAATGAAAGAAGGAGGCACACAAATCCAGTTTGTTGGTATTGGGTGATTTACTGGGGAACATACAAGCATGGTTGTGGGAAGCTGCACAACAGGTAGATCTCCACAATGACTCCCCAGACCCAGGGCTTATATGTCACAGTGTGTCCGCCATTGGTGGGTTCTTGGTTTCACTGACTTCAAGAATGAAACCGCAGACCCTCACAGTGAGTGTTACACCTCTTAAGGTGGCACGTCTGGAGTCTGTCCCTTCTGATGTTCAGATGTGTTGGGAGTTCCTTCCTTCTGGTGGGTTTGTGGTCTCGCTGGCTCAGGAGTGAAGCTGCAGACCTTCGCGGTGAGTGTTACAGCTCTTAAGGCAGCGCGTCTGGAGTTGTTCGTTCCTTCCGGTGGGCTCGTGGTCTCGCTGGCTTCAGGAGTGAAGCTGCAGACCTTCGCGGTGAGTGTTACAGCTCATAAAAGCAGTGTGGACCCAAAGAGTGAGCAGTAGCAAGATTTATCGCAAAGAGCAAAAGAACAAAGCTTCCACAGTGTGGAAGGGGACCCCAGCGGGTTGCCACTGCTGGCTCGGGCAGCCTGCTTTTATTCCCTGATCTGGCCCCCACCCACATCCTGCTGATTGGTAGAGACCAGTGGTCTGTTTTGACAGGGCGCTGATTGGTGCGTTTACAATCCCTGAGCTAGACACAAAGGTTCTTCACCTCCCCACCAGATTAGCTAGATACAGAGTGTCCACACAAAGGTTCTCCAAGGCCCCACCAGAGTAGCTAGATACAGAGTGTCCATTGGTGCATTTACAAACCCTGAGCTAGACACAGGGTGCTGATTGGTGCGTTTACAAACCTTGAGCTAGATACAAGAGTGCCGATTGGTGTATTTACAATCCCTGAGGTAGACATAAAGGTTCTCCAGGTCCCCACCAGACTCAGGAGCCCAGCTGGCTTCACCCAGTGGATCCCGCACCGGGGCTGCAGGTGGAGCTGCCTGCCAGTCCCGCTTCCTGCGCCTACACTCCTCAGCCCTTGGGTGGTCGATGGGACTGGGCGCGGTGGAGCAGAGGGCGGCGCTCATCGGGGAGGCTCGGGCTGCACAGGAGCCCACGGAGGCGGGAGAAGGCTCAGGCATGGCGGGCTGCAGTCCCGAGGCCTGCCCCGCGGGAAGGCAGCTAAGGCCCGGCGAGAAATCAAGCGCAGCGCCGGTGGGCTGGCACTGCTGGGGGACCCAGTACACCCTCCGCAGCCGCTGGCCCGGGTGCTAAGTCCCTCATTGCCCGGGGCCGGCAGGGCCGGCCGGCTGCTCCGAGTGCGGGGCCCGCCAAGCCCACGCCTACCCGGAACTCTAGCTGGCCCGCAAGCGCCGCACGCAGCCCCGGTTCCTGCTCGCGCCTCTCCCTCCACACCTCCCTGCAAGCTCAGGGAGCCGGCTCCGGCCTTGGCCAGCCCAGAAAGGGGCTCCCACAGTGCAGCGGTGGGCTGAAGGGCTCCTCAAGTGCCACCAAAGTGGGAGCCCAGGCAGAGGAGGCATCGAGAGCAAGCGAGGGCTGTGAGGACTGCCAGCACGCTGTCACCTCTCAGTAGGAAAAGAGGATATGTGCTCCAGGGAGGCAATGGGAGGCAACCCTCCAGAACAGGCAAGAATGCTATATGCATAATCGCCTATTATTTGTGTGATAACATCAAGGTTGACATGTAAACTAGGGACACTAAGGACAGTAAATAAAGTAGGACTCAGGAGGCATTCCTGGGACTGGGACTAATCAAAAATCAACATGGCAGGTTAGCATCCAAGATGGAGTCACTTTTGTCTCCACACCCCATGTCTAAGAAAAAAAAAAAAAGAGGAAAGAAAGGAGAAGAAAGGAGGAAATAACTGTCTCTATTTGCATATGCCATGATTATCTACATTGAAAATCTCAAAAAATCTACAGAATATTCCTAGAACTAATAAATGAGTTTAACAAGTTTGCAGGATATAAGGCAAAGAAAAAAGCCAATTGTATATCTATATACTAGCAATTCACACATGAACACAGCAATTTGAAGTACAATACTATTTACAATAACCCTAAAAGGTAAAATATGTAGGTATAAATCTAGCAAAAATGTACTAGACATATATGCTAAAAACTACAAGAAAGCAGGCCAGGCGCGGTGGCTCACGCCTGTAATCCCAGCACTTTGGGAGGCCGAGGAGGGCGGATCAGGAGGTCAGGAGATCGAGACCATCCTGGCTAACACGGTGAAACCCTGTCTCTACTAAAAATAGAAAAAATTAGTCGGGCGTGGTGGTGGGCGCCTGTAGTCCCAGCTACTCAGGAGGCTGAGGAAGGAGAATGGCGTGAACCCAGGAGGCGGAGCTTGCAGGAGCTGAGATCGCGCCACTGCACTCCAGCCTGGGCGACAGAGCGAGACTCCGTCTCAGGAAAAAAAAAAAAAAAAAAAGAAATACAATAAAATTAAATAAAATTAGCGATAGGGTCTCACTATGTTGCTCAGGCTGGAAAAAACTGGGTGTTCACAGGTGCAATCACAGTGCATTATAGCCTCGAACTCCTGGGCTCCAGTGATCCTTCCACTTCAGCCTCTCAAGCAGCTGGGACAACAGGCACACTACTACACCTGGCCATAACTAAAACTTTTTTGAAAAGGAAGAATAAAGTGGGAGAAATCATCCTGCACAATGTCAAGACATTATATAGTTACAGTAATGAAGACCGTGTGCTATTGGTAGAAGGATAGACACATAGATAATGGGATAGAATAGAGAACCCAGAAACAGACCCACATAAATATGCCCATCTGATTTTTTACAAAGGTGCAAAAGCAATTCAATGGAGGAAAGAAAGTCTTTAAAAAATAGACTTTATTTTTTAGAGCACTTGTAGGTTCACAGCAAAATTGAATGGAAAGCACAGAGATTTCCCATATACTCCCTACCCCACCACCCCCTCACACACAACTTCCCTGATATCAGCATCCCACTCAAGAGTGGTATATTTGTTACAATCAGTGAACCTGGATAGACATATCATTATCATCCAAAGTCCAGTTTACACTAGGGGTCGCTCCTGGTGCTATACATCCTATGGTTTTGACAAGTGTATATTATATTGACATGCATCGCCATTGTAGTAGTATATAAAATTGTTTCTTTTTCTTTCTTTTTTTTTTTTTTGAGACAGAGTCTCTCTCGTCACCCAGGCTGGAGTAGAATGGCACGATCTCGGCTAACTGCAATCTCCACCTCCCGGGTTCAAGTTATTCTCCTGCCTCAGCCTCTCAAGTAGCTGGGATTACAGGTGCCTGCCACCACACTTGGCTAATTTTTGTATTTTTAGTAGAGATGGGGTTTCACCATGTTGGCCAGGCTGGTCCTGTACTCCTGACGTCAGTTGATCCACCCTCCTCGGCCTCCCAAAGTGCTGGGATTACAGGTGTGACCCACCACACCCGGCCCTGTGTGCAGGGTTTTTTTTTTTTTCTTTTTTTCGAGACGGAATCTCGCTCTGTCGCCCAGGCTGGGGCGCAGTGGCGCGATCTCAGCTCACTGCAAGCTCCGCCTCCCAGGTTCACGCCATTCTCCTGCCTCAGCCTCCCGAGTAGCTGGGACCACAGGCACCCGCCACCACGCCCGGCTAATTTTTTTGTATTTTCTTTTTTTTAGTAGAGACGGGGTTTCACCATGTTAGCCAGGATGGTCTTGATCTCCTGACCTCGTGATCTGCCAGCCTTGACCTCCCAAAGTGCTGGGATTACAGGCGTGAGCTACCGCGCCTGGCCTGTGTGTGGATTTTTGTGTGGACATAATTTTTACTTCATTTGGGTAATTACCAAGGAGTGCAATCACTGGATCATATGATAAGAGTATGTTTAGCTTTGTAAGAAATTGCCAAACTGTCTTCCAAAGTGGCCATACTGCTTTGTATTCCCACCAGCAATGAATGAGAATTCCTGTTGCTCCACATCCTTGCCAGTATTTGGTATTGTCAGTACTCTGGATTTTGGCCATTCTAATCGGGGCATACTAGTATGTATGTCATTTTTGCTTTAATTTACTATTCTCTAATGACATGATGATGAACATATTTTCATAGGCTTGTTTGTCATTGTTATTATTTACTTATTTTTTAGAGGCAGGGTCTTTCTCCCAGGCTAGAGTGCACTGGAGCCATCATGGCTCACTGCAGCCTTGAACTTCCCAGTTCAAGCAATTCTCCTGACTCCGCCTCCTGAGTAGCTGGGATTACAGGCGTGGCATGCCTGGCTACTTTTTGTATTTTTAGTAGAGATGGGGTTTCACCATGTTGGTCAGGCTAGTCTCAAACTCCTGACATCAAGTGATCCACCCGCCTCGGCTTCCCAAAGTGCTGGGATTACAGCCACCGAGTCTGGCCACCACTGTGCATTTTTATTTATAATAGTGCCAAACTGGAAACAGCTCAGATGTCCTTCAATGATGAAACAAACTGTGGCACATTATACAATGGCTATTACTTAGTGGATTTTTTCCAATTGTTTTGATTGTGGTAAAATAAACATAACATAAAGTTGACTGTTTTTTTTTTTTTTTTTTTTTTTGAGATGGAGTCTCGCTCTGTCGCCCAGGCTGGAGTGCAGCGGTGCGATCTCGGCTCATTATAAGCTCCGCTTCCCGGGTTCACGCCATTCTCCTGCCTCAGCCTCCTGAGTAGCTCAGACTACAGGCGCCTGCCACCACGCCTGGCTAATTTTTTGTATTTTTAGTAGAGACGGGGTTTCACCATGTTAGCCAGGATGGTCTCGATCTCCTGACCTCGTGATCCACCCGCCTCGATCTCCCAAAGTGCTGGGATTAGAAGCGTGAGCCACCGTGCCCGGCCAAAGTTGACTGTTTTTAACTGTACACTTCAGTGGGATTAAGTACATTATATTGCCATAGAACTCTCACCACCATCCATCTACAGAACTCTTTTTATCTTGGAAAACTGAAACTCTATACCTATTAAACAGTAACTTCCTACTCTCCCTGTCCTCCAGTCCCTGGCAACCACCATTCTGCTTTCTGTCTCTGTGATTTTGACGACTCTAGTACCTCATACGCATGGAATTACCCAGTATTTATCATTTTATGTCTGGCTTATTCCACTTAGCATAATGTTTCTTCAAGGTTCATCTATGTTGTAGCATGTGTCAGAATTCCCATCCTTTCTAAGGCTGAAAGGATTTCCATTGTGTGGATGTACCATATTTTGCTTATCTATTCATCTACTGGTGAAGAACTGGGTTGCTTCCATTTTTTTTTTTTTGCTTGTGAATAATGCTGCTGTGAGCATATGTGTACAAATATCTCTTTGAGACCCTACTTTTAATTATTTTGAGGATATCTCTAGATATGGAATTGCTGAATCATATGGTAATTCTATTTTTATTTATTTATTTTGAGACAGTGTCTTGCTCTGTCACCCAGGCTGGAGTGCAGTGGCATGATCACAGCTCACTGTAGCCTTGACCTCCCAGGCTCAAGGAATCCTCTTGCCTCAGCCTCCTGAGTAGCTGGGACTACAGGCGCATGCCACCAGATCCAGTTAATTTTTGTATTTTTTGTAGAGGTGGGGTTTCATCATGTTGCCCCGACTGGTCTCGAACTGCTGGGCTCAAGCAATCCTCCTGCTTCTGCCTCCCAAAGCGCTGGAATTATAGGCGTAAGCCACCACGCCCAGCCTATTTTTACTTTTTTGAGGAATCATTATACTGTTTTCCACAGTGTCTGTACCATTTTACATTCCCACCAACAGTGCACAAGGGTTCAATTTCCCCACATCCTTGCCAATGCTTGTAGTTTGTTTCTTTTCCTTTTTTTTTTTCTAGTGGCCATCTTAATGGGTATATGACGTAGTATCTCATTGTTCTTTATCTCATTGTGATTTGTGTTTCCCTAATGATTAGTGATGTTGAGTATCTTTTCATGTGCTCACTGGCCACTTGTTGATCATTGGAGAAATGTCTATTCAAGCCCTTTGTTGTGGTTTTTGAATAAGATTGTTCTTATTTTGTTGCTGAGTTTTAGGAGTCTCTGCATATTCTGGATATTAATCCTTTGTCAGATATATGATTTGCAAATATTTTCTTCCATTCTGTGGGTTGCCTCTTTACTCTGCTACAGTGTCTTTTGATGCACAAAATGTTTTAATTTTCATAAAGTCCAATTTGTCTATTTTTTCTTTTGTTGCCTGTGCCTTTAGTGTCATATACAGGAAGTCTGTTGCCAAATCCGATGTGGTAAACCCTTTGCCATATGTTTTCTATGAGTTTTATGCTTTGGGATTTTAAAAGTTGTGGGGTTTTTTGGGTGAATTTTTATCTATGGCGTTAGAGAAGGATCCACCTTCACTTTTTTGCATGTGGATATCCAGTTTTCCCAGCACCATTTGTTGGAAAGACTGTCCCTCCTCCCCGCATTGAATGGGCTTGGTCTCCTTGTTAAAAATTATTTGACCATATATGGGAGGGCATATCTTGGGGCTCTCTATTGTATTCCATTGGTCTATATGTCTGTCTATATGCCAGTACCACACTGTCTTGATGACTGAAGCTTGGAAGTAAGTTTTGAAATCAGGAAGTGTGAGTTCTTCAGCTTTATTCTTATTTTTCAGGATTGTTTTGGCTAATCGAAATCCCTTGAGAGTATATGAATTGTAGAATGAGTTTCTCTGTTTCTACAAAAAATGTCATTGGGATTTTGATAGGAATTGCATTAAATCTGTAGATTGCTTTGGGAAGTATTGACATCTTAACTATATTAAGTAAGGATTTTTTTTAAATTACTGATTCAATCTCCTCACTAGTTATAGGTTTATTCAGATTATATTAGCTATTGAGTCAGTTTTGCATTTCTATGAATTTGTCCATCTCATCTACGTTATCCAATTTGTTGGCTTATATTTGCTCATAGTACTCTCTTATGATCCTTTCTATTTCTGTAGAATTGCTAGTAACGAGCCAATTGCAGTCGGGATCTGGCAGCAGAGGCTGTGTGTGTGTTTGTGTGTGTGTGTGTGATCAGAGAAATGCTTGAGAGGGTAACACCCGATTTAGGAGTGGACAGGGTATGAGGACAAAGAAGTGGTAATGGGAGACCTTGCCTTTTATTTCTTTTAATCTTTTTTGATAATACATTTGTGCATTATTTGGTCGTTCTCTTTAAATTCATTTTTAAAGGTAGAAGCAAATCAAGAGTGGTAGATGCTGTGCCAAAGAAAGTCAGGGATCCTAGGTTCGAATCCTGTCTCTGTTCGCAATTCGCTCCGCAACCTCAAACAAACGACCTCAGTTTCATCTATAAAAAGCTGGTAACCATCGTCAGTTGCCAGGCCATGAAGAGAGTCAACGGAAATAAGTTTTTATTCTAGGGCACCCGCTCTCTCTCAGGTAAAAGCCGCGCCCCAATCAGGTACTGCCGCGCCAGGGCCGCGGGACATCTCGGGATTTGTGGTCCACCCGGCGGAACTCGCGGTCCCGGCAGGCACCGCGGCGGCGGCAGGGCGACGTGGCGCGGCCGGCTGCGGCTGCGTAGGCAGGTGGAGCAAGATGGCTGTGGAGCTGGGCGTGCTGGTCGTCCGGCCCCGGCCCGGAACCGGGCTGGGTAGAGTGATGCGGACCCTCCTGCTGCTGCTGCTGTGGCTGGCGACGCGCGGAAGCGCGCTCTACTTTCACATCGGAGAGACGGAGAAGAAGTGCTTCATTGAGGAGATCCCGGACGAGACCATGGTCATAGGTACGGGGGCGGGGAGGAAGGGGCGAGTTTGGAACGTGACCGTGGTCTTGGGGCCGGGGATGCGAGACAGACAGCTCTCTAGAGCCGGGAGGAGACGGCCTCGCCGTGCCCAGGCGGTCGCGGAACCCATGCCACCTCGCGCTCCTCTGACCTGGGCTCGCCCTGCTTCCCTCAAGGAAACTACCGGACGCAGCTGTATGACAAGCAGCGGGAGGAGTACCAGCCGGCCACCCCGGGGCTTGGCATGTTTGTGGAGGTGAAGGACCCAGAGGACAAGGTGAGCCAACCCCCACCTTCCTCTCCGCCAGCCTCTCAGCTAGGCGGGCTCCGGTACTTCCTCTTCTAGTTCCTGCATCTGCTAAAGTGGGAGAGACAGTTGATGTTGTGGGAATATCCTGCTGACTTGCATGACCCTGCCAAGTTAGTTACCTTCCTGGAACCAGTTTCCCGGTCTGTGAAATGGGCGGATTAATTGTGGTGATAAAAATCAAAGAGTTTTGTCAACTCTTAAGGTCATCTAGACTTTAAGATTTCACAGAACGTGATACTTTCCCCACAAAATGAGCAGCTTTTAATCTTCCCAAGTAAGGATATTAAAACGAACGGCAAAACCCTTCAGCTCTCACCTTCTGTCACTTTTCGTTAAAAAACTCATGGCGGGGTGTGGTGGCTCTTGCCTGTAATCCCAGCACTTTGGGATGCCGAGGCGGGTGGATCACTTGAGGCCGGAAGTTCAGGACCGGCCTGGGCAACCTCCGTCTGGCAAACCCCGTCTCTAGTAAAAATACAAAAAAAAAAAAAAAAAAAAAAATGAGCCGGGTGTGGTGGCGCACACCTCTAATACCGGATACTTGGGAGGCTAAGGCACGATAATTGCTTGAACCTGGGAAGCTGAGGCTGCAGTGAGCTGAGATAGCGTCACTGCACTCCAGCCAGGACGACAGAGTGAGACTCTGTCACAAAAACAAAAAAGAACCCCCCAAAAAACAGCTCACACCAAAAAAGTTGAAAGGGCATGAGCTATAAAGGAAAGCCCTTCCCAAGAGCAGTTAGTCACTTGCCACCCTAATGTCAGACTCTCAGACTCTAAACACCTGCCCCAGAGAGTTCTCACACAAGCATATGGCAATAGCTGCTGAGCAGCTTTGAATCTTTCAGTGTTGTGAGGTGCGAAAGGCTGTGCCTGTCAATTTTTGCAGTACTTAGAGCCTTAAGCACTGTTTTCCTCCATTCCCATCCCTACCATAATACTGACTGAAGCTTGTTACCTTCCTCCAGGTCATCCTGGCCCGGCAGTATGGCTCCGAGGGCAGGTTCACTTTCACTTCCCATACCCCTGGCGAGCACCAGATCTGTCTTCACTCCAATTCCACCAAGTTCTCCCTCTTTGCTGGAGGCATGCTGGTAAGTGGGCCCATGTGAGACTTGCAGGTTTCAGCCTTCATCCTTTGGTGAGGACTGGGGCACTGGTGGTGCTGTGGGTGTGAGAGGATTATGTCAGATTTTGTGTCTCCTAAGAACACTGGGTTTCCAGTGGATGTCCAGGACACAGTGACTGAGCTCTTTGTATATGCTTCACTCAGAGCACCAGCCCAGGCTTAATACTTGCTTGTGTGCCCAGAGCCTCATGGGGCTAAGACACTGAAGAGGGCCCAGTCTGTTGGCTAAATGAACAGATGAAGGAAAGTCGGGGATGAGCTGTCAGTCTCTGGCAGGAAGATGGAGCAGGGCTACCAGATTTCCCTTATCTCCTTTGTCTGTCCTCAGAGAGTTCACCTGGACATCCAGGTAGGTGAACATGCCAACGACTATGCAGAAATTGCTGCTAAAGACAAGTTGAGTGAGTTGCAGCTACGAGTGCGACAGCTGGTGGAACAAGTGGAGCAGATCCAGAAAGAGCAGAACTACCAGCGGGTGAGTGACTGGGCCAGGAGCAGTGGGCTTCTCCCTAGAAGCTGCCCACTGGCTCAGCCAGGAATTTCACATTAAATTCATTCTGAGACCCCCAAGGGACTTACCTGCACTGCATTGTAGGTCGTGGGGCGGGTATTACTAACTCGACTTTGTAATTGAGGATACAGACTCATAAGAGGCTGTCATTGCCCTAAGTCACAGTTACACACAGAATGGCACAGTAGGATTTGATACCAACACCTTGGGTGCTGTTTCAGTGGGTCCACATGCTCCCAGGACCAGGGTCTCAAACTTACCGGTGACCAGGAACCAGAGATTACCATAAATGAATCTGTGACCTTAAGGACTAGTAGGGCAGTGACCCATCTAAACAAGCACAGCCACTGTTCATTGTCACCTGGGGGCTTCCTTGCAGAAATATCAGCCCTGGCTTTACAGATGTTCCATTTTTTCAAGAGGAAATAGGATTTTTATGTGAACATTTTAATTTATTTTTTATTTTTTTCTATTGCTGCTGCACAAATTACCTGTGTTTTAAATGTTGACAAAAGACTGTGCACTGTGTGAGGCCAACAAAACATACATAAAGGCCAGATCCAGCCCCCAGGCTGCCAGTTTACAGCCTGTGCCCACCATCTTCAAGGAGCAGTGTGGGAGACCTAGGCAGAGTGCTTAGAGCAAGTCCACTCCTGTGTGCTCCAGGACAGCTCTGCCTCGTGGGGTGGTACCACAACTACCTTACCTCTCTCCCAGGCACCAGGGCAGGACTAGGTGAGGGCTATGCCTGACAGATGAAGAAACAGACTTGGGAGAATGAGTAGGTTGCCTGAGGGTAAAAATAGTCCCCAGGTAGAGTGACACTTTGCAGGCACTTGGCTGGAACCTGGGCAAAGCTGGTTGACCTTGGGCATCCTCTTGGTCTGGGAATCAGCAGTTCTAGCAGCCCCAGCCAACTCAGGCTCACCTTATATTCCCCTACAGTGGCGAGAGGAGCGCTTCCGGCAGACCAGTGAGAGCACCAACCAGCGGGTGCTGTGGTGGTCCATTCTGCAGACCCTCATCCTCGTGGCCATCGGTGTCTGGCAGATGCGGCACCTCAAGAGCTTCTTTGAAGCCAAGAAGCTTGTGTAGCTGTCCCAGGCGTCACAACCCATCCTCCCAGGCTGGGGGAGAAAGGACCTCCTGGAACTGACTTCTTCTGTCAGGAGGACTGGTTTCCAGCCATACCTGTTCTGGAAGGGAGAGGGGCTGGAGGCACCCACAGGTACAAGCTGAAGGCAGCAGCTTGGCTAATACTGAGCAGGTGGTGGGGCAAATTCCTGCCCTCTCTCTCTGGCCTCTGGGCCCTTTGGCAGTAATCACCCAGGGGCTGGTAAAGCCCCTCCTCTTGGCACCTCAGAATCACAGTGTTACTGATCAGGGATGTGAGGCTGCTGTTGGGGGTGGGGGGAGGGGAATGGGCAGGCAAGCCAGTCTTCTGTCTTCCTTTGCTAACTTAGGGTTTTGAGCAGGTTGGGGTATGGTGCCTGTCATACCCACCTGCCACCCTGGGAACCTCACTGTTCTCTCTTTCAGCCTAGACCTGCTGATCCAGGGTGTGTGTGAGTTGAGGGTGGGTGGAGGGGTTTGCAGTGTGGGAATGTGGCCCTGCAGTTAACCTGAGCTGCTTCACATGGTTGTCCATTCTGGGGCTTAAAGAACTGGGACCAGACCAAGTAGAGGCCTTGGTGCTGGTTGGGGTGGGGCCTGCAGAGTCTTAGTTACTGATTTCATTTTCAATAAATTTAGGTTTGTTACATGAGTTTCCCAATAAAAAAAAAAAAGACTTCTTGTCCAGTGCAAGTTACTCAGTCATCAGTGGGCATACTGCAGGGTGCTTCAGGGAATGTCAGTTCTTCCAAAGAGCAAAGCGCTTCACATTCCAAAGTGAATTCCCACCAGTCAGCTTCATTCTTTCCTCCTTCTCCAGGCCTTCCTGTGGCAGGGAATAGTGGGTTTGTCCAAGATTATACAACAAATAAATTGGGCTGGGGCTCAAATCTACACCCTTTCCTCCGTGCCAGCTCCCTGGTGAAGTTCCCTCTTTCTAGAGTCAGTAAGCAGGATTGTCATGGATGCTGCCAGGAAGTGCCTGGTAAGGAGGTGCATTGAGCAGGGGAGTGCTACAGGACAGCCACCCTGGGCTGGCAGGGGCAAGGATGTTGATGGGCTAAACCAACAGCAAGTGATTTCAACCAGGACCATGAAGGAGAGGAAGGATTCTGCTGGAAGGAGATGGCAGGACAGGGGTGGTTGGAGAAGTGGAGGCAAACAGCTGGAATGGAGGTGGGTGGGTGTTTAGTTTCAGCTGCAGAGGGTGTTGTGAGGAAGCTGGAAAGGAAGGTTGGATTAGAGAAGCCTCGAGCCCCAGGTAAGCGATTTGGACATGCCCACCTTTCAAGAGGGGCTGCAGGCACCCATAGGTACAAGCTGAAGGCAGCAGCTTGGCTGGTTTAATACTGAGCAGGTGGTGGGGTAAATGCCTGCCCCCTCCCTCTGGCCTCTGGGCCCTTTGCAGTAATCACCCAGGGTCTGGTAAAGCCACTGAGAGCCCTATTGGCACCTCAGAATCACAGTGTTATTGATCAGGGATGTGAGGCTGCTGTTGGGGGTTGGGGGAGGCAAATGGGCAGGCAGTTTTGAGAAGAACCTTCTGACAAGAAATGTGAGGGAAGTTACAGCAGTGTGTGAGAAAGACCAGGAAGAAGGAGACAAGTTTGGGGGCTGCTTCCCCTAATGGGATGATGCAATCTGGGCTCATGCTGCCAACTAATTCTTCCACGTGAAAAAAAAAAAGTTTTTTGGTGGCCACGGTGGTTCACACCTGTAATCCCAGCACTTTGGGAGGCTGAGGTAGGTGGATGGCCTGAGGCCAAGAGTTTGAGACCAGCCTGGCCAACATGGTGAAACCTCATCTCTACTAAAAATACAAAAAATGAGCCAGGTGTGGTGGCACGTGCCTGAAATCCCAGCTACTTGGGAGGCTGAGGCAGCAGAATTGCTTGAACCCAGGAGACAGAGGTTGCAGTGAGCCAAGATTGCACCACTACACTCCAACCTGGGCTACAGTGAGACTCTGTCTCAAAAAAAAAAAAAAGGCCGGGAGCGGTGGCTCACACCTGTAACCCCAACACGTTGAGAGGCCAAGGCGAGCAGATCATGAGGTCAGGAGATCGAGACCAACCTGGCTAACACGGTGAAACCCCATCTCTACAAAAAAAAAAAAAGAAAAAATTAGCCAGGCGTGGTGGTGGGCGCCTGTAGTCCCAGCTCCTTGGGAGGCTGAGGCAGGAGAATGGCGTGAACCCAGGAGGCGGAGTTTGCAGTGAGCCGAGATCGCGCCACTGCACTCCAGCCTGAGCAACAGAGCAAGAGTCCATGTCAAAAAAAAAAAAAAGTATTTTTAAAGAACAGCTTTAAAATTGCAGAAAAATTGTGAAGACATTTTCCCTATTAGTAACATCATGCATTACTTTATCCAGACTTCCTTAGTTTTTACCTACTGTCCTTTTTCTGTTCCAGGATTCCACATCACATTTAGTCACTGTGTCTCCTTAGGCTCCTTTTGGCTGTGACAGTTTCTTAGACCTTCCTTGTTTTGGATGATTCCTTGACTGTTTTGAGGAGTACAGGTCAGGTATTTTGTACAATTTCTCAGCTAGGATTTGTCTGATGTTTTTCTCATGATTAGACTAGAGTTGTGGGTTTTTGAAAAGAGACCACAGGCTGGGCATGGTGGCTCACGCCTGTAATCGCAGCACTTTGGGAGGCAGAGGTAGGCTGATCACCTGAGGTCAGGAGTTCGAGACCAGCCGCCAACATGGTAAAACCCCGTCTCTACTAAAAATACAAAAATTAGCCAGGCGTGGTGGCAGGCGCCTGTAATACCAGCTACTCGGGAGGCTGAGACAGGAGAATTGCTTGACCCCGGGAGGCAGAGGTTGCAGTGAGCCGAGATCGTGCCACTGCACTCCAGCCTGAGTGACAGAGTGAAACTCTGTCTCAAAAAATAAATAAATAAATAAAATAAAAAAGTAAAAAGAAAAGAGATCAGAGTTGAAGTGTCATTATCAACATGGCTCTTAGCTGGATATCACATTTAAAAATTAGATAATTTGGGTTTTCATTTGAGATCTGATTTCTTGAGAGAGTGAATCTGACAATCTGAAGTAGAGCTTCATCCTGATGTAGTAACAGCGAACCGGATGGAGTGGTCCCCTTTAGATGGGCTGTGCATTGACCACGGTTCTGGGGTAGGATGCAGTGCCCTGGGGGAGTCAACAGGAAGGGGAATGGGTGGATTATATACTTCCAGGTTTACGGGGTAAAGGGGTTACCGGGAATGATTCATTTCCCACCCACGGTGAAGTTCTCTCTGGAGCAGAGTGATTAAGATCATAGATTGTGGGGAAAAAAAAACAAAACAAAAACCCCAAACCCATAGATTGTGCAACCAAACTACCTGATTTGCCTCTCTGTGCCTCAGTTCTCTCAACTTTAACTTGGGGATAAGCACCTACCGATAAGGAGTACGTGAGATAACCCTCATGTAGTAAAAACTATTAACAATGACCGGCACATAATAAGAACTTAATAGATGTTTGCCATCTATTAGGAAACTTAAAGTTTGCCTGGAAGAGCAGAGGAGGTCAAGTCTAACAACTGCCGCTTTCTTTCCCCAGGTAGGAGGCTAGCAGGAGGGGTGGGGGGGCTGGGGGTGAGGGGGATGGTTAAATTCCCACGGTGACGGGGTAGATATGGGAACTCAGTCTCCTATTCCCTTCTTCAGTTCTCAGCTCCACCAAAGTACCCTTTTCCTGGATGACAGCTGTCATTTATATGGCGTTGAACTGTGTGCCTAGCGCTGCACAATTATTTGCACTTTCTCCTTGAATCCCCACAGCTGCCATATAGAATAGGAGCCATTGATATACCCAGGTGAGGAAACAGATGCAGAGATGTGGCTTGGTCAAAACACAGCTGAATTGGCAGAGTCTAGTTTCTTTTTCTTTTTTTTTTTTGACGGAGTCTCGCTCTGTCTCCCAGGCTGGAGTGCAGTGGTGCGATCTCGGCTCACTGCAAGCTCCGCCTCCTGGGTTCACACCATGCTCCTGCCTCAGCCTCCCGAGTAGCTGGGACTACAGGCGCCCGCCACCACGCCCGGCTAATTTTTTGTATTTTTAGTAGAGACGGGGTTTCACCGTGTTAGCCAGGATGGTCTCAATCTCCTGACCTCGTGATCCGCCCGCCTCGGCCTCCCAAAGTGCTGGGATTACAGGCGTGAGCCACCGCGCCCGGCAGGCAGAGTCGGGTTTCAAATTCAGTCAACTTGTCTTCAGAGCTCGGCTCCTAACGCCTGCGCGGGCTGTCAGCTGAACTCAGCGCCGAGCCGTGAGCTTGGCTTTGCCCCTCCAAGCTTGCGCGGAGAACGCGCCGCCTGGGCCGAGACGGGGACCCCGGGACGCTCCCGCCTCCCCTCGGAAAGAGGACGGAGATGCAGATTCTCCCCGAGCGTTGGTTTGGGAGTCTGGACTCTTAGGTCCAGTCCCAGCCCAGTGATTTGTCGGGAGGCCCTGGGCCTCTGGGCTTCAGTTTCTCGGGCTGCCAGGCGGGTTCCGGGGCGGCTAGGAAGGAGCCGCCCAGAGAGGGAGGCGCGCCCGCGCTGCTCGCAAGCAGAACCTTGGAGGCGGCGGCTCCGGGAGCTGGCGGCGCGGCCGGAGCGGCGGACCCGGCGGACCGGGGGGCGGGGCGGACAGGCCTGGGCGGAGCGGGAGGCGGAGGCGCCGCGTAGGCCCGGGAGGCCGGGCCGGCCGGGCTGCGAGCGCCTGCCCCATGCGCCGCCGCCTCTCCGCACGATGTTCCCCTCGCGGAGGAAAGCGGCGCAGCTGCCCTGGGAGGACGGCAGGTGAGCGGCGGCGGTCGGCCCGGGCCCCGTCCTCCCGGGCGCCGCTCCCTTCTCGGCCGCCGGCGGAATCTGGGAACCCGAGGCCATCACGTCTCCATGTCTGCGGGTTTCTGTGAGGGCGTGTGGTTCTCCCTGTGGGTCCCTGGCGCTCTGTTCCGGTTTCTGTCTGTCCCTGTGGGTCTCTGCCTCCCCCGCCCCCTCTCCCTTTCCGCGGCACTCGTCCTTCCCCCAGCACCTTCCCCCCCGCCCGTGGGTCCGTATTTCTCCATTGACTTCCCTTTGTGAGTTTCTGATCCCCTCTTTGCTAGTCTCTCTCGTTATGTGTTTCGTTGTGTCTGTGTTTCTCCACCAGCCTCCCTCTATCTGCATGCGGGTCTCTGACTCCGCTGACCTCTCACCATGGATTTGTGTTTCTCACTTTGTCTCTGATCCCTGAGGACATGTATTCCGTTTCTCTGGTCTCTGCCTTCCTCATCACATCCATATAGCCTCAGACCCTACCCTTCCTCCTTAACACTCCCCCCCCCCCATCCTTCGCAGGCCACCAGCAGAACCCACCAGACAGAAGCTCCGTGCTCTGCCTGGCTGGTCACTGCCTGGCACGTACTAGACACTCCTTATACACGCATTAGTCCATTTCCTGTGCAGCTGTATTGGCCCTACGTGAAAGATGTGAGCTTGGCCCACACCTTAGCTAATTTTGTTTCTCACTAAAGCAGAATGGGGAAAGCGATTTGACTGCCTCCATTCGTGGGGCACTTGAGATGTGTCCCTGTAAGTCTTCTCACAGAACACATGACTGGATCTCCTCCTGGTGAATGACACCTCATTTCCTTCATGTTTCTTAAGTCCGTCAGGTGCCATAAGATTCTGGGATTTAGTGGCCACAACTTGTACTTTTGGGGATTTTTCAGACTTGGTGTTGAAAGGGGAAGACAGGAATATAATAGAAAGCGTGGACTAGCGTTCGACCTGGGCAGGAGTCCTCCTTAATTATGTGAGCAGAGACCCCTGCATCTTTCTGACCGCAGCCTTTCCATCGCTGAGACAGTTATGACAGTATTGGCTCTGCAGGGCTGTGTGAGGATTAAAGGACCGCACACATGTAAAGAGCATGGCACTGCCTAGCACAAGAGGAGGTGCCAGTTGTCTTCCAGGTACCTTTGCAGTTTTGAGGTGCTGTAACCAGAGCAGCTGAGGATTCAGACCTCGTAGTATGAAGGTCTGTATGAGACAAGAAAGGAAAGGTAATAGAGGAGCATTTCTATGTCCTGATCCTTTTCCATAGCTGTTTCCAGAGAAATTTACTGATGTCAATTCTGTGCTTTTGACACAGGGGTGGTGCAAAGATCCACGCAACGGATGCAGGCTAGTGTAGCTATCTAGTGTAGGCTCTGGAGCCGGCCTGCCTGGGTTTGAATCCGCCTTTTACTAGTCTTGGGCAGTGATTGATGAGGGAGACAAAGCCTCTTCTGGACTGCCCCTCAGAGCCAGGGTGGCCTGGGCCTGGGAGCCACTGGGACTGCAAATCTGGTTTGCCACCTGGTGGCACCAGGAACAATTGTTCTCGGTGTCCACTGTCCTGAGGAATTGGGACTCTGGGTTCAATCCAGTTGCTCAGCGGTTTGTGCTCTTAGAGCACAGGATGATGCCCATGGGGATGTGGTCCTCATAGGAGAGGGGAGCGGGGCCGAGGGAATTAGCGTGTGGACGTGCTCGGAGTACCCAGTCCACGCCGTTCCCCTGGATAATAGTCACTGCTTCTTTTCCTGAAGGTGGGATATCACCCCATATCCATCTCTCCAGTCTCTACCCTGTCCCCAGAAAAAGCCCAGAGGGCAAGGGAGAATCTGTAGAGGTTCCAGCCTTCCCAGACCACTCTCAGGACTGGGCTGTGCTCCTCCGCAGCTGAATCCACCACCACAGGATAATGGGGGGTAAGTCAGAAGCCCTGGGGGGTTTCCTACCAGGCCACCTCTCAGCTGCGTGTGGAACCTGGGCCTGGCTTCAAGGCTACTGGCTTCCAGGTTGGCAGTTTCTCTAGAAAAAGGGAGGAGTTGGTCTGGCTTTAGCGTGTGACTTAAGGCATGCCCTGACTGCTTTAACCCTTTCTGTAACTCACTTGGCAAGCTCTCTGCTGTCTGGCCTGTGCTTGCTGTGCTGGGGTCACAGATAAGGATCTGACACGGCCTGAGAAGCAAGGACACAAGGCATTACAAAAAAGTGGGAAGATGCCGTGGGAATACAAAAGTGGGAGCATTATGGGGGCAGGGGGCAGTGCTGGCCATGACATTGGAGTTCGGCTCTGAAGGATCAACAGGGGTCCTCAGGCAGATAAAGAAGGACATTTCAGGCAGAAGGAGCAGGCTGTGTGAGGGCTGGAGCAGGAAGGAATATAGCAAGTGGAGAAGCTCCGAGGCGCCCAGCATGAGAACATGGGGCGAAGGCTTGGGAGCATCTGGAGTTGGGGCCAGGTCATGGAGGGCTTTGACTGTCAGGCCAAAGGGCTTGGCCTTTGTCTGGCAAACAGAGGAGGGTCATTCAGAAGACTGAAGGGGTCTGAGCAGGGCAAGGAACAGATGAGTGAGGAAGGATCAGAGGGGGACTTAGGAGATAGAATTTATTTATTTATTTATTTATTTATGAGATGGAGTCTCGCTCTGTTGCCCAGGCTGGAGTGCAGTGGCGTGATCTCAGCTCACTGCAACCTCCGCCTCCCAGATGCAAGCTATTCTTCTGCCTCAGCCTCCCAAGTAGCTGGGACTACAGGTGCGCACCACCACACCCAGCTAATTTTTGTATTTTTAGTAGAGATGGGGTGTTACCATATTTGCCAGGCTGGTCTTGAGCTCCTGACCTCGTGATGCACCTGCCTCGGCCTCCCAAAGTGTTGGGATTATAGGCGTGAGCCACCACGCCCGGCCAGGAGATAGAATTTATAAGACCTGATAGCTAATCGCTGACTCTTAAGATTGTGAAGTGGATTCCTTTGCAGATTACTTTGGGGAGAAGGTAGGAGGAGTACAGAGGAAGCTTCCCCCTTCATGGATTCCTCAGCTCCTGTCTCAGCATACTCAGGAACTTCCAGAGGAGGGGCAAAGGAATCTGGTGAATTCTGTTTCTTTGTATTTGCTAACCAAAAGGCTGTCTCCTGGCATCACCCCAGTGTCTGTGATGTTCAGCTGTTTTTCCAGTTTCTGAAATCAGTGCCTGTGCTGTACCCAGCCCTCGTCTTTCTTTCCCTCTCCATCTCCCATCTTTTATCACGAGCTGCCTCTTGGACTAAAGGTTTGAGGCTCGTTCAGTGAACCGCCACTGACAGTTTGGGCCTTGCGTTGCTTCGGGGGGCACGTCTGATCCTCCCAGAGTAAACATTGGTCATTTTACCTGGACTAATGCCAGCACACACCCGTGTCTGGGTGGCCTTTCTGGTCATTCTTGGAAGCAGGATGGAGCCACGGTTTCTGCTGGGGTGGATCTGTAGGGGAGCGGGTTTGGAAAGCAGTGGGTTGCATCTCTAAGGTGGGGACTCCTGTCATTGGCTCAGGACATTGAGCCACTATCGTGGGGAGGAGCACATACAAGTGACAGAGCCTCCTCATCCTTGCCCTGAGCAGCTCTGACTAGGACTCAGTCACAGAAAGTAAGAGCATTGAGGAGCCGGGGCAGCGCTGTGAACTGGGAGTGGTTCAGAGGGCTTCCCGAGAGCGGGTGGCATGGGTTGGGTCTAGAGAGGCAAGCAGGATTCGGATGCATGGTAGTGGCATGAGCAGAAACATTAAAGTTGCTTCTGTACTAATTCCCAGGTGCTTGGGGTAGACGAGTTATGTGCAGCCTCCTCGTGGGGAGGCCAGAGAACGGGTCTGTCACAGGGCCAGCCCCGCCCCGCCCTTCTGACCCTGTCCTGCTCTTGCTCCAGGTCCGGGTTGCTCTCCGGCGGCCTCCCTCGGAAATGTTCCGTCTTCCACCTCTTCGTGGCCTGCCTCTCGCTGGGCTTCTTCTCCCTACTCTGGCTGCAGCTCAGCTGCTCTGGGGACGTGGCCCGGGCAGTCAGGGGACAAGGGCAGGAGACCTCGGGCCCTCCCCGGGCCTGCCCCCCAGAGCCGCCCCCTGAGCACTGGGAAGAAGACGCATCCTGGGGCCCCCACCGCCTGGCGGTGCTGGTGCCCTTCCGCGAACGCTTCGAGGAGCTCCTGGTCTTCGTGCCCCACATGCGCCGCTTCCTGAGCAGGAAGAAGATCCGGCACCACATCTACGTGCTCAACCAGGTGGACCACTTCAGGTAGCGCCGGCCCCGGCCTCTCCCCCCGGCACCCCTGCCCGGGCTCAGGCTTCTCAGGGCCTGTGAGAGGCCACCTGGGGCAGGGGCAGGAGGGCGGGAGGTGGCAGACCCCTCTCACTGGGTGTGACAGGAATCTTTGGAGAGGGCCCTGATCTAATTTCCATTTTGAAAAGCTCACTGTGGCTGCCGTATGTGGAATGGATTATACCAGGGCAAGAGGAGAAGCAGGGAGACCAGTTAGGTGGTCACTGCTGTGGTCTGCGATGACAGTGGCTTGATGGCGTGGTGGGGGGTGGGGAGAGAGAGGTGCTGTGGAGGAAGCCCAGACAGGACTCCCTGGGGATTGGCCCGGGGATTAGGGAAAGGGAGGGTCAAGGCCACGGCTTTAAAGTTGCCCACAGTCTGGCGTTATCCTAAAATCCCCGCCCTTACCAAAAAGTGCTCCCTTCCATGACCACAGCCTGAGATCTCACCCACCAGCCCCCACCCTCCTTTCCCTCTAGGTAACTCCCACTGGAAGATGGATTCTCAGCCCCACCAGCCTGATCTTCCCACCTTTTCAAGTCCCCTTGATCCAGATCCCCAGATCCCCCCACCTTTTCCCTGCCACCCTTCTTGTCTTTACTTCCTCCTTACCCAACCTGGAGTCCCAGGTCCGCCATTAAAATCCTCCCTGGCATACTCCCTCAAGCCTCTGGCCCCTTGCTGCTGGCATAATCCCAGCCTGATTTACTCCAGCTCTCTGCTCCACACCTGTGCCTGGGCACTGGAGGGTATGGAGAGAAAAGACAACACGTGAGGCGGCCACGCTGCCGTCCCCACGCCGATGATCCCCCTGCCAGGAAGACCCTCTGCCCTGCTGGGAGCCTCACTTTCCTCTGGTCTGTCCACTGCAGCCTTTAAAACCATCTGTTCTCCTTATTCATCCCCCTCCTCACTCGTAGCTGACGACTTTGCTTCCAATTTCAGAAAACAGAATGAAACAGAAGAGAACTTTCCCCAGTTCCCTCCACGACTCACCTGCCAGCCTCTGTGCACAGGGACTCAAGGCTGTTCCAGCTTCTGTCCGGGCTGACTCCCACCATCCCCGTCCCTCAGTGTTTCCCCCCACCCCACAGTTGGGCCCTTCCTCTCCCTCTCAATCAGCGTTCCTCTCCTGGAGCATCCCTGTGAGCACACACACCCTGAAGTGGCTCCTCTCTCAAAGGAAAAAGACTCCCTGGATCCCACATCCCTCGAGGCTGTCGCCCTTCTCTGCTTTCTGGCAGGCCTCCTTCCCTTTCTCTCCCCTCGTCTCTCTTGAACCCCTTCCGCTCAGACTCCTGCACCCACCATGGCACAGAGCAGCTCTCACTGAGGTCACCAGCCGCCTCCACTCTGTTGGTCCAGAGGCCGTGCTGGGCCCTCATCCTGTGGACCTGCCAGCAGCATCTTTCATAAAATGCCCCTTCTTAGGGCAGCACCCTCTGGTCCTCCCTCTGCACTGGCTGGGCCTGTGTGTCTGTGGGTTCTGCTCATCTCCCCGAGCTCTCACCATCGGGGCTTCTCTGGACTCGGTGCTTCGGCAGCCTCCCTTTTTTAACTCCAGGTGTTCCTTGGGGCATCTCATGTCATCTCCAGCATTAAACCACGTCTCTACTCTAGTGATTCCTGAGGCTGTTTCCTGGAGTTCTCTCCTAAACTCCAGGCTCAACAGCCCAGCCATCTACACAGTCCCTCCACGTGGTGGCCTCAGAGCTACTGCAAGCTTCCATGATCACAGCTGAATTGCTGGTGGCCTGCCCTGCCCCAAACCTGTAGCTCTGTCCTCTTCTCCATGGGAATGGAAGCTCTTTGCTCCCATTGCTCAAGCCCAAAAGCCCGGGGGTCATCCTCAGCTGCTCCTTCTCTGTCATACACTGCGTCCTATTCGTCAGCAAAATCCATCTAGAATCTGCCCGCTTCTCGCTGTTGCCACTGCCACCTCCTGAGCTAGGCCACCTTCATCTTTTGGTCTCTCACCTAAATCATTGCCATAGTCTCCCAGCTGGTCTCCCTGCTTTCACCCCTGCTCTGACAGTCTCTTCCAGCACAACAGCTAGGGCGGTCCTGTCCCGGCATAAGTCACAGCACGCCTCTACCCTGCTCAGAGCCTCCATGGCACCCCATCTTACCCGAGTCAAAGCCCCGTCCTTCAGTGGCCCTTGGGCCTTGTGCAGTCACTGTGTCACCCCCAACATCCCCACCTCTGCCCTTGCCCTGCCCAGCTGCCCGTTGGTCTGCTCCTGCCTCCTGCCGTGGCAGTGCCATCTCCCCTATGCAGAGCCCTAGGCACCCACTGCCCTGTGGGTCATCTCTTCAGGCCTTCAGGTTTCTGTCACTCAGTTCCCCTGGCCCTCCCTGACGGCCCCACCGAGGACAAGAGCCACCTCCACCCCCAGCAAGATCGCCCTCCTTGCCTGCTTTGCTTTTCCCCCCAGCACGAACCACTGCCGGCCACGCTTTGTGTTTGCTTGTTTCTGTTTCCTTCTATTGGAGTCTGAGTTCCTTGAGAACAGGGCCTGGTTTTTCACTGCTGTACCTCCTGTGCTTTGAATGGTTTCTGGCACATAGTGGGTGCTTAGTCAATATGCGACGAGTGGAGGGACAGCCCCACAGGCTGAGTGAAGTCAGTGCTGGGCCAGAGGGCAGCATAGGCACCATGGGGACCCCCGGGTGGGTGCTGAGCCCCAGGCAGTGAGCCCGTGTGCTGCCCCTGCCCAGCCTTGGCCACCCTGCACAGGTTCAACCGGGCGGCGCTCATCAACGTGGGCTTCCTGGAGAGCAGCAACAGCACGGACTACATTGCCATGCACGACGTTGACCTGCTCCCTCTCAACGAGGAGCTGGACTATGGCTTTCCTGAGGCTGGGCCCTTCCACGTGGCCTCCCCGGAGCTCCACCCTCTCTACCACTACAAGACCTATGTCGGCGGCATCCTGCTGCTCTCCAAGCAGCACTACCGGCTGGTGAGGCCCGGACAGCCTGCTCTGCTCAGAGCCGGGAGCTCCCTCCAGGCTGCGGGTGGTGGGAAGGATGGGGCAGTGCCTCTGGGGCCCAGCAGATGGAGCCCTGCCCTGGCCTAGCAGGAGAACTTGGGAGCAGCCAGAGTGCGAAGAGCAGGCGAGCCAGTCAGCCGCAGCAGCAGAACTGCTTGCACGGGGGCTTCAGAAACCTGGGTGGTTAGTGGCCCTTAACACTGAAGAGTGTAGGGGGCAGTTCAGGTGAACCTTGCCCACCTCTCAGACAGTGTCACCAGGACCCTGTTTCTCTGTGCATCTCCCAGCTCTCCTTCCCTGCACTGGGTTTATTGGCAAGGTGGTGGTTGTCACTGCAGTCTGTATCCATCTAGGCCCCGGGCTGGTGGGAGATGGGGCCCTTCCCTTGTAGCTCAGGCAGGAGTCCCGCAGTGAGCTGCACTGGCTCTTGATTGGCCGGCTTGAGTGCTGAGCCCAACCCTCAGCCAGTCACTGGCTGGTGGACGGGCAGGCAGGAAGAACCACTTGTGGCTCAGGCCTGGGTGTCCTCCTCTCCAGGCCATGGCAGGGGCCAGCTTTATGTAAATGAAGCCCCTGAGCCAGGTGCAAGAATGGGTGTCTGTCATGGAACCCTGCTACCCCTCTCACACACACAGGAAGAGATGAGGGCAGGGCCACCAGGAGAAAGGGGAATGGGGGAAGCAGAAATCAAGTAGGAGCTGGCGCTTCTGCCCATCGACAGTTCCCCACAGAGATCCCCTCTGGGCAGCCAGCCGTTTTTGAGAAGGTGAGCCTCTCACACAGGTTCAAGGCCCCGTGAGAACGGGAGAGGGCCCGGGACGCGCTGCTTCCTGCCGCCCGCACTGCAGAAGTGCAGGAGCCTGCAAGCACCCGGGGCTTATTCAGAGGCGCCGGGGGAGAGGGGCACTCCCGAGCGGTAGGAGACCAAAGGCCCCCCCCGGGAAGATGGGCCGAGTGACGCTGCTTGTCTCTGTGTCAGTGCAATGGGATGTCCAACCGCTTCTGGGGCTGGGGCCGCGAGGACGACGAGTTCTACCGGCGCATTAAGGGAGCTGGGCTCCAGGTGAGGTTCCCCGCGCCCCACCCCCACCTCAGCTGCGGCGGCTGCCCTGAGATTTTCTTCTGTTTCCTCAGATGAAGCTCCTGGGGTCTGGAGATGGCCCTGATTCTGATCCCTGCCCTAACCCTGCCCTGCATGGTCATCTAGCCAGTTCCTTGCCCTGTGGGCCCCAGTCTCCTCTCCTGCAGGCCCCTTCCTGTGGGACCTCAGGGGAGCTGGTGGTGAGGGCTGGGGCTCCAGGAAGGGCAGCCTGACCCCGACTTCCTTGGACCTCCCTAGCTTTTCCGCCCCTCGGGAATCACAACTGGGTACAAGACATTTCGCCACCTGCACGACCCAGCCTGGCGGAAGAGGGACCAGAAGCGCATCGCAGCTCAAAAACAGGTGCTGGCAGGGCTCCTCATTGGGGACGGATAGGTGGTGATGTGGGGAGCCAGCAGGCCCGGGCTTTCACCAAGTTCTCCTTGGCCCAAATGGTCCCATCCTCCCCTGCTTGGCCCAGGTCAGTCGACGGGCATTCTGCTTGGGCACCGTGCCCTGCTCTGGTGGCTGCTGTGGGCACCCTGGGCACTGTGGGTCAGCCCAGACCTCAGGGTCCATGCAGGCTGGCAGGGTGGGGTGGGGGAGGCGTAGCTGAAGGTGCCAGAATCCCAGCCACACCCAGGATGCAGGGATCCCACCCTCAAACAGCCCCTTCTCTAGGAGGCATATGCATCCAACTGGAGATCCCGGCTCGCCTGCTTCCTAGTGGGGCACAGCCCTGGGCAAGAGGCTTCACTGCTTTGAGCTCTGGGTTCTTCCTCTCCAGTGGGGACCACAGGACCTCTGATGGCGAGGTTGTGTGGGGTCAGTGGGTAGCTGGCACCCATGCAGCCCTGAGTCCGTGCTCTTTCCTCTCTTCCTCCCCAGGAGCAGTTCAAGGTGGACAGGGAGGGAGGCCTGAACACTGTGAAGTACCATGTGGCTTCCCGCACTGCCCTGTCTGTGGGCGGGGCCCCCTGCACTGTCCTCAACATCATGTTGGATTGTGACAAGACCGCCACACCCTGGTGCACATTCAGCTGAGTTGGATGGACAGTGAGGAAGCCTGTACCTATAGGCCATATTGCTCAGGCTCAGGACAAGGCCTCAGGTCGTGGGCCCAGCTCTGACAGGATGTGGAGTGGCCAGGACCAAGACAGCAAGCTACGCAATTGCAGCCACCCGGCCGCCAAGGCAGGCTTGGGCTGGGCCAGGACACGTGGGGTGCCTGGGACGCTGCTTGCCATGCACAGTGATCAGAGAGAGGCTGGGGTGTGTCCTGTCCGGGACCCCCCCTGCCTTCCTGCTCACCCTACTCTGACCTCCTTCACGTGCCCAGGCCTGTGGGTAGTGGGGAGGGCTGAACAGGACAACCTCTCATCACCCCCACTTTTGTTCCTTCCTGCTGGGCTGCCTCGTGCAGAGACACAGCGTAGGGGCCATGCAGCTGGTGTAGGTGGCAGTTGGGCCTGGTGAGGGTTAGGACTTCAGAAACCAGAGCACAAGCCCCACAGAGGGGAACAGCCAGCACCGCTCTAGCTGGTTGTTGCCATGCCGGAATGTGGGCCTAGTGTTGCCAGATCTTCTGATTTTTCGAAAGAAACTAGAATGCTGGATTCTTAAGTGATATCTTCTGATTTTTTAAATGATAGCAACTAAATGAAACTTTCAAAAAGTATGGCAGGCCAGACAAAATGTGTCATGGACCGCTCACATGTCACTTTTGGCTGAGGGGCAAGGGGAGGGGTGAGTTACAAGCTGGCAAGGAATTGGGGTGGGGCGGGGACGACAAGTCCGGGGGGAGGAGAAGCCAAAGGTGTGAGGGTTCCTGTACTACCTCCACCCCACCAAGGCTTCTGGGCAGCCCCCTGAATGCCCTTCTGAGCAGTCTTACCACCTTCAGGCTCTCTCTGGGTAAGCTTCCTCCGGCCTCACTGAGACACGGAGGAGGGAGAGCGGCTGAGGAGATTCACCCACAGGACTGGAGAGAGGCAGGCAGGGCACTCAGCCGGTGCCTCGGGTCATGGCTTGAGTGGGGAGGAGAAGGGGAGAAGTGGGAGGATCCCTGTGGTGTTCCCTCAGCACAGAGGGATTACAGTGGTCACCGAATGCCCAGGAGCAGTGAGAAGACATGAACTGGGGAGTGCTCTTGGGGGAATCACTTGGAGGGAAGCCCAGAGCCCATGAGAGTGGGAGGCAAGGGACCCTGCATGTAGGCCACTCCAAGGCATTTGGCTGCCAAAGATGCAAGGCAGAAGGCAGAGGAGACCATCAGGCCCCAGTAATGTGGGTTTGTTTTAACACCAGGACACCTGGAGTCCTGAAGGAAGGGATTCCTGAGCACCATCCCAGAGCTCAGGAAGGTGGAATCCACAGCTCAGGTTCAAAAGACTTCTCCTCTGAGGATGATCAGGGCTGCTGTGTGCAGTTGTGTGGGTTGCGCACTGTGTAACCTGTGTATAAGCCGAGGGATTTAAGCAGAAAGGGCTGGGGTAAAGCTTCAGGTTCAGGTGTTTAGTCCAGGGTCTTTGTGATCCTAAATTGACCTTCCCCATCGATTCAGCCACACCCACTATTGTGATGGGCAGACAGGCCTCGACTCTAGTGCAGGGGTGGTGGAGAGGGGACTGTGCCAGTTCCCTGGACAATCCCAGCTGCTTCATCTTGGACTGACATGGACACCAGGCAGTAACACCCTCTCTTGGGAGTTGGTGGGAACAGGTGTAATATCAAAGCTCCCAGCTCTGCACTCTCCTGTCACATAGGAAGACCTCAGAAAATGGAGGTTCCTTCCTTTCCACCTGCACTGGGGGAGTGCAATGAGCAGAAGAAAAGCGAAGGTCCCTCCGCCTTCTGAGATCAGCTGACACCTGAGCTTAGGTGCATCCCTAGCCCTGCAGCCTGTTGCTTCCCTTGACCGCCACCCCCACCTCCATCTTCAAGGCTGTGCTGGGCACTCCAGGCTGGGCCTGACGCGTTCCAAATCTGCAGCTCCCCTCACTCTGCATCCTGGGCTTCCACCACTCTCCAGGAGAGTGGGAGACACCTGAGCCATGGGTGGTGAGAAGCGGCAGTCCTGTGCCGCCTCAGTGCCCCACTTGCCTCCTTCGTGGAATGGACTTGACATCCCTGCCTCGCTGGCCAGGGCGTGGCCGAAACCTACCCAGGATGTAGGAGCACCTGGCACAGCGCTTGGCCAGTGAGGCGGTGGTTGCAATAATAATAACCATCCCTTGTTGAACATTCACCAGATAACCAAATTCTCCACACCGCATTTCACTTAGGCCTCCCTACCTAAGAGCTGGGTCCTAATTCACTGGTTCTGTACATCAGGAAGGCAAAGCACAGACAGGCAAGTAGCTTGCCCAAGGTCCCAGAGCTGTAAGGGATGGGGGGCTGGGATTGGGAACCCCTGGAATCCACTTTCAGAGCCAGGTTTCTTCCCCTTTGCCCTGTATAGCAGGTGCCCATGAGCAGGTGTTCCTTCCCTGCAGGCCTCCCTCCTCTCCCCTGCTGGAAAGGGCAGATGGGGAGGGCTGAGAGGAAAACAGGGGCATGGTGGAGATGCAGAGGATCTGCCTCAGGCTCCGCTGCCTCGAGGAAGACAGGGATTCTGCTGCTGGGTGCTGAGGAGCGCCGATGGGGCATTAGTGGGACCCAGAGTGTGGCACTGTAAATGAGAGCTGTGTGGAGTGCTTGGGGAAGGCTTCCCCGAGGAGGCAAAGTCTTGCTGGTGGAGAATTTGTCAGCAGGAAAGGGAAGGGATCATCATGTGCAAAGGCAGGCAGCCTGGAGCCAGCATGTGTGTCAGGTACCCAGGAGCAGCTGGAGTGTTCCTGGCACCCACGATACTGTGCAGAAGTGGGGAGGTGGGCAGCAGAGGGAAGGCTGGGGTGAGTCATGAGGATCTGTGAATGCCACACTAAGCAACTTGTACTTTATTCTAGGGGTGCAGGGGCTTTGAGAAGTTTCAAGCATGGGAGAACTTTTTTTGTTGTTCTTTTTGAGACAGGGCCTCTCTCACTCTGTGGCCAAGGCTCGAGTGCAGTGGCGCGATCTCGGCTCACTGCAACCTCTGCCTCCCGGGTTCGAGATTCTCCTGCCTCAGCTTCCGGAGTAGCTGGGATTACAGGCATGTGGGACCACGCCTGGCTAATTTTTTGTATTTTCTTAGTAGAGAGATGGTTTCACTATGTTTGCAATCTGCCCGCCTCAGCCTCCCAGAGTGCTGGAATTATGTGTGTGAGCCCGGCCAGGGGAGAACTTTTGAACACTTACCTGTGTTCTATGACACAGATCCTTTGGGGGAGCCAGGGTGGACTGCAGGGTGGAGTCTGAGGAAGGAGAGCACCCAGTCCAAGGGAGAGATGGTGAAGCCAGAATGAGGCAGGGGAGTGGGCGTGGGGATGCTAAGCCCCCAGAGCCAGTAGGAGCCCTCCCTAGCAGGATCAATCAGACGCCATCAGGCCTTCCCTTCACGGAGGGTCGACTCCACTGCAGACTGTTTCCCAAAAGGCCAAATGGACGGACACATGGCCTTTTTGCTATCTCAGCCCTCATGCCTTGAGAACATATTTTACAAAACAAAAAAAGAGAACAGCAACTTTCAGTTTCAGCATCAACATGTAAACAGCTTGGCAAAACCCCATCTCTACTAAAAAAAAAAAAAAAAAAATTAGCTGGGCATGGTGGCAGGCACCTGTAATCCCAGCTACTCGGGACGCCAAGGCAGGAGAATCGCTTGAACCCTAGAGGCAGAAGGCTGCAGTGAGCTGAGATCGCGCCATTGCATTCCACCCTGGGCAACAAGAGCAAAACTCCGTCTCTAAATAAATAAATAAATAAATAAATAAATAAATAAATAAATAAATATAATAAAAACACCAAGAGCGATCTCTATAACAAGAAAAAAGAGCCTGTCTTACTGAGGCCCTACGACAGTCACCCAGCTCCAGCCGCCTCTAGCCTTCCTGTCTCACCTAAGGAGGTGGGACAAAGCTAAGACACCTGTGAAGACACCAGGGATACGGATGCACTAAAAGACCAAGATTTAATCATAAAATTAGAAACGTGCTTCCCCGTTTCCTAAATCATACCACCACAACAACGGGGCTCCAGTGTAACAGCAGTGGATTGTAGCTGAGGGAGCTATTAGGCACCGTAATTTTTTTTTTTTTTTTTTTTGAGATGGAGTCTCGCTCTGTCGCCCAGGCTGGAGTGCAGTGGTGCAATCTCGGCTCATTGCAACCTCTGCCTCCCGGGTTCAAGCGATTCTTCTGCCTCAACCTCCCGAGTATATGGGACTACAGGCATGCACCGCCAAGCCCAGCTAATTTTTGTATTTTTAGTAGAGACAGGGTTTCGCCTTATTGGCCAGGCTGGTCTCGAACTCCTCACCTCAGGTAATCTGCCCATCTTGGCCCCCCAAAGTGTTAAAATTACAAGCGTGAGCCACCACACCTGGCCTATGTTGGTTTTTAAAATGTTAAACCTGTTTTGCACATATGAAATAAATCCTGTTAAATTGTGGTGTATTCACAGATTCACATTTATTCATAAATTCAATTTGCGAATATTTTGCTAATAGTTGCATTTATATCAGGGATCCCTAACCCTCAGGCCTGGGACTAGTAACAGTATCAGGCCACATAGCAGGAGGTGAGTGGCAGGTGAGCCAGGATTGCCACCTGAGCTCTGCCTCTAGTCAGATCAGCGACAGCATTAGATTCTCAGGAGTGTGAACCCTATTGTGAACAGCACATATGAGGGATCTAGGTTGCAAGCTCCTTATGAGAATCTAACTAATGCCTGATGATCTGAGGTGCAACAGTTTCATCCCGAAACCACCTGCCCCACCCACCATGTCCCATGGAAAAATTATCTTCCATAAAACTGGTACCTGTTGCCAAAAAGGTTGGAGACCGCTGATCTATGTTCATGAGAGGTATTGGTCTGTAGTTTTCCTTTCTTCCAACGTTTTTATCTGATTTTGATACAAGAAATGCTAACTTCATGAAATGAGTTAGGAAGTATTCCCTTCACTTCTATTTTTTGGGAAGAGAATGTAGAGAATTGGTACCATTTCTTCCATAATGTTTGCTAGATTTGACAACAAAACCACTGGGTCTGGTGCTTTCTTGTTTGCAAGGTTGTTTATTGACTTCCATAATTTATCAATTTCCATAATAGATATAGGCCTATTCAGATCATCTCTTTTCCCTGTGTGAGTTTTGGTTGTTTGTGTCTTTCAAGAAATTGATCTGTTTCACCTAAGCTATCAAATCTGTGGGTACAGAGTTGCTCATAATATTCTTTTGTTATCTTTTTAATGTCCTTGGGATCAGTAGTGATGACCCCTTTCTCATTTCTGTTATCAGCAATCTGTTTTTTTTTTTCTTAGTTAGCTTAGCTAGAGGTTTATACATTTTACTGACCTGTGAAAGTACTGTTTTTATTTCTTTTTTCTATTGCTGCTGCACAAATTAGCACATTTTTACTTCATTGAATTTTTCTATTGGTTTCTTGTTTTCTATTTTATTGATTTCTACTATAATTTTTATTTCTATCCCTTTGCTTGCTTTAGGCTTACACTGATCTTTCTTCTCTAGTTTCCTAAGATGGAAACTTAGATTATGAATTTTAAATCTTTTTAATATCTTCTAATATAGGCATTCAATATTATAATTTATCTCCAAGCACTACTTTCACTGCTTCCTATAAATTTTGATACATTGTATTTTCATTTTTATTTAGTTCAAAATATTTTAAAATTTCTGTTCAGACTTCTTCTTTGACCCATCTGGTATCTAGAAGTGTTTTGTTTAATCTCCAGTTATTTTGAGATTTCCCATCTACGTTTCTGTTTTTGATTTTGTTTAATTTCCTCTGAGAGCACACTTTATATGGTTTGTATTCTTTGAAATTTGTAAGATGTATCTTAAGGCCAAGTATGTAGTCTATCTTGGTGGATGTTTCCTGTGAGCTTGAGAAGAATATGTACTCTGTTGAATGAAGTATACTGTAAATGTCAATTAGATTCAGTGGCTTGACAGTATTGTCCAGTTCAGCTATATCCTTACTGATTTTTTTGCCTGCTAAATGTGTCAATTACTGATAGAAGAGTGTTGAAGTCTCCAACTATAATAGTGGACTTGTCTATTTCTCTTGCAGTTCTATTAGTTTTTGCTTCACATACGTTGATGCTCTGTTGTTAGGTGCATACACATTAAGGATTTAACAATGTCTTCTTGGAGTATTGACCCTCTTATTATATAATGCCCCTCTTTATCCCTGATCATTTTTCTCCCTCTGAAGTTTGCCTTATCTGATATCAATACTGCTACTCCAGTTTTCTTTTGATTAGTACTAACATGGTATATCTTTCTTTATACCTTTATTTTTATGCTATTTGTGTCTTTATATTTAAAATGGGTTTTTTTACAGACAACATATCATTGGGTCTTTTTTTTTTAATCTACTGGCAGTCTTTGTGTTTTAGTTGGTATATTTAGCGCCATTCACATTTAAAGTGATTATTGAGATAGTTGGATTAATATCTACCATGTCTGCCGCTGTTTTCTAGCAGGTGCACTTGTCCTTGTTTTTCTTACCTTCCCTTCTTTTTCTGTCTTTTCTGGTTTAACTGAGAATTTTACATGATTCCACTCTTTTTACTTTCTAGCATTATAATTATACTTCTTTCAAAATATTTTAATTCATTGTCCTAGAGTTCGCAATATAGATTTGCAACTAATCAACATCCACTTTCAAATTGCACTTTACCACTTCATGGGCAGTGCAGGTGTCTTCTAGCAGAGTATTCCCAGTTCCTCTCTCCTCACCCTTGTAAGAGTGCTATTCTTGATTTCACCTATCCTTTACTATGGACCCCAACACAATGTTACTATTATTACTTTAGCCAGGCAGTTACCTACTAGATCAACTAAGAATAGGAAATGTAAAAGATTTTCTATTGTCTTCATGTATTCCTTTCCTGACAGTTCCTTTATGTGGATCTGAGTTTCTAACCTATATCTCTTCCCTTCTCCCTTAAGAGCTGCTTTTAACATGTTTTGTAGGGCAGATTGGCTGGCAATAACTCTCATTTTTTTGCTTGTCTGAGAAAGTTTTTTTTGTTTTGTTTTGTTTTGAAACAGGGTCTTGACTGTCACCCAGGCTGCAGTGCAGTGGCCAAACACGGTTCACTGCAGCCTCGACCTCTCAGGCTCAAAGGATCCCACTTCAGCCTCCCAAGTAGCTGGGACTACAGGACCGTGCCACCACACTCAGCTAATTTTTAATTGTTTTGTAAAGTTGGGGTCTCACTATGTCACTCAGGCTTGTCTCAAACTCCTGGGCTCAAGCGATCTTCCTGCCTTGGCCTCTCAAAGTGCTGCGATTACAGGTGTGAGCCACCGTGCCTGGCCCTCAAAAAGTTTTTGTTTCTCTTTCATTCTTTTAGTGAGAGCAAAAAATTTCTATAACATGGATGTCACCATTTTTAAACCATCATAAAATCCACCATTCTGTAGCCTTTACATACACAATGTTTTCTTCACTTTTGAAGGATACTTTTGCTGGATATAGAAATCTAGGTTGATGGGGTTTTCTTTTTTTTTTTTTTTTTTTTGAGGCAGAGTCTTGCTCTGTCGCCCTAGCTGGAGTGCAATGGCGCGATCTCGGCTCACTGCAAGCTCCACCTCCCGGGTTCACGCCATTCTCCTGCCTCAGCCTCCCGAGTAGCTGGGACTACAGGCGTCTGCCACCACGCCTGGCTAATTTTTTTGTATTTTTAGTAGAGACGGGGTTTCACCGTGTTAGCCAGGATGGTCTTGAAATCCTGACCTCGTGATCCACCCACCTCGGCCTTCCAAAGTGCTGGGATTACCGGCGTGAGCCACTGTGCCCGGCCAGTTTTCTCTTTCAACACTTTACATATTTCACCCTTTTCTCTTCTTGCTTGCGTGGTGTCTGACAAGAAGGCTGTAATTCTTATTTGTTTCCTGTATAAGTAAGCTGGGTTTTTTTCTATGGCTTCTTTCAAGATTTTGTGTTTGTCTTTGGTTTTCTACAGTTTGAATATGATATATGTAGGTGTTGATTTTTTTTTTTAAGTATGTATCCTATTTGGTGTTCTCTAAGCTTACTGGATCTGTGGCTTGGGGTCTGCCTTTACTTTTGGAAAACTGGGAGCCATTATAACTTTCACGATTCTTCTGCTCTGTTCTCCCTTTCTTCTCCTTGTGGTGTTTCAATTGTGCATATATTATACCTTTTGAAAATATCCCACAGTTCTTGTATAATCTGTTTTTTCCCCATTTTTTTCTTTGCATTACAGTTTGGGAAGGTTCTATTAACATATCTTCAGGCTGATTTTTTCCTCATCTATGTCCAGTCTACTGATGGTCCCATCAAATGCCTTCATCATCTCTGTTATAGTGTTTTCTCTTTCTCTTTCCTTCCTTCTTTCCTTTCTCTTTCCCTCCTTCCCTCCCTTCTTTCTTCCTTCTTTTGTTTGTTTTTGTTGTTGTTGTTTTAGACAGAGTCTTGCTCTGTTGTCCAGGCTGGAGTGAAGTGGCACCATCTCGGCTCACTGCATCCTCTGCCTCCCAGGTTCAAGTGATTCTCATGCCTCAGCCTCCACAGTAGTTGGGATTAGAGGTGTGCGCCACCATGCCCAGCTAATTTTTTATAGTTTTAATACAGACTGGACTTCACCATGTTGCCCAGGCTGGTCTTGAACTCCTGAGCTCAGGCAGTCCACCTGTCTCGGCCTCCCAAAGTGCTAAGATGGAGAAAGCTGCCATATAAAGAGTTATCTTAGGGGGACCAGGGCAAGATCTGAGGGATCAGTTAGTTGGCCATGCCCCTTGTCTGGGCAAGACACTGCAGTGGCTTGGGTGGGGTGGTGGCAGGGGTGGTGGGGTGAAGAGCCTAGGTCTATTCTGAAGACAGGGTATCTATGAGGGGTCTCTGTTTCTACTCTTCCAGAGCACACCACCACCTGCAGCTGTCTCCTGCCTCCAGTGCATCAGAGTCTGGAGCGTGTTGCTTCTCTGGAGGGAGATAAAGACACAGTGGCTACCTGGGGAGATAAAACAGCACCAGCAGTAATCAGGGGTTCCAGAGAGGAGGGAACCTGGCCCTGGGCTATGTGTGTATCAGTTGTGATATGCATAATCATCTTTGGTCTTATTTTTTCCAAGTGACTGGAAAAGTTCATTTCTAGCTTACTTACCTCTGTTCCTTCCTTAAACTCCTCTAGCCTGGCTTTTGTCTCTGCCATTCCTACTAAAACCACTCTGCTCAAGGCTGTCATCAGTGTCTCCACTGCCCAGCCCTGGACTGTCAGAGCCACTCCGGGACAGTTGCACCAGATGCATGAGTTTCCTGATACAGCGAAATCTCAGCAGGAGTTGATACCCACCTGCCTGGTGCTCTGGGATGAATTTCTGCACAGATGCAACCTCTGTGGGTGGAAGCCAGGATGAAGTATATGCATCTGTGAAGACTGGCCTTCCATCTGTTTTCTGATGCAACCAAAATGCTTCAGGGCTCGTCTTATCTGGAGGTTTGATGGCTACAGACGTGAGGGGCTTCCAGGTAGAGCTCAGACCTGAGACTTCTGGTCCCCTGTCTGGACATCTGTATGAAGACGGAGAAGCACCAGCCAACCTCTCCACAACCCTCACCAAGTTCTCATGGAACATCCTCTGATGGTCCCTCTCGGTGCTGGGTTCTGGCAGGAGAAAGAGAAGTCAGGGAACAGAAGAGCTGCTCTGCCAAAGTCATCCCCTTCTTGGAGACACAGGGAACTCCATCTCTCATTCTCACTAGCAATTTGCTGTGGCAACTCAAATGTTTTTCCAGATGGAACATAAGCAGACGTGATGTGTTTGCCCTCCAGGTCTAACCCATGCAAAGCCTCCTGGGAACACACCTCACGCTATTTTCTATTCCATCAGGTGGATATGGATGATGATTAGGAACTAGGGTGAGGTGGAGCCAGAAAACACAAGGAGCCTGGATCCCTGAATGACCACATGGACATACACATGCTGAAGACTGCCTTGTAAGCAGGAAATAAACATCTACTGTATTGAACCTTTGCATGTAGGGACTATTTTTTATAGCAGCATAGCTTTACTCTGACTAATACAATCCTTGCACTCAAGAGTTTACGGCCGTTTTAAGGAGACAAGACTCAGTCACACAATTCTGCAACAATAGTAGGTGGCTCAGAAGAAGAAGGGGCTGTAGGGTTTAGACTTCCAGTTCTGAAGTCACAGGCTGCAGGCCCCTGGATATGTGACTTTCCTATCTAATCCCTTTTCTGGAAAAATGGAGAAGGGTCAGATTGGGGGGAAGACTCTGTCAAAGGTTCATCAGTAGGGCTTGAAGCAAGTCTAGATGAGACCAATGATGTCAATTCTTAGAAAGGACAAAAGAAAATCGCCTCTAAATCCCTAAGAACTTTGGCTGCTACAGGGAGGGGATGGAGGCCAGAGTTTCCTAACTTCTCTCCTGGGACTCCCCAAACCTCAGAAGTTTCCTGGGGAGGAGCCCTGAACCTAGGTGTATGGGGATTTCATTATTCTAAGTGAAGTAACTCAGGGATGAAAAACCAAATGTATATTCTCACATATAAGTGGGAGCTCAGCTATGAGCATGCAAAGGCATAAGAATGATACAGTGGACTTTGGGGACTCAGGGGGAAGGGTGAGAAGTGGGCGAGGGATAAAAGACTGCACATTGGGTACAGTGTACACTGCTCGGGTGATGGGTGCCCCAAAATCTCAGTAATCACCACTGGAGAACTTACCTATGTACCCAAACACCATCTGTTCCCCCAAAACCTATAGAAATAAAAATAAATACATAAAAATAAAGATGTAAAAACATAAAAAAACTATGAATTAAAAAAAAAGAAAGTTGGATCACCAGCTCTCTTAAAAATAGTAAGACCAGGTCTTGGAGGGCTGCATTCCAAGCAAGGGTGACGGTGGACACCTCCCTTCTATAATTCTCAGTTCCTGCCTGGCCGACTTCACTCATTAGGGCACTTACTTGGCTCTTGTAGACAGTTGAGTTTGCAATGTTTGGTGTAGAGAATGTTACCCCACAGTTGCCAGGAAGCAAATACAAATTTTGGTATCCAAGGGAGGTCCTGGAACCAGTCCACCCATGTAGTCAACCAAGGGATGACTGCATATCCTTTTAATGTGCTGTTGAATTTTAGTTTGTTACTATTTTGTTGAGGATTTCTTCATCAACATTTAACAGGTATATTGGTTGGCAGTTTTATTGTAGTTTTTTACTTTTCCTTTTTTTTTTTTTGAGACAGAGTCTCGCTCTATCGCCCAGGGTGGAGTGCAGTGGCACCATCTTGGCTCACTGCAACCCCTGCCTCCGAGGTTCAGGCGATTCTCCTGCCTCAGCCTCCCCAGTAGTTGAGATTTCAGGTGCACGCCACCATACTCGGTTAATTTTTGTTATCTTTAGCGGAGATGGGGTTTCACCATGTTGGCCATGCTGGTCTTGAACTCCTGGCCTCAAGCAATCTGCCCACCTTGGCCTCCCAAAGTGCTGGGAATGCAGGCATGAGCCACTGCACCCAGCTGCTTGTAGTTTTTTTGATCTGGCTTTGATATTAGGGTGTATCATGCTACTAATAAAGACATATCCTAGACTGGGTAATTTATAAAGGAAAAAGGTTTAGTTGACTTACAGTTCCACATGGCTGGGGAGGCCTCACAATCATGGCAAAAGGCAAATGAGGAGCAAAGTCACGTCTTACATGGCAGTAGGCAAGAGAGCCTGTGTAGGGGAACTCCCCTTTATAAAACCATCAGATCTCATGAGATTTATTTACTATTATGAGAACATCACAGGAAAACCCGCCCCAGTGATTCAATTACCTACCACCAGGTCCCTCCCATAACACGTGAGAATTATGGGAGCTACAATGCAAGATGAGATTTGGGTGGGCACACGGCCAAACCATATCACAGGGTAATGCTGGCCTCACAGAATAAGCTGAAATAAGTTATCTCTCCTCTGTTTTTTGGAAAAGTCTGAGGAGGATTGGTGTTAATTTTTATTTAAATGTTTGGCCAAATTTACTAGTGAAGCCACCTTGTTCTAGGCTTTTTTGTTGAAAGGTTTTTGATTACTGATTCTATCTCCTTACTAGCTATTGTTCTGTTCAGATTTTTTATTTCCTCACGAGTCAATCTTGGTAGGTTTCTAGGAATTACTCCATTTATTCTAGGTTATCCAGTTTATTGGGGGTATAATTGTTGGTAGTATTCTCTTTTAATCCTTTTTATTTCTGTGGCACTGGTTGTAATGCCCCCTCTTTCATTTCAGATTTTAGTAATTTTTAAAAATTCTATCACTGAGCTATCAATGCTGTTTTTAGTAATTTGAATCTTCTCTCTTTTTTAATCTAGTTAAGAGTTTGTTAGTTTTGATCTTTTCAAAAACCCAACTCTGTGGCTCGGTGCAGTGGCTCATGTCTGTAATCCTAGTACTCTGGGAGGCAAAGGTGGGAGGATCACTTGAGGCCAAGAGTTCAAGACCAGCCTGGGCAACTTAGCTAGATTCCCACCGCTACAAAAAATAATAAAAAAATTAGCTGAGTATGGTGACGCATGCTTGTTTTCCCAGCTACTTGAGAGGCTGCGGCTGGAGGATAGCTTGAGCCCAGGAGTTCAAGGTTTCAGTAAGCTATAATTGTGCTAGTGAGCTCCAGCCTGGGTGACAGAGTGAGACTCTGCCTCAAAACAAACAAATGAAATGTTTAAAAACCCCATATCTTGATTTTGTTCATTTTTTCCCTATTCTCCATTTATCTCTGCTCTAATCTTTACTATTACCTTCCTCTGCTAACTTTGGGTTCAGTTTCTTCTTTTCCTACTTTAGATATAGTCAGGTTGTTGGTTTGAGAGCTTTCTTCTTTTTTAATGCAAGCATTTATTTACATCTGTAACTTCTTAGTGCTGCTTTTGCTGCATCCATAAGTTTTTGTATGTTGTATTTCCATTTTAATTTGTCTCAAGGTATTTTAAAATTTCCCATGAGATTTTTTTTCTCTGAACCATTGTTGTGTGTTATTTAGTTGCCACGTATTTGTGGGTTTTCCAGATTTCATCCTGCCATTGATTTCTGGTTTCATCCCATTGTGATTGGAAGATACCTGGTAGAATGTCAATGTTTTTATATTTTAAGTCTTGTTTTGTGGCCCAACATGTCGTCTATCTGGAGAAAATTCCATGTACACTTGAGAAGAATGTGTGTTCTGCTGTTGTTGGGTGGAATGTTCTGTGTATGTCTACGGTTAAGTGGCCTACAGTATTGTTCGAGTGCTCTGTTTCCTTATTGATTTTCTGTCTGGTTATTTTATCCATTATTGAAAGTGGGGTATTGAATCTCCTACTATTATTGTGTTGTCTATTTCTTCTTTCAATTCTGTCAGTGTTTGCTTTATATATTTAGGAAGTCTGATGTTTAGTGCATATATATTTGTAATTGTTATACCTCCTTGGTGAATTGACCCTTTTATTATATAATGTCCTTCTTTGCCACTTGTAACAGTTTTTATGTCTTTTTGTCTCATATTAGTATAGCCACCCTTACTCTCTTTGGATTACCATTTGTGAGGAATATCTTTTCTCAGCCTTTCACTTTCAGCAAGTTCTTCTATTTTTCTTTTTTTTTTTTTTTAGAGACAGGGTCTTGCTCTGTCACCCAACTGGAGTGCAGTGGCACTATGATAGCCTACTGCAGCCTAGAACTCCTGGGCTCACGGGATCCTCCCACCTCAACCTCCACAGTAGCTGGGACAACAGGTGTGTGTTACTATGCCTACTAATTAAAAAAACTTTTTTAGAGACAAGAGTCTTTCTATGTTGTCTAGGCTGGTCCTGAACTCCTGACTTCAAGCAATCCTTCTACATTGGTCTCCCAAAGTGCTGGAATTATAGGCATGAGCCATTGCACCTGGCCACAAGAGTTTGGTATTTGAAAAGATATAAAGTAAGACTCTTGTAGATGGCATATAGTTGGATCCTGGTTTTTAGTCCATTCAGCTAATCTCTGTCTTTTAATTGGGGACTTTAATCTATTTGCATTTAAAATAATTACTGATAGGGAAGAATTACTATGGCCATATTAATTATTTCCTGTATGTCTTGTAGCCTTTTCAGGCCTCCTTTCCTTTGTTACTGCCTTCCTTCATTTTTCATTGATTTTTTTTGTAGTGACATACTTTGATTTCTTTCCCATTTCCTTTTGGGTATATTCTATAGATATCTTACTTGAAGTTACCAATGAGATCACATAACATGTCTTAAAGTTGTAACAATCTAGTTTAACAACTTCAGTTGCATACAAAAACCTCTACTTCTTTACTACTCCACTGCAATTTATATTATCAATGTCTTAAGTTAGATCTTTATATACTATATACCCATAACTTGTTTTATTTTTTGAGACAGAGTCTTGCTCTGTTGCCCAAACTGGAGTGCAGTGGCATGATTTTGGCTCACTGCAACCTCCACCTTCTGGGTTCAAGCAATTCTTGTGCCCGAGTAGCTGAGACTGCAGGCATGCACCACCACACCCAGCTAATGTTTATATTTTTAGTAGAGATGGGGTTTCACCATGTTGGCTGAGCTGGCCTCGAACTCCCGACCTCAGGTGATATTCCCATCTCAGCCTCCCACTCCAGGACAGGTGTGGTGGCTCACGCCTGTAATCCCAGCACCTTGGGAGGCCGAGGTGGGCGGCCAGACACCCCCAGACAAGTCAGTACATTGCATGCATGGTCCACTGTTTGTTTCTGGCCCAAGGGAAGAGCCAAGGTATGGGAGGTTTTTTCCTGGTTGAACCATGCTTTGCTGGGGAGGGAGAGGGACATGGGCATGCAAAATGCCACAAACTTTCCTAGCACTTTTGATAGACTATGTTCTTGGTTAGGCATTGGCCTGGGCACTGAAGCTTCTTAATTCGGCTCTAGAGTTCTCACAGTGATATTCTGGTCTGTACATGGTTGTTAATTCGGTGTCTCCATGGGGTAACAAGGGCCTGGAGCTTCCTAGTCTACCATTTTGCTGATGTCTCCCAGATTGTTCCTACTTAAAGCCCTCTGTTATTTCACTCCAATCTGGACTAACTGCTTCCTAGGTGTGCTATTCATTGTAATCTTGGGACTTCAATACTCTCCTAGATTAAATCTGATGTTGCCTGAATCCCATGCCTCCCCCCTTTTTTGATTACTTCCTCATTCCTTTGATATACTACCTCAGGTAACCTCCTAAGAAACAGGGTATGGGGATATATTTTCAAATTCCTGCATAGCTGGAAATGTCTTAATTCTATCCTCACACTTAACTGATAGTTTGGCTAAGTACAGAATTCTAAGTAATTTGTTTTAGCCAATTGCTTTAGGTGAGCAGACAAAAAGTTGGCAATTAAACTTGGGGATCCTTAAAGGTCAGAATGTGGAAGACCTTCTTCCTGTGTAGCACCAACTCTGCACTAGCTGTCTTTGTTTTGTTTATTACAGACGGTTCATTCAACGTTTTTTTGTTTGTTTGTTTGTTTGTTTTTGAGACAGAGTTTCACTCTTGCTGCCCAGGCTGGAGTGCAATGGCATGATCTGGGCTCACTGCAACCTCCACCTCCCGGGTTCAAGTGATTCTCCTGCCTCAGCCTCCCGAGTAGCTGGGATTACAGGCATGTGCCACCACACCCAGCTAATTTTGTATTTTTTCGTAGAGACGGAGTTTCTCCACGTTGGGCAGGCTGGTCTTAAATTCCCGACCTCAGGTGATCTGCCCGTCTTGGCCTCCCAAAGTGCTGGGATTACAGGCATGAGCCACCGCGCCTGGCCTCATTCAACTTTTTTAGACAATAAATTCTCTGACTTTTTGCCTGAAGGTAGGTAACCTGGCTACTGATCCTTCTGCCCTCAGCAAAGAAGAGGTTGGCTGTTGCATTCACAAACTTTCAATAAATATCCAATAGCCCACATCTGACTCTTGCCCTCTATTAGATATTGTGTTTCTAAGTCCAAGACCTCTCTGGTGCTCTAAAGTGAAGATTCATCCTTCCTTGGCTGTAGCCTCTTTACATGTATGTGGCTTTCTCTGCCCAGCTTCATCAGTCATCACTCTTACATTCTCTGTAGGTCTCCCTAATCTTCATTCAAATCTGCTATCCTTCCCCTTTTTTCATAGCCATGAATTTATAACTTTCTCTATTCATTTACTATTATTTTTAATGGGATCTCAAGGAGAGGGATAAGTAAATATACTAAATCTTGAATGGGAAGATAGCACATACCATTTCAATAGGAATTTTTTGGCAGGGGTGGGAGTATCAGGAGGGAATAATGGTATAGACTTTATTACCAGATTTACTGTCACTTTTCTTTTTTAAGACAGGGTCTTGCTCTGTCACCGAGGCTGGAGTACAGTGTTGTAATCATGGATCACTATAGCCTTGACCTCCTAGGCTCAAGCAATCCTCCTGCCTCAGCCTTCTGTGTAGCTGGGACCACAGGCATGCATCACTATGCCTGGCTAAATATTTTATTTTTATTTTTGTAGAGACAGGGTCTCACTTTGTTGCCCAGGCTGGCCTTAAACTCCTGGGCTCAAACTGTCCTACTGCCTTGGCCTCCGAAAATGCTGGGATTACAGGTGTGAGCCATGGCACCTGGTATCACTTTTCTTTATAGTTAAAACTTCCCCTACAGAAGATATAATCTTATAATTGTTGTTACCTCTTCCTCCATGACATAGGTGAGCAGTTTCCAGTCCCACTCCACTGTCTTGGCATTGGCTGGATGTAGCCTGAAAGTCAAGTGAAATCAATTAGAATTATGGAGAATTTAGCGGAAGAAGGGATAGGATCTGGAAGGTGATAGAAGGAAGAAGCCTCTTCTTATCCTCGATTATCCTCCATGCTCTTGCTCATCTTCTGGTATCATACCATGTCAATCTGAGAGTAGTGGAACTTCATTGTTTTTTGCTACCCAGTATCCATTCCCCTTTTGGAAAGCTTCAGTACTATAATTTTGTCTGAAGAAACCAACTCTTCACTACTCTTAACCAACTAGTTTTACCTACCAGAACCCCAAAATGAAGCATGTGGCTTTTTTAGCCAATCGTGCTGTCCTAAGCCTCAATTCACGGTGATTGGCTCAAAGATATGGTCATGTCTCTCATTAGGCCAATTAAATTCTGCAAGACTCAATTTCAGAACTCTTGGGTGACTATAAAGGAAAGACACTCTCTCCCACTGGAAGTGTCATAAAAGCCTGAGGCTGAGAGGCTACCACATGCAGCCCCAAAACAGAACTGAGGCTGAGAGGCTACCACATGCAGCCCCAAAACAGAACTGAGGCTGAGAGGCTACCACATGCAGCCCCAAAACAGAACTGAGGCTGAGAGGCTACCACATGCGGCCCCAAAACAGAACTGAGGCTGAGAGGCTACCTCAGGCGGCCCCAAAACAGAACCAAAGTAGAGCTGCAGAATGAACCCTGGTAACCATTTTTGTATGCTGAATCAAGTCACATCTCACTCCTCGGTTTCCAGGTTTCTAGTAACACGAGCCATTAAATTCTCTTTTAGCAGTAGTTAAGGTCTGTTTGGACTGGGTTTCCTATCATTTGCAATTCAAATAACACTAATATACTAAGTCACCCACTGTAACGGTTAGGTTAAAAAAGCCTGTCAAGAGAAAGCTATGCCCTGAGTCCAAGATCCCTAGAAGATTCGCCAACAGCCAGAGGTTACGGTTCATACCGTTGAATTTTCATGAGAAGCATGTAGGCCTCCTTTAGGACATCCACAGTCTCAGAGCCACTGAGCAAGATTTTCTGGATGATGTGAGCCACGATTTCTCTTGGTGGGTAATGCTGGGGTGACACAAAGTCCATCAAAAACTGCACAGTCCCCAGAGGAAAATTCTCTTCAATGGTATTTGTTACCATTCTTAGTCTTCGATGAGGGATGGGTTCTAATTTTTGACCCTTGTTCTGTAGAGATTAAAAAGAAGGAAATTAGGAGGGATTTTTTTTTTTTTTTTTTTTTTGAGACGGAGTCTCACTCTGTCCCCCAGGCTGGAGTACAGTGGCGCGATCTCGGCTCACTGCAAGCTCCGCCTCCTGAGTTCACGCCATTCTCCTGCCTCAGCCTCCAGAGTAGCTGGGACTACAGGCGCCCACCACCACGCCCGGCTAATTTTCTTTTGTATTTTTAGTAGAGACAGGGTTTCACCATGTTAGCCAGGATGGTCTCGATCTCCTGACCTTGTGATCTGCCCGTCTCAGCCTCCCAAAGTGCTGGGATTACAGGCCCACGCCCAGCCGGGATTTCTATGTTATACAAAAATAAGAGGTTCTAGAATAGGTTGAAGATAGCAAAGTTTTCCAGGCATTTGCAATATTTCATGATTTAAAAAAAAAAAAAAAAAGGATGGGTGCAGTGGCTCACGCCTGTAATCCCAGCACTTTGGGAGGCCAAGGCAGGCGAACTGCTTGAGGTCAGGAGTTCGAGAGCAGCCTGGCCAACATGGTGAAACCCCGTCTCCAATAAAAATATAAAAATTAGCCAGACGTGGTGGCACGCATCTGTAGTCCCAGATACTTGAAGGCTGAGACATGAGAACTGCTTAAACCCAGAAGGTGGAGGCTGCAGTGAACCGAGATGGCACCACTGCACTCCAGCCCAGGTGACAGAGCGAGACTCCAAATCAAAACAGACAAAAAAGAGCTTTATCTAAAAAACTTTTAATGACATGGGAAAAAGCTCATATAAAGTTAAAAAATCAGAATTCAAAATTGTACATATAACATGATTTCATCTATGTTAAAATATAGCATAGACAGAAAAATACAAAAGGGTCAAGAGGTAGCCTAGGTTGATTTTGGGGTGAGGGTAACTAGAGACTTAGGGATAGCTGTGATACTATATCAGATACTGAAATAGATAAGAAAGAAGTTTTAAATTCATTTTGTTGTTAGGAGAAGAATTCCATTTTATTTTTTGTGAGAACAGTAAATATTAAGTTGCTTCTTCCCCCAAAAAATATGTATATAAAGACTGCGAGAGAATATGTGAAAAGTGATTTTCTATTATGTGGGTGGTAGAATTAGGGGTGATTTTTTCTCTATGTGCTCTTCTATATTTTTCAATTTTTCCATAATACATTACTTTTATAATTAGAATTAAACAATTTTAAAGTTTGATATGAGGGTTTAATAACAATAAATTTGGAGCTCTTAATTTTTTTTTTTTTTTTTTTTTTGAGATAAAGTCTGGCTCTGTCACCCAGGCTGGAACACAGTGGCATGATCATGGCTCACTGCAACCTCTGCCTCCCAGGCTCAAGCCATCCTCCCACCTCAGCCTCCCAAGTAGCTGGGACTACAGGCATGTGCCACCAAGCTTGGCTAATTTTTTTTGTATTTTTAGTAGAGACGGGGTTTCACCATGTTGCCCAGGCTGGTCTCGAACTTGTGAACTCAAGTGATCAAGCCTGTCGTGGCTTCCCAAAGTGCTGAGATTACAGGTGTGAGCCATCATGTCTGGCCTTAAACAATTAATTTTTTTTTTTTTTTTTTTTGAGATGGAGTCTCCCTCTGTTGCCCAGGCTGGAGTGCAATGGCGCGATCCTGGCTCACTGCAAGTTCCGCCTCCCGGGTTCACGCCATTCTCCTGTCTCAGCCTCCAGAGTAGCTAGGATACAGGTGTGTGCCACCATATTCAGCTAATTTTTGAATTTTTTATATAGGGGGTTGCACCATGTTGCCTAGGCTGGTCTCAAACTCCTGGGCTCAAGCAATCCACCTACCATGGCCTCCCAAAATGCTGGGGTTATAGGCGTGAGCCACCGCACCCAGCACTGAATACTTAATTGATCCTCAACTAGTTCTTACAATAATCTTAGGAAATACATACTATTATTATTCCTATTTTATAAACAAAGAAACTGAGATTTGGAGGGTAAGCATTTGTCATACAACAAATGGCAGAAGCCGGTTTCAAACACACGTGGCATAAACTTCAGAGCCATCCTCTCAACCCCTACTCCCCATAAACATCAAAAATAATAAGTGTATATGTTAAAAATCCCAATTATTAAAGTATGTAAAACGCCTATGTATAAAAAAGGCAACTGGGAAGGAAATACATCAAATTATTCACAATAATAAATGCTGTCTGGGCCGGGCGCGGTGGCTCACGCCTGTAATCCCAGAACTTTGGGAGGCCAAGGTGGGCGGATCACTTGACGTCAGGAGTTCAAGACAAGCCTGGACAACATGGTGAAACCCTGTCTCTACTAAAAGTACAAAAAGTTAACCGGAAGTGGTGGTGGGCGCCTGTAACCCAGCTACGCGGGAGGCTGTGGCAGGAGAATCGCTTGAACCTGGGAGGCGGAGGTTGCAGTGAGTGAGCTGAGATCGTACCACTGTACTCCAGCCTGCGTGACAGGGTGAGACTCTGTCTCAAAAAAAAAGAATGAGCTAGTGGTCAGGCAGAGGCATAAAGAAGGAGAAGACATACAACATATTAGAAGATGTAATAATTTTAAAAAAGAGAAAAAAAATCATTCTCCAAGGTCAAATCAGTGTGAATCCTTGGCTCCTGCCTACCTGGATCACTGCTTGAATGAGGAGAACATACCTTTTGACATTGAACTGTTTCAAGCTGGTTTTCTTAATATGGGGGATGGGATGTACATAACTAAAAAACACTTCATACTGTGGAACTTAGCCAGTTATCTTCCCTGACACATCTAGTTTACTTCTCATAAATCAATGATGACCAATGGAAAGTGCATTCCCACTCATGTCTTAAAATTGAATTTCCTCCCCCAAAGTCAGCAAGCAATAATTTTGGAGGCCCTTAAGTGATACAGTATTATTATCTCTGTGATATGGAAGCTGTAATAACGGCACCAGGAAGGGAAAAGCATAGGAGTTGAAGATAAAAATTTATTTATTTTTTTGAGACAGAGTCTTGCTCTGTGGCCAAGGCTGGAGTGCAGTGGTGCAGTCTCAGCTCACTGCAACCTCCGCCTCCCAGATTCAGGTGATTCTCCTGCCTCAGCCTCCTGAGTAGCTGGGATTACAGGTGCATGCCACCACATCCAGCTAGAAGATAAGAATTTACATAAGGCCTACGATGAGCCTGACACCCTGACACTTTCATGTATGACCCTGTGAGGTATGTTATTACTTCCATTTTACAGATAGGAAAGCTAAGGCTCAAAAAGGTAAAGTGCCCTGCTGGGCGCGGTGGCTCATGCCTGTAATCCCAGCATTTTGGGAGGCTGAGGCGTGTGGATCACGAGATCAGGAGATCGAGACTAGCCTGGCCAACATGGTGAAATCCTGTCTCTACTAAAAATACAAAAAATTAGCCGGGCGTGGCAGCATGCGCCTGTAGTCCCAGCTACTAGGGAGGCTGAGGTAGGAGAAACTCTTGAACCTGGGAGGCGGAGGTTGCAGTGAGCCAAGATTGTGCCACTGTACTCTAGCCTGGGAGACAGAGCAAGACTCGGTCTCAGAAAAAAAAAAAAAAAAAGTAAAGTGACAGTTTTTAAGTGTGGGGCTAAAATTTGAACCCAGATCTGGGCCTCTACACTGAATGGGTCTTCACAAGTGGAGGAAAGGTAAGAAATTTCATTTATGCTTGACCTGTCCTCTCACGCATGGACTCCAGTCACACTGACCTTCTCCTAGGCCTAGGGAAAGGACACCTAATCCCTGAGGGAAGATGTTAGCTCACCTCTCTTGTGTCTTTATCCGGTATTAGCGTCTGAAAGAAGAGGTGATGAACCGGAGGTCGTAAGAAGTACTTCAGTCTATGCAGGCATGGTCTGTCGTACAACCCACCTTGTGGTGTTCGTGATTGTACGTGGGCAGACCCAGGTTTGGCAGGCTCTGACAGTGATATTTCTTTTCTGGCTAGGGTTTCCATGACAGAGAGCCAAGGAACTTTCTCTAAGGGAGTTTCAGACTGTGGGCTGGGAGAGCAGCTTGGAGAGGACAGAGCTGAGATATCCATAGGCATGTCACGGTTCTGTACATCATTCTGGGTAAAGTCAGGCCTGTCTCCTGGTAAGTGAGGGATGTCTCTAGGTGAGTGTGTCACGTCCCCTGATGAGTGTGGCATGTCTCCAGGTGAACATAACACATCTCCCGGTAAGTGTGGCATGCCCCCTGGTGACTGTGGTGCATCTGGTGACGGTGAAACATAACTTGGTGACTGTGGCACATCTCCTGGTGGCCCTAGCATGTCTCCTGGTGACTGTGGCACATCTGGTGATGGTGGCATGGTTCCTGGTGACCGTGGCACATCTCCTGGTGACTGTGGCATGTCTTGCAGGTATGCCACATCTTGTGGATGTAATATGCTTTGAGGCGGGCCTGGCACATCTTGAGGTAGGCCCAGAGAGTCTTGAGGTGGGCTTGGTGAGTGTTGAGGATGCCATAACGAGTCTTGAGGTGGGCTTGGGATATTCTGCCGAGGGCATGGCACTTCTTGAGGTGGGTGAGTTAGAGCTGGTAGTTGGCACTGCATGGTTTGTGATGGGCATGACAAGGCTCGTGGTGGACAAGGTGAGGCTCTCAGTGGGCAAGGCAAGGCTTGTGGTGGGCGAGACACATCTTGCTGTGGGCATGGCAAGGGTGCTTTTTGATTGCTGCTGCTGCTGCTGCTGCTACTATTATTGCTTGTTGGGGAGAGGGAGCTAACATCTGAAGACAGCTGTAGGCTTGCCAAGAAGCTGAGGTTCCCTGTGAATGTGGCTGAGCTACAATTAGGCTCTGTTGGATAAACAGAGCCTCCGCTGATGGATGTAGCGGGTGGGGGACCTACAAAGGTGTTTTCTTCCACTAGGTCCAAATCTACAGGGTCACTGTTAATGAGTCTCCGTGCTGTAGGCTGAGAGCTTCTGTCCACCTGCCCTTCCATCACCGCTTTGCCAGAGAGGCTGGCACATGTCTGAAGACTGGTTGGCTCCCTCTGGGAAGGAGTGACAGGTTCTAAAGTTAAGTCAAGAGTGGCAATAGGTCTATTTTCTCCCTCAGCTCTTGTCAGGTCAATCACATACAGTCCACTGCGATCTTTTGTCCTTGGTCTGGTCTCTCTAGTTAAGTCAATGAAGTCCTGTTGAAGGATTGTGTGAAGAGAAGAGGTCAAGATGGGAGTATTAGCTTTATCTGAGACGACTTAAGTCTTAGCTTTTAAGGATAAGCATTACTTTGCCATTTCACCTTACTGATAAGTTACACATCTTGTATAACATAAGCAATAATATTGCCAAAGCTGTCAATTTCTATACCTTCTTAAATTCTCCAAATGCCACATAAGCATGACTAGGATCATAGTGGGATTTTTTTTTTTTTTTTTTCTGGTCCAAGGACAGGGGAGTAGTAGGAGATATTCCAACCTTAAGTCACAAAGTCAAAAGCAACCTTTGTTTGGAAGGTCAAATACACAGGATAACCTACAACAAAAGCTACATTTTAAGAAGTGAAGCAAATGTAAGAGAATCTATGTGCTAAGAACATGCTGAGTATTTTCACGTATCTTTAATTTTCACAATGACCTGATAAGGTAGGCATTATCAATCCATCATACAGATGAGGAAACTAGAGTTCAGAGGGGTTAGGTTATCTACCTTAAGATTATACAGCTAAGTAGCAGAGACATTCAAACACAGATCTGTCTCCTTCTTTCCCTGTGAGGGCCTAGGAATATACAACTTGATTCAATATGTAATCAACCTAGAAACAGATATGAAAGATAATATAACAAGGGTAATAAAACCAATAGTGTAAGTCTGAGCCCTAAGTAAGTAAATTAATGAAAACTTCCGATCTCCACTTCCATTCCTTGGCAAATTGATCAGGCTATTCACAAAGCCTAATGATACAGTACAGAGGTATTGTAATCAACCTCTGTACCATGAGCCTGGAAAAATATTGCTCCACCTTCTGTCTTCTCACTTACTTGGATACTACTGCCACTGGTACTTTAGGGCCCTGAGGCTAGCAATACTATTGCTGCTATCACAGCTACCATGCTATTTCTCTTAATAGATGGTCACCATTGTCAACAGCACCAAAGCAGAATATAGAATTCTGAGTGGGTCAAGTGAGAAGCTGGCATCCTGGAATAGGGATTCCCTCATCCTAGAATAGCGATTGCTTGGTGAAACCTAATGCCTCATTCTTAGGAAGCAGCCATATAGTATCACCACCTTTGGTGGCTTGGCTCTCAATGGCAAGAACTGAACATAAATAGCTGAAAGGCCATCAAAGGTCTGAACTCAACTCCTCTCCCATAGCCAACTGCTAAAATGCAACATCACCAGGTCTCTCCTATTTATTTATTTATTTATTTATTTATTTATTTATTTATTTTCTTGAGACGGAGTCTTGCTCTGTTAGCCTTGGCTGGAGTGCAGTGGTACAATCTTGGCTCACTGCAAACTCTGCCTCCTGGGTTCAAGCGATTCTCCTGCCTCACCCTCCCAAGTAGCTGGGATTACAGGTGTATGCCACCACACCAGACTAATTTCTGTATTTTATTTAATATTCTGTATTTATTTCTGTAGAGATGGGGTTTCACCATGTTGGCCAGGCCGGTCTCAAACTCCTGACCTTAGGTGATCCACCCGCTTTGGCCTCCCAAAGTGCTGGGATTACAGGCATGAGCCACTGTGCCTGGACATTTGAAACCCATCACCGGCTAGGCACGGTGGATCACCTAGGGCCTAGGAATGTTTGCTTTTGTCCTTTTACCTGGAATGACTATCATCCCTTTGATTGTTTGGAGTTTCTTATCTTTCAAGACACAGCACAGATACCATTATGTGTGAAATCCTTCCAGATCACTTCTCCCCACTGGTTAAACTAACCCCCCCTTCCTCTATCATGTCTCCACTGAACCTATGCAAACCTCTCTATCCTCAAGAATTTAATGATATTGAAAATAGAAATGTATTTTTACTTCATTGTCCAATTGTCCATTGCTAATATAAATATACTTGATTTATGTATATTGATACTGTATCCTGCAACCTTGCTAAGTTCACTAGTTTGAGTAAACTTTTTTTGTCGATTCCTTGGTATTTTTTTTTCTTTTTTTATTCTTTCAATTTATTTTTTTTAAGTGTTTGCTTACATTTTATTTTTATTTATTTTTAACTTTTAAAAAAATATTATAATTCTAGGGTACATGTGCACAACATGCAGGTTTGTTACATATGTATACCTGTGCCATGTTGGTGTGCTGCACCCATTAACTCATCATTTACATTAGGTATATCTCCTAATGCTATCCCTCCCCTAGCCCCCCACCCCATGACAGGCCCCAGTGTGTGATGTTCCCCTTCCTGTGTCCAAGTGTTCTCACTGTTTCAATTCCCACCTATGAGTGAGAACATGCGGTGTTCGGTTTTCTGTCCTTGTGATAGTTTACTGAGAATGATGATTTCCAGCTTCATCCATGTCCCTAACAAAGGACATGAACTCATCCTTTTTTATGGCTGCATAGTATTCCATGGTGTATATGTGCCACATTTTCTTAATTCAGTCTATCACTGATGGACATTTGGGTTGGTTCCAAGTCTTTGCTATTGTGAATAGTGCCACAATAAACATACGTGTGCATGTGTCTTTACAGCAGTATGATTTATAATCCTTTAGGTATATACCCAGTAATGGGATGGCTGGGTCAAATGGTATTTCTGGTTCTAGATCCTTCAGGAATCGCCACACTGTCTTCCACAATGGTTGAACTAGTTTACAGTCCCACCAACAGTGTAAAAGTGTTCCTATTTCTCCACATCCTCTCAAGCACCTGTCGTTTCCTGACTTTTTAATGATCGCCATTCTAACTGGTGTGAGACGGTATCTCACTGTGGTTTTGATTTGCATTTCTCTGATAGCCAGTGATGAAGAGCATTTTTTCATGTGTCTGTTGGCTGCATAAATGTCTTCTTTTGAGAAGTATCTGTTCATATCCTTCGCCCACTTTTTGATAGGGTTGTTTGATTTTTTCTTGTAAATTTGTTTAAGTTCTTCGTAGATTCTGGATATTAGCCCCTTGTCAGATGGGTAGATTGCAAAAATTTTCTCCCATTCTGTAGGTTGCCTGTTAACTCTGAGGGTAGTTTCTTTTGATGTGCAGAAGCTCTTTAATTAGATCCCATTTGTCAATTTTGGCTTTTGCTGCCATTGCTTTCGGTGTTTTAGACATGAAGTCTTTGCCCATGCCTATGTCCTGAATGGTATTGCCTAGGTTTTCCTCTAGGGTTTTTATGGTTTTAGGTCTAACATTTAAGTCTTTAATCCATCTTGAATTAATTTTTGTATAAGGTGTAAGGAAGGGATCCAGTTTCAGCTTTCTACATATGGCTAGTCAGTTTTCCCAGCACCATTTATTAAATAGGGAATCCTTTCCCCATTGCTTGTTTTTGTCAGGTTTGTCAAAGATCAGATGGTTGTAGATGTGTAGTATTATTTTTGAGGGCTCTGTTCTGTTCCATTGGTCTATATCTCTGTTTTGGTACCAGTGCCATCCTGTTTTGGTTACTGTAGCCTTGTAGTATAGTTTGAAGTCAGGTAGCGTGATGCCTCCAGCTTTGTTCTTTTTGCTTAGGACTGTCTTGGCAATGCAGGCTCTTTTCTGGTTCCATATGAACTTTAAAGTAGTTTTTTTCCAATTCTGAGAAGAAAGTCATTGGTAGCTTGATGGGGATGGCATTGAATCTATAAATTACCTTGGGCAGTATGGCCATTTTCATGATATTGATTCTTCCTATCCATGAGCATGGAACGTTCTTCCATTTGTTTGTGTCCTCTTTTGTTTCGTCAAGCAGTGGTTTGTAGTTCTCCTTGAAGAGGTCCTTCACATCCCTTGTAAGTTGGATTCCTAGGTATTTTATTCTCTTTGAAGCAATTGTGAATGGGAATTCACTCATCATTTGGCTCTCTGTTATTGGTGTATAAGAATGCTTGTGATTTTTGCACATTAATTTTGTATCCTGAGACTTTGCTGAAGTTGCTTATCAGCTTAAGGAGATTTTGGGCTGAGATGATGGGGTTTTCTAAATATACAATCATGTCATCTGCAAACAGGGACAATTTGACTTCCTCTTTTCCTAATTGAATACCCTTTATTTCCTTCTCCTGCCTGATTGCCCTGGCCAGAACTTCCAACACTATGTTGAATAGGAGTGGTGAGAGAGGGCATCCCTGTCTTGTGCCAGTTTTCAAAGGGAATACTTCCAGTTTTTGCCCATTCAGTATGATATTGGCTGTGGGTTTGTCATAGATAGCTCTTATTATTTTGAGATACGTCCCATCAATACCTAATTGATTGAGAGTTTTTAGCATGAAGGGCTGTTGAATTTTGTCAAAGGCCTTTTCTGCATCTATTGAGATAATCATGTGGTTTTTGTCTTTGGTTCTGTTTATATGATGGATTACGTTTATTGATTTGCATATGTTGAACCAGCCTTGCATCCCAGGGATGAAGCCCACTTGATCATGATAAGCAATTTGATGTGCTGCTGGATTTGGTTTGCCAGCATTTTATTGAAGATTTTTGCATCAATGTTCATCAGGGATATTGGTCTAAAATTCTCTTTTTTTGTTGTGACTCTGCCAGGCTTTGGTATCAGGATGATGCTGGCCTCATAAAATGAGTTAGGGAGGATTCCCTCTTTTTCTATTGATTGGAATAGTTTCAGAAGGAATGGTACCAGCTCCCCCTTGTACCTCTGGTAGAATTCGGCTGTGAATCTGTCTGGTCCTGGACTTTTTTTGGTTGGTAAGCTATTAATTATTGCCTCAATTTCAGAGCCTGTTATTGGTCTATTCAGGGATTCAACTTCTTCCTGCTTTAGTCTTGGGAGGGTGTATGTGTCCAGGAATTTATCCATTTCTTCTAGATTTTCTAGTTTATTTGCATAGAAGTGTTTATTGTATTCTCTGACGGTCGTTTGTATTTCTGTGGGATTGGTGGTGATAACCCTTTTATCATTTTTTATTGCGTCTATTTGAATCTTCTCTCTTTTCTTATTAGTCTTGCTAGTGGTCTATCAATTTTGTTGATCTTTTCAAAAAACAGCTCCTGCATTCATTGATTTTTTGAAGGGTTTTTTTGTGTCTCTATTTCCTTCAGTTCTGCTCTGATCTCAGTTATTTCTTGCCTTCTGCTAGCTAGCTTTTGAATGTGTTTGCTCTTGCTTCTCTAGTTCTTTTAATTGTGATGTTAAGGTGTCAATTTAGATCTTTCCTGCTTTCCCTTATGGGCACTTAGTGCTATAAATTTCCCTCTACACAATGCTTTAAATGTGTCCCAGAGATTCTGGTATGTTGTGTCTTTGTTCTCATTGGTTTCAAAGAACACCTTTATTTCTGCCTTCATTTCGTTATGTAGCCAGTAGTCATTCAGGAGCAGGTTGTTCAGTTTCCATGTAGTTGAGCAGTTTTGAGTGAGTTTCTTAATCCTGAGTTCTAGTTTGATTGCACTGTGGTCTGAGAGACAGTTTGTTATAATTTCTCTTCTTTTACGTTTGCTGAGGAGTGCTTTACTTCCAACTATGTGGTCAATTTTGGAATAAGTGCGGTGTGGTGCTGAGAAGAATGTATATTCTGTTGATTTGGGGTGGAGAGTTCTGTAGATGTCTATTAGGTCCCCTTGGTACAGAGCTGAGTTCAATTCCTGGATATCCTTGTTAACTGTCTCATTGATCTGTCTAATGTTGACAGTGGGGTGTTAAAGTCTCCCATTATTATTGTGTGGGAGTCTAAGTCTCTTTGTAGGTCTCTAAGGACTTGCTTTATGAATCTGGGTGCTCCTGTATTGGGTGCATATATATTTAGGATAGTTAGCTTTTCTTGTTGAATTGATTCCTTTACCATTATGCAATGGCCTTCTTTGTCTCTTTTGATCTTTGTTGGTTTAAAGTCTGTTTTATCAGAGACTAAGATTGCAACCCCTGCTTTTTTTGTTTTCCATTTGCTTGGTAGATCTTCCTCCATCCCTTTATTTTGAACCTATGTGTGTCTCCTGAATACAGCACACCGATGGGTCTTGAGTCTTTATCCAATTTGCCAGTCTGTGCCTTTTAATTGGAGCATTTAGCACATCTACATTTAATGTTAATATTGTTATGTGTGAATTTGATCCTGTCATTATGATGTTAGCTGGTTATTTTGCTCGTTAGTTGATGCAGTTTCTTCCTAGCATCGATGGTCTTTACAATTTGGCATGTTTTTGCAGTGGCTGGTACCGGTTGTTCCTTTCCATGTTTAGCACTTCCTTCAGGAGCTCTTGTAAGGCAGGCCTGGTAGTGACAAAATCTCTCAGCATTTGCTTGTCTGTAAAGGATTTTATTTCTCCTTCACTTATGAAGCTTATTTTGGGTGGATATGAAATTCTGGGTTGAAAATTCTTTTAACAATGTTGAATATTGGCCCCCACTCTCTTCTGGCATATAGAGTTTATGCCGAGAGATCAGCTGTTAGTCTGATGGGCTTCCCTTTGTGGGTAACCCGCCCTTTCTCTCTGGCTGCCCTTAACATTTTTTCCTTCAACTTTGGTGAATCTGACAATTATGTGTCTCAGAGTTGCTCTTCTCGAGGAGTATCTTTGTGGCATTCTCTGTACTTCCTGAATTTGAATGTTGGCCGGCCTTGCTAGGTTGGGGAAGTTCCCCTGGATGATATCCTGAAGAGTGTTTTCCAACTTGGTTCCATTCTCCCTGTCACTTTCAGGTACACCAGTCAGATGCAGATTTGGTCTTTTCACATAGTCCCGTATTTCTTGGAGGCTTTGTTCGTTTCTTTTTACTCTTTTTTCTCTAAACTTCTCTTCTCGCTTCATTCATTTGATCTTCAGTCACTGATACCCTTTCTTCCAGTTGATCAAATCGGCTACTGAAGCTTGTGCATGCATCACGTAGTTCTCGTGTCATGGTTTTCAGCTCCATCAGGTCATTTAAGGACTTCTCTTCACTGGTTATTCTAGTTAGCCATTCGTCTAATCTTTTTTCAAGGTTTTTAGCTTCTTTGGGATGGGTTCAAACATCCCCCTTTAGCTAGGAGAAGTTTGATCATCTGAAGCCTTCTTCTCTCAACTCGTCAAAGTCATTCTCCGTCCAGCTTTGTTCTGTTGCTGGCAAGGAGCTGCATTCCTTTGGAGGAGAAGAGGCACTCTGATTTTTAGAATTTTCAGCTTTTCTGTTCTGGTTTCTCCCCGTCTTTGTGGTTTTATCTACCTTTGGTCTTTGATGATGATGACGTACAGATGGGGTTTTGGTGTGAATGTCCTGTTTGTTAGTTTTCCTTCTAACAGTCAGGACCCTTAGCTGCAGTTCTGTTGGAGTTTGCTGGAGGTCCACTCCAGACACTGTTTGCCTGGGTATCACCAGTGGAGGCTGCAGAACAGCAAATATTGCAGAACAGCAAATGTAGCTGCCTGATTGTTCCTCTGGAAGCTTCATCTCAGAGGGGCACCCGGCTATGTGAGGTGTCGGTTGGCCCCTACTAGGAGGTGCCTCCCAGTTAGGCTACTCAGGGGTCAGGGACCCACTTGAGGAGGCAGTCTGTCCGTTCTCAGATCTCAAACTCCATGCTGGGAGAACCACTACTCTCTTCAAAGCTGTCAGATAGGGACATTTACATCTGCAGAAGTTTCTGCTGCCTTTTGTTCAGCTATGCCCTGCCCCTACAGGTGGAGTCTACAGAGGCAGGCAGGCCTCCTTGAGCTGCGGTGGGCTCCACCTAGTTTGAGCTTCCCGGCTGCTTTACCTACTCAAGCCTCAGCAATGGCGGGCACCCTTCCCCAAGCTTCGCTGGCACCTTGCAGTTCGATCTCAGACTGCTGTGCTAGCAATGAGTGAGGCTCCGTGGGCATGGGACCCTCTGAGCCATGCGCAGGATATAATCTCCTGGTGTGCTGTTTGCTAAGACCGTTGGAAAAGCACAGTATTAGGGTGGGAGTGACCCCATTTTCCAGGTGCCGTCTGTCACAGATTCCCTTGGCTAGGAAAGGGAATTCCCTGACCCTTTGTGCTTCCCGGGTGAGGCGATGCCTCGCCCTGCTTCGGCTCTTGCTTGGTGGGCTGCACCCACTGTCCTGCACCCACTGTCCGACAAGCCCCAGTGAGATGAACCCGGTACCTCAGTTGGAAATGCAGAAACCACCCGTCTTCTGCGTTGCCCACGCTGGGAGCTGTAGACTGGAGCTGCTCCTATTCGGCTATCTTGGAACCTAGGATTTCTATATACGTTTCTATATGTGTGTTGTGTGCAAATAAGTCTTACTTCCTTTCCAATCTGTATGCCTTTTTTTTTGCCTTATTGCAATTGCTAAGGCATTCAGTATAATTCTGAATAGAAGTGCCAAGAACAGACATTCTTGCTTTTTGTTTTTTGAGATGGGGTCTCACTATGTCACACAGGCTGGAGTGCAGTGGAGTGATCCTATGACCTCAGCCTCCTATGTAGCAGGGACTGCAGGTGTGTACCACCATGCCCAGCTTTTTTTTTTTCGTAGAGACGGGATGTCACTACAAACTGGTCTTGAACTCCTGGGCTCAAGTAATCCTCTTGCCTTGGTCTCCCAAAGTGGTGGGATGACCAGCGTGAGCCATTGTGCCTGGCCCTTGTTTTTTTTCTTTTTAATTTTTATAAGTGCATAGTGTGTGTGTGTGTGTGTGTGTGTGTATATATATATAAATATATATATATAATTATATATTATATAAAATTATATACTATATATTATTACATATAATATATAATATATAATATAAAATTGTATATTATATAATATATAATTATATATTATATAATATATATAATTATATATAATATATAAAATTATATATAATATATTATATATAACATATAATATATTATATATAATCTATTATATAATATAATATATTATATATTATTATATATAATATATAATTATATATAATTATATATTATATAAAATTATATACAATATAAAATTATATATAGTATATTATATAATATATAATATATTATATATATAATATATAATATATTATATATATAATATATAATATATTATAATATATATAATATATATATTATATATATTATATAATATATAATATATTATATATTATATTATATATATAATATATAATATATAATTATATATTATATATACAAATTATATATACAAATAATTATATATAAAAAATATATATAATTATATATAATAATTATATATAATATATATCTATGGGGTACATATTTTGAGACAGGAATATTTTGAGACATTGTATAATGTGTAATAATCACATCAGGGTAAATGGGTATCCATCACCTCAAGAATTCATTTCTTTGTTAAGAACATTCCAATTGTACTCCCTCAGTCATTCTGAAATGTATAATAAAATATTGCTTACTGTAGTCACTTTGTTGTGCTATCAAATACTAGATCTTATTCATTGTATCTAAAAATATTTTTGTACCCATTAACCATCCATTCTCTCCCAACCCCCTACTCCCCTTCCTAGCCTCTGGTAACCATCATTCTATTCACTATCACCATGAGTCTAATTTTTAGCTCTCACAAACAATGAGGACATGCAAAGTTTGTCTTTGTGTGCCTAACTTATTTCACTTAACAGAATGTCGTCCAGTTCTGGAAGGTTATTAATAATTATTGATTCTATTTCTTTATTGGATATAGGTCTACTTAAATTACCTACTCATACACCTTTTTTTTTTTGAGACAGAGCCTTGCTCTGTCACCCAGGCTGGAGCGCAGTGGTGAGATCTTGGCTCACTGCAACCTCCGCCTCCAGGGTTCAAATGATTCTCAGGCCTCAGCCTCCTGAGTAGCTGGGATTACAGGTGCCTGCCACCACGCCTGGCTAATTTTTGTATTTTTAGTAGAGACGGGGTTTCGCCATGTTGGCCAGGCTGGTCTCGAACTCCTGATCTCAGGTCATCTGCCCACTTTGGCCTCCCAAAGTGCTAGGATTACAGGCCACCATGCCTGACCCCTCTGTACTCTTCCCTCTCCTCCTGGTGCTGTGAGTTGTGCTGCCTGAAGTTGGGGAAGGGGTGACATAAGCTTTCCCTTGGCTGCCCCAGTTGGTGTCTCACTGGATCATGTGGACCCCAAATCCACTAGATGTGAGCCCAACACAGCACCAGGACTTGTGCAGGAATCGCAGTCCTTGTGGCCTAGACTGCCTTTCAAATTTATTTAGCACCCCAGAGCACCTTAGCCCATGGTGGTGGGGCTAGCTGGAACTCAAGTTCCGACTGCTAGGACGGACAATTTGCCTCTGGCTATGTCTGTTCTAAATGCTTCTGCTGTGGGCACTGGCCAAATTCTGCCGCGTGTTGTTTTCTGCTGTGACAGGGCTGCAGTGAGTTCCGATGCAAAGTCTCACAATCACTTCGCTTTCTCTTCCCCAAGCACACAGATTCTCTCTCCACATCATACTGCACTGCTGGATGACAGAGGAGGTGTGGTATAGGCAATTCAAGACTATCTTTCCTAACTTCTTCAGTGCCTCTTTCCTTAATATGTTAAAACCAGGTACTGTGATTGCTCACCTGAGTTTTAGTTCTTCTGAAAGTGCTTTCTTGTGTGGATAGTTGTTCAAGTTGGTGTTCTTGCTTGGGGGACAAATGCTGGAGGGTTCTATTCAGCCATCTTGCTCTGCCTTCCCTGCTTGTTCTTGAACTTAGAAGAAAGAATTTCAGACTTCCATCATTAAGTATAATTCTAGCTGTGGGGTTTTCACAGACGCCTTTAAGGAAGTTCTCTTCTTTTCCTAGTTTACTCAGAGTTTAAATTGGGAAGAGCTACTAAATTTTGTCAAATGCTTCTTCAGCATCTGTTAAGATGATGATGATTTTTTGTTCTACTAATATCAGAATTTATATTGATGGATTTTCTAGTGTTAAATTAACCTTGCAATCCTGGGAAAGCTTCTCTTGGTTATGATGTATTGTTCTTTTCCTATATTGATGGGCTTCAGTGAATCGATATTTTGTTAAGAATTTTTGCATATTTATCCTGGGCACAGTGGTGCATGCCTGTAATCCCAGCACTTTGGGAGGCCTAGGCGGGAGGATCTCTTGAGCTCAGGAGTTCAAGACCAGCCTGGGCAACAAAGCAAGACCTTGTCTCTACAGATAAAATAAAATAAACTGGCTGGGTGTGGTGGTGTATGCCAGTGGTCCCAGCTACCTGGGAGGCTCAGAAGGGAGGACTGCTTAAATGTGGGAGGTCAAGGCTGCAGTCAGTTGTGGGGTCACCACTGCACTCCAGCCTGGGCAATAGAGTGAGGCGTCATCTCTCAGAAAAAAAAATTTGCATGTTTATATGGGATTTTTATTTGTAATTTTCTATTTTTGTAATTTTTTTTTCTGTTTTTGTTATCAGAGTAAAACTGATTTAATAAAATAACTTGAGAAACAGTCCTACCCCTTCTATTTAAGTTGTGTTTGAATGGTACTATGTCTTTCTTAAATGTTTGGTGAAATTCACCAGTGAACCTCTTTGCACCTGAAATTTGCTTTGCAGGAAAGGTACAAATTAAAATTACAAATTCAATTTCTTTAGTAGACATAGGGCTATTAATATTTTATCTGCCTTCTTGTGTTAGTTTTATGACTTGTGTTCTTCCAGAAATTTGTCCATCTCATTTATCAAATTTATTGGCATAAAATTGTTCATATTTCCTATCAACTTTATAATTCTATACTCTGTATAGATTTATTCCCAATTCCTATTTTTATCCCCAATATTGGTAACATTTTTTAAATCCCTGATCTAGCTAGCTATTTATCAACTTTATTGATCTTTTTAATCTGTTTCCTATTTCATCTATTTCTGTTATCTTTATTATTTCCTTCTTTCTACTTTGTATTTAATTTGTTCTTTCTCTAGCTTCTTAAATGGAAGCTTAGGTTTAGACTTTTTTCTTTTCTAATGTTAACATTTAAAACTAAAAATTTCACTGTAATGACTACTTTGGCTTCATCCCACAATTTAAAAAAGTATGTGAATTTTTCTGAAGGACACAATTTTTAATATGTAGTCATTTTATTATCATGTGGTTCAAATTTACTTTCATTATGGTCAGAAAACATACTCTGTAAGATTTTAATCTTTTGAAATACACTGAGACTCATGTCCTAACACACGGCCTACCCTGGTGAATCTTCCTTGTGTACTTAGGGAGAAAAAGTGTATTCTGTATTTGTTAGTTACAGTTCTATAAATATCAATCAGGTCATGGTAGTTAATAGTGTTTTTCAGATCTTTGATTTCTTTACTTTGGTGGGGGCGATCCAGTTGTATTATCAACTACAGAGTGAAAAGTGTCCAACTACGGTTGTAGTTTGACTGTTTTCCCTCTCTTAGTTGTTTGCTTCATGTATTTTGAAACTGTATTTATTAGGTGCATATACACATGTAATTCTTATAACTTCCTAATGTATTAACTCTCTTATCATTATGAAAGATTCCTCTTAGTCTCCAGAAATCTTCCTTGTATTGATGTCTCGTTTTTCTGGTAAGAATAGAGTTACTACAAATTTCTTGTGCATACTATTTGCATGGTATATTTCTTTCTATCCTTTTACTCTCAGTGTATTTGCATCTTTATATGTAGAATGTCTCTCATATAGACAGTACATCTCATACAGATAGCACATACTTGGTTCTACAGTACATCTCATACAGATAGCACATACTTGGTTCTTGCTTTTTTTTGGTCCAGTCTGACAATCTCTGCCTTTTGTTTAGAATTTTGGTCTATTTACACTTAATTATTTACATGTTCACTTTTAAACCTACAATCATACCATCTCTTTCCTATTTCTTCTATCCATTATTTGTTTCACTGTCCCTCTTTTCCTACCTCCCTTTATGCTAGTGACATATTTTTTGGCATTCCATTTTGACTCCTCTATTGGTTTTCTATCTATATGTCTTTTCATTATATTTTTAGTGGTTGCTCTTGGGACTACAGTGTATAAATTCAATTTATTCCAGTGTACTTTAGAAAATTTTAGAAAATGTACTGAATTACTTCTTGGCACAGCATGGTGGCTCAGGCTTGTAGTCCTAGCACTTTGGGAGGCCAAGGCGGGCAGATTGCTTGCGCTCAGGAGCTGGAGACCAGCCTTGGCAACATGGTGAAACTCCATCCCTACAAAAAAATCTGGCTGGTGTGATGGTGCGCACCTGTAGTCCCAGCTACTTGGTGGGGCTGAGTCAAGAGGATTGCTTGAACCTGGGAGGTTGAGGCTGCAGCGAGCTGAGATTGCATCACTGCACTCAAGCCTGGGGGACAAAGCCAGACAAAGACAAGCCTGGGGGACAAAAAAAAAAAAAAAAAAACAGAAAGAAAAGAAAATTTATCGAATTACTTAAGGTAAAACTATAGAAACCTTACAAAATATTCCACTCACCTGTGCCTCATCCTGTATTTTTGTTGTCCTGTGTATTATCTGTATACATTGTAAACACATCAGCACAGTAGTACTATACGTTTCAGTCACTTGTCTTTTAAAGATATTAAGACATAACAAAAAATCATTATTTTTGTTTTACACACATTTACAATTTCATGTGCTCTTCACTCCTTTGTGTAGATCCAAATATCCATTTAGGTGTCATTTCCCTTCAGCCAAAATGTCTTATAGTGCAGGTCTGCTAGTGAAAAATTCTCTCATCTCTGTTTATCCAAAAATGTCTTTATTTTCCCCTTATTTTTGAAGGATAATTTTTCCAGATGCAGAATTCTTGGCTGAAAGCTTTCTTTTTTCCATCATTTGAATATGTTGGTCCAATGTCTTTTGACCTCCACAGTTTCTGATAAGAAGTGAGGTGTTAATTGCACTGTTGTTCCCTATGTACAATATACCATTTTTCTCTGGACAGTCAATAAGTGGTTTTCTTTGTAATTATCTTGCTTTCAGTCTGCTGTACTACTTGGGTAAGTTAATTTTTTCCCACAAAATGTGAGAAAATTCCAGTCATTTCTTCAAAAAATTTTCTATAATCTACTGCTGCCCCTCCTTCTAAGACTCTAATTATACCTATTATGGATTGTTTGATATTGCCCTACATATCTCTTTTCAACTTTATTCCATCTTTTTCTCCCCTGTTTCTCAAAACTGGGTGATTTCTATTGATCTAGCTTGAACTTCATGGCTTCTTTTGCCAATCTGCTTTGTTTTCTAATCTACTGTTGAAGCTATTTAGATTTTTTAAAAATTTCAGTTACTGTATTTTTCAACTCTCAAATTTCCATTTTTATAGTTTCCATTTCTTGGTTGAGATTTTCCACCCCACTCATTGATGTCATAGTTTAACTCATTGAACACATTTACGATAATTGCTTTAAAGTTTCTGTTAAATCCAACAACTAGGCTCACTCAGAGTCAGTTTCTATTGACTGCCCTTTCCCCCTCCTTGAGTATGAGTCACACTTCTGTTTCTTTGCATGCCTAGACACTGGGTTTAACTGTGTTCTTCTAAGAATTGTTGTGGGGTTTTTGTTGTTCTAGTAGATATTAATACTTAACCTGCCTAGATTCGAACTGCAAACTTTGTCTCCCTTGCACAATATAGGTACTGATATCTTTGTTCTTATGGTTTCCAGCTGCTGTTGTTTTAACCTGGCCTCTTGAGGGGGGGGGTCCTCTGTTGTGCCTACATAATTTGGCTGTCAGCCAACCACCTGAGCACTCATTATACTAAAATTTTGCAGTTCACCCTTCGTATGATTTTTCTTGTTTGCAGGGATTCCTCTGTAATTTCTTGCTCCGCCAGCCTTGACCTGTGTCCCCTGACATTTCAAGTCCATAAAATCTCAGCTTTCTGCCACCCAAGTTGCAAATGATTGAGGAATGCAATCAGTTAAAAAAGCCGCAAAGTCACAGATATCACCCTATGCAGCTATCTTGTAAGAATAGATTCCTCTCTGGTATCTGCCTGATTTCTCACCGGGCCCTCAGAGAGTACTTTAACTGTGAGGCAGTTTCACAGATTGGAAGTAGAATCCAACTGCATTGCTCTTCAAATTTTGGAGAGAGTCAGTTGCTCCCCTCTTTGATGGTTCCATAGCACACTGTACATACTAATATTACTTTAGCACATATCATGAGGCATTTTGCAGGGTACTTAATTATCTTCTCCCCCATTTGAGAATACCCTCTTTTTGTATCCTGTATCCTTGGTAGCTATAAGGTACTTGGATCCAACACGATTAATAAATAAATTTAATCTAATAATATTTGTTAATTTATTCTCATTTCATTGTTCTCTCATACTCTCCCTAACTCCTAAGTAATTTGCATTTCCATCACATATTGCTCCAATTAAACTTTCACAGATAACAAATTATCTAATTTTAACAGTTGTATTGCCAGAGGGAGGAGAAACACAGGTTACTAAGGCATCCCGATATTTGGCATCTGCAGAGTGAAACTAGGAAATAACTCCAACAGGCCTCCTAATTAACCCTATTTTCAGACATTGTGAGGTGAATGTTATTCACATTTTAGAGCAAAACAAAGAAAGCTCAGAAACCAGAACACTTTTCTTTTGGGGCTTTGGATTTAACAAATTGGAAGTGTCAGATTCACCTATACCAGCAAACTGCTGACCCGAGGCTTATCACCCACTTATGGTGTTGATAATGGGATATGCTGCCTGCCACTCTAGTTTCTGTTCACAGTTTTTGGTTAATTTTACTCTTTGGAGACTTCTGTTAATTCTTGCCAGCCTGGCTAGCAGGACAAATTAGTTTCGGTCAGAATCCTGTTTGTTTGTTTGTTTGAAGTGGAGAGTCCTTCTAAGTTGGCTATACTCCTGAAGGAAAAAATTCCTGGTCAAGGCTTGAGTTGAATTTCTATCCAGTGACCTTGTTAAACTCCCTCAATTAGGTCCTAGGAGGGTTTTGTTGTTGTTGTTGTTGGGGGTGGGTATATTCCTTGAGATCTTCTGCATAGACAATCATGTCATCTGGAAATAGGGACAGTTTCATTTCTTTTTTCCAATCTGTATGCCTTTTATTCCCCTTTCCTATTTTACTTTTTTTGTAGAAATGGTATCTCCCTATCTTGCTCAGGCTGGTCTTGAACTCCTGGGCCCAAGCAATCTTCCCTCCTTGGCCTCCCAAAGTGCTGGGATTATAGGCATGAGCCACCATGCCTGGCCTATTTCCTTTTCTTAACTAATTGCACCAGCTGAGACTTCCAGCACCATCTGAATAGGAGCAGTAAAAGCAAATATCATTGCTTTGTTCTAAATCTCACAGTCCACAATCAAATGTGGGAGCAATGGGCTGATCTAAGGTTTGAACTTAAAATTAAAAGGAAAGCAGACTGTAAAAGTCTGAAAAATTTGCAACCCAGTCCTGTGGTAGGGAAGGAACAAGCATTTTTAGGAGAGAAATTTAAAGGGGCTGAAGAGCAACCACTTGCAAAAGAAATTAGCAAGACAATGGGGAAAAGGCCTAGAGGCCTAGAAGGACAGAATGGTTTCAGGAGCCCAATCCAAATTCAGGCTGTTCAGGCCCCAGTCAGGGCTCAAAAGGCCCCAGGCATGGCTCAGGCTGCCAATCAGAGGCCCTGGCAGCTTCCATGTGGTGTTAAGTCTGTAGACACACAGAATGCAAGAGCGCATTCTGGCAGTTTCCACCTAGATTTCGGAAGATGTATCAGAAAGTCTGCATGCCCAGGCAGAAGCCTGCCATGGGGCAGAGCCCCCACAGAGAGACTCTACTAGGGCAGTGCCAAGGGGAAATGTGGGGTTGGAGCCCCCATAGAGTCCCTACTGGGGTACTCCTTAGTAGAACAAGGCTGCTGCCCTCCAGAGCTGAGAGTGGTAGAGCCACCAGCAGGTTGTATTTTCAGCCTGGAAAAGCCAAAGGCCCAACTCCCACCTGTGGGAGTAGCCATATAGGCTGTGCCCCAGTAAAGCCAAAGGGTGGGGCTGCCCAAGGCCTTAGGAGCCCACCCCTTGCACCAGTATGCCCAGGATGCAGGACATGGAGTTAAGGGAGATTATTTTGGAGCTTTAAGATTTAATGTCTGCCCTGCTGAGTTCTGGACTTGCATGAGGCCTATTACCCCTTTCTTTTGGCCATTTTTTTCCTTCTGGAATGGGAATGTTTACCCTATGCCTGTACAATCATTGTATCTTAGAATTCAACAACTTGCTTTTCATCTTACAGGCTCACAGCTGGAAGAAATTAGCTTTCAGTCTCAGATGAGATTTTGCATTTTTTTAATTGAGAGTGGAATGAGTTAAGACTTTTGGAAATTATTGGGAAGGGATGATTATATTTTGCAATGTGAGAAGGATATGACATTTGGGGGGCCAGGGAAAGAATAATAGTTTGGATATTTGGCCCCTCCAAGTGTCAGGTTAAAATTTGATCCCCAGTGTTGGAGGTAGGACCTGGTGGAATCATGGGGACAGATCCCTCATAAATGTCATGGTGCCATTCTCAAGGGATTGAGCCAGTTCTCACTCATAGTTCCTGCAAAATATGAATGTTCTTTTCTCTCTTCCTCCTTCTCTCACCATGAGACATACCTGCTCCCCATTCACCTCTGCCATGGTTGGAAGCTTCCTGAGGTCCTCACCAGAAGCAGATGCTGGTGCCATGCTTCTTGTTCAGCCTGCAGAATTATGAGCCAAATAAACCTCTTTTCTTTATAAATGACTCAGCCTCAGGTATTCCCTTACAGCAATGCAAAATGAACTAAGACAGCTATTCTGAATCTTTTGTCCCTCCATATAAACTTTACAATCAGTTTGTTGATGTTCATAGAACAAATTGCTGGGATTTTGATTGGGATTGCATTGAATCTACCAGTTAAGTCAGGAAGAATTGACATCTTGATGACATTGAGTTTTCCTATTCACAAACATGAAATGTTTCTCCATTTATGTAGTTCTTCTTTGACACCCGTCATCACAGTTTTCTATATAAAGATTTTGTAGATATTTTGTTATATTTACGCCTATTTGTTCAATTTCTGGGAGTGCTAATGTAAATGTAAATGGTAATGTATGTTTCATTTCAAATTCCACTTTTTCATTGTTAGTATATAGGAAAGCAACTGAGTTTTGTATGTTAACCTTGTGTTCTGCAAACTCACTATAATTGCTTGTTAGTTCCAAGAGGTTTTTTTCTAGATTCTTTGAGATTTTCTATATAGACAAATCATGTCTTCAGTGAACAAAGACAATTTTATTTCTTCCTTCCCAATCCACATACTTTTTCTTTTTTTGAGACAGAGTCTCACTCTGTCACCCAGGCTGGGGCACAGTGGTGCAATCTCGGCTCATTGCAACCTCTGCTTCCTGGGTTCAAATGATTCTTCTGCCTCAGCCTCCCAAGTAGCTAGGACTACAGGTGCTCACCACCATGCCTGGCTGATTTGTATATTTTTAGTAGAGACGAGATTTCACCACACTGGCCAGGCTGGTCTCGAACTCCTGGCCACAAGTACTCCACCTGCCTTGGCCTCCCAAAGTGCTCAGATTACAGGCGTGATCTACCATGCCCGGCCCTGTATCTTTCTTTTCTTCTGTTTTCTTTTTTTGTCACATTAGCTAGGACTTCCAGTACAATGCTGAAAAGGAGTAGTGAGGAGACATCCTTGCCTTATCCCTGATCTTAGTAGGAATGCTTCAAGTTTTTCACCATTAGGTATGATGTTAGTGGCAGGTTTTTTGTAGATGTTCTTTCGGAAGTTGAGGAAGTTCCCCTCTATTCCTAGTTTGCTGGAAGGCTTTTTTTTTTTTTTTTTTTTTTTAATCATGAATGGGTGTTAAATGCTTTTTTGGCCTCTATTGAAGGGATCATGTGATTTCTCTTCTTTAGCCTACTGATGTGGTGAATTGCATTAATGGATTTAATTGATTTTCAAATGTAGAATTGACCTTGCATACCTGGGAGAAATCCTACTTGGTCACGATGTGTAATTCTTTTTGAACATTGTTGGATTTGATTTGCTAATATTTTGTTGAGGATTTTTGCATCTGTGTTCATAAAAGATATTGGTCTGTAGTTTTCTCTTATAATTTGTCTTGCTTTGGTATTAGTGTAATGTTGGTCTCATAGAGCTAGTTAGCAAGTAGTCCCTCTGCTTCTATTCTCTGAAAGATTGTTGAGAATTTATATCATTTCTTCCTTAAATATTTGTTGGAATTCACTCGCCAACCCATCTGGGCCTGGGGCTTTCTGTTTTGGAAGGTTACTAATAATTATTGATTCTATTTCTTTATTGAATATAGGTCTACTTAAATTACTTATTCATAAAACTTTTTTTTTTCCTTTTTTTTTTTTGAGACAGAGTCTTGCTCTGTCACCCAGCCTGGAGTGCAGTGGCATGATCTCAGCCCACTGCAACTTCCACCTCCTGGGTTCAAGTGATTCTCCTGCCTCAGCCTCCAGAGTAGTTGGGATTACAAGTGCATGCCACCACACCTGGCTAATTTTTGTATTTTTAGTAGAGATGGGGTTTCGCCATGTTGGCCAGGCTGGTCTCAAACTCCCAGCCTCAAGTGATCCACCCGCCTCGGCCTTCCAAAGAGCTGGCTGGGAATACAGGTGTGAGCCACCGTGCCCAGCCATCATACACCTTTTATAACAAAAAATTTAAATTTTAAAAAGCATTTGTTCTACCCAAATTGATCTATAAGCTTAATAATTACAAACAAAATTCCAATGGGATTTTAAAAAGTAACAGATAAGATGATTCATAACTTCATTTGAAATAGGAAAAGCAGCCGGGCGTGGTGGCTTGTGCCTGTAATCCCAGCACTTTAGGAGGCTGAGGTGGGTGGATCACTTAAGGTCAGCAGTTTGAGACCAGCCTGGCCAATATGACGAAACCCCATCTCTACTAAAAATACAAAAATTAGCTGGGCATGGTGGTGTACACCTGTAATCCCAGCTACTCAGGAAGCTGAGGCAGGAGAATCACTTGAACCCGGGAGGCAGAGGTTGCAGTGAGCTGAGGTTGTGCGACTGCACTCCAGCCTGAGTGACACAGCAAGACACCGTCTGAAAAAAAAAAGAAAAGAAAAAAACAAAGAACGTTACTACTGCTGTATGTAGTTGCCACTGCTGCTGCCATCTTCACTAAATTGGAGTTCACCTGGGCCCTGCTTCTTCCTGTCACCAGCTTCTGGTAGAACCTAGGTCCCACGTCTGAGCACTAGGTGTACCAGAGCCTGGGAAAGTGAGCATCTGCCATTTCTGCTTCTTTACACAGAAGTAGATTGTATCTCTGAAGGTGGGAGTTATGTACACTCCTAGTGTTCTGAGATTCAGACACTAGGATATCACAAGGAATGACATAATGTCCACAATAGTGGTATATATTAAAATAAAAAAAGACATATTACTCTTTATCCTCAAAATTCCACTGCAAGGAACTTGTCCTACAAACATTTTTTTTCCTTTTTTAACCATAAAATGCAGAGAAAAAAAACCGTATTTTAATGACCATGCAAGAGGATTCATCATATCATAGTCTAACATCAAAAAAATTAAAATCAATAAGAGACTGGCTAAGTTTGGTTTTTAAAAATTTTTATTAAAATTTCTTTTTAGTTTCATAGGTTTTTGGGTAACAGGTGGTATTTGGTCACACAAGTAAGTTCTTTAGTGGTGATTTGTGAGGTTTTGGTGTACCTACTACCCAAGCAGTATACACTGAACCTAATTTGTAGTCTTTCATCCCTCGCCCCCTTCTCACCCCTTCCCCGAGTCGCCAAAGTCATTCTTATGCCTTTGCATCCTCATAGTTTAGCTCCCACTTATGAGGGAGAACATACGATGTTTGGTTTTCCATTCCTGAGTAATTATGGTTTTTTAACATTAGAATAACATGCAGCTGATAAAACGATTATTGAATGAATACTTACAATGTACCAGGCACCATGTTGTGCACTGGGAATACCATTGCAAGCAAAATGAATAATGGTCTGAATGAGGTATGAATTTTTTAAATGTCTATTACATATTTTTTAATTTTAAAATATATATACTAATTATATATAAATATATATAAATTTTAGTTTTTATTTTAATGCCTATAATATATTAAGTAATTTTAAAAAGTTAGCATGACCCCATTGGGAAAGAATTATACATTTAAATATGTTTGTGCACACACAAGGAAAATTTCTGGAGCAATACACAAAAACTGTAGTTATCTAGAGTAGAAATAGATAGGGGCAGGTTCTTACATAAGAATTTCTTACCTGTATTTACAGTTTATGATTATTATTATTTTTGAGATAGAGTCTTGCTCTGTTGCCCAGGCTGGAGTGCAGTGGCACGATTTCGGCTCACTGCAACCTCCACCTCCCAGATTCAAGTAATTGTCATGCCTCAGCCTCCAGAGTAGGTGGGACTACAGGCGCGTGCCACCACTCCCAGCTAACTTTTGTGTTTTTAGTAGGGACAGGGTTTTGCCATGTTGGCCAGGCTGGTCTCGAACTCCTGACCTCAGGTGATCCGCCTGCCTCAGCCTCCCAAATTGTTGGGATTATAGGCGTAAGCCACCACGCCTGGCCTATTTACAATTTAAAAATAATGTTTATAATTTTTTTTTTCCAGATGGAGTCTTGCTCTGTCACCCAGGCTGGAGTGCAGTGGAGCCATCTTGGCTCACTGCAACCTCTGCCTCCCAGGTTCAAGTGATTCTCAGTCCTCAGCCTCCCAAGTAGCTGGACTACCATGCCTGGCTGATTTTTTGTATTAGTGGAGATGGGGTTTCACCATATTGTCGAGGCTGGTCTCGAACTCCCAACTCAAGTGATCTGTCCACCTCAGCCTCCCAAAGTGCTGGGATTACTGGCGTGAGCCACCATGCCCAGCCTAATGTTTATAATTTAAAATGGGAAAAATTTATTTTTCGAATGATATGATTATGTACCTTTAAAACATAAGCAAATCAGAGAACCCACTGGAGGGTACAGGGTTTCCTTCTGGAGTGAAGTAAATGTTCTAAAATTAGATAGTGGTGATGGCTGCACAACTCAGAGAATTTTATGGTATGGTATGGAATTATACTTTAATAAAGCTGTTATTAAAAGACCCACTGGAATAAGGTAACACTTTACAAATTAGCTAATACAAAAATACAAAACTAAATCCCTACCAGACAGGAAGGAACACTTTGTCTTCACGGGTAGCCAGACCCACCAACCTCCCAAAGACAGCTCAGGATAAATGAGGGATGTTGGAAGTGATCTGCAGGCTTTCAAGGAAGCTGAACTTGATTTAAGACCCAAGTTAATTTCACATCTGATGTATTAAATTCAAAATGTAGATGAATTTTCCTTTCTATTCTATGGCAGCTCCATACAGCTGTAGTGAATATTATATTAATAAGTTCACTAACTTATGCGATTGTGCCACTGCACTCCAGCCTGGGTGAGAGAGCAAGACTCTATCTCAAAAAAAAAAAAGGAGTTTTAAAAAACAATTTTTGTATTAAAAAACTCTCGTGAGTCTATTTTTTCAAAACCATCCGTTTAAAAAATAGAATTATATTTTGTGACTTGCTTTTTTCCACTTAACTGTTTACTACTACCATCCCCACCTGATGTTCCCTTGGAAACCTGGTATGAGGTTTGAAAAACTTTGCCCCAGGATCTTAAAGATGGAGACAACCGGTGGTAAACCTGCTCTACTAGTTAGCATCTGGTTGAAGCTACCTTAGTTTCCTCATTTACCAAACAGGGATAATAATACTACCTACCTCATGGGGTTGCAGTGAAGATTATGAGTTAATCCAAGTAAAGCACTTGACATGGTACCTGGCATAAATGCCAGCTATTCTTATTATGTGATGCTTACCATGATTGATATGTTTAACCCTACATAGCACATAGTCATTCAGAATCAAAACACTAGCTCCATAAAAAGGCACCAAACCCAAGGAAGTCTTATAGTTTTACTGATCACCAAGAAGCATATCTCATAAAATGAAAGTTATACTATACTTCTGCTTAGAAAGACAATATTGTAAAGACATTAACTCTCCTTTAATTAACTTATAAAACTAATGTAGTGGTTCTGAACTGGTGCAATTTTACCCCCTACCCAGGGGCTATTTGGCAATGTCTGGAGACATTTTTGATTGTCACAAGTTGAGGGGTTACTACTGGCAGGCATCTAGCGGGTAGAGGTCAGAGATGCTATTAAATATCCTACAGTGCATAGGACAACCCCATGCAACAAATAATTATACGGCCCAAAGAAACAATCTAATGCAGTCTTTGACAAAATTATTCTAAAATTCATTTGGGGGAACAAATGGGTACAAATAGCCAGGACATTTTTTGGGGGGGGGAAATAGTAAGGAGACACATACGTACATATGTATGTATTCCCCATATGTTGAATTGTAATCCCCAAGGTTGGAGGTGGGGCCTGGTGGGAGGTGTTTGGGTCATGGGGGCAGATCCCTCATGGCTTGGTGCTGTCTTCACAATAATGAGCTATTGCGAGATCTGGTTGTTGGCATCTGTGGCACCTTCGCACCCCCACTCTCACTCTCTTGCTCTCTCCATGTGATGTGCCAGCTCCCACTGTGCCTTCCACCATGATTGTAAGCTTCCTGAAGTCTCATCAGAAGGTGAACAGATGCCGGCACCATGCTTCCTGTACAGTCTTTGGAACTGTGAGCTCTTTTCTTGATCAATTACCCAGTCTTAGGCATTTCTTTTGTTTTTTCATTTTAAAAAATTTTTATATAAAAGTCTTTGATCCATCTTGAATTGATTTTTTGCATAAGGTGAGAGATGAGTATTCTCAGGGATTTCTTTACAGTAATGCAAGAACAGCCTAACACATATACTGCTTTATGAAATCCCGAAAGATATATCAAACTATAAAAATAAAACAGGAAAGTTATGGTATTGAATAAAGAAATCAATGAAACATAATGGAAAACCCAGAAACACAAGTAAATAAAATAATTTGGTATAAAAATATGTTACGGGCCAGGTGTAGTGGTTCACACATGTAATCCCAGTGCTTTGGGAGGCCAATGTGGTAGGACCACTTGAGGCAAGGAGTTCAAGACCAGTGTGGGCAACATAGTGAGACCCTATCTCTACCAAAAAATAAATAAATTAATTTAAAAAATTAGCCAGGCATGGTGGTGTTTGCCTATAGTCCTGCCTACTCAGGAGACTTGAGGCAGGAGATTACTTGAGCCCAGGAGTTCAAGGCTGCAATGAGCTATGATTCTGCCACTGCACTCCAGGTTGGGTAACAGTGAGATTCTAAAAAAAAAAAGTTACAAATAATTGGAGAAAAGATAATTGTTTTAAAATGACTGACACAATTGATAACACCATATTTTATAATCTAATATGTGGAATGTTTCCATAATACATATATAACCAGGATGTATCCTATAATTAATGTGTGCATTTCATGTGGTAGTGTTTCTAGAAAAGGTGTTTTTAAAATGACAGCAAGTCTTAGATTTGTTGTTGTCTTAGAAATAAGGCAAGAAATTAAATTTTATCCTTAAGTAAAATGACTAACTATTTAAGAAAGAAGGACAAAACTAAAGGTCTAAACATGCCATAGAAGGTCTGAGTATATCATGGAAAGTTTGCGAAGGATGAATTTACAAAAGAAATTTGTGGTGACCAAGTTGGCTATAATTAGAAGAAACTTACTTATAAGTATTTCTAAAGACTGCTTCAATTAAAAAATACATGTGTGTATATATATTTATATACACATTGATATGAAAACTAAAATTTTGGTCTCCTATATTAGAACAATGTTTTCTTGAAGTATTGATCTGCTTTTAATAACATTTGCAAGAGATTTTGACCTAATTCTGAAATTTGTTTCTTACATTTTCAACTATCTTCTGAAGTGCAGCTTTTTTTTTGTTTGTTTTTTAGTCTTCCTTTCTCTAATATCAGTTTTAAAATGAATCTTCTTCATTTAGAATGGTAATTTCATATTTTGAGGTAGAGTTTTCCTGTGGAAGCTTCTCAGATTCATATATCAGTAGCTAAACTTTTGCTGTATCTTGTTTCATGTGATTTGCAGGTCAGACATTTCTGCCTTTTGGTCTTCCACTTTCTCTCCTTGAGACGGTATATCTTTTTGTTTGGTGAGGTGATAATTCTCTTTTAACTTTTTCATCTTCTGTAACTTTTTTTCTCCAGCTCTAACTCTGCTTTAACGGCCTGACACTGAAATGTTCTATCTAGAAGGCCTAGAAAAGTTGTTTTCCTCCAGTATATCCTGATTCTGTGCTCTTGGCTTTCTTACTTTCTTTCTTTCTTTTCTTTTTTTTTTTTTTAGGAGTACTCATTTTTTAATTTGTTTATTTTAGTCAGGATATTTTCTGAAGTAAAATTTCACAGAAAACAAAATTTTATTTTACATGTACATTTCATCTCTTTAAAGTCAAGTTAGCTCTTTTTCTTTAAAAAAAAAAAAAAAAAAAAGACAGTCTCACTCTGTCACCCAGGCTGGAGTGCAGTGGCATGATCTTGGCTCACTACAACTTCTGCCTCCGGGTTCAAGCGATTCTCCTTTCTCAGCCTCCAGAGTAGCTGGGGTTACGAATGTGCACCACTACACCCAGCTCATTTTTTGTATTTTTAGTAGAGACAGGGTTTCACTATGTTGGCCAGGCTGGTCTCAAATTCCTGTCCTCAAGTGATCAGCTCGCCTCAGCCTCCCAAAGTGCTGGGATTACAGGCATGAGCCACAGCACCCGGTCCTGAAGATAACGTTTTTATGACTTTTATTTGAAACATTATTGGTTCTTTTTTTTTTTTGAGGTGGAGTCTTGCTCTGTTGCTCAGGCTGGAGTGCAGTGGCACGATCTCAGCTCACTGCAACCTCAGCCTCTGGAGTAGCAGGGATTACAGATGCCCACCACCATGCTGGCTAATTTTTGTATTTTTAGCAAAGACAGTGTTTCACCATATTGGCCAGGCTGGTCTCGAACCCCTGACCTCAGGTGATCTGCTCACCTCGGCCTCCCAAAGTGCTGGGATTACAGGCATGAGCCACCATGGCTAGCCAAGTTCTTCATTTAAATATTTTGTTTTCTAGCTTTAAGGAAACCTTTTCTTTCTCTTAAGCTACTTATTAGTTTACAGTAATTTGGTATACTTTGTGAACAAAGGTGGAAACATTTTTTTGTCCCTATTTGATTCCTCTAAAATTCAGAAACTATCCATGAGTATTCTTATTTTTTATGGCAAGAATTATTTACATAAGTTTAATAAAATTTGCTCTCTCTTTATAACAGGATGCAGTTGGAAACACTGGTTATATATATTACCAAGGCTTTAACTAGAGCATCATATTTGAGAATGTGCATATAATGCCTGGCTTCAAGGGTTCCCAGCCTTACAGTGAGTAAGGCTGTTAATACATCTGTTCTTAGATTATAGCCCTGTGCATTGTCTTTGAGTTCCTGTTATACACTGGTAGACTGAACTAAATCTTAAATTCTTCTAGATTCCTCCCATCTTTTCTTCCATGAAATTAGTAAAAACAGGAACTGCTCTGTTCCTGAAATCCTAAAAGCTAAAACTAGATAAATTTTAAGGGGCAAGTCTCATGGCTGATGATGGGTCACACAGAAAGTTCACCAAACCATCCAGTGCCATAACCAGACATTCAAAACTGAAAACCAGGACAATAAGTTGACATTTTCATGCTGCAGACAGCTTTTCCCTAGACGTTAGAACAAGACTACATAATCAGACTCCTACTCCTCTTAATCCTACCTTTTTCACTTGGCAGGATAACGGTGTAATTGAAATTTCACAATCAGCAGCTTCTGTTGGTAACTTGACAGAAACTGGTTTAAGGGATCCTTTAGTCCATCTAGTGGGTGACCTTGGCAACATCCCTAATACAAACTGTTGCTCTCTCTCTGCTATAATTCCACCCAGTCATGGGATCCTAGATGATAAAATTGGTCTATATTATCTATTAGTTAAATAAGGAAATTTCTGTGCTGTTGCTAATACTTTATGCTGTAACTAGATAATGGCCTTTGGGAAAGTTGAGACCCATATATGCAAAATAAGAAAACAGGCCACACAGTTACAAAAGGTGTCACCTAGTTCTCCGTGGTCATTTGATTTATTCAATTGATTCAAAGGTTTAATTGAACCTTGAATCCTAGGTTCATGGCTGAAAACTATTACACAAATCGAGATTATCATTTTACTTTCTATTTTTCTTTTTAAACTTTGTAGCTATTACTTGTTAAAATTCTGCCAAACTACAATGCCTAACAGAATAATGCTGGCCCAGCACTTTGAGGTGATAGGAAACACCTATGGAACTGATAAAATTAAACTTAATAATGAACCCCAGGTAAACTTAGCTTGAGAGCTACTCCCTCCAAACCTCCCTTGTTGCTCAAACGTGGCTAAAAGAGTTTTGACACTGACTCCTACTTGTCAATGACTCCCTACAACATGGAATGAGACCAACAATCCAGGATAGGTCCATCCTGGCACTGAGGGATATCAAAACTGAACTATTTCCAGGCACAGTGGCTCATGCCTGTAATCCCAGAACTTCGGGAGGCTGAGGCGGGTGGATCACTGGAGGTCAGGAGTTAGAGACTAGGCTGGCCAACATTGCAAAACTCCGTCTCTACTAAAAATACAAAAAAATTCTCGAGGAGTATCTTTAGAAGAGCAACCCTAAGACGCATAATCGTCATATTCACCAAGTTGAAATGAAGGAAAAAATATTAAGGGCAGCCAGAGAGAAAGGTCGGGTTACCCACAAAGGGAAGCCCATCAGACTAACAGTGGATCTCTCTGAAGAAACCCTACAAACCAGAAGAGAGTGGGGGCCAATATTCAACATTCTTAAGAAAATAATTTTCAACCCAGAATTTCATATCCAGCCAGACTATGCTTCATAAGTGAAGGAGAAATAAAATCCTTTACAGACAGGCAAATGCTGAGAGATTTTGTCATCACCAGGCCTGCCTTACAAGAGCTCCTGAAGGAAGCACTAAATATGGAAAGGAAAAACCGGTACCAGCCACTGCAAAAACATACCAAATTGTGTTTGTTTTGTTTTTAAGGTGGAGTCTCGCTCGCTCTGTTGCCAGGCTGGAGTGCAGTGGCATGATCTTGGCTTGCTATAATCTCCGCCTCCCAGGTTCAAGCCATTCTCCTGCCTCAGCCTCCCGAGTAGCTGGGACTACAGGAGTGTGCCATCACACCTAGCTAATTTGTGTATTTTTAGTAGAGACAGGGTTTCACCATGTTGCCCAGGATGGTCTCGGATCTCCTGACCTTGTGATCTGCCCACCTCGGCCTCCCAAAGTGCTGAGATTATAGGGGTGAGCCACCGTGCCTGGCCAAACATACCAAATTGTAAAGACCATCAACACTATGAAGAAACTGCATCAACTAATGGGCAAAACAACCAGCTAGCATCATAATGACAAGATCAAATTCACACATAATATTAATCTTAAATGTAAACGGGCTAAATGCCCCAATTAAAAGACTCAGACTGGCAAATTGGATAAAGAGTCAAGACCCATTGGTGTGCTGTATTCAGGAGACCCATCTCGTGCAAAGACACACATAGGCTCAAAATAAAGGGATGGAGGAATAAATTACCAAGCAAATGGAAAGCAAAAAAAAAAAAAAAAGGGTTGCAATGCTAGTCTCTGATAAAACAGACTTTAAACCAACAAAGATCAAAAAAGACAAAGAAGGGCATTACATAATGGTAAAGGGATTAATGCAACAAGAAGCGCTAACTATCCTAAATATATATGCACCCAATACAGGAGCATCCAGATTCATAAAGCAAGTTCTTACAGACCTACAAAGAGACTTAGACTCCCACACAATAAAAGTGGGAGATTTTAACACCCACTGTCAATATTAGACAGATCAACAAGACAGAAAATTAACAAGGATATTCAGGACTTGAACTCAGGTCTGGAACAAGTGGACCTAATAGACATCTACAGAGCTCTCCACCCCAAATCAACAGAATATGCATTCTTCTCAGCACCACATCTCACTTATTCTAAAATTGGCCACATAATTGGAAGTAAAACACTCCTCAGTAAATGCAAGAGAACGGAAATCATAACAGTCTCTCAGACCACAGTGCAATCAAATTAGAACTCAGGATTAAGAAACTCACTCAAAATCGCACAACTACATGGAAACTGAACAACCTGCTCCTGAATAACTACTGGGTAAATAACGACATTAAGGCAGAAATAAATAATTCTTTGAAACCAATGAGAACAAAGACACAATGTACCAGAATCTCTGGGACACAGCTAAAGCAGTGTTTAGAGGGAAATTTCTAGCACTAAATGCCCACAGGAAAAAGCCGGAAAGATCTAAAATTGATACCCTAACATCACAATTAAAAGAACTAGAGAAGCAAGAGCTAACAAATTCAAAAGCTAGCAGAAGGCAAGAAATAACTAAGATCAGGGTAGAACTGAAGGAGATAAGAGACATGAAAAACCCTTCAAAAAATCAATGAATTCAGGAGCTGGTTTTTCTTTTTTTTTTTTTGAGACGGAATCTCGCTCTGTTGCTCAGGCTGGAGTGCAGTGGCATGATCTCGGCTCACTGCAAGCTCCACCTCCCGGGTTCACACCATTCTCCCGCCTCAGCCTCCTGAGTAGCTGGGACTACAGATGCCCGCCACCATGCCCAGCTAATTTTGTTTTTGTATTTTTAGTAGAGACAGGGTTTCACCATGTTAGCCAGGATGGTCTCGATCTCCTGACCTTGTGATATGCCTATCTCAGCCGTCCAAAGTACTGGGATTACAGGCGTGAGCCACCATGTCTGGCCAGGAGCTGTTTTTTTGAAAAGATTAACAAAACAGATAGACCACTAGCCAGACTAATAAAGAAGAAAAGAAAGAAGAATCAAATAGACACAATAAAAAATAATAAAGGGGATATCGCCACTGATCCCACAGAAATACAAAGTACCATCAGAGAAGACTATACACACCTCTATGCAAATAAACCAGAAAATCTAGAAGAAATGGATAATGTCCTGGACACATACACCCTCCCAAGACTAAACCAGGAAGAAGTTGAATCCCTGAATACACCAATAACAAGTTCTGAAACTGAGGCAGTAATTAATAGCCTACCAACCAAAAAAAGCCCAGGACCAGACGGATTCACAGCCAAATTCTACTAGAGGCACAAAGAGGAGCTGGTACCATTCCTTCTGAAATGATTCCAAACAATAGAAAATGAGGGACTCCTCCCTAACTCGTTTTATGAGGCCAGCATCATCCTGATACCAAAACCTGGCAAAGACACAACAACAACAACAAAAATTTCAGGCCATTATCTCTGATGAACATCGATGCAAAAATCCTCAATAAAATACTAGCAAACCAAATCCAGCAGCACATCAAAAAGCTTATCCACCACGATCAAATTGGCTTCATCCCTGGGATGCAAGGCTGGATCAACATACGCAAATCAATAAATGTAATCCATCGACAGAACCAATGACAGAAACCACATGATTATCTCAATAGATGCAGAAAAGGCCTTTGATAGAATTCAACACCACTTCATGCTAAAAACTCTCCATAAACTAGGTGTTGATGAAACATATCTCAAAATAATAAGAGCTATTTATGACAAACCCAGAGCCAATATCATACTGAATGGGTAAAAGCTGGAAGCATTCCCTTTGAAAACCAGCACAAGACAAGGATGCCCTCTCTCACCACTCCTATTCAACATAGTATTGGAAGTTCTGGCCAGGGGAATCAGGCAAGAGAAAGAAATAAAGGGCACTCAAATAGGAAGAGAGGAAGTCAAACTGTCTCTGTTTGCAGATGACATGATTGTATATTTAGAAACACTATCGTCTCAGCCTAAAATCTCCTTAAGCTGATAAGCAACTTCAGCAAAGTCTCAGGATACAAAATCAATGTGCAAAAGCCACAAGCATTCCTATACACCAATAATAGACAAACAGAGAGCCAAATCATGAGCAAGCTCCCATTCATAATTGCTACAAAGAGAATAGAATACCTAGGAATACAACTTACAAGGGATGTGAAGGACCTCTTCAAGGAGAACTACAAACCACTGCTCAACGAAATAAAAGAGGACACAAACAAATGGAAAAACATTCCATGCTCATGGATAGGAAGAATCAGTATCATGAAAATGGCCATACTGCCCAAAGTAATTTATAGATTCAATGCTATCCCCATCAAGCTGCCACTGACTTTCTTCACAGAATTAGAAAAAACTACTTTAAAGTTCATAAGGAACCAAAGAAGAGCCTGTATAGCCAAGACAATTCTAAGCAAAAAGAACAAAGCTGGAGGCATCACACTACCTGACTTCAAACTATACTACAAGGCTACAGTAACCAAAACGGGATGGTACTGGTACCAAAACAGATATATAGACCAACGGAACAGAACAAAGGCCTCAAAAATAATGTCACACATCTACAACCATCTGATCTTTGACAAACCTGACAAAAACAAGCAATGGGGAAAGAATTCCCTACTTAATAAATGGTGTTGGGAAAACTGGCTAGCCATATGCAGAAAACTGAAACTGGGCCCCTTCCTTACACCTTATACAAAAATTAACTGAAGATGGATTAAAGACTTAAATGCAAAACCTAAAACCATAAAAACCCTAGAAGAAAACCTAGGCAATACCATTCAGGACATAGGCATGGGCAAAGACTTCATGACTAAAACGCCAAAAGCAATGGCAACAAAGGACAAAATTGACAAATGGATCTGATTAAACTAAAGAGCTTCTGCACAGCAAAAGAAACTATCATCAGAGTGATAACCTACAGAATGGGAGAAAATCTTTGTAATCTATCCATCTGACAAAGGGCTAATATCCAGAATCTACAAGGAACTTACACAAATTTACAAGAAAAAAACAAACAACCCCATCAAAAAGTGGGCAAAGGATATAAACAGACACTTCTTAAAAGAAGACATTTACGTGGCCCACAAACATATGAAAAAAAGCTCATCATCACTGGTCATTAGAGAAATGCAAATCAAAAGCACAATGATACACTATCTCATTCTCACCAGTTAGAATGGCAATCATTAAAAAGTCAGGAACCAACAGATGCTGGAGAGGATGTGGAGAAATAGGAACACTTTAATCTGTTGGTGGGAGTCTAAATTAGTTCAACCATTGTGGAAGACAGTGTGGTGATTCCTCAAGGATCTAGAACCAGAAATACCATTTGACCCAGCAATCCCATTACTGGGTATATACCCAAAGGATTATAAATCATTCTACTATAAAGACACATGCACATGTATGTTTATTGCAGCACTATTCACAATAGCAAAGACTTGGAACCAACCCAAATGCCCATCAATGATAGACGCATAAAGAAAATGTGGCACATATACACCATGGAATACTATGCAGCCATAAAAAAGGATAAGTTCATGTCCTTTGGAGGGACATGGATGAAGCTGGAAACCATCATTCTCAGCAAACTAACACAGGAACAGAAAACCAAACACTGCATGTTCTCACTTATAAGTGGAAGTTGAACAATGAGAACACATGGACACAGGGATGGGAACATCACACACTGGGACCTGTTGGGGGGTGGGGGCTAGGGGAGGGATAGCATTAGGAGAAATACCTAAGGTAGATGATGGGTTGATGAGTGCAGCAGCCACCATGGCATGTGTATACCTATGTAACAAACCTGCACGTTCTGCACATGTATCCCAGAACTTAAAGAATAATAATAATAATAAATTAAAAAATTAGCTAGGCATGGTGGCGCTTGCCTGTAATCCCAGCTACTCAGGAGGCTGAGTGGGAGAATCACTTGAACCCGGGAAGTGGAGGTTGCAGTGAGCCAAGATCACTTTGCCTGGGTGGCAGAGTGAGACTCCATCTCAAGACAAACAAACAAACAACACACACACACACACACACACACACAAACACACACACACCCCTGAACTATTATACAAGCTGATTGGCAATGTTTTTGGGAAAACATCTTGATCAAATGAGGGAAATGTGAGTTGTCAGTATCAAAATGGAGTCACTTGGCCAGGCGTGGTGGCTCATGCCTGTAATCCCAACACTTTGGGAGGTCGAGGTGGGTGGATCACAAGGTCAGCAGTTCGAGACCAGCCTGGCCAATATGGTGAAACCCCGTCTCTACTAAAAATACAAAAAAATTAGCCAGGTGTAGTGGCACATGCCTGTAGTCCCAGCTACTCAGGAGGCTGAGGCAGGAGAATTGCTTGAATCCGGGAGGTGGAGGTTGCAGTGACCCGAGATCGTGCCACTGCACTCCAGCCTGGGTGACAGAGCGAGACTCGTCTCAAAAAAAAAAAAAAAAACCTTGACAAGTAGAGCTAGGGAAGGCCATGAAGGGAGGATTATTATGCACAAATGCCTGATAAGTACCACAAAAGGCTCTGCAAAAACCACAACCTTACAGAAAAAAATACTTCCATGAGGACATCTGCCCAGCAACTGCCTGCTCGACCTTGGACTGGAGCCACCCTTGTTATTAATCCTTGCAGATAACGATAATTATCTCAAAACAATTATGTAATCCTCCTCATTTTTCCTTTAAAAGCTTTTGCCTTCCTTTACCTCCCTGAATACACACATAGTTTATTATGGCTCACACACTCCGGTTGCAATGCCATTCCTGAATAAATATCACTTTCTTTTTAGATAGTCGCTGTCTGTTATTTAGGTTGACATAAGCATGACAACTAAGAAATCATAAAGAAAAGGAGTGGTAGAATTGACTATATAAAAATGTAAAACTTCTGTAATTAAAAAAACAAAATCGAAAGTTGAAAGAAAATTGTAACATGTATGACAGGAGGCTATATTAGTTTCCTAGTAAAAATTACCAGAAACTAGGTGGATTTAAGCAACAGAAATTTATCCCCTCACAGTCCTGGAGGCTAAAGGTCTGAAATCAAGGTGTCTACAGAGCCACGTTCTCTTGAAGGCTCCAGGGAAGAATCTGTTTCATGCCTTTGTCTTAGCTCCTGATGTCGCCAGCAGTCCTCGGTGTTCCTTGGCTTGCAGCTGCATAACTTCGGTTTCTGCTTCCACTGTCACATGGCATTCTTCCCCTGTGTCTTCACATGTTCTTCTCATAAGGACAGTAGTCATGTTGTATTAAGGGTTCACTCTACTCGGCACAACCTCATCTTCACTGATTATATCTGCCAATGACCCTATTTCTAAATAAGGTCACAATCTGAGGTAGTGGGGGGTTAGAACTTCAGCACATCTTTTTAGGAGATACAGTTCCACCTATACCAATCTTTAATATATAAGTAGATTTAACAAATGAGTAAGAAATATTGGCCGGGTGCGGTGGCTCATGCCTATAATCCCAGCACTTTGGGAGGCCGAGGCGGGTGGATCACTTGAGGTCAGGAGTTTGAGACCAGCCTGACCAACATGGTAAAACCCCGTCTCTACTAAAAATACAAAATTAGCAGGGCATGGTGGCACATGCCTGTAATCCCAGCTGCTTGGGAGTCTGAGGCAGGAGAATCGCTTGAGCCAGGTAGGTGGAGGTTGCAGTGAGCTGAGATTGCACCATTGCACTCCAGCCTGGGCAACAAGAGTGAAACTCCCTCTCAAAAAAAAAAAAAAAAAAAAGGAAAAAAAAAAAAGAAACATTATAACACTGCAACAGAAAAATGGGCAAAGGACAAGCATAGGGAATTCGCACACATACCCTATGTGTTTCCAATAAACATAAGCAAGATGTCTGGCTGTACTATATGTGAGCACACTCCTTTATCTCCAACCTCACTAGCTGCTCTTCCTCCCTTGGGCTATGCACTATGGTGTTCCCTTGGCCTAGGTTCTGGATGTTCTTCCTCTTGTCACCTCAACCTAGATGATTTTATCCAGGTCAATGACTTCACTATAACCTATGCGCTAACAAGACTAAATTTGTATCTCTAGTCAGGACTTTTCTTCAGAGCTCTAAACTCAGTACAAATGTTATACTTGGCATCTCCAGTTGGCTATTCCACAGGCATCGTTAAGTTTTATACCTTCAAAACAGAACTCTTGAATCTTTCCTCTAACCCTGTTCCTCCCAAGTCTGCTTCATTTCAATGCATGACACCAACATGCATTCAGTTGCTCAAGCCAGAACTCAGGGCATCCTTCTTAATTCCTTCCTTTCCCTTGTTATCCACATCCAAGTTATCAGGACCTGTTGATTTTATTTACTAAATATCTACATCCCTCCACTCTCCCAGTCTGTACCACCACTCCAGTCCAAGCTACAGTTATTTCTGACCTGGACTACTACAGCCAACCTTCTAACTGATCTCCCTAATTTCACTCTTCCCCTCTTACAGTAGGGTGACTACACTTCTGCTTTGTTTGGGACAGTTCCAGTTTTCACCTGTTGCTTGACATCCTGGTCCAGTTAGCATCCCTTTTCATTTGCAAAAGTTTCCCAATTGGATGATAAATTATATGGTCTCCCTACCTTACCATCTTTTCTTTTCACAGTAGCTAAAGTCATCTCTAAAAAATGTAAATCAAGGCTAGGTGCAGTGGCTCACGCCTGTAATCCCAGCACTTTGGGAGGCCGAGGCGGGAGGATCATGAGGTCAGGAGATCTAGACCATCCTGGCCAACATGGTGAAACCCCGTCTCTACTAAAATACAAAAAATTAGTCAAGCGTGGTGGTGCGCTTGTAGTCCCGGCTACTCGGGAGGCTGAGTTGGGGGAAATTGCTTGAACCTGGGAAGTGGAGGTTGCAGTGAGCCGAGATCGCACCACTGCACTACAGCCTGGGCAACGCAACAGAGCAAGACTCCATCTCCAAAAAAAAAAAAAAAAAAAAAAAAAGTAAATCAAATCATGTCACTGTCCTGCTTAAACCTTCAAAGATTTCTTACTGTATTACAATAAAATCCAAATCCCTTATTGTGGTCTCCAAAGCCCTATAACCTAACCTACCTACTTCTCATCTCTTCTGACTCTGTCCATCAGTCGTTACACTGCAGCCTCACTGGCTTTCCATTCTTCCAGTAAGTCATGCTCATTCCCGCCTCCAAACTTTTGGTTTTGTTGTTCCCTTTGACAATGCCTTATTCATCTAGATCTTATAACTAATTTGTTGTCATTTTAGTCTCAGGTCAAATATTAACTCTTCAGAGAGGCCTTCTCTGAAAACACAATCAAATGTTCCCAATCCCACCAAAGTTACTATTATACTGTTCTCTTATTTGTTAGTTTGTTTACTGCCTATCTTTCCACAGTAGAATGTAGTTCCATTATCATCTTGTTCACCTCTGGTCCCCAGGGTTACAGCATATGCTCAATAAATATTTATTGAATAAATGAATCATAAAAAAAATAATGACATCTTATGGAATCTGGCTATCAAACAGCAAAGATGAAAAGAACAAAAATACCGTATTTTTTTCCCTAACACTCTGTATTATCACCTGACATTACATTTATAGTGTTGTTTACTATTTGTGTCCCCTCAGTAAAATGAAATCTCCATGAGGGCAGGGACTTGGTTTTCATAGATGTATTCCCAGCACCTCTAAGAGTGCCTGGTATATAATAAGTGTTCAATAAATATTTATGGAATAATGTAACAATACCTAGGGGTGACTAGGCAGCAGAGAAAGGGATATGATTGGCCATACACCACTGGTAAGAATATTAATGCACAATTTCTGTAGGAAATTTGGCAATACAGTTGATTCGTGAACAACACAGGTTTGAACTGCCTGGGTCCACTTACAAGAGAGTTTTTTTCAATAAATATATTGGAAAATTTTTTGGCGATTTATAACAATTTGGAAAACTCACAGATGAACTCCACAGCCTATAAAAATTGAAAAAAACTAAGAAAAAGATATGTCCTGAATGCATAAAATATATGTAGATACTAGCCTATTTTATCCATTTACTACCATAAAATCAACACAAATCTATTATACAAAGTTAAGCTTTATCAAAATTTATGCACACAATCACTTACTGACCATAGATGGTGACATCTGCAGTTGACAGAAATGTAAAGATGCAATATTAACTCACAACTGCATATTTTTAAATTTATTATTTTTTTCTTTTTAATTTGTATCACAACTGCATAAAATTTACCATAGACTACACTGTGCTACTGTGATAATAATGTCCTACTACCACAGACATCTGCTGCTGCTGTGGTGGGCTCAAGTGTTGTGAGGATCCACTTAAAACGCCACGTGACACTAATCAATTTCTGCACTACTTCCCAGTAAACAATGTATCACGGTAGCAAGTGTTCTCTCCTGGGTTTTTTTCCACATATACTTGTTTAATCATGTGTAGGGTAATATCGTAAACCTTGAATAACACCATGAAACCCATACAAAGTGCTACTAGTGATGCTGGATGTGCTCTCAAGAAACAGAGAAAAGTCACGACATAAGAAAAGCTGAATCGCTTGAGATGTACCGTAGATAGAGGTCTGCAGCTGTGGTTGTCCCCTATTTCAGACAGATGATTTATCTTGTAAACAGACGATGTAAACCTATGGTATTGACAAATGCAGTATAGTACTGTAAATGTATTTCATCTTCCTTATGATCTTAACATTTTTCTCTTGCTTACTTTATCGTAAGAGTCCATGTAACATACAAAACATGAGTTAACTGCTTATGTTACTGGTAAGGCTTCCAGTCAACAGTAGGCCACTGGTAGTTAAGTTTTCGAGGAGTCAAATGTTACATGTACATTTTCAACTGCACGGGGGGGTTAGCAACCCTAATCCCCGTGTTATTCAAGGGTTAGCTACATATAAAGTAGGGCACACCTTTTGACTCAGCAATCTAACTTCTAAGAGGAACTTAATAAACAAATGAACAAGAGTACAAAGATTATGAGGGAATTTTTCACTGGGTTCTTAGAGAAAATTTAGAAACGAAGGCATAATATCCATTAAGAGGAGGTCATAAAAACATGTATGGGGAGGACACATAGGTATGTATGTATGCACATGTGTGTATGCAAGTAAACATTTACATAGACATACATCAAAATGTTAACATTGGTTATCTTTGGATAGTGAGATTACGGGCAATTTTAATTTTCTTATAAAAATTGTATAATTAGATCAACAAAATTAACCATCTGAAAATGTTCTGTTTTTATAAGTAAAAAAACGAAAAACAAAAAATCCCAAACGAAAAAGCCATGATAAACACAGAAACACACCTCATCGACTCAGTGAAGACTAAAGCCCAGGTTAAGAATCAAGAGTTAAGAAATGTCAACTTCAGTATTAGACATGGCTTTCTCAAGTTCAAGCAAGTTACTTCCCCTTAGTCAATATTTATTAAAAAAAAAAAAAAAGAAAGATGTAAAAGTTGCTTCTTTTATTTCATTGCCTGTGAAGCTCAAGAGGGACAGGCCTGGGCTTAGAAACAACACAAAAAGTGGCAAAAGCTATCATTTATATGAGATCCTTTCCTTGCATTTGTCTCATTAAAAATTTAAAACCATCCTGCTAGGTAGGCATTAATGTTCTCAGGCTCAAAAGCTGAGAGTTGACAGAACTTTCCAAAACTCAAATAGTTGCTATGTTGGAGATATTGATTCAGAAGTCTCTCTGACCTCAGAGCCTTCGGGAAAAGCTACAGAGAAAAGGGCACTTTTAGACTTTATAACCTTGCAAGTCTCTCAATGCCTCTGATCTTTTACATGGTTATCATACCACTCTTATCTAATTTGCAAAAAAGATAAAACGAGAATAAGCTTGGAGCTTTTAGAGAGCTGGAATAAATATCTGGAGAAGCACGATTTAAATTGGGTACTGCTCTCTGGAACTTGCCCCTCATTTCGATTCAACTCAAAGGCTCAAGATCAAAATGCTTGCTTGAGTGGTCACAAGTGAGGGAAGCAGTGAGAGAGTACGCCCATGTACGTGTGTGAAAGACCACGAAAGACTGAGATAAGCATGGCATCTGACCACTGAAGAAGGAAGCTGGACCAGAATGAGGGAAAATGGACAGCACTTGGGAGGAAAGGAAGCAAGTGGGAAGGACAAAGTTAAACAGGTAGTGAGAGAAGAGGCCATAGGAATGAGGAGGAACTAGGAGGAAAGAAGTATTTTTTCCCTTCCACCTTTTTTCTCTCTCTACTCTTTTCCTTGATGATCTCAGTCACCATTAGGCCTTCAAGACTCCTTTCTGTTTGCATGATTGCCAAATATCTCCATTCTTGCCTTTTCTCCAACTACTGAGCTGACCACATCCATCTACATTTCCTATTAACACTGCAAATCCAACAGGTCCAACCTGAATTCAGCATCTCCTTCATCTCAAGCCTGCTGCTACTTTTATATGCACTTCTCTTATACTTATCAAACATCCATCTAAACCATTCTCTCTCCCCATATTCTTTCAATCGTTCCTTCATCCAACAAATATTTATTGTGCATCTATTATGTCCGATACATTCAGCCACAGCCCTAGATATATCCATTCACTCATGAAGTCGGGTCATTTCTATCTTGGAAATCTCTTCTCTCACTACCTCATGAGCTGCCTAACTCAACTAAATTTGTCTCTAAGACGTCCTGAGAACCCCTCTTGCTTGAAAAATAATATATATTAACTAGTTTTGCATGCTATTCATTCTATAGTGATCATCTAGCACTTGGCACTGTACCTCGGGCACAGAAGGGGTTCCCAATGGAGGTTTAGGGACTGTAAACCAGCTAGAAAGGGAACAGGGGCAGCAGAAGCTAGGAAACGTCTTGAACGAGTATTTGCATAGGAAGCATGGTAAACCGTATGATCTATACACATAACATCAGCTTGACAATCCTTGTGTTTCCGGGGGATGGCTCTGGGAGGCTGGGGAGATCGCTGGAAGCCTTCTGAGAGAAAGCTCCACCTCCCACCGCTTGAGTAGGTCCTCAATAACCACCTGATGAATGTATCACCTTCTGAGGGGACCATGGATATTGTGTTCGCCGTTGTATCCCCAGCCCCTACAACATCTGGGCCCATAGTAGGGATTCAATAAACATCTATGCAGGATTCTCCAAAGGCAAATATTCACCACCTCATGAACGACAAAGACGAAGGGGTTCTGAGGGAAAGAGAAATAGTGCGCGCGGTTTCCTTCCCTATTCCTTCAGGGCTTGGTACAGGGTAAGTGCCAAGGAAATGAATCGCCCTCCTGTACAACTCCAAAATCGGGCCCCTCGCTCTGCAGTCAGGCCCTGGAGCGCGGCCACCATCTGGCCCAGGCCCGCGCTTCCCTCCCTCCCAGCCTGGGCTCCTGTTACCTCCCTGCACACATCTGTGCCCACCACAGGCCAAAGAATTACGCGCTCCCGCTTTCCTGCATCGGCCCGGCCAGTACACCCGAGCCCCCACGTCCCGCCGAGGCTCCGAGGACGCCCGCGGCCCCGGCCTGAGACCCCCCCAGCCCCTGCAGCAGGCGCGCCAGGAGCTCGTCCATGTGCTCGGCCGCTTTCCAGCCGCAGTCCTCTCGGGCTTCAGCGCTGAGCCTGGGAGGCCCGGCCTCCCCGGTCCCTGCCCGGGTCCCTGCCCCGGCCCCTGCCCCGGCCCGCCGCGCTCCCCGGGGCCCGAGAGGCCCGGAAGGAGGCAAGGCGGGAAGTGGCTGCAGCTGTGAGGCGCCAGGGGCGGGAAGCGGGCGGCGGGCCCAGCCGAGGGTCGCGAAGACGCGCGCCCCCAAACGAGGCGACGCTCACTCACCACGGTCCGGCGGGGCAGCGCGCCGGAGGTTCGCGACAGGGCCCGGCGCAGCCTCCGCGACCGGCCCGGGCGGGCGCCCCCGGAGCTCTCAGAGCCGCTGTCGTCCGAGATCACGATGAAATCCTCCATGGCTGCGGGCCCCGACCGAGCCAGCGCGCGGGCGGCCGGAGACCCAGGCAGTGGCGGCGGCGACAACTTCGGTTCCTGCTTCTGAGGTGCAGGTGGCGGCGGCAGCGGCGGCGGCGGGGGCGGGGGTGGCGGGGGCGGCGGCGGCTACAACCCGGGCCATCACCACGCCGGCCCCGCCCCGCCGGGCCGCCAAGCCCCGCCCACAGGCGGCGGGCGGCTGGGGTCAGGGCCGGGGTCGCTGTGCTTCGTGGCGACGCGGGTCCTCCGTTTCCCAGGAGGAAAAAAAAAAAGAAAAATGGAGTCGCAGCCGGCTTCGGCAGGTGTTGGGGCCGGGCGTGCGAGACGCCGAGGCCGCGGGGACTTCCCCACCTGCTTCCAACCGACGAAAGCGTGAAGTGAGGCGCGCCCAGTCCCACCCTGCCCAGGTGTGAAGCGCCTCCCGGACTGAGAGGGCCTTGACTGAGGGGCAGGGAGAGAGGTCCTGGCCCCCGAGTGACCGAAGGTAGGTGTCCTGGCTTCTGGCCGAGCTAGGGGAGAGAGAGAGAGACCCCACTTTTTGGTGCACACGCCCATGTGTATCTGTAGGATAAATGCCTAAAAGCGGACTTAATGGGGCAAAGGCCATGTTTTTGTAGTTTTGATAAATGATGCCAGATTACCCTCCTAAATTGTACCAGTTTTGCGATTTCACCAACAATATGTGTCTCTCAGGAGTTTAAACTGAGATTTAGAGCAGGGGTGTCCAATCTTTTGGCTTCCCCAGGAAGAATTGTGTTGGGCCATACATAAAATACACTAGTGATAGCTGATGACCTAAAGGAAAAGAGTTGCGAAAAAAAAAATCTTTTAATGTTAAACAGGGAGTTAAACAAGTTTGACGTAGACAGTTGTTCAGTTGGTATCAGGATCAGAAGCTGAAAAGGTGCACAAAAGAAGCCATGAAGTAGCAGAGGCCATGAATAATTAGATGTTGTGAATAAGCAGAAGTTATAAAGGTGAAAAAGGTTGTCCCCAGTAGAGGAATCGGTGGGTAGTTGGCTGGTTGGTTGGTTGTAGGGCAGGACCATTAAAATCAAGATAGGACCTATTGGTACACTAAATGTGGGGTATTGACAAAATCCTGCTGCTCAGGCTCCAGCAGTTTTGCAAAATATGTTAACAGATCCAAAGAATAATGTGTTTAATAGGAGGGGAATTTGTTCCTAAAGGAATGGTTATCAGGTGCTCTCCAAGCACTGTCTAATGCAGTGTTTTTCCCACTTTAGTGAGCATCAGAATCCCCTAGAGTGTTTGTTAAGACAGATTGCGGCCGGGTGCGGCGGCTCACGCCTGTAATCTCAGCACTCTGGGAGGCCGAGGCGGGTGGATCACTTGAGGTCAGGAGTTCGAGACCAGCCTGGCCCAGCTCGTCCCTACTAAAAATACAAAAATTAGCTGGGCTTGGTGGCAGGCGCCTGTAATCCCAGCTATTTGGGAAGCTGAGGCAGGAGAATTGCTTGAACCCGGGAGGCGGAGGTTGCAGTGAGCCGAGATCGTGCCATTGCACTCCAGCCTGGGGGACAGAGCAAGGTCCATCTCAAAAAAACAAAAACAAAAAACCCAACAAAACACAGATTGCTGGGTTGCTGGTATGGTTTGGATCTGTGTCCCCACCCAAGTCTCCTGTTGAATTGTAATCCCCAATATTAGAGGTGGGGACTGGTGGGAGGTGATTGGATCATGGGGGTGGTTTCTTATGAATGGTTTAGTACCATCCCTTTGGTACTGTCCTTGTGATAGCAAGTTCTCTTGAGATCTGGTTGTTTAAAAGTGTGTGGCACCTCCCACCTCGCCCCTTTCCCCATGTGATGTCCACTCCCCCTTCGCCTTCTGTCTTGATAGTAAGGTTCCTGAGACCTCCCCAGAAGCAGATGCTCCTATGCTTCCTGTACTGCTTGCTGAACCGTGAGCCAATTAAACCCCTTTTCTTTATAAATTACTCAGTCTCAGGCATTTCTTTATAGCAATTCGAGAATGAACTAACAATCACACATCAGATTTTCTGATTGAGAAAAAGAATTTTGGGGGTGGGGCCCTGAAATTTGCATTTCTAACAAGTGCCCAGGTGATGTGGATGCTGCTAGTCTGGGGACCACACTGTGAGAACCACTGGTCTGGTGGACGGGGAGTTTATGCCCAGCAGATTTCAGACATTCTGGTCCAATGGGTGAAGTCACCCTTGTGAAAGGATTCATTAAGTTGTCTTCATCTAAAGCTATTAAACATTTAGGGTTGTGATCTCTCACACCTGTAATCCCAGCACTTTGGGAGGCCGAGTTGGGAGAATAGCTTGAGGCCAGGAGTTTGAGACTAGCCTGGGCAATATAGCAAGACCCTGTCTCTACAAAAATAAAAACAAATTAGCCAGGTGTGGTAGTGCATGCCTGTGGTCCTAGCTACTCAGGCAGCTGAGGCAGGAGGATCCCTTGAGCCCAGGAATTGGAGGCTGCAGTGAGCTATGATACTGCCCGTGCACTCCAGTCGGGGCAATAGGGTGAGACCCTGTCTCAATAAAACAAAACGAAACAAAATACACAACCATTTGGTGTGTCTGACTACCTGCTTGCTGGAACACTGTCTTCTGTAGGTTTCTGTGATGCTGTGCTTCTCTCACCACTTTTTTTTAGTCTCCTTAGCTGACTCCTCTACTCACTCCTTAAACTCTTGATGTCCTTTAGAGTCCTGACATCGGCCACCTTTACACACGGGACCTCTTCCCTCTACAATCTCAACTATTCCCTGGCTTCCGTGATTGGTTTTATGCCAATGGCTGCCACGAGTTTATCTCAGCCCAGTGCTGTCCTTAAAACTCCAGTTGTATACATCCAAACATCTGCTGAAGCTCGTAGGCCTCTCAGGTTGAATAAGTCTAAAGCCAAACTCACCTTTATGCTCCCCACACCCACAAAAAAGCCTGCTCTCTTTGTGTGTCTTATGGTGATGGCTCCACCAGCCAGCAATTGCTGAAGTGAAAAACCTGAGCATTGCACTTGATTTCTCCCCTTTCCTCAACAAGTCCTGTCTGTTTTACCTCCTAAACATCTCCTGCATCCCTCTACTTCTTTTGGCCTCTGCTGCTGATTCTAGCCAAGCTCTGGCCTACTCTACTGTGGCAAGACACAAGAGTGTTCAGATTGTTTCTTTCTCATCAGCCATCCTGCCTGAAATACAGGAAACTCAGGACCCCTGGTGGTATAATACGAGAACAGCTTAAAAGTACCCTGCCCTTACTTGGCAACCCAGGTGGGATGAATACTGGCTGTGAAGTTGCCCTCCTTAAAACTATAAGTAATGTCACTTATGTTTCCTTGGCCATCCTGGATTTGTCTTGAAGTGTGCCGTTTACCCAAGACTTCCAAAGTGATTGTATGTTTTTCAGAAATTTGTGTATTTTTTTTAAGGTGACACTTTTTCATGGACTCACTCCCCCCAAACCATACATTAGTCTCATGTAAATTGAGAGGCTAATGTAGTATTTTATGCATCCAGTGAATACTGTATTTGGTGAGTACCTGCTAGATGCTAGGCTTATGTTAGGGGTCGGGGATAAAGCAGTGAGCAGGACAGCTATTGCCTCTGTTCTCAAAGAGCTTAGCAGTTAAGGAGGTATCACTAGTTGGTTAATGAAGAAAAAATTGTTTCTTTTCTTTTAAAATAATTTTTAATGAAAAATTCATACATGAAAAAATGTGTGAAGATGCAAATCAAAACCACATTGAGATCCTACTTTATACCCATTTAGGATGGCTATTTTTTTAAAAAACAGAAAACAAATTTGGGAAGGATATGGAGAAACGAACCACTGTGCGTTGCTGGTAGGAATGTAAAATGGAGAAGCAGCTGTGAAAAATAGTGTGGCAGTTTCTCAAAAAGTTAGATGTAGAATTACCGTATGATTCAACAATTCTACTCCTAGGTATTTGCCCAGAAAAACTGAAAACGGGACTCAAACAGGTACTCGTCTGCAAATCTTCACAGCAGCATTATTTCTAATAGCCGAAAGGTAGAAACAAGTCTTTCTCAGCAGATGAATGGATTAAAAAAAGTGGTATATACATATAATAGAATAATATATTCAGCCATGAAACGGAATTAAATTCTGATAACATGTCACATGGATGAACCTTGAGAATATTATGCTAAGTGAAATAAGCCAGATACAAAAGGACAAATATTATACAATTCCATGTTTATGAAGTACCTAGAATAGGCAAATTCACAGAGACAGATAATGGAATAATGGTTTTCAGGGGTTGGGGAAGGGGAGAATGGGGAGTTATTGTTTAATGGGTATTGAGTTTCAGCTTGGGATGACAAAGAGTTCTGGAAATGGATGGTGGTGATGGTTGCACAACTTTGTGAATGAACTAATGCCACCGAATTGTATATTTAACATGGTTATAATGGTAAATTTTGTGTTACGTCTATTTTACCAAAATAGAACACACTATGTGCATGGTTTTCTTTTATAAAATTTAAAAGCATTACAGACAAGGCTAAAGGCCCCTTTTGCCACCTCCCCTATCCAGATTCGCAATTCCCCCTTTTCAGTGCTGTTATGTTTATTCCTCTAGAGCTGCTTCTGTGTATTTACCTGAATTCATGTGTACTTACTAAAATTAAATACATTTTTAGCTTTATCGAATAACATATCTGCTCTGGTATAGAGTTGTTTATTTTTGAGACGAAGTCTCACTCTATCACCCAGGCTGCAGTGCAGTGGCACGATCTTGGCTCACCACAACCTCCGCCTCCTGGGTTCAAGCGATTCTCATGCCTCAGCCTCCCGAGTAGCTGGGAGTAGCTGGGCATGCACGCCACCATGCCCGGCTAATTTTTGTATTTTTTTTTTTCAGTAGAGACGGGGTTTCACTGTGTTGACCAGTCTGGTCTTGAACTCCTGACCTCGTGATCCGCCTGCCTTGGCCTCCCAAAGTGCTGGGATTACAGGCGTGAGCCACCGCACGCAGCCTGCTATTGAGATTTGAAACCATCATTTGTGGTAAAAACATTCTAAATACAAAGCTTCCTGCCTTATTAATGGGGATTTTTTTTTTTTTGGTGGTGGTTATTCATCTTTAAAATATTTTTTCTTTTTTCTATTTTTCATTACATGGCAGGGTCAGTGCCTGCAGACCCGCTTTTGTTTATGCTAAAGCCAGCTAGCTCAAGTTTCTCCCTGCTCTAGGGAACATTCTGTCCCTTCTGTGGGATTCCAGGTCTAATCTTCCAGTTTCAGGGCACTCTTAGCTTTTCCACTGGATTGCTTCAGCAGGCGGCCTCTCAGTTTACATAACTTTATTTAAATCATTTTCTTATACTTTCTCCCTGCTTCCTTCCCATCTTCAAATTTGCTGTGATATCAAGGCCTTTGTAAAAATTTTGTTTCATTCCCTATGTTTGAAGAATCCTCATTTGAGAAAGTTAAAGCAATTGAGAATGGTTACGAAGCAGAATGTGTAACTCCATCATATTTTGATAACATCTTTCCAGATATCTCTAAATGGCCGATACTCACATGTGCAAAATTTTTACATAAATGGGATCAGACTATGCATATTGCATCACAGTTGGTTTTCCTAAATTGATATGTCCTTATGGTTTTCTGTGTCAGTGAACATGGATCTATAGTATCCATATTGTCTATTGGCTCATATTTTAAAATAGCGTATTTGCTTTTATATAGAAAACCACAAAGAAGCAAGCAAAAAAATATACCACGTTCTCCCATTCTTGGTATCCCTCATTGAACAGTTTGTAAAACTAAAAGAAACATCTTGTGAGTTCAGTAAATTCTTGCTACCAAATGAAAGTGCTACAAAATGAAAAGTGAAAGTTGAAAGCCACCCTCTCTTTCCTAGTTCTTCTTCCTAACACTAAATACCTTTATTAGTTTCTTGTAAATCCTTCAAAACATACTTACTTACTACACATACTTATCTGTTCTAACACACCCTAAAAAAATCACACTGTACAGTTATTTACTTTGCTTTTTTTAATTTATCATGGGCATTATTTCCTAACTGCAGGGTAAACATATCTGTCACTTTTTAACAGCTTACATTAAAAAGTCATTTGTTAGGCTGTGCCATAATTTATTTAATTGGTTTTCTATCATGGATATTTTGGTTGTTTCTAGGGTTTTTGTGTATTTTTGTTATTACTATTACCAATTATGTTATAACAACATCTTTGAGCTTCTAAGAAGTCTTGCCAGCATATCTGCAGGGAAATTCTTTTTTTTTTTTTGAGACGGAGTCTCATTCTGTCACCCAGGCTGGAGTGCAGTGGCACCATCTCGGCTCACTGCAAGCTCTGCCTCCCGAGCTCACACCATTCTCCTGCCTCAGCCTCCCGAGTAGCTGGGATTACAGGCGCCCGCCACCACGCCCGGCTAATTTTTTTTGGTATTTTTAGTAGAGACGGGCTTTCATCCTGTTAGCCAGGATGGTCTCGATCTCCTGACCTTGTGATCTGCCTGCCTTGGCCTCCCAAAGTGCTGGGATTACAGGCGTAAGCGACTGCACCCGGCCCGGGAAATTCTTAAGCATGGGGGACTGGGTTAGAAGATGTGTACTTTACATATTGATAGAAATTACCAAATTGTCATCCAGAAAGGTTGCACCAAATAACGTATCAACAAAAGCACTTGAGAGTGCTTATTTCCCCAAATTCTTCAAGCGCTGGTTATCAGACTTTTTAGTTGTTGCCAATCAAATAATTTAAGGTTGGTGTCTTGTCCTGATCGCCTTTACTTCATTATGAGTGAAGTTATGACACTTTTAAAGTGCTCATTGGCTATTTGTAGCTTTTTCTTTAAACTGTGTTCATATACGTTGACTTTTTTCTCGTATGCTGTTCATCTTTTTCAGTAACAGTGAAATCTATATGAATAGCTAACATTTACAAAGTATTACATTGCTTGCATATTCAACAAGACACCAAATAATGAACATTTAGGATGTTTACAGTATTATCTTGCTGCTTTAAACATTCTTGCACATGCATCTTTATACTCTGGACCAGATATCTATCTGTTTAAGTTAAATTTCTGGAAGTGGAATTGCTGATTTAAAGTTGAATTATTTGTCCAAATGTTCCAAATAGCATTGTGTGATAGGGGAATGGTCCAAGTGAGGAAGTAGGAAAGAAAGGAACTAAACAGTTACTCCCAATTGCAAGGCCAGTCAGCTCTAAATTAGAGTTTAGTTAGCAGGCTAATTGATGATATCATCCTACCTGCTTTCATCAATAAGCTTTGTAAAATCCTAACTCTCTTTCTCTATTTGAGTGCCCAGACCTCCTGGGAGTCTGCAAATTCTAGGGTTAAAAAAAAAAAAAAGAAAAAGTAATTTTGTAATTTTCAGGTGAGCAATAGTATTAAAAATTATAAGCACATTCTGAATCATTTTATGACCATACAACTCCAACATTGGCTTTATATTTCTGTTTATAGTTGCCTGCATTGGTGCATAATGTTTTTGTCTTTTTTTTTCGAGACGGATCTTGCTCTGTCCCCCAGGCTGGAGTGCAGTGGCGCCATCTCGGCTCACTGCAAGCTCCGCCTCCCTGGTTCACGCCATTCTCCTGTCTCAGCCTCCCAAGTAGCTGGGACTACAGGTGCTCGCCACCACGCCTGGCTCATTTTTTGTATTTTTAGCAGAGACAGGGTTTTACCGTGTTAGCCAGGATGGTCTCGATCTCCTGACCTCGTGATCCGCCTGCCTTGGCCTCCCAAAGTGCTGGGATTACAGGCGTTAGCCACCGCGCCTGGCCAGGTGCATAATGTTTTAAGGCACTATGGTAGTTCATGAATTTTAACTAAGTGGAGGGACGTAGTGGGAGAATTGAGCCAGTTTACTCATGGGGCAGGTGGACTCCAGGGCAAGCAGAGCTCAAAAGAACCTGGGCAAAAGCAATCCTTTAAATTAGAAGAATGTAGGAAATGATTTGAGGGAGGATGAGTTGAACAAATCCTGTCTTTGTACAACTTGTTCATTAGCAGCAAGTGTAGTAGGAAACAATGACATTGTTTTACATTTCTGATTTGAGTAATAATTGGATTAGGACACCAATTCAAGCCAAATTGCATTAATGACCACAATGTCCACCTTAGTTTTACAGGAGTTACTGGGTAACTGCATAAAACCAGGCATTCCAGGATTGTTTGGAGGTGGTTTTGACCAAGTATGAGGTCTACCTTGAGGTAGCAAAGAACTGAAGTTATTAACACCATTTTGTACAGAATAATTATCTGAACATTTTCTGCATTCATGTTATTGACAAAATCAAATAGACAAAAGTTGGTGTGCTCTCATGTTTTGTTCTAATATGCATTTAATTAATAACAATATATAAAATGCTATTTTTCTTTGTTCCAATGTTACTTTCTTGTGAAAAAAGACATCCAAGACAAAAATCTACTCCTCATTAAGTTGTCCTTTGTCCTAGTTACCATTGCATATTCAGTTTCACATATTTTAACAATATTGTGGCTAGACTTTGGATTTATACATTTCACTTAGCATACTGTGAATATTTTCCAATTTTGCAAATCTGTTTGTTATCTCCCTTTATGCTCTTATACATTCTTTGTTGACCACCATCGTGACCACCATCACCAGGCAAATGTTGTTTGCCCAGGTATGTAAGCCTGTACATATTTCTCCATAATCATGTAAGCCTCTCCAAAGATACACAGACACATGTACACCACATAGAAATATATAAAATATATGTTAGAGATTGTGAATTTGTCATTTGCTTTTACTAAAGTGAGATCATAAACTATATTTCTTAACCACTTTTTTTTTGCTTAATTCATCCGGACAGCCACCAGATCAATACACTACAGATCCTACTTGTTTTAAATAGTGACATAGTTATTCCTACTGTAGAGGTACATGTTTATTTACTTTTTCCCCATCGATGGTCATTCAAGCTGTTTTCATGTTTTTTGTCATTACAGTGTCACAGTAAGTCTCAGATTCGACCTTACATTGTTAGGAGTAGGATCACTAGATCAAAGGGTATGTATATTTTTGGTTTTAGTGTATAAGGCCATGTTACTTACTTTAAAAGGTTGTAGGTCATATCACCCAGTATCAATGTGTGGACCTTATTTGGATCTCAGTTCAAACAAAATAGAAAAAGTATGACATTTACAAGACAGTTGGAAATTTGAACACAGGGTCAGGTGTGGTGGCTCATGCCTGTAATCCCAGGTCCTGGGGAGGCTGAGGTAGGAAGATCACTTGAGCCCAGGAGATCGAGGCTGCAGTGAGCTATGATCGTGCTACTGCGCTCCAGCCTGGGCAGGGAGCAAGACCCCGTCTCTTAAAAAAAAATTTGAACACTGCGTAGATGTTTCACTAAATTAAGGACTTTTTGGTTTTCTATTTTTAGATGTAATAATGGTCAAGAGACATTCTGAAATATTTATGGATAAAATAATTTGCTTCAGAAAGGTATCGGGGAGAGACAAGTGGATGGAAACGGATAAAATCAATGGCCTTGAATTGACAATTGTTGGAGCTGGTATAATGAGAGTCCATTATACCACTGTCTTCCTTTTAGATATGTTAGAAATTCTCCACAATAATTTATAAAGCTGTAATAATTCACCCTATATTATCAATGTATGAGAAAAATGATTACCTTACATTTCCCTTGGTAATGGGTGTTACTACTTTTATTTTTGTCAATCTGATGTGTGCAAAGAGGTATTTGCTGCTATAGTTTGTATTTACCTTACTGCTAGTGAGATTGATTATCTTGAGAAAGTGTAACACTTCCTTTTTGGCAGCTAGGAGTCAGGTTATGGTGTTCCCAAACAAACATAAAGAATACTTTCTAGAATATAAATGGGATATAGACAAGGCTACTGCATGACCATGTCTGGAACAAAATAGAGAAAAGCCATTTTGCAACCATGGAAACAATAAAACATTCTCCATTTCTAACTGGAGTGACTGCTGCTCATTTACCAATGACGACTGTAGTCTTACCTGAGTCCTACTTCCTAGATTAGAATTAAGATATCCCAGCCACTGCATTGCCCTAACTTATTAACAACCCTCAACTCACAGCTAATCCTCACTTCTCCAGCTTTTCTTGAAATAATCTAGTACAAGCCCAAATCCTATGAGAAGCCCCTTTCAATTCCTTGTTGAGACCTCTACAGTTCCTTTGGAGTGCTTTCCCCGCTCCTGCAGCAAGGTAAATAAACCAAACTATTTTCTACTATAGAAATGTTCCTGATGGCCTTCAGTCAGTGGGCTTTAAAACAATCTTTTTAAAGTTTGTCAATTTGGATTTCTTCTTCTGTGGAACATTTTCCCAATTCAGTGGGTAGTTTTGAAATTTTTCCTTTTGTCTGAGAGTCAGTTTCATTTTTACCTACCCTACTCTTTAAAAATATTTTTCTGGTCAGGCATGGTAGCTGTAATCCCAGCAGTTAGGGAGGCCGAGGTGGGTGGATCACCTGAGGTTAGGAGTTCAAGACTAGCCTGGCTAACGTGGTGAAACCTCGTCTCTACTAAAAATACAAAAATACAAAAATTAGCTGGGCGTGGTGGTGGGTGCCTGTAATCCCAGCTACTTGGGAGGCTGAGGCAGGAGAATCACTTAAACTTGGAAAGTGGAGGTTGCAGTGAGCCGAGATTGCACCACTGCACTCCAGCCTGGGTGACAAGAGCCAGATTCCGTCTCAAAAAAAAAAAAAAAAGTTTTTGTGGGTACATAGGTGCATATATTTATGGGTTGCATCAGACACTTTGATACAGGCATGCAATGTGTAACAATCACATCAGGGTAAATGGGGGTAAACCTCAAGCATTTATCCTTTGTGTTACAAACTCTCCAATTATACTCTTATGTAAAAATGTACAATTAAATTATTTTTGGCTATAGTCCCCTCCGTTATGCTAGCAAATACTAGGTCTTATTCATTCTAACTACTTTTCTTGTACCTGTTAATCATCCCCACTTCCTCCCAACCCGTGTTCTTTTCTAGGATCCATATGTACTACCTAGAAGAAGTAAAAGATAAGGATTCCCATTCAGGTTACATCACTCCAGGTTTGATGACGTTAGCAAGTATTTTCAGGGTTTTGTGAGTTCTCCAGTAAGGCTACTGGGGGTTGAGGCTGCAGTGTTGCTAAGTTGGACCTCCTTTTGCTCTAGACTCTCTTCTTAACTACCGATCTAGTTTGGCGATGCCGATAATGTGCGTGTTCAACGTGTGTGTGTGTGTGCACTCACACGCGTGTGTGTGTGAGTGCATTTACCACTTATTGCTCATTTTGTAAGGTATTGAGGGAGAAAATTGCTAATACAATTTCATTTCATCATCTTATCAGAAGTCTGATATTTCTATTATATTTTGATTTATATATTTACAAGCGCTTATGTGAGATATATAAAAATTCAAGTTAATTGTTATTTTACTGGTATGAAATATCACCATTTGTCCCTTTTAGTGCCTTTCATCTTGAGTCGGTTACATAATATTATAACATACATAACAATTCTTTGATGTGCTGGGAAAATATTGATATTTAAGCCCACCTGTTTTTATCCAGTATGTAACTCTTTCACCATTCAGATAACTAGACGGAGTCATCCTTTGCCTTAAAGAAGATGGTCACAGTGGAACCAGAATACAAAAAGACACATTCTTGGCTTGTGAATGTCAAAGCTGGGGCTCAGGTATAAGATATTCGGAGCCAGTTTCTTCCCCCTCAGAGGAAGTCATGTTGCTTGCTCTATTAGTTCTATTTCCTTAGATGTGACTTCTCTCCTTCGTGCGGGGTGGTGTTTCTCATTTTTAGTGTTAGAGTTTTCCTCAAATATTTTGTCATTCTTGGTTGGGTGTTTGTCTTAATTTTTGAAGTTCCCTGTTAGCTCACATGTGAGTGCTGGATTTTTTCATAGCATCTTGTTGCCAGTAATTTCAGGAAGGAATTTGGACTTGCAATGGGATAGGGTTTGTTAGCATCCAGTCTTCTGGGACAGGCATGTGTGTGTGTTGGGGGAAACCACATAGTTACCGTGGGCACTGCAACGCCCTGCCTCTCTGGCTCAGGTGCTCACACTCGCACTTACTGCTCTTAAGCTTCTGCTGCCAGTTGCTTTGCAAACGCTGGAGAAGGTTACTCTTAGGTGCCCAGGGCTCACTCCTGTTTCCTCATATCCGCTGCTCCTGAGGTTGGAGAGCCATCAAGTTGATCTTACCTTTTGTTGCGGTTTTCTCCTCTGGATGTTTTAGGTTATGATTTTCTCCTTCAATCTGACACCATTTGCTCTCCATTTTTCTGGGATTTCCTTCTAATTCCTGCAGACTAATGATTATCAACATATCAGGCCTCAACACTATTCTAATCAATTTTCTCTCCTTCACACACTTCCTGAGAGAGTCATCTACATTAGCAGGCTCCATTTTCTAGCCTCATATTCACTTCTCAACCCACCCCAATCTAGCTCCCACTCCTCATTAGTCAGCAGAGATAGTGCTCACTCAGGTCCCCTGACCTCTGTGGTGGCTTTAAAACATGTCCACAAATTCCTTAGAAGTCCCTCCTTCAAAAGGCAGGTCTAATTTCCCTCCCTTTAAGTGTGGGTTGTATTTGGTTGACTTGCGTATGATAAATAGAATGTGTCAGAAGTGATGGTGGGTGATTTCCAAGTCTGGGTTGAAAAAGACAATGTGACTTCAACGTTTCTCTCCTGCATAGATTGCCTACTCTGGGAGAGCCAGGTGTGAGTGGGCCTTGGTGGATGAGGATCCTTCAGGCCTACTGGCCTTTTAGATGGCTGCAGCCTCATGAGACACTGGGCCCAAATCACTCAGCTGAGCAGCTCCTGGATCCTTCACTTTCAGAAACTGCATGAGTATCTTAATCTGTTCATGCTTCTGTGACAGAATACCTAAGACTGGGTCATTTATAAAGAACAGAAATTCATTTCCTCACTGTTTCTGGAGGCTGGGAAATCCAAGATCAAGGTGCCAGCACGGGTACGTGGTGAGGGCCTTCTTGCTGCATCCTCTGGGAGAGAGGAATACTGTGTCCTCACATGGTTGAAGAGGAGAAGAGAGAGCTAAGCAAATGCTGCAAGAAGCCTCCTTTATAAGGGCCTCAATCCCATTAATGAGAGAGGAAACTTCATGGCCTAATCATCTCATAAACACCCCACCCCTTCATACTGTCACATTGGCAACACCTGAATTTTGGAGGGGACGCATTCAAACCACAGCAATCAGTTAATATATATTTGTTGTTGTAAGGTGCTGAAGTTTAGGGTAATTTGTTACACAGCAATAGATAAGGAATACAACCTACACATTGTTATATCTAAAGGATGCCACGACTTCTGGGCAGCATTTGACACTGTTGACCTCTCCCTCTCTGAAACACTCTTCCTTTTAATTCCACCACACTACATTCTTCTACCTCCCCAATCCTTCCTTCTCATTCCTTTGCCAGTTCTTTCTCCTCTACAGTCAATTCAGTGATGAGCTCTTTAAAGTCTTCTTCTCTTTTCAATCTAATCTTTCTCAGAGTTCTCACTCAGCCTCTCAGTAAATATGCAGTTGACAGTTTCTTCATCCAACCCAGACGTCTTCCCAGAACAATTCACCTACATTTGAAACTGTTCGCTCAGCATTATCCTTCATCACCCCCAAAGCACCTCAGTCTCTACTCAGAAAACAAATCGTCTTTCCCTCAAAACTTGGTTCTCTTTCTGTGTTTTCTATTTCAGTGAATAACACTACCACCATCTATCCAGTTGCTTATAGCCCGCCATGCACCTCTCTCTCCTTAACCACGTATCTAATCCATTTCCAAGCCTGCTTAACTCCTGCATCATCTCTTAAATCTCCTCTGCTATCCAAGCCATGATTCTTTGTCACCAGGACTCTTACTGTAGCCTTCAAACCTATTCCCTTACATCTACCCTAGGCCCATCTCCTGTCCATTGTCCATACTATTGCTTGAGGGATATTTTCAAAACACAAATCTGATCATGTTTCTTTTCTTTTTTAAATGTCTTTTTGTTCTGCTTTAATGCATTTAAAGGCTTTAATCATCTCCTATCAGTCTTTGACTAAAACCCCCAAATCCTTAAGATGACCTGCCAGTCTCTGTCTTCTTATCACAGCCTACATCTCTAGTCTCATTGTGCCACACTCCCCACTTGCTCCCTGAAATTCAGCCATAGTGACCCTTCTAACATGGTATGTTCCCCCTTGACCCAGGCAGGGCCTTTATGGGAGCCTCTATGAAATGCTTAGTCCCTGGCAGATCTCAGCACAGCATCCCTAGGTCATGGAAAACTCTCCAAACTTCCAATCTATGTCAAGAACATATCTTACAACTTTCTGGAGAATTGGGGCCCTTTTCTCTAGGTCATAGCCTAAGTTAATAATTGGGCCTAGAGGTGGTACCTTTGATTAACATTTGCCCCTCCCTCTTCAACTGTGAGTGCCGTGAGAGCGTGGAGAATGCCCGACTGTGAACACTGTTGGAGCTCAGTGCCCGGCACAGGGTCCAGTAACCTCGGAGACATTTGATGAATATTTGGGACTGACTGTTCCTTGAAAATTTGAAAGGACTTGCACATAAAAATCTTTGATCTGGTGCCTTTTTATGGAATGTTTCTTTCAGTACTTGTTTTTCAAAGTTTTTTTTTTTTAACTTCTGATTTTATGGTTCTTCTTGAACCAATTTTGGTAATTCATATTTTCTCAAAAAATGTCTGATTCAAGACTTACACATTCATCAGGAAAGAATTGTACAAACTATCTTATTATAATGGGGGAAATCACATTTGTGGTTTAATCTCTTCTTGTTTTTTATATGGTATATTTATACCCCAACCCACTTTAGGCTTAGTGTGAGCTTGTCTGTGTCATTGCTTTGATATTTTTCCTTTAAGAACCAGATTCTCTCTTTGTAATTTACAGTTAGAAAGTTATGTAATTTTTATAGCCTTTCTTAAAACAGCTTTGTTGAGGCACAGTTTACATACCACAATATTTACACATGTTAAGTGTTTTAATGATTTTTAGTATATTTATAGGGTTGTGTAACCACCATCACAATCAAGTTTTAGAACATTTTGATCACCCCCCAAAAATCCCCTGCTTTTGTTTATTTGTAACCAATCCCTATTCCTACCCATAGGTTCAGGCAACTGCTAATCTGCTTTCTGTCTCTAGGTTTAATGCTTCGTCTGGACATTTCATATACATGAAATCATATAATATCTGATCTTTTGCATCGGGCTTCTTTCATTCAATGTACTGGTTTTGAGGTCATCCATGTTGTAGCATGTATCAATATATCATTTCTTTTTTTGTTGTTGTTGAGACAGAGTCTCGGTCTGTTGCCCAGGCTGTAGTGCAGTGGCATGATCTCAGCTCACTGCAAGCTCCACCTCCCAGGTTCACACCATTCTCCTGCCTCAGCCTCCTGCGTAGCTGGGACTGCAGGGCCCACCACACCCGGCTAATTTTTTTTGTATTTTTGGTAGAGACAAGGTTTCACCATGTTAGCCAGGATGGTCTTGATCTCCTGACCTTGTGATCCACCCGTCTCGGCCTCCCAAAGTGCTGGGATTATAGGTGTGAGCCACTGCGCCAGGCCCTTTTATTTCTTAATAGTATTCTATTGTATAGATAGACTGCATTTCACTTGTCTGTTTACCAGTAGATTAACATTTGGTTCTTTCCACTTTTTGGCTGTATGAATAATGCTGCTGTGAACATCCCTGTGCAAGTCCATGTGGACATATAATTTCATTTCTCTTTATTACCTAGGAATGGAATGGCTGGGTAATATGGTAAATTTGTGATTAACCTTTTAAAACGCCACCAGACTGTTATTTCACATTCCCATTGAGAGGTGACAGCGTGCTGGCAGTCCTCACAGCCCTCGCTCGCTCTCGGTGCCTCCTCTGCCTGGGCTCCCACTTTGGCGGCACTTGAGGAGCCCTTCAGCCCACCGCTGCACTGTGGGAGCCCCTTTCTAGGCTGGCCAAGGCCGGAGCCCACTCCCTGAGCTTGCAGGGAGGTGTGGAGGGAGAGGCGCGAGCAGGAACCGGGGCTGCGTGCGGCGCTTGCGGGCCAGCTAGAGTTCCGGGTAGGCGTGGGCTTGGCGGGCCCCGCACTCGGAGCAGCCGGCCGGCCCTGCTGGCCCCGGGCAATGAGGGACTTAGCACCCGGGCCAGCGGCTGCGGAGGGTGTACTGGGTCCCCCAGCAGTGCCAGCCCACCGGCGCTGCGCTTGATTTCTCGCCGGGCCTTAGCTGCCTTCCCGCGGGGCAGGGCTCTGGACCTGCAGCCCGCCATGCCTGAGCCTTCTCCCGCCTCCGTGGGCTCCTGTGCAGCCCGAGCCTCCCCGACGAGCACCGCCCCCTGCTCCACAGCGCCCAGTCCCATCGATCACCCAAGGGCTGAGGAGTGCGAGCGCATGGCGCGGGACTGGCAGGCAGCTCCACCTGCAGCCCCGGTGCGGGATCCACTGGGTGAAGCCAGCTGGGCTCTTGAGTCTGGTGGGGACATGGAGAACCTTTATGTCTAGCTCAGGGATTGTAAATACACCAATCGGCACTCTGTATCTAGCTACTCTGGTGGGGCCTTGGAGCACCCTGTGTCTAGCTCAGGGATTGTTAATACACCAATCGGCACTCTGTATCTAGCTCAAGGTTTGTAAACACACCAATCAGCACCCTGTGTCTAGCTCAGGGTTTATGAGTGCACCAATCGACACTCTGTATCTAGCTGCTCTGGTGGGGCCTTGGAGGACCTTTGTGTGGATACTCTGTATCTAACTAATCTGATGGAGACGTGGAGAACGTTTGTGTCTAGCTCAGGGATTGTAAACGAACCAGTCAGCGCCCTGTCAAAACAGACCACTGGGCTCTACCAATCAGCAGGACGTGGGTGGGGCCAGATGAGAGAATAAAAGCAGGCTGCCCCCCTCCCCCCCAGCCAGCAGTGGCAACCCGCTCGGGTCTCCTTACACATTGTGGAAGCTTTGTTCTTTCACTCTTTGCTTTAAATCTTGCTGCTGCTCACTCTTTGGGTCCACGCTGCTTTTATGAGCTGTAACACTCACCGCAAAAGGCTGCAGCTTCACTCTTGAAGCCGGCGAGACCAGGAGCCCACCAGGAGGACGAACAACTCCGGGTGCGCTGCCTTAAGAGCTGTAACACTCACTGCAATGGTCTGCAGCTTCACTCCTGAGCCAGTGAGACCCCGAACCCACCAGAAGGAAGAAACTCCGAACACATCCAAATATCAGAAGGAACAAACTCCAGACGCGCCACCTTAAGAGCTGTACCACTCACCGCGAGGGTCCGCGGCTTCATTCTTGAAGTCAGTGAGACCAAGAACCCACCAATTCTGGACACACCATCAGCAATGTTGAGGTATGATTTACCTACCACAACCTCACCAATACTTGTCACTTTTTCTGTGAAAGGTCAGATAGTAAATATTTTAGAATTTGCAGACCACTGTGGTCTCCGTAGCAGCTACTCAATTCTGCCATGATGGTGTAAAAGCAGGCATAGACCATACATTATAAATAAATGGGAGGGCTGTATTGCAATAAAACTTTATTATACAGAAACAGGTGGTTCTGTAATTTACCAACGTCTTACCTAATTATAGCTATTCTAGTGGTAGCTCATTATGGCTTTAATTTGCATTTCTCTAATGACTAATGATGTCAAGCATCTACTCGTGTGCTCGTTAACAGTTTGTATATCTTCCTCGGTGAAATGTTTGTTCAAATATTTTACCCATATTTTAATTGAATTGTTTGTGTACTTACCATTGCGTTATGAGAGGCCTTTATATATTCTAGATACAAGTCCTTGATCAGGTATATGATTTGCAAATATTTTTTCTAGTCTGTTATTTTTCTTTTTATTTTCTAAGTGATGTCTTCTTAAGAGCAAAAATTTTTTAAATGTTTATGCAGTTTAATTTATCAGATTTTTCTTTATGCATTAGGCTTTTGAAGGACTCTGTCTAATCTGTCATGGGTGAGCAGTAACTATCTGGGGCTGGTGGCGTGGTGGTAAAAAGAGTTTACCAAGACAGTTGCAGGTAAAGAAAGGCAGATGTATTAGAGAAAGTAGGAAAATACATTGCAAGGAAGCAACAGGCAAGTTTGCAAGAGAGAAGCTAACTACAAGGAGGCAAAGGCTTGCTGGGGATTTTATAGGGTGATGCTTGTGCTGTGTGCTGAAGGGGTCTTTGTGCAGTATTGATAACACCAAGGTTCCAGTGAGCTAACCTGCAGTTTTCTGTCAGCCGAGGGTCTGGTGATAGGTGCAGGAAGACTGTGAGTTATTTGCCCAAGAGGGCTACGTGTCCTGCACCATGAAGAAAGGCAAACTTACAGCTTATCTGCCTTCTCTTTTTGCTTTCCCTTAGTCCCACCAGCCTGACTCCTTTTCCCTAATTAAGACTCTACATTTTCTTGCTGACAGAGCAATAATGACAAATCTTTGTCATGTGGGTGAAGGTCTCATCTTCCAACTGCTTCCTGCTGACCAGGGGCATAGAGTTGGCCCTACCTGGGATTACTGGCCTGTTAGGAGGTTATATGGGCCTAAACCCCGGAGTTGGGACTTGAATTGGGCAGGGTGACTGTGGGACTATGGGGGAACAGCATTTATTTAGCAGCCTAAAATTTTGTCCTGCTGTGTTTAAAGGAGAGTTAATGGAGTACCCTTAATGGCTGATTCCATTGCTGCAGTAACATTTTGGTTTGAAATTGTTGTATTCTAGAAGGCACAAAATGAGATATTGCATTAACAATGAACGGTACAAATGAACTCCTATGAGCATTATTACAGGTGGGAGAAGTGGGGTCTGACAGATAAAGATTTCTAAATATTAATGGGATAAGGGAAAATTGAGAAAAAGATGTAGATGTATTAGGATGAGGAGTTGTCTAGTCTTGAACCCCTATTCCTATATATTCCATCCCCGTTGCTGAATTGTTTATAGGCATAAAGTCATCATCATCAATCTTGCAGGCATTAACTTTGTTGTTTCCCCGCAATAGAGAAAGCCTGTGGGGGTCCACAGTGAGCTGATCAGAGTCGTCATATGGCACCTGTTCCTGGTGTACCTGATTATAGTTGAGGGCAGAATTGCAATGCACTTGTGTTAAAGCCCCTAGGAAAGGGCCGAACCACTTGGAGTTTCTAATGCAGAGGTTTGCCTTACAGGCCATCTCTGGTGCCTTCCCGATCCACTTTGTCATGGTGGATGATTGCCATGAGGCATCCATTGGCCTAGGTCCCCCTCTTAAACCTGCGTTTTTGGTGTGTGTGTAAGTGATGTAGTCGAATCCAGATTATTGGGCTTGTATGTTAACAATTTCTTCTATAGATAGTGTGACAGCTAGGAAGGAGTGTAATGTCATCCTCAAGTGCCTGCCTGTGTGGGCATATTCAGCAGTCAGTATTGTGTGTTACGTTAGCAACTTGAGATATTACTGGGTAGAGTGGGTGCTTGGGTGCAGCCATTGAGGCAATAGCTAGCTATGATAGAGTAAAAACAGAATCGTATTTAAGGAAAATGACAATATATGGTAAACTTAGGAAGGCAGGAAAGAAGAGGGGCTGTAAAGAGTATGAGAAAAACAGTTAAACAAATACTAGTACTTCAGCGCATTGAAGTTGTGGTGTGGGGGTAAATAACATCACTAGGACAAATATAAAGAAGTTTCATCTGGGTGATAGTTTTGGAGGTTCCTCTGCAAATAGCAATCGTGTACTATCTCCCTTATAAAAGCATTAATATCAAGAGGGTGAAGCTGCTTAACAGGCAGTTGGAGAATTACTGAGAGCCTGTGGTAGAACTGAATGCAAAGAGTTCGCTTTAAGAATAAGATGTAGCCCAGCACGGTGGCTCATGCCTGTCATTCCAGCACTTTGGGAGGCTGACGCTGATGGAGCACTTGCAGCCAGGAGTTTGAGACCAGCCTGGCCAACATGGTGAAATCCCGTCTCTACTAAAAATACAAAAATTAGCCGGGCTTGGTGGCACATGCCTGTAATCACAGCTACTCAGGAGGCTGAGGCAGGAGAATCGCTTGAACCCAGGAGGTGGAGGTTGCAGTGAGCTGAGATGGCGCCACAGCACTCCAGCCTGGGTGACAGAGAGAGAGACTGTCTCAAAACAAAACAGATTTAAAAGAGGTGCTGGATTTATTTCCATCAACTTTAAGGGAGGTTAAAAAATTCTAGGTTGTTTGGTTTAACAAAACTTCTTTAACCTTTTTTTTCCTTAACTTTAAAAGAGTTTTCAGTGTTTACATTCTAGTTAGACCATAAATAATGAGTCTTATCTCAGCAGCAGCAGCTTAGTAACAGCAGTTCTAAAGCAGGAAGAAAAAAAGAGAGGAAAATCGAGAGCTTTAGAAGACTGTTTAACTCTGTAGTGCAAGTTAAATATTTGAGCTCTGAATTTTTTTTTTTTTGTAATTTGCCCGTTAGTTTAAAATGTGCACAAAAACAGCATAATATGTAAGCAGCTGGAGTTTTAAAGAGAACAATAAAATCGGGCTAGGATGTTACAAACTGTTTTTTCCCATTTAAGGTTAGACTCCTGGATTGAATAGAAAAAGAGAAAAAGAAAAGAAAGGAATAGAGGAAAAGGTTAAGCTTTACAAGATGGCTTTTGAGCCTGCAGCCACTGGACAGTGCAGGGCAGCATCCCTACCCCTCTCGCTCATTTCCTATCAGGGAGAGCCTTAGCACCCCAGACCTACACAGTATGGGATGAATTCCTCCTACCTCCACAAGCCACCAGTTAAAGTGAGCTGTCTCCAGCGGGAGCAGAGAGCCCCTTCAGCTTAAGGCCATCAGGGGTCAGGATTCTGTTCCAGGGGCCCTTCGGTCCTCAGTGCAGTCCCTTTTCCAGCGGCCGAGCTTATGGGTTGGGGTAAGCCATGTGGGTTTTTTCCCCATTTATCCCATTAGGGCAGTTTGCCTATTAGTGGCCTAGCCTTTTGTACCAATGACGGTTATTTGGAGGAGTGCTCTTAGGGAAACCTGGAGGGGGCTGGGGGCTTGTCAAGCAGCCAAGAGCTGAGCCTGCCTTTTGTCCCTGTGGTTTTCTTTCTTTTTAGCCCTGTCCTCCTTATTCTGCTTTTGGCTATGAAAGACTGAGGAGGCTAATTTGAGGATTTTCTGCACAGGGGCCATGCTGTATTACACAAGAAAATTAGACGTTTCTTCTTGAGAGTCTAAAGGTTAAATTTCTCCAGTGTTTTAGAATGCAGCCTAGAGGTGAGGCTAAAGGAATAGATGGGGTTTATCCCATGATGGGACTGGAAAACATGCTGCTTGGGGCTATTTGAACCGCGCATTCTCTCTGGATATCCTGCCAAGATGAAAAGGGCTCCACTTATGTCTGCTGAGGGATGCAGGCTACACTTTCTAAAGGGGCCTCCCTCCGTTAGAAAAGACCTCTCGGCTGCTCAGGGGCTTTACAATCGGTGGCCAGTCCAGGTACTCACGCTGGGTGATCAGCCCAGGTATGAGGAAAAAGGGTAAAGGAAGAACTCAGCCTGGTGCCAGTCAGAAGAGCGGGCGGATAAGGGAAGACTCATTGTTCTGAGGCTGTCTGGATCACCTGATTTAGCAAAGTCCTGAACAAGATGGATAATTCAGAGCGAGAAAGAGAGGGTACGAGTCACCCAAAATGCGTGTGAATTTGCTCTGAACGAGCTTCTGCTGTCAGTTGTGTCACACGTAGGGTTTAGGGACTTTTGACCAGAAAAGACAGGAGAGAGCTTTCCTTCCTGTTGGGCAGGGCACTCAGCCCTATTCACCCTTTGGCCTTCAGACAACACCAGAGAGTGGCCCTGGCCAGTTGCCATCAATTGTCGGATACTAGAAGCCAGCTGCTGGGAGACTGAAAAGTGAAAGTAAATTTAGGTCCTTCACCTGAACCTGGTGGTGGGTCAAACGCTTCCACATGGACCCCTGTCAGTCCCACTGGAGTGTAGGTCTGGCCAGAGACCTTTAGTTGTCTCTGTGCTCAGATGTTGGCCACCAAGGATCACAAGTTGGGAAAGAGAATGGAGAGGATTCCCTGTAAGGAGAGAGAGTCCTTATATGGGCCACCAAAATGTCATGGGTGAGTGGTGACTATCTGGGGCTGGTGGCGTGATGGTTCAAAGAATTTACCAAGACAGTTGTAGGTTAAGAAAGGCTGATTTATTAGAGAAAGTAGGAAAATATGTTGCAAGGAAGCAGTGGGCAAGTTAGCAAGTGTGGGCAAGTTAGCAAGTGTGGAGGTAACTGCAAGGAAACAAAGGCCTGCTGGGGATTTTATAGGATGGCGCTTGTGCTGTGTACTGAAGAGGGCTTTGTGTATACTGATAACACCAACGTTGCAGTGAACTAAATTGCATTTTTCTATCAGCTGAGGGTCTGGTGATAGCTGGGTGCAGGAAGATTGTGAGTTATTTGCTCAGGAGGGCTGTGTGTCCTGGACCATGAAGAAAGGAAAACTTACAGCTTATCTGCTTTTTCTTGTTGCTTTCCCTCAATCCCACCAGCCTGATTCCTTTTCCCTAATTAGGACTCCACATAATCCAGGGTCACAGGATTATTTTCTTCTAAACATTTTGTAATTTTAGGTTTTTTATTTTTTTGGAATGGAGTCTCACTTGGTTGCCCAGGCTGGAGTACAGTGGCATGAGCTCAGCTAACTGCAATCTCCGCCTCCCGGGTTCAAGCAATTCTTATGCCTCAGCCTCCCAAGTACCTGGGACTATAGGTGCACGCCACCATGCCTGGCTAATTTTTGTATTTTTAGTAGAGATGGGGTTTTACCACATTGGCCAGGCTGGTCTTGAAGTCCTGACCTCGTGATCCGCCCGCCTCGGCCTCCCAAAAAATATTTAATTTTTAAACTTGCTCCTGTATGGCTGGGTGCAATGGCTCATGCCTGTAATCCCAGCATTTTGGGAGGCTGAGGTGGGTGGATCACCTGAGGTCAGGAGTTCGAGACCAGCCTGGTCAACATGGTGAAACCTTGTCTCTATAGGTTCAAGCGATTCTCATGCCTCAGCCTCCCATGTAGCTGGGATTACAGGTGCCAGTCACCACACCTGGCTAACTTTTTGTATTTTCAGTAAAGACGGGGTTTCACCATGTTGGCCAGGCAAACTCCTGACCTCAGGTGATCCACCCTCCTCGGCCTCCCAAAGTGCTGAAATTACAGGTGTGAACCGCTGCTCCCAGCTGGGATACACATATTTAAAGTTGTTACCAAACTTCAAGGATCAAAGAAAGATTCCTAAGGAGGGTACATCTGAGAAAAGAAAAAGTTCTGTTCAAATAAATATTTTTCTGAGAGTTTTCCATAGCAATGTTTAATGCTAGAAAAAATGGAATAATATGACACATATGTGTGTATACTGTACATATAACTAAAGACATATACAATGGTCTGAAATTACAATGCACAAAGCCAATAGCATTAGTTACTTCTGAAGACTGTACTGGAATTGAAAAGACATTGGTCTCGTGTAAAATTTTAATTTTTTAAACGGAATATGAAACAATGTTAATAATCACCACCGCAACAATAAGAACAATGCTGAAGCAACCTCTTCCAAGTTATCAGGACAAGACCATGTGATCCAAACAGGTATGTTCAAGTTGTTTTTTAAGTAGAAGGAAGCAAACCTCATTTTCAAATATACAAGGAGAGACCCATCTCATGAAATAATTTTGATAAGCAAGAAATGACTGGAGAAGCCATGACTTTTAAAAAATTGATAGTAAGCAACCAATCCATTATAAAATTGTTAGACGATTATAAAAATGGTTATAGAATTACATGCTGTAATTCCTCAAGGAGGAATATGGTGGGTGAGTTCTTATATATGTAACATTGATAAATGTGAATGATGTCTTACAATTTAAATTATGCCAAAAGAAGTAATGTGTTTTTGATGGTGTTATCAGATTAGATTCTTCCAGAAAGGTTGAAGGATCTTTCGGAAAGATTCGAACATTAAACAAACCAGAGAATAAGGTAATAGATAGCCATTGTAGGTTCCTGGATGGTATGGCAGATTATATTACTCTCAAGAAGCATTTGTTCCCTCCCCACCCCCAACGCCGCCTGCATGTACTACCCCATTTCATTAATGTTGGACTTCACCAGGTGACTTTCTTTGCTCAGTGTAGCATTAGCAGACTTGGTTCTGCCATTACTGTTACAAGAATAATGGAAAGCTGACCATTCTTCTTCTTTAGTTCCAAAAGTAAAAATAAAATGAGTGTTAAGAGACAGAATACAAGCCACAGACTAGGAGAAAATATTTGCAAAACACATGTCTGATAAAGGGCTTATATCTAAACTAGACAGAAAATTCTTAACAATTAAAAAACAATTTAAAAGTGAGAAAAAGATCTGAAGAGACATCTGAACAAAGAAAATACACAACAGACAAATCAGCAAATAAAAAGATTCTCAGCCAGTTGCGGTGGCTCGTACCTTTAATCCCAGAACTTTGGGAGGCCAAGGTGGGCAGATCACCTGAGGTGAGGAGTTTGACACCAGCCTGGTCAACATGGTGAAACCCTGTCTCCACTAAAAATATAAAAATTTGCTGGGAGTGGTGGCATGCGCCTGTAATTGCAGCTACTTGGGAGGCTGAGGCAGGAGAACTGCTTGAACCCAGGAGGCGGAGGTTGCAGTGAGCAGTGATCACACCATTGCACTCCAGCCCAGGCAACAGAGTGAGACTCCACCTCAAAAGAAAAAATAATGCAATTTTACAGTAAATACGAAATCTCATTTCTGAGGGGCCCCCCCCACCTCCAGTTAGGTGATCCATTTGGTATGGTTGGGAGATGTGACACTCAAGGCTGGTATACCACGTGGTTACTGATTGAGAAATGTACATCACTGGGAAGAATGGATGGACTGCATGTTCTCTATGCAGCTATCAGTACACCTCTCTCTAAGCTGGCTTTTGAAAAATATGGCCGTGAGTTTGAGGTGATAACACTACCCCCTCTCCAGCAGCTCCTGTGTCGTGGTGCACGTATCAGGTGGTCTTTGTAGCCAGTGAAGATAGAATCCGGATTGGAATATATGTTAAACAAAGGCTGAATCAGGACATGTGCCAAGCTGAAAGACTTTTCCAGTTCTGTACAACTGAGCCTCAACAGTGTTATGACAAAATTGTTCTCCAAACATTAATTTGTGGTCTGCTCCCATACACAAACAATACCAAATAATGGACTATGTGTCCATCTTGTCCATCTTTGACACTGTGTTCTACCAAGAGAGACACCTCCCAAAGCCAGAAAATGTTTATTAAACAAAATCAATGAAATGTCTGAGCACAGTCCAGGTGGCAGATGTTTACTTCTTGAATAAATGACTTCATCTTTTAACACCATTTCACACTGAAGTCCAAATGGCCTCACAAATATTTCCTGGATCCTAACAAAGAAAATAATCTCAGTTGAAGATCCTGTATTCAATTATTTTGGCAACTGTTTCTTACATGTTTTCTTTTTCTTTCTTTTCTTTTTTTTTTTTTTTTGAGAAGGAGTCTCGCTCTGTTGCCTAGGCTGGAGTGCAGTAGCACGATCTCAGCTCACTGCAAGCTCCGCCTCCTGGCTTCTCGTCATTCTCCTGCCTCAGCCTCCCGAGTAGCTGGGACTAGAGGTGCCTGCCACCATGCCCAGCTAATTTTTTTTTTTTTTTTTTGTATTTTTAGTAGAGATGGGGTTTCACCGTGTTAGCCAGGACTGTCTCGATCTCCTGACCTCCTGACCTCGTGATCCGCCCACCTCAGCCTCCCAAAGTGCTGGGATTACAGGCATGAGCAACCGTGCTCGGCCATCTTACATATTTTCTTTGTCTAAATGACTGAGCTGGGTGCTGAGGAGATGATGTTGGCCAGGATGGTCTCTATCTCCTGACCTCATGATCTGCCCGCCTTGGCCTCCCAAAATGCTGAGATTACAGGCGTGAGCCACTTTGCTCAGCCAAGATTGAAATCTTGATGAAAAAAAGCAGTTTGGAAACTTACCTGTTTTTTATTCAAAGCCCGTCCTCTCCTTCCTGTTCATGAATGGCAGGCATCCTGTGGTGACTGAAGAAGGGCCTACCAGCGAAGGGACTCCATCGCCCGAGGAGCAGCTTCCGCAGGAGCTCTGGCAGGTTCCTTGGAAAACGTGGCAGTGCCGGGCCATGGTGCCCTGTTCAGAAATACAAGACTCAGATTTAGTAAAGCCAGTTGTGTAATGTGAAATTCGTTTAAAAAATCCTTAACCAAAACATTTCATTTCATAAGACCGATGTATTCTATCAACAGTCTTTTACTGTATGTTCATACTTAACGGCATTAAGAATCACCGTGATGGGCTGGTGACATGCATCTGGTTCATCAATGTTAGTGGCAAAGCTTCCAGCAACTACAACTCTAGTCACCAAAATCAAGAATGTCTTTCTCTTCTCTTTTTACCTAATTACAAAAAAGGGATTGATTTATGAAAAGCAATATATTAACAAATAGCACAACTTATGTTCATATCATTGCCACTTCTAGCCACAAATTAGGAGTCAGGATTAAGGAAAACTTACCTAAGTTTTCCCAGGCTATTTTAAAATTGCTTTTTTCCTACAAAAATAAATGTTAAATTCTTCTTTTGAGGTAGTCTCAATTAAGTTGCTGCTAATTGGAAAAGACTATTAGATCTTAAGCTGAACTGACAATTTTATAAAATAAATAGACTTCCTTTTCTACTATTAGAATGTTCTAATAATGAGTTCTATTATTATAGTAATACTTCTGAATTCCCTTTTAAAATATTGTTACTATCTTGGCATTTTTCAGACTTAACCTGAAAATGTTTTAAATATCAAAATAGACATATCCGAAGTTTACAACAAGGGTGTACAATCATGATGGGCACACTTCCTCAAACATGGGGGACCAACCCAACTCAGACCCATCACACCCTCAGCGTGTGGAAATGTTAAACTATACAGGAACCATGGCTGGAGACAAAAATCTGTAGGTGTCCCTGACATAAAATGCCATAGTACTTGCCTGCAGCCTGGACACACCCTCCAATATCCTTCAAATCATCTCTAGATTACCCACAATACCTAATACAATGGAAATGCAACGTAAATGGTTGTTATGCTTTATTGCATAAAGAATGACAAGAAAAAAAGCTTGTACATACTCAGTACAGATGCAACCATCCTTTTTTTTCTGGAATATTTTTGATCTGAGGTTGGTAGAAAGCAAGGATGCAGGACCCACAGATAAAGAGGGCTGACTGTATTTAACACACATACACATTTTCTTTTGCCTGAGTAAAAAACAAAATTGTACTTGTAACACAGCTAAAGGATGTCAACAAAACTGTTCTTCCCAACCTCAAATTGATAGAGACGACCTTCAAAGTCCACATAGAACCTTTTATTGCCTTTTGTATTTTTAGTAGAGACAGGGTTTCACCATGTTGGCCAGGCTGGTCTCAAACTCCTGACCTTGTGATCCGTCTGCCTCCGCCTCCCAAAATGCTGACATTACAGGCGTGAGCCACCGCACCCGGCCATCTCTATTTCTTATACACAATAATATAACAAGAAAGATATAAATTTGCTTAATATGCAGCTTCTGTTTCTGAGTTCTGTAGCTGTCACTCAATAAGATAAGAAAGCTACTAATCTCACCAAATCAAGGACACAATACTGTCCCCTCAGGTAGCACAAATTGCATGGGCTCAAAATATGGGAAAGACAATATTTTATGAAATGGTGTATTTTAAGGCTGACCTACAGATAGGAATTTTTTTTCCAATCCAAGCAATAAAGCTTTGATATGGATGTTCACTCCACATCCTGTCCTGATCCTCAGCTGCCAGAGGACAGCCTGTACTTGCCTTCACACTGTGTCTTCCTTCATGGCTTCAGGCTAAGATTGCCGGGAGCCTCCTATAAATGTGGCCATCTTATGGATTAAACACTTTTTTTGTTAGTTTTTTTTGTTTTAGAGACAGGGACCACTGTCATCCAGCCTGGAGTGCAGTGGTATGATCATAACTTTCTACAACCTCCAACTCCTAAGCTCAAGTGATCCTCCCAACTCAGCCTCCTGCGCAGCTAATTTTTAAATTTTTTTTTGTAGAAACGGGGTCTTGCTATTGTTGCCTAGGCTGGTGTCAAACTCCTGGTTTATAGTAACCCTCATACCTTGGCCTCTAAAAGTGCTGGGATTACAGGAGTGAGCCATCATGCCCAGCTCAGATTAAATACTTCTTTTTTTTTTTTTTTTGAGACGGAGTCTTGCTCTGTTGCCAGGCTGGAGTGCAGTGGCACAATCTCAGCTCACTGTAGCCCCCGCCTCCCAGGTTCAAGTGCTTCTCCTGCTTCAGCCTCCCGAGTAGCTGGGACTACAGGCACGCGCCACCATGCTCAGCTAATTTTCGTGTTTTTAGTAGAGATGGGGTTTCACCATGTTGGCCAGGAAGGTCTTGATCTCTTGACCTCATGACCCACCCACCCCAGCCTCCCAAAGTGCTGGGATGATAGGCATGAGCCACCATGCATGGCCCAGATTAAATACTTCTTTAGAAGATGGACTAGAAATGGGTCATCAGAAATTGTTTTTACTTACATATGAAGAATTCCAATCTTCAAAAAATTTTAGAACTCAATCAGAACTTGAGAACTTCTTTCAGTAGGTGCTGTGATTCAATAACCAGAATTCTGCTTTACTTTATAGTTATACAAGTATTTGTCATTTTCCTACTAAATTACATGAAGGGGGTTGTCTGCTTATGAGCTGCACCACTGAGCAGCATGCCTATCAGTGAGAAGGTGCCTGACAATTCTCAGTTGAAATGTCCTGACCAAGTTCCCCCAGAAATTTGTGAGTATTCAACTGTATTAAAACTAAATATATTGTTTTTAATGACAAATAGTCACTATTTAGTAAAATGATTACTGTGCTATAATAGAACAAGTCCTTAGCCCAAAATTAAATGGCCACAGATTGACATATGCATAAAGCTTATCAACTATCACATAACACATTTTAACAAAAATCAAGAAGACTAATAGATGATCTCTTCTTCTTTTTCTTTTGTGAGACAGGGTCTTGCTCTGTCACCCAGGCTGGAGTGCAGTGGCACAATCATGGTTCACTGCAGCCTCCACCTCCTGGGTCCAAATGATCCTCCAACCTCAGCCTCCCAGGTAGCTGGGGTCTCAGTCGCATGCCACCATTCCCGCTTCGTGTGTGTGTGTGTGTGTGTGTGTGTGTGTGTGTGTGTGTGTAGAGCCTGGTCTCAAACTCCTGGGCTCAAGCAATTCTCCCTCTTTGGCCTCCCAAAATGCTAGGATTACAGGCATGAGCTAAATCATACCAAAGAAATTATATTTTAAAAGTAAAGTCAAAGGTAGAATTTAAGAACAAAGGAATTCTATTTCTATACTTACTAGTCCCAGGTAGACAAACAACATGGCCTTCCTCAGCCTCTACCCGAGTCGTTTCAGACGAGTGTGAGCCATGAGAAATCAGAGCTGTTATTTTCTGGTTGAAACTGACACTTTAGGCTACTATTTTCATTTGCCTGTTGAAAGAATAACTTAGCTGTATTAATCATTTAAATTAAAATTAAACATTTGAAGGGAAAACATGGGGAGCAGACAACATCTACCTCACTCAAGGAGGCAGGTAATCAATGTAAAAGGAATGAGAAAAATCACCATTGGAACCACGGGTGTAATCAATGTTTCCAAGAGGCTTCAGCAATGATGCTGAAACCAGCTCGTGAAGGTTGCCGGGGAATAAGATGTTCACAGTGCTTTGATGTCTCATCCCACAGATGACTAATAACAAAAGGGAAAAGCTACCTTCACAAGGAGATGTCCAGTTGACACTATCTCAACCAAAATTATTAAACATAGCATCAGCAATCGTGGGACAAACAGACGCAAACATCTCCTGGTGTGAGGCGGTAAGTACGCAACACTGCCTAATCTGAATTAGGCATTATTCCCTGTTTAATCTGGATCCACTCATGAGAACACTGTTTAATCTGTATTCTTGCCAAAATGCTCAATCTATTCTAGTCAGAAGAAAAAAGCAACCAGATATACCTAGATTATGGGTCACTCTACAAAACAAAGAGCCTAGATTTTTCAAAATGTTTCATGTATTGAAAGAACTACTCCAAAGTAAAAGAATAGAGAGATGTGACAACCAAAGGCAAGGTTAATCTTTGATTAAACTGTGGATCTAAAACAAAAATAAAGAACATTTTGGAGACAATTAGGTAAATCTGAATATGGGCTGTACATCAAATTACTGTATTATAGTTAGATGGTAGAACTGTAATTACATAGAACATGTCATTATTCACAAGAGATAAACGCTGAAGTGTTGGGGTAAAACATCATGCTCTTTGCAACTTACTTTCAAATGATTCAGAGAAGAAAGTACTTACGGAAAGAGAAAGAAACTGCAAAAGGTGGCAAATGCTAGCCACTGGTTGATCTGAATGAAGAATATGCAGATGTCCATTGCTTTCCCTTTTAATTTTCTGTAGGCAAGGGAAAGATAGGAAGGAGGGAAGGTGCAGGCATTTCTTATCAATTCATACCTGTAAAAAACAGAGTTAAAAGAAAACCAAAGGCTTAAAATTCATGTAAACATCCAGTGAGATCAATAGTGATTTTCTGTCAAATTTCTGAAAAGCCATTAAGACTGTAACATACCCGACTAGGGTCACCTGTAGGTAACTTAAAGTACTTTTTCTGGAGGTTCCAGTCCTTCTACTTCGTATGTTTTATTCCATCATTCCTGGAATTGCCAGTTGTTCAAAATAAACCTCTAAATGATCATCGTAAGACATTTCAACATCAATATCATCCTTTAATAAAATTAAGAAAAAATAAAACAGGCTCTAAGGCAGTGACTAAACAATAAATAATTTGTAATAAAAAGGGCTGAGATATAAATGAGTCAATAAAATTAAGAAAAAATAAAACAGGCTCTAAGGTAGTGACTGAACAGTAAATAATTTGTAATAAAAAAGACTAAGACATAAATGAGTCAATAAAATTAAGAAATAAAGCAGGCTTTAAAGTAGTGACTAAACAATTTGTAATCAAAAATACCCATCAGACATAAATGAGTCAATAAAGTATACAATTTTTTTTTGAGATAGAGTCTTGTTCTATTATCCAGACTGAATGCAGTGGTGTGATCTCAGCTCACTGCAATCTTCACCTCCCAGGTTCAAGCCCTCCCACCTCAGCCTCCTGAGTAACTGGGACTACACGCGTGCACCACCTCGCCTGGATAATTTTTGTATTTTTTTTGTAGAAATGGGGTTGTCCCATGTTGTCCAGGCTGGTCTTAAACTCCTGGACTCAAGCATTCCACCCACCTTGGCCTACCAAAGTGCTGGGATTACAGGTGTGAGCCACCTCGCCTGGCCTGTTTTTATACTTGACATGAGAAAACTGTTATAACTTCAGTCAATTATAAGTCATTATAAAAAAATATTTAACCTCTTTGAGAGGACAGGACAGAAAGATCCTGACACGTTATCAAAGCTTAGGGTAGGATAAATGTGCCATCACAAATGAATGGGGAAGAGAGCAGGCCCTTCTGAAAATGGTGTGGCAAATGATTACCTCTATCAAAAAAGTACAGACGAGCCTATCCTAAGAGAAGTAAAAGGAAGAAAGGGAGGAGAGAGAGAGAAAGAGAGAAAAAGGGAGGGAGGACACTGCAGAAGGCTTCAATGTTGTAACACCCAGCTCAGCAAGAATAAGATAAACCAAAGCTCTCAGTCATGGTCTAAGCTGGCACTGGCTTTTCTTTTTTTTTTTTTTCGAGGTGGAGTCTCACTCTGTCACCTAGGCTGGAATGCAGTGGCGTGATCTCGGCTCACTGCAAGCTCCACCTCCCAGGTTCACACCATTCTCCTGCCTCAGCCTCCTGAGTAGCTGGGACCACAGGCACCTGCCACCACATCGGGCTAATTTTTTGTATTTTTAGTAGAGACGGGGTTTCACCGTGTTAGCCAGGATGGTCTCAATCTCCTGACCTCGTGATCCGCCCGCCTTGGCCTCCCAAAGTGCTGGGATTACAGGCGTGAGCCAGTGCACCCGGCCTACCTTTTTAGAGGTTAATTTTGCAATTAACATTAAGAGTCTCAAAAACACTCATCACCTTTGACTTAGCCATTTCACCTCCAATAATCTAGCATACTAAAACACTCTAAGATCAGATACATTTAGGTCAATAATTCTTTATCCACCAATTACACAATCCAAAAAAATTTTAAAGACTCTTTTGGCAGCAAAAACTGTCCTCAATAAATGTGATACTATTTGTAGTTTCTATTTATACCACTCAGCTGGCCTTCAAAGCCATGCATACTTTTAATGTAAGTAGCCCCAGCCTACTTCTCTGGGCTTATTTACCAACGCAGCCTCCCACAGATGCTGTAAACCTGACACAGAAACCCCTGGCCGTTCCCCAAACACTGCCCACATGCCTCCCAGCAGCGCCTTTGCTGATACTGTTTCTGCTTCCTGACACGCCCTCCTTCTCGCACGTCTAAGGCCTGGCACAGGCCCCATCTCTTTTCGTAAAGCTTCAGCCATACCTGCCTCAGAGGTAAATTTCTGACTCCCATGATTCCCAGGCACATTTTGGTGCTGCTGGTTGTACACAACACAATCTGAAATGTGGTTCTGCATCTCTTCTTTGCACCTGGCTGAGGTCTCAGAGAGCAGAGGCTAAATATTTCATGGCTCCCTCAATTTCTAAACACAGTGCTGTATATTGAGTGGCACCTCTAGGTGACTACTTTGTACCCTAAATGTTAAACTGGGGGATGAGTGAAACCATATCAGGATTAATAAATAAATACATTCTTGAATTCCACCACTTAATAGAAGTGGCCATTTGAATGCTGGCAGGTAGGAAGAAAAGAGGAGGACAAAGAACCCCAAAAGTTGGCATCATAACTACTGCCACAAGAAAGGAGAATCAAGCAGATTGGTAAGGTAAAGACCAGGGAAACACAGGTCACTGCAGGACTGAAGAATCTTCCAAGCTTGTCAGTAATGTAAGTTTCACTGTTTAGAGTCTTGTCTTCAAAATGTTTTCCAGCATCAAGGAAAAACAATCTACAAGAAACAAAATGGTGAGAAAAAGCAGCACACTCACGGCTCTGAAGAGCACAGCATAAGGCTACAAAAAGGACCAAGCACCTTCTCAACCTGCAATGTGCTCAGTGTCTGTAAATCACAAGTTAGGTGATGAAGGGCTGGTAGTTTCCCATGAATTAATAACTTTCCTTCTTGCCCCCATGTTATCTCCCTCACCTGACCCCCCCCCAATAAAACATCCTTAAAAGGCTCCTCTCAAATTCCTTGCAAATATTAGGCTCCTCTCAAATTGCTTGCACATGCTTGGAGAAGCTCACAGTGGTTAGTACACTCATACACAACTGAACTTGAGCGACACAAAGCTTACAAGACAGCAAAGACAACAGCAAAGCTGGGCCCAGCAGCCATCACCTAAAGAACTCTTCACTCGTTACATTGGAGCAGGTGATCTCTCTGGAACCAGGAACCACAGAACCCTGAAGGACACGGAGCTGGTGGCTAAGGATTCAAGGCCTGCAGTGAAAATGTAACATTTCCCTCCAAGTGCTTATTTCTGCTATAAACTGGTTTAGTTTTGCAATGAACAACTAGATTTCTAACTGATATTCACGTTAATAAACTTTTCTTTTTTAAGACAGGGTCTTGCTCTGTCACCCAGGCTGGAGTGCAGTGGTGCAGTCATGGCTTACTGGAGCCTCAACCTCCTAGGCTCAACCAATCCTCCTGCCTCAGCCTCCCAAGTAGCTGGGGCTACAGATGGATGCTACCATGCCCAGCTAATTAAAGGATTTTTTTTTTTTTTGTAGGGATGAGGTCTCACTATGTTGCCCAGGCTGGTCTTAAACTCCTGGGATCAAGCAATCGTCCTGCTTTGGTCTCCCAAACTGCTGAGATTACAGGTGGTAGCCACTGCACCAGGCCATTAACATTTATATATGTAAAATACATAGAATGTAAATCACCACAAAACATAAAAATACTCCATATTGATGTAACTTACCATACTATGGATTTGTTTTAAAAATGAGGTAAAAGTCATTAAGAAAATGAAAGCACAAAAGAAGTCTATCAAAATTACAAAAACTTAAAACTGAGTAAACAAAACTTCAGAAAGAATGAAAACAATTGGAAAATAACTTCAAGAAAAAAATGTAAAATGGAAACAATACAAGAACAATTTGTGCCCTCTGAAAAACAGAGGTTAAAGTCAGAATTTTTTTGTTCTTTTTTTTTTTTTTTTTTGAGACAAAGTCTCACTCTGTAGCCAGGCGCTGGGGTGCAGTGGCATGATCTCGGCTCACTGCAACCTCCGCCTCCTGAGTTCAAGTGATTCTCCTTCCTCAGCCTCCCAAATAGCTGGGACTACAAGAGTGCGCCACCACGCCTAGCTAATTTTTGTATTTTTAGTAGAGATGGGGTTTCACCTTGTTGGCCAGGCTGGTCTTGAACTCCTGACCTCAGGTGATCCACCCGCCTCGGCCTCCCAAAGTGCTGGGATTACAGGCATAAGCCACCACGCCCAGCCAGGAAAGTATTTAAAAACAAATTAAGCAAAGATTATAAAAGTTTCTGGAGTAACACATTTCCCGAAATGATCACGATCCACATCAAGTCTGAGCCATGTTGACATCCCCACATCGGGGCCCTTCCTGGTGTTCGAGGAATCTGCAACACAGACAGAGGTGCAAGGGTCACTAGGGAGGCACAGAAGTAGAGGGAGGAGGGGCTCCCTGGGATCAGTGTGCAGGTCTCAGAGACCTCCTTGGGCCCTGGAAGGTGACCTGGGGCCCCTGAGCTCCCCACAATCAGGTCTACTCAGATATCAAGGCACTGAGCCCTGTGTGCTGCTCTCTGCTGAGGGGTTATCTGTCCACAGAGAGTGTCTGTGAGTGTCATGGAGGAAGAACTGAACCTGGGCGCTCACACGGGCACCTTCAGGGGGCTGGTTCCCCGGAGGGTAAAACAGACACAGAGAAACGGGGGAATTTCAAGCATACCAGGATCAACAGGCAGAGTCCCATGCCCCTGGGCCCTAAGAGGAGCAGGAGGTCTCATGACACAGGGTGGGGGTGGTGACCTTGCCTTGCCACCCAGATCCTCTGTGCCATCCAGACGGAAGAGCTGCACGTTGAACATGCATAGCTTCCTGGAGAAGAGCTGCACGTTGAACATGCATAGCTTCCTGGAGAAGAGCTGCACGTTGAACGTGCATAGCTTCCTGGAGAAGAGCTGCACGTTGAACATGCATAGCTTCCTGGAGAAGAGCTGCACGTTGAACATGCATAGCTTCCTGGAGAAGAGCTGCACGTTGAACATGCATAGCTTCCTGGAGAAGAGCTGCACGTTGAACATGCATAGCTTCCTGGAGAAGAGCTGCACGTTGAACATGCATAGCTTCCTGGAGAAGAGCTGCACGTTGAACATGCATAGCTTCCTGGAGAAGAGCTGCACGTTGAACATGCATAGCTTCCTGGAGAAGAGCTGCACGTTGAACATGCATAGCTTCCTGGAGAAGAGCTGCACGTTGAACATGCATAGCTTCCTGGAGCACGTCATTGTTATTGCCTAATAAGACCTGGTCTTTCTAGCATCCCCACCGGACCTGTCTTTGCTTTGTAATTTTTAAAATTATGCTTTGGTAAGACACAAATTTCTCATGTTTGTATATTCTAGCATAAAAGGGTTACAGAAGACATACATTTGAAAGAGTGAAAAACAGTGTATATGTACACACACACACACACATTCATATGTGTACCTTATTTCAAGATTGGAAAATATATTTAAAAAACAGAGGCTCGCTAAATCATGTCCTCAAACCCTCCCAAGTGAGCATGGCCCTGAAATGTCTTCAAGGGTTTGTTTTGTTGGCATTTGGCCCAAGCCAGTGCCCTCTACATACAGAAGCCTCCAACCTCATCTTGAAAAATGGGGCCATGAGGCCACCCCAGGCCCCCACAGAGGCTGAAGGACCCCTGGAACTGGAGGCCCCCAGACCCCCCAGAGGCTGAAGGACTCCTGGGACTGGACACATTTCAGTGCTTCTTGGATCCTGCCATGTCCCCTGCTTGACACCAGGACCTACTGAGGGGCCTGCTGGCCCGCAATACTGGGTCGGGTGGGCTGCTCGCTTGTGTGATAAGGAGCCTGGGGTGCCTCCATCCCTCTCTCACCTTTCCCAGGAGGCCTGAACCAGGGGGATTCATGTCAACCCTAGTGTCTCCTCAGGATGAACTAGTGATGCTCCCTGTTGTCCTCAAGGGGCTGGGAGGACAGAGCTAGGTCCCCCCAAATGAGATGTTGGTGAGCTGAAGAGTTACTGCAGACAACACAGTGCAAAGCCCTTGGAGTCCTGCACATGGGGGTGCGACCAGCACCTCAGTGTCTCCCTCACTAAGCAGCCTGTGGAGGGCTCAGCCCAGCAGGCTCAGGGGCTGCTATGGAGTGGGTGTCTGTTTCCTGGAGCATGTTCTCAGGGCATCCTTCACTTACCTTCAGAGGTCTCTAAAATATCTTAAAAATGTCCCAACATTTCAGGACATTCCACCGGCTTTTCTTGCTGGGCTTCCTGGTTTTCCTGATGGGACAACAAGAAAGTGAGCGTAGCCAAGAAGAACATGGGCACGTGCCTACTTCCCTCATCATTCTGCCCACTGCACACTCACACTTCCTCTTCCACTTTGGTCTTTTCTGTTGCTGCTTCTGCAGGTGCAGAGGAAGGACTTGCTGACATCTGTGAGGAAGAGAACAATTGTGCATGTCCAGAGACGCCAGTGCAGGAAAAGACCTATCTGTGAAGGCGGTGCCCAGAGCAGACCCAGATGTCACTGGGGGGTCCCTCCAGCAGGGTGGGGTCCAGCTCTTCTGATCCCAGCCCAGCCCCCTCCCCTGGACCCTGTAGGGTTGTTCAGCAAGATTCAAAGCTGCAACCTGGGGGCCAGTAAACAGGGCAATGCCAAGGCAGTGGGCAGGAGAGCTGGAGAGGGATTTTATTGACACTGAAGACCCGAGGACCTCAACTGTGGGATGAGACCAGGTCCTTCAGGAGAACAATCACAAGAGAGGGAAAGAGGAAAAGGACTAGAGCTAAAAAAGGAGCTCATGAGTCAGAGGATAAAAGACAGCCAGCATATAAGAGGAGATCAATTACCTGCTGGTGGCTGCCTGTAATGGTGGAGTCTTCCAATTCTGTGAAGCAAGCATCAGAGTGTCCGGAGGAGCAGCGGTGATGGGGTGGCCATAAGAAGCAAAGGGGAGAGTTAGAGTAGAGAGAACCACTCAGACCCCGCTGTCCTGGGGCTGTGGAGCCAACCCCAGAGCCTCTGATGTGCTCATTTCTGGAGCCTTCTCCACAGCCTGTATCATTTCCTCTGTGCTATGAGGGAGGGACCTCTGACTTTCCACGTACTTTCCCAGCCCTCACATTCCATAACTGAGCCAAGGGAGGGGAAGCCGTGTCATTCTGTTCCTCCAAGAGGCAGCCGCCCTCTTCACAATGCTGTGCATGACGTGGAATTCCCTCCCTTCTCCTCCTGTAGGGCCTGTTTCTGTTCCCTCATGAATCCCATTTCCTTTCTCCCTGTGGACCTCCACCAGTCCTACTGTTCTCCAATATAAGAACACTGGAAAGAAGGTCAAGGCTGCACTGCCAGGGCCTCCAATCAACCCATGGATCGCACCCTGGGTCGGCAGCACCTCCCACAGGCCTGGGGTTGTGTTGGGGCCTGCGGGAGGTGATGATGGCCGATGTCACTGATACAGTGACTGTTCTATGCCTGGAATGACCTTAGAGACTTGGAAAATATTCAGCCCTCAAAAGAATCCCAGCAGCTTCTGAATATTTGGAAACGATGGAACAGAATTCAAGGTAAAGCCCCTTGTCCCAGTTGCCTTAATCTGCAGGTGAGGCCAGCAGTTGCCAGCACAGAAATGAGGGGACCCTCCCAGGGTTTACCTGAGCTGTGGGAAGACTAGGAGGGAAGGCACCTGGAAGACCTGACACAGAGAACAAGCTGGGCCTGACTGGAGTGTGGGGAGAAGGACAAGGCTGCTGAGCCAGAGAGGAGGGTGTGACAAGACAAGTGACCACTGTGCCAGCTGCCCAGAGGCTCTGCCCTGGGCCCAGTGGATTCCAGGGACCAGGCTACAGAGAGGGTGAGAGCCACTGCCTACAGCAACACAGCAGCCCCTCCACACATATCCCTTAGGATACCTGCCAGCCACAGAGGGCCCTGAGCAACAGCTGGACTTGGGCCTCTCCAGTGAAAGCCAATTTAGGTTTCATTCAAAGCACAGGGATTTGGGATTGGATGGGATTGGGTGAGGAGTGGAGGCCAAAACTGTGCTCAATCATGTGTTCTGCCCTCAGGACTCCAGGATGCTGGGGCACACGTAGGAATCCCAGAGGAAGGATTCCCTATGTCATCCGACCCAGGGAGCACCCTTAGAGCAGGAGCAGACAGTGAGGACAGGACAGGAAGGTGCTGTTGCAGGTCCCGAGAGTGTAGAGAAAGACAGTGGGCTCCTTTCACCTCCTGGCACAGGTATGAAGGACTTTGTCTTCAGGATCACGTAGCGCCTGTGTGGGGCTGTGTCCCACCCCACACTCAACTTTACACCTGCATACTCATCTTGTGATCTCTATTCACAAAAAAATGCGACCTCATCAAAACCCAGGGCTCTGGTGCTTGCTGTGGCAAAGGCAGGAATGATCTGGTCTTCTGCACAATGTAATCTTTAAACACCAGAGCAAGAAATGATGGTGCCATACACAACTCGCACAAAGCCCATGAGAACACAACTCTTAGGACTTTCTCATTAAGATACAAAAAATCCCAAGTCAGACTTCTACACCTGTTTCATATTTAGTCACTTCACTGATCCCATCCTAGGCTCCAAAACAAGTGTAACCCAATTCCCAAGAACCCTGTCTCACTGGTCAACCCTGGAGTGTTGGTCCCTACCTGACCAGTCTATTTCCTCCTGGATGGATCCAGAGGTGGTGCCCATAAGCCCATGTACAGAGACACAAACATTAGCACTACTGCTCTGTCCACTGTGATTCTCCCTGGGCTCTGTGAACTCAGGGGCCTTTATGAAGGCACTGCTCACAGTTGCGAGCCTTCAGGTAAGACAGAGGACCTGAAATAATCCCTTTCAACTGTTCACCGACACTGGCTCATAGCATCTCTTACCTCCAATCTGAGAACCTGAGATTCCAGCCTTGATGCAAATGCACTGAGTTAGGTGGGTGCAGACAACAGAACCTGGGCCAGACTCACAGCAGCTGCTTCCCAGGTGATTCTGGGAGAATGGAGATGCTCTCTTAAGAGTAGACTTTTGGCAACTGGGAACTTCTAGCATGGCTCTTGTGAGGAGGTTATGACTTTTTTCATTTATTTTAACATGAATGGGCACATATGCCACTGAGGACCATACTGGAATGCACAGGTCTAAACCCAAAGATGAGGAAGATGTGACTCTCCCCCCTGGTGATTCCTGGCAGAGTGGTTTGCTGCTCTGATCTGATCATTCATGGATGGGTACTTCAGGGGCACAGGAACAAGCTCCAGGCCCCCCTGTGAAGTGCAGGGATGCCACAACAAAAATAAAAAAGCCTGGTCCAGCAAAGGAGGACTCGTAAACAGAAAAACAGCCTCTTCTGCAAGGACAAAAGCTGAACCAAAGTAGCCAGGGTAGAGATGAGGGGGACACTTCATTGACTTCAGGAGCCCACCCTATTCTCCTGTGACCTTGGATCAGAATCCACTCAGGTTGCTAAATTACTATGAGAAACAACGGATTGAAGGAGATGAGCAGGAAGCCTTTTCACACTGGCGCTGGATCTCAGCAAAGGGTTTGGAAGCATTGGAACATTACTGGGGCCCAAGATGGGCTGCCCAGGGCTAAGCTCTGGGATGAGAAGGAACGAGGAGGACATAGTCCTTCCCCTCCGTGACCAGCCATGGCCAGGATTCATCTACACATAAGTAAAGCAAAACAGAGTTTCGGACTAACAATTCCAAGACTATCTCAGAGAAAAAGGCAAAGTGATGTCTTATACATCACACAGGAGAGTTGCAAGGACCACCTGGACTCTGAAGCAGCCCCTCTCCCTTTGCTGAGTTCACCTTGCACTGAAGCAGGGTCCGTTCTCACCTCCCCTGCAACTAGTGTGAGGCAGGTATCCTGCCTGATGATTATTTCATTAAATACAATAGAATATGCCACTGATTATTGTCTGCTTTTGAAAAGGAGCTGAGGAATGATTTCACCATTCTAGACCAAAAGCCTGAGGACTCTGTGTGTTTTACATTAATGATCACACTAAAGCCCACTGTGCAACGTACCTACTCAAACAAACCCTGGGTTAGCTGACCATTGAGACCATCTGATAACGATAGTGTTTGGGATCTGAATAGCTTTTCATTCTCCCACATGCACACAGAATTGCTGGAATAACTTGGCCTAGCAAGAAATTATACCAGGGCTTTGTGACAAATTCAGTGTAGTAGCTCATGCCATTAACCTTCCACTCATCCCCGAGTTCACATGTGCCTCTTCCACTTAAAAGACCAAGAGCTTGGGAAATTCAACTCTGCAGCATGTCCATCTGAGGACTGGGGATATTAAACTTATCTTCAGGTACAGCTGTGGTGGAGGATGAATGGATTGATCTATGCAAACTGTGCAGTGGTGATGGAATTTTTCTTGGACATTGATCCTTGTGTTGTGCTTTGAACATGGGAGTATGTTTTCTGCGGAAATGCACACACACTCCCAAAGACATCCACAATCATTCCATATAGACTCTCTCCTCTGTCCCTCCCAACTCTGATGTACCACCCCACCTTACATGACACTGCTGCTTCCAGGGATGACAGTAGCATGGTTAGAGTACTGGACTCTTAGTTTGTTGGGGTGTTTTTTTTTTTTTTTTTTTTGAGACGGAGTTTCGCTCGTTGCCCAGGCTGGAGTGCAATGGCACAACCTTGGCTCACCGCAACCTCTACCACCTGGGTTCAAGTGATTCTCCTGCCTCAGCCTCCTGAGTAGCTGGGATTGCAGGCATGTGACACCACACCCAGGTAATTTTGTATTTTTAGGAGCGATGGGGTTTCTCAATGTCACTCAGGCTGGTCTCAAACTCCTGACCTCTGCTGATCCGCCCGTCTCCGCCTCTCAAGGTGCTGGGATTACAGGCGTGAGCCACTGTGCCTGGTGTGACTCTTAGTAGTTTTTAAACCAAAATTCCCAAATCTTGTTTCTGGCAGAAAGCTCAAACCAGAGTGGCCCTTGAGCAAAAGCAGGTGAAGCAGCACTACCTTTACAACACTAAGATTTCACACCTAAACAAATAGATGATCCCAGAATACGTACTCTTTGCCAGTGTGGCTGGGTCCACCTGCATCTAGAGAAAAAGAAAACACTATGAGGGTCAGACCATGCTGTCTCCTGTGTGCACAGGTCTTCACTTGTTGACGTTAAAAAGCCAGATGGTAAACAGTGGTTGAGACAATGGCCCCGGTATCTAGAAGACATGCGTGGAAAGGCACAGGATTTCTGTGCAACATTTTCAATTGTTTTTCTTTGACGATTCCAAATTCTTCTCAAGAAGAAGGCATTTCTCTTAAGGAAAATGCCTGTTTACACACAGTTTGTAAGTGTGGATGCCATCTGAAACCATTTTTTAGTTGATAATGAACTCTGGCATTTGCCCACCAAGAAATTCTGTCAGTCACCTATAGTGTATATGGTGAGGTGTATACATCTTAATTCAATTGAAACAGAGAAACCGAGAGAAATAAAATTTCCTTTTCAGAGGAAAGAAGATGACTTTACCATGTGAACCCCTGTGGCTTCCTCAGAGATTGTCTGCTCTGGCACATGCTCCTCCAGGTCTTCCAGGTCACCTAGGAAACAGAGTCGCTATAAGCACATGAGCTCCACTGAGTGAATCCCTCAGGTGGTCTTGGAGCTGTGGACACGGGGCTGGCGTGTGTGGAAAGGTGTGTTCACAGCACAGACTCAGCTGCTGCCATTCCATCCTCCATGGTGGAGAGGGAAGGAAAATGGTGAAGGAAGGCACCAGGAAGGCCTCAGAAGACAGAGCCTTGGTCCTCCAGCTACGCCAACCTCTTCGACATGAAAGAGCCCATCTCAAACAGGGCACACCACACAGTGTTTCACTGCAGCATCCAGGGCTCCTCCTTCCTAATATGACCTGAGCTAACTTGCCCTCTTATTAATCCCTGCCAAAGTCATTTCCTCCTCACAATCCACTGAGGAGGATGCTGATGTGTTTATCATCCCTTCCAGAAGATTTTGTATGGAATAAGAAGCAACCTTTCTTAAAATAGGAGATTTAATTCTAGCCAAAAGATTTTATTACTAACTTTCTGTTACAAGGCAAATAAACCAAGATTTGAAAATAATTATCCTACCATTTAAAGATGACCCCTACTTAGCATGTGGTATTTGTTCTTCCACTCTCCCTTTTCAACAGAATTTGTGTGCACCATGATGTTCACTGCTCCTGATGCTCACACTGACTCCAGCACTGGGACAGCCTGTCATGGGGAGCAGCGAGGGTGTGTGGGGGGCGGGCACTGACCCTCTCCAACCCAGCTGTGCAGGAGATTCCAGCAGGGAAAATGGGTGCCCGGCTAACACCCAAGTTGAGCCTTGAGATTTTTTTATTGGATGTTATGTCTTGGGATTGGGTTCCACTGAACTTCTAAGACTTGCGGTGATTATCTCCTTAAATACAATAGAGTATGGCACTGATTATTGTCTGCTTTTGAACAGGAGCTGAGGAATGACCTCAACGCTGTAGACCAAAAGCCTGAGGACTCTGTGTGTTTAACATTAATGGTCACACTAAAGCCCACTGTGCAATGTACCTACTCAAACCCTGGGTTAGCTGACCATTGAGACCATCCAATAACGATAGTGTGTGGGATCTGAATAGCTTTTCATTCTCCCACATGCACACAGAAGTGCTGGAATCACTTGGCCTAGGAAGAAATTATACAAGGGCTTTGTGACAAATTCAGTGTAGTAGCTCATGGCATTAACCTTCCACTCATCCCCGAGTTCACACGTGCCTCTTCCACTTAAAAGACCAAGAGCTTGGGAAATTCAACTCTGCAGCATGTCCATCTGAGGACTGCGGATATTAAACTTATCTTCAGGTACAGCTGTGGTGGAGGATGAATGGATTGATTTATGCAAACTGTGCAGTGGTGATGGAATTTTTCTTGGACATTGATCCTTGTGTTGTGCTTTGAACATGGGAGTATGTTTTCTGGGGAAATGCACACACACTCGCAAAGACATCCACAATCATTCCATATAGACTCTCTCCTCTGTCCCTCCCAACTCTGATGTACCACCCCACCTTAGATGACACTGCTGCTTCCAGGGATGACAGTAGCATGGTTAGAGTACTGGACTCTCAGTTTGTTGGTTTTTTTTTTTTTTTTTTGAGACAGAGTTTCACTCGTTGCCCAGGCTGAAGTGCAATGGCACAACCTTGGCTCACCGCAACCTCTACCACCTGGGTTCAAGTGATTCTCCTGCCTGGGCCTCCTGAGTAGCTGGGATTACAGGCATGTGACACCACACCCAGGTAATTTTGTATTTTTAGGAGCGATGGGGTTTCTCAATGTCAGTCAGGCTAGTCTCAAACTCCTGACCTCTGCTGATCCACCCGTCTCCGCCTCTCAAGGTGCTGGGATTACAGGCGTGAGCCACTGTGCCCGGTGTGACTCTTAGTAGTTTTTAAACCAAACTTCTCAAATCTCATTTCTGGCAGAAAGCTCAAACCAGAGTGGCCCTTGAGCAAAAGCAGGTGAAGCAGCGCCACCTTTACAACACTAAGATTTCAAACCTAAACAAAGAGATGATCCCAGAATACGTACTCTTTGCCGGTGTGGCTGGGTCCACCTGCATCTAGAGAAAAAGAAAACACCATGAGGGTCAGACCATGCTGTCTCCTGTGTGCACAGGTCTTCACTTGTTGACGTTAAAAAGCCAGATGGTAAACAGTGGTTGAGACAATGACCCCGGTATCTAGAAGACATGCGTGGAAAGGCACAGGATTTCTGTGCAACATTTTCAATTGTTTCTGTTTGACAATTCCAAATTTTTCTCAATATGAAGGCATTTCTCTTAAGGAAAATGCCTCTGACACACAGTTTGTAAGTGTGGATGCCATCTGAAACCATTTTTTAGTTGATAACGAACTCTGGCATTTGCCCACCAAGAAATTCTGTCAATCACCTATAGTGTACATGGTGAGATGTATACATCTTAATTCAATTGAAACAGAAACCGAGAGAAATAAAATTTCCTTTTCAGAGGAAAGAAGACGACTTTACCATGTGAACCCCTGTGGCTTCCTCAGAGACTGTCTGCCCTGGCATATGCTCCTCCAGGTCTTCCAGGTCACCTAGGAAACAGAGTCGCTATAAGCACATGAGCTCCACTCAGTGAATCCCTCAGGTGGTCTTGGAGCTGTGGACACGGGGCTGGCGTGTGTGGAAAGGTGTGTTCACAGCACAGACTCAGCTGCTGCCGGTCCATCCTCCATGGTGGAGAGGAAAGGCAAATGGTGAAGGAAGGCACCAGGAAGGTCTCAGAAGGCAGAGCCTTGGTCCTCTAGCTACGCCAACCTCTTCGACATGAAAGAGCCCATCTCAAACAGGGCACACCACACAGTGTTTCACTGCAGCATCCAGGGCTTCCCCCCTTCCTAATCTGACCTCAGCTAACTTGTCGTCCCTTCTTTATCCCCTCGAGGTCATTTCCTCCCAGGATCCACCTGTCCTGCTGCTGTGTTTTTTGTCCCTCCCAGAACTTGCTTTTTTTTTTTTTTTTTTTTGAGATGGAGTTTCTCTTTTCTTGCCCAGGCTGGAGTATAATGGTGCCATCTCGACCCACCACAACCTGTGCCACCTGGGTTCAAGTGATTCTCCAGTCTCAGCCTCCTGAGTAGCTAGGATTACAGGCATGCCTCTCCATGCTTGGCTAATTCTGTATTTTTAGGAGAAACAGGTTTTCTCCATGTTGGTCAGTCTGGTCTCGAACTCTCAACCTCAGGTAATCTGCGCGCCTAGGCCTCCCAAAGTGCTGGGGTTACAGGCGTCAGTCACCATGTCACAACTTTTGTACTAGATAAAAAGCAACCCTTCCTCAAAGAGGAGACTTAATTCTAACTAAAATATCCTATGTATTCACTAACCTTTTGTTTTAAAGAAGACTAAGCCAAGATTTGAAAATACTCAATTATCCTACCATTTAAAGATGACCCCTACTTGGCCCATGATGTTTGTGCTTCTGCTTTTCCTTTTAACACAGTGTGTGTGTGCCATGGGACCTGCTGCTGCTCATGCTCACACTGGCTCCAGCACTAGGGCAGCCCATCATGGGGGCAGCAGGTGGGGGTGCTGAACCTCTCCAACCCAGCTGTGTAGAAGAGTCCAGCAGAGAAGATGAGGACCAGGGTAACATCCAAGTTTTTCCTTCGGTTCTTATTTGGTGCTGTGTCTTGGGGGTATGTGCTGAACTGCAGCATATGTAAGGCTTGTGGAGATTATGCCATTAAATACAATATAACATGCCTGATTATTTTGTGCTTTTGATCAGGACATGAGAAAATAACACAGCACTGCATGAGCCACCCTCCATCATGCTAGGAAGGCAAGTGCTCACCCTGCCTCTCAGACCCTAGGGCAAACCCTTTGGTTTTCTTTTCATGTTGCTCTTTCTGAGCTGAGCACACAGAAACCATGACTAGGCTGAGGGATACAAGGCTGAAACTCTACATGACCCTGGAATTATCCATTCTGGGCCCCATTATCTTATGGTCAATATGAGGCCTCAGTGGAGAAAGTTGGGGTGATTTCACCCCAACCCCAGCTGCAGGCTCCTCTCTTCTCAGTTTCCCAGCAGAACTCGCTGTAGCATGAGGCTGCTCCAGGGTCTAAATGCACAGGAAGAAGCCCTGCCCCACTCTCCCTGCTCAAGATGGGTGGTAGAGGGTCAATTCTGAGGGCTTTGGTAGAAAAGGCTTGTAAAGGAGGGAAGGGGCTAGAGTGAGGTGTCATGCCATTCTAGTGGCAAGAGGAAATAGAAAGGCCTGTGAAGAGGTGAGGTTTATTAGAAAATAAAGTATAGCAGGGAATTCTGAATGAAAAAATAAAATCAGCAGAGATCCTGACACAGTCCTGTTCTATGGGTGTGCGGTGAGAATTTGCCTGGGTGTGGAGAGGATTTCTTTTAGGTTAATTAAAGTGTCCTGTGTGTGAAATAAACTGCAAACATTGGAAGCTTACAAGTTAATCTTTTTTTGTGCCTACAATAGGACCGCAATGGTGACGGAAATCTCTGTTGAGAATGTGGACACTAGAAACTCTGGGGATATGTAGTACGGAAACCCACACACCCCCCTCCCAGACACACTGACCACGGCACCACATGAATTCACAAAAGACATGGCAGGCCCCTTGCACGGGATCCCACCCCACCTTCAGAGAACACAGTTGCTCCCGGGGACTGCAGAATGTGGCCACTGTTTCTTATCTAGAAAAACCATTTCTCCCATCACAGTCTAGGTCCTGATTCACAACATGAAGCTCAGCTCAGGCTACCTGTCTACAGGAAAGCCAGTGAGACAAGGCCACATTCCTCAACATCTGGATTACTCATCAGTATGAGAGGGGTTCCCCAATACGTACCACGTTGTGGAACTCCCAAGGATGTCTGTAATGACAGAAAATCAATTGCTATGAGCATCAGACCATGCTGTGTCCTGTGAGCACAAGACTTTTCTTCACTTAGTGACATTAGAAAACAAGATGGAAAAACCAGTGTTCAAAGGAACCCCAAAGAAGAACAGAGCAAATCGACTCATACTAAAGACACACATTTTTCTCAGAGGATGTTTCCTCTGAAGTCCATGTTGGCTGGCAAGTAGCTGATTTTGCTCCAAAGAGAACAAAATTGGTAAGGCTCACTGCTACACAATGGGTGACTGATGCTGTCATTTTCTCCCACTGTCTTAAATCAAGCCTCAGTGGGGACAGACTCTCACTTACCATTTCCCCCAAGGACACTGTGTAACTAAGATATATATCTTCAGATTCTCATATCTTAATTTAATCCAAATAAGATAAAGCTAAGAAAGCAACAGTTTTTTCTCAGACAAATCCAGGTGGCCTGACCTTCACCTCCTCTGGGTCCTCCTCCTCGCCGTTGTAACTGGACAGCTCCTGAAGTACATCCCTGATCAGAACTAGGAGGATACAGAGTGACCGTCAGCACCTTGGTGGTGGTGCTCATGAACAATTCAGTAACACTGCTTGAGGTGGGTTTGGGAGGAGGGTAGCAGGCACAGGAGAGATGCAGGAAGAAAGAGAATCAGGGCCTTTGGCTTCCTAGCTCCAGGCCACCTCATAAACATAAAATAGCCAATCTTAAACAGTGCACACCACGCAGTGCAGGCTGTGTGTCCCTGGCAGCCTCTTAGGGCTCCTCCTTCCTAATCTGACCTGAGCTAACTTGCCCTCTTATTGATCCCTGACAACGTCATTTCCTCCTCACAATCCACATGTGCTGCTGATCTGTTTATCATCCCTTCTAGAAGATTTTGTACGGAATAAGAAGCAACCTTTCTTAAAATAGGAGATTTAATTCTAGCCAAAAGAGTTTATTACTAACTTTCTGTTACAAGGCAAATAAACCAAGATTTGAAAATAATTTTCCTACCATTTAAAGATGACCCCTACTTAGCATGTGGTATTTGTTCTTCCACTCTCCCTTTTCAACAGAATTTGTGTGCACTATGATGTTCACTGCTCCTCACGCTCACACTGACTCCAGCACTGGGACAGCCTGTCATGGGGAGCAGCGAGGGGGTGCAAGGGGTGGGCACTGACCCTCTCCAACCCAGCTGTGCAGGAGATTCCAGCAGGGAAAATGGGTGCCCGGCTAACACCCAAATTGAGCCTTGACTTTTTTTTATTGGATTCTATGTCTTGGGATTGGGTTCCACTGAACTTCTAAGACTTGCCGTGATTATCTCATCAAATACAATAGAGTATGGCACTGATTATTGTCTGCTTTTGAACAGGAGCTGAGGAATGACCTCAACGCTGTAGACCAAAAGCCTGAGGACTCTGTGTGTTTTACATTAATGATCACACTAAAGCCCACTGTGCAATGTACCTACTCAAACCCTGGGTTAGCTGACCATTGAGACCATCCGATAATGATAGTGTTTGGGATCTGAATAGCTTTTCATTCTCCCACATGCACACAGAAGTGCTGGAATCACTTGGCCTAGCAAGAAATTATACCAGGGCTTTGTGACAAATTCAGTGTAGTAGCTCATGGCATTAACCTTCCACTCATCCCTGAGTTCACATGTGCCTCTTCCATTTAAAAGACCAAGAGCTTGGGAAATTCAACTCTGCAGCATGTCCATCTGAGGACTGGGGATATTAAACTTATCTTCAGGTACAGCTGTGGTGGAGGATGAATGGGTTGATTTATGCAAACTGTGCAGTGGTGATGGAATTTTTCTTGAACATTGATCCTCATGTTGTGCTTTGCAGATGGGAGTGTGTTTTCGGGGGAAATGCACACACACTCCCAAAGACATCCACAATCATTCCATATAGACTCTCTCCTCTGTTCCTCCCATCCCTGATGTACCACCTCACCTTACATGACACTGCTGCTTCCAGGGATGACAGTAGCATGGTTAGAGTGGTTTACTGGATCTTAGCATTCTTTTAAACCAAACTTCCCAAATCTCATTTCTGGCAGACAGCTCAAACCAGAGTGGCTCTTGAACAAAGGCAGGCAAAACAGTGCCATCTTTGCAACTCTAATATTTTGAACCTAAACAAAGAGATGATCCCAGAATACGTACGTTCGGCCAGTGTGTCTGGGTCCCCCTCCATCTAGAGAAAAACAAAACACTATGAGGATCAGACCAGGCTGTGTCCTGTGTGCACAGGTCTTCTCTTCACTTGTTTATGTTAAAAAAACAGATGGTAAATAGTACTTGAGACAATGGCCCCGATATCTAGAAGACATTCGTGGAAAGGCACAAGATTTTTGTGCAACATTTTCAATTGTTTTTGTTTGACAATTCCAAATTTTTCTCAAGAAGAAGACATTTCTCTTAAGGTAAATGCCTGCTGACACACAGTTTGTAAGTGTGGATGCCATCTGAAACCACTCTTTAGTTGATAATGAACTCTGGCATTTGCCCACCAAGAAATTCTGTCAGTCACCTATAGTGTACATGGCGAGATGTATACATCTTAATTCAATTGAAACAGAGAAACCGAGAGAAATAAAATTTCCTTTTCAGAGGAAAGAAGACGACTTTACCATGTGAACCCCTGTGGCTTCCTCAGAGATTGTCTGCTCTGGCACATGCTCCTCCAGGTCTTCCAGGTCACCTAGGAAACAGAGTCGCTATAAGCACATGAGCTCCACTGAGTGAATCCCTCAGGTGGTCTTGGAGCTGTGGACACGGGGCTGGCGTGTGTGGAAAGGTGTGTTCACAGCACAGACTCAGCTGCTGCCGGTCCATCCTCCATGGTGGAGGGAAGGCAAATGGTGAAGGAAGGCATCAGGAAGGCCTCAGAAGACAGAGCCTTGGTCCTCTAGCTAAGGCGACCTCTTTGAGATGAAGTAACCCATCTCAAACAGGGCACACCACACAGTGTTTCCCTGGAGCATCGACGGCTTCTCCTTCCTAATCTGACCTGAGCTAACTTGCCCTCCCTTCTTGATCCCCTAGAGGTCATTTCCTCCCCAGGATCCACATGTCCTGCTGCTGTGTATTTTGTCCCTCCTAGAATTATTATTATTATTATTTTTGAGATGGAGTTACTCTCTTCTTGCCCCGGCTGGAGTATAATTGTGCAATCTCAACCCACCACCACCTCTGCCTCCCAGGTTCAAGTGATTCTCCAGCATCAGCCTCCTGAGTAGCTGGGATTATAGGCATGCATCACCATGCCCAGTTAATTCTGTATTTTTAGGAGAGATGGGTTTTCTCCATGTTGGTCAGCCTGGTTTCGAACTCCTGACCTCAGGTGATCCACCCGTCTTGGCCCCCCAAACTGCTGGAATTACAGGTGTGAGCCACCACGCCTGACCAGAATATTCTGTACTAGAAACAAAGCAACCTTTCTTCAATGAGGAGATTAATTCTATCAAAATATTCTATGTATTCACTAGCCTTTTGTTTTAAAGAAGACTAAACCAAGATTTGAAAATACTCAATTATCCTACCATTTAAAGATGACCCCTACTTGGCCCGTGATGTTTGTCCTTCTGCTCTTCCTTTTAACACAGTGTGTGTGTGCCATGGGACCTGCTGCTGCTCATGCTCACACTGGCTCCAGCACTAGGACAGCCCATCATGGGGGCAGCAGGTGGGGGTGCTGAACCTCTCCAACCCAGCTGTGTAGAAGAGTCCAGCAGAGAAGATGAGCACCAGGATAACACCCAAGTTTTTCCTTCGGTTCTTATTTGGTGCTGTATCTTGGGTGCGTGTGCTGAACTGCAGCATATGTAAGGCTTGTGGAGTTTATGCCATTAAATACAATATAACATGCCTGATTATTTTCTGCTTTGGATCAGGAGATGAGAAAATAACACAGCACTGCAGCCAAAAGCCTGACCTCGCAATGTCTGTTTCCCATTTGTCACCACACCAAAGTCCACTGTAAAATGTACTTATTCCTACACTGAGTTATGTGACCATTGAGACAATCCTACATGAGAGACAGTGTTTGGGATTTCTGAAGGCCATGCAACTTCCATATGCACACGTAGGTGCTAAAACTCTCTGGCATAACAACAAATTATATCTGAACCATGTGATTACTTCAGAGTAGTAGCCCATGGCATCAACCTTCCACCCACTCCTGAGTTCACCTCTGCCTCTTGCACTGAGGAGATAAAGCGCTTGGCAAATTCATCTCTGCACTATCTCCGACTGCGTACTGGGGATATTAAACTGGCCTTCAGCTACAGCTGTGGTGGAGGATAAATGGGCAGATTGACGTTAAGGTGTGCAGTGGTAATGGAATTTTTATTTACAACACTCATCTTTGTGTTGAGCTGTGCACACGGAAGCATGCTATCTGGAGAAATGTACACATCCTCCCAAAGACATTCATAATCACTATACATAGACTCTCTTCTTATACCCGCCCCCCACCTTGATGCACCTCATTCGATTTCATAGAATGACACGGCAGCTAACAGAGACTACGTAGGATGGTCACCACTCGTCAGTACACTCTTAGAAATTTCTTCCCAAACCTCATTTTCCAATAGGAAGCTCCAATGAGAGTGGTTCTCCAGAAAAAGCAGGCAAGAACGTGTCACCTTTCTCAACACTAAGATTTTTCCTTAGCAAAAAGGTGATCCCAGAATACGTACCGTTGGTTTGGGTGCCCGTGTCTGCCTGCGTTTAGAGAAAGAAAAACACCATGAGGGTAAGATCATGCTGTCTCTGTGCACAGGTCTTTTCTAAACTTGGTGCTATTAGAAAACCAGATGGGAAATTCTGGTGGAGGCAATGGCCACTAAAATAAAGCCTAGAGAACACTTGTAGAAAGGCACCAGGTTTTTGTGCAAGATTATTTAAAATTTATTTTGGTTGCAAATTCATAATTCTCAAAAAGGTTTTTCTCCTGAGGACAATGCTTGCTGACATAGTTTGTAACTGAAGCTGTCATCTATGAATGCCATCTTCAATCAGTTCTTAGTTAGTAATGAATTCTCATTTTACATTTTCCCACCAAGAAATTCTGTAAGTCATCTATAATGTACATGGCAGTAAGATTTTCCTATCTTTATTCAAGTGAAATTGAAAGAAACCTAGGAAAATGAAATTCCCCTTTCAGACAAAAAAAGAACAACTTACATGGGCAACAGTGAGGAAACTCTGATTGGATGCTTCAGGGAGATGTCCTGCTATAAACTCCTCTAGATGATCTAGGAGAAATAGGGTAAGTGTCACTGCATGGATTCCGCTGAGGGAATCCCTCGGGTTGTATTGGGTGGTGTGGACATGAGGCTGGCATGTGTGAAGAAGGTGGGCTACCCCAGACGGAGCCGCAGGCCCTTTCTCCTTGGTGGTGCAGGCAGGCAAATGAGACAACGAGGAAAGCCATGGGAACTAGAGCCTTGGTCCTCTGGCTAACGCAAGCTCATCAATGGCACTCAGCTGATCTCAAAGATGGCACACCATAGGGGCAGGCTGTGCTTCCCTACAACGTCTCAGGTTCCTCCTTCCTAATCTGACCTGAGCTAACTTGCCCTCCCTTTGTGATCCCTTCTGAGGTCATTTCCCCCTCAGGATCCACATGTGCTGCTGCTGTTCATCATCCCTCCTAAAACATTTTGTACTGCATAAAAGCAACCTCTCTTCAAAAAAATTTAACCTTTGGTGATCAAGCCTGGCAACTACTCTGTGTCTGGCCTGACCCTGAAGTCAAAAAAACTTATGACTTCACTGAACCTTTGAGTCAAACAGAATTAAACCAAGATTTGAAAATACTCAATTATCCTACCATTTAAAAATGACCCGCACTTAGCTTATTTGTCCTTCCACTCTTCCTTTTCAACACGATGTATGTGTCCATGGAGTCAGTTGCTGCTCATGCTCACGCTGACTCCAGCACTAGGACAGACCATCATGGGGGGCAGTAGGTGGGGGCGCTAACACTCTCCAAACTAGCTGTGCAGGAAATCCCACTGGGGTGATGGACACCAGAATAACAGCCCAATTCTTCCTTGAGCTCTTATTCTGCACTGTGTATTGGATGTGTGGGCTGAATAAGGGCATGTGGAACACTTGTGGCCATCATGTTATTAAACATAGTAGAATATGTCCCTGATTGTTCTCTGCATTTTTTTTTTTTTTGAGATGAAATCTCACTCTGTTGCCCAGGCTAGAATGCAGTGCCATGATCAAGGCTTAGGTGCAGCAAACCACCATGACACATTTATACCGATGTAACAAAGCTGCATGTTCTACACATGCATCCTAGAATTGCAAGCAAAATAAAAACAATAAAAAGAGTAAACCCAGAATACATACCTTCTGATGGAAAGCGTACACCTTTCTGCAAATAGAGAAAAGAAAAACATTATGAGAGTCAGACCACACTGTGGCCTGTGTGCACAGGTCTTTTCTGCATTGTTGACATTATAGAAAACCCAATGGAAATAGTGAAAATAGTCAACACAAGGGCCCCAAATTAAAGCCTAGAGGGCACGTGGAAAGGCACAAGTTTTCTGTGCATGATTTCCAAGTTTATTTTCATTGCATGTTCACCATTAGTTTCCAGAAGAAAGCACTTCTCCTATGGAAAATGCTTACTGCCCTAGAGTTTTTAAGTGAACCTGTCATCTTGAATTCATTCTTGCTGGTAATTGACTCTGACTTTACAGCTGCCCACCAAGACATTCTGTAAGTCATCTATAATGTACATGGTAAGATGATCATCTCTTATCTCAATTTCTATGGAAACTAAGAGAAATAAAATTCCCACCTCAGATAAACAAAAAAGACTTTACCTTCACAGAGCCTGGCAACGTCTCCGAGAGTATCTCGGGTGGACACAATGGCTTGCCCAAGGAGCCTTCGTCACGCTCTAGGAAACACAGAGTAATTGTCAGCACGTTGGGTGCACTGAAGGAATCCGTCAGGCAGACTCCCGTGCTAAAAACACGGGGCTGGCACATGTAGACAAGGGGGGTTAACTGCAAAAACGGACCTCCTGCCAGAACATCCTCCTTGGTGATGAAGAAAGGTCAATGAGACCATCAGGAAAGCCACGGAAGACAGAGCCTTGGCAGCACAGACATGCACTGCTGATGCCATGGCAGTGTCTCATCACTCCCCTATGCGTTTTGAGGCCTGGGAAATTTCCACTTTCCTGTTGAAATGTGACAATGTCTTTTATCTTTCCTGGGTCTACATATGCCTCTCTTGCACTTTCCATTCATTTTATTGAACTTCAGACATTGTTGTGGTAAAACATATACAAAATTTATTATTGTAATCATTCAGTGCACACTTCAGGAACAGACAGACCAGAACCGCAGGGGCAGAGAAGAGAAAACCTCACTGTTTGAGGAGCCCACCCTCTTCTCCCCGATCCTGGATTACAACCCACGCAGGTAACTGGGTAAGTGTGGGAACCCGGAGACTATAGAAAATGAGCAGAAAGTTTTTGCACACTTGTGCTAGATCTCAGAACAGGAATGCAGGCATCGGAACATCACTGGGGCCCAAGATGGGCTGCCCAGAGCTGAGCTCTGGGATGAGAAAGAAGGAGGAGGACACAGTCCCTGCCCTCCCAGTGACCAGCCATGGCCAGGATTCCTCCACCTGTGAGTAGGAGACTACAGACTTTGGGACTGATGATTGCAAGGCTGTCTCAGAGAAACTGATCTCTTATGGATCACACGGGAGGGTTGCAAGGACCACCTAAACTCCAGGGCAGCCCCTCTCCCTTTGTTGAGTTCAGCCTGCCTTAGAGCAAGGTCCCCTCCTCGCCTCCTCCGACACTAGCATTGGGCAGCTGCCCTGCCTGGGAGCTGAGGCTCCCTCCAGTAAAACGGAACTCTGGGCCAGGACACTCTTGGCCAATAGTAGCTACACAAGGACCACCTGTCCAGCGACTCCCAGAAGCTGATCTTTGTCCCAGCCACAGGGTGATCAAGCCTGGCAACTACTCTGTGTCTGGCCTGACCCTGAAGTCCATCCCTAATGATCATGTCCTCTCTGGGCTAAGTTGAACATTTCAGGAACTCACTCCTGTTCTCTGTCTCTCACTAATTTCTGGTGGTGCCATTGCTGTCAACACACAGGGAGATGGAGAAGACAAGAAACAAGAAAGTAGCTCCTCTGTCCAGGCTTTTGGGAAGATGGCCAATGTTCAGGCCAGCCATGAAGTCGGAGCTCAACTCCTCCTTCAGATGAGGCTTGAACATTCCGGCCGTGCCCAGGTGATGTAGAACTGACTCTCCTGATGTTGCACCTTGGCTTCCCTCGTGGCTTTGCTGCCCTCATGCCTTCCTTCTGCTCCTCCAAATCATGTTCCTCTGCAGGCCCAGGCCAAGGCTGTAGCCTGCTGTCTCTCACATAGAGCCCAACGGGCAGCTGTCTATGAATTTTTAGAGCCCCAATGTTGGTAACGCTGATTTGTACCTTTAATCCCTCACAGCAGAAAGCCCCCTGAGTACCACAAAAAACTATATTCTAGAGATTAAAGATGACTAGGGGAATCGGGTTATGAGGAGACAGTTTCTGAGGTTAGTGAAGGACATTTTAAAATCACACCAGCCTGATTGTTTTACAATGTGGGATAAGTAATGACACCTACACAGCAATCAAATTTGATTTATACACAATACGTTTCCACCAAATGCATACTCCAAGAAAAAACTCAAGCTAAATTTGGCGGAGTTTATATTCCTATTCACCGAAACCAACTGCGTTCACTTGTTTTGTTTTTGTTTTTTTTTTGCAACAGCCTTCAGAAACAAACAAGCACCTTTGCCAACAGTCGGTTGAATGGGGACATCGTGGAGCCTCTGCAGTACCACAGCCGAGTTTGCTTTCCCACCTGCAGTGCATGAGCCACCCTCCATCATGCTAGGAAGGCAAGTGCTCACCCTGCCTCTCAGACCCTAGGGCAAACCCCTTGGTTTTCTTTTCATGTTGTAGTTTCTGAGCCGAGCACACAGAAACCATGACTAGGCTGAGGGATACAAGGCTGAAACTCTATATGACCCTGGAATTATCCATTCTGGGCCCCATTATCTTATGGTCAATATGAGGCCTCAGTGGAGAAAGTTGGGGTGATTTCACCCCAACCCCAGCTGCAGGCTCCTCTCTTCTCAGTTTCCCAGCAGAACTCGCTGTAGCATGAGGCTGCTCCAGGGTCTAAATGCACAGGAAGAAGCCCTGCCCCACTCTCCCTGCTCAAGATGGGTGGTGGAGGGTCAGTTCTGAGGGCTTTGGTAGAAAAGGCTTGTAAAGGAGGGAAGGGGCTAGAGTGAGGTGTCATGACCACTCCAGTGGCAGAGGAAATAGAAAGGCCTGTGAAGAGGTGAGGTTTATTAGAAAATAAAGTATAGCAGGGAATTCTGAATGAAAAAATAAAATCAGCAGAGATCCTGACACAGTCCTGTTCTATGGGTGTGCGGTGAGAATTTGCCTGGGTGTGGAGAGGATTTCTTTTAGGTTAATTAAAGTGTCCTGTGCGTGAAATAAACTGTACACTTTGGAAGCTTACAAGTTAATTTTTTCATGTGCCTGCAACAGGACCGCAACGGTGACGGAAATCTCTGTTGAGAATGTGGACACTAGAAACTCTGGGGATATGTAGTACAGAAACCCACACACCCCCCTCCCAGACTCACTGACCACGGCACCACATGAATTCACAAAAGACATGGCAGGCCCCTTGCACGGGATCCCACCCCACCTTCAGAGAACACAGTTGCTCCCGGGGACTGCAGAATGTGGCCACTGTTTCTTATCTAGAAAAACCATTTCTCCCATCACAGTCTAGGTCCTCATTCACAACATGAAGCTCAGCTCAGGCTGCCTGTCTACAGGAAAGCCTGTGAGACAGGGCCACATTCCTCAACATCTGGATTACTCATCAGTATGAGAGGGGTTCCCCAGTACGTACCACGTTGTGGAACTCCCAAGGATGTCTGTAATGACAGAAAATCAATTGCTATGAGCATCAGACCATGCTGTGTCCTGTGAGCACAGGACTTTTCTTCGCTTAGTGACATTACAAAACAAGATGGAAAACCCGTGTTCAAAGGAACCCCAAAGAAGCGAACAAATCGACTCATACTACAGACACACATTTTTCTCAGAGGATGTTTCCTCTGAAGTCCATGTTGGTTGGCAAGTAGCTGATTTTGCTCCAAAGAGAACAAAATGGGTAAGGCTCACTGCTACACAACGGGTGACTGATGCTGTCATTTTCTCCCACTGTCTTAAATCAAGCCTCAGTGGGGACAGACTCTCACTTACCATTTCCCCCAAGGACACTGTGTAACTAAGATACATATTGTCAGATTCTCATATCTTAATTTAATCCAAATAAGATAAAGCTAAGAAAGCAACAGTTTTTTCTCAGACAAATCCAGGTGGCCTGACCTTCATCGCCTCTGGGTACTTCTTCCATATGCTGTATAGGTGGAGCTCCCGTAGTCGCCGTATTTGCCGTTTCATCTCAACTAGGAGGACACAGAGTGACCGTCAGCACCTTGGTGGTGGCGCTCATGAACAATTCAGTAACACTGCTTGAGGTGGGCTTGGGAGGAGGGTAGCAGGCACAGGAGAGATGCAGGAAGAAAGAGAATCAGGGCCTTTGGCTTCCTAGCTCCAGGCCGCCTCATAAACATATAATAGCCAATCTCAAACAGTGCACACCACGCAGTGCAGGCTGTGTGTCCCTGGCAGCCTCTTAGGGCTCCTCCTTCCTAATCTGAACTGAGCTAACTTGCCCTCTTATTGATCCCTGCCAAAGTCATTTCCTCCTCACAATCCACATGTGCTGCTGATCTGTTTATCATCCCTTCTAGAAGATTTTGTACTAAACAAGAGGTAACCTTTCTTAAAATAGGAGATTTAATTCTAGCCAAAAGATTTTATTACTAACTTTCTGTTACAAGGCAAATAAACAGAGATTTGAAAATACTCTATTATCCTACCATTTAACGATGACCCCTACTTAGCATGTGATATTTGTTCTTCCGCTCTTCCTTTTCAACACCATGTGTGTGCACCATGGAGTTCACTGCTGCTCATGCTCACACTGACTCCAGCACTGGGACAGCCTGTCATGGGGAGCAGCGAGGCGGGGCAAGGGGTGGGCACTGACCCTCTCCAACCCAGCTGTGCAGAGATTCCAGCAGGGAAAATGGGTGCCAGGCTAACACCCAAGTTGAGTCTTGAGATTTTATTGGATGCTATGTGTTGGGATTGGTTTCCACTGAATTTCTAAGACTTGCGGTGATTATCTCATTAAATACAATAGAGTATGGCACTGATTATTGTCTGCTTTTGAACAGGAGCTGAGGAATGACCTCAACGCTGTAGACCAAAAGCCTGAGGACTCTGTGTGTTTTACATTAATGATCACACTAAAGCCCACAGTGCAATGTACCTACTCAAACAAACCCTGGGTTAGCTGACCATTGAGACCATCCGATAATGATAGTGTTTGGGATCTGAATAGGTTTTCATTCTTCCAGCACACAGAAGTGCTGGAATAACTTGGCCTAGCAAGAAATTATACCAGGGCTTTGTGACAAATTCAGTGTAGTAGCCCATGGCATTAACCTTCCGCTCATTCCCGAGTTCACATGTGCCTCTTCCATTTAAAAGACCAAGAGCTTGGGAAATTCAACTCTGCAGCATGTCCATCTGAGGACTGGGGATATTAAACTTATCTTCAGGTACAGCTGTGGTGGACGATGAATGGGTAGCTGAGTAGCTGGTATTACAGACAGGTGCTCCCTGCGTAGCTGGTATTAAAGACATGTGCTTCCTGAGTAGCTGGTATTAGAGACATGTGCTCCCATGCCCAGCTAATTTTGTATTTTTAGTAGAGATGGGGTTTCTCCATGTTGATCAGGCTGGTCTTGAACTCCTGACCTTAGGTGATCCACCCTCCTTGGCCTCCCAAAGCACTGGGATTACAGGCATGAGCCACCGTCTCCAGCCAGAACATTTTGTACGAGGTAAAAAGCAACCTTTCTTCAAAGAGGTGATATAATTCTAGCCAAAATATTCTACATATTCACTAACCTTTTGTTTCAAAGAAGACTAAACCAAGATTTGAAAATACTCAATTATCCTACCATTTAAAGATGACCTCTACTTGGCCTGTGATATTTGTCCTTCTGCTCTTTCTTTTAACACTGTGTGTGTGTGTCATGGGGCCCGCTGTTGCTCATACTCACACTGGCTCCAGGAATGGGACAGCCCTTCATGGGTGACAGCAGGTGGGGGCGCTGACCCTCTGTTACCCAGCTGTGCAGAGATTCCAGCAGACGAGATGGGCACCAGGCTAACAGCCAATTGGCTCTGTGAGATCTTGTTGGGTGCTGTGTCTTGGGTATGTGTGCTACTGAATTGGAGCATTTCTAACGTTTCTGGTGATGATCTCATTAAATATAATAGAATATATCTCTGAATGTTCTCTGCCCTTGACCAGGAACTGACCAAAGGCCTGGCAGCTCCCTCTGTATGTTTCATATTAATGACCGCACCCAAGTTCACTGTACAATGAACCTACTCAAACTCTGGGTCAGCTGACCATTGAGACCATTCTATTGTGGTATACAGTGCTGGAGATCTTTATAGGCCAACATACTTCCACATACACATAGATGCTAAGGACTCTCTGACATGGTGACAAGTTACACCAGGGCCATGTTATAACTTCAGACTAGTAGCCCACAGCATCACCCTTCCACCCATTCCCGAGTTCATCTATGCCATTTCCATTTAGGAGACCAAAAGCCTGAAAAATTCATCTCTACATCATCTCCATGTGAGGACTTGGGATATTAAACTTACCTTCAGCTACAGCTGTGGTGAGGAATGAATGGGTTGATTTTTTGCAAAAATGCAGTGGTGATCAAATTTTGTTTCTAGAATATCAATCTTTGTGTTGTGCTTTGCATATGGGAACGTATTTTCTGGGGAAAAGCACACAAACTCGCAGAGACATTCACAATCATTCCACATTGACTCATTCCTCCATACCTCCCAACTCTGATTCACAACACCCTCTTCTATCCAAATGACCCTGTTCCTTCCAAGCACCAGAGTCAACGGTCACATCTCTTGACCAGGTTCTTCACTTGTCAAGACAAAAGTGCTTGAACCACATTTCTGGCAGGAAGTTCAAACCAGAGTGGCTCTCCAGAAAAAATGAGGCAAGAAAGTGTCACCTTTGTCAACACTAGAATTTTTCCTCAGCATAGGGGTGATTCCAGAATACGTACTGTCTCTCTCTGTGTCTTTGTCCACCTGCATTTAGAGAAAAACAAAACACTACAAGGGTCAGACCATGCTGTGTCCTGTGTGCACAGGTTTTCCTTTTCCCTCCCTCCCTTCCTTTTCTCTTTCTTTTTCTTTCTCTTTCTTTCTTTCCTTTCTTTTTCTTTCTTTCTCTTTTTCTCTTTCCTTCCTTCTTTCTTTCCCTTCCTTCTTTCTCTTCCTTCTTCCCTTCCCTTCTTCCTTCCTTCCTGCCTCTCTCTCTCTCTCTCTCCCCTACTCCCTCTCTCCCTTCCTCTCTCCCTTTCTTTGCTGGAATTTCGCTCTGTCACCCAGGCTGGAGTACAGTGTCATGATCATGGCTCACTGCAACATCCGCCTCCTGGCCTCAAGCGATCCTGCTCCCTTAGCCTCCCCAGTAGCTGAGATTACAGTAGCCGGTCAGCATGCCCAGCTAATTTTTGTATTTGTAGTAGAGATGGGGTTTCACCATACAAGTCTTTTCTTTACTTGGTGACATTAGAAAAGCAGATGGGAGACAGTGGTTGAGGCAATGGTCCTAAGGCCTCGAAGGCACTTCTGGAAAGGCACAAGATTTTTATGCAAGACTTTCAAGATTGTTTTGGTTGTATAGTCACAATGTTGTAAGAAGAAAGCTTTTCCCCTAAAAAAAATTCTTTCTGCCATACAGTTCATAACTGAAGGTGTCATCTAAGAATGCCATCTGAGATCATTTCTTACCTGGTAATGACCCTCACATTTTCCCACCAAAATATTCTGTAAGTCATCTATAATGTACATGGTAAGATTTTCATATCTCAATTCAAATAAAATAAAAAAGAACCAAGAGCAACAAAATTTCCATCTCAGAAACATAAAGAAGAACTTACCATATGAACGCCCGGGACATCTTCAGATGAAGCTTCCTGCACCAGGTCCTCATCGTAATCTAGGAAACACAGAGTAACTGTCATCATGTTGGTTCTACTGAAGGAATCCCTTAGGCAACCTTGGATGCTAAGGACAGGGGGCTGGCATGTGTAAAGGAGGTGGGTTAAGGGTAGAAACTTGGCTGCCACTGGGACACCCTCCTGGGTGATGAGGGAAGGCAAATGAGACCATCAGGAAAGCCACAGAAGTCAGGACCTGGTTCTCTGGCTAAGCCCCCACACCACTGCGAAAAAGGCAGAGTTCACACAGGGTGGCACACAAATGCACTGCTGATTTCATGACAGTGTCCCATCACCCCCTTGTGCATTTTGAGGCCTGGTAAATTTCTTTTGTTGTTGAAATGTTATAATGGCATTTATCTTTCCTTGATCTACATATGCTCCTCCTGTACTTATCATCCATTTAATTGGCTTTAAAATCAGTATTGTGGCCAAAATACATCGTATTTATTATTTTAATAATCAAGTGCACACTTCAGGGGCACCAGTGCCATTCACAATTCTGTGCAGTAAACTAAATGTAATCCAAATCCAGATGTCTTACTTTCCACCTTAGGAAACTAGAGAAAAAAGTATAGTGTAATGTAAACCAGGCAACCCTCCTCCCCCAAAATATAACAATATTTGCAGAAATCAATGTAATAGAAATAATAAAATAAAGAAACTCAACAAAACCAAAAGCTGCTTCTTAGAAAAGATCAATAGAATTGGTAAACCTCCAGCAAGGCTAATCACAAAGAAAATACAGAAGACACGATGTACAAACAATATGAATAGAAGAGGAATTATCCTTGCTGATCCCATGATCATTAAGAAAATAATCACAGAATACTTTCAACAAATCTATGCCTGCAATTTTTTAAGTGCAGGAGTGAAAGTCTATTGAAAAGTTTGAGAGTAGGAATGACCGGAAGCACAGTAGCCTTTGATGAGAACCAAGCAGGCAACTTGTCAGATTCAAGTGTCTACACCCACAAATTTCCTAGCTTAGATGAAATGGACAAATGCCTTCAAAGGGAGAAACTACCATAACCACCCAAAGGAGAGACAGATAATCTGAGTAGGCCTCTATCATTATAGAATTTAATCAGGAAGTAATAACTTAAAAAAAAATGCCCACATAATTGTACTGGTGAATTCTGCCTAACACAATGGAAAACATAGTCTTACCAGCAAGTGATCCAAATTCTACATATTTACCCAGCTAAATTAGAAAATTATGTTCATCTTAAAATCTGCACAAGAATGTGGGCAGCTTTATTCATAATTACCCAAATTGGAAGCAGCTGAGATGGTCTTCAGGCAGTGAGTGAACCAACTAACCCTGTTCGATGAAACCAATGGACTATTGTTCACTGATAAGAATTATTAAGCTGTTAAGCTTCAAAACGATACAAAAGATCTTACATGTATATTGCTAAGTAAAATAAGTTAGTTATACGTAGCTACATACTCTATGATTCCAACTCTATAAAATTCTGGAAAAGGAAACCTATAGAGGCAGTAAAATCATCCATAGTTGTCAGGAATCCTCAGAAAAGGAGAGGAATTAGTAGATGCAGCTCAGGTCATGTTTAGGATGTGAAATTATTCCGTCAGGGTGACAAAAGACATTGTCAGTTTGTCAAAACCCATAGGCTGGACAACACAGAGTGAACCTTGATGCTAACCCTAGATTTCTGTTCATAAGAATGTATCACTATTGGCTCAGTCATTGTTACGAGCGTTATCACACTCACAAAGATGGGATCACCAAAAAACACTGAGGAAGGTGGGTATATGGAAATTTTTGTTGCCACTTCCTCCATTTTTCGGTTACTTCCAAACAGTTTGAAGTGATGTCCATTACTTTACAAACCTGGCAACACCGTCTCAGAAAAAGATCCTTTTTAATTAATGTTTTAACAATCAGCAAAATGTCTACAATTTGCACTGAGATGTTATTTACTATTAAAAGTAAACCCAAATCTGGAATGGAAATACACCTTTACTCCTCTGGTTGTAGCACTAGTGATTGACTTAACACATTTAAATACGCACACATGAAATAAAGAATATAGCATCGCAATTTTATAATTGTCTGAAATATGAGACACTGAAGAATCTAGAAATCATATCATGAATGAACTGAATGACTGAATTTCCACAACACCTTCCATTGATGCAATTCTAGGGTATATATGGCCGGGATGCCAGTGATGCCAGTGATAGGTGATTGGCTTCTCACGCTCGCGGTGGCAGACGGTGGATTCCCCTGGCATCTTAGGATACACTATTTGATCCTCGTCACAACACACTGGGAAATGAATTAAAATAAAGACAGGTGTTGGTGTCTTGCCGCAAAAGATCAGAGAAATGAGTAATTATTTATTCACAGCTTAAATGTTTGATTCCATTGTTCATCATCTGCAGAGCAAAGCTCCCTGAATCTGAGTTGGGCTTCAGAAAGACTTGCACTGTGGGTTGCACGTATAAGTGTGCAGGCAAATGCCTGTATTGAGATGAGACATTACAGAAAGGTAGTAGATTGGAGTGACCAAGAGCATAGGGTCCGGAGCATAGGATCTGAGCTCAGGGACTTCTGAGAAGCTGCTAGAACCTGAGGAAGTTCTATAGATCCCTCTGTGCCTCCTAATGGCCTACGTTATGTTAACAGGGTAAGAATAGTTAAATGGACCTAAAGCCTTAAAACGGGTGCTTCCTAAGTGCCATAAAGTGTTCAATTATTTCATGTCTGGAAGAATAAGCCAGGCCCTTGGTAGTGGTTAATAGAGAAGCCACTTGGGGGACTCCAGGGCAGTGGAGGCTAAAATTCTTTTCATTCTTGACACGGGTCTCATGCTTTAGAACTCGTGAAAAGTTTTTGTTTGAATTTCCTGTGATGCCCACATCGGCCCAGAGAGATGGGCAGAGCAGGGGCTGCCACTCAGAGTTGACGGTTCAGGGAAGTGAAATGAAGAGATTTGAAGCGACCTGCCTAGGGTCACAACACTGACGAATGATAGATCTGGGACAAGAATTTGGTTGGTTTTCTGGGGACAGAGATCCCTGAATACCTGAGGCCTCTAAATCATGGCCTGGACCCTGAACCTGGAGCTCTTTCCACTCCCTTTCTCAATCCTCCTGCACCAAGGGCTCTTCAGGAAGGTTGATGTATTTGGAAGAGGTGGTGAGTCCAGAAAAAAGCCAAATCATTTAACAAAACAAAACTCCTGTCTCTAGGTTTTAACTCCTGGGCTAAAATATGGCACTTTCCTGCAAACGAAGCCTCTCTGAGGAACAAATTCAAATGTCTGGTCATCCTACCCATTGCCCTGTATTGTCAGCTGTCTGGCAGTGAGCACCCCTCCATGACCAACTGACCACAGCAAGGGACCAAGTTCTGCTTGGCCCCCAAGGTAGTTCGGAACTTAGGACATTCCAAACTAACTACCACTTGATGGCTGTGCCAAGAATAAACTTCCCTTCAACTGAACCATTCTGAAGAAGCAATTAATGGGAATTAACTGAAAATGTGGCCCCCCAGTGGATTTTTCAGCAGTTTATTCTGTATCTAGTCTATGAAAGAGTGTGTGTGGCGGGGGAGGCCGGGTGTGGTGGCTCACACCTGTATCCCAGCACTTTGGGAGGCCAAGGTGGGCAGATCACAAGGTCAGGAGTTCAAGACCAGCCTGGTCAATATGGTGAAACCCTGTCTCTACTAAAAATACAAAAATTAGCCAGGCATGGTGGCAGGCACCCGTAGTCCCAGCTACTTGGGAGGCTGAGGCAGGAGAATCGCTTGAACCTGGGATGCAGAGGTTGCAAAGAGCTGAGATTGTGCCACTGCACTCCAGCCTGGGTGACAGAATGAGACTCTGCCAAAAAAAAAAAAAAAAAGAAAAGTCCAGGCACTGTGGCTCATGCCTGTAATCCCGTCACTTTGGGAGGCCAAGGAAGGTGGATCAGGAGGTCAGGAGTTCAAGACCTCCCTTGCCAACATGGTAAAACCCTGTCTCTACTAAACATACGAAAATTAGCCAGGCGTGGTGGCGGATGCCTGTAATCCCAGCTACTCAGGAGGCTGAGGCAGGAGAATTGCTTAAACCTGGGAGGTGGAGGTTGCTGTGAGCCATTATCACACCACTGCATTCTAGCCTAGGCAACAGAGCAAGACTCTTCCAAAAAAAAAAAAAAAAAATTGGCATTGGAAACAGTGTATTTTCTAGAGAAAAGTATTTGAGGCAAAAATCTTGATAGAAGAATAAAAAAACACAAATTGAGTAATAAAACTCTGAAACATATTTATAAATCTGTAGACAAATAGGAGCTGGGGAAATAAAAAACAATCAGAATGACATTTAACGTACAGGAAAACTGGCTCATCTGAAGAAATTGCAGTCAGAAGATGGAAATGAACATACATACCTTCGAGGAAACAACTATAAACACATCCCATTGTGAGTCCTCTGAGACAACTAAGCTGCGTTTACTGCCAACGTTCAGTTGCCAGAATGGCAGTTAAAATGAAAGGCAAGACCTATATCATCAGATCACCTCAGCAACAGGTCACAGTAGAATTTTCGCAAGCATCCATGTCACAATATGGGGCCCAACTGCTGTGATCTAGACCAGTCCATTGTCACATCGACAAGGGGTCACTTAGACTCCGTGTTTCATTTCAAAAACTGAATCTCAGACACACAGTATTATTCTATGTGTATGAAACAAACATTAAAGGAGGAAAAAGATTTGCCTCTCAAATATATTTGATAGTGAAAATTTCAGGGTAAAGATAAGAAAAGCTAATACATTGAGAATAAAGGGAGATTCCAGGCTTGATGTGAAATGCCTTCCCTACCAATTTCTACTATTCCTGAGTCACCAGAGAGTCCTAGCTTCAACAATTCTAAACTAGCTCCAAATTACATTTAAAATGCATTAGTGTAACTTCAATTTTAAAGCCAATCTCTAACAATATAATTCATAGTAATTAAAAAAGATATGATTCAGTACAACTTTCCATCACTGTTGATTCATCACAAGTTTTAAGAACTATTAAATCAAATGGGTCATTAATGAGGCACAAAAACTACATTAATAGGGGGTGGAGCCAAGATGGCCGAATAGGAACAGCTCCAGTCTGCAGCTCCCAGCGTGAGCGATGCAGAATACGAATGATTTCCGCATTTCCAACTGAGGTACCGGGTTCATCTCATTGGGGATTGTCGGACAGTGGGTGCAGGACAGTGGGTGCAGCGCACCGAGTGTGAGCCGAAGCAGGGCAAGGCATTGCCTCACCCAGGAAGTGCAAAGGGTCAGGGAATTCCCTCCCCTAGCCAAGGAAAGGGATGACAGATGGCACCTGGAAAATCAGGTCACTCCCACCCTAATACTGCGCTTTTCCAATGGTCTTAGCCAACGGCACACCAGGAGATTATATCCTGCACCTGGCTCGGAGGGTCCTACGCCCATGGAGCCTCGCTCATTGCTAGCACAGCAGTCTGAGATCAAACTGCAAGGCTGCAGCAAGGCTGGGGGAGGTGCGCCCGCCATTGCCCAGGCTTGAGTAGGTAAACAAAGTGGCTGGGAAGCTCTAACTGGGTGGAGCCCACCGCAGCTCAAGGAGGCCTGCCTGCCTCTGTAGACTCCACCTCTGGGGGCAGGGCATAGCCAAACAAAAGGCAACAGAAACCTCTGCAGACTTAAATGTCCCTGTCTGACAGCTTTGAAGAGAGTAGTGGTTCTCCCAGCACACAATTTGAGATCTGAGAACGGACAGACTGCCTCCTCAAGTGGGTCCCTGACCCCCAAGTAGCCTAACTGGGAGGCACCACCCAGTAGGGGCAGACTGACACCTCACATGGCCGGCTACTCCTCTCACACAAAACTTCCAGAGGAACAACCAGGCAGCATCATTTGCTGTTCCTCAATATTCGCTGTTCTGCAGCCTCCACTGCTGACACCCAGGCAAACAAGGTCCGGAGTGGACCTCCAGCAAACTCCAACAGACCTGCAGCTGAGGGTCCTGGCTGTTAGAAGGATAACTAACAAACAGAGAAAGGACATCCACACCAAAACCCCATCTGTATCTCACCATCATCAAAGACCAAGGGTAGATAAAACCACAAAGATGGGGAAAGACAGAGCAGAAAAACTCAAAATTCTAAAAATCAGAGTGCCTCTCCTCCTCCAAAGGAACGCAGCTCCTCACCAGTAACGGGACAAAGCTGGATGGAGGATGACTTTGACAAGTAGAGGAGAAGGATTCAGATGATCAAACTTCCCCGAGCTAAAGCAGGAAGTTCAAACCAATGGCAAAGAAGTTAAAAACCTTGAAAAAAGATTAAATGAATGGCTAACTAGAATAACCAATGCAGAGAAGTCCTTAAATGACCTGATGGAGCTGAAAACCATGGCATGAGAACTATGTGACAAATGCACAAGCCTCAGTAGCCGATTCGATCAACTGGAAGAAAGGGTATCAGTGATGGAAGATCAAATGAATGAAATGAAGCGAGAAGAGAAGTTTAGAGAAAAAAGAATAAAAAGAAACAAACAAAGCCTCCAAGAAATATGGGACTATGTGAAAAGACCAAATCTATGTCTGATTGGTGTACCTGAAAGTGACGGGGAGAATGGAACCAAGTTGGAAAACACTCTTCAGGATATTATCCAGGAGAACTTCCCCAATCTAGCAAGGCAGGCCAACGTTCAAATTCAGGAAATACAGAGAACGCCACAAAGATACTCCTCGAGAAGAGCAACTCCAAGACACATAATTGTCAGATTCACCAAAGCTGAAATGAAGGAAAAAATGTTAAGGGCAGCCAGAGAGAAAGGTCGGGTTACCCACAAAGGGAAGCCCATCAGACTAACAGCTGATCTCTCGGCATAAACTCTACAAGCCAGAATAGAGTGGGGGCCAATATTCAACATTCTTAAAGAAAAGAATTTTCAACACAGAATTTCATATCCAGCCAAACGAAGCTTCATAAGTGAAGGAGAAATAAAATCCTTTACAGACAAGCAAATGCTGAGAGATTTTGTCACCACCAGGCCTGCCCTACAAGAGCTCCTGAAGGAAGCACTAAACATGGAAAGGAACAACCGGTACCAGCCACTGAAAAACCATGCCAAATTGTAAAGACCATCAAGGCCAGGAAGAAACTGCGTCAACTAACGAGCAAAATAACCAGCTAACATCATAATGACAGGATCAAATTCACACATAACAATATTAACCTTAAATGTAAATGGGCTAAATGCTCCAATTAAAAGACACAGACTGGCAAATTGGATAAAGAGTCAAGACCCATCAGTGTGCTATATTCAGGAAACCCATCTCATGTGCAGAGACACACATAGGCTCAGAATAAAGGGATGGAGGAAGATCTACCAAGCAAATGGAAAACAAAAAAAGGCAGGGGTTGCAATCCTAATCTCTGATAAAACAGACTTTAAACCAAGAAAGATCAAAATAGACAAAGAAGGCCATTACATAATGGTAAAGGGATCAATTCAACAAGAACAGCTAACTGTCCTAAATATATATGCACCCAATACAGGAGCACCCAGATTCATAAAGCAAGTCCTTAGAGACCTACAAAGAGACTTAGACTCCCACACATTAATAATGGGGGACTTTAACACCCCACTGTCAACATTAGACAGATCAACGAGACAGAAAGTTAACAAGGATATCCAGGAATTGAACTCAGCTCTGCACCAAGCAGACCTAATAGACATCTACAGAACTCTCCACCCCAAATCAACAGAATATACGTTCTTCTCAGAACCACATCGCACTTATTCCAAAATTGACCACATAGTTGGAAGTAAAGCTCTCCTCAGCAAATGTAAAAGAACAGAAGTTATAACAAACTGTCTCTCAGACCACAGTGCAATCAAACTAGAACTCAGGATTAAGAAACTCACTCAAAACCACTCAACTACATGGAAACTGAACAACCTGCTCCTGAATGACTACTGGGTACATAATGAAATGAAGGCAGAAATAAAGATCTTCTTTGAAACCAACGAGAACAAAGACACAACATACCAGAATCTCTGGGACACATTTAAAGCAGTGTGTTAGAGGGAAATTTATAGCACTAAATGCCCACAAGAGAAAGCAGGAAAGATCTAAAATTAACACCCTAACATCACAATTAAAAGAACTACAGAAGCAAGAGCAAACATATTCAAAAGCTAGCAGAAGCAAGAAATAACTAAGATCAGAGCAGAACTGAAGGAAACAGAGACACAAACAGCCCTTCAAAAAATCAATGAATCCAGGAGCTGGTTTTTTGAAAAGATCAACAAAAACAAAATTGATAGACTCCTAGCAAGACTAACAAGAAAAGAGAGAAGAATCAAATAGAGGCAATAAAAAATGATAAAGGGGAGATCACCACCGATCCCACAGAAATACAAATGACCGTCAGAGAATACTATAAACACCTCTACACAAATAAACTAGAAAAACTAGAAGAAATGGATAAATTCCTCGACACATACACCTTCCCAAGACTAAACCAAGAGGAAGTTGAATCTCTGAATAGACCAATAACAGGCTCTGAAATTGAGGCAATAATTAATAGCTTACCAACCAAAAAAAGTCCAGGACCAGATGGATTCACAGCCCAATTCTATCAGAGGTACAAGGAGGAGCTGGTACCATTCCTTCTGAAATTATTCCAATCAATAGAAATAGAGAGAATCCTCCCTAATTCATTTTATGAGGCCAGCATCATCCTGATACCAAAGCCTGGCAGAGACACAACAAAAAAAGAGAATTTTATACCCATATCCCTGATGAACATTGATGCAAAAATCCTCGATAAAATACTGGCAAACCGAATCCAGCAGCACATCAAAAAGCTTATCCAACACGATCAAGTGGGCTTCATCCCTGGGATGCAAGGCTGTTTCAACATACGCAAATCAATAAACGTAATCCGGCATATAAACAGAACCAAAGACAAAAACCACATGATTATCTCAATAGATGCAGAAAAGGCCTTTGACAAAATTCAACAGCCCTTCATGCTAAAAACTCTCAATAAATTAGTTATTGATGGGACGTATCTCAAAATAATAAGAGCTATGTATGCCAAACCCACAGCCAATATCATACTGAATGGGCAAAAACTGGAAGCATTCCCTTTGAAAACTGGCACAAGATAGGGATGCCCTCTCTCACCACTCCTCTTCGACATAGTGTTGGAAGTTCTGGCCAGGGCAATCAGGCAGGAGAAGGAAATAAAGGGTATTCAATTAGGAAAAGAGGAAGTCAAATTGTCCCTGTTTGCAAATGACATGATTGTATATCTAGAAAACCCCATCGTCTCAGCCCAAAATCTCCTTAAGCTGATAAGCAACTTCAGCAAAGTCTCAGGATACGAAATCAATGTACAAAAATCACAAGCATTCTTATACACCAATAACAGACAAACAGAGAGCCAAATCATGAGTGAACTCCCATTCACAATTGCTTCAAAGGGAATAAAATACCTAGGAATCCAACTTCCAAGGGATGTGAAGGATCTCTTCAAGGAGAACTACAAACCACTGCTCAATGAAATAAAAGAGGATACAAACAAATGGAAGAACATTCCATGCTCATGGGTAGAAAGAATCAATATTGTGAAAATGGCCATACTGCCCAAGGTAATTTATAGATTCAATGCCATCCCCATCAAGCTACCAATGACTTTCTTCACTGAATTGGAAAAAACTACTTTAAAGTTCATATGGAACCAAAAAGGAGCCCGCATCGCCAAGTCAATCCTAAGCCAAAAGGACAAAGCTGGAGGCATCACGCTACCTGACTTCAAACTATACTACAAGGCTACAGTAACCAAAACAGCATGGTACTGGTTCCAAAACAGAGATATAGACTAATGGAACAGAACAGAGCCCTCAGAAATAATGCCACATATCTACAAATATCTGATCTTTGACAAACCTGACAAAAACAAGAAATGGGGAAAGGATTCCCTATATAATAAATGGTGCTGGGAAAACTGGCTAGCCATATGTAGAAAGCTGAAACTAGATCCCTTCCTTACACCTTGTACAAAAATTAATTCAAGATGGATTAAAGACTTAAATGTTAGACTTAAACCATAAAAACCCTAGAAGAAAACCTAGGCATTACCATTCAGGACATAGGCATGGGCAAGGACTTCATGTTTAAAACACCAAAGGCAATGACAATGAAAGCCAAAATTAACAAATGGGATCTAATTAAACTAAAGAGCTTCTGCACAGAAAAGAAACTACCATCAGAGTGAACAGGCAACCTACAGAATGGGAGAAAAATTTTTGCAATCTACTCATCTGATAAAGGGCTAATATCCAGAATCTACAAAGAACTCAAACAAATTTACAAGAAAAAAACAACCCCATTAAGAAGTGGGCAAAGGATACGAAGAGACACTTCTCAAAAGAAGACATTTATGCAGCCAACAGACACATGAAAAAATGCTCATCATCACTGGCCATCAGAAAAATGCAAATCAAAACCACAATGACATACCATCTCACACCAGTTAGAATGGTGATCTTTAAAAAGTCAGGAAACGACAGGTGCTGGAGAGGATGTGGAGAAATAGGAACACTTTTACACTGTTGGTGGGACTGTAAACTAGTTCAACCATTGTGGAAGAGAGAGTGGCGATTCCTCAGGGATCTAGAACTAGAAATACCATTTGACCCAGCCATCCCATTACTGGGTATATACCCAGAGGATTATAAATCATGCTGCTATAAAGACATGCACACGTATGTTTATTGTGGCACTATTCACAATAGCAAAGACTTGGAACCAACCCAAATGTCCAACAATGATAGACTGGATTAAGAAAATGTGGCACATATACACCATGGAACACTGTGCAGCCATAAAAAATGATGAGTTCATGTCCTTTGTAGGGACATGGATGAAGCTGGAAACCATCATTCTCAGCAAACTATAGCAAGGACAAAAAACCAAATACCACATGTTCTCACTCATAGGTGGTAATTGAACAATGAGAACACATGCACACAGGAAGGGGAGCATCACACACCGGGGCCTGTTGTGGGGTGGGGGGTAGGGGGAGGGATAGCATTAGGAGATATACCTAATGTTAAATGACAAGTTAATGGGTGCAGCACACCAACATGGCACATGTATACATATGTAACAAACCTGCACGTTGTGCACATGTACCCTAAAACTTATAGTATAATAAACAAAAAATAAAAAATACAAAAAACAAACAAAACTGCATTAACATAGATGTTGCAATTTTTTTCAGGAATTATCTAATTGAAGGGGTGGTTAACAGAATTTGGGAAGGAACACATATTACCTGTGTAAATGGAGAATTTTAATTGTCAACAACTGAATAGAAAGTAGGGCAGGTGTGCACATATATATATACACATATATGAGAGAGAGTGAGAAAACTCAATTAAAAAATACTAGACCACAGATTTATATCTCTTAATGCCAAATTGGGAAAGACTTTTTTTTTTTTGAGATGGAGTCTCGCTCTGTCGCCCAGGCTGGAGTGCAGTGGCACGATCTCGGCTCACTGCAACCTCTGCCTCCCAGGTTCATGCCATTCTCCTGCCTCAGCCTACCGAGTAGCTGGGACTACAGGCGCCCGCCACTGTGCCCAGCTAATTTTTTGTATTTTTAGTAGAGACAGGGTTTCACCGTGTTATCCAGGATGGTGTCGATCTCTTGACCAAGTGATCCACCCGCCTCGGCCTCCCAAAGTGTTGGTATTACAGGCGTGAGCCACTGTGCCCAGCCCCTGGAAAAGACATTTTTAAAAACAGAATATGTTAGGAAGAATAAAAAGGAATGAGCATAAGGCTTTCCTTCCTGGTGCCACCTAAGTGTTCACAGTAAATGAAAAGAAATGAGTCTTTTACACTGGTAGCCAAAGTCCTTTGACAAAGCTTTGTCACGGTGTCAGTGCTATATGATTGTTCAATTAATAAATCTGGAAAGATGTGCAGAAACTTAACAGTTGTTACTTCCAGAGGCAGAAGCTGGCAGGCTACAGAAGAGGAAAAGACAAGTCCAGATTTCGGTGTGCATTCTTCTGTACCTCGTGAATGTCCTACAAGTGTGTTATTCCTGATGTCTTTACTGTCATTATTTTTAAATAAAAAAAACTAATACCCCCAAATGCTGGTAGAAAACAAACATTTCAATTTGCTAATGCTTCACAGGGACAAGAATTCAGGTAAGACACAGAAAAGATAGCTTATTGGTCCTTGTTGATGTCTGGGGACTGCAGAGAAGTCTTATGAAGCGGGACTGAATCCACAGCAGGAGGTTGGAATCATCTGGATATGCCGTCATGCACAGGTCTGCAGAGGAACTTGGGCTTGGCTGGAGAACTTACACGACTACCACCCACACTTCCACACCCGCTCAGCCCAGCTGCAGCAGCTTGGCCAAGATAATGGGCGCTCCTGCTCAAACGAGATTTCCCAGCTTTGGCGGAGTTCATCACCAGCCTCGCTAGCAGCGAATTCCCACTTCTATGCAAAGGAAACTGCCAACGAGGTTACAATCAATTTTTTTTTTTCCTAGAGTGAGACCTGGCTGGAAAAGGGCAGGCCATCCTAGTGGCCTGTGAATGACCTTGTGAGGGTCACCAGGCCCCCTCGGCTGCAGGGCTCCAGAGCCCTCCCCTGGCCGACTACATCATGCACTGGCCCTAGCCTGGGGTGATGAGGCCAAGGCATCACCAGCTTTGACCCTGATGCCTCTGGCCTGGGCAACTGTCCCCTGTGCACTCAGCAACGCACATGCTAATTTAATCCAATCTGTCAGCCCAGGCACCTGGAGCTGAAATGGCCTGCCCGCTTTTGCCCCACCCCAGCCCCTTTTCAACATTAACCTTGAGAGTCCGTGGTGCGTTCTTTGTGAGTGGGCCAGCTCCAGGTGCTTCACCCACATCGCGTACTTCATCAAAACCACTGTCAGAGGTAGGGCCTGTTAGGATCACTGTCTCACAGAGGAGGAAACTGAGGCAGAGACAGGGTAGGTACCCCAACTGAGGACACACAGAGAATAAGCTAGGATGGAACCTGCTGGCAGGCCCGGACTCCTCTGCTCAGTGACAGCCATGCAGAGAAGCCGGGGCACCTTAAGCTGCCATCCCTGTGCCACTTACCCACCTGCTTGTGGCCCAGGCCAAAAACATCCCCATAAATAACCATCCGCAGCTGCCCTCAGCCTCCTCTAGAAGGCAGGTGCCCCAGAAGCTTCCTCACAAGCTCTTTGACATTTCAGCGATATGCGGGTGGCTGAGGAGCCCTGAAACCAGGTGAAGGTCTGGGAAGGTGAGACGGGGGATTTAGCTCAGGCAGTGCCCTCCGGCAGGGGCAGGCACTGCAATGGGCACCTGCTTGGGAGGAACACCTGACGTGGTTTTCCCGATGCTCGATGCTCGGGGCCTCACACTCATCCTTGCTGGACATAGAGAACTAACTGAGCTTCGAGGGGTCCTTCCCTCAGCCCTGCCGGGTCCTGGTGCCACCAAACACTTAAGAATGTGGACGTGACAAAGTTAAAGAGGTGAGTGCCTGTGCACACCAGTGACATGGGACTTACAGCTGGGGATGGGTCAGGGCAGCCCTGGCGGAGCAGCTGCCATATGGGGCACCCCCTGCAGTGACAGTATCAGATGTGTCTCCACCTTCCCAGGGTAGACTGTGGGGTAAAGCTGGGCTCCTCTGAGACCCACTGCAGCTCTGGGGCAGAAAGGGGTCTGGATATATCGTCATCACAGGCTGAGAGGAGCAATGTGGGTGACGTGGCAGTCAAGGTCCCAGGCGGGGCTGACATGGACTCCGGAGCAGAGTCCAAGGGGAGCTTGGGAAGTGAGCACAAAAAGGCCTGAGGGTCTGTTGGGGTGGAGGGTAAAAAGAAATCTGGAAACCTCTAGAGCAGATTCCAGCCCAGCACAGACTGAAGGTCACACAAGCCCAGGGCACAGCCAGGCAGCCCAGTGCTGGGGCACAAGTCACCTGCATCTGCACACTGCTATACAACCTCAGAAACCTCAATTAAAACAGACCTCAACTTCAAGAGCAAAAATTTCCATAGCTGCTCTGGGCCCAGTGAGATGGCATGTGAACATGTGGCCTGGGGCCAAGGAGGATGGCTGTGGACACCTGGGCTAGGCCCAAGAGGACAGCTTGGAATAACTGGGATGGGCCCAGAACGTAGGGCTACGAACACCTGGGCTGGCCCCAATGTGGACAGCTAGAAACCGCTGGTATGCGCTCAGGAGTTCTGTTCATTTTGGCTGAGCCAAAGGAAGACACGTGTGAACATCTGCACTGGGCCTAATTAAGACAACGGTGAACAGATGGGCTGTCCCCATTGAGGATGTCTGTGAAACCATGGCCTGGGACCATGGAAACTGCTGGAAACAACTGGGAGAAGTCCTGTGACAAAAGCCATGAACACCAGGGCTAGGCTCAATGGGGACAGGTGTGGACACCTGGGCTGGGCCCAGCGTGGATGGCTGTCGGTACCTGGGATGGCCTCTATGAGGGTGGCTGGCTCCAATTAGCACACGTGTAAGCAAACTGGCTGGCCTTGATGAGGACGGCTAGGGACATCTGGGCTGGCTGTCACGAGGATGACAGGGATCTTCTTGGCTGGCTTAGATGAGGACCACTGTGAACACCCACACAGGCCTGGATGAAGACAGCTGGGAAGCCCTGGGCTGGATACAATGAAGACAGCTATGAACAGGTGGCCTGGGGCCAGTGAAAATGGCTCTTAATCCTGGGCTTGATGTTACTGAGGGGTAGCGTGAACTCCTGGGCTTGCCTTGATATTGACAGCCATCAAAAACTGTTGCTATAATAAACTGAGTTCATACAAACAAGGAAGGCTGTGAACCCCTGGGCTGACCTTGATGGGGATGGCTGCAAACACCTGGCCTGGGCCCAGTGAGGACAGCTATGAAGGGCTAGGCAGGGCCCAGCGAGGTCAGCATGGAACTCCTGGGCTGGCCCAATAAGGATGTCTGTGAACACTGGTCTGGCCCACTGAGGACAAGGACTAACAGCTGGGCTAGCTACCAATGAGGACGGCTGTGAACGCCTTGGCTGGGCCCTCTAAGGACAGCTTGGAGTGTTTGGACTTGGCCCAGAGTAAACAGCTGTGAAGCCCTGAGCTGGGCCCAGTTTGGGTGGCTATGGAAACCTGGGCTGGGCCAGTGAGGACAGCTGTGAACACCTGGCCTGGGTCCAACGAGAGCAGCTGAGAACACTTGGGCTAAGCCAATAAGGACAGCTGTGGCACCGGGGACGATTGCCCTGAAGACAGCTGTTAACATCGTGGCTGGTCGCCTTGAGCACAGCTATGAATGTCTAGGCTGGGCCCAATGAAGACAGCCAAAAACACCTGCCCTGGTTTCAGTGAGAGCCACTGTGAGCACTTGGGCCTGTCCCCATGAGGATGCCTATGAACAGCTGGCTGGGCCCAAGATGAATGGCTCTTGACACCTAAACTCAGCCCTAGAAAGATGCTGTGAACAACTGGGCTAATCCCACTGATGACGACTATTAACACCTGGGCTGGGCCCAAGTGAGGGCGACTTCGGCTGGACCCGGAAAAAATGGCTGTGAACACCTTGGCTTTGCCTGATGAAGATGGCTATGAACCCATGGCCTGGGCCCAATGAGGAAAGCTGTGAACACCTGCGCTAGCCCCAGTGAGGGAAGCTGGGAAAACCTGGGCTGGGCCCAGTAAAAGCAGCAGTGAACAACCAGGCTGGCCTCAGGAGGACAGCTTTGAACACTGAAACTGATCATGATGAGGATGGCTGTGAATGCCTGGGCTGGCCCAGATGAGGAGCACTATTAACTTCTGGGCTCGCCCCCAGTTAGAACAGCCATGAACACCTGGTCTTGCTCAAGTAATGATTGCAAGGAACAACTAGGCTCAGCCAATGAGGACAGCTGTGAACCCCTGCACTGAGACAAATGACGATGGCTGGGAACACCTCAGCTGGCCCCAGTGAGGACGGCTATGGATACCTGAGCTGTGCTCCATGGGGATGGCAATGTACACCAAGGTTCGGCCAAGTGACAGTTCTGAGAAACCTGGCTGACACCAGTGAAGACCGCTGTGAAAGCATGGGCTGCTCCTAGTTAAGACAGCTTTGCATATCCGGTCTGGGCCCAGTCAGATCGAGTGTCAACATCTGGCCTGGGGCCAAGGAGGATAGCTCTGAACACCTGTGCTGGACCAATGAGGATGGCTGTGGACACCTGGGCTGGGCCCAAGGAAACAGCTTGGAATAACGGATTGGCCCAGAATGCATGGCTACCAACACCTGGGCTGACCCCAATGTGGAAAGCTATAAATACCTGATGTGGGCTCAGGAGAACAGCCTTGTTCCTTTTGGCTGAGCCCTGTGAGGCAGCTATGGGCATCTGCACTTGGCCTAATTAAGACAACGGTGAACATCTGGGCCGTCCCCATTGAGGACACCTGTCAACACCTGGCCTGGGACCATGTGAATTGCTCGGAACACCTGGATTAAGTCCAGTGAGGAAAACTATGAACACCCGGGCTATGCCCACTGAGGACAGCTGTGGACACATGGGCTGGCCCCAGTGAGGATACCTGTAAATACCTGAGATGAGCTCTATGAAGGTGGCTGGCCCCAATAAGCACGAGTGTGAACAAACTGGCTGGCCTCGATGAGGATGGCTATGGACATCTGGGCTGGCTATCGTGTGGATGGTAAGAGAACACACCTTGGCTGGCTTAGATGAGGCCCACTGTGAACACCTTTGCAAGCCTGGATGAAGCCAGCTTCGAAGCCCCGAGCTGGGCCCGATGAAGACAGGTATGAACAGGTCGTCTGGGGCCAATGAAAATGGCTCTCAAATCCTGGGCTTGATGCCATTAAGGAGAATGGCGAACACCTGGGCTTGCTTTGCTTTTGATTGCTATGAAAAACTTAGCTCATGCAAATGAGGACCTACAGTTGTGAGCCACTGTGCCCCGCCCTACTTTGTATTATTAAAACACATGCCAAACCGGGCGTCGTGGCTCTTGCCTGTGATCTCAGCACTTTGGGTGGTGGAGACGAGTGGATCGAGGTCTGAAGTTCAAGGCCAGCGTGGCCAAGATGCTGAAACCCCACCTCTACTTAAAATACAAATACTACCCGGGTGTAGTGGCAAGTGCATGTAATCCCAGCTACTCAGGAGGCTGAGGCAGGAGAGTCGCTTGAACTCGGGCGGCAGAGGTTGCATTGAGCCAAGACTGTGCCACTGCACTCCAGCCTGGGCAGCAGAGAGAGACTGTCTCAAAAAAACAAAACAAAACAAAAGACAAACAGAAAAACATGCCAATAGGATAAAAAAAAAAAAAGACAAGTACTGAGCTTTAAAATGAGCTGAAATCTCCTTTCTGCCACTTCCTATATATAAAAAAACTATCCTGATCTCTTTGAGTCTCACGTTCTCTATCTAGAGAAACACTTGACCGAATGTTTAACACAGGTTAAAGTACTAGAGGTTATTTTAATTTGTCCTATGATTCCTTAAAATTCTGTAATTCTATGTGCTGTTGATTCTGTCTATAAGAAAACTGGGAATACATAGTCAGCAGATTTTGAAAAAATAATATAACAAAAGAAAGACCAAGAAAAGCAGAGAAGAAAGTTTTACAACATCAAGACAGGATTATAGAAATGTCATGGAAAAAGGAAAAAGTCTAAAAAAAAGTATTATGGAAGTAAGCAGAAGTACTAGCCTAAAGGGAAAACCAAACTGGGAAGTCAAATAATTTCTGAGACTTGTCTAATCTTGCTTTTGTAAAATTATAATCCTATGGCCAAACCTTTACTTTGCCCTAAAGCCTTTGATGGTAAAATAAGATATTGGCTACCACTGAAACTGTCAAATTTATTAGGAGAAACTCTGGACTAACCACATTTCTAACAATAACCTTAAATGAGAGTTAACATACAACTAGATTTGACTGTCTAAATTAATCTGATTCAGACGTATACCTTGATCCAAGTGCTGCACAGATTTCTATCAATCTATGCTGAGGAGCAAGATAAGGGATCTGGAAGCCAGACAGGCTGATGGTTTAACTGTGGGTCAGCTACTTTGTTAACTACGGGGTCATGAGCCAATTAATCAACCTCTAAACCACAGTTGCCTATGTAATAAACAGTAGGTTATAAGAACACAGATGTTGCGATGGCTTTATGGGATGATAAATGCATAGCACACAATAGGGGTTTAGCCCAGAATACAACACTCAACAGATATGAATCTCTTCCATCTAGATTTCCTTAGTTAACATAATTTTTTAAATCTGTAAAATCCTACCTGACTGTATATTCATCAGAACTCCCAGAATCTATTAAAGAAAAAGGTATACTGCATTATAAATCAATAATAATTGTATAGAATATTAAAAGCATAAGAAGGCACAGTGATACATGCCTGTATTCCCAACTACTTGGGAGGCTGAGGCAGGAGGATCACTTGAGGAACCCAGAAGTTTGAGGCCAGCTTGGGAAACAGCAAGACTCTACCTTCACAAAAAAGTTATGCACACTTGTGTGCAGACTTCAGACCATGTTTTTTTCTTTTCTTTTCTTTTCTTTTTTTAAAGCATAGGACTGATGCTTTGTTATAAAGCATTCCTTTGGGAGCATAACCGGGACCTTATTAGAATTAATATTAATTATACCTATTAGTAGATAATTAATGCAGTAAGAACTCTTACTTCCCTTACTTTGTATTTATTAAATGCAAAGAAGAATACATTTATAAAATTTGATATCTACAAGTGAACCGCAGTATACAAGTTATCCTAGCCAAACCCTGTGAGATTGACTAAAAATGGTATTGTTAGCAGAACAGGTGTGATGAATGAACAGTGTCAAAGAGCATGATTTCAGGACCAAAACATGACGGGCAGTTCAAACAGAGTATACAGTAGTACCCCTTGTCCACTGGATGTGTGGAAAAGACACCTTTGACCTGTTTTTCTCTGCTGTCACGTCACAGCAACAATCATCAACAAAGAAGTCTCCTGTGACGAAACGTGTGGAGGGTTTTTCTCCACCAACAAGTAAGCAATCATTTCTGCAGATGACACAAACTGGGCATCCTCTAAGTCAATTCTCACACTCTATCTGCAGATAGCATCAGATTGCACAGGTAAAGGGCTCAGTCCCATGAAACTGCCTCCCTACATCAGTCGTAGGTCTGAAACTCCAGAACTTCTGGCCAACTGTCTTCAAATTGGGGTTCCCAGGACTCCCTCTTTGGGTTAAATTGAATTGCTGGAGTAGCTCAAAGTACTCAGGGAAACACATTTACCAGTTTTCTATGAATGACATTACAAAAGATACAGATGAAGAGATGCATAGTGCAAAGTATGGGGGAGGTGGCACGGAGATTCCATGCCCTCCCAGGACACACCACCCTGTAGGAGCCTCCATGCATTCAGCCATCTGGAAGCTCTCCAAGCCCAGTCACTTTGGGTCTTGATGAAAGCTTCATTATATTGGCATCACTGATTAATCACTGGCCTTTGGTGACTGACAACCTTCAGCTCTTCTCTCCTCTCCAGAGTCTCCTGAATGAGACAGAAGATCTCAACACTCTAATCAATCACGTCTTCAGGATGGTGACCAGTTCCCATCCTGAAGCTACCTAGGGGTTTCCAGCCATGGATCATTAGCATACAAAAAAACATCACTTTGGAAATCCTAAGGATTTTAAGAATTGTACCCAACAAATGAGTTAAGATCCAGAGATTTTACATCTGCAGTTTTGATTTCTGTGGTTACAGTTACTAATAGTCAACTGTATTCCAAAAATATACACGGAAAACTCCAGAAATAAAGAGGTCATAAGTTTTAGTGTGCCATTCCGAGAAGCACAGTGAAACCGTCAGCACCCTCTATCCAGCCCAGGATGTGAATCGTCCTGCAGCGCACCCACACCGCACATGCTGTCCACCCGTGAGTCATCAACACGGTCTCCTCCTGTAGCCCGCCGCCAACATCAAGGCCTGACGATCTAGGATCACGTCATTCACCTCAGTTCATCTCATTACACGGGCATTGTATCACTTCACATCATCACAAGAAAAAGGGTGAGAACCAGCCGGGTGCAGTGGCTCACACCTGTAATCCCAGCACTTTGGGAGGCCGAGGCGGGCAGATCACGAGGTCAGGAGATCAAGACCATCCTGGCTAACACGGTGAAACCCCATCTCTACTAAAGAAATCCGAAAAAAAAAAAAATTAGCCGGGCTTTGTGGCGGGCGCCTGTAGTCCCAGCTACTCCGGAGGCTGAGGCAGCAGAATGGTGTGAACCCAGGAGGCAGAGCTTGCAGCGAGCCGAGATCACAGCATTGCACTCCAGCCTGGGCGACAGAGCGAGACTCCGTCCCAAAAAAAAAAAAAAAGGGTGAGAACCGTACAATATATTTCAAGAGACCACATTCAAGTAACTTTTATTACAGTATAATTTGTTATTTTATTGTTCGTTTCTTACTGTGCCTAATTTATACATTAAATATTATCATGGTTATGTATGTGTCGGAAAAACCAGTGGGTGATTCAGTACTATTTGTGGTCTCAGGCATTCACTGGGGGTGTCTTAGAATGTTATCCCCCATAGTTAACGGGGAACTACTGCACTTATTTTGTTGTAACACAACACAGCCTCTCTAGCTCTTCAGTTAAAACTTTTCGGTTTAGAATAAAACACCCTATCACCAGAAGCCAGCAGAACGTAGGAATCAGACCAGCAACAGGGATCCTTGCAAAAGCTTTCCAGCTGCCAGTGGAGAAGAGCTCAAGAGAGCTCAACGTGTTACTCTGGATACTACTCTTCTGGGGAAGGTGCTGGGTGGTTTCCTTAGTTGTAGCTATATACTCTGCCCCACGTATAACAAGGCCCAAATTCACCTGCCATTTTACCTCCCACGGAAAGAACCACTGGAAAGATCACTCCTTTAAGAGCTTATCCACTCGGAACCACGCCTCACATTCAGAGAGAAGCTTAAGAAACACCGGCGAGGTGTGCCAGGCTGCCAGGCAGTACTATATGATGTGAAAAATATACAGAAAGAAAACTATCAATGCCCTCTTGCTGCCAGAATGTTCCAATGCTTGCCCCTTTCCCTAGTAGGAGAAAAAAATTCTTTTCCACCTCACATAAAGCAAAACTGCCGTCCCTCACGACACAGAATCTAGTTGCAGGTGAGTCATGTCATCATAACACAGACTGTTTTCAAACTCATCCCTCAAAGGAAGAGGATCAGTGAGGAACATATGTATTTACCTATAACATTCACTGCCTGGTCTTATTTCCAACCCAAGGTAAGTATGAAAGACTTTGTGATTCCAGTTTTTTAAAGTACAACCTCTTGAGCTTCTCCCCTTCCATTGCTAGGGAGTCTATCTGGACCCACCTCACTGGAGCAAGATGCTCCAGTTTGTGCTGTGTGGTATTGCATGGTGTCATTTTCCTCAACCCTTTCCATTATGTGGCAAAGGCCTATACAAATCATGTTTCCTAAGTATGTAAAGCATATGTCATCAGACCTTACAATGACAAAGAAGCTAAAGAAAAACAAAAGGACAAAGAACATCTTAAATGACTACATTCAATTACCATGGAACTTTACTTTTTTAACTATTCAAAAAGATAGCCACTGTATTATTTCAACTACATGACTCTCCTGAAAATAGTAAAACTATGAAGACAGATAAAACATCAGTGGTTTCCAGCAGCTGCTGGGGAGAAAGGGAGAGATGAACAGGCATAGAATAGAGCATTTTTAGGGCAGTGAAACTGTTCTATCTATAATAAATAGATACATGTCATTATACATTTGTCCAAATTCACAGAATGTACAGTATTAAGAATGGAGCCTGATGTCAGCTATGAACTTTGAGTGATTATAATGTGTCAATGTAGGATCATCAGTTGTAACAAATGTACCACTCTGGTGGAAAATACTAATCATGGGGGAGGCCGTGCATGTGTGGGAGGCATGGAACAGAGGAGAAATCTCTGTACCTTCCTCCGATTTTGCTGTGAACCTAAAACTGCTATAAGAAATAGAGTTATTGATTTAAAAAACATATTCACTGTCTATGCATCCCAGGATTTCCAGAACAAAAATAAAAAATAAAAGATATTCACTGAATCTGTTATGATATATTTAAGCAGGACACAGTGGTAACCCTAAAAATTGGAGATCATTAAAGACCAAAGTAACAGCATGTGGGCATGATTTCTCAAATCGCAGTATAGAAAATGCATAAAACAAATAAATTCAATTGCAAGCTTAGGCAAGAAAATATTGATAAAATGATTGAATATCTTATTTCCTAACTCTAAACAGGGATTTAGCACGACATGAAAACTAGATTCACATAATCAAAATAAAAGACCATTTTTATTCTAATTTTAACTCAGAAATTATTATGCTTATTCAATTTAACACTTTCACTGAAAGGTTAAAGAGATAAGAAGGACAGATTATAATTGCTTAATATTGCTATGGTAACTTCCATTCAAATACCTGTGAGTCACCAGAAGTCAAAAAGGTAGCCAGCATTGCAACACAGGATGGATCATGCAACAGAAACTAGTACCAGGTTACCTTATCTTATAATATTATTTGCTGTTAAAATGAAATTTTAAAACAGCACCAAAAGTTAAGTTGGGGCTAAAACTGTTGTGCAGGAAAGATTTCATATAGCAGGCGAGAGACTGCCGTCCTTAGAAAGACCCGCATGCAAGCCTGGCCCTTGGCTGTTGTTTAGGAAATTGGAATTGGGAGGGTTCCCACCATGCCCTAAGACTGGTCACTGTGTCTAAAGTGTTGATAGAAACAATGCGGTTACTTCTGAGCAGCTGCTTTCCTTCTGAGAGTCGGAATGTGGGTACATGTGAGGGAGAGTAACCTCCATAAAAAACACTTGGGTACCGAGTCTCTAATGAGATTCTGGGACTGGTAGACATCACTGCACATGGGTTGTCAAAATGTGAGGCTGGGAGAATTAAGCAGATCCTGGGAACTCCACAGGAGAGAACTTCTGGAAGCTTGTGCCTGGTTGCCTCCAGACTTGACCACCACATGCACCTTTTCCCTCTCATTTTGCTTGTACCCTTTCATTGTAATCAATTAAAGATCTGAATATGATTATTTGCTGAATCCTGTGAGTCCTTCTAGTGAATCACCAAACCTGGGGGTGGTCTTGGGAACCCTTGTCACAAATGCATTATATAGGGTTTTTATTAAGTTGACATGATGTACGTGACTATAATCAGATGGTTATTTCACAGAATAGCTTTCCCTAATCTGTTTTTCTTTTCTTTCCTTGATATTTGACTTGGAGGTTCTTGTATTTCTATATTCAACTGATTAAAGCCATAAAAGAAATAAGTGAAGCAATTGTTAGAAAATAATGGGAAATAAGCAGCAATCCTAGTTTTACCAGAATAAAAAATAGGGAATCTTGATGATTGACAATATGTTCTACAATATGAATGTTTCAAGAAAAAAAAATGAAAAGGTGGTCAATTTTCTGCAACTCAACTGGGCTTAATTCCTTTTTATAATAATTGTGCAGGCCAGGTGTGGTGGCTCACATCCGTAAAATCCTAGCATTTTGGGAGGCCGAAGCAGGAGGATCACTTGAGCCCAGAAGTTCCAGACTTCCAGACCAGCCTGGGCAATATAGTGAGGACAAAAAAAACCTTAAAAGGAAAATTAGCCAAGCGTGGTGGTGCATGCCTATAGTCCCAGCTACTTGGGAGGCTGAGGTGAAAGAATCATTTAAGGCCAGAATGCAGAAGTTGCAGGGAGCCAAGATAGATCCCACCACTGCACTCCAGTACTGGCAACAGAGGGAGACCTGTCTCAAAAAATAATAATAATAAAAATGAATGAATAAATAAATAAATAAATGATTGTGTATCCAGCTAGATGTAACTACACATGGCTACAATTCCAGCTACTCAGGAGGATGAGGTGGGACGACTGCTTGAGCCCAGAAGTTCCAGGCTACAGTGAGCTATGACTGTACCACTGAATAGACACCATATTCTAGCCTGGGCAACATAGAGAGAGCCCATCTCTTATAATAATGATAATAAATTAATTGTGCATCATTCAAGTAACTTGTATAACTGGAAAAAAGCATAACCATTGAATATAGTATAATAGTATAACTACTGATCATAGAGTTCCTTTTACTTGCCCCTAATCTTTTCATTTCTCATAAGACTAAAACATGGTTGACCCATTCAAGGCAGTTCATCACAGAACAAGTCAAAAAGCCAAAAGAATTGCATCCAAGCTGTAGGCTGTGTTATCCACTACTCCTTGCAAGCAGTGGATTTGGTCATTAAGAATCAGCAGGACTTTTAACTTTGTGTGCGTGTGTGTGTGTGTGCACCTGAACGCACATGTGTCTATGTGCACGTGTGTGTGTAAACTATGACAGATAAAACCATTTTGCTTATGTAAGAATATGTAACATAACTTGTGCTTCTCACAAAGGAATTGCTTTTCTGTCTTCTGCACTCAGTAGGTATCTTCAAAAAATAATCTCCTATTCGTATGGGTGCACACTGGTTCACTTTTACAGTTCTTACTGCCATTTATTTATTCTATGAGAAAGGGATTGTTGAGTTCCCGGTTCTAAAGATACTTTCTTAGTGACACAAATTAACAGGTAATACAGTTCACCCTTGAACAGCAAGGGTTTGAATTGCAGGAGTTCATTTATATGCAGATTTTCTTCTGCCTCTGCAACCCAGAGACAGCAAGACCAACCTCTCTTCCTTCTCAGCCTAAACAACCTGAAGATGATAAAGATGAAGACCTTTGTGAGGATCCATTTACGCTTTATGAAAAGTCAGTATATTTTTCCTGCAGATTTTCTTTCGAACAGCTTCACTTGTCTAGCTTACTTTATTGTAAGAACACAGTATATAATAATGCAGCACAAATAAAATAGGTGTTAATCGACCGTTTATGTTATCAGGAAGGCTTCCAGTCGATAGTGGGCTATTAGTAGCTAAATTGGGAAAATCAAAACTTATACTTAGATTTTCAGCTGCACTGGAATCAGAGCCCCTAACCCCCACATTATTCATGGGTCAACTGTAATTATGTATTTACTAAATAGAAACAATTTATTATAAAAGTAAACAACTTATTATAAAAATGAACTAGAAGAGCCATATGTATAACAAGTCCAATTTGTTACAATGTGACTATAGAGAAAACATAAATATTATATAGGATTTTCGGGATCATCATTAAGTAAATGATTTTTTTTCAGATAATACTGTTTGAGATTATAAATTAGCTACAACTACCTTCTTAAATAACTCTTAATTCCAAACTAAAGAAGTTAAATTAAGAAACTAATTTACACGTATGTATATATGTATATATACATGCAATTTACACATCTTTTTAAACTTTTCTTTTCCTTCAAAACTACCTTAATCTTACATCTTAATTTTTTTAAACCAAGAGTAGGACCACCACGAGAAATGAGAAATTCACTATCAGAAGTCTTACCTGGATTGTAAGTTTTAAGAATCTTCTTTTTAAGTTCCAAAATTTGGTGTCGAATTCTGTATATAAAAAAGTAATAAATAAAATTGCTATTTTAATACTGAAATAAAAGCTACCATATTAAATTCTTGATGTTTGGTAAATGTATAATCAAACTGATTCTTTTTTCCTCGCTGGCTATAACAAAATACATCTTCACACATCAACGTACTTCTATATCTATTGTGACCTTCGATGGTCACGTATTATTGCATCCTATGGATGCAACTGAAATTTACGTATAAGATCCATTCTATGGGTTCTTTTTAAAATAAGTGCTGTGAAAAACAAAGTGCATGTATCTCTATTTCCCAAGGGTATTTTAGTATAATGGAATTGAAGGGTAACGGGCATACACATTTTTAAAATATAGGACTTACCACCAAATTATCTATTTAAAAAGGAATCAGCAACTTAAACTTCAAGCAGCAGTATAAAAAACATCCTCATACATATTGTGGATAGAAAACAGTTTCATTCCTCTTTTAATTTAAATTCTTATACCAGAAACGCAAAGGCTTGTTTTCCTATGTACAGAAGAAACTTGTAGCGGGAAGAGCCAAGATGGCCGAATAGGAACAGCTCGGGGTCTACAGCTCCCAGCGTGAGCGACGCAGAAGACGGGGGATTTCTGCATTTCCATCTGAGGTACCGGGTTCATCTCACTAGGGAGTGCCAGACAGTGGGCGCAGGTCAGTGGGTGCGCGAGTCGAAGCAGGGCGAGGCATTGCCTCACTTGGGAAGCGCAAGGGGTCAGGGAGTTCCCTTTCCGAGTCAAAGAAAGGGGTGACGGACGCACCTGGATAATCGAGTCACTCCCACCCGAATATTGCGCTTCTCGGACCGGCTTAAAAAACGGCGCCCCACGGGATTATATCCGGCACCTGGCTCGGAGGGTCCTGCGCCCACGGAGTCTCGCTGGTTGCTAGCACAGCAGCCTCAGATCAAACTGCAAGGCAGCAGCGAGGCTGGGGGAGGGGCGCCCGCCATTGCCCAGGCTTGATGAGGTAAACAAAGCAGCCGGGAAGCTCCAACTGGGCGGAGCCCACCACAGCTCAAGGAGGCCTGCCTGCCTCTGTAGGCTCCACCTCTGGGGGCAGGGCACAGACAAACAAAAAGACAGCAGTAACCTCTGCAGACTTAAATGTCCCTGTCTGACAGCTTTGAAGAGAGCAGTGGTTCTCCCAGCACGCAGCTGGAGATCTGAGAACGGGCAGACTGCCTCCTCAAGTGGGTCCCTGACCCCTGACCCCCGAGCAGCCTAACTGGGAGGCACCCCCCAGCAGGGGCACACTGACACCTCACACGGCAGGGTATTCCAACAGACCTGCAGCTGAGGGTCCTGTCTGTTAGAAGGAAAACTAACAAACAGAAAGGACATCCACACGAAAAACCCATCTGTACATCACCATCATCAAAGACCAAAAGTAGATAAAACCACAAAGATGGGGAAAAAACAGAACAGAAAAACTGGAAACTCTAAAATGCAGAGCGCCTCTCCTCCTCCAAAGGAACGCAGTTCCTCACCAGCAACGGAACAAAGCTGGATGGAGAATGACTTTGACGAGCTGAGAGAAGAAGGCTTCAGACGATCAAATTACTCTGAGCTACGGGAGGACATTCAGACCAAAGGCAAAGAAGTTGAAAACTTTGAAAAAAATTTAGAAGAATGTATAACTAGAATAACCAATACAGAGAAGTGCTTAAAGGAGCTGATGGAGCTGAAAACCAAGGCTCGAGAACTACGTGAAGAATGCAGAAGCCTCAGGAGCCGATGCGATCAACTGGAAGAAAGAGTATCAGCAATGGAAGATGAAATGAATGAAATGAAGCGAGAAGGGAAGTTTAGAGAAAAAGGAATAAAAAGAAATGAGCAAAGCCTCCAAGAAATATGGGACTATGTGAAAAGACCAAGGCTACGTCTGACTGGTGTACCTGAAAGTGATGGGGAGAATGGAACCAAGTTGGAAAACACTCTGCAGGATATTATCCAGGAGAACTTCCCCAATCTAGCAAGGCAGGCCAACGTTCAGATTCAGGAAATACAGAGAACGCCACAAAGATACTCCTCGAGAAGAGCAACTCCAAGACACATAATTGTCAGATTCACCAAAGTTGAAATGAAGGAAAAAATGTTAAGGGCAGCCAGAGAGAAAGGTCGGGTTACCCACAAAGGGAAGCCCATCAGACTAACAGCGGATCTCTCGGCAGAAACCCTACAAGCCAGATGACAGTGGGGGTCAATATTCAACATTCTTAAAGAAAAGAATTTTCAACCCAGAATTTCATATCCAGCCAAACTAAGCTTCATAAGTGAAGGAGAAATAAAATCCTTTACAGACAAGCAAATGCTGAGAGATTTTGTCACCACCAGGCCTGCCCTAAAAGAGCTCCTGAAGGAAGCACTAAACATGGAAAGGAACAACCGGTACCAGCCGCTGCAAAATCATGCCAAAATGTAAAGACCATCGAGACTAGGAAGAAACTGCATCAACTAGCGAGCAAAATCACCAGCTAACATCATAATGACAGGATCAAATTCACACATAACAATATTACCTTTAAATGTAAATGGACTAAATGCTCCAATTAAAAGACACAGACTGGCAAATTGGATAAAGAGTCAAGACCCATCAGTGTGCTGTATTCAGGAAACCCATCTCACGTGCAGAGACACACATAGGCTCAAAATAAAAGGATGGAGGAAGATCTACCAAGCAAATGGAAAACAAAAAAAGGCAGGGGTTGCAATCCTAGTCTCTGATAAAACAGACTTTAAACCAAGAAAGATCAAAAGAGACAAAGAAGGCCATTACATAATGGTAAAGGGATCAATTCAACAAGAAGAGCTAACTATCCTAAATATATATGCACCCAATACAGGAGCACCCAGATTCATAAAGCAAGTCCTGAGTGACCTACAAAGAGACTTAGACTCCCACACATTAATAATGGGGGACTTTAACACCCCACTGTCAACATTAGACAGATCAACGAGACGGAAAGTCAACAAGGATACCCAGGAATTGAACTCAGCTCTGCACCAAGCAGACCTAATAGACATCTACAGAACTCTCCACCCCAAATCAACAGAATATACATTTTTTTCAGCACCACACCACACCTATTCCAAAATTGACCACATACTTGGAAGTAAAGCTCTCCTCAGCAAATGTAAAAGAACAGAAATTATAACAAACTATCTCTCAGACCACAGTGCAATCAAACTAGAACTCGGGATTAGGAATCTCACCCAAAACCGCTCAACTACATGGAAACTGAACAACCTGCTCCTGAATGACTACTGGGTACATAACGAAATGAAGGCAGAAATAAAGATGTTCTTTGAAACCAATGAGAACAAAGACACAACATACCAGAATCTCTGGGACGCATTCAAAGCAGTGTGTAGAGGGAAACTTATAGCACTAAATGCCCACAAGAGAAAGCAGGAAAGATCCAAAATCGACACCCTCACATCACAATTAAAAGAACTAGAAAAGCAAGAGCAAACACATTCAAAAGCTAGCAGAAGGCAAGAAATAACTAAAATCAGAGCAGAACTGAAGGAGATAGAGACACAAAAAACCCTTCAAAAAATTAATGAATCCAGGACCTGGTTTTTTGAAAGGATCAACAAAATTGATAGACCGCTAGCAAGACTAATAAAGAAAAAAAGAGAGAAGAATCAAATAGACGCAATAAAAAATGATAAAGGAGATATCACCACCGATCCCACAGAAATACAAACTACCATCAGAGAATAGTACAAACACCTCTACGCAAATAAACTAGAAAATCTAGAAGAAATGGATACATTCCTTGACACATACACTCTCCCAAGACTAAACCAGGAAGAAGTTGAATCTCTGAATAGACCAATAACAGGATCTGAAATTGTGGCAATAATCAATAGTTTACCAACAAAAAAGAGTCCAGGACCAGATGGATTCACAGCCGAATTCTATCAGAGGTACAAGGAGGAACTGGTACCATTCCTTCTGAAACTATTCCAATCAATAGAAAAAGAGGGAATCCTCCCTAACTCATTTTATGAGGCCAGCATCATTCTGATACCAAAGCCGGGCAGAGACACAACCAAAAAAGAGAATTTTAGACCAATATCCTTGATGAACATTGATGCAAAAATCCTCAATAAAATACTGGCAAAACGAATCCAGCAGCACATCAGAAAGCTTATCCACCATGATCAAGTGGGCTTCATCCCTGGGATGCAAGGCTGGTTCAATATATGCAAATCAATAAATGTAATCCAGCATATAAACAGAGCCAAAGACAAAAACCACATGATTATCTCAATAGATGCAGAAAAAGCCTTTGACAAAATTCAACAACCCTTCATGCTAAAAACTCTCAATAAATTAGGTATTGATGGGACGTATTTCAAAATAATAAGAGCTATCTATGACAGACCCACAGCCAATATCATACTGAATGGGCAAAAACTGGAAGCATTCCCTTTGAAAACTGGCCCAAGACAGGGATGCCCTCTCTCACCACTCCTATTCAACATAGTGTTGGAAGTTCTGGCCAGGGCAATTAGGCAGGAGAAGGAAATAAAGGGTATTCAATTAGGAAAAGAGGAAGTCAAATTGTCCCTGTTTGCAGGCGACATGATTGTATATCTAGAAAACCCCATTGTCTCAGCCCAAAATCTCCTTAAGCTGATAAGCAACTTCAGCAAAGTCTCAGGATACAAAATCAACGTACAAAAATCACAAGCATTCTTATACACCAATAACAGACAAACAGAGAGCCAAATCATGAGTGAACTCCCATTCACAATTGCTTCAAAGGGAATAAAATACCTAGGAATCCAACTTCCAAGGGATGTGAAGGACCTCTTCGAGGAGAACTACAAACCACTGCTCAAGGAAATAAAAGAGGATACAAACAAATGGAAGAACATTCCATGCTCATGGGTAGAAAGAATCAATATCATGAAAATGGCCATACTGCCCAAGGTAATTTACAGATTCAATGCCATCCCCATCAAGCTACCAATGACTTTCTTCACAGAATTGGAAAAAACTACTTTAAAGTTCATATGGAACCAAAAAAGAGCCTGCATCGCCAAGGCAATCCTAAGCCAAAAGAACAAAGCTGGAGGCATCACACTACCTGACTTCAAACTATACTACAAGGCTACAGTAACCAAAACAGCATGGTACTGGTACCAAAACAGAGATATAGATCAATGGAACAGAACAGAGCCCTCAGAAATAATGCCGCATATCTACAACTATCTGATCTTTGACAAACCTGAGAAAAACAAGCAGTGGGGAAAGGATTCCCTATTTAATAAATGGTGCTGGGAAAACTGGCTAGCCATATGTAGAAAGCTGAAACTGGATCCCTTCCTTACACCTTATACAAAAATCAATTCAAGATGGATTAAAGACTTAAACATTAGACCTAAAACCATAAAAACCCTAGAAGAAAACCTAGGCATTACCATTCAGGACATAGGCATGGGCAAGGACTTCATGTCTAAAACACAAAAAGCAATGGCAACAAAGGACAAAATTGACAAATGGGATCTAATTAAACTAAAGAGCTTCTGCACAGCAAAAGAAACTACCATCAGAGTGAACAGGCAACCTACAGAATGGGAGAAAATTTTCGCAACCTACTCATCTGACAAAGGGCTAATATCCAGAATCTACAATGAACTCAAACAAATTTACAAGGAAAAACAAACAACCCCATCAAAAAGTGGGCGAAGGACATGAACAGACACTTCTCAAAAGAAGACATTTATGCAGCCAACAGACACATGAAAAAATGCTCATCATCACTGGCCATCAGAGAAATGCAAATCAAAACCACAATGAGATACCATCTCACACCAGTTAGAATGGGGATCATTAAAAAGTCAGGAAACAACAGGTGCTGGAGAGGAGGTGGAGAAATAGGAACACTTTTACACTGTTGGTGGGACTGTAAACTAGTTCAACCATTGTGGAAGTCAGTGTGGCGATTCTTCAGGGATCTACAACTAGAAATACCATTTGACCCAGCCATCCCATTACTGGGTATATACCCAAAGGACTATAAATCATGCTGCTATAAAGACACATGCACACGAATGTTTATTGCGGCATTATTCACAATAGCAAAGACTTGGAACCAACCCAAATGTCCAACAATGATAGACTGGATTAAGAAAATGTGGCACATATACACCATGGAATACTATGCAGCCATAAAAAATGATGAGTTCACGTCCTTTGTAGGGACATGGATGAAATTGGAAATCATCATTCTCAGTAAACTATTGCAAGAACAAAAAACCAAACACCGCATATTCTCACTCATAGGTGGGAATTGAACAATGAGATCACATGGACACAGGAAGGGGAATATCACACTCTGGGGACTGTTGTGGGGCGGGGGGAGAGGGGAGGGGTAGCATTGGGAGATATACCTAATGCTAGATGACCAGTTAGTGGGTGCAGCGCACCAGCATGGCACATGTATACATATGTAACTAACCTGCACAATGTGCACATGTACCCTAAAACTTAAAGTATAACAACAACAACAAAAAATCACTGGAGAAAAATGAAAAAAAAAAAAAAGAAAAAAATTGAAATCTATTCCAGAGAATTTTAATAACTGTGCCAAGAAAAATCCTTCCTCTACACAAATAAGTTCTTTATTTTTAAGTTCTTTTAATCATTGAATAAACTTCAAAAGTTTTCCCTGTTAATTAAAAAAAAAAAAAAGAAACTTGTAGATCTGCAAAGAAGTACTTTGCCCGCTTTTAGAGTTTTTGATTATTTGATTTGAAAGAATTCCCTGTAAAATGAAGATGCACTTTTCAGCCCGGGCGCGGTGGCTCACAGCTGTAATCCCAGCACGTTTGGATCGCGGCTCACTGCAAGCTCCCCCTCCCGGGTTCACGCCATTCTCCTGCCTCAGCCTCCGGAGTAGCTGGGACTATGGGCGCCCATCAACACGCCCGGCTATTTTTTTTTTTTTTGTATTTTTAGTACAGACAGGGTTTCACCGTGTTTGCCAGGATGGTCTCAATCTCCTGACCTCGTGATCCGCCCACCTCGGCCTCCCAAAGTGCTGGGATTACAGGCGTGAGCCACCGCGCCCAGCCCTAAAATTTTTACAAATGTCATTACAATAGTAAAAGACAGTAGGTGTCACGCAAAAATGTTAAAACCTTATTTTTTCATTCGGCTTATGTAAAATTGATAATCACAGAAAGAGCTCACATTTTGAGAAAAACGTGTCTTCCCATTCAGGAACACAGAACCCACCTCCCACTTCCAAGTTTCCTTCTAAGAACCTTCAGTAAAGAACCGATCTACACAGGTGGATACGGATGTAAAACGGACAGTTTTAGGTGAGAGCTTTTCGCTACTGAAAATGACTCATGGTTTTGTTTTTTGTTTTTTGTTTTGTTTTTTTTTTTTTTCTTTTTTGGAGACGGAGTCTCACTCTGTCGCCCAGGCTGGAGTGCAATGGCGCGATCTCGGCTCACTGCAAACTCCGCCTCCCGGGTTCACGCCATTCTCCTGCCTCAGCCTCCCGGAGTAGCTGGGACTACAGGCGCCCGCCACCACGCTCGGCTAATTTTTTTATTTTTATTTTTATTTTTATTTTTTATTTTTAGTAGAGACGGGGTTTCTCCGTGTTACCCAGGATGGTCTCGATCTCTTGACCTCGTGATCCGCCCGCCTTGGCCTCCCAAAGTGCTGGGATTACAGGCCTGAGCCACCGCGCCCGGCCGACTCACGGAATCAGTTCTCTCATTAGGCACCTCCTATAATGTATATAACACCATGTTTTAAACGTGTAGGTTAAAAATAACACTGTGTATGCTTAGCTTTGTGAGTTAAATCACTCACACTCTCCACCAAGCGCTCCAGCTGGGGAATTATGAGGGATGCAGAGCAGCTGAGGCTCCGTTTGGCACCACCCCTCTGAGGGTGCCCTCCGAGGCCCCATCCCAGGGGCTGCGGGGAAGCCGGGCCTGGGGACCCCCTCCCACCCTGGGCTGAGCCCCCACCCCACTGCCTGTGCTGCGTGTCCCCGGCTTCCAGGTCTCTGCTCCTGCACGCCAGGCAGCGCTGCACCTCCGCGGCTTCGCCCTTGACAGCGCCCTGTGGATCTTCCGATTCGGTACCCCGAACCCCTGTAGACGTGGCCTAGGGAGCCCCGGACCGCCGGCCCCTGCGGCTGCCAAAGCCGAAGAACTTCTTCAAGGTGGTGAGTTCTTCTCAGACCCCCAACCACTGGCTCCTGAGCCGCGGCAGCTCCGTGTCACCTTTTCACCGCCCCCCGCCCCAAACCCAGCCCCAAATCCCCAATCCAACTCCAAATCCCCTATCCAACCCCCAATCCGCGATCCAACCCCCTATCCGCGATCCAACCCCCAATCCGCGCTCCAACCGCCAATCCGCGATCCAACCCCCTATCCGCGATCCAACCCCCTATCCGCGATCCAACCCCCAATCCGCGATCCAACCGCCAATCCGCGATCCAACCCCCAATCCGCGATCCAACTCAAAATCCCCGATCCAAATCCCAATCCGCGATACCAAGTCTGCGATCTAGCCCAGAATCCGCGATCCCGCCTGGTCCACCCTTCAGCAGCGACACTGGCGGCCTCCGACCTCTCAGACCTAGTGAGCCTCGCAAAGCCGTTAGACGCGCGCCTGCACCGCGGGGGCCGCCCGGCTCCCGGAAGCCGCAGGTGCAGGCGCCGCTGGGCTCGCGGGTTCTCCTGGGCTGGCCCGGGCTGCCCCGGGACCACGGACGGAAAATCGCAAGCGCGCGGCCCACCCGGCCTGAAGGGGAGGGCCCGTCTGGCCGTGTAGCCCGCCCCGCTCCTCCTTCCGAAGAGAGATCTGGTGCTGGCATGGGCACCCCGCGGCCACCGGAGTGGCTTCCCGGATGAGCCTGGCTTGGGCGCTGACGCTCTGGCCCTGGGGGCTGCCTGGCTGGTGTCACGTAGCGGAAGACGCCTGGAGAGTCACTCGCTCCTTCCCCCACCCGCCCCCACCGCTGCTCGTGCCAGGACGCGCAGTTTGCAGTTGCCGCTCAGGCACTGGCGCGGGATGGCGGAGCTTCCCTTGGATGGCGTCAGGGTCACCGAGTGCACAGCCTACCTGGTCTGAGGGTCTGCTCCTCCTGGACACCTCTCCGGATCCTGATCCCTGGCGCTGGGCAATCCACAGGATGAGACTGATCGGCTGCTGGCGAAGCCGACCGCCTGACTTTGCTGCCTGGGCGGCTGGCCCCGGGATCCGCGCTGCTGGGGACGCGGGCCTGGTCTGCGGTGTCCAGCCACTTGCTGCGGGCGCGCCACGTCTAGTCTGGTGGCTGCAGCCGCAGCTCCGCGCCTGCGGGGGCTGGCGGGCCTGGTATCTGATGTCCTCAGGGTCAAGTGCATCGCTCACCCACCTGAGTGAGGGTCTGCTCTGTCTTGACCTCCTCCAAGAGCGCAGGGGCCACCGGGGAGGCAATTTAGGAATGCCTAAATGGAAGGAACTGTCCTTTCTCTGTCTTTAAGAAATAAGCGGCTTTTGTTTTTGTTGTTTTTGTGATACCCAGCTACAGCAGAAAGCAAAGGGGATGCAGAGGTGAAGGTCCACAGCCAGTTCCTCTACTGATTCCCTCCAGGCATAAATGTTCAATCTAACGGCTTTGGTTGGCACTTTCACCTCAGCACTTACCTATGCCTACAGGTTTGTTCAATCACAGCTCTTCGATTTTGAATTATTTAATACCCAATTGTTTCATAATTTAATAACCAAACTATTTTAATAGTTTACCATCTCTGCAACCCTGAATTAATTTTTTCTTTGTTTATAAAACAATCGCTATAGTAAGATAAAAATCACAAAACACTTCCACATTTCATTGGGTTAAAAAAGCATTAAAACATTACACATAAAAGATAAAGAACATATTGGTTTCATCATAAAAATTATGGCTTTGCAAACTTTTTTTACATTTAGCTACATTCTTACGATTCTTTAACTTTTCACTGTTATTTTATACATTTTTAAAACAATGCATACCAGTGTTTAAAAAATAAATGCAGCATTTCATCTAGGACTGAACATATAACGCTGGTCAGCTTTTTCAGCATGGTGCAGGTGTGGGCCTCAGGCTGCTTTCTGTTTACATGTATCAAATGACATGACCATCTTAACTGCACGATACCATCTCCTCGGCTTCTTTCTTCTCCCCCAAAACTATTTAATGTTGCTTTAATGGCAACATCAATTTAACTAGTTTTGTAATTTCTGTACTTAATTGTCACATCACATTGTATCAGTTCTTTTTTTTTTTTTTTTTTTTTTAAAGGAAAGCATACAATCTTAGTTGCTGGGCCAGTTCTTCTGAATCAATTTGAAATCACCTTTTTTCTCTTTCATAATAACTACTTATTTTAATCAACGAGTCAACAATTATTAGATATTAACTTATTTTTTCTAGTTAAAATTTTGCTATCTTTCAAATAATTCCAACTCTTACACACACATTTAATGTACATAACTGTAACATATACATATATAAGCACAGGTTAAGCCAGATCTAACATGAATTTAGATATGCCAAGAAAGCCACATGACCATTATTTACATAAATATGACCAGTGTTCACATTTATCAAGGCCAATGAATATTAAGGTGATTGCTTCAATAAGAAATTAGGTGAAGAATTATTTGTTGAATATTGTCAAACACTTTTTTACCTGTTAAAATTATTTAAGCCTGACCCAAATAATTTTTAAACTTTTTATTCTATCATGCCTATAGACAGCTTCATATATTAACCATTTCTGCTTTCGTGGTCCTTTGAGAATAGTATCTTAGTATGTAAGTGCAATAAATAAACAACTTTTAAAGGAATAAAGAAAATTGATATAAATTAGTCTGGAAAATCTAGTCTGTAGCTGGGCAGCCAGGTGCCCAGCTAAACCTCAAGGGATGGTTCTGTTAAAATGAAGAAAAGAAGAATAGTATGTAACAGAAACCTGCTCTGTGGCCCCAGGTTACAGCTGTGGCCACCCAATCTGCCTTGTGCCTCCTTCTTCTCACACAGGACACACTCATCCCAGCTCCAAGCAAGAAAGACCAAAGTCCCTGGCCAGGCGCGGTGGCTCACGCCTGTAATCCCAGCACTTTGGGAGGCCGAGGCGGGTGGATCACGAGGTCAGGGGATCGAAACCATCCTGGCTAACACGGTGAAACCCTGTCTCTGCTAAAAATACAAAAAAAGCCGGGCGCAGTGGCGGGCGCCTGTAGTCCCAGCTACTCTGGAGGCTGAGGCAGGAGAATGGTGTGAACCCGGGAGGCGCAGTTTGCAGTGAGCCGAGATCGTGCCACTGCACTCCAGCCTGGGCGAAAGAGCGAGACTCTGTCTCAAAAAAAAAAAAAAAAGAAAGACCAAAGTCCCCTTCCATTACTGTATCCAACCCACAGTGCAGGTCCTGTGGGCCACGTGCTGTGCATTCCACCTGGTTCACAAGTGGCTCCTTGATGTCCAGTGACCTATGAAAAGTCATTCGTTAGGCCAGACGTGGTGGTTCACGACTGTAATCCTCCCACTTTGGGAGGACAAGGCGGACGGATCACCTGAGGTCAGGAGTTTGAGACCAGCCTGACCAGCATGGCAAAACCCTTTCTCTACTAAAAATACAAAAATTAGACAGGTGTGGTGGCACATGCCTGTAATCCCAGCTACTCAGGAGGTTGAGGCAGGAGAATCACTTGAACCCAGGAGGTGGAGGTTGCAGTGAGCCAAGATTGCATCACTGTACTCTAGCCTGGGCACCAGAGCAAGACTCAGTCACAAGAAAAAAAAAAGGCCAGGTGTGGTGGCTCACACCTGTAATCCCAGCACTTTGGGAGGCCAAGGCGGGAGGATCACGAGGTCAGGAGATCAAGACCATCCTGGCCAACATGGTGAAGCCCCGTCTCTATTAAAAATACAAAAAAATTAGCTGGGTGTGGTGGCCAGTGCCTATAATCCCAGCTACTCGGGAGGCTGAGGCAGGAGAATCACTTGAAGCTGGGAGGCGGAGCTTGCAGTGAGCCGAGATTGCGCCACTGCACTCCAGCCTGGCAACAGAGCGAGACTCTGTCTCAAAAAAAAAAAAAAAATCTAAAACCATTTTGATATTTGGGGAGGACAAATTCCTTCCTCTTGGTTTTTCTCTGATTATTTGTTTTTAAAAATAATCTTTATTTTTTTAACCTTTACTTTTCCATACATATTTTAAAATCAGGCATTCAAAATCTATGACAAGTCTTTTAGATTTTGACTAAAATTATATCAAATGTATAGCTTAACTTGAGGGAGAATTGACACCCTTCAATACTGAGTATTCTGTCAATGGACTATCTTCTAATTTGAGTTATCCTTCATGTCCTTCAGTATCTTTTTTTTTTGTTTTTTGTGGTTTTTGTTTGTTTTGTTTTTTGTTTTTGAGACGGAGTCTTGCTCTGTCACCCAGGTTGGAGTACAGTGGCATAATCTTGGCTCTCTGCAACCTCCGCCTCTGGGGTTCAAGCAATTCTCCTACATTGGCCTCCTGAGTAGCTGGGATTACAGGTGTGCACCACCATGCCCGGCTATTATTATTAATTTTTTTTTGTATTTTTAGTAGAGATGGAGTTTCACTATGTTGGCCAGGCTGGTCTCAAACCTCTGACCTAAGGTGATCCACTCTCCTTGGCCTCCCAAAGTGCTGGGATTGCAGGTGTGAGCCACCGTGCCTGGACTAGTTTCATTTTTATAACTTCTTTATCCCCTAAATTTCTTACAAATCTTTGACAATATTGCTAGTTATGTACTATTATGAATTTTTTTCTGTTGCATTATTTAATTGGCTATTGCTGGTATACTGGTATATGTAAATGTAATTGATTTTGTTTTTAATCTTGCATTTAGAAATGTTTCGATCTTTTTCTAACAATTTTCTGTATATGCTCTTGAATGCTTTATACTGACAAAGATATGATCTATAAATAATGAAAACAGGCTGGGCGCAGTGGCTCACACCTGTAATCCCAGCACTTTGGGAGGCTGAGGCAGGCAGATCACCTGAGGTCGGGAGTTCGAGACCAGCCTGACCAACATGGAGAAACCCTGTATCTACTAAAAATACAAAATTAGCCAGGCGTGGTGGTGCATGCCTGTAATCCCAGTTACTCGGGAGGCTAGGCAGGAGAATCAATTGAACCTGGGAGGTGGAGGTTGTGGTGAGCCGAGATCGCGCCATTGCACTCCAGCCTGGGCAACAAGAGAAAATCTGCCAAAAAAAAAAAAAAAAAAGGAAGAAGAAGAAAGGAAGGAAGGAAGGGAAAGAAAGAGAGAGAGACAGAAAGAAAGAAAGAAAGAAAGAAAGAAAGAAAGAAAGAAAGAAAGAAAGAAAGAAAAAAGGAAGGAAGGAAAACAATTTTCTTTCTTTCAAATCCTCATACCTCTTATTTTTTTCTTGTCTAGTTGGATTGGCTGGGACATCCCGGACAATGCTGCATAGCAGGAGTAAAGGCAGCCAGCCCTGTGTTTCTTCTGATTTTAGGAGAATGCTAATTACATTTTATCATTTAAGAATGACAAGTTTTTGACAGATTACTTTTATCAAAATATCTTGAAGGTTTCAATGGATAGCCTTTATTACATAATTTGCTAATAGTTATATCATATAAAAATTTGAATAAGGCTGAGCACAGTGGCTCCCGCCTATAATCCCAGCACTTTGGGAGGTTGAGGTGGGTGGATCACTTAAGGCCAGGATTCGAGACCAGCCTGGCCAACTTGGCAAAACCCTGTCTCTACTAAAAATACAAAAATTAGCCAGGATTGGTGGCATGCACCTGTAATCCCAACTACTTGGGAGGCTGAGGCAGGAGAATCACTTGAACTCAGGAGGCGGAGGCTGCTGTGAGCTGAGGTTGTGCCACTGCACTCCAGCTGGGCAACAGAGCAAGACCCTTCTCTCAAAATAAATAAATAAATAAATAAATAAATAAATAAATAAATAAATAAATAAATAAAAATTGAGGCCAGGCACGGTGGCTCACGCCTGTAATCCCAGCACTCTGGGAGGCTGAGGCAGGCAGATCACCTGAAGTCAGGAGTTTGAGACTAGCCTGGCCAACATGGTGAAACCCTGTCTCTACTAAAAATACAAAAATTAGCCGGGTCTGGTGGCAGGCACCTGTAGTCCCAGCTACTCAGGAGGCTGAGGGAGGCAAATCACTTGAACCCAGGAGGCAGAAGTTGCAGTGAGCCCAGACCGTGCCACTGCACTCTAGCCTGGGCAACAGACTGAGACCCTATCTCAAAAAAAAAAAAAAAAAAAAAAAAAAGAATAAGTGTTGAGTTTTATCAAACGCTAGATAATCATATGGTTTTTTATTGGTTGATGTGATGAATTATTTACTATGAGCCTATTCTTATTCTCTTCTTTTTGCTAAGGTGTAAACCTCAGCCTTTTAGGACGTCATTCTACTCGTATATCTTATATATTTCCTTTTGTTCAATATACTAGTATCTTTACATTGACTTTTCTGAACAGATGAGCTAAACAAAAACTTGAATTCCTTTCTTTGATAGAGTCTTCATAGGGCATTCTTCATACCTGCTCAAACACAGAAGGAAAGTTCTAGTATTGTGCTCATTTTGCAAATGAGGAATGTAAGGCTTAAAGTGATGAAATTACTTGCTGTGGTCACACAGCAAGCAAGGGCTGGTTCTAGAATTTGAATTCAGACAACCCGACTTGCAGGATGTTCTTCTAGGATCAGAGTATCCTTAAGGGACACTCTTCCCACAGAATTTCTTTACTGTTCAGTAACTTTTCTGCAGCATCACAGTGGACTAGATAGGGAGGGTGTCCGGATGGGGGTGGAGTTTCCTGAGGTGTCAGAGGCACTGGAAGGTCTAAGTAACTTTGGATGGCTAAAATGCTCTAGGAATCAGAGTCACTTGGTACAGTAAGATATTCCTCTGGGCATTGTAGTGAGACTGTGTCTGTACAAAAACATACAAAAATTAGCTGGATATGGTGGTGCGCACCTGTAGTCCCAGCCATTCAGGAGGCTGAGGTGAAAGAATCACTTGAGTCCAGGAGTTTGAGGCTGCAGTGTGTTATGATGACACCACTGCACTCCAGCCTGGGTGACAGGGCAAGACCCTGTCTCAAAAAAGGTGTATACATATATGTATGTGCATATACACACACACACACACACACACACACACACACACACACACACACACGTAATCCTCTACGGTCAAATAACCTAGAAGGTAGGGTGTTCATATGCTCAAAGTAAGCCAGGATTTATGGTGTTCGGGGGAATCAGTGTGTCCTCATAGAGATCTGATCCACTGGAGACTCAGGGCATCCTTGTATGGTCAGAGTAGTGTCCTGTGGGTTTGCCTTGTTTGCGGATGATAAGCATGCCCATGTAGGTTCCAAGTGTATTGTAGGATTTTTTTTTTTTTGACAGAGTCTCGCTCTGTTGGCCAGGCTGCAGGGCAGTGAGTGGCGTGATCTCGGCTCACTGCAATCTCCGCCTCCCAGGTTCAAGCGATTCTCCAGCCTCAGCCTCCTGAAGAGTTGGGACTACAGGCACGTGCCACTGTGCCTGGCTAACGTTTATGTATTTTTAGTAGAGACAGGGTTTCACCATGTTGGCCAGGCTAGTCTTGAACTCCTGACCTGAAGCTATCTGCCTGCCTCAGCCTCCCAAAGTGCTGGGATTACAGGCGTGAGCCACCGTGCCCGGCATCTTGTAGGATTTTAAAAGGTCAGAGGACCCTGGGGAACAGGGTGTTAAGAGGATCCAAAGAGACCACATAGGATCAGATAAGATCTTAAAGGTGAAAGTCAGAGAGTCTGGGAGACTTGGAGCATCTCGGGAAGGCAGGGGTATTGGAGAGACAGGGCGTCAGGGCAGGCAGGTGTTCTGGGCCTACAGGCATTTTCATCATGTCAGAACACTTGAAGTATCCTTACAACATCACCAGCTTCGAGGTCAGACTGTCCTGGAAGATCACACCGCTTGCATGGAGTTAAGATATTTTGGAGGTTGGTCTGGCTGCATGATTCAGAGACTCCTGGATGTTCTGGGAGTCCAGAGCTGTGAAGGTTTTCAGGTAGGTCGGCATATCCTTTTGGTACTTGAATGCGGGAGATCAAGGTTTTCTGGAGCTCAGGTGGTCCTTGAAGGTTTGGGTAGACTTGAATGGACCTGTCATGGAGTAGAGTGCCAAGGTATTCTTGTGCAATCAAAGCATTTTCAGGAAATCAGAGGGTCCTGGATGAGCACAGTGTGCTAGGCAGGGGTGAGAGTATGGCAGAGTGAAGGTGTCCTGGCAGTTCTGGGATGTGTATTCTACAGACGGGTGAGAGTATGGCAGAGTGAAGGTGTCCTGGCAGTTCTGGGATGTGTATTCTACAGACGGGTGAGAGTATGGCAGAAGTGAAGATGTCCTGGCAGTTCTGGGAATGTGTATTCTACAGACAGGTGAGAGTATGGCAGAGTGAAGGTGTCCTGGCAGTTCTGGGAATGTGTATTCTACAGAGGGGTGAGAGTATGGCAGAGTGAAGGTGTCCTGGCAGTTCTGGGATGTGTATTCTACAGAGGGGTGAGAGTATGGCAGAAGTGAAGATGTCCTGGCAGTTCTGGGAATGTGTATTCTACAGAGGGTCTTGCAGGGAATAGTTGCCTTGAGAGGACAGAATCTCAACAGTTAGAATAATCGCCTTTTGGATTCAGGGGGTCCTAGTGTGTTGAAGCTGTGCTGGGCTGTCTGTGTATTGGGAGAGTGGGAGAGTGACAGTGACTAGGGTGCCTACAGACAACTCTAGGGCTGAGACAGCCAGAGTACACTGGAAGGTTGGAGAGCCCTGGCATTAAGACATCCCCCGTGTCAAAGGCATGTTGGATGGTCAGAGTGCTTTGGGAGACCAGGATATGTCTTTACTTTGTCAAAATATCCTATGGATCAGGCTAGTGTGGTCAGGGTATTTCCTGGGTTGGGGTTGGCATGTTGAGTGGTTTTTCAGTGTCAGCAGCACTTTGCAAGATTCAAGCAAATTGGGGGCTCTGAACGGGCCGGAAGGCAAGATGCCCTTGACGGTCTAGATTCTGTAAGGTCAGGAATTCCTTAAAAGGTTAGAATTTCCCAAATCTCACCATGTCCTCATGGTCTGGGTGACTTAGAGGGTCACGGAGTCATTGTGAGCCCAAGCTGTCGTGCTGAGTGTAAGGTACAGAGGTCAGAGCCTCTTGGAGGGTCTGTGTGTCCTAGAGAGTGAATGCATCCTCAGTGCCCTCGGCATTCAAGGACCCGACAGGGCCAGAATGGGTACCCCAGGCAGCAGGGTGCATTGTAATTCAGTGTTCTCTTGTGAGTCCAAGCTGACTGCGTGTCACTGGGTCTTGCTAGGTTAGGACTGCCATGGGGTTCAGGGTGCTCCAGGAGGTCAAAGTGTGTCCTAGGGTAGGGTAGAAGGGTTAATATTAGAGCAGTGTTTCCCAACTTTACTGCTGTTATGGACTGAACGTTTGTGTCCCTCCAAAATTGCTATGTTGAAGTCCTAACACCCAACGGGATGGTATTTGAAGGTGGGGATTTGGGGAGGTGATTAGGTTTAGATGAGCTCATGAGGGTGAGGCCCCATGATGGGATTAGTGTCCTTACAAGCAGAGGAAAAGAAACCAGAGCTGGCTCTTTCTCCACCATATGAAGGCACCGTGAGAAGGCAGCCACCTGCAAGCCAGGAAGAGAGCCCTCACAGGGGAGCCAAATAGGCGGACCCCTTGATCTTAGACTTCCCAGCCTCCAGAACTGTGAGCAATAGAAGTCTACTGTTTAAGCCACACAGTCTATGCTATTTTGTCATGGCAGCCCCAGCTGACTAAGACCCACGGGCACTCGGTTCTCCTGGAGATCTTGATACAAGGCAGATTGTGACTCAGTAGAACGGAGGTGGGGCCCAGGGATCTGCATTTCCAACATGCTCCCATTGCTGGTGCTGCTGCTGCTGCTGCTGATCCATGGACCACAATGTAAGCATCGAGATCCTAAAGGATTCTGATTTCCTGTCTTGAATCATCAGGGTGTTTTTAAAGGACCTGTATGACGGCATGACCCTGGGAATCAGACTGTCCTGTGGGTACAGTGTGTTCCAGGGGGTCCATGTGTCCTCACTGGGTCAGTGTATCCTGAGAAGCAGAGGTGGAGTGTTCTGGGTGTCAGCGTGTCCCGGGGGATCCTAAGGTCCTGGGCTGTCGCATCATCCTTAAACTGTCAGAGTGTCCTGGGGATGTCAGAATGTACTTCCCAGGTCTAAGTAACCTCAAGGGGCAGAGTACTGTGGGACCAGGCTGTCCTGACTGCTCAGAGATTCCCCGTGTCAGGATTTCCTTGAAGAATCAGAATGCAGTATGTCACGGGAATCTGTCTCTTTCCGAGTCCTGAAGTCTGGGGTGGGTTGGGGGTCAGGATGCACCTGGAATGCAGATGTTCAGGTCAGAGTTTTCGGAGGGTCTGGGTGACCTTGGAAGGTCATGGTGTCCCGGGGGTTCTGGGTGAATGAGGAGCTGGTGTTTGAGGGAGGAAATCAGAGAGTACTTGAGAGCTAAGGTGTCCTGGAGGCCCATTCTCCGGAGTGGGTTCAGGTTGGCCTGAGCACTGGCTGGTGTATTCTGAACCATCAGGGTGTCTGAGAGGGGCCAGCATGCACTTGTGACTTCTCCTTTTTTAGTTTCCTGGAAGCAGATCCTTGAGTGTCACCCCCATGCTGAGACGCCAGGCAGGCTCCACTCCTGGGTCCCTTTCTCCTGCTCTTCCCTCCTCTCCCCACAGTGGGGTTGTGAGGAGAGGGTCTCGGGAGGAATGCATTTTCTCCTCCTCCCCCTGCCTGCTCCCAGGAGGGGATTTAACAGGACAAAAGAATCCAGTCCTCTGGGAATATGAGCCCTTGGTCCCAGTCCCTGGACCCTCCGACAGAACACCTTCTCTCATCCGGCTTGTGATCCTCCCGGAGCAAGGGGGCTCTGGTGACCGCGTGGTGATTGGATGGGCCCACAGGGGCGAGGAGGAGGTCACTCCTCCAAGACTCAGGGGTGGGATGGGAAAGTAGGCAGCTGACAGAAGGGAGCAGCATCCTGGTGGGGAGAAGGGCCAGGCAGAGAAAAGTAGAGTCAGAAACAGAGCAACAGGTGAGGCTGAGGCAGGAGATTGAGCTGACACTCAAGCCAAGGAAGGGGGAATTAGGAAACAATTAGAAAAAAAGTAAAGACAGTGAAAAAGTCAGAGACAGCTGCCTGCACCTACACACACATTCAGAGACAGAGTCCCAGAGGGTGGCATACACAGAGGGAGAAGGGGAGAGAACAGGTGTGGAGAGGAGCTGCGGAAGCAGAGAAATCTCAAGTCAGAGATTCAGGGACACTTGGTCCCCGTGGCGAGCCATGGAAGCAGAAAGGAGGCGCCAGGCCGAGAAGCCAAAGAAGGGGCGAGTCGGCAGCAGCCTGTTGCCAGAGAGACACCCGGCCACTGGGACCCCGACCACCACGGTGGGTGAGTGACCGTCCCGGTGTGCGTGGGTCCCTGAGGAGGCAGCGGGTGTGAGGCTGAAAGCATAGGCTCCATGAAGAAGGTTAGCAGGAGAAATTAAAAACCGAATCCTATCATGTTAAAACTGTGGGAACCTTTGAAAGTAAAAGGGACTGGAGCACCCCTTGGCTTTACAGACTGGGGAACTGAGCCCTTGGCAGGAGGGGGCGGCTGAACAGCTCACCTCGCAGTGGGGATGTGAGACAGTTACCTCTGTCCCCTCACTCCTGACCTCAGAGTTGGTTAGCCCAAGGCACTGCCTTGTCTGATGAATGGAGCTGGAGGGGCCAGAGCTTTGGGTCCAGGGAGGGAGAGCGGGCTCCGTGTGTGTGTCCCCCATGGTGGACAGTGAGCTCTAGGAGGGTCCACGCCCTTGGGCCCCATGGGGATGGTGCCTCAGCTCCAGACATCTTTTCTTGGTGTGCGCCTTCCCGGTGTGTCCTTTCCCTCCCCGTTCTCTCCTCCCCAGCAGCTCTCAGACTAATTAGAGTGGGGGCTTAGGGAGCCTGTGGGGAGGAAGGCAAGCCTTTCCCACGAGCTCAAGTTCCTGCAGCCTGGTGGCTGGGCCAGGGCAGGGGTAGGGAGAAGATGAAAAGTAAGTAGGGGAGGGTGTGTCTGAGCGGAAGAGGGGGGTGCCCATCTTCCCAGGTGAGGGGTGCGGGAGATGGCAGCAGTCTGAAGAAGGCACAGGTTGAACAGGAGCCTCGCCAGCAGGGGACAAGCACTGGGGTCTTCCGTAGACAGCTGGGACGATTGTTAGGGTGCAGGTGCACACAGACCCACAGGGTGAGCCCCAGGTGGTCGTGTGTGTCCAGAAGGGTGAGTGTACATGGAGGGGTATGTGTCTGGCGGTGCAATAGGAAGTGGGCAGACAGTAGAGTTGCCAGGTAGACAGTGTATGAGTGCCAGGGCCAGGAATGAGTCTGAGGGTGTGCCCTGTGTAGACAGCACAGCCTGGTGTCAGAGACTCAGAGGCAACCAGGGGCCGAGGCTGAGCAGGGTGCAGGAACCAGGCTATGGCAGCTAAAAGATTCCTGGTGGGGCAGGGCTGGGTGCGGTGGCTCAGGCCTATAATCCCAGCACTTTGAGAGGCTGACATGGGAGGATTGCTTGAGGCCAGGAGTTTGAGACCAGCCTGGGCAAGATAGCAAGACCCCATCTCTAATTTTTTATTTTTTTAATTAGCTGGGTATGTTGGTGTGCACCTGTAGTCCCAGCTACTCAGGAGGCTAAGGCAGTAGGATCACTGGAGCCCAGGGGTTCGAGGCTGCAGTGAGCTGTGATCACACCACTGCACTCCAGTCTGGGAGACAGAGCAAGACTCTGTCTCAAAAAAAGACTGGAGCAGCACAGGACGCACTGAGCGGAATCCCGGGACAGGCACATGTGGTCCAGCACCGAGGAGCGTCCTCCTCAGAAGCCGCCCCTCCCTTCTCTCCGTGCTCAGACTCGAGTGCTCCACCCTGCAGAAGGCTCCCTGGTGCAGGAGGAGGGAGATCAAGGTTCTCCCCACAAGGAGGACAGAGGGGCCGCCCGCACTCCCGGCGCCGCCACCGCACCACCTTCAGCCCAGTGCAGTTGGAACAGCTGGAGTCAGCCTTTGGGAGGAACCAGTACCCCGACATCTGGGCCCGAGAGAGTCTTGCCCGGGACACCGGCCTCAGTGAGGCTCGAATCCAGGTGATGCTCCAGGATCCTTCCTCTCTCAGGAAAGAAATGCAGATTTCTTTGGTGCTATCATAGAATGTTGGGCATTATAACCCTAACCTAAATGGTCACCAGACACAGGCCTCATCTCACCACCAGCATCAGAGCAACTGCATTGAGAATATCATATCACTTGAGTTTAACCCTAGCTATAAGCTAATCTAACTTGAATTTCAACACCTACCCTCAATATTTAATAGTGATGCCAATTCCGGCTGGGCACAACAGCTCACACCTGTAATCCCAGCACTTTGGGAGGCCAAGCTGGATGGATCACCTGAGGTTAAGAGTTCGAGACCAGCCTGGTTAACATGGTGAAACCCCATCTCTGCTAAAAATACAAAAAATTAGCCGGGCATAGTGGCAGGTGCCTATAATTAATCCCAGCTACTCCGGAGGCTGAGGCAGGAGAATCACTTGAACCCGGGAGGTGGAGGTTGCAGTGAGCCGAGATCATGCCACTGCACTCCAGCCTGGGCAACAAGAACAAAACTTTGTCTCAAAAAAAAAAAAAAATAGTGATGCCAATTCCAACAGAAGTTCAATCCTAACTGTCCATATTCTTACAGAACCTTGTCCCTAACCATAGCCTTGAAACTCAATGAGCCAAATGCTCCCTCAATCCTAACCCCAGGGTTGGTTAGCCTTAAGTGTAAACCCTACCCTAAATTCAAGCTTGTCTATAGCAATTACATTTACCTACAGTCTTAATCGTTAAACTTAACCCTAGGGGAAATTTCCCATTCTCTGGGGAAGGGAAATGTCATTGTCACCATATTTATCTCCTTGTTGGAAGCTCACACTTCTTACTTGCCCCCAATTGTTAGAAAAGGGCACATGTGGACAGAGGCTAGGGACAAGTCTGTGGGTTCCTTTGTCAGCAGACCAGGCTCAGCCAAGCCTTGTGGAAGAGCTTTACTCCCTCTGGCCATGCTGGAGAAGCCTGCTCCCCGTCCCTGCACCTCTTGTCATTGGAGTAGGGTGTCACCACCTATGTCAAGTGTGGGCTCTGATGTGGTTCCTCCCCCTTCTCAGGTCTGGTTCCAGAACCGCAGAGCTAAGCAACGGAAGCAAGAGCGCTCACTGCTTCAGCCTCTGGCCCATCTGTCTCCTGCCGCCTTTTCCAGCATCTTGCCAGAGTCCGCTGCTTGCCCCTATTCTTACGCACCACCACCACCACCAGTGACCTGCTTCCCTCACCCCTACAGCCACGCCCTCCCTTCCCAGCCCTCCACAGGAGGCGCCTTTGCTTTGTCACACCAGTCTGAGGACTGGTACCCTACCTTGCACCCAGCCCCTGCCGGCCATCTGCCCTGCCCCCCACCCCCTCCCATGCTCCCCCTCAGCCTTGAGCCATCCAAGTCCTGGAACTGAGGTCAAACAAGTTACCACCAAGGTGATCCCCAGCCTGTGGCCCTCGTGAAAAAACAAGAAAATGGGGTGGCTTCCTTTCCATCTATGGGTGAAGCAGATGCATGCTGAGGGTCAGCTCAGCGATTAGAAATTGAAAAATGGGAGATCATGGTGAATTCTCACTGGGGTGATTAGTGGAGGAAGTCTGGGGAGGTGAGCTACTGGAAGAGACATGGCAAGATGCCTCGGTGGAGCTGCCTGCTGAAGGGTGATATTGATGAAGACAGTTGCTGGTGTGTGGAGATGGTTGAAGGGCTAGGAGGTGAGGGCCTTCATTAATTGAGATCACGATTGAAGAAGATCCCAGGTCTTTCTGGCTGATTTCAGTAAGGCTTCTGACTTAAGAGTCTACCTATACATCCCTTCCCCATTGCCCACCCCGCCATCTCTATCAGTCACTGACTTTTGTTTATTCTGTCCTAGGAATATCTTTTTTTTATTTTTATTTTTTTTTTTTGAGACAGAGTCTTGCTCTGTCGCCCAGGCTGGAGTCCAGTGGCACAATCTCGGCTCACTGCAAGCTCCACCTCCTGGGTTCACGCCATTCTCCCGCCTCAGCCTCCCGAGTAGCTGGGACTACAGGTGCCCGCTACCACGCCTGGGTAATTTTGTTTTTGTATTTTTAGTAGAGACGGGGTTTCATCATGTTAGCCAGGATGGTCTCGATCTCCTGACCTCGTGATCTGCCCGCCTCGGCCTCCCAAAGTGCTGGGATTACAGGTGTGAGCCACTGAGCCCAGCCGAAATATCTCTTCAGAGTGTCCCCTCCTTTCCATTCCAGCAGACACTTGGCTTTTTCTGACCCCGTATTTTCGGACTTATTGTCACATAGGTTCCCTTAACTCTAGTCTATCCCACTTCCAACAAACCTGTGCAAATCTCAACATCAAGGAATGCTCTCCAATGTCTTATAAAAAATACATCAATCAGATTTGATTAGTTTTGCCTGTAGAAGTCTTCAACATCTGCCTTCAACTTTTAAATCAGCGGCACATTTTAACATATGTGGTTTCTGATAGAGAAGAAACCATTTGATTTAGGGCAAACTTTTCTAAGACCAAACCGTCTGAGGCTGATGAGGGGTCATTCCCAGGAAGGGACCTGCCTTGTCTGGGAAACGCCTTGGTCTGAACCCTCTCAAAAGAAACAGCATGGAGCCTAGTTCGTGGTACAATTTTTATACGATATTGCTTATTATGCACTTATTTTACTCACAATTCACTTATTTATATGTATGTTTACCTCTCTTATTGGAGGGTTCATAGAAAACAATTTTTTTAATTAAAATTTTTTTTCTTTTTTGAGACGGAGTTTTGCTCTTGTTGCCCAAGCTGGAATGCAATGGAGTGACCTCGGCTCACTGCAACCGCCGCCTCCCACGTTCAAACAATTCTCCTGCCTAAGCCTCCCGAGTAGCTGGGATTACAGGGTGTGCCACCATGCCCGGCTAATTTTTTGTATTTTTAGTAGAGACGGGGTTTCACCATGTTGGCCAGGTTGGTCTTGAACTCCTGACCTCGAATGATCCACCCGCCTCAGCCTCCCAAAGTGCTGGGATTACAGGTGTGAGCCACTGCGCCAGGCCTGATGTTTTTAATATTTAATTTTTAGTTTTTCATGTGCCTCTAGATATGATTTTTATGCTTGGTTTTTTTCCCCGCGCTCTTTCATCCCTCTCCTCTCTTCCAACTCCTCTTCCCTGTCCCATCCCTGCTACCCATTTAGTGGGAAGGAAGTTTCCCTGTGCCTGCAGCCCTGCTCCCCGACCCTCAGCAGGGTTACCTCCTGCAGAAGCAGGGAAAGGGGTAGGGGACAAAGGATGGGGAGGCAGCTCGAAGGAGTGAAGAATGAAGCCCCTGGAGGGGGAGGTGGATGGTGACGGCAGCAGTGGTGGCTGTCAGCCGGCATTCTCGTGCTCACAGCACTTCACAGAAGAATTTTTTTTTTTTTTCTTGAGACTGAGTCTCACTCTTGTCACCCAGGCTGGAGTGCAATGGCGTGATCTCAGCTCACTGCAACCTCCACTTCCTGGGTTCAAGCGATTCTCCAACCTCAGCCAACTGAGTAGCTGGGATTACAGGCATGTACCACCACGCCCACATAATTTTTTTTTTTTTTTGAGATGGCGTCTCCCTCTGTCGCCCGGGCTGGAGTGCAGTGGTGTGATCTCGGCTCACAGCAACCTCTGCCTCCCGGGTTCAAAGTGATTCTCCTGTCTCAGCCTCCCGAGTAGCTGGGACTACAGGCACCCACCACCAAGGCCGGCTAATTTTTGTATTTTCAGTAGAGATGGGCTTTCACCATATTGATCAGGCCAGTCTCGAACTCCTGACCTCAGGTGATCCGCCTGCCTCGGCCTCCCAAAGTGCTGGGATTACAGGCGTGACCCACCGCACCCGGCCTCACCTAATTGTTGTATTTTTAGGAGAGCTGGGGTTTCACCATGTTGTCCAGGCTGGTCTCAAACTCCTGATCTCAGGTGATCCACCTGCCTCGGCCTCCCAAAGTGATGGGATTACAGGCATGAGCCACCACACCCGTCCCATAGAATAATCTTTAAACAGGCCTTTAGTGATGGATACTCAAGTTGTGAGTAGTTTTTTATATATATTATTTAAAAGTCTGGAATCACAACCCCTGTATTACACAATTGCACTCCTACCTAATTATCTCCTTGAGCCAGACTGCCTTCTAGAAAAATTACACTGGTTTGAATTCCACCAAAAGAACCTGAGTATTGGTTTCAGCACCTCCTTGTTAACCTGTACCATTTTTGACAATTTGTTAACTGAGAGTGATGTCTTCTTGTTTGCTTACTTTAAAATGTTCATTAATTGCTAGTGAGAGTTAAAAGTTTCATGTTTATTGGCAATTTACATTTTTCTTTTCTGCATTGCCTCTGTGTTGTGTATTTGTATATTGATATAGTCATCTTTTATTAGCGTCTGAGAGCTTTGTGGATTAGGGATATGAATTCCTATTCATACATGTTGCAACCAATTTTTTTTTTTTTTTTGAGACATAGTCTCGCTTTGTCATCCAGGCTGCAGTCCAGTGGCACTATCTCAGTTCACTGCAACGTCTGCCTTCCGGGTTCAAGCGATTGTCCTGCCTCAGTCTCCCAAGTAGCTGAGGCTACAGATGCACGCTGCCATGCCCGACTAATTTTTGTGTTTTTAGTAGAGATGGGGTTTTACTATGTGGGCCAGGCTGGTCTGGAACTTGTGAGCTCAAGCAATCCACTGGCCTCGGCCTCCCAAAGTGCTGGGACTACAGGCATGAGCTACCACGCCTGGCCACATGTTGCAACTATATTTACAGTCGGTTATTTGTCTTTTAGCCTTTTGCAGTGAAGTTTTCCTGAGAGAATTAACACGAATTTCCGACACCTGTTGTATGTAAGGCATTAACTTCTGTCTGAAACATCTAGAATGACACCAGTTTTGTAGAACTGGTAGATGTTTTAGAAATTAGTCACTCAGTTCATTTTCTGTGTTGTGTGGTTCAGATGAAGAGCCCCGGGGGAGAAATCTGTTTTTAGTGGTTTGATCTATGTTTTCTTTATTATTTGGATCGAAAGGCTACAACTTGAATCACCTGAAATTTATTTTGCTATGTGCAGCAAAATAGTCATGCAATTTCCCTCAATCAGCTAATTAGTTATTCCATTGTTATTTACTTAATCGTCAAACTTCACCCTATTGATTTGTAAAATCATAATTTTTCATATACTGAGTTCTCATATATATATACACAGATGTATATATATACACAGATGTATATATATATACAGATGTATATATATATACAGATGTGTATATATACACAGATGTATATATATATACAGATGTATATATATATACAGATGTGTATATATACACAGATGTAAATATATACAGATGTGTATATATACACAGATGTATATATATACAGATGTGTATATATACACAGATGTATATATATACAGATGTATATATATATAGATGTGTATATATATATATATATAGACCGATGTGTATATATATATATATATGGGACAGCTGTGGACTCCTCATTCTTTTTCATCAATCAGTTTCTCTATTCCACTTCCAGCACCACAGTCTTTCAATGATTGAAATGTAAGAATTATCAATACCTTTAAAATATTTAATTTTCTTATCCAAACACAAGGTGTGTCTTGTCGTTTCTTCCAGACTTCTGTTATGTCCTTCAGGAATTTAAAAAAAACATGTTTTTTTTTTTTGAGACCGAGTCTTGGTCTGTTGCCCAGGTTGGAGTGCAATGGTGAGATCTCGGCTCACTGCAACATCCGCCTCCCAGGTTCAAGCAATTCTCTTATCTCAGCCTCCAGAGTAGCTGGGACTACAGGTGCATGCTACCATACCCAGCTAATTTTTGTATTTTTTTTTTTTTTTTAGTAGAGATGGGTTTCACCATGTTGGCCAGTCTGGTCTCGAACTCCTGTTCTCAAATGATCTACCTGCCTTAGCCTCCCAAAGTACTGCAATTACAGGCATGAGCCACTGCGCCTGATCAGAATTTTTATTTAAAAAACAACTTCCATATATCATACCCTTTATATAAAGTGTTTAAATGTGCAAAATAAACATTATGTAAAGGTTTAAAAATGATTATATGTTTACTTTTGCATGGCATATGTTAGAGCGCTGTTTTGTAGTGGGCAGGCCTGTGCAAACCCACTCCAAAGTCCAAGGAAGCTGAGAGGCCAAAGGCTGACAAATTCAGTTTCTTAAAAAGAAACATTGAGGCCAGGCACTGTGGCTCGCACCTGTCATCCCAACACTCTGGGAGGCCGAGGTAGGCGGATCACAAGGTCAGGAGTTCGAGACCAGCCTGAGCAACATGGTGAAACCCCATCTCTACCCAAAATACAAAAATTAGCCAGGCATGCTGGCTCACGCCTGTAATCCCAGCTACTCAGGAGGCTGAGGCAGGAGAATCGCTTGAATCTGGGAGGCAGAGGTTGCAGTGAGCCGAGATCGTACCACTGTACTCCAGCCTGGGTGACAGAGCGAGACTCCATCTCAAAAAACAAAACAAAACAAAACAATTAAAAACACTGAACAGGGCCTGAGAGCAGAAGCCACATCCATGTCCTGGGCTGTGGCCAGAGAAGATGGTGTCTACCCCCTCAAGATCCAGGGATTCTATACTAGAGGGGAGGGGCACCCGTGCTTCAGAGGGAATGGGTACGACTTTGTCCTAAGTGCAGATTTACGGTGAATACCTCTTTCCCTACTCTTACACAAGGAACGATCTTGGAGACATTCCCAGAACGGGGTTAATCAGAATTCCACCTGGTGGCTTAGCATCCAAAATAGAATGATTAGCCTCTCATCCGAGATGGAATTCCTTTAGCCTCCACCAGTGCATACATAGGAAGTAAACTCGGAAGACAGGCACACAAATGACAGCACGTCTTAGAAGTGGAAAGCACAGTGTAACACAGGAGCTGAACCGAGGGGTACTCAGTGCTATCTGGGTGGCTTGGTGTTTGTTATATAGCCCAGGCTAATGGCTTTTTCCTTTTTAAAATTGAAAATGGGATCCTGCCAGGCGCAGGTGGCTCACGCCTGTAATCCCAGCACTTTGCGAGGCGGAGGCAGGCAGATCATGAGGTCAGGAGCTCAAGACCCTGGCCAACACGGTGAAACCCCGTGTCTACTAAAAATACTGGGCGTGGTGGCGCACACCTGTAGTCCCAGCTACTCGGGAGGCTGAGGCAGGAGAATCACTTGAACCCAGGAGGTGGAGGTTGCAGTGAGCTGAGATCTCACCGCTGCACTCCCGCCTGGCGACAGAGCGAGAGTCCGTCTTAAAAAATAAAAACAAAATGGGATCCTGCCATATATATTATAATGTCCTTTTAAAACTAACAACCTATGGACATCTTGCGAGTGGCTCATACAGATTTTATTGTTTTCCTTGCTAACTGGCAGTTCATTGTTTGGTGTTTTGTTTTGTGCCTCTGCAGTTATATTGCTGAAGGATTTTTTTTTTTTTTATAAAGGTAAAATCATGACTCAGAGATGCAAAATAATTGTGTACTAAATATCTTAATTCATTATTGAGGCAATAATGAAGATGTTTAAACCAAGGACAATCCAAAGAACAGACACGTTTATAGATGAATAGCAAAGTGAACGTGTAAATGGACACACAGCTGGCCTCTTCCACAGTTGGGGAGCGTAGTCAACCGAATCTCCACGGAACAGAATTCACATACCTGTCTAGGGGCCGGGCTATTTTTGCATTGCAATCAGCTACAATGTTGTAAAATAGCCCAAAAGCCCGGAAGGCCTCAGAGACCCGATAGAATCAAAACCGGAAAGGAGGGCCCTCATGCCGGTTTCCATCAAAACACTTTCCCCTACAGTTTCCTCTTATCCAGGTGCTTTTGTTTTTGTGGGATAGCTGTCCCAAGTTAGGATTGCTGTGTTAAACGTTAGGTGCATTTAAAATGGTAAGAGATACTGCCTGTGTAGCTTGCCAAAAAGTGTAGTTTAGGATGTTGTCTCATCGAATAATAATAGTTAATAATAAAGCCTAGAAAAATGCCCCATAATATTTCTTCAACGATTTGACTAAAAGTAAAGCAAAACAAAAAACCTATAATAAATCCAGAACCAATTTTGTGTATACCGAAAACCAGAGGACTGAGTTTCTTCTAGATCGGCAACTATACCAGCACTATTTATTAAATAAACTAACATTCTCACATTGAATCGAATCGATCCCTTTATCAATTCATTAAATTTCCATAGGTGTCACAATCTCTTCCCGGCACTCTGTTTCGGAGCTGGTTCTCCCAGCAGCTTTTCAGGCTCACGCCGGCGGTGGCGCAGACCTAGGGTCTCCCTCGCCCTGCCCACACTCGCCCTGCCCACACTCGCCGTGCCCACACTCGCCCTGCCCACACTCGCCGTGCCCACACTCGCCCTGCCCACACTCGCCCTGCCCACACTCGCCCTGCCCACACTCGCCGTGCCCACACTCGCCGTGCCCACACTCGCCCTGCCCACACTCGCCGTGCCCACACTCGCCCTGCCCACACTCGCCGTGCCCACACTCGCCCTGCCCACACTCGCCCTGCCCACACTCGCCGTGCCCACACTCGCCCTGCCCACACTCGCCGTGCCCACACTCGCCCTGCCCACACTCGCCGTGCCCACACTCGCCCTGCCCACACTCGCCCTGCCCACACTCGCCGTGCCCACACTCGCCCTGCCCACACTCGCCGTGCCCACACTCGCCCTGCCCACACTCGCCCTGCCCACACTCGCCGTGCCCACACTCGCCCTGCCCACACTCGCCGTGCCCACACTCGCCCTGCCCACACTCGCCCTGCCCACACTCGCCCTGCCCACACTCGCCGTGCCCACACTCGCCCTGCCCACACTCGCCCTGCCCACACTCGCCCCTGAGCTGGCCTGGAAAGCGCAAAAGGTGGGAAGTCAAGTTCTCTGCGCCCTTCCCTTCTACATTCGCTAGTCCTCGCCCACCTCCTTTCCTGCGGCCCCGACCCTCTGACCCCCCTGCGGGAGGCGTGCGCCCTAGACAGCCCTTCTCGCCGCCCGCCCGTCCGCCCGCCAGAGTTCTGGCGCCTGCGGTGCCCTGGACTGAACAGGCTGCAGGCTTTGGGGCTGAACACCGCAGACTGGCGCCCCAGCAACCCAGCCTGGGCGACAGCGGAGTGCGCACCCGATGGACTCCCCTGTCTTCCCTTCTCGGTAGAGGAGATGCTCTTTTTTGTTGTTTTGAGACGGAGTCTCGCTCTGTCGCCCAGGCTGGAGTGCAGTGGCGCGATCTCGGCTCACTGCAAGCTCCGCCTCCCGGGGTTAAGCAATTCTCCTGCCTCGGCCTCCTGAATAACTGCGATTACAGGCATCCACCACCACACCCGGCTAATTTTTGTATTTTCCGTAGAGATGGGGTTTCACCATGTTGGCCAGGCTGGTCTCAAACGCCTGACCTCAGGTTGATTCACCCACCTCAGCCTCCCAACGTGCTGGGATTACAGGCATGAGCCACCACTCCTGGCCAAACTTCTTTTTTAAAACTAAATGTTACTGTGTATATTTGAGGTGACAGCATGATGTTAAAGGTACACGTCAGTAGTAAAATGGTTACTATAGTCAGCAAGTTCACATACCTACCATCTCACATAGGTACTTTTTTGTGTGTCAAGGGCAGCGAAAATCTACTTACTCAACAAAAATCCCAAGACAGTGTCCTTATGTTATACATTAGGTCTCTGGCCTTGTTCATCTGACGTCTGCTACTTTGCGTGTTTTGGCTTTCATCTCCCCACTTCCTGCTGATTGTTTTTGTCGTCTTTGGAGAAATGTCTGTTCAGGTCTCTTGTTAGCTTTTTAACAGGGTTATTTGCTTAAGTTGTAAGGGTTCTTCATTGATTTTGGATATTAGCCCTTGATCAGTTAGTGACTTGCAAATATTTTTCCCAGTTTGTAGGTTGCCTTTTTTTGATTGTTTCCTTTGCTGCGCAGAAGTGTTTTAGTTTGATGTAGTCCTCCTTGTTGACTTTTGCATGTAGCCTGGCTTTTGGTGGGTTATCTGAAAAATCATTGCTAAGGCCAGCGTCAAGGGGGCTGTCCCCTACGTTCTTTTCAAGGAGTTTCATGGTTTCATATCTTATTTATGTCTTTTATCTAGTTTGAGTTGATTTTCTATAGGGTGTAAGATAAGGGCCCAATTTCATTGTTTTGCCTGTGAAAATCCAGTTTCACAGCATCATTTGTTGAAGAAACTGTCTTTTTTCCACTATGTCCTCTTGGTTGCTCTTGTCGAAAATTAGTTGACAGTATATGTTTTGATTTATTTCTAGGCTTCTTATTCTGTTCCATTGGTCTATGTTTTTGTTTTAATGCCAATACTGAGAGGTGACAGCGTGCTGGCAGTCCTCAGAGCCCTCGCTTGCTCTCAGCACCTCCCCTGCCTGGGCTCCCACTTTGTGGCATTTGAGGAGCCCTTCAGCCCCCCACTGCACTGTGGGAGCCCCTTTCTGGGCTGGCCAAGGCTGGAGCCCACTCCCTCAGCTTGCAGGGAGGTGTGGAGGGAGAGGCACGAGGGGGAACCGGGGCTGCGTGCGGCACTTGCGGGCCAGCTGGAGTTCTGGGTGGACATGGGCTTGGCGGGCCCCGCACTCGGAGCAGCCAGCCAGCGCTGCTGGCCCCAGGCAATGGGGGACTTAGCACCCGGGCTAGTAGCTGCGGAGGGTGTACTGGGTCCCCCAGCAGTGCCAGCCCACTGGCGCTGTGCTCGATTTCTTGCCGGGCCTTAGCTGCCTTCCCACGGGGCAGGGCTCGGGACCTGCAGCCCGCCATGCCTGAGCCTCCCACCCCCTCCGTGGGCTCCTGTGCGGCCCGAGCCTCCCCGAAGAGCACCGCCCCCTGCTCCAGGGCGCCCAGTCCCATCGACCACCCAAGGGCTGAGGAGTGGGAGCGCAGGGCGCGGGACTGGCAGGCAGCTCCACCTGCAGCCCCGGTGGGGGATCCACTAGGTGAAGCCAGCTGGGCTCCTGAGTCTGGTGGGGATGTGGAGAGTGTTTATGTCTAGCTCAAGGTTTGTAAACACACCAATCAGCACCCTATGTTTAGCTCAAGGTTTGTGAGTGCACCAATCGACACTCTGTATCTAGCTGCTCTGGTGAGGACGTGGAGAACCTTTATATCTAGCTCAGGGATTGTAAATACACCAATCAGCACCCTGTGTTTAGCTCAAGGTTTGTGAGTGCACCAATCGACACTCTGTATCTAGCTGCTCTGGTGAGGACGTAGAGAACCTTTATGTCTAGCTCAAGGATTGTAAATACACCAATCAGCACTCTGTATCTAGCTCAAGGTTTGTAAACACAACAATCAGCACCCTGTGTTTAGCTCAAGGTTTGTGAGTGCACCAATCGACACTCTGTATCTAGCTGCTCTGGTGGGGCCTTGGAGAACCTGTGTGTCGAAACTCTGTATCTAATCTGATGGGGACGTGGAGAACCTTTGTATCTAGCTCAGGGATTGTAAACGCACCAATCAGTGCCCTGACAAAACAGGCCACTCGGCTCTACCAATCAGCAGGATGTGGGTGGGGCCAGATAAGAGAATAAAAGCAGGCTGCCCGAGCCCCCATTGGCAACCGGCTCGGGTCCTCTTCCCCACTGTGGAAGCTTTGTTCTTTCGCTCTTTGCAATAAATCTTGCTACTGCTCACTCTTTGGGTCCACGCTGCTTTTATGAGCTGTAACACTCACCTCGAAGATCTGCAGCTTCACTCCTGAGCCCAGTGAGACCACGAGCCCACCAGCAGGAACTAACAACTCCAGACGCGCTGCCTTAAGAGCTGTAACACTCCCCGCGAAGGTCTGCAGCTTCACTCCTGAGCCAGCGAGACCACAAACCCACCAGAAGGAAGGAACTCCGAACACATCTGAACATCAGAAGGGACAGACTCCAGATGTGCCACCTTAAGAGCTGTAACACTCACCGCGAGGGTCCGTGGCTTCATTCTTGAAGTCAGTGAGACCAAGAACCCACCAATTCTGGACACAATACCATATACTGTTTTTATTACTATAGCTTTGTATGTAATTTTAAATCAGGTAGTGTTATGCCTCCAACACTAATTTTTTCCTCTGTATTGTGTTAGCTTGGGGTTTTTTGTGGTTCCATGTGAATTGTAGGATTGTATTTTTCTATGTCTGTGAAAAATGCGATTAGAATTTTGATAGGGATTGTCTTAAAACTGTATATTTGCTTTGGATAGTATGCCATTTTAACAATTTTAATTCTTCCAATTCAGAAATGTGGGATGTTTTTACATTGTTTGTGTATTCTTAAATTTCTCTCATCAGTGTTTTATAGTTTTCAGTGTACTAGTTTTTCACCTTCTTGTCTAAATTTATTCCTAAGTATTTTATTTTGATTGGTGCTACTGTAAATGGGATTGTTTTCTTGATTTGTTTTTCAGCTAGATTGTTATTTGTGTATAGAAACGCTCCTGATTTTTGTATGTTGAGTTTATATGCTGCAACTTTACTGAATTCATTTATTAGTTTTAACATTTTCTTATAGGAAATCTGAGGTTTTTTCATATGGATCATGTCGTCTGCAAATAGAGATAATTTATTTCTTTTTTTAGTTGCCTTTTTTTTATTTGTCTAATTGCTCTTGCTAGTACTTCCAGTACTATGTTGAATAAAAGTGACAAGGCTAGGCATCCCTGTCTTGAACTCAATCTTAGTGGAAAGACTTTCAATTGTTCCTCATTGATTATGATGTTAGCTGTGGGTTTTTCAGAGGCGGCCTTTATTAGAGGAGCTTTCTTTTCCATCCGTCTCAGCTCAGCCAGGGGACTTCCCATCAAGTGGGGCACTTGTTCAGCTCTTGCGTTAGGGACTGTGATTTCTCTGGCTGACCAAGGCGTTGATTCTCTGGAAAGCAGGGCACAAATCAGCTCAGGCCCCAAGGGCTAGGGTGCCACAGCAACTGGGAGGGGCAGGACACAGCAGCATGGCCCCACAGGGTGGGGTGTATGCTACGGTGTGGATGTGGTTTGTCCTCACCAAAACACACGTTGAAATTTGATTCCCGATGTGGTGGTGGTGGGAGGTGGGGGCTAGTGGGAGGTATTTGGGTGATGGGCAGACCCTTCATGAATAGATGAACGCTGTCTCGTGGGACTGGATGAGTTACCAGGCGTGGGGTGTTATGGAAGTGAGTTCGGCTTCCTGGACCCTCTTGCTTCCTCTCTTGCCATGTGCTCTCCTTGCCTGTGCTGGTTTCCCCTTCCACGTTCTGCCAGGAGTTGGAGCAGCACAAGCCCCTCACCGTGTGCGCTGCCCAATCTCAGACTTCCCAGTCACCAGAATATTGAGCTAAATAAGCCTCTTTTTTGAAAATAAATTACCCAGTCTTGGCCTGGTGCGGTGGCTCACGCCTGTAATCGCAGCATTTTGGGAGGCCGAGGCGGGCGGATCACAAGGTCAGGAGATCGAGACCATCCTGGCCAACACAGTGAAACCCTGTCTCCACTAAAAATACACAAAATTAGCTGGGCGTGGTGGCAGGCGCCTGTAGTCCCAGCTACTCGGGAGGCTGAGGCAGGAGAATGGCGTGAACCCAGGAGGCGTAGCTTGCAGTGAGCCAAGATCGCACCACTGCACTCCAGCCTGGATGACAGAGCGAGACTCTGTCTCAAAAAAAAAAAAAAAATAATAATAATAATAATAAAATTACCCAGTCTCAGATATTCTGTTATAGCTGCACTGAACCTTAAGTACATTGAATTTTATTTGGGTCTCCTTAGTTTTACTTAGTTTATTTCATGGTTTTAAAGTCTTGTACATTTTTGCAGTCTTTAATAAGACAAAACGCTGAGATGTTGGACATTTGAATGCCTAAGGTGTTATGAGACATTTAGCATTTCATATTTTGGGAATAGTACCTTATGATTGAAAATTGGGGCCAGGTGTGGTGGCTTATGCCTGTAATCCCAGCACTTTGGGAGGCAGAGGCAGGCAGATCACCTGAGATCTGGAGCTGGAGACCAGCCTGGCCAACGTGGCAAAACCCCGTCTCTGCTAAAAATACAAAAATTACCTGGGCATCACGTTGCATGCCTGTAATCCTAGCTACTTGGGAGGTTGAGGAAGGAGAATTGCTTGAATCTGGGATGCAAAGGTTGCAGTGAGGCGAGATTAGGCTCCAGCCTGGGTAACAGAGCCAGACTCCATCTTAAAAAAAAAAAAAAAAAAAAAAAAGGAGAGAGAGAGAGAGATGAAAGAAGGAAGGAGGGAGGGAGGGAGGGAGGAAGGAAAAAATTGGGTTTACAAGTATGAGCTACTATGCCTGGCCGAGTGCCCAGAGGCTGTGTGCTGTGGGGAGTGCGGTGCCCCGACTGAGGCAGGCACAGGGACCCAGCTCCTGTTGTCAGATGTGACAGACTCTCGGAGAATGGGAAAGCAATGCCACTTTTCCCACAAATCACTTTTGCTTTGGAAAATATTTTTCACAAAAAGATGCTATTTATGTTGCTCTGTAATGGTCTTGTTTCTGTTATTTTAAGACAGATTAATAAATATTTTAAATGTGACTCAGCTTCCATTTCTTTTCATTGTTGTTAGTCATGGTTCCTTTTATTCTCTTTTCCCTCAGCTTTATTAAGGTATAATTGATCAACATCGTATATGTTTACACTTTACAATGTAAATTAAAATTAAATTTCTAAGCCCCTCAATGAACTGAATGGATCCTCCTCTCAGCCAAGGGGACCCAAATAAACCTGAAAAATTCATTCAGGCCATGAGGGAGAAGAGGGGTCGGGCACGCCTCAGTATTCCCTCCTCCCTTTGTGGTTCAGACCCAACTGAGCAGCAGTGACATGAAAACAGAGATCCTAAGACTGACGGAAGAAACGCCTTGTAGCAATAAGATACCAAACTTCAAACGCGCTCTGGTATAGCATCACCTGAAAGCAGGTCCTGAAGGAAGTCTAAGTATTTTACCCCGAGATAGATTTCTTTGACATTTTTGGGAATGGCCCAACACAGCTGTCTCTTTGTGGGAAATCTGCAATCTGTAGAGCATATGGCTCCATCACCAGGTCTTTCCAGAAAGTCTGTTACCTTTTAAGTCCAATAAGAGACGTTTACGTCTATCCTCTCTGAAGCCCTCTGCCTGGAAGTGTCATTTACGTGACAAGAACCTGGGCTCCCACAACTTCCCAAACTCCCACCCCCGACCACACCATGTTACCTAATTGAAGCTGATTTCAACTTTTAAGACAGAGTTTAACCCTTTCAACCAATTGCCAATCAAGAAACCTTTGAATCCATCTGTGACCTGGAACCCACCCCCCCAGCATGCCACCCCACGATTCCCCAGACAGAAGGCATGGAAGCCATGCATCCAGGACCCCCCAGCCCCATTCGCCTTGCTCTGTGCAGATCATTTCTAATCAAATTGTAAATATAGCCCTTTTCTGAGTTCTCTGAGTCATTTCTAGTGAAGTTTTGAACCTGAGGAAGTCATGGTAATCCTTGAATTTGTAGCCAGTTTGTCAGAAGTGCAGGTGGCTTGGGGACTTCCAAAGTTCAGCTGGTGTCTGAAGTAAGGGCAGCTTTGTGGGACTCAGCTCTGGAGTTGTGGAATCTGGTGCTAACCCTGAGTGGTGAGGGTCGGAACTGCCTTGCAGTCCACCCGGTTAGGCTCCACATATACGCTGTGGAGTCATGGGAACGGCATTCCTTGTTGAGAAAGCTTACACCTGCAACTCTGCTGTCTAGGCGTAGTATAACACCAGGGGAAACAGACGTGGGCACAGGCACACGGCCGCTCCCCACAGACACACCCCACCGCTCACGCGCACAAACTCATACCAGCTAAAGGAAACGCAACTGCTTGTGGAAACACGGTCACAGTGCTTTACCTGGAAAATAATGTTCCTTCATCGCCACCAATCCTCATTCTAACCAGAAAGCTGGAGTCAGTGTGGCTCCCCAGATGAAAGCCAGCAAGGAAGACTCACCTTCCCTATCATCTAGATTTCTCCTTCACAAGTGGCACATGCAGAATATGCATGAATTTTCCCCTCTGAGGCCACCTACAGTGACAGAAAAGAAGGCACTACAGTGCCATAGGTTCCGATGTGTTCTCTAGGCACAGGTGGGGTTTTTTTTTTGTTTGTTTTTTTCTTCCTGTTGACTTTATAAAACAAGAGGAGAAATAGGGGTCAAGTCAAAGGAATCTATTTTTTTCTTTTTTCTTTTTTTTTTTTTTTTTTTGAGATGGAGTCTTGCTCTGTCCCCCAGGCTGGAGTGCAGTGGCATGATCTTGGCTCACTGCAACCTACGCCTCCCAGGTTCAAGCGAATCCCCTGCCTCAGCCTCCTGCATAGCTGGGACTAAAGGCATGTGCCACCACGCCTAGCTAATTTTTTGTATTTTAGCAGAGACGGGGTTTCACCATGTTGGCCAGGATGGTCTCTATCTCCTGGCCTCATGATCTGCCCGCCTTGGCCTCTCAAAGTGCTGGGATTACAGGCGTGAGCCACTGTGCCCGGCCGAGTCAAAGGAATCTAAAAGCAAGGGTAGAGAAAACCTACTCCTGCCATAGGGCATAGACTTTTGCTGGAGGATGTGTCTGTCATGTCTATTGGGTTTTTTTTTTTTTTTTTTTGGTGGGGGTGTGGAGTCTCCGTCAACCAGGCTGGAGTGCAGTGGTGCAATCTCGGCTCACTACAACCTCCACCTCCCGGGTTCAAGAAGTTCTCTTGCCTCAGCCTCCCAAGTAGCTGGGATTACAGGCATGTGCCACCACGCCTGGCTAATTTTGGCATTTTTAGTAGAGATGGGATTTCGCCATATTGACAAGGCTGGTCATGAACTCCTGACCTCAGGTGATCCACTCGCCTAGGCCTCCCAAGTGCTGGGATTATAGGCCACCACGCCCGGCCTGTCATGTCTATTTCAATCAGCAGTTGCAAAATTATTAACCCATGGAGGAAATAATTGCTACTGAGGAAAAGGCTCTCTATGCACAGTGAAGAACCTGACACAACCGGCTTATGTGCCCTCCTGAATCAGGCTTCGTTTGGTAAGAGACTTCTTTCCCAAGCCCTTGAGGAAACAGCCACTAACCTCTGTAATGTATGTGGCCACATTTTCATAACTGAACTCAATTGATAAAACAGCAAAGCACCGCTTCTACTTCAGAAAAAGAAAGACAATCTTAACCTGGCATTAGATGGGACCCCTCATCTGTCCTGCCACTAGGAAGCCACTGTAACTCATCCTCTGGAGGAGCTGGGTGGACGGGGCGGTGGTGGGACATCGGGATGCTGCCTGTGCATGGCCCCACCCCAGCTGGACATGAGAGTTGCAAAAACAAGGTGCTAGACGCAAGCTATAACCGACCATGCCGAGTTCACGTTTGTCCCGTCCCTAGGTTGTGTATGTGCCAGGATTTGAGCACTTCTAGGGCTTATGCTGACAACGTTATCGAATACCACAAACCGTCGCCTCAATTCCTAGTTTTGGGTCAGATACTGACAATCAATCCTAGCACTGAAAGAGATTGACAGCTGTCCTTGTCTCCCAACATTCAGAATCTATGAGCTGCTCAGAGGCATCTGGACTTTCTATGTGCTTTTAATGCATCCCTCAGCCTGGCCAGAATGAAGACATCAGAAAATACCAATTGTTGGAGAGGCTGGGGAGCAACCAAACTGTCTTCCTCAGCTGGCATGACATCCGGTGCATGCTCCATCTGGGAAACTCTCAGTCAGTAGCTGCTGAAAGTGGACAAGCACATCTGTGATGACCGGCGACCCCTTGGGTGGAGAATATCCAGCAGAAAAGAGCGTGTGTGCTCCCCAAAGACACTCACAGGAAAGCAGCACTTTCATCACCTCCCAAAGCCGTAACCACCCAAACCCTCACTGACAGTAGAACCTGTGAACAGATTCTAGGACATTTCAGCCCCGGCACGCTATGTCCCCGCGGGAAGGACAGATCCTTAAACACATGCGACAATGTGGGCCAATCTCGCAAAACAGAGTAAATGAAGCTCACACAAAAGGAGTCCTGATCTCCTTTATTTCCAAGGAGACTGCAGTTACCCTTGATGGGGAGGCTTACCACAGGAAGCCGGCCACAGAAGACTTATCGGAGATGGCTTCCAGTCATGGGTTTTGCTGTGGTTTTCATTTCAATCTGGTTAATGATTAAATTTCATGAAAATTCATTGAGCTGTACATTTATGATAGGAATGACTTTTTGCTATGTATACAATATTTCAATTAAAAGTTAAAAAAAAGAAGAAATAAACAGCATGTCTCAAACACATTATGAAAATCTCAGCCGGGCGCCGTGGCTCACACCTGTAATTCCAGTACTTTGGGAGGCCGAGGCGGGCGGATCATGAGGTGAAGAGATTGAGACCATCCTGGCCAACATGGTGAAACCCTGTCTCTACTAAAAATACAAAAATTAGCTAGATGTGGTGGTGGGCACCTGTCATCCCAGCTACTCGGGAGGCTGAGGCAGGAGAATCACTTGAACCCTGGAGACAGAGGTTATAGTGAGCTGAGATCAGGCTACTGCACTCCAGCCTGGCAACAGAGCAAGATTCCGTCCCAAAAACAAAAACAAAAACAAAAGAAGAAAGAAAGAAAGTCTCAGCAGATATGGAGTGGCAGGTAGGGTAGTTGAAGGATCTGTCATAAACCCAGAGTCACACAACTGCACCCAAGTGCAGAGATGGCATCAGGACTTTTAGAGTAACTGTCTTCACAGCACCAGAAAGCCCCAGATTGGTGCAGGACTCTCCAGCACTGACACCTATTTAACCACAGGGCAGAATACTCCCGAAACAGCACTGACAAGCGCTTATCTGGTTCAAGGGAGGGTGGAAGAGGAGAGGGTTGGGATCAACAGGTACCTGACTACCTCACACATCCAGGTGCCAGCAATGGTCCCAGGAGGCTGGGACCTTCTTTCTCCTTGATCAGATCACAATGCTCCTATAAATCTTTAACAAACCACAGTTAGCTGTTTATATACTTTCCATTAATCCCACAGTTAGTTGCAAAAGCTACATGATTACCGCTTTTGCGTTTTATCTTAGCGCTCTAAAATTATGCTAGCTTATATGCAGGGATGAGAAAAAGCCCATTAAATAAAAATGCAGTCAGTTTTGTTAGCACTTTTCCTATTTCACTGTTACAGGATCATGGCTCCTTTCTGAGAAAAACCACAGGAAAACTTGACCATGTGCACGTGGAACCTAATAAGTGCTGACTCAATGTCACCATGGCCATCATTCCCTCTGCCACGCTCCCTCCCCAGTGTCACCATGGCCATCATTCCCTCTGCCACGCTCCCTCCCCAGTGTCACCATGGCCATCATTCCCTCTGCCATGCTCCCTCCTCAATGTCACCATGGCCATCATTCCCTCTTCCATGCTCCCTCCTCAATATCACCATAGCCATCATTCCCTCTGTCACGCTCCCTCCTCAGTGTCACCATGGCCATCATTCCCTCTGCCACGCTCCCTCCCCAGTGTCACCATGGCCATCATTCCCTCTGCCACGCTCCCTCCCCAGTGTCACCATGGCCATCATTCCCTCTGCCACGCTCCCTCCCCAATATCACCATGGCCATCATTCCCTCTGCCACGCTCCCTCCCCAGTGTCACCATGGCCATCATTCCCTCTGCCATGCTCCCTCCTCAATGTCACCATGGCCATCATTCCCTCTGCCACACTCCCTCCTCAATGTCACCATGGCCATCATTCCCTCTTCCACGCTCCCTCCTCAATGTCACCATAGCCATCATTCCCTCTGTCACGCTCCCTTCTCAGTGTCACCATGGCCATCATTCCCTCTGCCACGCTCCCTCCCCAGTGTCACCATGGCCATCATTCCCTCTGCCACGCTCCCTCCCCAGCGTCACCATGGCCATCATTCCCTCTGCCACGCTCCCTCCCCAGCATCACCATGGCCATCATTCCCTCTGCCACGCTCCCTCCCCAGCGTCACCATGGCCATCATTCCCTCTGCCACGCTCCCTCCCCAGTGTCACCATGGCCATCATTCCCTCTGCCATGCTCCCTCCCCAATATCACCATGGCCATCATTCCCTCTGCCACGCTCCCTCCCCAGTGTCACCATGGCCATCATTCCCTCTGCCACGCTCCCTCCTCAATGTCACCATGGCCATCATTCCCTCTGCCACGCTCCCTCCTCAGTGTCACCATGGCCATCATTCCCTCTGCCATGCTCCCTCCTCAATGTCACCATGGCCATCATTCCCTCTGCCACGCTCCCTCCTCAGTGTCACCATGGCCATCATTCCCTCTTCCACGCTCCCTCCTCAATATCACCATGGCCATCATTCCCTCTGCCACGCTCCCTCCCCAGTGTCACCATGGCCATCATTCCCTCTGCCACGCTCCCTCCTCAATGTCACCATGGCCATCATTCCCTCTGCCACGCTCCCTCCTCAGTGTCACCATGGCCATCATTCCCTCTGCCATGCTCCCTCCTCAATGTCACCATGGCCATCATTCCCTCTGCCACGCTCCGTCCTCAGTGTCACCATGGCCATCATTCCCTCTGCCACGCTCCCTCCTCAGTGTCACCATGGCCATTATTCCCTCTGCCACGCTCTCCCCTCAATGTCACCATGGCCATCATTCCACCTCCAGGTGAGTCAGCATTGGCACCATCGAGGACAGATGATAATCATTTTCCACAACAATGACAATCACAACCAAGCTCACTGGCCAGTGTGTTGTGGCCACCGCCATATCCCCAGGGAGGCCTCACAATGGGGACTCTTCCATGGGGACCGGCCATCTGCCTGCTCCATGTCTTCCCATTTGCTTTTCTTAAGCTTCTCACATCTCTCCCATAGCCAGAGAGAGTACTGCGCACCAAAGGGTTAGCTATGAGGCCTGACCCAAGACAGGAGGAAAAGTGGTTCAAAAGTTCTAGCACCCTAGGGTGTTCCTCTCCATTGTGGGTGATTTCACTTGTTCCTGAGACACTTCACACCCATGGTGTCTGTGTCTGGGAGGCTGTTCAGATCCACTACTGCTGCTGAAGGTGCTCCCCATACTTCACAGGACTTCATTTTCTTTCCCTGGAACTACTCTGAAGTCACACAGTGAGTGGTGCACCTCATCACTGATGCTGAATCCCACCGAGTCCTCTTGCCCCTCTTGACAGTCTCAAAGGGTTTGCCATTCAAGGCCTCAGAAAGCTGGCACAGCCGTCTCAGACCAGGCATGTTTTCTCCTGCAGTATGTTCTTGTGTTTTTTATTTTTCCTTTTTTTGAGACAGAGTCCTCGCTCTGTCACCCAGGCTGGAGTGCAGTGGCATGATCTCAGCTCACTCCGAGCTCCGCCTCCCGGGCTCACGCCATTCTCCTGCCTCAGCCTCCCAAGTAGCTGGGACTACAGGCACTGGCCACCTGGGACTGCAGGCACCGGCCACCACGCCTGGCTAATTTTTTGTATTTTTAGTAGAGACGGGGTTTCACCGTGTTAGCCAGGATGGTCTCAATCTCCTGACCTCATGATCCGCCCGCCTCTGCCTCCCAAACTGCTGGGATTACAGGCGTGAGCCACCACGCCCGGCCAAATAAATCTTTAAGAGAGTTTGAAGAGTCTTCACAAATTTTATGTCAATGTGGATATAGCTAATGACTCACATACATTAGCATATATATTTTTGATAATTCAATAAATTTTATTCCCAAGTACATACAGATTTTATTTCCCAGATGACGATAAGAAAATTGGAAGATGGGAAATACTTTTTAGCAACATGGTTTTTCACTTGTATATCTGCTAAAATCCTGGAGTGTCACATAGACACAGTGAAACCCCGTCTCTACTGAAAACACAAAAAATTAGCTGGGCCTGGTGGCGGGTGCCTGTAGTCCCAGCTACTCAGGAGGCTGAGGCAGGAGAATGGCGTGGGCCTGGGAGGCAAAGCTTGCAGTGAGCCAAGATCACGCCACTGCACTCCAGCCTGGGCAACAGAGTGAGACTCTGTCCACCCCCCCCCAAAAAAAGGAGGAGGGGAATGAAAGGAGATGAAAGAGGAGATAAATTACATTCAGATGGTGGCCTCTTCTGCCGGCATTAAATTGGCCAAATGACCTTCAGGGTGTCCGGAGCAGCAGCGGTGATGGGGCGGCCGTGGGAAGGAAAGGGAAGAGTTAGAGTCGAGGGGCCATTTGGGCCCCGCTGTCCTGGGGCTGTGACGCCAACCCCAGAGGCTCTAGTGTGCTCATCTCTAGAGTCCTCTCCACAGCCTGGATCACTTCCTCCCTGCAGTGAGGGAGGGGCCTCTGATTTCCCACATGCTTTCCCAGCCCTCAAATTCCATAACCCTCAAATTCCCCAGGGAGGGGAGGCCCGTGTCATCCCCTTTCCCCAGGAGGCGGCCACTGTCTCCATGATGCTCTGTGCCTGGCACGGACTTCCCTCTCTGCTTTAACCGTTAGGGCCTGATTTTGTTCTCCTGATTGATGCCCGTTTCCTTTCTCCTTGTCAACCTCCACCAATGCTACTGGTCTCCAATAGAACAACATTGGAAAGAAGGGCACTGCCCGTCCTTCCAGTAAATCCATGGATCCCACCCTAGGTCAGGGACATGGCCACAGGCCTGGGTTGTGTTGGGATCTGTGAGAGATGATGATGACCAAAGCCTGGGATGACCCTGGAAATGTAAACTATTCAAGCCTCACAAGAATCCCACTAGCATCTCAATGGTCGGCAAGGACAGAACGGGATTCCAGGGAAAGCCCCTTTTCCCATTGCCTTAATCCGCAGGTGAGGCCGTGGTTGTTAGCACATGAACGAAGGGGCCCTGCCAGGGTTTGCCTGAGCTGTGGGAGGACTGGGCAGAAGGGCACCTGGCCGGCCTGACCCAGGGAACACGCTGGGCCTGATGGCAGCGTGGGGGAACAGGACAAGGCTGCTGGGCCAGAGCAAAGAGCGTGACAAAAAATTGAGCCCTGTGCCGGCTGCCCAGTGGCCCCGTCCTGGGCGTGGTGGATTCCCGGAGCCAGGTCACGGGGAGGGTGAGAGCCAGTGCCTGCAGCCACACAGCAGCCCCTCCACGCATGTCCCCTAGGATTCCTGCCAGCCACGGAGGGCCTCGGTGACAGCTGGACACTGACGTCTCAAACGAAACCCAATTCAGGCTTCATTCCTAACCCAAGGATTTGGGATTGGGTGAGGAGTGGCCAGAAATGTGCTGAAGCGTGGGTTTCCCCTCGCGCCCCCACGGCGGGTGAAGCGTGGGTTTCCCCCTCGCGCCCCCACGGCGGGTGAAGCGTGGGTTTCCCCCTCGCGCCCCCACGGCGGGTGAAGCGTGGGTTCCCCCCTCGCGCCCCCACGGCGGGTGAAGCGTGGGTTTCCCCTCGCGCCTCCACGGCGGGGGCATACATATTCATCCCAGAGGAAGGATTCTCTGCATCATCCAACCCTGTGGGCGCCCTTCAACCCGGAGCCGATGGTGAGGACGGGACAGGAAGGTGCTGCTGCAGGTCCCAGGGGTGCAGAGGGAGAGGGTGGACTCCTCCCACCTCCTGGCACACACGTGGAAGACTTTGTCTCCAGGGAGACTTCGGGGCTGTGAGGGGCTGTGTCCCACATCACTCCCCGCATAGCACCAAACGCCACGTCCACATACTAATCCCGTGTTCTCCATTCACAAACGATGCCAACCCATCAAAACCCAAGGATTTCGTGCTTTCTGTGGCACAGGCAGGAAAGATCTGGTTTTCTGCAAAAGGTCATCTTTAAACACCAGAGCAAGAAATGAATATGACAAGCAGAGCACACACAACATCCATGCAAACACAACCTCTTAGGACTTTGTCTTAATTAAAATACGAAAGGAGGCCAGGCTCGGTGGCTCTTGCCTATAATCCCAGCACTTTGGGAGGCCGAGGTGAACAGATCTCTTGAGTCCAGGATTTCAAGACTAGCCTGGGCAACATGGCGAAACCCTGTCTCTACAAAAAGTACAAAACAGCCAAGCATGGTGGCATGCACCTGTATTCTCAGCTACTTTCTGGAGGCTGAGGTGGAAGGATTGATTGAGCCCAGGAGACGGAGGTTGAGCCACAATAGCACCACTGACTGCACTCTAGCCTGGGTGACAGAGTAAGACCCTGTCTCCAAAAAGAAAAAGAAAAAAAAAAAAAGGAATAAATCAGACTTCTGCACCTAGCTCCTTTTCCATTTACTGATTTTAGAGCCCCAATCCTACTGCCCCCGTAAGAACCCTCTGCACAGGCCCCACCTGGAGTCCTTCTCTACCTGAAGAGGCTTCATCCTTATGGCTGCAGTCAGGCAAGCTGTCCTTGAGCCCATCTGTAGAGACACAAACATCGGGAGAAAGGTGATTCCAGAGAGTTACTCACCCAGCTCTTCCACTCTATGCGCAACCACGTGGAGGACACAAGGTCCCCTGCCTTGTCCTCTGTGTCCTCAGATTCTCCCTGTGCTCTGTGGACTCAGGGGCTGTCAACAAGGCACGGCTCACAGTTGAGAGCCTTCAGGTGAGAGGGAGGAGCTGACGACATTCCCTTCCAGCTGTACACTTCCACTGGACCATTCCGCCTCTCACCTGCAAACCGATAACCCTGAAGTTCCAGCTTTGATGCATGTGCTTTGAGTTAGATCAGCTCAGTGAACGTAACTGATGCGAGGCTCACAGAAGCTGCGTGAGAGAAGGTTCTGGGAGGATGGAAATGTTTTCTGCAGTATAGACATATGGCTACTGTGCACTCAAAGTATAGCTCTGGTGAGGAGGTCCTGAATTTTAAATTTTACTATTTTATTTTTGAGACAGGGTCTTGCTCTGTTGCCCAGGCTGGAGTGCAGTGATGCGATCTCAGCTCACTGCAAACTCCGCCTCCCAGGTTCAAGCGATTCTCCTGCCTCGGCCTCCCAAATAGCTGGAACTACAGTTGTGCACCAACAGACCCGGCTAATTTTTGTATTTTTAGTAGAGACAGGGTTTCACCATGTTGGCCAGGCTGGTCTTAAACTCCTGACCGCAGGTGATCCGCCCACCTCGGCCTCTCAAAGTGCTGGGATTACAGGCCTGAGCCACCGCACCCGGCCATAAAACAACAATATTCCAAAGTGAGCAAAGGGCATGAGCAAACACTTTTCAAAAGAAGACAAACTTGAGGCCAACCAGCATATGAAAAAAAGCTTGGCTAGGCGCGGTGGCTCACGCCTGTAATCCCAGCACTTTGGGAGGCCAAGGCAGGTGTATCACCTGAGGTCGGCAGTTCAAGACCAGCCTGGCGAACATGGTGAAACCCCCGCCCCCCCGCAACCCGTCTCTACTAAAAATACAAAAATTAGCTGAGTGTGGTGATGCATGTCTGTAATCCCAGCTACTCGGGAGGGTGAGGCAGGAGAACTGCTTGAACCGGGAGGCGGGGGTTGCAGTGAGCCAAGATGGCACCATTGCGCTCCAGCCTGGGTGAAACAGAGCGAGACTCTGTCTTAAAAAAAGAAAAGAAAAGCTCAATATTACTGATCATTAAAGAAATGCAAATCAAAACCACAATGAGATACCATATCAGTCAGAATGGCTATTATTAAAAAATAAAAAAAAAACAGATGGTGGCGAGGTTTTGGAGAAAAAGGAATGCTTATACACCGTTGGCAGGAGTGTAAATTAGTTCAACCATTGTGGAAGACAGTGTGGTGATTTCTCAAAGACATAAATACAGAAATACCATTCCACCCTGCAATCCCATTACTGGGTATATACCCAAAGGAAAATAAATTGTTGTTATAAAGACACAGGCACAGATATATTTATTGCAGCACTATTCACAGTAGCAAAGAAAAAAAAAAGACTCCAGGAGGCGTCCCTGGGAGCCTTTCTCCAGCCTCATAGCCCATCTTGCGCCCAAGTGATAGTGTGTAGCTTTCCTTTTGTGAGGGGAGCCCACGGGATTCACTCCCTTTTCCTATTTCCTCCGGGGTGAAGCCTCATGTGTCGGGACAATGTGGGATCAGGGACTGTCTGGGTGACCCTGGCGAGCCTCTCCTCACGGAGTTCTAGCGGCCATCAGGGAAAGGGGAGCACGCCCAGGGCGGCCGCCCCCAGGGGTGTTTGGATACAGGCCAGGAGCAGGCTGCTCTGTGATGGTGGGGGGGGGGGGTGATGAGACTCCCCTGAGAGGCTCCCTTGGGCGCTGGAAAGATGGGACTTGGGGAACCGCCTCCTGCCTGGACCAGTTGATGCCCAGAGCCACTCCCCTGGGTCCTCATAGCTCCTTCCAGGCAGTGGGGATGTGGGTTTCCAGGGGAATCCAGGCCTTTAGGGAGAGTGGGAATCTGACTTTGGTCTTGCAGCTCCACATTTTTCCTGCACATTTGCTGATTAGTTTATGCCTGTCAGGGGCCTCAGGGCCAGTGCTCAGTCCCAGGGTCTTAGGGTAGGAAAGATGATTCCCCAGATTTCCTGCAGGCATTTGAGCATGGTGGAAGGATCAGTGGAGCCTCCAGTGAAACTTGGCAGATTGAGCACTTCATTTATTTTCACTCTCCCAGGATCCTTCCCAAAGTATCATAAACAAACAGAGAATTCTGAAACCTACAAAGAAAAATACAGCAAAAGAACAATGAATCAGTTCCAAAGCCTAGGCAGAGAGGCCGTATGGTGACTGACAGCAACCCCCTGTGGGACTGGAGAGCAGACGGTTTGGTGGAAACAGCGCCCAGTTCCACAGAGGGAACTTGAGGAGAAGCAAAGTGACTAAGCCAGCAGAGCCGGGCCCCAGACCCCCACCCCAGCCTGTGGGAACTGCAGGTGTGATCTGGGAACACACTGTTCTGTCCCTTCTATTTTTCTCATCATATAAGCTCTGGTTCTAGAAACAACTCACCTGCAGCCAGCTGTGTGTGTGTGTGTGTGTGTGTGAGAGAGAGAGAGAGAGAGAGAGACAGAGACACAGAGCACATGGGAGCTCATTTCTCCCTGGCTCCAAATGGCAGGCGAGGAAAAGCGAGATCACACAGGATCCAGGTTCTTTGAGCCCTAATGCCCATTGTCCCACCCTCAGCCTTGGCCTGTCCCCAGCTTGCTGCTGCCTCAAACTACAGGCTTCCAAGCACTTACTGGAACCATTTTTTCTCACATAGCCCTCCAACTCTTAGTCAGGCCTTAGCCAGGCTCTGTCCGCCCCCAGCCAATCAGACAGTCAGTTTCCCCAGCCAGCAGGGAGTTTCTGGTTTGCCAAGACTCAGAGGCTGGTGGAAGCTAGACTGGGAAGGGGGTGGCTCTCCTGGCTGAGCGGGGGAGAGAGATGGGGCAGGCTGTCTTAGAGGAGGAGGCCAGAGTCTCTGACGAGTAGGGAGCCAGCCGTGCCAGGACTGGGCAGAGCGTGTTCACAGCACAGGCGGCTGCAAGTGCAGAGTCCTGAGGGTGAAAGGCAGGGCTGCGGTGGGGCTTAGAGAGGAGAACAAGGGGTGGAGAGAAGTGGGGCAGGGTGGCTAGCGGCCCAGTCGGACCAGGCCTCATGGACTCTGGTGGCCACTTCAGATTCTATTTTGGCTGCAGGTTGTAATCCCAACAGCAGTGCAACCTGGTCGCACTTGAGAAACATGGGCAGCTGCCGTGGCAAGCACAAGTGGAAGCGGACGGATGTTAGTGGGCTTTGCTGTGGTGGGAGCGGGCATGATGACGGCATGGGCTGGACATGGTGGGAAGGCTGGAGAGAAGCGGGAAGACTGGGTGCGTGAAGTGACCTCACCTGCCCACAACTCGCTGAGGTCATGGCGGGTGTGTGAGGAGGAATGGAATATAGGAACTCCCGGGTCTTGGCCTGTGCAGCGGGTAGCGGGGGTGTCATGGGGACAGCCGCGGATAACGAGGGAGGGGCTCGGTGGACCCCTTGCTGGGTGGGGCCAGGCTCTGGCCCTCTTGTGCATCGCTTTTTGTACATCACGGTGTGGGCAGTGCTGTCCTGGGGCAATGTGGATCCATTATTCACTGCAGCACGGCACTACTGTTACCTTCTTATTTATTTGTTTAGTTATTGTTTATCCCCCAAATAGAATGAATGGCTTGCTGAAGTATCCCTTGTGCCTAGAACAACATTGGCACAGGGCAGGGGCTCGATGGATATTTGCTGAATGGACGGATAAAAGGATGGATGGTGGACACATGGATGGTGGATGGATGGCCGAACGAATGGATGGATGGATGGTGGATGGATGGCTCTGACAGGGGAATGGGAAGTTTGATACGTTGCTTCAGAGCCCAGAGAGGCTGGGGGGGTGGGTGTAGGAGCAGCGGCCCTGCCATCCTTCCCTCCCTGAGCCACCTGCCCCTCACAGCCCGTCTCAAATGGGCAAGGGGTTCAGGCATCCAGGGAGCCGCACGGCTGCTGCCACACCAGGGCTCGGCAGTCTAGTCTTCCGCCCACCACACCGTCTCTCCTGCCTGCAACACCACTCTCCCTCCCACCCCCAGGGCACGGGACCTCCCCTGGGATCTGACCCCTCACCTCCAACGTGGTCCCCAGAGGGCAGGAAGGAGTGCCTGGGACATTTTGCATAGCCTCCAAGGAAGCAGCAGCCAGGAGGCGCCACAGACCTGAGGTTTTGCAGAGGCGGGACAGCCGCCAGCACCCAGGGCCCCGCCCTGGCGACGCGGAGGTGCTGCGGCCGAGAGGGTTCCCCTGTGGGTTCACTGCTGCTGCCCGCCACCCGGATCTGGGACAGCAAGGCTGCTGGGGACACTTAGCTTAGCTGGGACAATGTCTCAGGAAGCAGGAAACAGTTGGATCTGCATAGTGGTGGCTGTGGAAAGTCAGCACACAAGGGAAGTCCCCTGCCCATCAGTGTGTAGAGGGAGGTCCTGTGTCCAGTCACGGCTTTCAGGACCAAGGGCTTCCGCAGGGGCCCCAGGCCAGGGCTGCTCTGACCCTCCCATTCCTTTCCCCTCCAACCCCCTCCAATGTACAAAACGCCTGCAGGTGTGCTCAGAAGAGGAACTCCGCAGAGTGGAGCCAAGTCTCCGACATGGGAGAGAGGGAGACGATCCCCTCTAGAAGCCCGGCCTGGGCTCACAGGATCCTGTCCTGGTATGTCCCAGTGTCCAGCAGGAACTTCTTGGGTCCAAGACAAATCTCCAGCTTCTGGCTCCCTGCTGGGCACTAGGTAGGTGCCTGATAAATATTTGCAGGATTCTGTAAGAATCAGAATTCCGGTTGTGCTATCTGAGGAGTCCGACAGAAAAGCAGAAGAGGTTATACCAGTGGAGGGAAGGTGGTCTTGGGGTCTGAACAGTTCGTCCACTGCTGCTCAGGTAGGTGGTTTCACCCAGGGTCAGTTTTGTCTTCTGGAGATAGGCCAGGTGACCTGACTTCCTTCACCCTGGGGCGCCTATCCCTTCCCTGCAACTGGAGAGCCGGTGTGGTCAGGAGCTGGCTGTCAGCACCCCACCCCCTTTCGCCTTGCCAGCACTCAGGCCTCAGGCCCTGGTTCTTGGCGTGCCTTGTGTCCTCCTTTTCCTGGGGCAACATGGGCCCATCACACTGTAGAAAATGCTGGATTCTCCCAGAGGTAACCTGTCTACTAGACAAAATACAGTGACTACCTATGTCCCATTCAGAGGAACAAGGACGCCAGGGCTCAGGTGACTCAGGAGTCCTGCAACCAAATTTGATTGGTCCCTAGGCCCCAAAGCCTTCAGCCATGTAGCTTCCTAGCCATATACAGATACTGATGACCCCCCCAAACACACAGTCATTCTCTCCCCAACCTCCCCGACATCCACATACCTGGGCAATGGCCACTCTGTGCAGCTGACTCCTACCCCTCCTCCACCTTGGGCTGCTTGTAGGGTGCCATTACGGCAGTAAGGCGCTCCCTGGGCATCCAGATGCTGGTTGTGAGGGGGTGAATTGAGGGGCAGGCCGGAGGGAGAGGTGATCTTGGTGGGGTGGGAACTTGGAGGACTTCCGGGCTAATTTTGCCCACATTCAAAAGAGGAGTCTTAGAGAGCCTCTTTAGTTCAGCTTCTTCTTCCAGCTAATAGGAGAGGGTGTGCGTGCTCCAATTTCGGGGGAGAGGTTCAGATAATTTCAATAAAACCTGGAGAAAGGAGCCATCGTAACGCCCACACGGCACAGTCTTAGAGCTGGCAGAGCCCCTGCTGTGAGGCCAGCCTTGGAGAGCCGTGGGCCTCCTGCAGTAGCGCCTCTCTGGAGGAGCGGGGCGAGTAGTTCCGGGAGCAGAGTGGGTAGTTCTCAGGGTCCAGGGCATGTGCCACCCGGAGTCGCAGCCCCTTCTCCCACTTCTAGCCCAGGGTCCCAGTACTGGGATTCCCTGACCGAATGGCACCCATCCTGCTATTGCCGGAGTCCATCTTGCCAAGGGCAGGCCGAGCCTCAGGACCCAGGGAGCCAAGTGGGGGCACCGTTTGCGAAGGTGGGGGGTGTAGACCGCTCCAGGACTGGCAAGTGGCGTCCACTCTCCAGCTGGGAGAGCCCTCTCCTGGCACCAGAGGGAGCCGAGCTGGGTAGAGACGCGGGACAGGCAGTGGGCCGGGCTTTTCACTTGCCCTCTCCGATCTTGGGAGCCAGGCGCCCGTTTCTGGAAGAAAAACCAAAGCCGGACTGGGAAGGACTCTTGTGGAGACCCGGACGTCAGGCGTGGCGCGTTGGGGAAGCAGCTCCCCGGGGACCCAGGAGGCGCCGGCCGGGTTGAGCCGGGTTGGTTCCGACCCAAGAGAGCTCGTCCCACGACGGAGCAGGTCCCTTTGCATCCCGCCGGGCTGCCAGGTGCAATTTTCGCTGGGCCGACGGCGCGGAGATGGGCCAGAGTCCGGCCATCCAGAAGTGCCTGGAGCACACAGCAAGGCCCTGCTCTCGGCTCCGTGAAGGTGAGGGGGTAAAGTCGGCCCGGAGTCCCCTGGGGTGCAGGAGGGGCCCCGCGGGTACCAGCAGACCCTCGACGGAACGTTCCAGGCAGGCGAGATCTCGCACAGAATCCGCCCTTTTAAAGGCTCGGCTTGGTCCTCGTTAAACTTGCGTCTGGCAACGCGACCGCTGCGGCTCCCGAGCAAGATTAGAGGGTTTCCGTTCGCAGGGGCGCGCCCGGGGACCGCGCCTCCCCGCCTGGTCTCGGCGCCCCGGCCCGGGGGTCTTCAGTGGTGAGGGGCGCCCAGATCGCTGCATCCCCTGGAGCTCTGCGCCCGGCCCAGCCACTCAGAGCTCCCGCCCCGCACACCCACTTCGAGCTCCAAGTCCTTCCTTTTCTATGCTCCAAGTTGGATCCTGCGGGGAAGGAAGGGCCCTTCCTGAGAGACCAGGGATTGCGATTTCCCAGCACAAAGTCGAATTCATGACTTCAGCTTCAACGGGGCTGCATTCTCCCCTTGGCAGGAATGGGATGGAGCGAGGGTGAAGCTGCTGGAAGGACACTCGTTTTATTTTTTAATCGTAAACGGGGCAACTTCCAACTCTGCCAGTTTTAAGCTTTAAGAGTATCTCCTCGGCGGAACGCGGTGGCTCCCGCCTGTAATCCCAGCACTTTGGGAGGCTGAGGAGGGCAGATCACAAGGTCAGGAGATCGAGACCATCCTGGCTAACACGGTGAAACCCGGTTTCTACTGAAAACACAAAAAATTAGCCGGGCGTGGTGGCGGGCGCCTGTAGTCCCAGCTACTCGGGAGGCTGACGCAGGAGAATGGCGTGAACCCGGGAGGCGGAGCTTGCAGTGAGCTGAGATCGCGCCACTGCACTCCAGCCTGGGCGACAGAGCGAGACTCCGTCTCAAAACAACAAAAAAGAGCATCTCCTCTACCGAGAAGGGAAGACAGGGGAGTCCATCGGGTGCGCACTCCGCTGTCGCCCAGGCTGGGTTGCTGGGGCGCCAGTCTGCGGTGTTCAGCCCCAAAGCCTGCAGCCTGTTCAGTCCAGGGCACCGCAGGCGCCAGAACTCTGGCGGGCGGACGGGCGGGCGGGCGGCGAGAAGGGCTGTCTAGGGCGCACGCCTCCCGCAGGGGGGTCAGAGGGTCGGGGCCGCAGGAAAGGAGGTGGGCGAGGACTAGCCAATGTAGAAGGGAAGGGCGCAGAGAACTTGACTTCCCACCTTTTGCGCTTTCCAGGCCAGCTCAGGGGCGAGTGTGGGCAGGGCGAGTGTGGGCAGGGCGAGTGTGAGCACGGCGAGTGTGGGCAGGGCGAGTGTGGGCAGGGCGAGTGTGGGCAGGGCGAGTGTGGGCAGGGCGAGTGTGGGCAGGGCGAGTGTGGGCACGGCGAGTGTGGGCAGGGCGAGTGTGGGCACGGCGAGTGTGGGCACGGCGAGTGTGGGCAGGGCGAGTGTGGGCAGGGCGAGTGTGGGCACGGCGAGTGTGGGCACGGCGAGTGTGGGCAGGGCGAGTGTGGGCAGGGCGAGTGTGGGCAGGGCGAGTGTGGGCAGGGCGAGTGTGGGCACGGCGAGTGTGGGCAGGGCGAGTGTGGGCACGGCGAGTGTGGGCAGGGCGAGTGTGGGCAGGGCGAGGGAGACCCTAGGTCTGCGCCACCGCCGGCGTGAGCCTGAAAAGCTGCTGGGAGAACCAGCTCCGAAAGAGAGTGCCGGGAAGAGATTGTGACACCTATGGAAATTTAATGAATTGATAAAGGGATCGATTCGATTCAATGTGAGAATGTTAGTTTATTTAATAAATAGTGCTGGTATAGTTGTCGATCTAGAAGAAACTCAGTCCTCCGGTTTTCGGTATACACAAAATTGGTTCTGGATTTATTATAGGTTTTTTGTTTTGCTTTACTTTTAGTCAAATCGTTGAAGAAATATTATGGGGCATTTTTCTAGGCTTTATTATTAACTATTATTATTCGATGAGACAACATCCTAAACTACACTTTTTGGCAAGCTACACAGGCAGTATCTCTTACCATTTTAAATGCACCTAACGTTTAACACAGCAATCCTAACTTGGGACAGCTATCCCACAAAAACAAAAGCACCTGGGTAAGAGGAAACTGTAGGGGAAAGTGTTTTGATGGAAACCGGCATGAGGGCCCTCCTTTCCGGTTTTGATTCTATCGGGTCTCTGAGGCCTTCCGGGCTTTTGGGCTATTTTACAACATTGTAGCTGATTGCAATGCAAAAATAGCCCGGCCCCTAGACAGGTATGTGAATTCTGTTCCGTGGAGATTCGGTTGACTACGCTCCCCAACTGTGGAAGAGGCCAGCTGTGTGTCCATTTACACGTTCACTTTGCTATTCATCTATAAACGTGTCTGTTCTTTGGATTGTCCTTGGTTTAAACATCTTCATTATTGCCTCAATAATGAATTAAGATATTTAGTACACAATTATTTTGCATCTCTGAGTCATGATTTTACCTTTATTAAAAAAAAAATCCTTCAGCAATATAACTGCAGAGGCACAAAACAAAACACCAAACAATGAACTGCCAGTTAGCAATGAAAACAATAAAATCTGTATGAGCCACTCGCAAGATGTCCATAGGTTGTTAGTTTTAAAAGGACATTATAATATATATGGCAGGATCCCATTTTGTTTTTATTTTTTAAGACGGAGTCTTGCTCTGTCGCCAGGCTGGAGTGCAGCGGTGAGATCTCAGCTCACTGCAACCTCCACCTCCTGGGTTCAAGTGATTCTCCTGCCTCAGCCTCCCGAGTAGCTGGGACTACAGGTGTGCGCCACCACGCCCAGTATTTTTAGTAGACACGGGGTTTCACCGTGTTGGCCAGGGTCTTGAGCTCCTGACCTCATGATCTGCCTGCCTCCGCCTCGCAAAGTGCTGGGATTACAGGCGTGAGCCACCTGCGCCTGGCAGGATCCCATTTTCAATTTTAAAAAGGAAAAAGCCATTAGCCTGGGCTATATAACAAACACCAAGCCACCCAGATAGCACTGAGTACCCCTCGGTTCAGCTCCTGTGTTACACTGTGCTTTCCACTTCTAAGACGTGCTGTCATTTGTGTGCCTGTCTTCCGAGTTTACTTCCTATGTATGCACTGGTGGAGGCTAAAGGAATTCCATCTCGGATGAGAGGCTAATCATTCTATTTTGGATGCTAAGCCACCAGGTGGAATTCTGATTAACCCCGTTCTGGGAATGTCTCCAAGATCGTTCCTTGTGTAAGAGTAGGGAAAGAGGTATTCACCGTAAATCTGCACTTAGGACAAAGTCGTACCCATTCCCTCTGAAGCACGGGTGCCCCTCCCCTCTAGTATAGAATCCCTGGATCTTGAGGGGGTAGATACCATCTTCTCTGGCCACAGCCCAGGACATGGATGTGGCTTCTGCTCTCAGGCCCTGTTCAGTGTTTTTAATTGTCTTGTTTTGTTTTGTTTTTCGAGATGGAGTCTCGCTCTGTCACCCAGGCTGGAGTACAGTGGTACGATCTCGGCTCACTGCAACCTCTGCCTCCCAGATTCAAGCGATTCTCCTGCCTCAGCCTCCTGAGTAGCTGGGATTACAGGCGTGAGCCAGCATGCCTGGCTAATTTTTGTATTTTGGGTAGAGATGGGGTTTCACTATGTTGCTCAGGCTGGTCTCGAACTCCTGACCTTGTGATCCGCCTACCTCGGCCTCCCAGAGTGTTGGGATGACAGGTGTGAGCCACAGTGCCTGGCCTCAATGTTTCTTTTTAAGAAACTGAATTTGTCAGCCTTTGGCCTCTCAGCTTCCATGGACTTTGGAGTGGGTTTGCACAGGCCTGCCCACTACAAAACAGCGCTCTAACATATGCCATGCAAAAGTAAACATATAATCATTTTTAAACCTTTACATAATGTTTATTTTGCACATTTAAACACTTTATATAAAGGGTATGATATATGGAAGTTGTTTTTTAAATAAAAATTCTGATCAGGCGCAGTGGCTCATGCCTGTAATTGCAGTACTTTGGGAGGCTAAGGCAGGTAGATCATTTGAGAACAGGAGTTCGAGACCAGACTGGCCAACATGGTGAAACCCATCTCTACTAAAAAAAAAAAAAAATACAAAAATTAGCTGGGTATGGTAGCATGCACCTGTAGTCCCAGCTACTCTGGAGGCTGAGATAAGAGAATTGCTTGAACCTGGGAGGCGGATGTTGCAGTGAGCCGAGATCTCACCATTGCACTCCAACCTGGGCAACAGACCAAGACTCGGTCTCAAAAAAAAAAACCATGTTTTTTTTAAATTCCTGAAGGACATAACAGAAGTCTGGAAGAAACGACAAGACACACCTTGTGTTTGGATAAGAAAATTAAATATTTTAAAGGTATTGATAATTCTTACATTTCAATCATTGAAAGACTGTGGTGCTGGAAGTGGAATAGAGAAACTGATTGATGAAAAAGAATGAGGAGTCCACAGCTGTCCCATATATATATATATATATACACATCGGTATATATATATATATATATATATACACATCGGTATATATATATATATACACATCTATATATATATACATCTGTATATATATACATCTGTGTATATATACACATGTGTATATATATATACATCTGTATATATATATACATCTGTGTATATATATACATCTGTGTATATATATATGAGAACTCAGTATATGAAAAATTATGATTTTACAAATCAATAGGGTGAAGTTTGACGATTAAGTAAATAACAATGGAATAACTAATTAGCTGATTGAGGGAAATTGCATGACTATTTTGCTGCACATAGCAAAATAAATTTCAGGTGATTCAAGTTGTAGCCTTTCGATCCAAATAATAAAGAAAACATAGATCAAACCACTAAAAACAGATTTCTCCCCCGGGGCTCTTCATCTGAACCACACAACACAGAAAATGAACTGAGTGACTAATTTCTAAAACATCTACCAGTTCTACAAAACTGGTGTCATTCTAGATGTTTCAGACAGAAGTTAATGCCTTACATACAACAGGTGTCGGAAATTCGTGTTAATTCTCTCAGGAAAACTTCACTGCAAAAGGCTAAAAGACAAATAACCGACTGTAAATATAGTTGCAACATGTGGCCAGGCGTGGTAGCTCATGCCTGTAGTCCCAGCACTTTGGGAGGCCGAGGCCAGTGGATTGCTTGAGCTCACAAGTTCCAGACCAGCCTGGCCCACATAGTAAAACCCCATCTCTACTAAAAACATAAAAATTAGTCGGGCATGGCAGCGTGCATCTGTAGCCTCAGCTACTTGGGAGACTGAGGCAGGAGAATCGCTTGAACCCGGAAGGCAGACGTTGCAGTGAACTGAGATAGTGCCACTGGACTGCAGCCTGGATGACAAAGCGAGACTATGTCTCAAAAAAAAAAAAAATTGGTTGCAACATGTATGAATAGGAATTCATATCCCTAATCCACAAAGCTCTCAGACGCTAATAAAAGATGACTATATCAATATACAAATACACAACACAGAGGCAATGCAGAAAAGAAAAATGTAAATTGCCAATAAACATGAAACTTTTAACTCTCACTAGCAATTAATGAACATTTTAAAGTAAGCAAACAAGAAGACATCACTCTCAGTTAACAAATTGTCAAAAATGGTACAGGTTAACAAGGAGGTGCTGAAACCAATACTCAGGTTCTTTTGGTGGAATTCAAACCAGTGTAATTTTTCTAGAAGGCAGTCTGGCTCAAGGAGATAATTAGGTAGGAGTGCAATTGTGTAATACAGGGGTTGTGATTCCAGACTTTTAAATAATATATATAAAAAACTACTCACAACTTGAGTATCCATCACTAAAGGCCTGTTTAAAGATTATTCTATGGGACGGGTGCGGTGGCTCATGCCTGTAATCCCATCACTTTGGGAGGCCGAGGCAGGTGGATCACCTGAGATCAGGAGTTTGAGACCAGCCTGGACAACATGGTGAAACCCCAGCTCTCCTAAAAATACAACAATTAGGTGAGGCCGGGTGCGGTGGGTCACGCCTGTAATCCCAGCACTTTGGGAGGCCGAGGCAGGCGGATCACCTGAGGTCAGGAGTTCGAGACTGGCCTGATCAATATGGTGAAAGCCCATCTCTATTGAAAATACAAAAATTAGCCGGCCTTGGTGGTGGGTGCCTGTAGTCCCAGCTACTCGGGAGGCTGAGACAGGAGAATCACTTTGAACCCGGGAGGCAGAGGTTGCTGTGAGCCGAGATCACACCACTGCACTCCAGCCCGGGCGACAGAGGGAGACGCCATCTCAAAAAAAAAAAAAAAATTATGTGGGCGTGGTGGTACATGCCTGTAATCCCAGCTACTCAGTTGGCTGAGGTTGGAGAATCGCTTGAACCCAGGAAGTGGAGGTTGCAGTGAGCTGAGATCACGCCATTGCACTCCAGCCTGGGTGACAAGAGTGAGACTCAGTCTCAAGAAAAAAAAAAAAAATTCTTCTGTGAAGTGCTGTGAGCACGAGAATGCCGGCTGACAGCCACCACTGCTGCCGTCACCATCCACCTCCCCCTCCAGGGGCTTCATTCTTCACTCCTTCGAGCTGCCTCCCCATCCTTTGTCCCCTACCCCTTTCCCTGCTTCTGCAGGAGGTAACCCTGCTGAGGGTCGGGGAGCAGGGCTGCAGGCACAGGGAAACTTCCTTCCCACTAAATGGGTAGCAGGGATGGGACAGGGAAGAGGAGTTGGAAGAGAGGAGAGGGATGAAAGAGCGCGGGGAAAAAAACCAAGCATAAAAATCATATCTAGAGGCACATGAAAAACTAAAAATTAAATATTAAAAAAATCAGGCCTGGCGCAGTGGCTCACACCTGTAATCCCAGCACTTTGGGAGGCTGAGGCGGGTGGATCATTCGAGGTCAGGAGTTCAAGACCAACCTGGCCAACATGGTGAAACCCCGTCTCTACTAAAAATACAAAAAATTAGCCGGGCATGGTGGCACACCCTGTAATCCCAGCTACTCGGGAGGCTTAGGCAGGAGAATTGTTTGAACGTGGGAGGCGGCGGTTGCAGTGAGCCGAGGTCACTCCATTGCATTCCAGCTTGGGCAACAAGAGCAAAACTCCGTCTCAAAAAAGAAAAAAAATTTTAATTTAAAAAATTGTTTTCTATGAACCCTCCAATAAGAGAGGTAAACATACATATAAATAAGTGAATTGTGAGTAAAATAAGTGCATAATAAGCAATATCGTATAAAAATTGTACCACGAACTAGGCTCCATGCTGTTTCTTTTGAGAGGGTTCAGACCAAGGCGTTTCCCAGACAAGGCAGGTCCCTTCCTGGGAATGACCCCTCATCAGCCTCAGACGGTTTGGTCTTAGAAAAGTTTGCCCTAAATCAAATGGTTTCTTCTCTATCAGAAACCACATATGTTAAAATGTGCCGCTGATTTAAAAGTTGAAGGCAGATGTTGAAGACTTCTACAGGCAAAACTAATCAAATCTGATTGATGTATTTTTTATAAGACATTGGAGAGCATTCCTTGATGTTGAGATTTGCACAGGTTTGTTGGAAGTGGGATAGACTAGAGTTAAGGGAACCTATGTGACAATAAGTCCGAAAATACGGGGTCAGAAAAAGCCAAGTGTCTGCTGGAATGGAAAGGAGGGGACACTCTGAAGAGATATTTCGGCTGGGCTCAGTGGCTCACACCTGTAATCCCAGCACTTTGGGAGGCCGAGGCGGGCAGATCACGAGGTCAGGAGATCGAGACCATCCTGGCTAACATGATGAAACCCCGTCTCTACTAAAAATACAAAAACAAAATTACCCAGGCGTGGTAGCGGGCACCTGTAGTCCCAGCTACTCGGGAGGCTGAGGCGGGAGAATGGCGTGAACCCAGGAGGTGGAGCTTGCAGTGAGCCGAGATTGTGCCACTGGACTCCAGCCTGGGCGACAGAGCAAGACTCTGTCTCAAAAAAAAAAAATAAAAATAAAAAAAAGATATTCCTAGGACAGAATAAACAAAAGTCAGTGACTGATAGAGATGGCGGGGTGGGCAATGGGGAAGGGATGTATAGGTAGACTCTTAAGTCAGAAGCCTTACTGAAATCAGCCAGAAAGACCTGGGATCTTCTTCAATCGTGATCTCAATTAATGAAGGCCCTCACCTCCTAGCCCTTCAACCATCTCCACACACCAGCAACTGTCTTCATCAATATCACCCTTCAGCAGGCAGCTCCACCGAGGCATCTTGCCATGTCTCTTCCAGTAGCTCACCTCCCCAGACTTCCTCCACTAATCACCCCAGTGAGAATTCACCATGATCTCCCATTTTTCAATTTCTAATCGCTGAGCTGACCCTCAGCATGCATCTGCTTCACCCATAGATGGAAAGGAAGCCACCCCATTTTCTTGTTTTTTCACGAGGGCCACAGGCTGGGGATCACCTTGGTGGTAACTTGTTTGACCTCAGTTCCAGGACTTGGATGGCTCAAGGCTGAGGGGGAGCATGGGAGGGGGTGGGGGGCAGGGCAGATGGCCGGCAGGGGCTGGGTGCAAGGTAGGGTACCAGTCCTCAGACTGGTGTGACAAAGCAAAGGCGCCTCCTGTGGAGGGCTGGGAAGGGAGGGCGTGGCTGTAGGGGTGAGGGAAGCAGGTCACTGGTGGTGGTGGTGGTGCGTAAGAATAGGGGCAAGCAGCGGACTCTGGCAAGATGCTGGAAAAGGCGGCAGGAGACAGATGGGCCAGAGGCTGAAGCAGTGAGCGCTCTTGCTTCCGTTGCTTAGCTCTGCGGTTCTGGAACCAGACCTGAGAAGGGGGAGGAACCACATCAGAGCCCACACTTGACATAGGTGGTGACACCCTACTCCAATGACAAGAGGTGCAGGGACGGGGAGCAGGCTTCTCCAGCATGGCCAGAGGGAGTAAAGCTCTTCCACAAGGCTTGGCTGAGCCTGGTCTGCTGACAAAGGAACCCACAGACTTGTCCCTAGCCTCTGTCCACATGTGCCCTTTTCTAACAATTGGGGGCAAGTAAGAAGTGTGAGCTTCCAACAAGGAGATAAATATGGTGACAATGACATTTCCCTTCCCCAGAGAATGGGAAATTTCCCCTAGGGTTAAGTTTAACGATTAAGACTGTAGGTAAATGTAATTGCTATAGACAAGCTTGAATTTAGGGTAGGGTTTACACTTAAGGCTAACCAACCCTGGGGTTAGGATTGAGGGAGCATTTGGCTCATTGAGTTTCAAGGCTATGGTTAGGGACAAGGTTCTGTAAGAATATGGACAGTTAGGATTGAACTTCTGTTGGAATTGGCATCACTATTTTTTTTTTTTTTTTGAGACAAAGTTTTGTTCTTGTTGCCCAGGCTGGAGTGCAGTGGCATGATCTCGGCTCACTGCAACCTCCACCTCCCGGGTTCAAGTGATTCTCCTGCCTCAGCCTCCGGAGTAGCTGGGATTAATTATAGGCACCTGCCACTATGCCCGGCTAATTTTTTGTATTTTTAGCAGAGATGGGGTTTCACCATGTTAACCAGGCTGGTCTCGAACTCTTAACCTCAGGTGATCCATCCAGCTTGGCCTCCCAAAGTGCTGGGATTACAGGTGTGAGCTGTTGTGCCCAGCCGGAATTGGCATCACTATTAAATATTGAGGGTAGGTGTTGAAATTCAAGTTAGATTAGCTTATAGCTAGGGTTAAACTCAAGTGATATGATATTCTCAATGCAGTTGCTCTGATGCTGGTGGTGAGATGAGGCCTGTGTCTGGTGACCATTTAGGTTAGGGTTATAATGCCCAACATTCTATGATAGCACCAAAGAAATCTGCATTTCTTTCCTGAGAGAGGAAGGATCCTGGAGCATCACCTGGATTCGAGCCTCACTGAGGCCGGTGTCCCGGGCAAGACTCTCTCGGGCCCAGATGTCGGGGTACTGGTTCCTCCCAAAGGCTGACTCCAGCTGTTCCAACTGCACTGGGCTGAAGGTGGTGCGGTGGCGGCGCCGGGAGTGCGGGCGGCCCCTCTGTCCTCCTTGTGGGGAGAACCTTGATCTCCCTCCTCCTGCACCAGGGAGCCTTCTGCAGGGTGGAGCACTCGAGTCTGAGCACGGAGAGAAGGGAGGGGCGGCTTCTGAGGAGGACGCTCCTCGGTGCTGGACCACATGTGCCTGTCCCGGGATTCCGCTCAGTGCGTCCTGTGCTGCTCCAGTCTTTTTTTGAGACAGAGTCTTGCTCTGTCTCCCAGACTGGAGTGCAGTGGTGTGATCACAGCTCACTGCAGCCTCGAACCCCTGGGCTCCAGTGATCCTACTGCCTTAGCCTCCTGAGTAGCTGGGACTACAGGTGCACACCAACATACCCAGCTAATTAAAAAAATAAAAAATTAGAGATGGGGTCTTGCTATCTTGCCCAGGCTGGTCTCAAACTCCTGGCCTCAAGCAATCCTCCCATGTCAGCCTCTCAAAGTGCTGGGATTATAGGCCTGAGCCACCGCACCCAGCCCTGCCCCACCAGGAATCTTTTAGCTGCCATAGCCTGGTTCCTGCACCCTGCTCAGCCTCGGCCCCTGGTTGCCTCTGAGTCTCTGACACCAGGCTGTGCTGTCTACACAGGGCACACCCTCAGACTCATTCCTGGCCCTGGCACTCATACACTGTCTACCTGGCAACTCTACTGTCTGCCCACTTCCTATTGCACCGCCAGACACATACCCCTCCATGTACACTCACCCTTCTGGACACACACGACCACCTGGGGCTCACCCTGTGGGTCTGTGTGCACCTGCACCCTAACAATCGTCCCAGCTGTCTACGGAAGACCCCAGTGCTTGTCCCCTGCTGGCGAGGCTCCTGTTCAACCTGTGCCTTCTTCAGACTGCTGCCATCTCCCGCACCCCTCACCTGGGAAGATGGGCACCCCCCTCTTCCGCTCAGACACACCCTCCCCTACTTACTTTTCATCTTCTCCCTACCCCTGCCCTGGCCCAGCCACCAGGCTGCAGGAACTTGAGCTCGTGGGAAAGGCTTGCCTTCCTCCCCACAGGCTCCCTAAGCCCCCACTCTAATTAGTCTGAGAGCTGCTGGGGAGGAGAGAACGGGGAGGGAAAGGACACACCGGGAAGGCGCACACCAAGAAAAGATGTCTGGAGCTGAGGCACCATCCCCATGGGGCCCAAGGGCGTGGACCCTCCTAGAGCTCACTGTCCACCATGGGGGACACACACACGGAGCCCGCTCTCCCTCCCTGGACCCAAAGCTCTGGCCCCTCCAGCTCCATTCATCAGACAAGGCAGTGCCTTGGGCTAACCAACTCTGAGGTCAGGAGTGAGGGGACAGAGGTAACTGTCTCACATCCCCACTGCGAGGTGAGCTGTTCAGCCGCCCCCTCCTGCCAAGGGCTCAGTTCCCCAGTCTGTAAAGCCAAGGGGTGCTCCAGTCCCTTTTACTTTCAAAGGTTCCCACAGTTTTAACATGATAGGATTCGGTTTTTAATTTCTCCTGCTAACCTTCTTCATGGAGCCTATGCTTTCAGCCTCACACCCGCTGCCTCCTCAGGGACCCACGCACACCGGGACGGTCACTCACCCACCGTGGTGGTCGGGGTCCCAGTGGCCGGGTGTCTCTCTGGCAACAGGCTGCTGCCGACTCGCCCCTTCTTTGGCTTCTCGGCCTGGCGCCTCCTTTCTGCTTCCATGGCTCGCCACGGGGACCAAGTGTCCCTGAATCTCTGACTTGAGATTTCTCTGCTTCCGCAGCTCCTCTCCACACCTGTTCTCTCCCCTTCTCCCTCTGTGTATGCCACCCTCTGGGACTCTGTCTCTGAATGTGTGTGTAGGTGCAGGCAGCTGTCTCTGACTTTTTCACTGTCTTTACTTTTTTTCTAATTGTTTCCTAATTCCCCCTTCCTTGGCTTGAGTGTCAGCTCAATCTCCTGCCTCAGCCTCACCTGTTGCTCTGTTTCTGACTCTACTTTTCTCTGCCTGGCCCTTCTCCCCACCAGGATGCTGCTCCCTTCTGTCAGCTGCCTACTTTCCCATCCCACCCCTGAGTCTTGGAGGAGTGACCTCCTCCTCGCCCCTGTGGGCCCATCCAATCACCACGCGGTCACCAGAGCCCCCTTGCTCCGGGAGGATCACAAGCCGGATGAGAGAAGGTGTTCTGTCGGAGGGTCCAGGGACTGGGACCAAGGGCTCATATTCCCAGAGGACTGGATTCTTTTGTCCTGTTAAATCCCCTCCTGGGAGCAGGCAGGGGGAGGAGGAGAAAATGCATTCCTCCCGAGACCCTCTCCTCACAACCCCACTGTGGGGAGAGGAGGGAAGAGCAGGAGAAAGGGACCCAGGAGTGGAGCCTGCCTGGCGTCTCAGCATGGGGGTGACACTCAAGGATCTGCTTCCAGGAAACTAAAAAAGGAGAAGTCACAAGTGCATGCTGGCCCCTCTCAGACACCCTGATGGTTCAGAATACACCAGCCAGTGCTCAGGCCAACCTGAACCCACTCCGGAGAATGGGCCTCCAGGACACCTTAGCTCTCAAGTACTCTCTGATTTCCTCCCTCAAACACCAGCTCCTCATTCACCCAGAACCCCCGGGACACCATGACCTTCCAAGGTCACCCAGACCCTCCGAAAACTCTGACCTGAACATCTGCATTCCAGGTGCATCCTGACCCCCAACCCACCCCAGACTTCAGGACTCGGAAAGAGACAGATTCCCGTGACATACTGCATTCTGATTCTTCAAGGAAATCCTGACACGGGGAATCTCTGAGCAGTCAGGACAGCCTGGTCCCACAGTACTCTGCCCCTTGAGGTTACTTAGACCTGGGAAGTACATTCTGACATCCCCAGGACACTCTGACAGTTTAAGGATGATGCGACAGCCCAGGACCTTAGGATCCCCCGGGACACGCTGACACCCAGAACACTCCACCTCTGCTTCTCAGGATACACTGACCCAGTGAGGACACATGGACCCCCTGGAACACACTGTACCCACAGGACAGTCTGATTCCCAGGGTCATGCCGTCATACAGGTCCTTTAAAAACACCCTGATGATTCAAGACAGGAAATCAGAATCCTTTAGGATCTCGATGCTTACATTGTGGTCCATGGATCAGCAGCAGCAGCAGCAGCACCAGCAATGGGAGCATGTTGGAAATGCAGATCCCTGGGCCCCACCTCCGTTCTACTGAGTCACAATCTGCCTTGTATCAAGATCTCCAGGAGAACCGAGTGCCCGTGGGTCTTAGTCAGCTGGGGCTGCCATGACAAAATAGCATAGACTGTGTGGCTTAAACAGTAGACTTCTATTGCTCACAGTTCTGGAGGCTGGGAAGTCTAAGATCAAGGGGTCCGCCTATTTGGCTCCCCTGTGAGGGCTCTCTTCCTGGCTTGCAGGTGGCTGCCTTCTCACGGTGCCTTCATATGGTGGAGAAAGAGCCAGCTCTGGTTTCTTTTCCTCTGCTTGTAAGGACACTAATCCCATCATGGGGCCTCACCCTCATGAGCTCATCTAAACCTAATCACCTCCCCAAATCCCCACCTTCAAATACCATCCCGTTGGGTGTTAGGACTTCAACATAGCAATTTTGGAGGGACACAAACGTTCAGTCCATAACAGCAGTAAAGTTGGGAAACACTGCTCTAATATTAACCCTTCTACCCTACCCTAGGACACACTTTGACCTCCTGGAGCACCCTGAACCCCATGGCAGTCCTAACCTAGCAAGACCCAGTGACACGCAGTCAGCTTGGACTCACAAGAGAACACTGAATTACAATGCACCCTGCTGCCTGGGGTACCCATTCTGGCCCTGTCGGGTCCTTGAATGCCGAGGGCACTGAGGATGCATTCACTCTCTAGGACACACAGACCCTCCAAGAGGCTCTGACCTCTGTACCTTACACTCAGCACGACAGCTTGGGCTCACAATGACTCCGTGACCCTCTAAGTCACCCAGACCATGAGGACATGGTGAGATTTGGGAAATTCTAACCTTTTAAGGAATTCCTGACCTTACAGAATCTAGACCGTCAAGGGCATCTTGCCTTCCGGCCCGTTCAGAGCCCCCAATTTGCTTGAATCTTGCAAAGTGCTGCTGACACTGAAAAACCACTCAACATGCCAACCCCAACCCAGGAAATACCCTGACCACACTAGCCTGATCCATAGGATATTTTGACAAAGTAAAGACATATCCTGGTCTCCCAAAGCACTCTGACCATCCAACATGCCTTTGACACGGGGGATGTCTTAATGCCAGGGCTCTCCAACCTTCCAGTGTACTCTGGCTGTCTCAGCCCTAGAGTTGTCTGTAGGCACCCTAGTCACTGTCACTCTCCCACTCTCCCAATACACAGACAGCCCAGCACAGCTTCAACACACTAGGACCCCCTGAATCCAAAAGGCGATTATTCTAACTCTTGAGATTCTGTCCTCTCAAGGCAACTATTCCCTGCAAGACCCTCTGTAGAATACACATTCCCAGAACTGCCAGGACATCTTCACTTCTGCCATACTCTCACCCCTCTGTAGAATACACATCCCAGAACTGCCAGGACACCTTCACTCTGCCATACTCTCACCCCTCTGTAGAATACACATTCCCAGAACTGCCAGGACACCTTCACTCTGCCATACTCTCACCTGTCTGTAGAATACACATTCCCAGAACTGCCAGGACATCTTCACTTCTGCCATACTCTCACCCGTCTGTAGAATACACATCCCAGAACTGCCAGGACACCTTCACTCTGCCATACTCTCACCCGTCTGTAGAATACACATCCCAGAACTGCCAGGACACCTTCACTCTGCCATACTCTCACCCCTGCCTAGCACACTGTGCTCATCCAGGACCCTCTGATTTCCTGAAAATGCTTTGATTGCACAAGAATACCTTGGCACTCTACTCCATGACAGGTCCATTCAAGTCTACCCAAACCTTCAAGGACCACCTGAGCTCCAGAAAACCTTGATCTCCCGCATTCAAATACCAAAAGGATATGCCGACCTACCTGAAAACCTTCACAGCTCTGGACTCCCAGAACATCCAGGAGTCTCTGAATCATGCAGCCAGACCAACCTCCAAAATATCTTAACTCCATGCAAGCGGTGTGATCTTCTAGGACAGTCTGACCTCGAAGCTGGTGATGTTGTAAGGATACTTCAAGTGTTCTGACATGATGAAAATGCCTGTAGGCCCAGAACACCTGCCTGCCCTGACGCCCTGTCTCTCCAATACCCCTGCCTTCCCGAGATGCTCCAAGTCTCCCAGACTCTCTGACTTTCACCTTTAAGATCTTATCTGATCCTATGTGGTCTCTTTGGATCCTCTTAACACCCTGTTCCCCAGGGTCCTCTGACCTTTTAAAATCCTACAAGATGCCGGGCACGGTGGCTCACGCCTGTAATCCCAGCACTTTGGGAGGCTGAGGCAGGCAGATAGCTTCAGGTCAGGAGTTCAAGACTAGCCTGGCCAACATGGTGAAACCCTGTCTCTACTAAAAATACATAAACGTTAGCCAGGCACAGTGGCACGTGCCTGTAGTCCCAACTCTTCAGGAGGCTGAGGCTGGAGAATCGCTTGAACCTGGGAGGCGGAGATTGCAGTGAGCCGAGATCACGCCACTCACTGCCCTGCAGCCTGGCCAACAGAGCGAGACTCTGTCAAAAAAAAAAAAATCCTACAATACACTTGGAACCTACATGGGCATGCTTATCATCCGCAAACAAGGCAAACCCACAGGACACTACTCTGACCATACAAGGATGCCCTGAGTCTCCAGTGGATCAGATCTCTATGAGGACACACTGATTCCCCCGAACACCATAAATCCTGGCTTACTTTGAGCATATGAACACCCTACCTTCTAGGTTATTTGACCGTAGAGGATTACGTGTGTGTGTGTGTGTGTGTGTGTGTGTGTGTGTGTGTGTATATGCACATACATATATGTATACACCTTTTTTGAGACAGGGTCTTGCCCTGTCACCCAGGCTGGAGTGCAGTGGTGTCATCATAACACACTGCAGCCTCAAACTCCTGGACTCAAGTGATTCTTTCACCTCAGCCTCCTGAATGGCTGGGACTACAGGTGCGCACCACCATATCCAGCTAATTTTTGTATGTTTTTGTACAGACACAGTCTCACTACAATGCCCAGAGGAATATCTTACTGTACCAAGTGACTCTGATTCCTAGAGCATTTTAGCCATCCAAAGTTACTTAGACCTTCCAGTGCCTCTGACACCTCAGGAAACTCCACCCCCATCCGGACACCCTCCCTATCTAGTCCACTGTGATGCTGCAGAAAAGTTACTGAACAGTAAAGAAATTCTGTGGGAAGAGTGTCCCTTAAGGATACTCTGATCCTAGAAGAACATCCTGCAAGTCGGGTTGTCTGAATTCAAATTCTAGAACCAGCCCTTGCTTGCTGTGTGACCACAGCAAGTAATTTCATCACTTTAAGCCTTACATTCCTCATTTGCAAAATGAGCACAATACTAGAACTTTCCTTCTGTGTTTGAGCAGGTATGAAGAATGCCCTATGAAGACTCTATCAAAGAAAGGAATTCAAGTTTTTGTTTAGCTCATCTGTTCAGAAAAGTCAATGTAAAGATACTAGTATATTGAACAAAAGGAAATATATAAGATATACGAGTAGAATGACGTCCTAAAAGGCTGAGGTTTACACCTTAGCAAAAAGAAGAGAATAAGAATAGGCTCATAGTAAATAATTCATCACATCAACCAATAAAAAACCATATGATTATCTAGCGTTTGATAAAACTCAACACTTATTCTTTTTTTTTTTTTTTTTTTTTTTGAGATAGGGTCTCAGTCTGTTGCCCAGGCTAGAGTGCAGTGGCACGGTCTGGGCTCACTGCAACTTCTGCCTCCTGGGTTCAAGTGATTTGCCTCCCTCAGCCTCCTGAGTAGCTGGGACTACAGGTGCCTGCCACCAGACCCGGCTAATTTTTGTATTTTTAGTAGAGACAGGGTTTCACCATGTTGGCCAGGCTAGTCTCAAACTCCTGACTTCAGGTGATCTGCCTGCCTCAGCCTCCCAGAGTGCTGGGATTACAGGCGTGAGCCACCGTGCCTGGCCTCAATTTTTATTTATTTATTTATTTATTTATTTATTTATTTATTTATTTATTTATTTTGAGAGAAGGGTCTTGCTCTGTTGCCCAGCTGGAGTGCAGTGGCACAACCTCAGCTCACAGCAGCCTCCGCCTCCTGAGTTCAAGTGATTCTCCTGCCTCAGCCTCCCAAGTAGTTGGGATTACAGGTGCATGCCACCAATCCTGGCTAATTTTTGTATTTTTAGTAGAGACAGGGTTTTGCCAAGTTGGCCAGGCTGGTCTCGAATCCTGGCCTTAAGTGATCCACCCACCTCAACCTCCCAAAGTGCTGGGATTATAGGCGGGAGCCACTGTGCTCAGCCTTATTCAAATTTTTATATGATATAACTATTAGCAAATTATGTAATAAAGGCTATCCATTGAAACCTTCAAGATATTTTGATAAAAGTAATCTGTCAAAAACTTGTCATTCTTAAATGATAAAATGTAATTAGCATTCTCCTAAAATCAGAAGAAACACAGGGCTGGCTGCCTTTACTCCTGCTATGCAACATTGTCCGGGATGTCCCAGCCAATCCAACTAGACAAGAAAAAAATAAGAGGTATGAGGATTTGAAAGAAAGAAAATTGTTTTCCTTCCTTCCTTTTTTCTTTCTTTCTTTCTTTCTTTCTTTCTTTCTTTCTTTCTTTCTTTCTTTCTTTCTGTCTGTCTCTCTCTCTTTCTTTCCCTTCCTTCCTTCCTTTCTTCTTCTTCCTTTTTTTTTTTTTTTTTGGCAGATTTTCTCTTGTTGCCCAGGCTGGAGTGCAATGGCGCGATCTCGGCTCACCACAACCTCCACCTCCCAGGTTCAATTGATTCTCCTGCCTAGCCTCCCGAGTAACTGGGATTACAGGCATGCACCACCACGCCTGGCTAATTTTGTATTTTTAGTAGATACAGGGTTTCTCCATGTTGGTCAGGCTGGTCTCGAACTCCCGACCTCAGGTGATCTGCCTGCCTCAGCCTCCCAAAGTGCTGGGATTACAGGTGTGAGCCACTGCGCCCAGCCTGTTTTCATTATTTATAGATCATATCTTTGTCAGTATAAAGCATTCAAGAGCATATACAGAAAATTGTTAGAAAAAGATCGAAACATTTCTAAATGCAAGATTAAAAACAAAATCAATTACATTTACATATACCAGTATACCAGCAATAGCCAATTAAATAATGCAACAGAAAAAAATTCATAATAGTACATAACTAGCAATATTGTCAAAGATTTGTAAGAAATTTAGGGGATAAAGAAGTTATAAAAATGAAACTAGTCCAGGCACGGTGGCTCACACCTGCAATCCCAGCACTTTGGGAGGCCAAGGAGAGTGGATCACCTTAGGTCAGAGGTTTGAGACCAGCCTGGCCAACATAGTGAAACTCCATCTCTACTAAAAATACAAAAAAAAATTAATAATAATAGCCGGGCATGGTGGTGCACACCTGTAATCCCAGCTACTCAGGAGGCCAATGTAGGAGAATTGCTTGAACCCCAGAGGCGGAGGTTGCAGAGAGCCAAGATTATGCCACTGTACTCCAACCTGGGTGACAGAGCAAGACTCCGTCTCAAAAACAAAAAACAAAACAAACAAAAACCACAAAAAACAAAAAAAAAAGATACTGAAGGACATGAAGGATAACTCAAATTAGAAGATAGTCCATTGACAGAATACTCAGTATTGAAGGGTGTCAATTCTCCCTCAAGTTAAGCTATACATTTGATATAATTTTAGTCAAAATCTAAAAGACTTGTCATAGATTTTGAATGCCTGATTTTAAAATATGTATGGAAAAGTAAAGGTTAAAAAAATAAAGATTATTTTTAAAAACAAATAATCAGAGAAAAACCAAGAGGAAGGAATTTGTCCTCCCCAAATATCAAAATGGTTTTAGATTTTTTTTTTTTTTTTGAGACAGAGTCTCGCTCTGTTGCCAGGCTGGAGTGCAGTGGCGCAATCTCGGCTCACTGCAAGCTCCACCTCCCAGCTTTAAGTGATTCTCCTGCCTCAGCCTCCCGAGTAGCTGGGATTATAGGCACTGGCCACCACACCCAGCTAATTTTTTTGTATTTTTAATAGAGACGGGGCTTCACCATGTTGGCCAGGATGGTCTTGATCTCCTGACCTCGTGATCCTCCCGCCTTGGCCTCCCAAAGTGCTGGGATTACAGGTGTGAGCCACCACACCTGGCCTTTTTTTTTTCTTGTGACTGAGTCTTGCTCTGGTGCCCAGGCTAGAGTACAGTGATGCAATCTTGGCTCACTGCAACCTCCACCTCCTGGGTTCAAGTGATTCTCCTGCCTCAACCTCCTGAGTAGCTGGGATTACAGGCATGTGCCACCACACCTGTCTAATTTTTGTATTTTTAGTAGAGAAAGGGTTTTGCCATGCTGGTCAGGCTGGTCTCAAACTCCTGACCTCAGGTGATCCGTCCGCCTTGTCCTCCCAAAGTGGGAGGATTACAGTCGTGAACCACCACGTCTGGCCTAACGAATGACTTTTCATAGGTCACTGGACATCAAGGAGCCACTTGTGAACCAGGTGGAATGCACAGCACGTGGCCCACAGGACCTGCACTGTGGGTTGGATACAGTAATGGAAGGGGACTTTGGTCTTTCTTTTTTTTTTTTTTTTGAGACAGAGTCTCGCTCTGTCGCCCAGGCTGGAGTGCAGTGGCACGATCTCGGCTCACTGCAAACTGCGCCTCCCGGGTTCACACCATTCTCCTGCCTCAGCCTCCAGAGTAGCTGGGACTACAGGCGCCCGCCACTGCGCCCGGCTTTTTTTGTATTTTTAGCAGAGACAGGGTTTCACCGTGTTAGCCAGGATGGTTTCGATCCCCTGACCTCGTGATCCACCCGCCTCGGCCTCCCAAAGTGCTGGGATTACAGGCGTGAGCCACCGCGCCTGGCCAGGGACTTTGGTCTTTCTTGCTTGGAGCTGGGATGAGTGTGTCCTGTGTGAGAAGAAGGAGGCACAAGGCAGATTGGGTGGCCACAGCTGTAACCTGGGGCCACAGAGCAGGTTTCTGTTACATACTATTCTTCTTTTCTTCATTTTAACAGAACCATCCCTTGAGGTTTAGCTGGGCACCTGGCTGCCCAGCTACAGACTAGATTTTCCAGACTAATTTATATCAATTTTCTTTATTCCTTTAAAAGTTGTTTATTTATTGCACTTACATACTAAGATACTATTCTCAAAGGACCACGAAAGCAGAAATGGTTAATATATGAAGCTGTCTATAGGCATGATAGAATAAAAAGTTTAAAAATTATTTGGGTCAGGCTTAAATAATTTTAACAGGTAAAAAAGTGTTTGACAATATTCAACAAATAATTCTTCACCTAATTTCTTATTGAAGCAATCACCTTAATATTCATTGGCCTTGATAAATGTGAACACTGGTCATATTTATGTAAATAATGGTCATGTGGCTTTCTTGGCATATCTAAATTCATGTTAGATCTGGCTTAACCTGTGCTTATATATGTATATGTTACAGTTATGTACATTAAATGTGTGTGTAAGAGTTGGAATTATTTGAAAGATAGCAAAATTTTAACTAGAAAAAATAAGTTAATATCTAATAATTGTTGACTCGTTGATTAAAATAAGTAGTTATTATGAAAGAGAAAAAAGGTGATTTCAAATTGATTCAGAAGAACTGGCCCAGCAACTAAGATTGTATGCTTTCCTTTAAAAAAAAAAAAAAAAAAAAAAGAACTGATACAATGTGATGTGACAATTAAGTACAGAAATTACAAAACTAGTTAAATTGATGTTGCCATTAAAGCAACATTAAATAGTTTTGGGGGAGAAGAAAGAAGCCGAGGAGATGGTATCGTGCAGTTAAGATGGTCATGTCATTTGATACATGTAAACAGAAAGCAGCCTGAGGCCCACACCTGCACCATGCTGAAAAAGCTGACCAGCGTTATATGTTCAGTCCTAGATGAAATGCTGCATTTATTTTTTAAACACTGGTATGCATTGTTTTAAAAATGTATAAAATAACAGTGAAAAGTTAAAGAATCGTAAGAATGTAGCTAAATGTAAAAAAAGTTTGCAAAGCCATAATTTTTATGATGAAACCAATATGTTCTTTATCTTTTATGTGTAATGTTTTAATGCTTTTTTAACCCAATGAAATGTGGAAGTGTTTTGTGATTTTTATCTTACTATAGCGATTGTTTTATAAACAAAGAAAAAATTAATTCAGGGTTGCAGAGATGGTAAACTATTAAAATAGTTTGGTTATTAAATTATGAAACAATTGGGTATTAAATAATTCAAAATCGAAGAGCTGTGATTGAACAAACCTGTAGGCATAGGTAAGTGCTGAGGTGAAAGTGCCAACCAAAGCCGTTAGATTGAACATTTATGCCTGGAGGGAATCAGTAGAGGAACTGGCTGTGGACCTTCACCTCTGCATCCCCTTTGCTTTCTGCTGTAGCTGGGTATCACAAAAACAACAAAAACAAAAGCCGCTTATTTCTTAAAGACAGAGAAAGGACAGTTCCTTCCATTTAGGCATTCCTAAATTGCCTCCCCGGTGGCCCCTGCGCTCTTGGAGGAGGTCAAGACAGAGCAGACCCTCACTCAGGTGGGTGAGCGATGCACTTGACCCTGAGGACATCAGATACCAGGCCCGCCAGCCCCCGCAGGCGCGGAGCTGCGGCTGCAGCCACCAGACTAGACGTGGCGCGCCCGCAGCAAGTGGCTGGACACCGCAGACCAGGCCCGCGTCCCCAGCAGCGCGGATCCCGGGGCCAGCCGCCCAGGCAGCAAAGTCAGGCGGTCGGCTTCGCCAGCAGCCGATCAGTCTCATCCTGTGGATTGCCCAGCGCCAGGGATCAGGATCCGGAGAGGTGTCCAGGAGGAGCAGACCCTCAGACCAGGTGCACTCGGTGACCCTGACGCCATCCAAGGGAAGCTCCGCCATCCCGCGCCAGTGCCTGAGCTGCAACTGCAAACTGCGCGTCCTGGCACGAGCAGCGGTGGGGGCGGGTGGGGGAAGGAGCGAGTGACTCTCCAGGCGTCTTCCGCTACGTGACACCAGCCAGGCAGCCCCCAGGGCCAGAGCGTCAGCGCCCAAGCCAGGCTCATCCGGGAAGCCACTCCGGTGGCCGCGGGGTGCCCATGCCAGCACCAGATCTCTCTTCGGAAGGAGGAGCGGGGCGGGCTACACGGCCAGACGGGCCCTCCCCTTCAGGCCGGGTGGGCCGCGCGCTTGCGATTTTCCGTCCGTGGTCCCGGGGCAGCCCGGGCCAGCCCAGGAGAACCCGCGAGCCCAGCGGCGCCTGCACCTGCGGCTTCCGGGAGCCGGGCGGCCCCCGCGGTGCAGGCGCGCGCCTAACGGCTTTGCGAGGCTCACTAGGTCTGAGAGGTCGGAGGCCGCCAGTGTCGCTGCTGAAGGGTGGACCAGGCGGGATCGCGGATTCTGGGCTAGATCGCAGACTTGGTATCGCGGATTGGGATTTGGATCGGGGATTTTGAGTTGGATCGCGGATTGGGGGTTGGATCGCGGATTGGCGGTTGGATCGCGGATTGGGGGTTGGATCGCGGATAGGGGGTTGGATCGCGGATTGGGGGTTGGATAGGGGATTTGGAGTTGGATTGGGGATTTGGGGCTGGGTTTGGGGCGGGGGGCGGTGAAAAGGTGACACGGAGCTGCCGCGGCTCAGGAGCCAGTGGTTGGGGGTCTGAGAAGAACTCACCACCTTGAAGAAGTTCTTCGGCTTTGGCAGCCGCAGGGGCCGGCGGTCCGGGGCTCCCTAGGCCACGTCTACAGGGGTTCGGGGTACCGAATCGGAAGATCCACAGGGCGCTGTCAAGGGCGAAGCCGCGGAGGTGCAGCGCTGCCTGGCGTGCAGGAGCAGAGACCTGGAAGCCGGGGACACGCAGCACAGGCAGTGGGGTGGGGGCTCAGCCCAGGGTGGGAGGGGGTCCCCAGGCCCGGCTTCCCCGCAGCCCCTGGGATGGGGCCTCGGAGGGCACCCTCAGAGGGGTGGTGCCAAACGGAGCCTCAGCTGCTCTGCATCCCTCATAATTCCCCAGCTGGAGCGCTTGGTGGAGAGTGTGAGTGATTTAACTCACAAAGCTAAGCATACACAGTGTTATTTTTAACCTACACGTTTAAAACATGGTGTTATATACATTATAGGAGGTGCCTAATGAGAGAACTGATTCCGTGAGTCGGCCGGGCGCGGTGGCTCAGGCCTGTAATCCCAGCACTTTGGGAGGCCAAGGCGGGCGGATCACGAGGTCAAGAGATCGAGACCATCCTGGGTAACACGGAGAAACCCCGTCTCTACTAAAAATAAAAAATAAAAATAAAAATAAAAATAAAAAAATTAGCCGAGCGTGGTGGCGGGCGCCTGTAGTCCCAGCTACTCCGGGAGGCTGAGGCAGGAGAATGGCGTGAACCCGGGAGGCGCCGTTTGCAGTGAGCCGAGATCGCGCCATTGCACTCCAGCCTGGGCGACAGAGTGAGACTCCGTCTCCAAAAAAGAAAAAAAAAAACAAAACAAAAAACAAAAAACAAAACCATGAGTCATTTTCAGTAGCGAAAAGCTCTCACCTAAAACTGTCCGTTTTACATCCGTATCCACCTGTGTAGATCGGTTCTTTACTGAAGGTTCTTAGAAGGAAACTTGGAAGTGGGAGGTGGGTTCTGTGTTCCTGAATGGGAAGACACGTTTTTCTCAAAATGTGAGCTCTTTCTGTGATTATCAATTTTACAAAAGCCGAATGAAAAAATCAAGGTTTTAACATTTTTGCGTGACACCTACTGTCTTTTACTATTGTAATGACATTTGTAAAAATTTTAGGGCTGGGCGCGGTGGCTCACGCCTGTAATCCCAGCACTTTGGGAGGCCGAGGTGGGCGGATCACGAGGTCAGGAGATTGAGACCATCCTGGCGAACACGGTGAAACCCTGTCTGTACTAAAAATACAAAAAAAAAAAAAAAAAAAAAAATAGCCGGGCGTGTTGATGGGCGCCCATAGTCCCAGCTACTCCGGAGGCTGAGGCAGGAGAATGGCGTGAACCCGGGAGGGGGAGCTTGCAGTGAGCCGCGATCCAAACGTGCTGGGATTACAGCTGTGAGCCACCGCGCCCGGGCTGAAAAGTGCATCTTCATTTTACAGGGAATTCTTTCAAATCAAATAATCAAAAACTCTAAAAGCGGGCAAAGTACTTCTTTGCAGATCTACAAGTTTCTTTTTTTTTTTTTTAATTAACAGGGAAAACTTTTGAAGTTTATTCAATGATTAAAAGAACTTAAAAATAAAGAACTTATTTGTGTAGAGGAAGGATTTTTCTTGGCACAGTTATTAAAATTCTCTGGAATAGATTTCAATTTTTTTCTTTTTTTTTTTTCATTTTTCTCCAGTGATTTTTTGTTGTTGTTGTTATACTTTAAGTTTTAGGGTACATGTGCACATTGTGCAGGTTAGTTACATATGTATACATGTGCCATGCTGGTGCGCTGCACCCACTAACTGGTCATCTAGCATTAGGTATATCTCCCAATGCTACCCCTCCCCTCTCCCCCCGCCCCACAACAGTCCCCAGAGTGTGATATTCCCCTTCCTGTGTCCATGTGATCTCATTGTTCAATTCCCACCTATGAGTGAGAATATGCGGTGTTTGGTTTTTTGTTCTTGCGATAGTTTACTGAGAATGATGATTTCCAATTTCATCCATGTCCCTACAAAGGACGTGAACTCATCATTTTTTATGGCTGCACAGTATTCCATGGTGTATATGTGCCACATTTTCTTAATCCAGTCTATCATTGTTGGACATTTGGGTTGGTTCCAAGTCTTTGCTATTGTGAATAATGCCACAATAAACATTCGTGTGCATGTGTCTTTATAGCAGCATGATTTATAGTCCTTTGGGTATATACCCAGTAATGGGATGGCTGGGTCAAATGGTATTTCTAGTTGTAGATCCCTGAGGAATCGCCACACTGACTTCCACAATGGTTGAACTAGTTTACAGTCCCACCAACAGTGTAAAAGTGTTCCTATTTCTCCACCTCCTCTCCAGCACCTGTTGTTTCCTGACTTTTTAATGATCCCCATTCTAACTGGTGTGAGATGGTATCTCATTGTGGTTTTGATTTGCATTTCTCTGATGGCCAGTGATGATGAGCATTTTTTAATGTGTTTTTTGGCTGCATAAATGTCTTCTTTTGAGAAGTGTCTGTTCATGTCCTTTGCCCACTTTTTGATGGGGTTGTTTGTTTTTTTTCTTGTAAATTTGTTTGAGTTCATTGTAGATTCTGGATATTAGCCCTTTGTCAGATGAGTAGGTTGCGAAAATTTTCTCCCATTCTGTAGGTTGCCTGTTCACTCTGATGGTAGTTTCTTTTGCTGTGCAGAAGCTCTTTAGTTTAATTAGATCCCATTTGTCAATTTTGTCCTTTGTTGCCATTGCTTTTTGTGTTTTAGACATGAAGTCCTTGCCCATGCCTATGTCCTGAATGGTAATGCCTAGGTTTTCTTCTAGGGTTTTTATGGTTTTAGGTCTAATGTTTAAGTCTTTAATCCATCTTGAATTGATTTTTGTATAAGGTGTAAGGAAGGGATCCAGTTTCAGCTTTCTACATATGGCTAGCCAGTTTTCCCAGCACCATTTATTAAATAGGGAATCCTTTCCCCATTGCTTGTTTTTCTCAGGTTTGTCAAAGATCAGATAGTTGTAGATATGCGGCGTTATTTCTGAGGGCTCTGTTCTGTTCCATTGATCTATATCTCTGTTTTGGTACCAGTACCATGCTGTTTTGGTTACTGTAGCCTTGTAGTATAGTTTGAAGTCAGGTAGTGTGATGCCTCCAGCTTTGTTCTTTTGGCTTAGGATTGCCTTGGCGATGCGGGCTCTTTTTTGGTTCCATATGAACTTTAAAGTAGTTTTTTCCAATTCTGTGAAGAAAGTCATTGGTAGCTTGATGGGGATGCCATTGAATCTGTAAATTACCTTGGGCAGTATGGCCATTTTCATGATATTGATTCTTCCTACCCATGAGCATGGAATGTTCTTCCATTTGTTTGTATCCTCTTTTATTTCCTTGAGCAGTGGTTTGTAGTTCTCCTCGAAGAGGTCCTTCACATCCCTTGTAAGTTGGATTCCTAGGTATTTTATTCTCTTTGAAGCAATTGTGAATGGGAGTTCACTCATGATTTGGCTCTCTGTTTGTCTGTTATTGGTGTATAAGAATGCTTGTGATTTTTGTACGTTGATTTCGTATCCTGAGACTTTGCTGAAGTTGCTTATCAGCTTAAGGAGATTTTGGGCTGAGACAATGGGGTTTTCTAGATATACAGTCATGTCGTCTGCAAACAGGGACAATTTGACTTCCTCTTTTCCTAATTGAATACCCTTTATTTCCTTCTCCTGCCTAATTGCCCTGGCCAGAACTTCCAACACTATGTTGAATAGGAGTGGTGAGAGAGGGCATCCCTGTCTTGGGCCAGTTTTCAAAGGGAATGCTTCCAGTTTTTGCCCATTCAGTATGATATTGGCTGTGGGTTTGTCATAGATAGCTCTTATTATTTTGAAATACGTCCCATCAATACCTAATTTATTGAGAGTTTTTAGCATGAAGGGTTGTTGAATTTTGTCAAAGGCTTTTTCTGCACCTATTGAGATAATCATGTGGTTTTTGTCTTTGGCTCTGTTTATATGCTGGATTACATTTATTGATTTGCGTATATTGAACCAGCCTTGCATCCCAGGGATGAAGCCCACTTGATCATGGTGGATAAGCTTTTTGATGTGCTGCTGGATTCGTTTTGCCAGTATTTTATTGAGGATTTTTGCATCAATGTTCATCAAGGATATTGGTCTAAAATTCTCTTTTTTGGTTGTGTCTCTGCCCGGCTTTGGTATCAGAATGATGCTGGCCTCATAAAATGAGTTAGGGAGGATTCCCTCTTTTTCTATTGATTGGAATAGTTTCAGAAGGAATGGTACCAGTTCCTCCTTGTACCTCTGATAGAATTCGGCTGTGAATCCATCTGGTCCCGGACTCTTTTTTGTTGGTAAACTATTGATTATTGTCACAATTTCAGATCCTGTTATTGGTCTATTCAGAGATTCAACTTCTTCCTGGTTTAGTCTTGGGAGAGTGTATGTGTCAAGGAATGTACCCATTTCTTCTAGATTTTCTAGTTTATTTGCGTAGAGGTGTTTGTACTATTCTCTGATGGTAGTTTGTATTTCTGTGGGATCGGTGGTGATATCTCCTTTATCATTTTTTATTGCATCTATTTGATTCTTCTCTCTTTTTTTCTTTATTAGTCTTGCTAGTGGTCTATCAGTTTTGTTGATCCTTTCAAAAAACCAGGTCCTGGATTCATTAATTTTTTGAAGGGTTTTTTGTGTCTCTATCTCCTTCAGTTCTGCTCTGATTTTAGTTATTTCTTGCCTTCTGCTAGCTTTTGAATGTGTTTGCTCTTGCTTTTCTAGTTCTTTTAATTGTGATGTGAGGGTGTCGATTTTGGATCTTTCCTGCTTTCTCTTGTGGGCATTTAGTGCTATAAGTTTCCCTCTACACACTGCTTTGAATGCGTCCCAGAGATTCTGGTATGTTGTGTCTTTGTTCTCATTGGTTTCAAAGAACATCTTTATTTCTGCCTTCATTTCGTTATGTACCCAGTAGTCATTCAGGAGCAGGTTGTTCAGTTTCCATGTAGTTGAGCGGTTTTGGGTGAGATTCCTAATCCCGAGTTCTAGTTTGATTGCACTGTGGTCTGAGAGATAGTTTGTTATAATTTCTGTTCTTTTACATTTGCTGAGGAGAGCTTTACTTCCAAGTATGTGGTCAATTTTGGAATAGGTGTGGTGTGGTGCTGAAAAAAATGTATATTCTGTTGATTTGGGGTGGAGAGTTCTGTAGATGTCTATTAGGTCTGCTTGGTGCAGAGCTGAGTTCAATTCCTGGGTATCCTTGTTGACTTCCCGTCTCGTTGATCTGTCTAATGTTGACAGTGGGGTGTTAAAGTCCCCCATTATTAATGTGTGGGAGTCTAAGTCTCTTTGTAGGTCACTCAGGACTTGCTTTATGAATCTGGGTGCTCCTGTATTGGGTGCATATATATTTAGGATAGTTAGCTCTTCTTGTTGAATTGATCCCTTTACCATTATGTAATGGCCTTCTTTGTCTCTTTTGATCTTTCTTGGTTTAAAGTCTGTTTTATCAGAGACTAGGATTGCAACCCCTGCCTTTTTTTGTTTTCCATTTGCTTGGTAGATCTTCCTCCATCCTTTTATTTTGAGCCTATGTGTGTCTCTGCACGTGAGATGGGTTTCCTGAATACAGCACACTGATGGGTCTTGACTCTTTATCCAATTTGCCAGTCTGTGTCTTTTAATTGGAGCATTTAGTCCATTTACATTTAAAGGTAATATTGTTATGTGTGAATTTGATCCTGTCATTATGATGTTAGCTGGTGATTTTGCTCGTTAGTTGATGCAGTTTCTTCCTAGTCTCGATGGTCTTTACATTTTGGCATGATTTTGCAGCAGCTGGTACCGGTTGTTCCTTTCCATGTTTAGCACTTCCTTCAGGAGCTCTTTTAGGGCAGGCCTGGTGGTGACAAAATCTCTCAGCATTTGCTTGTCTGTAAAGGATTTTATTTCTCCTTCACTTATGAAGCTTCGTTTGGCTGGATATGAAATTCTGGGTTGAAAATTCTTTTCTTTAAGAATGTTGAATATTGGCCCCCACTGTCATCTGGCTTGTAGGGTTTCTGCCGAGAGATCCGCTGTTAGTCTGATGGGCTTCCCTTTGTGGGTAACCCGACCTTTCTCTCTGGCTGCCCTTAACATTTTTTCCTTCATTTCAACTTTGGTGAATCTGACAATTATGTGTCTTGGAGTTGCTCTTCTCGAGGAGTATCTTTGTGGCGTTCTCTGTATTTCCTGAATCTGAACGTTGGCCTGCCTTGCTAGATTGGGGAAGTTCTCCTGGATAATATCCTGCAGAGTGTTTTCCAACTTGGTTCCATTCTCCCCATCACTTTCAGGTACACCAGTCAGACGTAGATTTGGTCTTTTCACATAGTCCTTGGAGGCTTTGCTCATTTCTTTTTATTCCTTTTTCTCTAAACTTCCCTTCTCGCTTCATTTCATTCATTTCATCTTCCATTGCTGATACTCTTTCTTCCAGTTGATCGCATCGGCTCCTGAGGCTTCTGCATTCTTCACGTAGTTCTCGAGCCTTGGTTTTCAGCTCCATCAGCTCCTTTAAGCACTTCTCTGTATTGGTTATTCTAGTTATACATTCTTCTAAATTTTTTTCAAAGTTTTCAACTTCTTTGCCTTTGGTCTGAATGTCCTCCCGTAGCTCAGAGTAATTTGATCGTCTGAAGCCTTCTTCTCTCAGCTCGTCAAAGTCATTCTCCATCCAGCTTTGTTCCGTTGCTGGTGAGGAACTGCGTTCCTTTGGAGGAGGAGAGGCGCTCTGCATTTTAGAGTTTCCAGTTTTTCTGTTCTGTTTTTTCCCCATCTTTGTGGTTTTATCTACTTTTGGTCTTTGATGATGGTGATGTACAGATGGGTTTTTCGTGTGGATGTCCTTTCTGTTTGTTAGTTTTCCTTCTAACAGACAGGACCCTCAGCTGCAGGTCTGTTGGAATACCCTGCCGTGTGAGGTGTCAGTGTGCCCCTGCTGGGGGGTGCCTCCCAGTTAGGCTGCTTGGGGGTCAGGGGTTAGGGACCCACTTGAGGAGGCAGTCTGCCCGTTCTCAGATCTCCAGCTGCGTGCTGGGAGTACCACTGCTCTTTTCAAAGCTGTCAGACAGGGACATTTAAGTCTGCAGAGGTTACTGCTGTCTTTTTGTTTGTCTGTGCCTTGCCCCCAGAGGTGGAGCCTACAGAGGCAGGCAGGCCTCCTTGAGCTGTGGTGGGCTCCACCCAGTTCGAGCTTCCCGGCTGCTTTGTTTACCTAATCAAGCCTGGGCAATGGCGGGCGCCCCCCCCCCAGCCTCGCTGCCGCCTTGCAGTTTGATCTGAGACTGCTGTGCTAGGAATCAGCGAGACTCCGTGGGCGCAGGACCCTCCGAGCCAGGTGCGGGATATAATCCCGTGGGGCGCCGTTTTTTAAGCCGGTCCGAGAAGCGCAATATTCGGGTGGGAGTGACTCGATTTTCCAGGTGCGTCCGTCACCCCTTTCTTTGACTCGGAAAGGGAACTCCCTGACCCCTTGCGCTTCCCAAGTGAGGCAATGCCTCGCCCTGCTTCGACTCGCGCACCCACTGACCTGCGCCCACTGTCTGGCACTCCCTAGTGAGATGAACCCGGTACCTCAGATGGAAATGCAGAAATCCCCCGTCTTCTGCGTCGCTCACGCTGGGAGCTGTAGACCCGGAGCTGTTCCTATTCGGCCATCTTGGCTCTTCCCGCTACAAGTTTCTTCTGTACATAGGAAAACAAGCCTTTGCGTTTCTGGTATAAGAATTTAAATTAAAAGAGGAATGAAACTGTTTTCTATCCACAATATGTATGAGGATGTTTTTTATACTGCTGCTTGAAGTTTAAGTTGCTGATTCCTTTTTAAATAGATAATTTGGTGGTAAGTCCTATATTTTAAAAATGTGTATGCCCGTTACCCTTCAATTCCATTATACTAAAATACCCTTGGGAAATAGAGATACATGCACTTTGTTTTTCACAGCACTTATTTTAAAAAGAACCCATAGAATGGATCTTATACGTAAATTTCAGTTGCATCCATAGGATGCAATAATACGTGACCATCGAAGGTCACAATAGATATAGAAGTACGTTGATGTGTGAAGATGTATTTTGTTATAGCCAGCGAGGAAAAAAGAATCAGTTTGATTATACATTTACCAAACATCAAGAATTTAATATGGTAGCTTTTATTTCAGTATTAAAATAGCAATTTTATTTATTACTTTTTTATATACAGAATTCGACACCAAATTTTGGAACTTAAAAAGAAGATTCTTAAAACTTACAATCCAGGTAAGACTTCTGATAGTGAATTTCTCATTTCTCGTGGTGGTCCTACTCTTGGTTTAAAAAAATTAAGATGTAAGATTAAGGTAGTTTTGAAGGAAAAGAAAAGTTTAAAAAGATGTGTAAATTGCATGTATATATACATATATACATACGTGTAAATTAGTTTCTTAATTTAACTTCTTTAGTTTGGAATTAAGAGTTATTTAAGAAGGTAGTTGTAGCTAATTTATAATCTCAAACAGTATTATCTGAAAAAAAATCATTTACTTAATTATGATCCCGAAAATCCTATATAATATTTATGTTTTCTCTATAGTCACATTGTAACAAATTGGACTTGTTATACATATGGCTCTTCTAGTTCATTTTTATAATAAGTTGTTTACTTTTATAATAAATTGTTTCTATTTAGTAAATACATAATTACAGTTGACCCATGAATAATGTGGGGGTTAGGGGCTCTGATTCCAGTGCAGCTGAAAATCTAAGTATAAGTTTTGATTTTCCCAATTTAGCTACTAATAGCCCACTATCGACTGGAAGCCTTCCTGATAACATAAACGGTCGATTAACACCTATTTTATTTGTGCTGCATTATTATATACTGTGTTCTTACAATAAAGTAAGCTAGACAAGTGAAGCTGTTCGAAAGAAAATCTGCAGGAAAAATATATTGACTTTTCATAAAGCGTAAATGGATCCTCACAAAGGTCTTCATCTTTATCATCTTCAGGTTGTTTAGGCTGAGAAGGAAGAGAGGTTGGTCTTGCTGTCTCTGGGTTGCAGAGGCAGAAGAAAATCTGCATATAAATGAACTCCTGCAATTCAAACCCTTGCTGTTCAAGGGTGAACTGTATTACCTGTTAATTTGTGTCACTAAGAAAGTATCTTTAGAACTGGGAACTCAACAATCCCTTTCTCGTAGAATAAATAAATGGCAGTAAGAACTGTAAAAGTGAACCAGTGTGCACCCATACGAATAGGAGATTATTTTTTGAAGATACCTACTGAGTGCAGAAGACAGAAAAGCAATTCCTTTGTGAGAAGCACAAGTTATGTTACATATTCTTACATAAGCAAAATGGTTTTATCTGTCATAGTTTACACACACACGTGCACATAGACACATGTGCGTTCAGGTGCACACACACACACACGCACACAAAGTTAAAAGTCCTGCTGATTCTTAATGACCAAATCCACTGCTTGCAAGGAGTAGTGGATAACACAGCCTACAGCTTGGATGCAATTCTTTTGGCTTTTTGACTTGTTCTGTGATGAACTGCCTTGAATGGGTCAACCATGTTTTAGTCTTATGAGAAATGAAAAGATTAGGGGCAAGTAAAAGGAACTCTATGATCAGTAGTTATACTATATTCAATGGTTATGCTTTTTTCCAGTTATACAAGTTACTTGAATGATGCACAATTAATTTATTATCATTATTATAAGAGATGGGCTCTCTCTCTGTTGCCCAGGCTAGAATATGGTGTCTATTCAGTGGTACAGTCATAGCTCACTGTAGCCTGGAACTTCTGGGCTCAAGCAGTCGTCCCAGCTCATCCTCCTGAGTAGCTGGAATTGTAGCCATGTGTAGTTACATCTAGCTGGATACACAATCATTTATTTATTTATTTATTCATTCATTTTTATTATTATTATTTTTTGAGACAGGTCTCCCTCTGTTGCCAGTACTGGAGTGCAGTGGTGGGATCTATCTTGGCTCCCTGCAACTTCTGCATTCTGGCCTTAAATGATTCTTTCACCTCAGCCTCCCAAGTAGCTGGGACTACAGGCATGCACCACCACGCTTGGCTAATTTTCCTTTTAAGGTTTTTTTTTTCCTCACTATATTGCCCAGGCTGGTCTGGAAGTCTGGAACTTCTGGGCTCAAGTGATCCTCCTGCTTCGGCCTCCCAAAATGCTAGGATTTTACGGATGTGAGCCACCACACCTGGCCTGCACAATTATTATAAAAAGGAATTAAGCCCAGTTGAGTTGCAGAAAATTGACCACCTTTTCATTTTTTTTTCTTGAAACATTCATATTGTAGAACATATTGTCAATCATCAAGATTCCCTATTTTTTATTCTGGTAAAACTAGGATTGCTGCTTATTTCCCATTATTTTCTAACAATTGCTTCACTTATTTCTTTTATGGCTTTAATCAGTTGAATATAGAAATACAAGAACCTCCAAGTCAAATATCAAGGAAAGAAAAGAAAAACAGATTAGGGAAAGCTATTCTGTGAAATAACCACCTGATTATAGTCACGTACATCATGTCAACTTAATAAAAACCCTATATAATGCATTTGTGACAAGGGTTCCCAAGACCACCCCCAGGTTTGGTGATTCACTAGAAGGACTCACAGGATTCAGCAAATAATCATATTCAGATCTTTAATTGATTACAATGAAAGGGTACAAGCAAAATGAGAGGGAAAAGGTGCATGTGGTGGTCAAGTCTGGAGGCAACCAGGCACAAGCTTCCAGAAGTTCTCTCCTGTGGAGTTCCCAGGATCTGCTTAATTCTCCCAGCCTCACATTTTGACAACCCATGTGCAGTGATGTCTACCAGTCCCAGAATCTCATTAGAGACTCGGTACCCAAGTGTTTTTTATGGAGGTTACTCTCCCTCACATGTACCCACATTCCGACTCTCAGAAGGAAAGCAGCTGCTCAGAAGTAACCGCATTGTTTCTATCAACACTTTAGACACAGTGACCAGTCTTAGGGCATGGTGGGAACCCTCCCAATTCCAATTTCCTAAACAACAGCCAAGGGCCAGGCTTGCATGCGGGTCTTTCTAAGGACGGCAGTCTCTCGCCTGCTATATGAAATCTTTCCTGCACAACAGTTTTAGCCCCAACTTAACTTTTGGTGCTGTTTTAAAATTTCATTTTAACAGCAAATAATATTATAAGATAAGGTAACCTGGTACTAGTTTCTGTTGCATGATCCATCCTGTGTTGCAATGCTGGCTACCTTTTTGACTTCTGGTGACTCACAGGTATTTGAATGGAAGTTACCATAGCAATATTAAGCAATTATAATCTGTCCTTCTTATCTCTTTAACCTTTCAGTGAAAGTGTTAAATTGAATAAGCATAATAATTTCTGAGTTAAAATTAGAATAAAAATGGTCTTTTATTTTGATTATGTGAATCTAGTTTTCATGTCGTGCTAAATCCCTGTTTAGAGTTAGGAAATAAGATATTCAATCATTTTATCAATATTTTCTTGCCTAAGCTTGCAATTGAATTTATTTGTTTTATGCATTTTCTATACTGCGATTTGAGAAATCATGCCCACATGCTGTTACTTTGGTCTTTAATGATCTCCAATTTTTAGGGTTACCACTGTGTCCTGCTTAAATATATCATAACAGATTCAGTGAATATCTTTTATTTTTTATTTTTGTTCTGGAAATCCTGGGATGCATAGACAGTGAATATGTTTTTTAAATCAATAACTCTATTTCTTATAGCAGTTTTAGGTTCACAGCAAAATCGGAGGAAGGTACAGAGATTTCTCCTCTGTTCCATGCCTCCCACACATGCACGGCCTCCCCCATGATTAGTATTTTCCACCAGAGTGGTACATTTGTTACAACTGATGATCCTACATTGACACATTATAATCACTCAAAGTTCATAGCTGACATCAGGCTCCATTCTTAATACTGTACATTCTGTGAATTTGGACAAATGTATAATGACATGTATCTATTTATTATAGATAGAACAGTTTCACTGCCCTAAAAATGCTCTATTCTATGCCTGTTCATCTCTCCCTTTCTCCCCAGCAGCTGCTGGAAACCACTGATGTTTTATCTGTCTTCATAGTTTTACTTTTTTCAGGAGAGTCATGTAGTTGAAATAATACAGTGGCTATCTTTTTGAATAGTTAAAAAAGTAAAGTTCCATGGTAATTGAATGTAGTCATTTAAGATGTTCTTTGTCCTTTTGTTTTTCTTTAGCTTCTTTGTCATTGTAAGGTCTGATGACATATGCTTTACATACTTAGGAAACATGATTTGTATAGGCCTTTGCCACATAATGGAAAGGGTTGAGGAAAATGACACCATGCAATACCACACAGCACAAACTGGAGCATCTTGCTCCAGTGAGGTGGGTCCAGATAGACTCCCTAGCAATGGAAGGGGAGAAGCTCAAGAGGTTGTACTTTAAAAAACTGGAATCACAAAGTCTTTCATACTTACCTTGGGTTGGAAATAAGACCAGGCAGTGAATGTTATAGGTAAATACATATGTTCCTCACTGATCCTCTTCCTTTGAGGGATGAGTTTGAAAACAGTCTGTGTTATGATGACATGACTCACCTGCAACTAGATTCTGTGTCGTGAGGGACGGCAGTTTTGCTTTATGTGAGGTGGAAAAGAATTTTTTTCTCCTACTAGGGAAAGGGGCAAGCATTGGAACATTCTGGCAGCAAGAGGGCATTGATAGTTTTCTTTCTGTATATTTTTCACATCATATAGTACTGCCTGGCAGCCTGGCACACCTCGCCGGTGTTTCTTAAGCTTCTCTCTGAATGTGAGGCGTGGTTCCGAGTGGATAAGCTCTTAAAGGAGTGATCTTTCCAGTGGTTCTTTCCGTGGGAGGTAAAATGGCAGGTGAATTTGGGCCTTGTTATACGTGGGGCAGAGTATATAGCTACAACTAAGGAAACCACCCAGCACCTTCCCCAGAAGAGTAGTATCCAGAGTAACACGTTGAGCTCTCTTGAGCTCTTCTCCACTGGCAGCTGGAAAGCTTTTGCAAGGATCCCTGTTGCTGGTCTGATTCCTACGTTCTGCTGGCTTCTGGTGATAGGGTGTTTTATTCTAAACCGAAAAGTTTTAACTGAAGAGCTAGAGAGGCTGTGTTGTGTTACAACAAAATAAGTGCAGTAGTTCCCCGTTAACTATGGGGGATAACATTCTAAGACACCCCCAGTGAATGCCTGAGACCACAAATAGTACTGAATCACCCACTGGTTTTTCCGACACATACATAACCATGATAATATTTAATGTATAAATTAGGCACAGTAAGAAACGAACAATAAAATAACAAATTATACTGTAATAAAAGTTACTTGAATGTGGTCTCTTGAAATATATTGTACGGTTCTCACCCTTTTTTTTTTTTTTTGGGACGGAGTCTCGCTCTGTCGCCCAGGCTGGAGTGCAATGCTGTGATCTCGGCTCGCTGCAAGCTCTGCCTCCTGGGTTCACACCATTCTGCTGCCTCAGCCTCCGGAGTAGCTGGGACTACAGGCGCCCGCCACAAAGCCCGGCTAATTTTTTTTTTTTTCGGATTTCTTTAGTAGAGATGGGGTTTCACCGTGTTAGCCAGGATGGTCTTGATCTCCTGACCTCGTGATCTGCCCGCCTCGGCCTCCCAAATTGCTGGGATTACAGGTGTGAGCCACTGCACCCGGCTGGTTCTCACCCTTTTTCTTGTGATGATGTGAAGTGATACAATGCCCGTGTAATGAGATGAACTGAGGTGAATGACGTGATCCTAGATCGTCAGGCCTTGATGTTGGCGGCGGGCTACAGGAGGAGACCGTGTTGATGACTCACGGGTGGACAGCATGTGCGGTGTGGGTGCGCTGCAGGACGATTCACATCCTGGGCTGGATAGAGGGTGCTGACGGTTTCACTGTGCTTCTCGGAATGGCACACTAAAACTTATGACCTCTTTATTTCTGGAGTTTTCCGTGTATATTTTTGGAATACAGTTGACTATTAGTAACTGTAACCACAGAAATCAAAACTGCAGATGTAAAATCTCTGGATCTTAACTCATTTGTTGGGTACAATTCTTAAAATCCTTAGGATTTCCAAAGTGATGTTTTTTTGTATGCTAATGATCCATGGCTGGAAACCCCTAGGTAGCTTCAGGATGGGAACTGGTCACCATCCTGAAGACGTGATTGATTAGAGTGTTGAGATCTTCTGTCTCATTCAGGAGACTCTGGAGAGGAGAGAAGAGCTGAAGGTTGTCAGTCACCAAAGGCCAGTGATTAATCAGTGATGCCAATATAATGAAGCTTTCATCAAGACCCAAAGTGACTGGGCTTGGAGAGCTTCCAGATGGCTGAATGCATGGAGGCTCCTACAGGGTGGTGTGTCCTGGGAGGGCATGGAATCTCCGTGCCACCTCCCCCATACTTTGCACTATGCATCTCTTCATCTGTATCTTTTGTAATGTCATTCATAGAAAACTGGTAAATGTGTTTCCCTGAGTACTTTGAGCTACTCCAGCAATTCAATTTAACCCAAAGAGGGAGTCCTGGGAACCCCAATTTGAAGACAGTTGGCCAGAAGTTCTGGAGTTTCAGACCTACGACTGATGTAGGGAGGCAGTTTCATGGGACTGAGCCCTTTACCTGTGCAATCTGATGCTATCTGCAGATAGAGTGTGAGAATTGACTTAGAGGATGCCCAGTTTGTGTCATCTGCAGAAATGATTGCTTACTTGTTGGTGGAGAAAAACCCTCCACACGTTTCGTCACAGGAGACTTCTTTGTTGATGATTGTTGCTGTGACGTGACAGCAGAGAAAAACAGGTCAAAGGTGTCTTTTCCACACATCCAGTGGACAAGGGGTACTACTGTATACTCTGTTTGAACTGCCCGTCATGTTTTGGTCCTGAAATCATGCTCTTTGACACTGTTCATTCATCACACCTGTTCTGCTAACAATACCATTTTTAGTCAATCTCACAGGGTTTGGCTAGGATAACTTGTATACTGCGGTTCACTTGTAGATATCAAATTTTATAAATGTATTCTTCTTTGCATTTAATAAATACAAAGTAAGGGAAGTAAGAGTTCTTACTGCATTAATTATCTACTAATAGGTATAATTAATATTAATTCTAATAAGGTCCCGGTTATGCTCCCAAAGGAATGCTTTATAACAAAGCATCAGTCCTATGCTTTAAAAAAAGAAAAGAAAAGAAAAGAAAAAAACATGGTCTGAAGTCTGCACACAAGTGTGCATAACTTTTTTGTGAAGGTAGAGTCTTGCTGTTTCCCAAGCTGGCCTCAAACTTCTGGGTTCCTCAAGTGATCCTCCTGCCTCAGCCTCCCAAGTAGTTGGGAATACAGGCATGTATCACTGTGCCTTCTTATGCTTTTAATATTCTATACAATTATTATTGATTTATAATGCAGTATACCTTTTTCTTTAATAGATTCTGGGAGTTCTGATGAATATACAGTCAGGTAGGATTTTACAGATTTAAAAAATTATGTTAACTAAGGAAATCTAGATGGAAGAGATTCATATCTGTTGAGTATTGTATTCTGGGCTAAACCCCTATTGTGTGCTATGCATTTATCATCCCATAAAGCCATCGCAACATCTGTGTTCTTATAACCTACTGTTTATTACATAGGCAACTGTGGTTTAGAGGTTGATTAATTGGCTCATGACCCCGTAGTTAACAAAGTAGCTGACCCACAGTTAAACCATCAGCCTGTCTGGCTTCCAGATCCCTTATCTTGCTCCTCAGCATAGATTGATAGAAATCTGTGCAGCACTTGGATCAAGGTATACGTCTGAATCAGATTAATTTAGACAGTCAAATCTAGTTGTATGTTAACTCTCATTTAAGGTTATTGTTAGAAATGTGGTTAGTCCAGAGTTTCTCCTAATAAATTTGACAGTTTCAGTGGTAGCCAATATCTTATTTTACCATCAAAGGCTTTAGGGCAAAGTAAAGGTTTGGCCATAGGATTATAATTTTACAAAAGCAAGATTAGACAAGTCTCAGAAATTATTTGACTTCCCAGTTTGGTTTTCCCTTTAGGCTAGTACTTCTGCTTACTTCCATAATACTTTTTTTTAGACTTTTTCCTTTTTCCATGACATTTCTATAATCCTGTCTTGATGTTGTAAAACTTTCTTCTCTGCTTTTCTTGGTCTTTCTTTTGTTATATTATTTTTTCAAAATCTGCTGACTATGTATTCCCAGTTTTCTTATAGACAGAATCAACAGCACATAGAATTACAGAATTTTAAGGAATCATAGGACAAATTAAAATAACCTCTAGTACTTTAACCTGTGTTAAACATTCGGTCAAGTGTTTCTCTAGATAGAGAACGTGAGACTCAAAGAGATCAGGATAGTTTTTTTATATATAGGAAGTGGCAGAAAGGAGATTTCAGCTCATTTTAAAGCTCAGTACTTGTCTTTTTTTTTTTTTATCCTATTGGCATGTTTTTCTGTTTGTCTTTTGTTTTGTTTTGTTTTTTTGAGACAGTCTCTCTCTGCTGCCCAGGCTGGAGTGCAGTGGCACAGTCTTGGCTCAATGCAACCTCTGCCGCCCGAGTTCAAGCGACTCTCCTGCCTCAGCCTCCTGAGTAGCTGGGATTACATGCACTTGCCACTACACCCGGGTAGTATTTGTATTTTAAGTAGAGGTGGGGTTTCAGCATCTTGGCCACGCTGGCCTTGAACTTCAGACCTCGATCCACTCGTCTCCACCACCCAAAGTGCTGAGATCACAGGCAAGAGCCACGACGCCCGGTTTGGCATGTGTTTTAATAATACAAAGTAGGGCGGGGCACAGTGGCTCACAACTGTAGGTCCTCATTTGCATGAGCTAAGTTTTTCATAGCAATCAAAAGCAAAGCAAGCCCAGGTGTTCGCCATTCTCCTTAATGGCATCAAGCCCAGGATTTGAGAGCCATTTTCATTGGCCCCAGACGACCTGTTCATACCTGTCTTCATCGGGCCCAGCTCGGGGCTTCGAAGCTGGCTTCATCCAGGCCTGCAAAGGTGTTCACAGTGGGCCTCATCTAAGCCAGCCAAGGTGTGTTCTCTTACCATCCACACGATAGCCAGCCCAGATGTCCATAGCCATCCTCATCGAGGCCAGCCAGTTTGTTCACACTCGTGCTTATTGGGGCCAGCCACCTTCATAGAGCTCATCTCAGGTATTTACAGGTATCCTCACTGGGGCCAGCCCATGTGTCCACAGCTGTCCTCAGTGGGCATAGCCCGGGTGTTCATAGTTTTCCTCACTGGACTTAATCCAGGTGTTCCGAGCAATTCACATGGTCCCAGGCCAGGTGTTGACAGGTGTCCTCAATGGGGACGGCCCAGATGTTCACCGTTGTCTTAATTAGGCCAAGTGCAGATGCCCATAGCTGCCTCACAGGGCTCAGCCAAAAGGAACAAGGCTGTTCTCCTGAGCCCACATCAGGTATTTATAGCTTTCCACATTGGGGTCAGCCCAGGTGTTGGTAGCCATGCATTCTGGGCCAATCCGTTATTCCAAGCTGTTTCCTTGGGCCCAGCCCAGGTGTCCACAGCCATCCTCATTGGTCCAGCACAGGTGTTCAGAGCTATCCTCCTTGGCCCCAGGCCAGATGTTGACACTCGATCTGACTGGGCCCAGACCGGGTATGCAAAGCTGTCTTAACTAGGAGCAGCCCATGCTTTCACAGCGGTCTTCACTGGTGTCAGCCAGGTTTCTCAGAACTGTCACTTGGCCGAACCTTGGTGTACATTGCCATCCCCATGGAGCACAGCTCAGGTATCCATAGCCGTCCTCACTGGGGCCAGCTGAGGTGTTCCCAGCCATCGTCATTTGTCTCAGTGCAGGGGTTCACAGCTGTCCTCATTGGCTGAGCCTAGTTGTTCCTTGCAATCATTACTTGAGCAAGACCAGGTGTTCATGGCTGTTCTAACTGGGGGCGAGCCCAGAAGTTAATAGTGCTCCTCATCTGGGCCAGCCCAGGCATTCACAGCCATCCTCATCATGATCAGTTTCAGTGTTCAAAGCTGTCCTCCTGAGGCCAGCCTGGTTGTTCACTGCTGCTTTTACTGGGCCCAGCCCAGGTTTTCCCAGCTTCCCTCACTGGGGCTAGCGCAGGTGTTCACAGCTTTCCTCATTGGGCCCAGGCCATGGGTTCATAGCCATCTTCATCAGGCAAAGCCAAGGTGTTCACAGCCATTTTTTCCGGGTCCAGCCGAAGTCGCCCTCACTTGGGCCCAGCCCAGGTGTTAATAGTCGTCATCAGTGGGATTAGCCCAGTTGTTCACAGCATCTTTCTAGGGCTGAGTTTAGGTGTCAAGAGCCATTCATCTTGGGCCCAGCCAGCTGTTCATAGGCATCCTCATGGGGACAGGCCCAAGTGCTCACAGTGGCTCTCACTGAAACCAGGGCAGGTGTTTTTGGCTGTCTTCATTGGGCCCAGCCTAGACATTCATAGCTGTGCTCAAGGCGACCAGCCACGATGTTAACAGCTGTCTTCAGGGCAATCGTCCCCGGTGCCACAGCTGTCCTTATTGGCTTAGCCCAAGTGTTCTCAGCTGCTCTCGTTGGACCCAGGCCAGGTGTTCACAGCTGTCCTCACTGGCCCAGCCCAGGTTTCCATAGCCACCCTCACTGGGCCCAGCTCAGGGCTTCACAGCTGTTTACTCTGGGCCAAGTCCAAACACTCCAAGCTGTCCTTAGAGGGCCCAGCCAAGGCGTTCACAGCCGTCCTCATTGGTAGCTAGCCCAGCTGTTAGTCCTTGTCCTCAGTGGGCCAGACCAGTGTTCACAGACATCCTTATTGGGCCAGCCCAGGAGTTCCATGCTGACCTCGCTGGGCCCTGCCTAGCCCTTCATAGCTGTCCTCACTGGGCCCAGGCCAGGTGTTTGCAGCCATCCCCATCAAGGTCAGCCCAGGGGTTCACAGCCTTCCTTGTTTGTATGAACTCAGTTTATTATAGCAACAGTTTTTGATGGCTGTCAATATCAAGGCAAGCCCAGGAGTTCACGCTACCCCTCAGTAACATCAAGCCCAGGATTAAGAGCCATTTTCACTGGCCCCAGGCCACCTGTTCATAGCTGTCTTCATTGTATCCAGCCCAGGGCTTCCCAGCTGTCTTCATCCAGGCCTGCGTGGGTGTTCACAGTGGTCCTCATCTAAGCCAGCCAAGAAGATCCCTGTCATCCTCGTGACAGCCAGCCCAGATGTCCCTAGCCGTCCTCATCAAGGCCAGCCAGTTTGCTTACACGTGTGCTAATTGGAGCCAGCCACCCTCATAGAGGCCATCCCAGGTACCGACAGCCATCCACGCTGGGCCCAGCCCAGGTGTCCACACCTGTCCCCATTGAGCCTAGCCCTGGTGTTCATGGCTTTTGTCACAGGACTTCTCCCAGTTGTTTCCAGCAGTTTCCATGGTCCCAGGCCATGGTTTCACAGACATCCTCAATGGGGACAGCCCATCTGTTCACCGTTGTCTTAATTAGGCCCAGTGCAGATGTTCACACGTGTCTTCCTTTGGCTCAGCCAAAATGAACAGAACTCCTGAGCGCATACCAGCGGTTTCTAGCTGTCCACATTGGGGCCAGCCCAGGTGTTCGTAGCCCTACGTTCTGGGCCCATCCCAGTTATTCCAAGCTGTCCTCTTGGGCCTAGCCCAGGTGTCCACAGCCATCCTCCTTGGCCCCAGGCCACATGTTCACATGCCATCTCACTGGGCCCAGAGCAGCTATGGAAATTTTTGCTCTTGAAGTTGAGGTCTGTTTTAATTGAGGTTTCTGAGGTTGTATAGCAGTGTGCAGATGCAGGTGACTTGTGCCCCAGCACTGGGCTGCCTGGCTGTGCCCTGGGCTTGTGTGACCTTCAGTCTGTGCTGGGCTGGAATCTGCTCTAGAGGTTTCCAGATTTCTTTTTACCCTCCACCCCAACAGACCCTCAGGCCTTTTTGTGCTCACTTCCCAAGCTCCCCTTGGACTCTGCTCCGGAGTCCATGTCAGCCCCGCCTGGGACCTTGACTGCCACGTCACCCACATTGCTCCTCTCAGCCTGTGATGACGATATATCCAGACCCCTTTCTGCCCCAGAGCTGCAGTGGGTCTCAGAGGAGCCCAGCTTTACCCCACAGTCTACCCTGGGAAGGTGGAGACACATCTGATACTGTCACTGCAGGGGGTGCCCCATATGGCAGCTGCTCCGCCAGGGCTGCCCTGACCCATCCCCAGCTGTAAGTCCCATGTCACTGGTGTGCATAGGCACTCACCTCTTTAACTTTGTCACGTCCACATTCTTAAGTGTTTGGTGGCACCAGGACCCGGCAGGGCTGAGGGAAGGACCCCTCGAAGCTCAGTTAGTTCTCTATGTCCAGCAAGGATGAGTGTGAGGCCCCGAGCATCGAGCATCGGGAAAACCACGTCAGGTGTTCCTCCCAAGCAGGTGCCCATTGCAGTGCCTGCCCCTGCCGGAGGGCACTGCCTGAGCTAAATCCCCCGTCTCACCTTCCCAGACCTTCACCTGGTTTCAGGGCTCCTCAGCCACCCGCATATCGCTGAAATGTCAAAGAGCTTGTGAGGAAGCTTCTGGGGCACCTGCCTTCTAGAGGAGGCTGAGGGCAGCTGCGGATGGTTATTTATGGGGATGTTTTTGGCCTGGGCCACAAGCAGGTGGGTAAGTGGCACAGGGATGGCAGCTTAAGGTGCCCCGGCTTCTCTGCATGGCTGTCACTGAGCAGAGGAGTCCGGGCCTGCCAGCAGGTTCCATCCTAGCTTATTCTCTGTGTGTCCTCAGTTGGGGTACCTACCCTGTCTCTGCCTCAGTTTCCTCCTCTGTGAGACAGTGATCCTAACAGGCCCTACCTCTGACAGTGGTTTTGATGAAGTACGCGATGTGGGTGAAGCACCTGGAGCTGGCCCACTCACAAAGAACGCATCACGGACTCTCAAGGTTAATGTTGAAAAGGGGCTGGGGTGGGGCAAAAGCGGGCAGGCCATTTCAGCTCCAGGTGCCTGGGCTGACAGATTGGATTAAATTAGCATGTGCGTTGCTGAGTGCACAGGGGACAGTTGCCCAGGCCAGAGGCATCAGGGTCAAAGCTGGTGATGCCTTGGCCTCATCACCCCAGGCTAGGGCCAGTGCATGATGTAGTCGGCCAGGGGAGGGCTCTGGAGCCCTGCAGCCGAGGGGGCCTGGTGACCCTCACAAGGTCATTCACAGGCCACTAGGATGGCCTGCCCTTTTCCGGCCAGGTCTCACTCTAGGAAAAAAAAAATTGATTGTAACCTCGTTGGCAGTTTCCTTTGCATAGAAGTGGGAATTCGCTGCTAGCGAGGCTGGTGATGAACTCCGCCAAAGCTGGGAAATCTCGTTTGAGCAGGAGCGCCCATTATCTTGGCCAAGCTGCTGCAGCTGGGCTGAGCGGGTGTGGAAGTGTGGGTGGTAGTCGTGTAAGTTCTCCAGCCAAGCCCAAGTTCCTCTGCAGACCTGTGCATGACGGCATATCCAGATGATTCCAACCTCCTGCTGTGGATTCAGTCCCGCTTCATAAGACTTCTCTGCAGTCCCCAGACATCAACAAGGACCAATAAGCTATCTTTTCTGTGTCTTACCTGAATTCTTGTCCCTGTGAAGCATTAGCAAATTGAAATGTTTGTTTTCTACCAGCATTTGGGGGTATTAGTTTTTTTTATTTAAAAATAATGACAGTAAAGACATCAGGAATAACACACTTGTAGGACATTCACGAGGTACAGAAGAATGCACACCGAAATCTGGACTTGTCTTTTCCTCTTCTGTAGCCTGCCAGCTTCTGCCTCTGGAAGTAACAACTGTTAAGTTTCTGCACATCTTTCCAGATTTATTAATTGAACAATCATATAGCACTGACACCGTGACAAAGCTTTGTCAAAGGACTTTGGCTACCAGTGTAAAAGACTCATTTCTTTTCATTTACTGTGAACACTTAGGTGGCACCAGGAAGGAAAGCCTTATGCTCATTCCTTTTTATTCTTCCTAACATATTCTGTTTTTAAAAATGTCTTTTCCAGGGGCTGGGCACAGTGGCTCACGCCTGTAATACCAACACTTTGGGAGGCCGAGGCGGGTGGATCACTTGGTCAAGAGATCGACACCATCCTGGATAACACGGTGAAACCCTGTCTCTACTAAAAATACAAAAAATTAGCTGGGCACAGTGGCGGGCGCCTGTAGTCCCAGCTACTCGGTAGGCTGAGGCAGGAGAATGGCATGAACCTGGGAGGCAGAGGTTGCAGTGAGCCGAGATCGTGCCACTGCACTCCAGCCTGGGCGACAGAGCGAGACTCCATCTCAAAAAAAAAAAAAAAAAAAAAGTCTTTCCCAATTTGGCATTAAGAGATATAAATCTGTGGTCTAGTATTTTTTAATTGAGTTTTCTCACTCTCTCTCATATATGTGTATATATATATGTGCACACCTGCCCTACTTTCTATTCAGTTGTTGACAATTAAAATTCTCCATTTACACAGGTAATATGTGTTCCTTCCCAAATTCTGTTAACCACCCCTTCAATTAGATAATTCCTGAAAAAAATTGCAACATCTATGTTAATGCAATTTTTTTTGTTTTTTTTATTTTTTATTTTTTGTTTATTATACTATAAGTTTTAGGGTACATGTGCACAACGTGCAGGTTTGTTACATATGTATACATGTGCCATGTTGGTGTGCTGCACCCATTAACTTGTCATTTAACATTAGGTATATCTCCTAATGCTATCCCTCCCCCCACCCCCCACCCCACAACAGGCCCCGGTGTGTGATGCTCCCCTTCCTGTGTGCATGTGTTCTCATTGTTCAATTACCACCTGTGAGTGAGAACATGTGGTATTTGGTTTTTTGTCCTTGATATAGTTTGCTGAGAATGATGGTTTCCAGCTTCATCCATGTCCCTACAAAGGACATGAACTCATCATTTTTTATGGCTGCACAGTGTTCCATGGTGTATATGTGCCACATTTTCTTAATCCAGTCTATCATTGTTGGACATTTGGGTTGGTTCCAAGTCTTTGCTATTGTGAATAGTGCCACAATAAACATACGTGTGCATGTCTTTATAGCAGCATGATTTATAATCCTCTGGGTATATACCCAGTAATGGGATGGCTGGGTCAAATGGTATTTCTAGTTCTAGATCCCTGAGGAATCGCCACTCTCTCTTCCACAATGGTTGAACTAGTTTACAGTCCCACCAACAGTGTAAAAGTGTTCCTATTTCTCCACATCCTCTCCAGCACCTGTCGTTTCCTGACTTTTTAAAGATCACCATTCTAACTGGTGTGAGATGGTATGTCATTGTGGTTTTGATTTGCATTTCTCTGATGGCCAGTGATGATGAGCATTTTTTCATGTGTCTGTTGGCTGCATAAATGTCTTCTTTTGAGAAGTGTCTCTTCGTATCCTTTGCCCACTTCTTAATGGGGTTGTTTTTTCTTGTAAATTTGTTTGAGTTCTTTGTAGATTCTGGATATTAGCCCTTTATCAGATGAGTAGATTGCAAAAATTTTTCTCCCATTCTGTAGGTTGCCTGTTCACTCTGATGGTAGTTTCTTTTCTGTGCAGAAGCTCTTTAGTTTAATTAGATCCCATTTGTTAATTTTGGCTTTCATTGTCATTGCCTTTGGTGTTTTAAACATGAAGTCCTTGCCCATGCCTATGTCCTGAATGGTAATGCCTAGGTTTTCTTCTAGGGTTTTTATGGTTTAAGTCTAACATTTAAGTCTTTAATCCATCTTGAATTAATTTTTGTACAAGGTGTAAGGAAGGGATCTAGTTTCAGCTTTCTACATATGGCTAGCCAGTTTTCCCAGCACCATTTATTATATAGGGAATCCTTTCCCCATTTCTTGTTTTTGTCAGGTTTGTCAAAGATCAGATATTTGTAGATATGTGGCATTATTTCTGAGGGCTCTGTTCTGTTCCATTAGTCTATATCTCTGTTTTGGAACCAGTACCATGCTGTTTTGGTTACTGTAGCCTTGTAGTATAGTTTGAAGTCAGGTAGCATGATGCCTCCAGCTTTGTCCTTTTGGCTTAGGATTGACTTGGCAATCCAGGCTCTTTTTTGGTTCCATATGAACTTTAAAGTAGTTTTTTCCAATTCAGTGAAGAAAGTCATTGGTAGCTTGATGGGGATGGCATTGAATCTATAAATTACCTTGGGCAGTATGGCCATTTTCACAATATTGATTCTTTCTACCCATGAGCATGGAATGTTCTTCCATTTGTTTGTATCCTCTTTTATTTCATTGAGCAGTGGTTTGTAGTTCTCCTTGAAGAGATCCTTCACATCCCTTGGAAGTTGGATTCCTAGGTATTTTATTCCCTTTGAAGCAATTGTGAATGGGAGTTCACTCATGATTTGGCTCTCTGTTTGTCTGTTATTGGTGTATAAGAATGCTTGTGATTTTTGTACATTGATTTCGTATCCTGAGACTTTGCTGAAGTTGCTTATCAGCTTAAGGAGATTTTGGGCTGAGACAATGGGGTTTTCTAGATACACAATCATGTCATTTGCAAACAGGGACAATTTGACTTCCTCTTTTCCTAATTGAATACCCTTTATTTCCTTCTCCTGCCTGATTGCCCTGGCCAGAACTTCCAACACTATGTCGAAGAGGAGTGGTGAGAGAGGGCATCCCTATCTTGTGCCAGTTTTCAAAGGGAATGCTTCCAGTTTTTGCCCATTCAGTATGATATTGGCTGTGGGTTTGTCATACATAGCTCTTATTATTTTGAGATACGTCCCATGAATACCTAATTTATTGAGAGTTTTTAGCATGAAGGGCTGTTGAATTTTGTCAAAGGCCTTTTCTGCATCTATTGAGATAATCATGTGGTTTTTGTCTTTGGTTCTGTTTATATGCCGGATTACGTTTATTGATTTGCGTATGTTGAACCAGCCTTGCATCCCAGGGATGAAGCCCACTTGATCGTGTTGGATAAGCTTTTTGATGTGCTGCTGGATTCGGTTTGCCAGTATTTTATCGAGGATTTTTGCATCAATGTTCATCAGGGATATGGGTATAAAATTCTCTTTTTTTGTTGTGTCTCTGCCAGGCTTTGGTATCAGGATGATGCTGGCCTCATAAAATGAATTAGGGAGGATTCTCTCTATTTCTATTGATTGGAATAATTTCAGAAGGAATGGTACCAGCTCCTCCTTGTACCTCTGGTAGAATTGGGCTGTGAATCCATCTGGTCCTGGACTTTTTTTGGTTGGTAAGCTATTAATTATTGCCTCAATTTCAGAGCCTGTTATTGGTCTATTCAGAGATTCAACTTCCTCTTGGTTTAGTCTTGGGAAGGTGTATGTGTCGAGGAATTTATCCATTTCTTCTAGTTTTTCTAGTTTATTTGTGTAGAGGTGTTTATAGTATTCTCTGATGGTCATTTGTATTTCTGTGGGATCGGTGGTGATCTCCCCTTTATCATTTTTTATTGCCTCTATTTGATTCTTCTCTCTTTTCTTGTTAGTCTTGCTAGCAGTCTATCAATTTTGTTTTTGTTGATCTTTTCAAAAAACCAGCTCCTGGATTCATTGATTTTTTGAAGGGCTGTTTGTGTCTCTGTTTCCTTCAGTTCTGCTCTGATCTTAGTTATTTCTTGCTTCTGCTAGCTTTTGAATATGTTTGCTCTTGCTTCTGTAGTTCTTTTAATTGTGATGTTAGGGTGTTAATTTTAGATCTTTCCTGCTTTCTCTTGTGGGCATTTAGTGCTATAAATTTCCCTCTAACACACTGCTTTAAATGTGTCCCAGAGATTCTGGTATGTTGTGTCTTTGTTCTCGTTGGTTTCAAAGAAGATCTTTATTTCTGCCTTCATTTTGTTATGTAGCCAGTAGTCATTCAGGAGCAGGTTGTTCAGTTTCCATGTAGTTGAGTGGTTTTGAGTGAGTTTCTTAATCCTGAGTTCTAGTTTGATTGCACTGTGGTCTGAGAGACAGTTTGTTATAACTTCTGTTCTTTTACATTTGCTGAGGAGAGCTTTACTTCCAACTATGTGGTCAATTTTGGAATAAGTGCGATGTGGTTCTGAGAAGAACGTATATTCTGTTGATTTGGGGTGGAGAGTTCTGTAGATGTCTATTAGGTCTGCTTGGTGCAGAGCTGAGTTCAATTCCTGGATATCCTTGTTAACTTTCTGTCTCGTTGATCTGTCTAATGTTGACAGTGGGGTGTTAAAGTCCCCCATTATTAATGTGTGGGAGTCTAAGTCTCTTTGTAGGTCTCTAAGGACTTGCTTTATGAATCTGGGTGCTCCTGTATTGGGTGCATATATATTTAGGACAGTTAGCTGTTCTTGTTGAATTGATCCCTTTACCATTATGTAATGGCCTTCTTTGTCTATTTTGATCTTTCTTGGTTTAAAGTCTGTTTTACCAGAGATTAGGATTGCAACCCCTGCCTTTTTTTGTTTTCCATTTGCTTGGTAGATCTTCCTCCATCCCTTTATTCTGAGCCTATGTGTGTCTCTGCACATGAGATGGGTTTCCTGAATATAGCACACTGATGGGTCTTGGCTCTTTATCCAATTTGCCAGTCTGTGTCTTTTAATTGGAGCATTTAGCCCATTTACATTTAAGGTTAATATTGTTATGTGTGAATTTGATCCTGTCATTATGATGTTAGCTGGTTATTTTGCTCGTTAGTTGACGCAGTTTCTTCCTGGCCTTGATGGTCTTTACAATTTGGCATGGTTTTTCAGTGGCTGGTACCGGTTGTTCCTTTCCATGTTTAGTGCTTCCTTCAGGAGCTCTTGTAGGGCAGGCCTGGTGGTGACAAAATCTCTCAGCATTTGCTTGTCTGTAAAGGATTTTATTTCTCCTTCACTTATGAAGCTTCGTTTGGCTGGATATGAAATTCTGGGTTGAAAATTCTTTTCTTTAAGAATGTTGAATATTGGCCCCCACTCTCTTCTGGCTTGTAGAGTTTATGCCGAGAGATCAGCTGTTAGTCTGATGGGCTTCCCTTTGTGGGTAACCCGACCTTTCTCTCTGGCTGCCCTTAACATTTTTTCCTTCATTTCAGCTTTGGTGAATCTGACAATTATGTGTCTTGGAGTTGCTCTTCTCGAGGAGTATCTTTGTGGCGTTCTCTGTATTTCCTGAATCTGAACGTTGGCCTGCCTTGCTAGATTGGGGAAGTTCTCCTGGATAATATCCTGAAGAGTGTTTTCCAACTTGGTTCCATTCTCCCCGTCACTTTCAGGTACACCAATCAGACATAGATTTGGTGTTTTCACATAGTCCCATATTTCTTGGAGGCTTTGTTTGTTTCTTTTTATTCTTTTTTCTCTAAACTTCTCTTCTCGCTTCATTTCATTCATTTGATCTTCCATCACTGATACCCTTTCTTCCAGTTGATCGAATCGGCTACTGAGGCTTGTGCATTTGTCACATAGTTCTCATGCCATGGTTTTCAGCTCCATCAGGTCATTTAAGGACTTCTCTGCATTGGTTATTCTAGTTAGCCATTCATTTAATCTTTTTTCAAGGTTTTTAACTTCTTTGCCATTGGTTTGAACTTCCTGCTTTAGCTCGGAGAAGTTTGATCATCTGAATCCTTCTCCTCTACTTGTCAAAGTCATCCTCCATCCAGCTTTGTCCCGTTACTGGTGAGGAGCTGCGTTCCTTTGGAGGAGGAGAGGCACTCTGATTTTTAGAATTTTGAGTTTTTCTGCTCTGTCTTTCCCCATCTTTGTGGTTTTATCTACCCTTGGTCTTTGATGATGGTGAGATACAGATGGGGTTTTGGTGTGGATGTCCTTTCTCTGTTTGTTAGTTATCCTTCTAACAGCCAGGACCCTCAGCTGCAGGTCTGTTGGAGTTTGCTGGAGGTCCACTCCGGACCTTGTTTGCCTGGGTGTCAGCAGTGGAGGCTGCAGAACAGCGAATATTGAGGAACAGCAAATGATGCTGCCTGATTGTTCCTCTGGAAGTTTTGTGTGAGAGGAGTAGCCGGCCATGTGAGGTGTCAGTCTGCCCCTACTGGGTGGTGCCTCCCAGTTAGGCTACTTGGGGGTCAGGGACCCACTTGAGGAGGCAGTCTGTCCGTTCTCAGATCTCAAATTGTGTGCTGGGAGAACCACTACTCTCTTCAAAGCTGTCAGACAGGGACATTTAAGTCTGCAGAGGTTTCTGTTGCCTTTTGTTTGGCTATGCCCTGCCCCCAGAGGTGGAGTCTACAGAGGCAGGCAGGCCTCCTTGAGCTGCGGTGGGCTCCACCCAGTTAGAGCTTCCCAGCCACTTTGTTTACCTACTCAAGCCTGGGCAATGGCAGGCGCACCTCCCCCAGCCTTGCTGCAGCCTTGCAGTTTGATCTCAGACTGCTGTGCTAGCAATGAGCGAGGCTCCATGGGCGTAGGACCCTCCGAGCCAGGTGCAGGATATAATCTCCTGGTGTGCCGTTGGCTAAGACCATTGGAAAAGCGCAGTATTAGGGTGGGAGTGACCTGATTTTCCAGGTGCCATCTGTCATCCCTTTCCTTGGCTAGGGGAGGGAATTCCCTGACCCTTTGCACTTCCTGGGTGAGGCAATGCCTTGCCCTGCTTCGGCTCACACTCGGTGCGCTGCACCCACTGTCCTGCACCCACTGTCCGACAATCCCCAATGAGATGAACCCGGTACCTCAGTTGGAAATGCGGAAATCATTCGTATTCTGCATCGCTCACGCTGGGAGCTGCAGACTGGAGCTGTTCCTATTCGGCCATCTTGGCTCCACCCCCTATTAATGTAGTTTTTGTGCTTCATTAATGACCCATTTGATTTAATAGTTCTTAAAACTTAAAACTTGTGATGAATCAACAGTGATGGAAAGTTGTACTGAATCATATCTTTTTTAATTACTATGAATTATATTGTTAGAGATTGGCTTTAAAATTGAAGTTACACTAATGCATTTTAAATGTAATTTGGAGCTAGTTTAGAATTGTTGAAGCTAGGACTCTCTGGTGACTCAGGAATAGTAGAAATTGGTAGGGAAGGCATTTCACATCAAGCCTGGAATCTCCCTTTGTTCTCAATGTATTAGCTTTTCTTATCTTTACCCTGAAATTTTCACTATCAAATATATTTGAGAGGCAAATCTTTTTCCTCCTTTAATGTTTGTTGCATACACATAGAATAATACTGTGTGTCTGAGATTCAGTTTTTGAAATGAAACACGGAGTCTAAGTGACCCCTTGTCGATGTGACAATGGACTGGTCTAGATCACAGCAGTTGGGCCCCATATTGTGACATGGATGCTTGCGAAAATTCTACTGTGACCTGTTGCTGAGGTGATCTGATGATATAGGTCTTGCCTTTCATTTTAACTGCCATTCTGGCAACTGAACGTTGGCAGTAAACGCAGCTTAGTTGTCTCAGAGGACTCACAATGGGATGTGTTTATAGTTGTTTCCTCGAAGGTATGTATGTTCATTTCCATCTTCTGACTGCAATTTCTTCAGATGAGCCAGTTTTCCTGTACGTTAAATGTCATTCTGATTGTTTTTTATTTCCCCAGCTCCTATTTGTCTACAGATTTATAAATATGTTTCAGAGTTTTATTACTCAATTTGTGTTTTTTTATTCTTCTATCAAGATTTTTGCCTCAAATACTTTTCTCTAGAAAATACACTGTTTCCAATGCCAATTTTTTTTTTTTTTTTTTTTTTTTTTGGAAGAGTCTTGCTCTGTTGCCTAGGCTAGAATGCAGTGGTGTGATAATGGCTCACAGCAACCTCCACCTCCCAGGTTTAAGCAATTCTCCTGCCTCAGCCTCCTGAGTAGCTGGGATTACAGGCATCCGCCACCACGCCTGGCTAATTTTCGTATGTTTAGTAGAGACAGGGTTTTACCATGTTGGCAAGGGAGGTCTTGAACTCCTGACCTCCTGATCCACCTTCCTTGGCCTCCCAAAGTGACGGGATTACAGGCATGAGCCACAGTGCCTGGACTTTTCTTTTTTTTTTTTTTTTGGCAGAGTCTCATTCTGTCACCCAGGCTGGAGTGCAGTGGCACAATCTCAGCTCTTTGCAACCTCTGCATCCCAGGTTCAAGTGATTCTCCTGCCTCAGCCTCCCAAGTAGCTGGGACTACGGGTGCCTGCCACCATGCCTGGCTAATTTTTGTATTTTTAGTAGAGACAGGGTTTCACCATATTGACCAGGCTGGTCTTGAACTCCTGACCTTGTGATCTGCCCACCTTGGCCTCCCAAAGTGCTGGGATACAGGTGTGAGCCACCACACCCGGCCTCCCCCGCCACACACACTCTTTCATAGACTAGATACAGAATAAACTGCTGAAAAATCCACTGGGGGGCCACATTTTCAGTTAATTCCCATTAATTGCTTCTTCAGAATGGTTCAGTTGAAGGGAAGTTTATTCTTGGCACAGCCATCAAGTGGTAGTTAGTTTGGAATGTCCTAAGTTCCGAACTACCTTGGGGGCCAAGCAGAACTTGGTCCCTTGCTGTGGTCAGTTGGTCATGGAGGGGTGCTCACTGCCAGACAGCTGACAATACAGGGCAATGGGTAGGATGACCAGACATTTGAATTTGTTCCTCAGAGAGGCTTCGTTTGCAGGAAAGTGCCATATTTTAGCCCAGGAGTTAAAACCTAGAGACAGGAGTTTTGTTTTGTTAAATGATTTGGCTTTTTTCTGGACTCACCACCTCTTCCAAATACATCAACCTTCCTGAAGAGCCCTTGGTGCAGGAGGATTGAGAAAGGGAGTGGAAAGAGCTCCAGGTTCAGGGTCCAGGCCATGATTTAGAGGCCTCAGGTATTCAGGGATCTCTGTCCCCAGAAAACCAACCAAATTCTTGTCCCAGATCTATCATTCGTCAGTGTTGTGACCCTAGGCAGGTCGCTTCAAATCTCTTCATTTCACTTCCCTGAACCGTCAACTCTGAGTGGCAGCCCCTGCTCTGCCCATCTCTCTGGGCCGATGTGGGCATCACAGGAAATTCAAACAAAAACTTTTCACGAGTTCTAAAGCATGAGACCCGTGTCAAGAATGAAAAGAATTTTAGCCTCCACTGCCCTGGAGTCCCCCAAGTGGCTTCTCTATTAACCACTACCAAGGGCCTGGCTTATTCTTCCAGACATGAAATAATTGAACACTTTATGGCACTTAGGAAGCACCCGTTTTAAGGCTTTAGGTCCATTTAACTATTCTTACCCTGTTAACATAACGTAGGCCATTAGGAGGCACAGAGGGATCTATAGAACTTCCTCAGGTTCTAGCAGCTTCTCAGAAGTCCCTGAGCTCAGATCCTATGCTCCGGACCCTATGCTCTTGGTCACTCCAATCTACTACCTTTCTGTAATGTCTCATCTCAATACAGGCATTTGCCTGCACACTTATACGTGCAACCCACAGTGCAAGTCTTTCTGAAGCCCAACTCAGATTCAGGGAGCTTTGCTCTGCAGATGATGAACAATGGAATCAAACATTTAAGCTGTGAATAAATAATTACTCATTTCTCTGATCTTTTGCGGCAAGACACCAACACCTGTCTTTATTTTAATTCATTTCCCAGTGTGTTGTGACGAGGATCAAATAGTGTATCCTAAGATGCCAGGGGAATCCACCGTCTGCCACCGCGAGCGTGAGAAGCCAATCACCTATCACTGGCATCACTGGCATCCCGGCCATATATACCCTAGAATTGCATCAATGGAAGGTGTTGTGGAAATTCAGTCATTCAGTTCATTCATGATATGGTTTCTAGATTCTTCAGTGTCTCATATTTCAGACAATTATAAAATTGCGATGCTATATTCTTTATTTCATGTGTGCATATTTAAATGTGTTAAGTCAATCACTAGTGCTACAACCAGAGGAGTAAAGGTGTATTTCCATTCCAGATTTGGGTTTACTTTTAATAGTAAATAACATCTCAGTGCAAATTGTAGACATTTTGCTGATTGTTAAAACATTAATTAAAAAGGATCTTTTTCTGAGACAGTGTTGCCAGGTTTGTAAAGTAATGGACATCACTTCAAACTGTTTGGAAGTAACCGAAAAATGGAGGAAGTGGCAACAAAAATTTCCATATACCCACCTTCCTCAGTGTTTTTTGGTGATCCCATCTTTGTGAGTGTGATAACGCTCGTAACAATGACTGAGCCAATAGTGATACATTCTTATGAACAGAAATCTAGGGTTAGCATCAAGGTTCACTCTGTGTTGTCCAGCCTATGGGTTTTGACAAACTGACAATGTCTTTTGTCACCCTGACGGAATAATTTCACATCCTAAACATGACCTGAGCTGCATCTACTAATTCCTCTCCTTTTCTGAGGATTCCTGACAACTATGGATGATTTTACTGCCTCTATAGGTTTCCTTTTCCAGAATTTTATAGAGTTGGAATCATAGAGTATGTAGCTACGTATAACTAACTTATTTTACTTAGCAATATACATGTAAGATCTTTTGTATCGTTTTGAAGCTTAACAGCTTAATAATTCTTATCAGTGAACAATAGTCCATTGGTTTCATCGAACAGGGTTAGTTGGTTCACTCACTGCCTGAAGACCATCTCAGCTGCTTCCAATTTGGGTAATTATGAATAAAGCTGCCCACATTCTTGTGCAGATTTTAAGATGAACATAATTTTCTAATTTAGCTGGGTAAATATGTAGAATTTGGATCACTTGCTGATAAGACTATGTTTTCCATTGTGTTAGGCAGAATTCACCAGTACAATTATGTGAGCATTTTTTTTTAAAGTTATTACTTCCTGATTAAATTCTATAATGATAGAGGCCTACTCAGATTATCTGTCTCTCCTTTGGGTGGTTATGGTAGTTTCTCCCTTTGAAGGCATTTGTCCATTTCATCTAAGCTAGGAAATTTGTGGGTGTAGACTCTTGAATCTGACAAGTTGCCTGCTTGGTTCTCATCAAAGGCTACTGTGCTTCCTGTCATTCCTACTCTCAAACTTTTCAATAGACTTTCACTCCTGCACTTAAAAAATTGCAGGCATAGATTTGTTGAAAGCATTCTGTGATTATTTTCTTAATGATCATGGGATCAGCAAGGATAATTCCTCTTCTATTCATATTGTTTGTACATCGTGTCTTCTGTATTTTCTTTGTGATTAGCCTGGCTGGAGGTTTACCAATTCTATTGATCTTTTCTAAGAAGCAGCTTTTGGTTTTGTTGAGTTTCTTTATTTTATTATTTCTATTACATTGATTTCTGCAAATATTGTTATATTTTGGGGGAGGAGGGTTGCCTGGTTTACATTACACTATACTTTTTTCTCTAGTTTCCTAAGGTGGAAAGTAAGACATCTGGATTTGGATTACATTTAGTTTACTGCACAGAATTGTGAATGGCACTGGTGCCCCTGAAGTGTGCACTTGATTATTAAAATAATAAATACGATGTATTTTGGCCACAATACTGATTTTAAAGCCAATTAAATGGATGATAAGTACAGGAGGAGCATATGTAGATCAAGGAAAGATAAATGCCATTATAACATTTCAACAACAAAAGAAATTTACCAGGCCTCAAAATGCACAAGGGGGTGATGGGACACTGTCATGAAATCAGCAGTGCATTTGTGTGCCACCCTGTGTGAACTCTGCCTTTTTCGCAGTGGTGTGGGGGCTTAGCCAGAGAACCAGGTCCTGACTTCTGTGGCTTTCCTGATGGTCTCATTTGCCTTCCCTCATCACCCAGGAGGGTGTCCCAGTGGCAGCCAAGTTTCTACCCTTAACCCACCTCCTTTACACATGCCAGCCCCCTGTCCTTAGCATCCAAGGTTGCCTAAGGGATTCCTTCAGTGGAACCAACATGATGACAGTTACTCTGTGTTTCCTAGATTACGATGAGGACCTGGTGCAGGAAGCTTCATCTGAAGATGTCCTGGGCGTTCATATGGTAAGTTCTTCTTTATGTTTCTGAGATGGAAATTTTGTTGCTCTTGGTTCTTTTTTATTTTATTTGAATTGAGATATGAAAATCTTACCATGTACATTATAGATGACTTACAGAATATTTTGGTGGGAAAATGTGAGGGTCATTACCAGGTAAGAAATGATCTCAGATGGCATTCTTAGATGACACCTTCAGTTATGAACTGTATGGCAGAAAGAATTTTTTTTAGGGGAAAAGCTTTCTTCTTACAACATTGTGACTATACAACCAAAACAATCTTGAAAGTCTTGCATAAAAATCTTGTGCCTTTCCAGAAGTGCCTTCGAGGCTTTAGGACCATTGCCTCAACCACTGTCTCCCATCTGCTTTTCTAATGTCACCAAGTAAAGAAAAGACTTGTATGGTGAAACCCCATCTCTACTACAAATACAAAAATTAGCTGGGCATGCTGACCGGCTACTGTAATCTCAGCTACTGGGGAGGCTAAGGGAGCAGGATCGCTTGAGGCCAGGAGGCGGATGTTGCAGTGAGCCATGATCATGACACTGTACTCCAGCCTGGGTGACAGAGCGAAATTCCAGCAAAGAACGGGAGAGAGGAAGGGAGACAGGGAGTAGGGGAGAGAGAGAGAGAGAGAGGCAGGAAGGAAGGAAGAAGGGAAGGGAAGAAGGAAGAGAAAGAAGGAAGGGAAAGAAAGAAGGAAGGAAAGAGAAAAAGATAAAGAAAAAGAAAAGAAAGGAAGAAAGAAAGAGAAAGAGAAAGAAAGAGAAAAGGAAGGGAGGGAGGGAAAAGGAAAACCTGTGCACACAGGACACAGCATGGTCTGACCCTTGTAGTGTTTTGTTTTTCTCTAAATGCAGGTGGACAAAGACACAGAGAGAGACAGTACGTATTCTGGAATCACCCCTATGCTGAGGAAAAATTCTAGTGTTGACAAAGGTGACACTTTCTTGCCTCATTTTTTCTGGAGAGCCACTCTGGTTTGAACTTCCTGCCAGAAATGTGGTTCAAGCACTTTTGTCTTGACAAGTGAAGAACCTGGTCAAGAAATGTGACCGTTGACTCTGGTGCTTGGAAGGAACAGGGTCATTTGGATAGAAGAGGGTGTTGTGAATCAGAGTTGGGAGGTATGGAGGAATGAGTCAATGTGGAATGATTGTGAATGTCTCTGCGAGTTTGTGTGCTTTTCCCCAGAAAATACATTCCCATATGCAAAGCACAACACAAAGATTGATATTCTAGAAACAAAATTTGATCACCACTGCATTTTTGCAAAAAATCAACCCATTCATTCCTCACCACAGCTGTAGCTGAAGGTAAGTTTAATATCCCAAGTCCTCACATGGAGATGATGTAGAGATGAATTTTTCAGGCTTTTGGTCTCCTAAATGGAAATGGCATAGATGAACTCGGGAATGGGTGGAAGGGTGATGCTGTGGGCTACTAGTCTGAAGTTATAACATGGCCCTGGTGTAACTTGTCACCATGTCAGAGAGTCCTTAGCATCTATGTGTATGTGGAAGTATGTTGGCCTATAAAGATCTCCAGCACTGTATACCACAATAGAATGGTCTCAATGGTCAGCTGACCCAGAATTTGAGTAGGTTCATTGTACAGTGAACTTGGGTGCGGTCATTAATATGAAACATACAGAGGGAGCTGCCAGGCCTTTGGTCTTAAGTGATGGGGTATTCCTCAGTTCCTGGTCAAGGGCAGAGAACATTCAGAGATATATTCTATTATATTTAATGAGATCATCACCAGAAACGTTAGAAATGCTCCAATTCAGTAGCACACATACCCAAGACACAGCACCCAACAAGATCTCACAGAGCCAATTGGCTGTTAGCCTGGTGCCCATCTCGTCTGCTGGAATCTCTGCACAGCTGGGTAACAGAGGGTCAGCGCCCCCACCTGCTGTCACCCATGAAGGGCTGTCCCATTCCTGGAGCCAGTGTGAGTATGAGCAACAGCGGGCCCCATGACACACACACACAGTGTTAAAAGAAAGAGCAGAAGGACAAATATCACAGGCCAAGTAGAGGTCATCTTTAAATGGTAGGATAATTGAGTATTTTCAAATCATGGTTTAGTCTTCTTTGAAACAAAAGGTTAGTGAATATGTAGAATATTTTGGCTAGAATTATATCACCTCTTTGAAGAAAGGTTGCTTTTTACCTCGTACAAAATGTTCTGGCTGGAGACGGTGGCTCATGCCTGTAATCCCAGTGCTTTGGGAGGCCAAGGAGGGTGGATCACCTAAGGTCAGGAGTTCAAGACCAGCCTGATCAACATGGAGAAACCCCATCTCTACTAAAAATACAAAATTAGCTGGGCATGGGAGCACATGTCTCTAATACCAGCTACTCAGGAAGCACATGTCTTTAATACCAGCTACGCAGGGAGCACATGTCTGTAATACCAGCTACTCAGCTACCCATTCATCGTCCACCACAGCTGTACCTGAAGATAAGTTTAATATCCCCAGTCCTCAGATGGACATGCTGCAGAGTTGAATTTCCCAAGCTCTTGGTCTTTTAAATGGAAGAGGCACATGTGAACTCGGGAATGAGCGGAAGGTTAATGCCATGGGCTACTACACTGAATTTGTCACAAAGCCCTGGTGTAATTTCTTGCTAGGCCAAGTTATTCCAGCACTTCTGTGTGCTGGAAGAATGAAAACCTATTCAGATCCCAAACACTATCATTATCGGATGGTCTCAATGGTCAGCTAACCCAGGGTTTGTTTGAGTAGGTACATTGCACTGTGGGCTTTAGTGTGATCATTAATGTAAAACACACAGAGTCCTCAGGCTTTTGGTCTACAGCGTTGAGGTCATTCCTCAGCTCCTGTTCAAAAGCAGACAATAATCAGTGCCATACTCTATTGTATTTAATGAGATAATCACCGCAAGTCTTAGAAATTCAGTGGAAACCAATCCCAACACATAGCATCCAATAAAATCTCAAGACTCAACTTGGGTGTTAGCCTGGCACCCATTTTCCCTGCTGGAATCTCTGCACAGCTGGGTTGGAGAGGGTCAGTGCCCACCCCTTGCCCCGCCTCGCTGCTCCCCATGACAGACTGTCTCTGTGCTGGAGTCAGTGTGAGCATGAGCAGCAGTGAACTCCATGGTGCACACACATGGTGTTGAAAAGGAAGAGCGGAAGAACAAATATCACATGCTAAGTAGGGGTCATCGTTAAATGGTAGGATAATAGAGTATTTTCAAATCTCTGTTTATTTGCCTTGTAACAGAAAGTTAGTAATAAAATCTTTTGGCTAGAATTAAATCTCCTATTTTAAGAAAGGTTACTTCTTGTTTAGTACAAAATCTTCTAGAAGGGATGATAAACAGATCAGCAGCACATGTGGATTGTGAGGAGGAAATGACTTTGGCAGGGATCAATAAGAGGGCAAGTTAGCTCAGTTCAGATTAGGAAGGAGGAGCCCTAAGAGGCTGCCAGGGACACACAGCCTGCACTGCGTGGTGTGCACTGTTTGAGATTGGCTATTTTATGTTTATGAGGCGGCCTGGAGCTAGGAAGCCAAAGGCCCTGATTCTCTTTCTTCCTGCATCTCTCCTGTGCCTGCTACCCTCCTCCCAAGCCCACCTCAAGCAGTGTTACTGAATTGTTCATGAGCGCCACCACCAAGGTGCTGACGGTCACTCTGTGTCCTCCTAGTTGAGATGAAACGGCAAATACGGCGACTACGGGAGCTCCACCTATACAGCATATGGAAGAAGTACCCAGAGGCGATGAAGGTCAGGCCACCTGGATTTGTCTGAGAAAAAACTGTTGCTTTCTTAGCTTTATCTTATTTGGATTAAATTAAGATATGAGAATCTGACAATATGTATCTTAGTTACACAGTGTCCTTGGGGGAAATGGTAAGTGAGAGTCTGTCCCCACTGAGGCCTGATTTAAAACAGTGGGAGAAAATGACAGCATCAGTCACACATTGTGGGGCAGGGAGCTTTTGCCTTACTAATTTTGTTCTCTCTTTGGAGCAAAATCAGCTACTTGCCAGCCAACATGGACTTCAGAGGAAATATCCTCTGAGAAAAATTTGTGTCTTTAGTATGAGTCGATTTGTTCGCTTCTTTCGGGTTCCTTTGAACACGGGTTTTCCATCTTGTTTTCTAATGTCACTAAGTGAAGAAAAGTCCTGTGCTCACAGGACACAGCATGGTCTGATGCTCATAGCAATTGATTTTCTGTCATTACAGACATCCTTGGGAGTTCCACAACGTGGTACGTACTGGGGAACCCCTCTCATACTGATGAGTAATCCAGATGTTGAGGAATGTGGCCCTGTCTCACTGGCTTTCCTGTAGACAGGCAGCCTGAGCTGAGCTTCATGTTGTGAATGAGGACCTAGACTGTGATGGGAGAAATGGTTTTTCTAGATAAGAAACAGTGGCCACATTCTGCAGTCCCCGGGAGCAACTGTGTTCTCTGAAGGTGGGGTGGGATCCCGTGCAAGGGGCCTGCCATGTCTTTTGTGAATTCATGTGGTGCCGTGGTCAGTGAGTCTGGGAGGGGGGTGTGTGGGTTTCCGTACTACATATCCCCAGAGTTTCTAGTGTCCACATTCTCAACAGAGATTTCCGTCACCGTTGCGGTCCTGTTGCAGGCACATGAAAAAATTAACTTGTAAGCTTCCAAAGTGTACAGTTTATTTCACGCACAGGACACTTTAATTAACCTAAAAGAAATCCTCTCCACACCCAGGCAAATTCTCACCGCACACCCATAGAACAGGACTGTGTCAGGATCTCTGCTGATTTTATTTTTTCATTGAGAATTCCCTGCTATACTTTATTTTCTAATAAACCTCACCTCTTCACAGGCCTTTCTATTTCCTCTGCCACTGGAGTGGTCATGACACCTCACTCTAGCCCCTTCCCTCCTTTACAAGCCTTTTCTACCAAAGCCCTCAGAACTGACCCTCCACCACCCATCTTGAGCAGGGAGAGTGGGGCAGGGCTTCTTCCTGTGCATTTAGACCCTGGAGCAGCCTCATGCTACAGCGAGTTCTGCTGGGAAACTGAGAAGAGAGGAGCCTGCAGGTGGGGTTGGGGTGAAATCACCCCAACTTTCTCCACTGAGGCCTCATATTGACCATAAGATAATGGGGCCCAGAATGGATAATTCCAGGGTCATATAGAGTTTCAGCCTTGTATCCCTCAGCCTAGTCATGGTTTCTGTGTGCTCGGCTCAGAAACTACAACATGAAAAGAAAACCAAGGGGTTTGCCCTAGGGTCTGAGAGGCAGGGTGAGCACTTGCCTTCCTAGCATGATGGAGGGTGGCTCATGCACTGCAGGTGGGAAAGCAAACTCGGCTGTGGTACTGCAGAGGCTCCACGATGTCCCCATTCAACCGACTGTTGGCAAAGGTGCTTGTTTGTTTCTGAAGGCTGTTGCAAAAAAAAAACAAAAACAAAACAAGTGAACGCAGTTGGTTTCGGTGAATAGGAATATAAACTCCGCCAAATTTAGCTTGAGTTTTTTCTTGGAGTATGCATTTGGTGGAAACGTATTGTGTATAAATCAAATTTGATTGCTGTGTAGGTGTCATTACTTATCCCACATTGTAAAACAATCAGGCTGGTGTGATTTTAAAATGTCCTTCACTAACCTCAGAAACTGTCTCCTCATAACCCGATTCCCCTAGTCATCTTTAATCTCTAGAATATAGTTTTTTGTGGTACTCAGGGGGCTTTCTGCTGTGAGGGATTAAAGGTACAAATCAGCGTTACCAACATTGGGGCTCTAAAAATTCATAGACAGCTGCCCGTTGGGCTCTATGTGAGAGACAGCAGGCTACAGCCTTGGCCTGGGCCTGCAGAGGAACATGATTTGGAGGAGCAGAAGGAAGGCATGAGGGCAGCAAAGCCACGAGGGAAGCCAAGGTGCAACATCAGGAGAGTCAGTTCTACATCACCTGGGCACGGCCGGAATGTTCAAGCCTCATCTGAAGGAGGAGTTGAGCTCCGACTTCATGGCTGGCCTGAACATTGGCCATCTTCCCAAAAGCCTGGACAGAGGAGCTACTTTCTTGTTTCTTGTCTTCTCCATCTCCCTGTGTGTTGACAGCAATGGCACCACCAGAAATTAGTGAGAGACAGAGAACAGGAGTGAGTTCCTGAAATGTTCAACTTAGCCCAGAGAGGACATGATCATTAGGGATGGACTTCAGGGTCAGGCCAGACACAGAGTAGTTGCCAGGCTTGATCACCCTGTGGCTGGGACAAAGATCAGCTTCTGGGAGTCGCTGGACAGGTGGTCCTTGTGTAGCTACTATTGGCCAAGAGTGTCCTGGCCCAGAGTTCCGTTTTACTGGAGGGAGCCTCAGCTCCCAGGCAGGGCAGCTGCCCAATGCTAGTGTCGGAGGAGGCGAGGAGGGGACCTTGCTCTAAGGCAGGCTGAACTCAACAAAGGGAGAGGGGCTGCCCTGGAGTTTAGGTGGTCCTTGCAACCCTCCCGTGTGATCCATAAGAGATCAGTTTCTCTGAGACAGCCTTGCAATCATCAGTCCCAAAGTCTGTAGTCTCCTACTCACAGGTGGAGGAATCCTGGCCATGGCTGGTCACTGGGAGGGCAGGGACTGTGTCCTCCTCCTTCTTTCTCATCCCAGAGCTCAGCTCTGGGCAGCCCATCTTGGGCCCCAGTGATGTTCCGATGCCTGCATTCCTGTTCTGAGATCTAGCACAAGTGTGCAAAAACTTTCTGCTCATTTTCTATAGTCTCCGGGTTCCCACACTTACCCAGTTACCTGCGTGGGTTGTAATCCAGGATCGGGGAGAAGAGGGTGGGCTCCTCAAACAGTGAGGTTTTCTCTTCTCTGCCCCTGCGGTTCTGGTCTGTCTGTTCCTGAAGTGTGCACTGAATGATTACAATAATAAATTTTGTATATGTTTTACCACAACAATGTCTGAAGTTCAATAAAATGAATGGAAAGTGCAAGAGAGGCATATGTAGACCCAGGAAAGATAAAAGACATTGTCACATTTCAACAGGAAAGTGGAAATTTCCCAGGCCTCAAAACGCATAGGGGAGTGATGAGACACTGCCATGGCATCAGCAGTGCATGTCTGTGCTGCCAAGGCTCTGTCTTCCGTGGCTTTCCTGATGGTCTCATTGACCTTTCTTCATCACCAAGGAGGATGTTGTGGCAGGAGGTCCGTTTTTGCAGTTAACCCCCCTTGTCTACATGTGCCAGCCCCGTGTTTTTAGCACGGGAGTCTGCCTGACGGATTCCTTCAGTGCACCCAACGTGCTGACAATTACTCTGTGTTTCCTAGAGCGTGACGAAGGCTCCTTGGGCAAGCCATTGTGTCCACCCGAGATACTCTCGGAGACGTTGCCAGGCTCTGTGAAGGTAAAGTCTTTTTTGTTTATCTGAGGTGGGAATTTTATTTCTCTTAGTTTCCATAGAAATTGAGATAAGAGATGATCATCTTACCATGTACATTATAGATGACTTACAGAATGTCTTGGTGGGCAGCTGTAAAGTCAGAGTCAATTACCAGCAAGAATGAATTCAAGATGACAGGTTCACTTAAAAACTCTAGGGCAGTAAGCATTTTCCATAGGAGAAGTGCTTTCTTCTGGAAACTAATGGTGAACATGCAATGAAAATAAACTTGGAAATCATGCACAGAAAACTTGTGCCTTTCCACGTGCCCTCTAGGCTTTAATTTGGGGCCCTTGTGTTGACTATTTTCACTATTTCCATTGGGTTTTCTATAATGTCAACAATGCAGAAAAGACCTGTGCACACAGGCCACAGTGTGGTCTGACTCTCATAATGTTTTTCTTTTCTCTATTTGCAGGAAGGTGTACGCTTTCCATCAGAAGGTATGTATTCTGGGTTTACTCTTTTTATTGTTTTTATTTTGCTTGCAATTCTAGGATGCATGTGTAGAACATGCAGCTTTGTTACATCGGTATAAATGTGTCATGGTGGTTTGCTGCACCTAAGCCTTGATCATGGCACTGCATTCTAGCCTGGGCAACAGAGTGAGATTTCATCTCAAAAAAAAAAAAATGCAGAGAACAATCAGGGACATATTCTACTATGTTTAATAACATGATGGCCACAAGTGTTCCACATGCCCACACATTCAGCCCACACATCCAATACACAGTGCAGAATAAGAGCTCAAGGAAGAATTGGGCTGTTATTCTGGTGTCCATCACCCCAGTGGGATTTCCTGCACAGCTAGTTTGGAGAGTGTTAGCGCCCCCACCTACTGCCCCCCATGATGGTCTGTCCTAGTGCTGGAGTCAGCGTGAGCATGAGCAGCAACTGACTCCATGGACACATACATCGTGTTGAAAAGGAAGAGTGGAAGGACAAATAAGCTAAGTGCGGGTCATTTTTAAATGGTAGGATAATTGAGTATTTTCAAATCTTGGTTTAATTCTGTTTGACTCAAAGGTTCAGTGAAGTCATAAGTTTTTTTGACTTCAGGGTCAGGCCAGACACAGAGTAGTTGCCAGGCTTGATCACCAAAGGTTAAATTTTTTTGAAGAGAGGTTGCTTTTATGCAGTACAAAATGTTTTAGGAGGGATGATGAACAGCAGCAGCACATGTGGATCCTGAGGGGGAAATGACCTCAGAAGGGATCACAAAGGGAAGGCAAGTTAGCTCAGGTCAGATTAGGAAGGAGGAACCTGAGACGTTGTAGGGAAGCACAGCCTGCCCCTATGGTGTGCCATCTTTGAGATCAGCTGAGTGCCATTGATGAGCTTGCGTTAGCCAGAGGACCAAGGCTCTAGTTCCCATGGCTTTCCTCGTTGTCTCATTTGCCTGCCTGCACCACCAAGGAGAAAGGGCCTGCGGCTCCGTCTGGGGTAGCCCACCTTCTTCACACATGCCAGCCTCATGTCCACACCACCCAATACAACCCGAGGGATTCCCTCAGCGGAATCCATGCAGTGACACTTACCCTATTTCTCCTAGATCATCTAGAGGAGTTTATAGCAGGACATCTCCCTGAAGCATCCAATCAGAGTTTCCTCACTGTTGCCCATGTAAGTTGTTCTTTTTTTGTCTGAAAGGGGAATTTCATTTTCCTAGGTTTCTTTCAATTTCACTTGAATAAAGATAGGAAAATCTTACTGCCATGTACATTATAGATGACTTACAGAATTTCTTGGTGGGAAAATGTAAAATGAGAATTCATTACTAACTAAGAACTGATTGAAGATGGCATTCATAGATGACAGCTTCAGTTACAAACTATGTCAGCAAGCATTGTCCTCAGGAGAAAAACCTTTTTGAGAATTATGAATTTGCAACCAAAATAAATTTTAAATAATCTTGCACAAAAACCTGGTGCCTTTCTACAAGTGTTCTCTAGGCTTTATTTTAGTGGCCATTGCCTCCACCAGAATTTCCCATCTGGTTTTCTAATAGCACCAAGTTTAGAAAAGACCTGTGCACAGAGACAGCATGATCTTACCCTCATGGTGTTTTTCTTTCTCTAAACGCAGGCAGACACGGGCACCCAAACCAACGGTACGTATTCTGGGATCACCTTTTTGCTAAGGAAAAATCTTAGTGTTGAGAAAGGTGACACGTTCTTGCCTGCTTTTTCTGGAGAACCACTCTCATTGGAGCTTCCTATTGGAAAATGAGGTTTGGGAAGAAATTTCTAAGAGTGTACTGACGAGTGGTGACCATCCTACGTAGTCTCTGTTAGCTGCCGTGTCATTCTATGAAATCGAATGAGGTGCATCAAGGTGGGGGGCGGGTATAAGAAGAGAGTCTATGTATAGTGATTATGAATGTCTTTGGGAGGATGTGTACATTTCTCCAGATAGCATGCTTCCGTGTGCACAGCTCAACACAAAGATGAGTGTTGTAAATAAAAATTCCATTACCACTGCACACCTTAACGTCAATCTGCCCATTTATCCTCCACCACAGCTGTAGCTGAAGGCCAGTTTAATATCCCCAGTACGCAGTCGGAGATAGTGCAGAGATGAATTTGCCAAGCGCTTTATCTCCTCAGTGCAAGAGGCAGAGGTGAACTCAGGAGTGGGTGGAAGGTTGATGCCATGGGCTACTACTCTGAAGTAATCACATGGTTCAGATATAATTTGTTGTTATGCCAGAGAGTTTTAGCACCTACGTGTGCATATGGAAGTTGCATGGCCTTCAGAAATCCCAAACACTGTCTCTCATGTAGGATTGTCTCAATGGTCACATAACTCAGTGTAGGAATAAGTACATTTTACAGTGGACTTTGGTGTGGTGACAAATGGGAAACAGACATTGCGAGGTCAGGCTTTTGGCTGCAGTGCTGTGTTATTTTCTCATCTCCTGATCCAAAGCAGAAAATAATCAGGCATGTTATATTGTATTTAATGGCATAAACTCCACAAGCCTTACATATGCTGCAGTTCAGCACACGCACCCAAGATACAGCACCAAATAAGAACCGAAGGAAAAACTTGGGTGTTATCCTGGTGCTCATCTTCTCTGCTGGACTCTTCTACACAGCTGGGTTGGAGAGGTTCAGCACCCCCACCTGCTGCCCCCATGATGGGCTGTCCTAGTGCTGGAGCCAGTGTGAGCATGAGCAGCAGCAGGTCCCATGGCACACACACACTGTGTTAAAAGGAAGAGCAGAAGGACAAACATCACGGGCCAAGTAGCGGTCATCTTTAAATGGTAGGATAATTGAGTATTTTCAAATCTTGGTTTAGTCTTCTTTAAAACAAAAGGCTAGTGAATACATAGAATATTTTGATAGAATTAATCTCCTCATTGAAGAAAGGTTGCTTTGTTTCTAGTACAGAATATTCTGGTCAGGCGTGGTGGCTCACACCTGTAATTCCAGCAGTTTGGGGGGCCAAGACGGGTGGATCACCTGAGGTCAGGAGTTCGAAACCAGGCTGACCAACATGGAGAAAACCCATCTCTCCTAAAAATACAGAATTAACTGGGCATGGTGATGCATGCCTATAATCCCAGCTACTCAGGAGGCTGAGGCTGGAGAATCACTTGAACCTGGGAGGCAGAGGTGGTGGTGGGTTGAGATTGCACAATTATACTCCAGCCGGGGCAAGAAGAGAGTAACTCCATCTCAGAAATAATAATAATAATAATTCTAGGAGGGACAAAATACACAGCAGCAGGACATGTGGATCCTGGGGAGGAAATGACCTCTAGGGGATCAAGAAGGGAGGGCAAGTTAGCTCAGGTCAGATTAGGAAGGAGAAGCCGTCGATGCTCCAGGGAAACACTGTGTGGTGTGCCCTGTTTGAGATGGGTTACTTCATCTCAAAGAGGTCGCCTTAGCTAGAGGACCAAGGCTCTGTCTTCTGAGGCCTTCCTGATGCCTTCCTTCACCATTTGCCTTCCCTCCACCATGGAGGATGGACCGGCAGCAGCTGAGTCTGTGCTGTGAACACACCTTTCCACACACGCCAGCCCCGTGTCCACAGCTCCAAGACCACCTGAGGGATTCACTCAGTGGAGCTCATGTGCTTACAGCGACTCTGTTTCCTAGGTGACCTGGAAGACCTGGAGGAGCATGTGCCAGAGCAGACAGTCTCTGAGGAAGCCACAGGGGTTCACATGGTAAAGTCGTCTTCTTTCCTCTGAAAAGGAAATTTTATTTCTCTCGGTTTCTCTGTTTCAATTGAATTAAGATGTATACATCTCGCCATGTACACTATAGGTGACTGACAGAATTTCTTGGTGGGCAAATGCCAGAGTTCATTATCAACTAAACAGTGGTTTCAGATGGCATCCACACTTACAAACTGTGTGTCAGCAGGCATTTACCTTAAGAGAAATGTCTTCTTCTTGAGAAAAATTTGGAATTGTCAAACAAAAACAATTGAAAATGTTGCACAAAAATCTTGTGCCTTTCCACGAATGTCTTCTAGATATCGGGGCCATTGTCTCAAGTACTATTTACCATCTGTTTTTTTTAACATAAACAAGTGAAGAGAAGACCTGTGCACACAGGACACAGCCTGGTCTGATCCTCATAGTGTTTTGTTTTTCTCTAGATGGAGGGGGACCCAGACACACTGGCCGAACGTACGTATTCTGGGATCATCTCTTTGTTTAGGTTCAAAATATTAGAGTTGCAAAGATGGCACTGTTTTGCCTGCCTTTGTTCAAGAGCCACTCTGGTTTGAGCTGTCTGCCAGAAATGAGATTTGGGAAGTTTGGTTTAAAAGAATGCTAAGATCCAGTAAACCACTCTAACCATGCTACTGTCATCCCTGGAAGCAGCAGTGTCATGTAAGGTCGGGTGGTACATCAGGGATGGGAGGAACAGAGGAGAGAGTCTATATGGAATGATTGTGGATGTCTTTGGGAGTGTGTGTGCATTTCCCCCGAAAACACACTCCCATCTGCAAAGCACAACATGAGGATCAATGTTCAAGAAAAATTCCATCACCACTGCACAGTTTGCATAAATCAACCCATTCATCCTCCACCACAGCTGTACCTGAAGATAAGTTTAATATCCCCAGTCCTCAGATGGACATGCTGCAGAGGTGAATTTCCCAAGCTCTTGGTCTTTTAAATGGAAGAGGCACATGTGAACTCAGGGATGAGTGGAAGGTTAATGCCATGAGCTACTACACTGAATTTGTCACAAAGCCCTGGTATAATTTCTTGCTAGGCCAAGTGATTCCAGCACTTCTGTGTGCATGTGGGAGAATGAAAAGCTATTCAGATCCCAAACACTATCGTTATCGGATGGTCTCAATGGTCAGCTAACCCAGGGTTTGAGTAGGTACATTGCACAGTGGGCTTTAGTGTGATCATTAATGTAAAACACACAGAGTCCTCAGGCTTTTGGTCTACAGCGTTGAGGTCATTCCTCAGCTCCTGTTCAAAAGCAGACAATAATCAGTGCCATACTCTATTGTATTTGATGAGATAATCACGGCAAGTCTTAGAAGTTCAGTGGAACCCAATCCCAAGACATAGAATCCAATAAAAAAAAGTCAAGGCTCAATTTGGGTGTTAGCCGGGCACCCATTTTCCCTGCTGGAATCTCCTGCACAGCTGGGTTGGAGAGGGTCAGTGCCCACCCCTTGCACCCCCTCGCTGCTCCCCATGACAGGCTGTCCCAGTGCTGGAGTCAGTGTGAGCGTGAGGAGCAGTGAACATCATAGTGCACACAAATTCTGTTGAAAAGGGAGAGTGGAAGAACAAATACCACATGCTAAGTAGGGGTCATCTTTAAATGGTAGGAAAATTATTTTCAAATCTTGGTTTATTTGCCTTGTACCAGAAAGTTAGTAATAAACTCTTTTGGCTAGAATTAAATCTCCTATTTTAAGAAAGGTTGCTTCTTATTCCGTACAAAATCTTCTAGAAGGGATGATAAACAGATCAGCAGCACATGTGGATTGTGAGGAGGAAATGACTTTGTCAGGGATCAATAAGAGGGCAAGTTAGCTCAGGTCAGATTAGGAAGGAGGAGCCCTAAGAGGCTGCCAGGGACACACAGCCTGCACTGCTGGTGTGCACTGTTTGAGATTGGCTATTATATGTTTATGAGGCGGCCTGGAGCTAGGAAGCCAAAGGCCCTGATTCTCTTTCTTCCTGCATCTCTCCTGTGCCTGCTACCCTCCTCCCAAACCCACCTCAAGCAGTGTTACTGAATTGTTCATGAGCACCACCACCAAGGTGCTGACGGTCACTCTGTATCCTCCTAGTTCTGATCAGGGATGTACTTCAGGAGCTGTCCAGTTACAACGGCGAGGAGGAGGACCCAGAGGAGGTGAAGGTCAGGCCACCTGGATTTGTCTGAGAAAAAACTGTTGCTTTCTTAGCTTTATCTTATTTGGATTAAATTAAGATATGAGAATCTGACGATATATATCTTAGTGACACAGTGTCCTTGGGGGAAATGGTAAGTGAGAGTCTGTCCCCACTGAGGCTTGATTTAAGACAGTGGGAGAAAATGACAGCATCAGTCACCCGTTGTGTAGCAGTGAGCCTTACCCATTTTGTTCTCTTTGGAGCAAAATCAGCTACTTGCCAACCAACATGGACTTCAGAGGAAACATCCTCGGAGAAAAATGTGTCTGTAGTATGAGTCGATTTGTTCGCTTCTTTGGGGTTCCTTTGAACACGGGTTTTCCATCTTGTTTTCTAATGTCACTAAGCGAAGAAAAGTCCTGTGCTCACAGGACACAGCATGGTCTGATGCTCATAGCAATTGATTTTCTGTCATTACAGACATCCTTGGGAGTTCCACAACGTGGTACGTATTGGGGAACCCCTCTCATACTGATGAGTAATCCAGATGTCGAGGAATGTGGCCCTGTCTCACAGGCTTTCCTGTAGACAGGCAGCCTGAGCTGAGCTTCATGTTGTGAATGAGGACCTAGACTGTGATGGGAGAAATGGTTTTTCTAGATAAGAAACAGTGGCCACATTCTGCAGTCCCCGGGAGCAACTGTGTTCTCTGAAGGTGGGGTGGGATCCCGTGCAAGGGGCCTGCCATGTCTTTTGTGAATTCATGTGGTGCCGTGGTCAGTGAGTCTGGGAGGGGGGTGTGTGGGTTTCCGTACTACATATCCCCAGAGTTTCTAGTGTCCACATTCTCAACAGAGATTTCCGTCACCGTTGCAGTCCTGTTGCAGGCACTTGAAAAAATTAACTTGTAAGCTTCCAAAGTGTACAGTTTATTTCACGCACAGGACACTTTAATTAACCTAAAAGAAATCCTCTCCACACCCAGGCAAATTCTCACCACACATCCATAGAACAGGACTGTGTCAGGATCTCTGCTGATTTTATTTTTTCATTGAGAATTCCCTGCTATACTTTATTTTCTAATAAACCTCACCTCTTCACAGGCCTTTCTATTTCCTCTGCCACTGGAGTGGTCATGACACCTCACTCTAGCCCCTTCCCTCCTTTACAAGCCTTTTCTACCAAAGCCCTCAGAACTGACCCTCCACCACCCATCTTGAGCAGGGAGAGTGGGGCAGGGCTTCTTCCTGTGCATTTAGACCCTGGAGCAGCCTCATGCTACAGCGAGTTCTGCTGGGAAACTGAGAAGAGAGGAGCCTACAGGCGGGATTAGGGGGAAATCACCCCAACTTTCTCTATAGAGGCCTCTTATTGACCATAAGATAATGGGGCCCAGAATGGATAATTTCAGAGTCATGTAGAGTTTCAGCCTTGTATCCCTCAGCCTAGTCATGGTTTCTGTGTGCTCAGCTCAGAAAGAGCAACATGAAAAGAAAACCAAAGGGTTTGCCCTAGGGTCTGAGAGGCAGGGTGAGCACTTGCCTTCCTAGCATGATGGAGGGTGGCTCATGCAGTGCTGTGTTATTTTCTCATGTCCTGATCAAAAGCACAAAATAATCAGGCGTGTTATATTGTATTTAATGGCATAATCTCCACAAGCCTTACATATGCTGCAGTTCAGCACATACCCCCAAGACACAGCACCAAATAAGAACCGAAGGAAAAACTTGGATGTTACCCTGGTGCTCATCTTCTCTGCTGGACTCTTCTACACAGCTGGGTTGGAGAGGTTCAGCACCCCCACCTGCTGCCCCCATGATGGGCTGTCCTAGTGCTGGAGCCAGTGTGAGCATGAGCAGCAGCAGGTCCCATGGCACACACACACTGTGTTATAAGGAAGAGCAGAAGCACAAACATCATGGGCCAAGTAGGGGTCATCTTTAAATGGTAGGATAATTGAGTATTTTCAAATCTTGGCTTAGTCTTCTTTAAAACAAAAGGTTAGTGAATACATAGGATATTTTAGTTAGAATTAAGTCTCCTCTTTGAGGAAGGGTTGCTTTTTATCTAGTACAAAAATTGTGACATGGTGACTGACACCTGTAACCCCAGCACTTTGGGAGGCCAAGGCACGCAGATTACCTGAGGTTGAGAGTTCGAGACCAGACTGACCAACATGGAGAAAACCCGTTTCTCCTAAAAATACAGAATTAGCCAAGCATGGAGAGGCATGCCTGTAATCCTAGCTACTCAGGAGGCTGAGACTGGAGAATCACTTGAACCCAGGTGGCACAGGTTGTGGTGGGTCGAGATGGCACCATTATACTCCAGCCTGGGCAAGAAAAGAGAAACTCCATCTCAAAAAAAAAAAAAAAAAAAGCAAGTTCTGGGAGGGACAAAAAACACAGCAGCAGGACAGGTGGATTCTGGGAGGAAATGACCTCGAGGGGATAAAGAAGGGAGGACAAGTTAGCTGAGGTCAGATTAGGAAGGGGGGAAGCCCTGGATGCTGCAGTGAAACACTGTGTGGTGTGCCCTGTTTGAGATGGGCTCTTTCATGTCGAAGAGGTTGGCGTAGCTAGAGGACCAAGGCTCTGTCTTCTGAGACCTTCCTGGTGCCTTCCTTCACCATTTGCCTTTCCTCTCCACCATGGAGGATGGACCGGCAGCAGCTGAGTCTGTGCTGTGAACACACCTTTCCACACACGCCAGCCCCGTGTCCACAGCTCCAAGACCACCTGAGGGATTCACTGAGTGGAGCTCATGTGCTTATAGCGACTCTGTTTCCTAGGTGACCTGGAAGACCTGGAGGAGCATATGCCAGGGCAGACAGTCTCTGAGGAAGCCACAGGGGTTCACATGGTAAAGTCGTCTTCTTTCCTCTGAAAAGGAAATTTTATTTCTCTCGGTTTCTGTTTCAATTGAATTAAAATGTATACATCTCGCCATGTACACTATAGGTGATTGACAGAATTTCTTGGTGGGCAAATGCCAGAGTTCATTATCAACTAAACAGTGGTTTCAGATGGCATCCACACTTACAAACTGTGTGTCAACAGGCATTTTCCTTAAGAGAAATGCCTTCTTCTTGAGAAGAATTTGGAATTGTCAAAGAAAAACAATTGAAAATGTTGCACAGAAATCCTGTGCCTTTCCACGCATGTCTTCTAGATACTGGGGCCATTGTCTCAACCACTGTTTACCATCTGGCTTTTTAACGTCAACAAGTGAAGACCTGTGCACACAGGAGACAGCATGGTCTGACCCTCATGGTGTTTTCTTTTTCTCTAGATGCAGGTGGACCCAGCCACACCGGCAAAGAGTACGTATTCTGGGATCATCTCTTTGTTTAGGTTTGAAATCTTAGTGTTGTAAAGGTAGTGCTGCTTCACCTGCTTTTGCTCAAGGGCCACTCTGGTTTGAGCTTTCTGCCAGAAATGAGATTTGGGAAGTTTGGTTTAAAAACTACTAAGAGTCACACCGGGCACAGTGGCTCACGCCTGTAATCCCAGCACCTTGAGAGGTGGAGACGGGCGGATCAGCAGAGGTCAGGAGTTTGAGACCAGCCTGAGTGACATTGAGAAACCCCATCGCTCCTAAAAATACAAAATTACCTGGGTGTGGTGTCACATGCCTGTAATCCCAGCTACTCAGGAGGCTGAGGCAGGAGAATCACTTGAACCCAGGTGGTAGAGGTTGCGGTGAGCCAAGGTTGTGCCATTGCACTTCAGCCTGGGCAACGAATGAATCTCTGTCTCAAAAAAAAAAAAAAAAAAAACCCAACAAACTGAGAGTCCAGTGCTCAAACCATGCTACTGTCATCCCTGGAAGCAGCAGTGTCATGTAAGGTGGGGTGGTACATCAGAGTTGGGAGGGACAGAGGAGAGAGTCTATATGGAATGATTGTGGATGTCTTTGTGAGTGTGTGTGCATTTCCCCAGAAAACATACTCCCATATTCAAAGCACAACACGAGGATCAATGTCCAAGAAAAATTCCATCACCACTGCACAGTTTGCATAAATCAATCCACTCATCCTCCACCACAGCTGTACCTGAAGATAAGTTTAATATCCCCAGTCCTCAGATGGACATGCTGCAGAGTTGAATTTCCCAAGCTCTTGGTCTTTTAAGTGGAAGAGGCACATGTGAACTCGGGGATGAGTGGAAGGTTAATGGCATGAGCTACTACACTGAATTTGTCACAAAGCCCTGGTATAATTTCTTGCTAGACCAAGTTATTCCAGCACTTCTGTGTGCATGTGGGAGAATGAAAAGCTATTCAGATCCCACACACTATCATTATCAGATGGTCTCAATGGTCAGCTAACCCAGGGTTTGAGTAGGTACATTGCACAGTGGGCTTTAGTGTGACCATTAATGTAAAACACACAGAGTCCTCAGGCTTTTGGACTACAGCGTTGAGGTCATTCCTCAGCTCCTGTTCAAAAGCAGACAATAATCAGTGCCATACTCTATTGTATTTAAGGAGATAATCACCGCAAGTCTTAGAAGTTCAGTGGAACCCAATCCTAAGACATAGCATCCAATAAAAAAACTCAAGGCTCAACTTGGGTATTAGCCGGGCACCCATTTTCCCTGCTGGAATCTCCTGCACAGCTGGGTTGGAAAGGGTCAGTGCCGGCCCCACGCACCCCCTCGCTGCTCCCCACGACAGGCTGTCCCAGTGCTGGAGTCAGTGTGAGCATGAGGAGCAGTGAACATCATGGTGCACACAAATTCTGTTGAAAAGAGAGAGTGGAAGAACAAATACCACATGCTAGGTAGGGGTCATCTTTAAATGGTAGGATAATTATTTTCAAATCTTGGTTTATTTGCCTTGTAACAGAAAGTTAGTAATAAACTCTTTTGGCTAGAATTAAATCTCCTATTTTAAGAAAGGTTGCTTCTTATTCCATACAAAATCTTCTAGAAGAGATGATAAACACATCAGCATCCTCCTCAGTGGATTGTGAGGAGGAAATGACTTTGGCAGGGATCAACAAGAGGGCAAGTTAGCTCAGGTCAGATTAGGAAGGAGGAGCCCTGGATGCTGCAGTGAAACACTGTGTGGTGTGCCCTGTTTGCAATGGGTTCTTTCATGTCGAAGAGGTTGGCGTAGCTAGAGGACCAAGGCTCTGTCTTCTGAGGCCTTCCTGATGCCTTCCTTCACCATTTGCCTTCCCTCTCCACCATGGAGGATGGACCGGCAGCAGCTGAGTCTGTGCTGTGAACACACCTTTCCACACACGCCAGCCCCGTGTCCACAGCTCCAAGACCACCTGAGGGATTCACTCAGTGGAGCTCATGTGCTTATAGCGACTCTGTTTCCTAGGTGACCTGGAAGACCTGGAGGAGCATGTGCCAGAGCAGACAATCTCTGAGGAAGCCACAGGGGTTCACATGGTAAAGTCGTCTTCTTTCCTCTGAAAAGGAAATTTTATTTCTCTCGGTTTCTCTGTTTCAATTGAATTAAGATGTATACACCTCGCCATGTACACTATAGGTGATTGACAGAATTTCTTGGTGGGCAAATGCCAGAGTTCATTATCAACTAAACAGTGGTTTCAGATGGCATCCACACTTACAAACTGTGTGTCAACAGGCATTTTCCTTAAGAGAAATGCCTTCTTCTTGAGAAGAATTTGGAATTGTCAAAGAAAAACAATTGAAAATGTTGCACAGAAATCCTGTGCCTTTCCACGCATGTCTTCTAGATACTGGGGCCATTGTCTCAACCACTGTTTACCATCTGGCTTTTTAACGTCAACAAGTGAAGACCTGTGCACACAGGAGACAGCATGGTCTGACCCTCATGGTGTTTTCTTTTTCTCTAGATGCAGGTGGACCCAGCCACACCGGCAAAGAGTACGTATTCTGGGATCATCTCTTTGTTTAGGTTTGAAATCTTAGTGTTGTAAAGGTAGTGCTGCTTCACCTGCTTTTGCTCAAGGGCCACTCTGGTTTGAGCTTTCTGCCAGAAATGAGATTTGGGAAGTTTGGTTTAAAAACTACTAAGATTCACACCGGGCACAGTGGCTCACGCCTGTAATCCCAGCACCTTGATAGGTGGAGACGGGCGGATCAGCAGAGGTCAGGAGTTTGAGACCAGCCTGACTGACATTGAGAAACCCCATCGCTCCTAAAAATACAAAATTACCTGGGTGTGGTGTCACATGCCTGCAATCCCAGCTACTCAGGAGGCTGAGGCAGGAGAATCACTTGAACCCAGGTAGTAGAGGTTGCGGTGAGCCAAGGTTGTGCCATTGCACTCCAGCCTGGGCAACGAGCGAAACTCCGTCTCAAAAAAAAAAAAAAAAAAAAAAACACCCCAACAAACTAAGAGTCCAGTACTCTAACCATGCTACTGTCATCCCTGGAAGCAGCAGTGTCATGTAAGGTGGGGTAGTACATCAGAGTTGGGAGGGACAGAGGAGAGAGTCTATATGGAATGATTGTGGATGTCTTTGCGAGTGTGTGTGCATTTCTGCAGAAAACATACTCCCATGTTCAAAGCACAACACAAGGATCAATGTCCAAGAAAAATTCCATCACCACTGCACAGTTTGCATAAATCAATCCATTCATCCTCCACCACAGCTGTACCTGAAGATAAGTTTAATATCCCCAGTCCTCAGATGGACATGCTGCAGAGGTGAATTTCCCAAGCTCTTGGTCTTTTAAGTGGAAGAGGCACATGTGAACTCGGGGATGAGTGGAAGGTTAATGGCATGAGCTACTACACTGAATTTGTCACAAAGCCCTGGTATAATTTCTTGCTAGGCCAAGTTATTCCAGCAATTCTGTGTGCATGTGGGAGAATGAAAAGCTATTCAGATCCCAAACACTATCGTTATCAGATGGTCTCAATGGTCAGCTATTCCAGGGTTTGTTTGAGTAGGTACATTGCACAGTGGGCTTTAGTGTCATCATTAATGTAAAACACACACAGTCCTCAGGCTTTTGGTCTAGAATGGTGAAGTCATTCCTCAGCTTCTTTTCAAAAGCAGACAATAATCAGTGGCATATTCTATTGTATTTAATGAAATAATCATCAGGCAGGATACCTGCCCCACACTAGTTGCAGGGGAGGTGAGAACGGACCCTGCTTCAGTGCAAGGTGAACTCAGCAAAGGGAGAGGGGCTGCTCCAGAGTCCAGGTGGTCCTTGCAACTCTCCTGTGTGATGTATAAGACATCACTTTGCCTTTTTCTCTGAGATAGTCTTGGAATTGTTAGTCCGAAACTCTGTTTTGCTTTACTTATGTGTAGATGAATCCTGGCCATGGCTGGTCACGGAGGGGAAGGACTATGTCCTCCTCGTTCCTTCTCATCCCAGAGCTTAGCCCTGGGCAGCCCATCTTGGGCCCCAGTAATGTTCCAATGCTTCCAAACCCTTTGCTGAGATGCAGCGCCAGTGTGAAAAGGCTTCCTGCTCATCTCCTTCAATCTGTTGTTTCTCATGGTAATTTAGAAACCTGAGTGGATTCTGATCCAAGGTCACAGGAGAATAGGGTGGGCTCCTGAAGTCAATGAAGTGTCCCCCTCATCTCTACCCTGGCTACTTTGGTTCAGCTTTTGTCCTTGCAGAAGAGGCTGTTTTTCTGTTTACGAGTCCTCCTTTGCTGGACCAGGCTTTTTTATTTTTGTTGTGGCATCCCTGCACTTCACAGGGGGCCTGGAGCTTGTTCCTGTGCCCCTGAAGTACCCATCCATGAATGATCAGATCAGAGCAGCAAACCACTCTGCCAGGAATCACCAGGGGGGAGAGTCACATCTTCCTCATCTTTGGGTTTAGACCTGTGCATTCCAGTATGGTCCTCAGTGGCATATGTGCCCATTCATGTTAAAATAAATGAAAAAAGTCATAACCTCCTCACAAGAGCCATGCTAGAAGTTCCCAGTTGCCAAAAGTCTACTCTTAAGAGAGCATCTCCATTCTCCCAGAATCACCTGGGAAGCAGCTGCTGTGAGTCTGGCCCAGGTTCTGTTCTCTGCACCCACCTAACTCAGCGCATTTGCATCAAGGCTGGAATCTCAGGTTCTCAGATTGGAGGTAAGAGATGCTATGAGCCAGTGTCGGTGAACAGTTGAAAGGGATTATTTCAGGTCCTCTGTCTTACCTGAAGGCTCACAACTGTGAGCAGTGCCTTCATAAAGGCCCCTGAGTTCACAGAGCCCAGGGAGAATCACGGTGGACAGAGCAGTAGTGCTAATGTTTGTGTCTCTGTACCTGGGCTCATGGGCACCACCTCTGGATCCATCCAGGAGGAAATAGACTGGTCAGGTAGGGACCAACACTCCAGGGTTGACCAGTGAGACAGGGTTCTTGGGAATTGGGTTACACTTGTTTTGGAGCCTAGGATGGGATCAGTGAAGTGACTAAATATGAAACAGGTGTAGAAGTCTGACTTGGGATTTTTTGTATCTTAATGAGAAAGTCCTAAGAGTTGTGTTCTCATGGGCTTTGTGCGAGTTGTGTATGGCACCATCATTTCTTGCTCTGGTGTTTAAAGATTACATTTTGCAGAAGACCAGATCATTCCTGCCTTTGCCACAGCAAGCACCAGAGCCCTGGGTTTTGATGAGGTCGCATTTTTTTGTGAATAGAGATCACAAGATGAGTATGCAGGTGTAAAGTTGAGTGTGGGGTGGGACACAGCCCCACACAGGCGCTGCGTGATCCTGAAGACAAAGTCCTTCATACGTGTGCCAGGAGGTGAAAGGAGCCCACTGTCTTTCTCTACACGCTCGGGACCTGCAACAGCACCTTCCTGTCCTGTCCTCACTGTCTGCTCCTGCTCTAAGGGTGCTCCCTGGGTCGGATGACATAGGGAATCCTTCCTCTGGGATTCCTACGTGTGCCCCAGCATCCTGGAGTCCTGAGGGCAGAACACATGATTGAGCACAGTTTTGGCCTCCACTCCTCACCCAATCCCATCCAATCCCAAATCCCTGTGCTTTGAATGAAACCTAAATTGGCTTTCACTGGAGAGGCCCAAGTCCAGCTGTTGCTCAGGGCCCTCTGTGGCTGGCAGGAATCCTAAGGGATATGTGTGGAGGGGCTGCTGTGTTGCTGTAGGCAGTGGCTCTCACCCTCTCTGTAGCCTGGTCCCTGGAATCCACTGGGCCCAGGGCAGAGCCTCTAGGCAGCTGGCACAGTGGTCACTTGTCTTGTCACACCCTCCTCTCTGGCTCAGCAGCCTTGTCCTTCTCCCCACACTCCAGTCAGGCCCAGCTTGTTCTCTGTGTCAGGTCTGCCAGGTGCCTTCCCTCCTAGTCTTCCCACAGCTCAGGCAAACCCTGGAAGGGTCCCCTCATTTCTGTGCTGGCAACTGCTGGCCTCACCTGCAGATTAAGGCAACTGGGACAAGGGGCTTTACCTTGAATTCTGTTCCATCGTTTCCAAATATTCAGAAGCTGCTGGGATTCTTTTGAGGGCTGAATATTTTCCAAGTCTCTAAGGTCATTCCAGGCATAGAACAGTCACTGTATCAGTGACATCGGCCATCATCACCTCCCGCAGGCCCCAACACAACCCCAGGCCTGTGGGAGGTGCTGCCGACCCAGGGTGCGATCCATGGGTTGATTGGAGGCCCTGGCAGTGCAGCCTTGACCTTCTTTCCAGTGTTCTTATATTGGAGAACAGTAGGACTGGTGGAGGTCCACAGGGAGAAAGGAAATGGGATTCATGAGGGAACAGAAACAGGCCCTACAGGAGGAGAAGGGAGGGAATTCCACGTCATGCACAGCATTGTGAAGAGGGCGGCTGCCTCTTGGAGGAACAGAATGACACGGCTTCCCCTCCCTTGGCTCAGTTATGGAATGTGAGGGCTGGGAAAGTACGTGGAAAGTCAGAGGTCCCTCCCTCATAGCACAGAGGAAATGATACAGGCTGTGGAGAAGGCTCCAGAAATGAGCACATCAGAGGCTCTGGGGTTGGCTCCACAGCCCCAGGACAGCGGGGTCTGAGTGGTTCTCTCGACTCTAACTCTCCCCTTTCCTTCTTATGGCCACCCCATCACAGCTGCTCCTCCGGACACTCTGATGCTTGCTTCACAGAATTGGAAGACTCCACCATTACAGGCAGCCACCAGCAGGTAATTGATCTCCTCTTATATGCTGGCTGTCTTTTATCCTCTTTCTGACTCATGAGCTCCTTTTTTAGCTCTAGTCCTTTTCCTCTTTCCCTCTCTTGTGATTGTTCTCCTGAAGGACCTGGTCTCATCCCACAGTTGAGGTCCTCGGGTCTTCAGTGTCAATAAAATCCCTCTCCAGCTCTCCTGCCCACTGCCTTGGCATTGCCCTGTTTACTGGCCCCCAGGTTGCAGCTTTGAATCTTGCTGAACAACCCTACAGGGTCCAGGGGAGGGGGCTGGGCTGGGATCAGAAGAGCTGGACCCCACCCTGCTGGAGGGACCCCCCAGTGACATCTGGGTCTGCTCTGGGCACCGCCTTCACAGATAGGTCTTTTCCTGCACTGGCGTCTCTGGACATGCACAATTGTTCTCTTCCTCACAGATGTCAGCAAGTCCTTCCTCTGCACCTGCAGAAGAAGCAACAGAAAAGACCAAAGTGGAAGAGGAAGTGTGAGTGTGCAGTGGGCAGAATGATGAGGGAAGTAGGCACGTGCCCATGTTCTTCTTGGCTACGCTCACTTTCTTGTTGTCCCATCAGGAAAACCAGAAAGCCCAAGAAGAAAACCAGGAAGCCCAGCAAGAAAAGCCGGTGGAATGTCCTGAAATGTTGGGACATTTTCAATATATTTTAGAGACCTCTGAAGGTAAGTGAAGGATGCCCTGAGAATGTGCTCCAGGAAACAGACACCCACTCCATAGCAGCCCCTGAGCCTGCTGGGCTGAGCCCTCCACAGGCTGCTTAGTGAGGGAGACACTGAGGTGCTGGTCGCACCCCCATGTGCAGGACTCCAAGGGCTTTGCACTGTGTTGTCTGCAGTAACTCTTCAGCTCACCAACATCTCATTTGGGGGGACCTAGCTCTGTCCTCCCAGCCCCTTGAGGACAACAGGGAGCATCACTAGTTCATCCTGAGGAGACACTAGGGTTGACATGAATCCCCCTGGTTCAGGCCTCCTGGGAAAGGTGTGAGAGGGATGGAGGCACCCCCAGGCTCCTTGTCACACAAGCGAGCAGCCCACCCGACCCAGTATTGCGGGCCAGCAGGCCCTCAGTAGGTCCTGGTGTCAAGCAGGGGACACGGCAGGATCCAAGCAGCACTGAAATGTGTCCAGTCCCAGGAGTCCTTCAGCCTCTGGGGGGTCTGGGGGCCTCCAGTTCCAGGGGTCCTTCAGCCTCTGTGGGGGCCTGGGGTGGCCTCATGGCCCCATTTTTCAAGATGAGGTTGGAGGCTTCTGTATGTAGAGGGCACTGGCTTGGGCCAAATGCCAACAAAACAAACCCTTGAAGACATTTCAGGGCCATGCTCACTTGGGAGGGTTTGAGGACATGATTTAGCGAGCCTCTGTTTTTTAAATATATTTTCCAATCTTGAAATAAGGTACACATATGAATGTGTGTGTGTGTGTACATATACACTGTTTTTCACTCTTTCAAATGTATGTCTTCTGTAACCCTTTTATGCTAGAATATACAAACATGAGAAATTTGTGTCTTACCAAAGCATAATTTTAAAAATTACAAAGCAAAGACAGGTCCGGTGGGGATGCTAGAAAGACCAGGTCTTATTAGGCAATAACAATGACGTGCTCCAGGAAGCTATGCATGTTCAACGTGCAGCTCTTCTCCAGGAAGCTATGCATATTCAACGTGCAGCTCTTCTCCAGGAAGCTATGCATGTTCAACGTGCAGCTCTTCTCCAGGAAGCTATGCATGTTCAACGTGCAGCTCTTCTCCAGGAAGCTATGCATATTCAACGTGCAGCTCTTCTCCAGGAAGCTATGCATGTTCAACGTGCAGCTCTTCTCCAGGAAGCTATGCATATTCAACGTGCAGCTCTTCTCCAGGAAGCTATGCATATTCAACGTGCAGCTCTTCTCCAGGAAGCTATGCATATTCAACGTGCAGCTCTTCTCCAGGAAGCTATGCATATTCAACGTGCAGCTCTTCTCCAGGAAGCTATGCATGTTCAACGTGCAGCTCTTCTCCAGGAAGCTATGCATGTTCAACGTGCAGCTCTTCTCCAGGAAGCTATGCATGTTCAACGTGCAGCTCTTCTCCAGGAAGCTATGCATGTTCAACGTGCAGCTCTTCTCCAGGAAGCTATGCATGTTCAACGTGCAGCTCTTCTCCAGGAAGCTATGCATGTTCAACGTGCAGCTCTTCTCCAGGAAGCTATGCATGTTCAACGTGCAGCTCTTCTCCAGGAAGCTATGCATGTTCAACGTGCAGCTCTTCTCCAGGAAGCTATGCATGTTCAACGTGCAGCTCTTCTCCAGGAAGCTATGCATGTTCAACGTGCAGCTCTTCTCCAGGAAGCTATGCATGTTCAACGTGCAGCTCTTCTCCAGGAAGCTATGCATATTCAACGTGCAGCTCTTCTCCAGGAAGCTATGCATGTTCAACGTGCAGCTCTTCTCCAGGAAGCTATGCATGTTCAACGTGCAGCTCTTCTCCAGGAAGCTATGCATGTTCAACGTGCAGCTCTTCTCCAGGAAGCTATGCATGTTCAACGTGCAGCTCTTCTCCAGGAAGCTATGCATGTTCAACGTGCAGCTCTTCTCCAGGAAGCTATGCATGTTCAACGTGCAGCTCTTCTCCAGGAAGCTATGCATGTTCAACGTGCAGCTCTTCTCCAGGAAGCTATGCATGTTCAACGTGCAGCTCTTCTCCAGGAAGCTATGCATGTTCAACGTGCAGCTCTTCTCCAGGAAGCTATGCATGTTCAACGTGCAGCTCTTCTCCAGGAAGCTATGCATGTTCAACGTGCAGCTCTTCTCCAGGAAGCTATGCATGTTCAACGTGCAGCTCTTCTTCAGGAAGCTATGCATGTTCAACGTGCAGCTCTTCTCCAGGAAGCTATGCATGTTCAACGTGCAGCTCTTCTCCAGGAAGCTATGCATGTTCAACGTGCAGCTCTTCTCCAGGAAGCTATGCATGTTCAACGTGCAGCTCTTCCGTCTGGATGGCACAGAGGATCTGGGTGGCAAGGCAGGGTCACCACCCCCACCCTGTGTCATGAGACCTCCTGCTCCTGTTAGGGCCCAGGGGCATGGGACTCTGCCTGTTGATCCTGGTATGCTTGAAATTCCCCCGTTTCTCTGTGTCTGTTTTACCCTCCGGGGAACCAGCCCCCTGAAGGTGCCCGTGTGAGCGCCCAGGTTCAGTTCTTCCTCCATGACACTCACAGACACTCTCTGTGGACAGATAACCCCTCAGCAGAGAGCAGCACACAGGGCTCAGTGCCTTGATATCTGAGTAGACCTGATTGTGGGGAGCTCAGGGGCCCCAGGTCACCTTCCAGGGCCCAAGGAGGTCTCTGAGACCTGCACACCGATCCCAGGGAGCCCCTCCTCCCTCTACCTCTGTGCCTCCCTAGTGACCCTTGCACCTCTGTCTGTGTTGCAGATTCCTCGAACACCAGGAAGGGCCCCGATGTGGGGATGTCAACATGGCTCAGACTTGATATGGATCGTGATCATTTCGGGAAATGTGTTACTCCAAAAACTTTTATAATCTTTGCTTAATTTGTTTTTAAATATTTTCCTGGCTGGGCGTGGTGGTTTATGCCTGTAATCCCAGCACTTTGGGAGGCCGAGGCGGGCGGATCACAAGGTCAGGAGATCGAGACCATCCTGGCTAACACGGTGAAACCCCGTCTCTACTAAAAATACAAAAAATTAGCCGAATGTGGTGGCAGGTGCCTGTGGTCCCAGCTACTCGGGAGGCTGAGGCAGGAGAATGGTGTGAACCTGGGAGGTGGAGCTTGCAGTGAGCCGAGATTACGCCACTGCATTGCAGCCTAGGTGACAGAGTGAGACTCCGTCTCAAAAAAAAAAAAAAAAAAAAAAGCCAGTGCCAGCTTAGACCATGACTGAGAGCTTTGGTTTATCTTATCCTTGCTGAGCTGAGTGTTGCAACATTGAAACCTTCTGCAGTGTCCTCCCTCCCTCTCTCTCTCTTTCTCTCTCTCTCTCCTCCCTTTCTTCCTTTTACTTCTCTTAGGATAGGCTCGTCTGTACTTTTTTGATAGAGGTAACCATTTGCCACACCATTTTCTGAAGGGCCTGCTCTCTTCCCATTCATTTGTGATGGCACATTTATCCTACCTTAAGCTTTGATAATGTGTCAGGATCTTTCTGTCCTGTCCTCTCAAAGAGGTTAAATATTTTTTTATAATGACTTTTAATTGACTGAAGTTATAATAGTTGTCTCATGTCAAGTATAAAAACAGGCCAGGTGAGGTGGCTCACACCTGTAATCCCAGCACTTTGGTAGGCCAAGGTGGGTGGAGCACTTGAGTCCAGGAGTTTGAGACCAGCCTGGACAACATGGGACAACCCCATTTCTACAAAAAAAAAAAAAAAAAAAAAATACAAAAATTATCCAGGCGAGGTGGTGCACGTGTGTAGTCCCAGTTACTCGGGAGGCTGAGGTGGGAGGATGGCTTGAACCCGGGAGGTGAAGATTGCAGTGAGCTGAGATCACACCACTGCATTCAGTCTGGGCAATAGAACGAGACTCCATCTCAAAAAAAAATTCTATACTTTATTGACTCATTTATGTCTGATAGGTATTTTTGATTACAAATTGTTTAGTCACTACTTTAAAGCCTGCTTTACTTTTTATTTTATTTTATTGACTTATTTATGTCTTAGTCTTTTTTATTACAAATTATTGTTTAGTGACTACCTTAGAGCCTGTTTTGTTTTTTCTTAATTTTATTGACTCATTCATATCTCAGCCCTTTTTATTACAAATTATTTATTGTTTAGTCACTGCCTTAGAGCCTGTTTTATTTTTTCTTAATTTTATGAAAGGATGATATTGATGATGAAATGTCTTACGATGATCATTTAGAGGTTTATTTTGAACAACTGGCAATTCCAGGAATGATGGAATAAAACATACGAAGTAGAAGGACTGGAACCTCCAGAAAAAATACTTTAAGTTACCTACAGGTGACCCTAGTCGGGTATGTTACAGTCTTAATGGCTTTTCAGAAATTTGACAGAAAATCACTATTGATCTCACTGGATGTTTACATGAATTTTAAGCCTTTGGTTTCCTTTTAACTCTGTTTTTTACAGGTATGAATTGATAAGAAATGCCTGCACCTTCCCTCCTTCCTATCTTTCCCTTGCCTACAGAAAATATAAAAGGCAAAACAATAGACATCTGCATATTCTTCATTCAGATCAACCAGTGGCTAGCATTTGCCACCTTTTGCAGTTTCTTTCTCTTTCCGTAAGTACTTTCTTCTCTGAATCATTTGAAAGTAAGTTGCAAAGAGCATGATGTTTTACCCCAACACTTCAGCATTTATCTCTTGTGAATAATGACATATTTCTATGTAATTACAGTTCTACCATCTAACTATAATACAGTAATTTGATGTACAGCCCATATTCAGATTTACCTGTCTCCAAAATGTTCTTTATTTTTGTTTTAGATCCACAGTTTAATCAAAGATTAACCTTGCCTTTGGTTGTCACATCTCTCTATTCTTTTACTTTGGAGTAGTTCTTTCAATACATGAAACATTTTGAAAAATCTGGGCTCTTTGTTTTGTAGAGTGACCCATAATCTAGATATATCTGGTTGCTTTTTTCTTCTGACTAGAATAGATTGAGCATTTTGGCAAGAATACAGATTAAACAGTGTTCTCATGAGTGGATCCAGATTAAACAGGGAATAATGCCTATTCAGATTAGGCAGTGTTGCGTACTTACCGCCTCACACCAGGAGATGTTTGCGTCTGTTTGTCCCACGATTGCTGATGCTATGTTTAATAATTTTGGTTGAGGTAGTGTCAACTGGACATCTCCTTGTGAGGGTAGCTTTTCCCTTTTGATATTAGTCATCTGTGGGATGAGACATCAAAGCACTGTGAACATCTTACTCCCCGGCAACCTTCACGAGCTGGTTTCAGCATCATTGCTGAAGCCTCTTGGAAACATTCATTACACCCATGGTTCCAATGGTGATTTTTCTCATTCCTTTTACATTGATTACTTGCCTCCTTGAGTAAGGTAGATGTTGTCTGCTCCCCATGTTTCCCCTTCAAAATGTTTAATTTTAACTTAAATGATTAATACAGCTAAGTTTGTCTTTCAACAGGCAAATGAAAACAGTAGCCTAAAGTGTCAGTTTCAACCAGAAAATAACAGCTCTGATTTCTCATGGCTCACACTCTTCTGAAACGGCTCAGGAAGAGGCTGAGGAAGGCCATGTTGTTTCTCTACCTGGGACTAGTAAGTATAGAAATAGAATTCCTTTGTTCTTAAATTCTACCTTTGACTTTACTTTTAAAATATAATTTCTTTGGTATGATTTAGCTCATGCCTGTAATCCTAGCATTTTGGGAGGCCAAAGAGGGAGAATTGATTGAGCCCAGGAGTTTGAGACCAGCCTAGGCATCATAGGGAGACTCTGCACACACACACACATACACACACACGAAGCGGGAATGGTGGCATGCGACTGAGACCCCAGCTACCTGGGAGGCTGAGGTTGGAGGATCATTTGGACCCAGGAGGTGAAGACTGCAGTGAACCATGATTGCGCCACTGCACTCCAGCCTGGGTGACAGAGCAAGACCCTGTTTCACAAAAGAAAAAGAAGAAGAGATCATCTATTAGTCTTCTTGATTTTTCTTAAAATGTGATATGTGATAGTTGATAAGCTTTATGCATATGTCAATCTGTGGCCATTTAATTTTGGGCTAAGGACTTGTTCTATTATAGCACAGTAATCATTTTACTAAATAGTGACTATCTGTCATGAAAAACAATATATTTAGTTTTAATACAGTTGAATACTCACAAATTTCTGGGGGAACTTGGTCAGGACATTTCAACTGAGAATTGTCAGGCACCTTCTCACTGATAGGCATGCTGCTCGGTGGTGCAGCTCATAAGCAGACAACCCCCTTCATGTAATTTAGTAGGAAAATGACAGAAATACTTGTGTAACTATAAAGTAAAGCAGAATTCTGGTTATTGAATCACAGCACCTACTGAAAGAAGTTCTCAAGTTCTGATTGAGTTCTAAAATTTTTTGAAGATTGGAATTCTTCATATGTAAGTAAAAACAATTTCTGATGACCCATTTCTAATCCATGTTCTAAAGAAGTATTTAATCTGGGCCATGTGCGGTGGCTCACGCCTGTAATCCCAGCACTTTGGGAGGCTGAGGCAGGCGGATCAGGAGGTCAGGAGATCAAGACCATCCTGGCTAACACGGTGAAACCCCGTTTCTATTAAAAATACAAAAAAGGCCGAGCGTGGTGGCTCACACCTGTAATCCCAGCACTTTGGGAGGCTGAGGCGGGCAGATCACGAGGTCAGGAGATCGAGACCACGGTGAAACCCCGTCTCTACTAAAAATACAAAAAATTAGCCAGGCACGGTTGTGGGCTCCTGTAGTCCCAGGTACTCGGGAGGCTGAGGCAGGAGAATGGCGTGAACCCGGGAGGTGGAGCTTGCAGTGAGCTGAGATCGCACCACTGCACTCCAGCCTGGGTGACACAGCGAGACTCTGTCTCAAAAAAAAAAAAAAAAAAGTCTCACTGCACCTTTGCAGTAATTATATGAAGGGGTCGCCTGCCCCTCCATACCTGTGGGTATATCTTGTCAGGTGGGAGGAGAGACTGAGAAAAGAAATAAGACACAGAGACAAAGTATAGAGAAAGAACAGCGGGCCCAGGAGACCGGCACTCAGTGTACGGAGGACCTGCACCGGCACCGGCCTCTGAGTTCCCTCAGTTTATTGATTACCATTTTCAGTGTCTCAGCAAGAGGAATGCGGTAGGAGAGCAGGGTGTCAGCAAGAAAACATGTGAGCCTTTCCTTTCGCTGCTGCGGCCGCAGCCATGAGCATGCTCGGGCTTCGGAAGAGGCTCGCCTGTAGTGTCCTCCGCTGTGGCAAGAAGAAGGTCTGGTTGGACTCCAGTGAGACCAATGAAATCGCCAAGGCCAACTCCCGTCAGCAGATCCGGAAGCTCATCAAAGACGGGCTGATCATCCGCAAGCCTGTGACGGTCCATTCCCGGGCTGGATGCTGGAAAAACACCTTGGCCCGCCGGAAGGGCAGGCACACGGGCATAGGCGAGCAGAAGGGTACAGCCAATGCCCGAATGCCAGAGAAGGTCACACGGATGAGGAGAATGAGGATTCTGCGCCGGCTGCTCAGAAGAGACCGTGAATCTAAGAAGATCGATCGCCACGTGTATCAGCCTGTACCTGAAGGTGAAGGGGAATGTGTTCAAAGACAAGCGGATTCTCATGGAACAGCCACAAGCTGAAGGCAGACAAGGCCTGCAAGAAGCTCCTGGCTGACCAGGCTGAGGCCCGCAGGTCTAAGACCAAGGAAGCAGGCAAGCGCCGTGAAGAGCGCCTCCAGGCCAAGAAGGAGGAGATCACCAAGACTTTATCCAAGGAGGAAGAGACCAAGAAATAAAAGCTCCCCCTTTGTCTGTACATACTGGCCTCTCTGATTACATAGATCAGCCATGAAAATAAAACAAGCCTTAAAAAAAAAAAATGTGAGCAAAGGAATCTGTGTCACAAATAAGTTCAAGGGACGGTACTATGCCTGGATGTGCACGTAGGCCAGATTTATGTTCCTCTCCACCCAAACATCTCAGTGGAGTAAAGAATAATAAAGCAGCATTGCTGCCAACATGTCTCACCTCCCGCCACAGGGCGGTTTTTCTCCTATCTCAAAATTGAACAAATGTACAATCGGGTTTTATACCGAGACATTCAGTTCCCAGGGGCAGGCAGGAGACAGTGGCCTTCCTCTATCTCAACTGCAAGAGGCTTTCCTCTTTTACTAATCCACCTCAGCACAGACCCTTCACAGATGTCGGGCTCGGGGACGGTCAGGTCTTTCCCATCCCATGAGGCCATATTTCAGACTATTACATGGGGAGAAACCTTGGACAATACCCGGCTTTTCAGGGCAGAGGTCCCTGCGGCTTTCTGCAGTGCATTGTGCCCCTGGTTTATTGAGACTGGAGAATGGCGATAACTCTTACCAAGCATACTGCTTGGAAACATGTTGTTAACAAGGCACATCCTGCATAGCCCTAGATCCCTTTAACCTTGATTCCATACAGCACATGTTTCTGTGAGCTCAAGGTTGAGGCAAAGTTACAGATTAGCAGCATCACAGGGCAAAGCAATTGTTCAGGGTACGGGTCAACATGGAGTTTCTTATGTCTTCCCTTTCTACATAGACACAGTAACAGTCTGATCTCTCTTTCTTTTCCCTACAATTATAGTCCATTGTGTACATGAAAACAAGGCCTTCTGAAAACGTATTATTGGTCAGAGGCAGCAGCAGTGAGAAGACAGTGTGTCGTATTGTCCAACACACACTTCCCACACAGCCCTGCCATGCTTGCTCATGACTTTCTGACAAACTGCTTTGTCGCTAGGAAGCCCTTAATTTTCCTCTGTGCTCTCCAAGAGAAAGAGGGCCTCCCCATGAGTTAACAGCTGGAGGAAAATGAAAAAGTAAGCTTTTCCTTCGCATTGGAAAACCTTTTTTTTTTAACTTTTAGGTTCAGGGGTGCGTGTACAGGTTTATCATACAGGTAAACTCGTGTCATGGGGGTTTGTTATACAGATTGTTTCATCACCCAGGTACTGAGCCCAGCCCCCAATAGTTATTTCTTCTGCTCCTCTCGCTCCTCCCACCCTCCTCCCTCAAGTAGGCTCCAGTGTCTCTTGTTCCTTTCTTTGTGTCCACGTGTTCTCGTCACTTAGCTCCCACTTATATATGAGAATGTGCAGTATTTGCTTTTCTGTTCCTGAGTTAGTTCACTTAGGATAGTGGTGTCCAGGTCTGTCCATGTTTCTGAATAAGATGTGATCTCCTTCTTTTTTATGGCCGCATAGTATTCCATGGAGCATATGAACTACATTTTCTTGATCCGGTCAGTTATTATGGGCATTTAGGTTGATTCCCCGCTCCTGCAGAAGCCAGCCTTCTGTGTATCACCGCATGGCCCCATGACACAGGAAAATGCATGTCTCTGGGATGGGATGACTGTTTCTCATCCCACATGGTAAGGAGTTTCCAAAGTTCGCGAGCGTTTATTCAGCACCTGCTGTGAGCTATGCCGATGGTGCCACGGGACAGGTGGTGGGGGACACAGCCTGCAGTAACAGAGAACACCCTTCCCTCAAGAGCCTGCGTTCTCCTTGGGGGAGACAGAAAATGAGCCAAGTCCTGGAGCTGCCTGCATGGGGAGTGAGCGAGGAGGAATTGCAGTGAGGGGCAGGCAGCGGGAGAGAGCTTCACGCCCACCGCCCCGCTGGGTCCACACTCTTGTGCTGCCCTCCCTTGGAGGGTCGAGTTAGGGCCATGTCAACTTCCTGGGTAGTTCAGATCTAGTTGGGATTCTGGCTTGACAAGACCTTTTCCTGTTTCTCAGGGGGCCCTGGATTGTTCAACCGGGAAGGGAAGCTGTAAGAATCGCCTAGTCCAGGTGATTCAAAGTGTACTTTTGGAGTCTCTTCTGGGGCCATGAAGCGGGGCTGGGGGAAGCCAGGGGTTCTGGGGATTCTACCTTAACTCACCTGTTAACTGGTGAAAGACACCTTCTGACCAAAGATCACAAGATGAAAACCTGGAAAAGCCTCAAGAGAGTCTACATTACCTGGAAGGACTCTGAGGCCTAGAAAGAAAGAACTTGCAAACTGATGCCAGCTGACTTGCCCTCCAGGGCTCAGCCCGCTGCCGTGAGCTTTGTCTTGTGGCTTTTGTATCTCCAATGTCAAGTGGCCCAGGGAAAACAGGCACCTGCTCTGTGGATGAGAGGTGTGGCCTGGTGATGTTGCCAGAGAGGGCATATCTGTTTCCTGGGGGTGGAATAAAATGAATTCTCCCAGGTCTTACACCTGCTATAAGATGCTTCTGGTCAATGGGTATTTGGAATACTGCCACGTTAGTTAGCGGGGAGGCATCTGGGATCTTTGATTCTGTGCCACAAAGCAGTTCCCTTTACTATGTCAGAACCCTCCTTACCTTTTGAGCTCACCTGGCCCTGCCACCTGGTATTCCATAACCTTCTCTCAAAGGCAACAGAAAGACCACAAGATACTGTAGACAATCCATTGGTGTGATTAAATATTTTGGAGATCTCTTGGCATTTGCTTCCTGGCAACTGTGGGGTAACGTTCTCTACACCAAATGTCTCAAACTCAACTGTCTACAGGAGCCAAGTAAGTGCCCTAATGAATGAAGTCGGCCAGGCAGGAACTGAGAATTACAGAAGGGAGGCGTCCACCATCACCCTTGCTTGGAATGCAGCCCTCCAAGACCTGGTCTTCCTTTTTTTTTTTTTTTCTTTTTTTTTTTGAGATGAAATCTTGCCCTGTCGCCTGGGCTGGAGTGCAGTGGCGTGATCTTGGCTCACTGCAACCTCCGCCACCCGGGTTCAAGCAATTCTCCTGCCTCAGCCTCCCAAGTAGCTGGGATTATGGGTGCATGTCACCACTCCCGGCTAACTTTGTATCTTTAGTAGAGACAGGGTTTCATCATGTTGGCCAGGCTGGTCTTTAACTCCTGACCTCATGATCCGCCTGCCTTGGCCTCCCAAAGTGTTGGGATTAAAGGTGTGAACCACCACGCCTGGCCAGGAGAACATCTTGAACCTGAGAGGCAGAGGTTGCAGCGAGCCAAGATCGTGCCACTACACTCCAGCCTGGGCAGCAGAGCAAGACTCTGTCTCTAAATAACTAAATAAATAAACATATCAAAGAAGCAATCAAAAGTAGGAATAAGAAGAGACTATCAAATATGAGAAGCAACCAGGTAGATTTCCTTCATCCTGCTATTGGACTGCCAGCTGGGGCTTCCACTTTAGAATGTTAACCAAAATGCGCATGGACCTGTTGAACCTGCTTTTTTTTGGGACGGAGTCTTGCTCTGTTGCCCAGGCTGGAGTGCAATGGTGTGACCTTGGCTCACTGCAACCTCCGCCTCCCAGGTTCAAGCGATTCTCCTGCCTCAGCCTCCCAAGTAGCTGGGATTACAGGCGCCCGCCACCAGGCCCGGCTAATTTTTGTATTTTCAGTAGAGACAGGGTTTCACCATGTTGGCCAGCCTGGTCTTGAACTTCTGACCTTAGAACCTGCTTTATTTTTATCATTCTATTTGGATTTCCTTTTGAACGCTTCCTTAACTCCCTTACCATTTGCTAAAATTGGGTAGGTGCTTTATGGTGATGTCCCAACATAATTTTAAGTCTCTTATTGCTTGAACCCAGGACACGGAGGTTGCAGTGAGCCAAGATCATGCCACTACAGCCTGGATGACAGAGTAAAACTCCATCTCAAAAAAAAAAAAAAAAAAAAAGGTCTCTTAAAAGGATAAAGGACATGCTACCTGGTAGAAGTAAACTTAGAAATACTGTCCTCTAAATGCTCGTGTTGTTTAGAGAATTAAAATATTTGGCTTAGCAGCCTGGGTTTCTTAAAATGACTTCTAAAAATATTGCATTTACTAAATCTTCTTTCCTGGCCACTCATTGACTTAATTTCTGTCCTTATGTGCTGTGTCTAGGACATTTAGATATAGGAGGTAAATTCTAGCACATTTTGGGAACACTGTGAATAGAGGAGCTGATAAACACATGGAGTGAAACGGGCCAAGAATTGCTGTGAATATTAAAGATAAATAAAGGCCAGTAACAGGAAAAAGAAAGGGACACACAATTCATTGATCAGATTCATAGTTATAAAAAAATGCTCTCGCTTAAAGATTATCCCATTTCTGGGAAAATGGTTATTGCTGTCTCTCTGCTCTATTTTCTACATTATCATAGCGTAAAATGAATTTTTAGGGGATGTTTACAGTTCAATGCATCTTAACAAGTGTATAGATTCATGCAACCACCACCACAAACAGGACACAGCACAGTTCCATCACCCCAAAATCTCCCTCATGCTGCCCTCCACAGTCACCCCCCACCCACCCCCACCTCCTAGCAACCACTGATCTGTTCTCCATCACTACAGTTTTGTCTTTTCAAGAATGTCATATAAATGGAATCACACAGAGTTTATAACATTTTGATATTTGGCATCTTTCTCTCTTTCTTTTTTTTTTTTTTTTTTTTTTTTTGACAGAGTTTTCACTATTGTTGCCCAGGCTGGAGTGCAATGGCGTGATCTCAGTTCACAGCAACATCCGCCTCCCTGGTTCAAGTGATTCTGCTGCCTTAGACTCCCGAGTAGCTGGGATTACAGGCATGTGCCACCATGCCCAGCTAATTTTGTATTTTTAGTAGAGACAAGGTTTCTCCATGTTGGTCAGGCTGGTCTCAAACTCCCGACCTCAGATGATCTGCCTGCCTTGGCCTCCCAAAGTGCTGGGATTATAGGAATGAACCACTGCACCCAGCCTATCTTCCTTATCTTTCAGGGCAATGCCTGATGTCATACACAAGCCAGCTCCTTCAGCTCCTTCTTACTGTCTAGATTGCCATCCGTCTTTAGCATGATTACAGAGCATGTCTGATTGCAGTGGCAAGCGTTAGGACTCACTCAGAGCCTTGTGGCTTTTCTCTTTTTTTTTTGAGACAGAGTCTCGCTCTGTCAGCCAAGCTGGAGTGCAGTGGCGCAATCTCGGCTCACTGCAACCTCCATCTCCTGGGCTCAAGTGATTCTCCTGCCTCAGCCTCCCAAGTAGCTGGGATTACAGGCGTGTGCCACCACACCCGGCTAATTTTTGTATTTTTAGTAGACACGGGGACTCACCATGTTGGCCAGGCTGGTCTCAAACTCCTGACCTCAGGTAATCCTCCTGCCTCGGCCTCCCAAAGTGCTGGGATTACAGACATGAGCCACCGTGCCCGGCCACCTTGTGGCTTTTCTTCTCCATGTTGAGAAGCCGTGTACCGGCCTTGACAGTGAGACTGGTGGTGGCCTGGGGAAAAGTGGGCATGTGGATAATGTGTGGTTCAGTCTGAAGCTCCTCAGCTAATGTCCCAACTGCCTCAAGTGGTGATCAGGACAGCCTAAACTTTTAATATTTATTTATTTATTATTATTATTATTTGAGACAGGGTCTTGTTCTGTCGGCCAGGCTGGAGTGCAGTGGCACAATCTCAGCTCACTGCAACCTCTGCCTCCTAGGTTCAAGCGATTCTCCCACTTCAGCCTTCCAAGTAGCTGGGATTACAGGTGTCTGCCACCACCACACCCGGCTAATTTTTGCATTTTTGGTAGAGATGGAGTTTTGCCATGTTGGCCAGGCTGGTCTCAAACTCCTGACCTCAGGTGATTTACCCACCTTGGCCTCCCAAAGTGCTGGGATTACAGGTGTGAGCCACCGCGCCTGGCCTAAATATTTATTTATTTATAACACTTGTTTGAATTCTCTTTTTTGTACTTAACGCTGGCTCCATTGTGTGCAACACTGCCATCTGCCGTTAGGATTTGTGTCTGAGAACCTGGGCCCACAGTCTCGCTGCGGATGCAGAACTGGCAGAAAAGCCTACTGCACTTCCCCTGTGTGGTTAAACGACGGTGAACAAGTCCAAGGCGGAAAGAATAACCAAGTATATGCCTTAAGATGCTTTCTTGGAGGTCCCCAGGTGAAATACTAATCAGATCCTTCAGCATTTCCTCCTGTCCAAAAGGATCCTGCTGTATTCCTGTTTCTTTGTCATTAACCGATCACGGCTTTTCAAAGATGTATTATCTCATTTCGACAAAATATCTGAGAGCTGGCTGGGGCACGGTGTCTCATGCCTGTAATGCCATCTCTTTGGGAGGCCGTAGAGGGAGGATTGCTGGAGACCCAGAGTTCAAGACCGGCCTGGACAACAAAAGTGAGACCCCGTCTCTAAAAAAAATATAAAAATTAGGAGGTCAAGGCAGGTGGATCACTTGAAGTCAAGAATTCAAGTTCAGCCTGGCCTACGTGGAGAAACCCTGTCTGTACTAAAAATACAAAAATTAGCTGGGCGTGGTGGCGCACGCCTGTAATTCCAGCTACTCGGGAGGCCGAGGCATGAGAATCACTTGAACCTGGGAGGTGGAGGTTGCAGTGAGCCTTGGTTATGCCACTGCACTCCAACCTGGGTGACAGAGGTCCTGTTAAGAAAGAAGAAACAAGAAAGAGAGAGAGAGAGAAAGAAAGAGAAAGGAAGGAAAGAGACGGAGAGAGATAAAAGAAGGAACAGACAAAAGAAGTCGAAGGAAGGAAGACACAGATAAGAGCAGCAAAATAAGAGAAGAAAAAGAAGCAGTAGAGAATCAAAAGAGCCAAAAATGGTTTCTTTGAAAAGACTAATAAAATCGACACATTTGTTAGCAACACTAATCAAAGGAGGAAGAAAGAGAAGGCAATGTAAAGCTAAGATGAAAAGGGAGTACATTTCTGATTTGAACATGGCAAATTAAAGACAGGATTTCCCTCTTTTCTTTATAGGAAACAATCATAACAAGAATAAGAAGCAAGCCGGGTGCGGTGGCTCATGCCTGTAATTCCAGCACTTTGGGAGGCCGAGCTGGGAGGATCACTTGAGCCCAGGAGTTTGAGACCAACCTGGGTAACATAATGAGACCTTACAAAAAAAAAATTAAATTAAATTTCAAAAACATAATTAGATACCAGTGTATCCCCAGCAGATTGACACAAATTAAAAGTCAACAGTATCCTGTGTTGGTGAAGACATACAGCAACTGGAAGTCTCCTGTGCATGTTAGCCACGTTTATACCCTTCATCTCAGCAGTTTCACTCTTAACCATATATGCTAGAGAAACTCTTACTCATGTGCTCCACAGACAGGTAGGAGGGCCCAAGGTAACCTTGTTTGTAATTAAGAAAAAATAAAAACAGGAAACAAGCCAAGTGTCCAATGGGATAATGGATTAGTAAATTGTGATACACAGTGAAACTGCATATGTGCGCACATCAACATGAATGAACCCTCCAAACATAACGTTGAGGGAAAAAACAAGCAAATCACAGAATACAAAAAATATATAATACCTTTGTATAAAGTTCAAAAACAAGCAAAACTAACCAAAATATTCTTCAACAATATGTGCATGCGTAAATGTGGTAAACATGAAGAAAAGCAAGGAAGCGATAAAAGCCCAGAGCAGATTACTAGGGGGATAAGGAGGGAGAGGATGCATTTGGGAGGGGCTAACAGTGGCTTCAAAGATATCCTTAGCATTCTATTTCTTCTTCTTTTTTTTTTTTTTTTTTTTTTTTTACCAGAGAAGCTGTTGCTCCATTGCCCAGGTTGTGATCATAGCTCATTGCAGCCTTGACCTCCTGGGCTCAAGCAACCCTCCCACCTCAGCCTCCTGAGTAGCTGGGACCACAGGCATGCACCAACATACCCAGCTAATTTTTTTTTGTTTTTTTGAAAATTCCAGGCTGGAGTGCAGCGGCATGAACTCGGCTCACTGCAACCTCCGCCTCCCGGGTTCACGCCATTCTCCTGCCTCAGCCTCCCGAGTAGCTAGGACTACAGACGCCCACCACCACACCCGGCTAATTTTATTTTTGTATTTTTAGTAGAGATGGGGTTTCACCATGTTAGCCAGGGTGGTCTCAATCTTCTAACCTCGTGATCCACCCACCTCAGCCTCCCAAAGTGCTGGGATTACAGGTGTGAGCCACCACGCCTGGCCTAATTTTTAAATTTTTTGTAGAGACAGGATCTCACTATGTTGCCCAGGCTGGTCTCATATCCCTGGGCTCGAGCGATTCTCCTGCCTGGCCTCCCAAAGTGCTGGGATTCCAGGAGTGAGCCACTGTGCCCGGCCAGCATTCTATTTCTTAAGCAGCCTGTTGGGTGCTTAAGGGCTCATTTCATTATTTTTCACACCTTATATATGCATGTATAAATATATATGCTTCTTACAGATGGAAAATAAAATCTCATGAGAAAAAAATCTAATCTAAACCAAAAGAGGACTGTGTGTATCTGCAGCAGTTATGAAAAATAAAAATGCTTTCTCGTTGATGCTCCAGGAGAGCTGGGGAGCACACGAGTCGTCAGTGCCTGTCGTCTGCACATCATCATACGTAGCCCCCTTTGGATCTCAGAAGTTCCCCAGATGGGACCCACCAGCAAGAGGGCCCTGTGTTGTTGGAGGTGGCAGCTACCTCTGTGGCTTGTCCCAGGGTCACCAGAAATTCTGGAGAGAAATAGATGTGGTCCGCGAGATGAAATAAGTGAAACCTTCACTTCTGCTTATTTGGAAAGCCTCCCTCAGACTTAGCTTCTTCGTCTGAAAAATGGGCGTAATTACTACCTGATGGGGTTCTTGTGAGAATCACATGAGCTAATCTATGCTCAGGATGCAAAGCATGGAACGCCTCTTGCCTTCTGAAATTACGTGAGAAGAGCTCCACACCATTCCTTCATCCCGAGACTCTCCCAGCCTTGCACAGTCCAGAGAAGGTCACTGCAGATTAAAATAGACCTAAAAGACACATCTACCAAATGCGGCGTGTGGACTTTAGGTGGATTCTGACTGAAACCCACCAATCCCGCTTGATCCGTGGTTCCACTTTCCACCATTGCAGTTGTCTGTGGTACAATTCAATAAGATAGTCTTAGGGAGAGAGACCACATTCACATAACTTTTATTACAGTGTATTATCAATTATTGTTGTTAAACTCTTACTGTGCCTCATTTATAATTACACTTTATTATAGGTGTGTATGTATAGGAAAAAATATCGTATACAAGGGCTCGGCATTATCTGTGGTTTCACGGCATCCACAGGATCTTGGACGTACACCCCGCAGATAAGGGGGGACAGCTATATAAAAATGTATTCTTGAGAAAATCAGGAAAAGGCAAATAAGGATTGGGCATTAAAAAATGCCAAAGTGGCTGGGCGCAGTGGCTCAAGCCTGTAATCCCAGCACTTTGGGAGGCCTAGGCAGGTGGATCACCTGAGGTCAGGAGTTTGAAACCAGCCAGGCCAACATGGGGAAATCCCATCTCTACTAAAAATGCAAAAATTAGCCGGGCATGGTTGCGAGTGCCTGTAATCCTAGCTACTAGGGAGGCTGAGGCAGGAGAATCACTTGAGCCCAGGAGACGGAGGTTGCAGTGAGCCGAGATCATGCCACTGCACTCCAGCTTGGCCGACAGAGCGAGACTCTGTCTCAAAAAAAAAAAAGATGCCAAAGATGCCAAAGTGTGATAGTGCAATTGGGTTTTTAAAAAATTCTTATCCTCCTGGTGACATGCACCTGTAGTCCCAGCTGAGGTGGAAAGACTGCTTGAGGCCAGGAGTTCAAGACCAGCCTGGGCAACATAGCAAGACCATATATACACACAAAAAATTAGCCAGGCATGCTGGTGTGTGCCTGTAGTCTTAGCTACTTGGGAGGCTGAATCAGGGAGATCACTTGAGCCCAGGAGTTTGAGGCTGCAGTGAGCCAAGATCACACTACCACACTCCAGCCTAGGCAACAGAGTGAGACCTCATCTCTTAAGAAGAAAATTTTAGCCTTTAGAGATACAGCCTAAAGTATTTATGGGTAAAATACTATAATGTCTGAGGTTTGCTTTTAAATAATCTGATCGTGTGAGTGGATGTGAGTGCATAAAGATGAAAAAAGAGGCCAGGCGCAGTGACTCATATCTGTAATGCCAGCACTTTGGGAGGCTAAGGCGGGCAGATTGCTTGAGCCCAGAAGTTCGAGACCAGCCTGAGCAACATAGTGAGACCTCGTCTCTACAACTAAAAAAAGAACTTAAAAAAAAGGTGAAACAGGCCGGGTGCGGTGGCTCACGCCTGTAATCCCAGCACTGTGGGAGGCCAAGGTGGGTGGATCGCTTGAGGTCAGCAATTCGAGACCAGCCTGGTCAACATGGTGAAACCCCATCTCTACTAAAAATGCAAAAAGCTGGGCGTGGTGGCGGGTGCCTGTAATCCCAGCTACTCCAGAGGCTGAGGCATGGGAATCGCTTGAACCAGGTAGGCGGAGGTTGCAGTGAGCTGAGATCATGCCACTGCACTCCAGCTTGGGCGACAGAGCGAGACTCCGTCTCAAAAAAAAAAAAAAAAGTGAAACAAGTGGTCCTGAGATGCTCACTGTAGGTAGCTGATAGCTGCCTGATAGGTACAAGAGAGTTTATTGCTCTCTTCGTTCTTCTTTGATGTATGTGTGAAATGTTTTGTGGAAAGAGGGAAGGAGGATGGGAGAGAAGCAGGGAGGAAGGAAAGCACTCTGAACATTTCCTGTTGTGTAGGTAAGAACTCCAGCGCATCTCAGACCACCAGAGCTCGGGCCACCAAGCTCTGCTACTGAGGGCTGCCCTCCTGCTTGCAGTGACACCACTAGCAGCGTAAGCTTCCAGAAGAGGATGGTTCCACACACAGTGCCAGCTTCACCAGTCCTTCTGGGCACAAACACACCCAAGGGATTCCTGCATCGAGAATGCAGGGTCTGAGTGGGCTCCAGCATCTCTCCCTGTGGATTCCATGGCCCTTGTCCTCTCCAGGCCCAGGAAGTCCAGCACAAGACGTAGGGCCCCCTTCCTTTTTCAACCTCCTGAAATACCAGAGCAGCTCCCCTTCAAATCATCCCACCCCTTCAGAAGGGGCTCAGATCTGGGAGGAAAAGGGCTCCCAGTGTGGGGCACTGTCACCCTCCACAGGCCACAGAGGACCCTCCTGGGATGGGGAAAGAGATGGGTGGGCTGGGTGGGGAGACTGTTTTCTGGTCACACCTGTTGCTCCCCATTCTACCTCCCCCCACTTGAATACAGACAAGGAGACCTCTTGCTAGAAAAGTGACATCATGGCAGGGCATGGTGGGTCACACTTGTAATCCCAGCACTTTGGGGGGCCAAGGCGGGCAGATCACTTGAGGTCAGGAGTTCAAGACCAGCCTAGCCAACATGGCGAAACCCCATCTCCACTAAAAATACAAAAATTAGACTGGCGTGGTGGCGTGCACCTGTAATCCCAGCTAGTCAGGAGGCTGAGGACAAGAATCGCTTGAACCCGGGAGGCGGAGGTTGCAGTGAGCTGAGATTGTGCCACTGCACTCCAGCTTGGCTGACAGAGTGAGACTCTGTTTCAAAAAAAAAAAAAAAAAGTGACTGTAAAAGTTACATGCCCATAAATCTCCATGCTACAAGCCAGGGAAACAGCAAGAGGCCATGTGCAGATGGGAGTGGCCCCTTCCCACTCCCAAGATCAAGAGCTCCTTATGCATCCACCAGCTTGTAGTCACTTGCTTCTTCTCACAGACATTCCTGAGAGGAGATTTCCCACCAGCCTGACATACTGTCGGGGAGAAAGTCACTTCCCAACCTTGCTTTAGGCCAGTGTTTACTGAGAGACAGGCATGTGCCTCAGAAGTGAGAAAACTTCCTCCCAAAGCATGTTAGTATATAAGTATCTTCCAGCCAATTTCTTTCCTTTGAAAAAACCTTACTGGCCAAAATTTTTCAAAATAAAAAAATTGGGGAGAGGAAGATTCTAAGACAGTGGAGTAGCAAGTTCCAGAAATCTGTCTCTTCACCTAGACAACAATTGCGCTGGCAGAATCTGTCTGATGTGACTATTTTGGCACTCTGGAGTCTATTGACGGCTTCCAACTGTGGCTAATTTGGGTCAATTTCAGCTCTCAGCAGGCAGCAGCCACCCATCTCCCATCCCATGCCCCTGGCAGGCAGCTGTGCACATGTTCCTGGAGCAGCTTGCAGACAGCTGGTGGGTGGGAGCCGGGTGAACAAAAAGGACCCTGTCCTCCAAATACGGGAGGTCTGTGCTCTGCTCACTGATTGCTGCTTCTGATCACTGAGGTGCAAAGAGGTGGTGGTTATTGTGGTTGCACCTGCCCCCAATGTTGCAAGCCCTTCCCCCTCTGACTGAAGTGACTTCCAGAGGATTTAAGGACTGTGGGCCTGCACCCACCTGGTTCACATTTCTCTTTCTCCCCTCTTGGGAGGCAGACATTGAAGACTAGAACATTCAAAAGCAACTGCATATATGGGGGAAATTAGAGAGTCACCATGTGTGCCCCAGGGAAGGCGCACGTTCAGAGAAGACTTGAGAAAACCTTAAGTTTATAGCTCTGGCTGATCATTGGCACAGAGACAGACTACAAAGATTAATTAAAAAAAAAAAAAGTCTGCCGGGTGTGGTGGCTCACGCCCGTAATCCCAGCACTTTAGGAGGCCAAGATGGGTCGATTGCCTGAGGTCAGGAGTTTGAGACCAGCCTAGCCAATATGGTGAAACCCTGTCTTCTACTAAAAGTACAAAACTCAGCTGTGCATGGTAGTTCACGCCTGTAATCCCAGCACTTTGGGAGGCTGAGGCTGGTGGATCGCCTGAGGCCAGGAGTTCAAGACCAGCCTGGCTAACGTGGCGAAACCCCGTCTCTACTAAAATTTAAAAAATTAGCTGGGCATGGTAGCACGTGCCTGTAATCCCAGCTACTTGGGAAGCTGAGACAGGAAAATTGCTTGAACCCAGGAGGCAGAGGTTGCAGTGAGCTGAGATCACGCCACTGCACTCTAGCCTGAGCGACAGAGGAAGACTCCATCTCCAAAAAAAAAAAAAAAAAAAAAATTATCCAGGCATGGTGGTGAACACCTATAGTCCCAGCTACTCAGAGATGAGGCACAAGAATTGCTTGAACCTGGGAGGTGGAGCTTACAGTGAGCCAAGATCCAGCCACTGAACTCCAGCCTGGGTGACAGAGTGAGACTCTGTCTCCAAAAAAAAAAAAGAAAGAAAGAAAACAGATTGAAGAGGCCAGGCACAGTGGCTCACGCCTGTAATCCCAACACTTTGGGAGGCTGAGGCGGGTGGATCACTTGAGGTCAGGAGTTCAAGACCAGCCTGGCCAACATGGTGAAACCCAGTCTCTACTAAAAACACACAAAAAATTATCCAGGTGTGGTGGTGTGTGCCTGTAGTCACAGTTACTCGGGAGGCTGAGGCAGGAGATGGAGGTTGCAGTGAGCTGAGATCGTGCCACTACACTCCAGCCTGTGTGACAGAGGGAGACTCCCTCTCAAAAAAAAAAAAAAATTTGAAGAAAACTGAACAGAGTCTATAGGATCTGCGAGACACCATCAAGCAGACCAGCATACACATCGTGGGGGCCCCAGAAGTGCATACGTGTCTTGTAAGTAGTGTTTTCCCAGCATGACTTGGAGGAAACCCTGCCTTTCTGGCTTAGGCTCGGCCACAGCCATCTATGTGAGACCAACCCAGAAACACTGGCGCCTTGGGGAGACAGTGAGCCTGGTGGAGGGACACTCCGGTTGGGAACTGGACAGCCCCAGTTCTGCAAATAACTGCATGTGCTTGTGAGACCGACTCACCCCACCAATCCGCTCTTCCTCATCTCTGAAAGAGGCGGAACACCAGCACCCCCCTCTGGCAGTGTGAAGGTTTCAGTAGGGGACACATCGTGGAGGGTGGCTGGGATTTGCTCACACCACTGCTTAGATGAGCAGAGAAGATGTGTCCAAGTGAATCTTCTTCCCAAGGCATGGGTGCTTGCGGGGGTGGGGGGTGCCAAGACTTCAACTTAGCATCTCAGTCTCTTCTGAGTTTCTTTTAAAGTCCAACTTTGAACCTAGAGATGTGTAAACAGAATCTTGTGAAAGACGATGCCTTTCAGATGAATGTTCTATCATTTGGATGGAAATGATATTGAATCCCCTCCTTGTGCAAATGAGCCCTGTGTATGTATGTGTATGTGTATGTATGTATGCGTGTGGGGGTGGGGGGGTACTTAGGTGACATGTGCAAGGACAGAAGGCCCAGGGATGCCCTGAGGTTCATGCCATCCTCCACAGTGGAGGGTCTGGTTTGGTCTGGCCTTGGACAAGTGACTGCCATGGGGTGAACGGTCCCATTTGGTCTGTGGGCCACTGCTGGAGTCTCTGGTTCCAGCCATTTGCCTGTGATCATGGAGGCCACACATCTTGGAGCCCATGTGTCCTCACCCCAGGCCTCCACTGGCCCCTCAGCACTCCATGTCCTCCCATGGGGCCTGTAGGAACTTCTGCAGGCCTCAGCCAGGCCATGGGCTGCTGGGAGCCCTGCCTCGGGCTCATCTCTCTGCTGCTTCCTTCTGCCCTACCTACTGTCATTCCTGCACCCTGCTGTGAAAGTCTTCTCCACATGCACCTGCAGACCCTGGAGGCCCTGGGGTTCCCTGAATCTATCTGGATCTGTCAGGCATTCCCCCATTGTAGTTTCAACTTGCAAGTGAAGCCAACAGTACATGCACCCTGGCCCTCGCTGCTCTCTTTGCCCCTCTTCTTCTTCCCTCATTTTGTGGGCAGGAGAAAGGGGCCTCCTGGACCACATCCCCCTCTTCCCAGGAGACTTGGTGGGATTTCTCTACACCATGGAAAAAAGCTTTATGATTTGGTCCAGTGGTCTTTAAACGTAGTGCTCACTGTGGTAGCTCACGGAGGCTGCTCATCACCTATTCCCCCCTCACCTTGCAGTGCCATGGGAGAGGATTACTCCCTGCCCTCTTGTGCTTGGGTGGGCCACGTAGCAGGAGCAAGAGCAAAACCTGCCTCACAACTCAGAGCCACCACCAACCTGCTATAGAAGGGAAGTGTGACCAAGAAATAGATCTCTGTTTCTACACCCACTAAGACTTCGAGATTGTTTGTAATTGCAGCATATCCTGGATGATCCTGACTGATGTAGCTCCTGAAAGAAGTTGTTAAAAAACTATGTGTATTCTCTGGCTGGGCCCGGTGGCTCCCACCTGTAATCCCAGCATTTCGGGAGGCTAAGCTGGTTGGATCACTTGAGGTCAGGAGTTCAAGATCAGCCTGGCCAACATGGTGAAACCCCATCTCTACTAAAAATACAAAAATTAGCTGGTGCCTGTAATCTCAGCTACTTGGGAGGCTGAGGCACAAAAATTGCATGAACCCGGGAGGCAGAGGTTGCAGTGAGCCTAGATCGCACCACTGTACTCCAGCCTGGGCAACAAAGTGAGACTCCATCTTAAAAAAAATGAATTTAAAAACTTTTTAAAACTATGTGTATTCTCTTGCGTATTTTTAAGATGATATATGAAATTTTCACTATACATTTAAATTGTTGCAAGAGATGTAATTTCCCAACTATTGTAATGATTGACATTTAAAATAAAAACTATTTCATTCATCTTTTAAATGGACCCAATGAAATCTAAGTATTGAAACATTTTCTTACTACCACCAGATTTTTTTTTTTTTTTTTTTTTGAGACAGAGTCTTACTTTGTTGGCCAGGCTGGTGTGCAGTGGTGAGATCTTGGCTCACTGCAACCTCCATCTCCCAGGCTCAAGCAATTCTCCTGCCTCAGCCTCCCGAGTAGCTGGGATTACAGGTGCCCACCACCATGCCTGGCTAATTGTTGTATTTTTAGTAGAGATGGGGTTTCACCATGTTGGCCAGACTGGTCTTGAACTCTTGACCTCAGATGATCCGCACTACTCGGCCTCTCAAAGTGTTGGGATTACAGGTGTGAGCCACCATGCCTGGCCTCTTTTTATAACAGAAATAGAAAAGAAAATATTAAATATTTTATATCCAGGGCGACTTCCCACCTCCCCTTTTGTCTAGAAATGCATTCCTCTTGAGGGAATCCCCTAGGAGCAAAGCAAAGAAGGCTGTGGCTTATGTGTGTAATCCCAGCACTTTGGGAGGCCAAGGCGGGAGGATCACTGGAGCCCAGGAGTTTAAGCACCAGTCTGGGCAACATAACAAGACCTCCTCTCTACAAAAAAAATAAAAAAATAAAACTCGGGTGTGGTGGCAAGTGCCTATAGTCCCAGCTACTCAAGAGGTTGAGGTGAGGGGATACTTTGCGCCCGGGAGTTCGAGGTTACAACAAGCTATGATTACACCACTGCACTCCAGTCCAGGTGACCCTATCTCAAAAAATAAATATATAAAAATTTTAATTGTTTTTAATTTAAAGAAAATATTAAACATGTTAAAGATGAAATAAAAGGAAAATATATATATTCCATTATATGATTTGATGAAAGAGTTTGGCTCCATTCTTGAATAACACACAGCATCTGAAATAAATCTCACAAAAATATCATCTGTGAGTTCCAGCCAACATGTCTGAAAACGCTGGTATATTCCCAGAGAACAGGCCGGCTCCACGCAAGACTCAGCACCACCACCCTCTGCTGCTCCCGATGCTCTGAGGCTTGTCCTGCTAAGGACGCATCCTAAGATGAGTGCTGAGAACAGGGACAGAAGCGCTTCCAAAGGGGTCGGTATTTTCTATCTGTGCTCTCTTGGCTTTGCTCTTAGGGGATTCCCTCCAGAAAGATGCATTTCTAGACAAAAGGGGAGGTGGGAAATGCAAAGCAGTGAACTAAATTTAAATTGCCATCTTAGCCGGGCATGGTGATTCACGGCTGTAGTCCCAGCTGCTTGGTAGGCTAAGGCAGGAGAATCGCTTGAGCCTAGGAGTTCAAGACCAGCCTGGGCAACATAGCAAGGTCCTGTCTCTACAAAAATAAACATAAAAATTAAAAAATTAGCCGGGCATGGTGGCGCATGCCTGGAGTCCCAGTTACTAGGGAGGCTAAAGTGGGACGATTGCTTGAGCCCGGGAGTCCGAGGCTGCAGTGAGCCATGATTGCTGTTGTGCTGTATTCAGCCTGGGCAAGAGAGTGAGACCCTGTCTCAAAAAAAAAACTTGCATTGAATTCCCTAACCTCATTCCCACGCCCCTACCTTCAGAACTTCATCAAAGAGGGACAACCCCACACAGTGACATCTGGGGCAGGCATCATGGAGAAGAGAGACTGTCACCTCAGATGCTCTTCCAGCCTGGCCAACTTTAGGCAAGAAGACATATGGAAGTTGAGTCCTGGAAACTGATTCCCTAAAGCTCTGCCTGTCGCTGGAATGTAAACATACCATCCAGTATCACTGCAATAGTTTCTGGCACTACCCAAATTTTCAAGATACATCAGCTAAGAATCATAGATAAATCTTTTACAAAAATGTTTTAGGCCAGGCACAGTGGCTTTCACCCGTAATCCCAACACTTTGGGAGGCTGAGGCGGGCGGATCACCTGAGGTCAGGAGTTCAAAACCAGCCTGGCCAACATGGTGAAACCCCGTCTCTACTCAAAGTACAAAAATTAGCCAGGTGTTAAATTAGCTGGGCATGGTGGTGCATGCCTGTAGTTCCAGCTACTTGGGAGACTGAGGCATGAGAATCGCTTGAACCTGGAAGGCAGAGGTTGCAGTGAGCCGAGATCACACCACTGCACTCCAACCTCTGTGACAGAGTGAGACCCCGCCTCAAAAAAAAATTTTTTTTAATTCCATATACTAGTGATATGGAAGGGAAGTGCTGGGAAGGGAAGAGTGTGGTCCCTTTAAATGATACAGAAGAGGGGAAAGGAAGTGCTGGGTAGAGGAGGGCATGGTCCCTGGCTAGGGTTCCACCCCCAGCCTGTGCCCACGGACCTAGGTAAGGACAGGCATTTTTGTTTTCCTGCCCAAATGTTGCATTTCCCAAGACCACCCTGGCCTGCCACACCCCTATCTTGTGCCTGGAAAAACCCACAAGACTGTAGCCAGAAGACACACAGGAGGCTGGATGTGGAGAGGAACACACCGACAGGCATGCTGGCAGGCCATCGACTGGTAGAATGACATAGAGTTTGGCTGGGGCAGTTGGAGGAGATCTCGGGCCACCGAGTGGCCGACTCCAGGAGAAAACCATCTCCCTTCTGGCTCCCCCATCTGAGAGCTACTTCTACTCAATAAAACCTTGCACTCATTCACCAAGACCATGTGTGATCCGATTCTTCCGCTACACCAAAGCAAGGACCACAGGACACAGAAAGCCCTTTGTTCTTCTGATAAGGCAGGGCTCTAATTGAGCTGTGACTAATACAAACCATCTATGGACGGCTAAACTGAAAGAGCACATGGTACACACGCCCACTGGGGCTTCAGGAGCTGTGAACATTCACCCCTAGACGGTGCTGTGGGGTCGGAGCTCCACAGCCTGCCCATCTGTATGCCCCCGTAGAGGTTTGTGCAGAGGCGGCACTGAAGAAGCGAGCCACACCCCACCATGCTGCGTTTCACTAGTCAATAAAGTAGCAAAACCTATTTTTCTTCCCTCCTAGAAAGACTTTGTGCACCCAGAAACCTGTGTACCCCCAGTTTGACGACCTCCAAGCTTGTCTACCTGACCCGGGAGCTAAAGACATTGAGGAAATCCTTTTCCATTTCAACCTTGTTGGCTCTCAGCGCTCATCTGAAGTAGAAGCTTTGCATTCCAGCAATAGCACCAAGGCAAAAGTTGTATTTGGTCGGAGGCTACATATAAGGAACTGCAGCAGAAAAAAAGAATCACAATGATAGAACTTAAAGCTCTTGTCCCCATTCTGCCTGTAAAGCACAGTGAGAAGCAAGTGATGAGCACCAAGACCAGGGCTGTCAGAATAGCCGTGCTTCAGAAGCATGAGCTGGGCTCATCCAGTTGGGCTCCAGGCTGTGATGCTGTGGCAGGGGCCAAGTGACTTGGTGCAGAGGGGCTGCTGCCGAGCTAAGGCTCTGAACCAGAGCTTGCCATGGCCCAGAAGTGAAATGCGAACCCCGTGCCAGGCCTGGGCTGGCCCCAGGACCCACTCCAACTGCTTAAGGATCCCCCTGTGGGCTTCAGGCCCCGTGAGATGGAGGTGGAGGGTCCACAGGACCTCCCATGAGGTTGAGTGGGTGGGGAGGCTGCCTGTCATCCTGGGTGGCCACTCGAGTTCTCCATTCCCAGGCGGGAAGCTGCCATCTGGTGAAGAAATGGCAGAGAAAGGCTCAGAGTAGAGGACGCAGCTGGGCAGGTTCTACCCTCCCTTCTGCCCAGTGCAACAGGAAGCCCTTGGAGAGTGGGACCTCTATTTGCAAAACCCCTGAAGGTCCCACAGGGGAAAGAACACAAGACTTGGAGTCAAGTAGACCTGGGCACGCACCATGGCCCTGCCCGACTCACTGAGAGACCATGGCCTTCTGCATTCCACAACGGGGGGCTTATCACAGCCATGAGCCCAGGCCCCTGGGAAAAGCCCGCCCTACTCAGCCTGGTGGCCTCTGATGCGGTCCCCTCCTCGGCTCCCATGCCCCCTCTCTTGGGTTTATAACCCAGCTCACATTGGGACAGCCTCTTCACGTATCTAATCTCAACCCACCACCGCCCCGAGAGCTACCTTCTCGTTATTGCCACGTGGTGGAGTCCGGACTCCGCCTGGTTGAGACATCTGTGAGCAACACCAGGACACAAACCTCGTTCTGTCCGACTGTGGAAACGGCCGTTTCCACTGGCCCATCACTGAGTCACAGAAAAGGCACAGGCCCTACGAATGCCGACATCGCCTCCCATAAAACCTGACGGGGGAAGAGGAGGATCCAATTTTTGGTGTTAGAAAAATTGTAAATTGTAATGAACATGCTAGACAAGATGTTCCGGGGACAGGCACTTGGCAAGCGTTGTCCTGCAGGGGGTGCTATCCACTCAGCGACCCACAATAGCCCTGGGGCTGAGAGGTGGGGGCTGTTTCCAGCCCAGCTGAGTCTCACTTGCTGGGGGGTCATTTGCCAGGTATCTACTTGTTAAAATGCTTGCTTTGCTATGAGCCATCCCAGCGAGCTCAGACAAATAACACTGTTCTTCAAAATCACAAAAATATATGTAGCCTGCAAAACACACACAATCATTTCAGAAATACACCCCCATGCTGGGCGCAGCGGCTCATGCCTGTAATCCCAGCACTTTGGGAGGCCAAGATGGGCGGTTCACTTGAGCCCAGGAGTTCAAGACCAGCCTGGACAAAAAAGCAAGACCCTGTCTCTACAAAAATTTTTAAAAATTAGCCAGGCAGGGTGGTGCACACCTGGGTTAGTCCCAGCTACTCTGAAGGCTGAGGTACAAGGATCACTTGAGCCCGGGAAGTCAAGGCTGCAGTGAGTCAAGATTGTGCCACTGCACTCCAGCCTGGGCAACAGAGTGAGCCCTTGTCAAAATAAAGAGGCTAGGCGTGGTGGCTCATGACTGTAATCCCACCATGTTGGGAGGCTGAGGTTGATCACTTGAGCCCGAGAGTTCCAGATTAGACAAGATCTCGCTCTTTCACCCAGGCTGGAGTGCAGTGGTGCGATTTCAGCTCATTGCAGCCTTGACCTCCCAGGCTCAGGCAATTCTCCCACCTCAGCCTCCTGAGTAGCTGGGACTACATGTGTATGCCACTACGCCTGGCTAACTTTTTATTTTTATTTTTTGGTAGAGATGGGGGTCTTGCTTTGTTGCCCAGTCTGGTCTTGAATTGCTGGCCTCAAGCAATCTTCCTGCTTTGGCCTTGCTGAGATTACAGGCATGAGTCACCATATCTAGCATCATTTTCTTTTCTATTTGTATTTTTTTTTTGAGACAGGGTCTTGCTCTGTCACCCAGGCTGGAGTGCAGTGGCACAATCTTGGCTCACTGCAACCTCCGCCTCCCAGGTTGGATCGATTCTTGTCCCTCAGTCTCCCTAGTAGCTAGGATTACAGATGTGTGCCACCATGCCTGGCTAATTTTTGTATTTTTAATAGAGATGAGGTTTCACCATGACTGCCAGGCTGGTTTTGAACTCCCGGCCTCAAGTGATCTGCCTGCCTCAGCCTCCCAAAATGCTGAGACTCCAGGTGTGAGTCACCGCTCCCAGCTTCTTTTCTATTTGTATTCTATTTCAGGGTTGTTGGTTTTTTTTTTTTTTGGTTTAACTGCACTTTTTGAGTATGTAATTTAATGTTCATGATTCGAAAGTCAAAACCATATCAAAAGGTGAGCTCCGAGCATCTCCCTTTCCCATGGCACACGTGCATTTGCAGCGAGCATCTCCCTTTCCCATGGCACACGTGCATTTGCAGGAGCTGCCTCCACGCCTCCCAACTCCACTGCTCCGGCCTCCAGCCTGGCCCTCTTGGACACAGAGCTTGGACACCCAGGTTCCTGTCAGGACTGAAGTGGCCTAGAGCTGGCAGGGCCCCTAGAGGTCATCCACCATGCTTCTCCCTCCAGCAGACAGAAAGTGGATGTCAGACTTCTGGCCACCAGGGCAGGAGCAGAACTCAGGCGTGGCACTTCACAGTTCCAGAACCCTAGGGTCTCTCAGGCTGGAGTGGGGGTGGGGCACTCACCTTTATCCAGCTGCCTCTGCTAGTCAAGCAAAAGCACTGGGCAGGCTGTTTTCATGTAAATCCTCCTGACAACACTGGGAAGGAAGACACAGACACGTGGAAAGCTTCAAAGACCTAACTGGTCTGACCCAAACTCCTTGCTTTTCTGACACTGTATCACAAATAAAGTCTTCTCCTGCCATTCCCACCAATCAATTTCATCCTAAGTTCTTCGCTTACACCAGCAGCAGCATCTTCCAGGCTTCCAGGCCAGCAGTGGAGGAGTCATTTTTAGCTCTTCCTTCTCCTTCACCCTGGCATCCCATTTGTGGGCACAGAGCCCGGCCCTAGAGGGCTGGGAGAAACCGCAGAGGGCATCCAGTTCAGCTGCCCACGTAACACTTGGATTTTCTGTAAACATTTGTGGTGAAGCTGCTGCCCAGGCTCAGCCTAAACACGGCCCCCACCTCTGTGCGAGGGAGCTCGCCACTCCCTGACATGACCTGTTGCATCTTGAAACGGTTATGATGTTCAAAAGTCTGCCTCAGTTTGAGATTAAATCTGCCTCCCTGTTGCCTCCTCTCCTCGCTCCCTGCACGCACGTCCGCCGGTTCTAGTTTTTTGCGGGGGTGGCATAGAACCGATCTGACCTCTTCTCTATCTTAGCCCTTTGAATGAGAAAGCCGTGATCAAGCCCCCAGCGGGTAAATATTCCCCATTGCTCCAGCTGGTCCTCATATGACATAGTTTCAAATCACTAGACAGTCTAGTCCCTTCTCCAATCATGTGTCAGTTCATCTAAATTGGGTGTTGCAAACTCAATGCCTAAGGGGGCCAAGCAAGCGGCATCGGTGAGTGAGACGGGTGGAGCGTAGCAATACGGAGTGGTGGGGACTGCGGCCAAGAGGTGTTTCAGCCAATTGCTGCCACGCAGAAGTGAGGCCCTGCATCCCCAGATCCTCTCGTTTTCGAATAGGAATCAGTATAATTTGGGTTTGGATTTGAAATGTTCTGATTTTTTGAGTTGGTTATTAATTTTTCTTTTTTTTTTTTGAGACAGAGTCTCACTCTGTCACCCAGGCTGGAGTGCAGTGGTGCGATCTCGGCTCACTGCAACCTCTACCGCCCAGGTTCAAGCGATTCTCCTGCCTCAGCCTCCCATGTAGCTGGAACTACAGGCACGTGCCACCATGCCCACCTAATTTTTTGTATTTTTAGTAGAGACGGGGTTTCACCATGTTAGCCAGGATGGTCTCAATTAATTTTTCAAACACAACACACTATATGAATCAACACTGTGAAGCAAACAAAAACCTATGGGCACCATCCCAGCACTTTGGGAGGCCGAGGTGGGCAGATCACGAGGTCAGGAGATCGAGACCATCCTGGCTAACACGGTGAAACCCCGTCTCTACTCAAAATACAAAAAATTAGCCAGGCATGGTGGTGGGTTCCTGTAGTCCCAGCTACTCGGGAGGCTGAGGCAGGAGAATGGATGAACCCGGGAGGCGGAGCTTGCAGTGAGCCGAAATGGTGTCACTGCACTCCAGCCTGGGCGACAGAGCAAGACTCCGTCTCAAAAACAAACAACAAAACAAAACAAACCTATGGGCACCAGTGTGCAACCTCTGGTTTACTGGCATCTTAAAATGTGCTACATAAAATTTGCTGGGTGCTGGCCAGGGACAGTGGCTCATGCCTGTCATCCCAACACTTTGGGAGGCCAAGGCAGGCGGATTGCTTGAGTCCAGGAGCTTGAGACCAGCCTGGGCAACATGGCAAAACCCCATCTCTATTAAAAATACAAAAATTAGCCGGGTGTGGTGGCACTTGTCTGTAGTCCCAGCTACTTGGGAGGCTGAGGTGGGAGAATCACCTAAGCCAGGGAGGTTGAGGCTGCAGTGAGCAGAGATCACACCACTGCACACCTGCCTGGGCAACCAGAGTGAGACCCTGTCTCAAAAAGATAAATAAATAAAATTTGCTGGATGTGGTCACGTTGCCTGTGGTCACAGCTACTTGGGAGGCTGGGGTGGGAGGACAGATTGAGCACAGGACTTCCAAACCAACCCGCAGTGCCCTGACCAGCCAGCTGTCTCCCTCTCCCACCCCTCCTCCTCACCGAAGCCCAGGGCACCCTCATCACCCTGTTGTCAGCCCCTGCCCTAGGGACTTACTGTGGCCAGACCTCAATGCCAGGCCCGGCCCCTCCTGGAGAGCACGCAGGCCAGGGCCTTGTCTCACGCACCCGTTGGCTTCTCCCCTCCTTTCTCGCCCACTCCTCCACACTTTTGCTCAAGCCAAGCCTGCCTCAAGGTGCCTTCTTCCTCCCCTGCCCGCATCTTATGTCCTCTCTGAGGCCTTCCCTGGTGGCTAAGCCCACAGTGGTGTCCCTCACGTGCTTGGCCAGTACTACGTGTAAAATGGGGAGAATGACAGACCAAACTCAAAGAGTGTCTGAGGAATGAATGAGGGGACTCGGGTCAAGTGCTTGGAGTAGAAGCTGGCACACAGCAGTGCTTGATGAACATCAGAGCCATGCATTATTATTAATATCACTCTTAATATCCCATTTCATGCTGAATCCACATGCTGCCTGATGCTCTCTTTCACATTTGCTAATCACATCTCTCCAATTGAGTGAGGAAGCAGAAAGGACCCTGGAGGCAGAGACTGGTGGACCTGGATCTGAATTCCATGTTTCCCGTGTGTTACCCCAGGGAAGTCACATAACCTCTCTTGGCCTCTGTTTTCGAGTCTGTAAAACGGAGCTAATGAGTCCCCATCCTCAGAGCTGTGATAAGGATCTGATGAGGCAATGTCTGCGAAAGCTCTAAGTAAACTGGGAAGAAATGCTGTGAGAACGACCATTGCCGGGGAGGAAATTCCAGGCCAGCCATCGTATTGCTGGAGTCAAGGGCCAGGTGGTTTTGCTTTTGATCAGATCTAGAATGTCCACAAATGGCTAGTCTGTGCCAGACTTTTGAAGTATGAAGTACACTGTAAAGTCACCTCTAAACCTCTCCACTTGTCCCCTCCAGTCTGTCCCTGGATGCTCTCTGCACCAACTGGCCCTTTTCATTCTCTCCTGGTATCCCAGCCTCCTGACCTCCCTTCCCAGACTCTGCCCACTTAAGTCAATCTCTGCACTGTGGCCAGCATGATCTACCTTCCTGCAGCCCATTCACTCATTCGCTCACTCATACATTACACAATTGTTTATTCAGTTATTACCAGGTGTTCTGGAAATAAAACAGACCAAAATCCCTGCCCTGATGGGTTTTACATTCTAGCAAAATACAGACTTATTATGTAACCTCTGTGCTTTAAAAACTCAACTGGTTTTCCAATTATGCTGGAGTCAACAAAAGTCTTGGCCGGGCGCGGTGGCTCACGCCTGTAATCCCGGCACTTTGGGAGGCTGAGGTGGTCAGATCACGAGGTCAGGAGATCGAGACCATCCTGGTCAACATGGTGAAACCCCGTCTCCACTAAAAATACGAAAAGTAGCTGGGCGTGGTGGCACATGCCTGTAGTCCCAGCTACTCTGGAGACTGAGGCAGGAGAATTGCTTGAACCAGGGTGTCGGAGGTTGCAGTGTGCTGAGATTGCGGCACTGCACTCCAGCCTGGTGACAAAGCCAGACTCAGTCTCAGAAAAAAAAAAAAAAAAAAGTCTCGAGCGTAGCCTCCAGGACAGTTTGTGGTCAGCCTCTGCTCGCTTTCAGCTCCCTCCCCGCCTTCCCAGAAGGGAAGGCTGCCTTGGGCTCCAGGTGGGCCACGCCCCTTCAGACGCAGTGACCTTGCTTTGGCTGTTTTCGCAGTCTGGAAAGTCCTCTTTTGAGTTACAGGTTGCTGAATGTTTTCTCCGTAGAGGAGTTTCTTCTCAGTCTGGCCTGGTGGCCCAGGTCAGGGGCCTCTCCTCCCCTGAGGTCTGCAGACAGACAAGTCACCCGGAGGCTCCTGACAAGGACTCTGCTTGACCCAATATTAGTCGGGCCCCTGAGGCTTCTCCTAGACCCATCTGTGTGCTTCCTTATACAATCCAGTTTTAGCAGGAACCCTGCTAGCTCACTGTGGCAGAAACCCCCCACCCTCCATATCTGATCACCCTTGATATCTGGTCAGGCTCCTCCTCCCCATCACCCCTCTGGTGATGTCTGGTCACCCCAGCCTGTCTTCAGCTAGAATCGTGTTAGGTGAGTTCAGCTAGAATCCCCGACCCCTGATGTTGCTGTTAGTAATTCCCCATCCCCTGGCCCCCACCCTGCTCCTTGGCTATCACCCCCCACTCGCCCATGCCGTACTGGGAGTTGAGCCCAGTCTCTCTCCCCGACTGCAACAGCCCACTCCAGCAGTTCCTGTGTCTATCTCCACGGTCCTGAATAAAGTCTGCCTTACTGTGCTTTTTTTTCTTTTTTTCTTTTTTTTTTGAGATGGAGTCTCACTGTGTCACCTAGGCTGGAGTGCAGTGGCACGATCTTGGCTCACTGCAGCCTCCGCCTCCCAGATTCAAGTGATTCTCTGCCTCAGCCTCCCGAGTAGCTGGGATTACAGGCACGTGCCACCACACCCATTTAATTTTATTATTACTATTATTATTGAGACAGAGTCTCACTCTGTCACCCAGGCTGGAGTGCAGTGGCACAATCTTGGCTCACTGCAACCTCCGCCTCCCAGGTTCAAACAATTCTCCTGCCTCAGCCTTCCAAGTAGCTGCGACTACAGGTGCCTGCCACCACGCCCGGCTAATTTTTGTATTTTTAGTAGAGACCGGTTTCACCGTATTGACCAGGCTGGTTTTGAACTCCTGACCTTGTGATCCACTCGCCTCGGCCTCCCAAAGTTTTGGGATTACAGGTGTGAGCCACTGCGCCCGGCCTTGACCAGCTAATTTTTGTATTTTTAGTAGAGATGGGATTTCACCATGTTGGCCAGGCTGGTCTCAAACTCCTGTCCTCAGGTGATCCGCCCACCTCGACCTCCCAAAGTGCTGGGATTACAGGCGTGAGCCCTGCCTTTACATTGTGTGCACCCAACCTTTACTGTGCTTTAACAAGTATTATTGAATGACTTTTGTTTTGTTTTGTTTTGCTACAGGCACCAACACGGCTCACTGCAGCCTTGACCTCCCGGGCTCAGACGATAGTCCCACCTCAGCCTCCAGAGTGGCTGAGACTACAGGCATGCGCTGCCACACCTGGATAATTTTTTGTAGAGACCGGGTCCTGCCATGTTGGCCAGGCTGGTCTTGAACTCCTGGGCTCAAGTGATCCTCATGCCTTGGCCTCCCAAAGTGCTGGGATAACAGATGTGAGCCACCTTGCCCAGCCTCACCTTTTTCTTTAACACTCCCAAAGGTCATTTCCCTAGTTGCTTCCCCAGCATCTACACAGCGGATGCTTAGCCGTGTGTGTGTGTGTGTGTGTGTGTGTGTGTGTGTTTAAAAGGGGCTGGTAAGGGATGTGTGTGTGTACGCACGTGTGTATGTGTGTGGGCATGTATGCGTGCGTGCGTGTGTGTGCGCGTGTGTGCGCCCATGTGTGTGCGTGTGTGCATGTGTATGTAGAAAAGGGCTGGTAAGGGACAGCAGTGGCTTTGTGGGTGGCCAGAGGAGGGAAGCAGGGAGCACTTTCCAACAGGGAGACAAGCGAGGGTCTCTGGAGGAGGTGCATGTGGTCAGGGCCTGGATGAATGACTAGGATGTAACCACAGGAAGAACTGCCTGTTGGGCAACGGGGCCTGCAGGTGCCGAGACGGGGAGGCCAGTGGGATGGGACATACGACGGAGTCATCCAGTGTTCCCTGGGCCAGGAGAGGAAGGTGAAGAAAGGAAAGGAATAGGGAGGGAAAGCGGCAGAGAGGCAAAGCTGCCTGAGTGGGAAAGGCCTTGAGGGTCAAGCTGGGGAACTGGACCCCAGCCTGTGAAGTGGGGTCAAGCAAAAGCTCCCACAGGACAAGAACAGGTTATAGGGGTGGCCAAGGAGAAGCAGAGACTACCAACTTTCTAAAAAGGAGAGGAACTCTTAGCTTTTGGTGATGAGGCCAAGTAGAAAACTGGGCGTGGGGCTGCCACAGCTTCAAGAAGCCAGAAATCCAGTCTTTGTAGTCAAAATTCCTGAATGAAAATGTCACCATCAAATACAACGGGTGTTTTGGGTCTCCGGTTACACTCCCTCGGGCAGAGTTTTACATGATGCAGACCAAAATTAAGGCTGTTGGGGCAGACATGACTTGATAGAGGTTTATTGGAAGCCAAATGTGAGGATCAGCGCAGGAAGACACACTAACAAAGTCACTCCAAGAAAGCTGGGTGTGTTCCAGAGTCCGCTACAAGGTGGAGGCATGGGAAGCTTTTCTAAGAAGTTTTAGGGAAGCGGGGGGACTCCTCATACCAGAGTTGTCCTTTTGCATTAGAGGTGCAATACAGAGGTTACAATCGTGGGCTGCAGATGACAACATGCAGGCTAAATTTTTTTTTCTTTGAGACAGAGTCTCATTCTGTTGTCCAGGCTGGAGTTCAGTGCAATCTCAATCTCACTCACTGCAACCTCTGCCTCCCAGGTTCAAACGATCCTCCCACCTCAGCTTCCTGAGCAGCTGGGACTACAGGTGCACTCCACCATGCCCACCTAATTTTTGTATTTTTTTGGTAGAGACGGGGTTTCACCATTTGGCCAGGGTGGTCTCGAACTCCTGACCTCAAGCGATCCAACTGCCTCAGGCTTCAGAAGTGCTGGGTATGCGCCTCCGCGTGCCCAGCCTAAAACGTTCATGCAGGACAATCAGCAAAGCTTCGGGATTCAGAAACAGATCAGTGTCGTTTTCCACGTCAGTAGGTTATGTATTAATCGGTATGTTAACAGTTTGACGAACTCACAGAGGAGCTCACAGGAAGATTCTTTACTCTTCCTGTGACAGGATATAAGCCCCGAATCCTAAGAGCTTCACCTTCCCTGGTGGTTAATTTGAAAGCCTGCCAAATGTATCCTGAAGGTTATCAATGGCAAGATCAAAGATGAGCATGGGACTGATGATGATAACGCTGGTGACTGGCATGGAGGTGGCATCAACCTAGGGAGGGCCTCAGCCAGCAAGCAGGAGCAGCCGGCCCACAGGGAGTGGGCTGCATTGTTCAGGTGGGCCTGAGAGGAAGAGGAGGGGAACTGGAAGAGAAGTAAGGTTGCCAGACAAAATGCAGAACACCCAGTTAAATGTGAATTTCAGATAACATTTTTTTTTTTTTGAAACAGAGTCTCACTCTGTCGCCCAGGCTGGAGTGCAGTGACGCGATCTTGGCTCACTGCAACCTCTGTCTCCCAGGTTCAAGCGATTCTCCTGCCTCAGCCTCCTGAGTAGCTGGGATTACAGGCACCCACCTCTACAGCCCAGCTAATTTTTCTATTTTTAATAGAGATGGGGTTTCACCTCATCTCTGCTAGCCTGTTGGCAAGGCTGGTCTTGAACTCCTGACCTCAAGTGATCCACCCACCCCTGCCTCCCAAAGTGCTGGGATTACAGCCGTGACCCATCGTGCCCGGCCGGATAACAAATTTTTAAGTGTAAACAATGGTATTAAAAAAAACCTGATTGTTGCTGGGTGCAGTGACTCACCTATAATATTACCCAGCACTTTGGGAAGCAGAGGTGGGAGGATTGCTTGAGGCCAGGGGTTCGAGACCAGCCTGGGTAACATGGGGAACTTTACAAAAAATATAAAAATTAGCCGGGCAGAGGCTGAGGCGGGAGCATCGCTTGAACTCAGAAAGTTGAGGATGCAGTGAGCCCTGGTGGCGCCACTGCACTCCACTCCAGCCTGGGTGACAGAGCAAGACCCTGTCTCAAAAAGCAAACAAAGCCTGACGTGGTGGCTCATGCCTGTAATCCCACCACTTTGGGAGGCCGAGGCTGGTGGATCACCAGGTCAGGAGTTCAAGACCAGCCTGGCCAACATGGCGAAACCCCGTCTCTACTAAAAATACAAAAATTAGCCAGGCGTGGTGGTGGGTGCCTGTAATCTCAGCTACTCGGGAGGCTGAGTCAGGAGAATTGCTTGAACCTGGGAGGCGGAGCTTGCAGTGAGCCGAGGTAGCGCCACTGCACTCCAGCCTGGGCGACGGAGTGAGACTCCGTCTCAAAAAAAAAAAAAAAGGAGAAGAAGAGTAAAGAAAAAGAAAACCTGGTTATCTGCAGTTGCAATTTACCTGAGTGTTCTGTGTTTTTATTTGCTAAATCAGCAGGCTCGACAAGGCACACTGAACAAGTGGACAGTGCGCCGGCGTGGAACATGGTAGGGCCAACAGTGTCTCCCGAGGGTACCTGGCCCCAGAAACCCAGACTGGCGGTCATCCTGCGCAAAAGAGGCGGTTGAATCACCCGCAGCGCCTGGAGAGGAGGAGGTAGGCGGGCGCCCGTCATTTCCCCGGGCCTCTCTTCCCCAGCCCGGGCAAGCACTCGCCGCCCACGTCTTCTCCGTCCCTGCCCTGAAGGCAGCCAGCTCCGCGCTCCGCAGCGGCATCCCCGGGCCTGGATGGGGTGGACGGGGCGGGGCCCGTGCCTGGTTTCCTTCTCCCCCTCTGATGGCTCCCTCCAAGGGTCTTGCCGGTCCCCCTCCTCCTTTACCTGCACCCACATCTGGCAGCCCCTCCAGCCTTGACCTTGAGCCCTGTTCTCTGTTTTCTCCAGACCATCTCGTCCCGTCCCGGGGTTCAATATGCGGCGTACTTCAGCAGGGCATTTTTAAACCCTATTTCGACCTGTTTTACTGTGCATCCTCTCATGCTCGCCCCACTCTCCCCCATCTCCCTCCCCTCCCTTTCTCCTTTTCTCTCTTTTTTTTTTTTTAATTTTTTTATTTTTTTTGAGACGGAGTCTGTGTCGCCAGGCGGGAGTGCAGTGGCGCAATCACAATCTTGGCTCACTGCAAGCTACACCTCCCGGGTTCACGCCATTCTCCTGCCTCAGCCTCCCAAGTAGCTGGGACTACAGGCACCTGCCACCACGCCTGGCTAATTTTTGTATTTTTAGTAGAGACGGGGTTTCACCATGTTAGCCAGGATGGTCTCCATCTCTTGACCTCGTGATCCACCCGCCTCAGCCTCCCAAAGTGCTGGGATTACAGGTGTGAGCCACCGCGCCCGGCCCCTCCTCTCTCTATTGTTCACAAAACTGCTCAAAAATTTTTCTTGGATTCCCTAAGAAATGCATAGAAATGATCACTTTTCCACCCCACACCACAAAATAAAATTGACCACTGCTAAACCTGCACTGGGTAAAATTTATGATTAACTTTAAAATGACAGAAAAGCCAAATCTTCTTTAAATAACTTAGATCTGCAAAATCCTATCCAAGAGACTGGGGCTTGGTAGAAACAATGGCTGCAAAAGGAAATGCAAACAGATGATGAGGAAATCAATTTTGTTTAACAAATGAATCAGGCCGGGTGCGGTGGCTCACGCCTATAATCCCAGCACTTTGGGAGGCCGAGGTGGGTGGATCACCTGAGGTCAGGAGTTCAAGACTAGCCTGGCCAACATGGAGAAACCCCATCTCTACTAAGAATACAAAAATTAGCCAGGCGTGGTGGCAGGTGCCTGTAATCCCAGCTACTTGGGAGGCTGAAGCAGGAGAATTGCTTGAACCTGGGAGGCCGAGGTTGCCGTGAACTGAGATCATGCCACTGCACGCCAGCCTGGGCAACAGAGTGAAACTCATCTCAAAAAAGAAAAAAATTGAATCAAATTAAATTAAATTCAAATTAAAAATTGAATTAAATTGATACCAGTGAAAATAATTTCCACAAAATAAAATTTTTATGCAAAAAATAAGTGGTTTGACTGTGCCGTATTTACTTTTTTTTTTTTTTTTTTTTTTGAGACGGAGTCTCGCTCTGTCGCCCAGGCTGGAGTGCAGTGGCGCGATTTCGGCTCACTGCAAGCTCCGCCTCCCAGGTTCACGCCATTCTCCTGCCTCAGCCTCCCGAGTAGCTGGGACTACAGGCGCCCGCCACCACGTCTGGCTAATTTTTTTTTTTCTATTTTTAGTAGAGACGGGGTTTCACCGTGTTAGCCAGGATGGTCTCGATCTCCTGACCTCGTGATCCGCCTGCCTCGGCCTCCCAAAGTGCTGGGATTATAGGCATGAGCCACCGTGCCCGGCCTTCTTCTTTTTTTTTTTTTTTTGAGATGGAGTTTCGTTCTTGTTGCCCAGGCTGGAGTACAATGGAGCAATCTTGGCTCACCGCAACCTCCGCCTCCCGGGTTCAAGCGATTCTCCTGCCTCAGCCTCCCGAGTAGCTGGGATTACAGACATGCGCACACCCAGCTAATTTTGTATTTTTAGTAGAGATGGGGTTTCTCCATGTTGGTCAGGCTGGTTTTGAACCCCCGACCTCAGGTGATCTGCCCACCTCGACCCCCCAAAGTGCTGGGATTACAGGCATGAGCCACCGCGCCTGGCCCCGTACTTACATTTTATCAATCAATTAATTTACTTTAATGCCTCTTGTTCCAAGAATGCTTTATTGACAAAACAATCAGTGTTGGCAAATACTCTAATTAAAATATTCCTTTCTTTCCTTTCCTTTCTTTTCTGTCAGAGACAGGGTCTTGCTCTGTCGCCCATGCTGGAGCACAGTGGTGTGATCATAGCTGACTGCAGCCTTGATTTCCTGGGCTCAAGCTGTTCTGCCTCAGCCTCCTGGGTAGCTGGAATGATAGGCACACACAACCATGCCCAGCTATTTTTAAAAATTTTTGTAGAGACAGGGTTTCACTATGTTGCTCAGGCTATAATTAAAATAATTCGATTCAAGATAAGCACCAATCAAAGCAGGTTGAAAATGCCCCCATCTGTTGAAAACTCCCAATTTTATACATCACTACCTGAATTCCAGACTCAAATAACCAACTGCCCATGGGACATTCTCACTTGGAAGTCCCAAAACCTCATCAGACATATATGCCCAAAGGCAAACTGCTAACCTTTTTTTTTTTTGAGACAGAGTCTCACTCTGTTGTCACCCAGGCTGGAGTACAGGGGCACAATCTGGGCCCACGGCAACCTCCGCCTCTCAGGTTCAAGAGATTCTTGTGCCTCAGCTGCCTAAGTAGCTAAGACTACAGGCAAGTGCCTGATTTTTGTATTTTTAGTAGAGACAGGGTTTCACCATGTTGGCCAAGCTGGTCTTTAACTCCTGACCTCAAATGATCCTCCTGCCTTGGCCTCCCAAAGTGCTGGGATTATAGGTGTGAGCCACTGCACCCGGCCTGCTGACCCTTCTTTCATCAACTTGTCCTCCTTTTCAGACACCCTGTCTTCGACTGGGACCGTCCAGTTACTCATGCCAAAAACTCAGGGCACCCACCACCCTCACCTCTCTCACCCCCCAAACAAACCTAATGCCAAGTCCTATCAACTCAACAGCCAGGGTATCTCTCAAATCTGCTCTCTTTCCAGCTCTACTTCCAATGCCCTCATCCAAGCTCATGGTATCTTCTTCTTGCTCTCTGTACAACTAGTCTCCTCGAAACCACTGTTGTACCCTCTGATCCATCACCCACACTCATTGTTTAATAGTTTAAAAAAGTCGGTGGGCGTGGAAGCTCACATCTGTAATCCTAGCGCTTTGGGAGGCCGAGGTAGGAGAATTGCTTGAGGCCAGGAGTTTGAGACCAGCCTAAGCAACATAGTGAGACCCCATCTCTAAAAATTAAAAAAAAAAAAAACTAAATTAAAATAAAAATAGTTTAAAAAGTAAACCAGGACCTCCCCTTTCAGTAAAGGCAGACTAGGTACTTCGGACAAAACCTCCTGATAAAAACAGCTACAAAAGTGTTTTAAAAATTTACACACACACACACACACAAATTTTTTTTTTTTTTTTTTTTTAAGAGACAGGGTCTTGCTCTGCCACCTAGGCTGGACTGCAGTCTCCTGATCATAGCTCACTGTAACCTCAAACTCCTGGGCTCATGAGATCCTCCTGCCTCAGCTAGGATTACAGGCACACATCACCATTCCCAGCTAATTTTTTATCATTTTTCTAGAGATGGGGTCTCGCCATATTGCCCAAGCTGGCCTTGAACTCCTGGCCTCAAGCCATCCTCCAGATCAGCCTCCCAAAGTGCTGGGATTACAGGAATGAGCCACCATGTCCAGTTGACACACACAATCTTAAAAGCATCAAAGAGGCCGGGCATGGTAGCTCATGCCTGTAATCTCAGCACTTTGGGAGGCCAAGGTGGGTGGATCACCTGAGGTCAGGAGTTCGAGACCAGTCTGGCCAACATGGTGAAACCCTGTCTCTATTAAAAATACAAAAAAATTAGCCAGGCATGGTGGCAGGCACTGGTAATCCCAGCTATTCCGGGGGTGCTGAGGCAGGAGAACAGCTTGAACCCGGGAGGCGGAGGTTGCAGTGAGCCAAGATCACTGAACTTCAGCCTGGGCGATAGAGTGAGACTCTGTCTCCAAAAAAAAAAAAAAAAAAAAAAAACAAAAGCCGGGTGTGGTGGCTCATGCCTGTAGTCCCAGCACTTTGGGAGGCCGAGGTGGGTGGATCACCTGAGGTCAGGGGTTTGAGACCAGGCTGTCCAACATTGTGAAACCCGTCTCTACTAAAAATACAAAAACTAGCCAGGCATGGTAGTGGGCACCTGTAATTCCAGCTATTCAGGAGGCTGAGGCAGGAAAATCACTTGAACCCAGGAGGCAGAGGTTGCAGCGAGCTGAGATTACACCATTGCACTCCAGCCTGGGTAACAAAAGCAAAACTCCATGGCAAAAAAAAGCATTAAAGAGCTAACAAAGTAGTGAAGAATTGCCATGCTGAATCTGAGAGAGAACAGGATTCCCAAGAGGTGACCCAGATACTTGAGGCTGCAGTTGCCCTGGAAGCTTTTGCCAATTGAAAAGAAGGGCTGAGAGGCTAAGCTCACTTTCAGTGGCTTTGCATGCCTGGAGATAAATATCTAAGTCTGGGGCCTGCCAAGAGTGTGGGTGATAAGCTGCCTCCCACACGCGAGTCAGCCCCCAAAGGACTGCATTTCAGAAGTAAAGGTGAACTGAAAGTAAAGCCGTCCTTACCTGAATGATAGTCCAGGTTTGAGTCACCCAGGTTCCCGAGAAAACACCATGCCCGAAGTATGAACTCCAATGATCTCAGTTTGCTGATCCCTCCAGGCACCTGGCAAAAGCAGTAGAAAATTCTCTTTGGCCAGGCGCAGTGGCTCACGCCTGTAATCCCAGCATTTTGGGAGGCCAAGTTCGGAGGATCACTTGAGGTCAGGAATTTGAGACCAGCCTGGCCAACATGATGAAACCCCATCTCTACCAAAAATACAAACATTAGCTTGGTGTGGTGGTGGTCACCTGTAATCCCAGCTACTAAGGAGGCTGAGGCAGGAGAATCACTAGAACCCGGGAGTGGAAGGTTGCAGTGAACTGAGATTGCACCACTGCACTTCAGCCTGGGTGACAGAGTGAGACTCCATCCAAAAAAAAAAAAAAAAAAAAAAAAAGAAAGAGAGAAAGAAAGAAGGGAAGGAAGGAAGGAAAGACTCTTTGGTGAATGAGAAAATCACTCCATTTCAAATTAGTTCTACAAATAATTTCAGAAACACAATGTTTAACATACAAAAATAAAGACACATGAGGAAGCAAGATTCCTTGAGCTAAAATCATCAGAAATAACAGTCAATAGAAATAGAGCCAGAGGAACTCCAGACTATAAAACAAATTAGTATTATTATGTTCAAGAAATTAAATGCCAAAATTGAAAATTTTAGCAAGGAACTGGAAGCTCTATAAATTATATAGCATATGTGAAAAAGAAATAAATAGAAAGTCAGCCAGGTGCAGTGGCTTGCACCTGTAACCCCAGCACTTTGGGAGGCAGAGGCAAGGGGATTACTTGAGGCCAGGAGTTCGAGACCAGCCTGGCCAACATGACAAAACCTCGTCTCTACTAAAAATATAAAAATTAGCTGGGCGTGGTGGTGTGCACCTGTAATCCCAGCTACTCGGGAGGCTGTGGCAGGAGAATTACTTGAACCCAGGAGGCCGAGGTTGCAATGAGCAGAGATTGTGCCACTGCACTCCAGCCTGGGTGACAGAGCAAGACTCAGTCTCAAAAAAAAAAAAAAAAAAGTCTATGACTAAAAAATTCAAACTACAGGTAAGGCGCAGTGGCTCACGTCTGTAATCCCAGCATTTTGGGAGGCCAAGGCGGGTGGATCATGAGGTCAAGAGATCAAGACCATCCTGGCCAACATGGTGAAACCCCGTCTCTACTAAAACAAAATACAAAAAATTAGCTGGGTGTGGTGGTGTGTGCCTGTAGTCCTAGCTACTTGGGAGGCTGAGGCAGGAGAATGACTTGAACCTGGGAGGCAGAAGTTGCAATGAGCCAAAATCACTCCACTGCACTCCAGCCTGGTGACAGGGCGAGACTCAGTCTCAAAAAAAAAAAAAAAAAAAAGAAAAAAGAAAAATTCAAACTAAAACTTCAAGCTCAATGGATGGGTTTAACAGCAGATTTGACGTGGATGAAAAATGAGTTAGAGAACTAGAAGGCAGGTCAGAAAAAACAATCCAGAAACAAGCATAGGGAGACACAAGGATGTGAAATGCAGAAGGGAAGACTACAGATATGGAAGTTACAGTGAGACTGTCTTACATATGTTTAATTGCAGTCTCAGAAGAAGGGGAGAAAGAGGACCCAGACCCCCAGACCAGACAGTATATTAAATTGTGGTTGAGAATTTTCCTGAATGGATGGAAGACATCAATCTATAGGTTTAAGAACTCCAATAGATGCCAAGCAGAATTTTAAAAAAGAAATTCACAGCCGGGCACGGTGGCTCACGCCTGTGATCCCAGCACTTTGGGAGGCTGAGACGGGCAGATCACGAGGTCAGGAGATTGAAACCATCCTGGCTAACATGGTGAAACGCCGTCTCTAATAAAAATACAAAAAATTAGCCGGGCGTGGTGGCGGATGCCTGTAGTCCCAGCTACTTGGGAGGCTGAGGCAGGAGAATGGCGTGAACCTGGGAGGCAGAGCTGGCAGTGAGTGGAGATCGCACCACTGCACTCCAGCCTGGGGGACAGAGCGAGACTCCATCTCAAAAAAAAAAAAAAAAAAAAAAAAGAAATTCACACTTGACCCATCATGGTGAAAATGTAGGAAATCAAAGACAACAAGAAAATCATAAAAACATAGATAATAGTGCTGGTTATTTACCTCTGGTTTCTGGTCTACGCTCACCCTTCTATAATCTGCTCTGAGATGCTGGGGCTAGGGTCTGCAAGCCACATTTTCCAGCTCCCTTGCCAGCTGACTTCCTGTTAGCTTCTGCCAATGAGAGGCACTAAAGGCAGCTTAGCAGGTGGGAGAGGGGATTCCTTCCTGTCTCAGACAAAAATAGTCTCAGTTAAAAAACAAAACAAAAACTAGAGGCAAAGCACATCACTATATAATAATAAAGGTTTAATTTCCCAGGATGGCATAGTATTTCTAACTTTCAGTCACCTGTTAACGTGGCCTCAAAATACACAAATGAAGTAAAATTTTTTTTTTTTTTTTTTTTGAGATGCAATCTTGCTCTGTTGCCCAGGCTGGAGTGCAGTGGTACAATCTTGGCTCACAGCAACCTCCACCTCCCATGTTCAAGTGATTCTCCTGCCTCAGCCTCCTGAGTAGCTGGGATTACAGACGTGAGCCACCACAGCCAGCTAATTTTTGTATTTTTCATAGAGACAGGGTTTCACCATGTTGGCCAGTCTGGTCTCGAACTCCCAACCTCAAGTGATCTGTCTGCCTCAGCCTCCCAAAGTGCTGGGATTACAGGTGTGAGTCACTGTGCCCAGCCTCAAATGAAGTAAGATTTCTGAATGTCCTGATGTTAAAATGGTTGGGAAGCCTGGGTGCAGTGGCTCACACCTGTAATCCCAGCACTTTGGGAGGCCGAGGCGGGCGGATCACCTGAGGTCAGGAGTTCGAGACCAGCCTCAACATGGAGAAACCCCGTCTCTACTAAAAATACAAAATTAGCGGGGCGTGGTGGTGCATGCCTGTAATCCCAGCTACTCGGGAGGCTGAGGCAAGAGAATTGCTTGAACCTGGGAGGCGGAGGTTGTGGTGAGCCGAGATTGCTCCATTGCACTCCAACCTGGGCAACAAGAGCGAAACTCCGTCTCAAAAAAAAAAAAAAAGGTCGGGAAGCGCTGACTCACAGTATGTTCCATGAGGCCTGTGCTCTAGAGAAAAATTACCCTAGGTAAGGACAATAGAGATGCAGCAAGTGTAAAGGCCCTGCGGTGGGCCAGTGTGACTGGAGCTTGAATAACGGGACAGTGGGAGAAGATGAGGTCAGAGTCAGGATGGAGCCACGGCAGCTATGACCTGATAGGACATGGTAAAGAGGGGGCTGCGGGAAGCCACTGGAAACAATGAAGCAGAGAAGGAACATGACCAGATTCAAGGCTTAGAAAGCCACTTCGGCTGCTGTGTAGAGAATGGACTAGGTGGAGTGAGACAGGAAGCAAGGAGGCAAGCTGGGTGGTTCCTGCAGGAAGCCAGGTGGGAGGGGGCAGGCGCTTGCACTGAGGGCTGCAGAGACAGAAGAAGTGGAGGGATGTGAGACATATCTGGAGAGAGAATCTATAGAGTTTGCTCATGAATGGGATGGGAGGGGTGTGATACGAGGCGAGGGAAGAAATTGAGGCTACTAGCGGGTTTGGGCTTCTGCTATGGAGTGGATGGTCGTAGCACAGACTGCAGTGAGGAAGACAGGTTCGAAGAGGGAAATCAAGCATCTTGTTCAGGACCTATGAAGTTGCGGAGCCCAGCCGACATCCCAGTGGGGACAGCCCATAGGTGGTATTTGTTGACTACGTAAGTGAGCTCAGTTCTTCTGGTGGGGAACACGGTCTGTAGTAAGGCGTAGTATTGAGTTTTAGACAACTCTGCCAAAACCCCTTAGGTGGAGAAGACTTCGGCTGCCCTGGGCCTTGCACCCACTGGTTCTGGATGTGCCATCTCCCGGGCTCACATGCTGGATTCACGTCAGTTCTCCCTCCTCCGTGGCCACTCTTCAGATGGCTTCACGTCGGTCCTCCCTCCTCCGTGGCCACTCTTCAGATGGCTTCACGTCGGTCCTCCCTCCTCCGTGGCCACTCTTCAGATGGCTTCACGTCGGTCCTCCCTCCTCCGTGGCCACTCTTCAGATGGCTTCACGTCGGTCCTCCCTCCTCTGTGGCCACTCTTCAGATGGCTTCATGTCGGTCCTCCCTCCTCCGTGGCCACTCTTCAGATGGCTTCACGTCAGTCCTCCCTCCTCTGTGGCCACTCTTCAGAGACTGGGTCTCTTACTCCTTTCCTCACAGGGCATTTCTAGGCCCCTCACTATCCTATTCAGATCCTTATTTTTGGAGCTTAGCCCAGCTAAGCTATACATGGATTTAACCAGTTTTTTCATTAATGTCCATTAATGTCCATTTTCTGGTCTGGGATCCAACCTGGCATTGCACTGAGCTGTCACGGCTCCTTAGTGTCCTCCAGTCCCAGAGAGTTCCTCAGTTTTTCCCCATCTTTCGAGACTCACTTTTTGAGGAGGGCTGGTCAGAGGCTTTGTAGAGTACCCCTCAGCTCATGCTGGAGGAGGCTCTGTGGGGAAGGGTGACACCGAGGTGTACCTGGTACAGGGAAGCTCTGTATCTTAAAACTATTTCAAAATAAAATTTAAAACAGGCTGGGCGCAGTGGCTCATGCCTGTAATCCCAGCACTTCGGGAGGCCAAGAGGGGCAGATCACGAGACCAGGAGTTTGAGACCAGCCTGGCCAACATCGTGAAACCCCATCTCTACTAAAAAGAAATACAAAAATTAGCTGGGTGTGGTGGTGTGCGCCTGTAGTCCCAGCTACTTTGGGAAACTGAGGCAGGAGAATTGCTTGAACCTGGAAAGCAGAGGTTGCAGTGAGCTGAGACCACACCATTACACTCCAGCCTGGGTGATAGAGTGAGACCCTGTCTCAAAAAAAAAAACAACTTAAAACAAAAAAATCAGCCAGGCAGGCGCGGTGGCTCACGCCTGTAATCCCAGTACTTTGGGAGGCCGAGGCGGGCAGATCACGAGGTCAGGAGATCGAGACCACCCTGGCTAACACAGTGAAACCCTGTCTCTACTAAAAATACAAAAAATTAGCCGGGTGTGGTGGCGGGCGCCTGTAGTCCCAGCTACTAGGGAGGCTGAGGCAGGAGAATGGCGTGAACCCGGAAGGTGGAGCTTGCAGTGGCTGGAGATTGCAACACTGCTCTCCAGCCTGGGCAACAAGGGCAAAACTCCGTCTCAAAAAAAAAAAAAAAAAAAAAAAATCACCCAGAGACATATCCTGGCATATTTTCTTCCTGTTCCTTTTCTTACGTGGGGGTGACATTTTCTGCTCCACCTAAGGAAGGTCATGGCAGACACATGATTCTACATCACTACATTGAAGTATCATGACCAGCCGGGGGTGGTGGCTCATGCCTGTAATCCCAGCACTTTGGGAGGCCAAGGCGGTAGATCACTTGAGGTCAGGAGTTCGAGACCAGCCTGGCCAATATGGTGAAACCCTGTCTTTACTAAAAATGCAAAACAATTAGCCGGGCGTGGTGGCGCATGCCTGTAGTCTCAGCTACTTGGGAGGCTGAGGCACAAGAATCGCTTGAACTCGGGAGGCAGAGGTTGCAGTGAGCCGTGATCGTGCCACTGCACTCCAGCCTGGGTGACAGAGTGAGACTCTGTCTCAAAAAAAAAAGAAAAAGAAAAAAGAAAAGAAAATGAAATATCTTGACAGGCATCATCACTCTTATTTCACCAACAGGGAAATTAAGGCCTAGGGCAGGTCAAAGAAATTAAGAAGGGCCAGGGCTGAATGTGAATGCAGGTCCCTGAGGCCAAGTTCCAGAATCTCACCACGCCAGGATTCTTGGTGGTTTTTTTTTTTTTGAGATGGAGTCTCACTCTGTCACCCAGGCTGGAGTGCAGTGGTGCGATCTCGGCTCACCACAACCTCCGCCTCCCGGGTTCAAGCCATTCTCCTGCCTCAGCCTCCCAAGTAGCTGGGATTACAGGAGCACACCACCACGCCCGGCTAATTTTTGTAATTTTAGTAGAGACGGGGTTTCACTGTGTTGGTCAGGCTGGTCTCAAACTCCTGACCTCATGATCCACCCCCCAACCTCGGCCTCCCACAGTGCTGGGATTACAGGCATGAGCCACCGCGCCCTGCCCCACGCCAGAATTCTTTCGAGGAAGTTCATTCCCTCACTCCTGCACACATTCACTTAAGCATGCCGAGGGCCTTGTGGGTCCTGGCCTGTGACAGACCGGGGGTGACAGAGTCTAGGTGGCCGCAGTCCTGCCGTCAACCAGCTTCCATGCTAAAGGCTTAATGTCTGCAACCCAGGGCGCCCCCTACCCAGCCTGGCCCAGCAGGAGTGAGTGGGGAAGGCGATATGCCCCTTCAAAAGGACTCACTCACTGCCTAGCTGTCAGCACCTTCCGGGTCCCCTCAGCTCTCAGATCAAGGCCACCCTGTTCCCTGGTGGCCAGTGACTGAGCAAGGCAGTGGTATTGTAGCAAGACGAGCCGCAGACAAAACTCCTCAGACACTGAGTTAAAGAAGGAAGGGGTTTATTCGGCCGGGGCATCGGCAAGACTCCCGTCTCAAGGGCCGAGCTCCCCGAGTGAGCAATTCCTGTCCCTTTTAAGAGCTCACAACTCTAAGGGTGTGCGCGTGAGAGGGTTAGGAGGTACGTGACTGGGGGCTGCATGCGCCAGTAATTAGTTGGGGACAAAGCAGGATAGGGATTTTCACAGTGCTTTTCTATACGGTGTCTGGAATCTACAGATAACATCACCCATTAGGTCGGGGTCGATCTTTAACTACCAGGCCCAGGGTGTGGTGCTGGGCTGTCTGCCTGTGGATTTCATTTCTGCCTTTTAGTTTTTACTTTTTCTTTCTTTGGAGGCAGAAATTGGGCATGAGACAATATGAGGGGTGGCCTCCTCCCTTAGTATCAGAACCTTGTCTAACGGGGGACTCCTCTGTCAGGCACCTCGATCCAGAGCTCCTCTGCTGGTGCTCTCTGCCCAATCCCCTTCCTCCCCATTTTTTTTTCCTTTTTGAGACAGGGTCTTGCTCTGTTGCCCAGGCTGGTCACTGTTCCCTCTCGTGCATTCTTTGTCCCCGTCAACCTGGTAAGCTCCAGGGGCTGGCAGCTGGCACAGAGTAGGAGGCTGCACTCCCTGACTTTTCTATGCTGCACACAGTCCTGTGCCCATCCTGTCCTCAGACCTGCCAGGGCCATGACCAACCTGCCAAGGGCATGGGAAACTGTGTGTGAGACAGCTCTAGGAGGAGGTGGAGCAGGTGGAAGGTAGGGGAAGTTGCTGCCCCAGTAGGTTTAGAGGGAGGGTGGGGTGGGGGTGTGGCAGGGCCAGGCAGGTGAGGGTGTGTGGGTGGGGGGGTGTGGGTGGGGGTGTGAGGGTGGGGGGTGTGTGGGGGGTGTGTGGGTTGGGGTGTGTGGGGGAGGGTGTGGGTGGGGGTGTGTGGGTGAGGGTGTGGGTGGGGGGGTATGGGTGGGGGGTGGGCGAGGGTATGGGTGAGGGTGTGGGTGGGGGGGTATGGGTGGGGGGTGGGCGAGGGTGTGGGTGAGGGTGTGGGTGGGGGGGTGTGGGTGGGGGGTGGGCGAGGGTGTGGGTGAGGGTGTGGGTGGGGGGGTGTGGGTGAGGGTGTGCGGGTGAGGGTGTGAGTGCCTGCCTGGCTCTCCTGGGTGGGGCTGGATGAATGTTTGGGCACAGGCAGCAGCTGTCACATGGCCTGGCTGCAGGTTTGGGACAGAAGCCAGGTAGGTGGGCTGTATCAGGCACAGCTACAAACTGTGCCAAGGAAGCAGCCAGAGCAGGGGCCCGGGGAAACTTCTGCCTTGGCAGAAGATATTGGGGGGACAGGATGATTTGGGGAGGTCTTCCAAGGCCCATGGGGCTTCACGGAGCCAGGGCCCAGGGCAGGGAGGGCCATAACCCTGGCTTGCCTGATTGGCTGAACACAAACAGGATGGAAGCGGGTGTGAGCAGCCCGCTAGGTGGATGCCTAAGTGAGGAAGGAATGGGCGGCCAGGTGGCTGAGACCCCCAAGACCAGGACCCCACTGTCAGGCCTGTGGCTTCCATAGGCCAGTGGGAAGCGTTCCCCTTTGGGCACTGAGGCCATCGGCTTCAGCTTCACACCCTTTTCCAAACAGACAGAAGTCCCTCAGGTAACCTCAAAAGTCACTTCTCCTGGCCTTCCCCAGAGGGGAAAGGAGAGAGCGGTGCTTGTGGGCAGGGGGCCCTCGGAGCTGGTGGAGGGCACAGCAGAGAGACTGCTTGCATGTGGGAGGCCCCCAGCAGACCTTGTCTAGACGTCAGTCCTCATTTGAGGCAAACTGTAAAATTATTACAATTTAGGCCAGGCGCAATGGCCCATGCCTGTAATCCCAGCACTTTGGGAGGCCATGGCAGGAGGATCTCTTCAGCCCAGGAGTTTGAGCCTGCAGTGAGCTATGACTACACCACTGCACTTCAACCTGGGCAACAGAGGAAGACCCTGTCTCTAAAATAAATAAATAGGCTAGTCGTGGTGTCTCATGCCTGTAATCCCAGCACTTTGGGAGGCTGAGACAGGTGGATCACCTGAGGTCAGGAGTTCGAGACCAGCCTGACCAATATGGTGAAACCCCATCTCTACTAAAAACACAAAAATTAGCCAGGCATGGTGGCATGTGCCTGTAGTCCCAGCTACTCAGGAGGCTGAGACAGGAGAGTTGCTTGAGCCCAGGAGGTGGAGGTTGCAGTGAGCTGAGATTGCACCACTGGACTTCAGCCTGGGCAACAGAGCGAGACTCTGCCTCAAAAAAAAAAAAAAAAAAAAAAAGAACCCTGGAGTGTGGGAGGGTTTGTGTGGAAGTAAATAAAATCAGCCTCTGCTGGGTAACTTTTAAAGGCAGGCAGTGGGTACGTGGGAGTTTTTAAAAATTCCCTCCCTTTACCTTTGCGTATATTTGAAAACTGTTGTAATTAAGCTTTAAAAATAATCTAGGTAAAGTCTTGGTTAAAAAAAAAAATAGTGGCCCATGGCCAGCACCTTTTGGACAACTCTGGACTATGACAATCCAAGTCACTGTATTACACAGATTTTTTTTTTTTTCTGTCTCTTTTTTTTTTAAGAGGTGGAGTCTTGCTCTGCTGCCCAGGCTGGAGTGCAGTGGCCCAGTCACAAGCTTCTAACTCCTGGCCTCAAGCAATCCTCCTGGCTCAGCTTCCTGGGTAGCTGGGACTGCAGGTGTGCACCACTACACCTGGCCTAAAACACTTCAAATCATGGTAAAATGCACACAAAACCTAACTATTTTTTGAGACAGAGTCTTGCACTGTCGCCCAGGCTGAAGTACATCAGTCCTCTCTCAGCTCCCTGCAAACTCTGCCTCCCGGATTCAAGGGATTCTCGTGCCTCAGCCTCTTGAGTAGCTGGGATACAGGTGTGTACCACCATGCCTGGATAATTGTTGTATGTTTAGTAGAGACGGGGTTTTGTCATGTTGGCCAGGCTGGTCTCGAACTCCTGGCCTCATGTGATCCACGCATCTCAGCCTCCAAAAGTGCTGGGAGATTTCAGGTATGAGCCACCACACCCGGCCTCTTAACCATCTTGAAGTGTCCAGTTAGTGGTGTGAAGCACATTCGCACCATCGTGCCGCCCATCCCCGGAGCTCTCTTCATGGTGCTGTTGTAGTTTCACAATGACTCCTCCAGACTTCTTCCACCCCAACCCCTTGCCATAAATCACTGCAGCTGAGGGACTGCAGCCCAGGAGTTTCTGGGCAAAGTACCCTGTTACCATCTGGGGTGGCAGCTCCACCTGGACTTAGCTGTGGGGCTGGTCCAGGTTTCCGGTGGCCTGTAACCCCAGCACTTAGGGAGGTCGGGGCAGGTAATCTCACACCTGTAGTCCCAGTGGTGCATGAGTGGGCCAGTTGGACTGCCTGGACTTCCGGGGTGTGAGTCCTCATGGGCTCCTGAAGGTCTGAGGTCTGCCCCGGGGCAGACACCTGAGCAAGTCATGGCAGCTCTCAACTTCCATCCCAACCTCCTGCCTGGGGCTGCCCCAGTCACCCCTGGGGGTGGGGGGACCGAGGGAAGAGGAAGCAGGAGGAGTGAACGAAGGCTCCTCTCCAGCTCTGCTGACTCGGGGAGGCAGCCCAGGTCCAGGAGTCCACTTTGACCCCAGGTGCAAGAGTGGGGAGGGCTGGGGAGGCTGGATGGGTGCACAGCCCCACTGGCTCTGCCCCATAGCCACAATACCCCTCTGTGACACAGTTTTAGAACAATCTTGGGCTGGATGTGGCGACTCACAGCTGTAATCTCAACACTTTGGAAGACTGAGGCAGGAGGATTGCTTGAGCCCAGGAGTTTGAGACCAGCTTGGGCAACATAGACCTTGCCTCTATTTTACAAAAAAATTTTTTTTTTTTTTTTTTTTTTGAGACGGAGTTTTGCTCTTGTCACCCAGGCTGGAGTGCAGTGGTGTGATCTTGGCTCACTGCAACCTCCACCTCCCGGGCTCAAGCCATTCTCCTGCCTCAGCCTCCCAAGTAGCTGGGATTATAGGTGTGCACCACCACCCCTGGCTAATTTTGTATTTTTAGTTGAGATGGGGTTTCTCCATGTTGGCCAGGCTGGTCTTGAACCTCTGACCTTAAGTGATGTACCCACCTCAACCTCCCCAAGTGCTGGGATTATAGGCATGAGCCACTGCACCCAGCCTAAAAAACAATGTTAAAAATAAATAAAAATTTTTAAAAGACCAATCTTGGAGGACTGGCAGAGCTAGGGCCGGCACCAGGAGTTATCTGTTAGCCTGCGCTTTGCAAGGTCTGAAACCCTCAGATGCTGCCTCTCCAAGATTGCCCAGCTCTCCTCCCTCAGGCTGGGGCCTGGCCCAGCTCCAGGGGAGAGAGGACAAGGGAGGGCAAGGAGTGAAGGGCGGCCAGGGGACACAAAGCTGTCAGGTCCCTGGACATGCCCAGGGGATGCTGCCTGCTTTACAAATGAAGAATCCGAGGCTCAGGAAGGTCACCAGGAAGTCACGGACAGGACTGGGATTCAGAGCCAGGGCTGCCTTGCTTCAGCTCCTCCTCCTGGTTAGAAAACAGTCCTGAATTGCCTTTTTGCAGATGGTGTCTTAGAGCTGAGCATGGCTAACTGTCAGGCACTGGAAGAAGAACTGGGGGAGTCTGGACATGCGCTGGCCACCAGTCCCCCACACTCAGGGCTCACTGTCTCTTGAGGGTGACAGAGGATAACACACTGTGACAAGCACCATCACAGCAAAGAAACAGAAAAAGTCCGGAGCGGCAAGAGGATGGGGTGATTAATTTTGCCTTGAGGGTAGAAGGAGGGGCCTTGAGGACAGTGGGTGCTCTTAATGGACTATTCCAACAACCAGCCACTTACGGATGAGGACACAGAGGCAGCTCCCAGAGCAGAGTTGCACAGAAGCAGTAGCAGTGGCTTGGCCCGAAGACTAAAGGAGTTGCAGGGCCAGTCTTGAAGCTGGGACTACACCTCTCGGGCAGAGGAGTGTGGGGCCAGAATGCGTAGGCTACAAGGCTCCCTCTGGGGCAGAGTAGGGGGTGGCTGGGCAGTAGGAAGCCAAGGCAGGTTGTTGCAACAGTCAAGAAGAAAGGTGATGAGGCCAGAGGTGGTGGCCAGAGAGATGAGGAAATTCCTCCTCACCAGGATGGCTGCAGGATGATACAGTCCTGGCCACTCACAGACAGCATGGATGCAGGAAGACAGACCACAGACCCACAACAACGAAGGTGCATGCCGGTGTGGGCAGGACTCAGCCTTCCAGCACTTCAAGACAGGCCCATGACAAGCATTCTGTCCTTCTGACAAACCTTTCCCATAAGGAAAAGGGAGAAGGACCAACTGACCTTCACAGATGCTGCCACTTGCCAGGCACTATGCAGGGTGCTTTACAGATGCTAGTTCACTTAATCCTCCCCTTTCAGAGCTGAGGAAACTAAGGCTCAGAGAGAGAAATTAAAGTGTCCCAGGTCAGCCAATTCGGGAAGTGGGTGCATCCAGGGAGGCTGGTTTCACTTCCCCTGGCCTGGTGCCCTGAGTGCCCCACCCCTTGGCATCTGAGCAGTGTGGCTCCCATGCCAACTCTACAGGAATGTCATGTCTGGGGGCAAGTGGCGCCTTGCAGGGGCATCTGCTGTGCAGGCCCAGGAAGGTAAATAAAGTTCACTGAATACAAGATCCCCCCATCCCAGCAGGAGTCCAGCTTGGCCTCTCCCATACTGTCCAGGCAGATGTTGAAGGGAAGAAAAGAGGCCTGGCCTCCTGTTGGTTTCTGCCTCCTCACCTCTGCCCAGCCCACTTTCTTCTCTCAAAGGCCTCAGCAAGGCCAATGGGAGGCCAAGGTCAAGGGGACGGGGTGAGAACAAGAGGCAGCCTGCATGGACAGGACAGGAGTGCAGTGCAGTTGAGCACCTTCTTTTTTTTTTTTTTTGAGACAGAGTCTCGCTCTGTCAGCCAGGCTGCTGGAGTGCCGTGGTGCAATCTTGGGACACTGCAACCTCCACCTCCCAGGTTCAAGTGATTCTGCCTCAGCCTCCTGAGTAGCTGGAACTATAGGTGTGCGCCATCACATCTGCCTAATTTTTGTATTTTTAGTAGAGACAGATTTTCACCATGTTGGCCAGGCTGGTCTTGAACTCTTGATCTCAGGTGATCCACCTGCCTTGGCCTCCCAAAGTGCTGGGATTACAGGCATGAGCCACTGTGTCCTGCCTTTATTTATCTATTTATTTATTTATTTATTTATTTATTTATTTATTTATTTATTTTTGAGACGGAGTCTCGCTCTGTTGCCCAGTCTGGAGTGCAGTGGCGCCATCTCGGCTCACTGCAAGCTCCACCTCCTGGGTTCATGCCATTTTCCTACCTCAGCCTCCCGCGTAGCTGGGACTACAGGCGCCCACCACCACACTCTGCTAATTTTTTGTATTTTTAATAAAGATAGGGTTTCACCGTGTTAGCCAGGATGGTCTCGATCTCCTGACCTCGTGATCCTCCTGCCTCGGCCTCCCAAAGTGCTGGGATCACAGGCGTGAGCCACCGTGCCCGGCCTTTTTTTTTTTTAAAGACAGGGTCTCGCTCTGTCACCTAGGCTGGAGTGCAGTGTTCGATCGTAGCTCACTGCAGCCTCTGATTCCTAGGCTCAAGGGATCCTTTTGCCTCAGCCTCTCGAGTAGCTGGGACTATAGGCACCACTGGCTTGGCTAATTTTTTATTTTTTTATAGAGATGGGGTCTTGCTATGTCGCCCAGGGAACTCCTGGGCTTAAGCATTGCTCTCCCCTCGGCCTCCTAATGCGTTGGCATTACAGGCGTGAGCCACTGCACCCAACCCAGAATCTGAGTTTTCATCAGAACTTAGCTGTGACCTCTCTCTCTCTTCCTCATGCCATTTCTTGCAAGTGGATTCTTATAAGAACCTTCATTCAAACCCTCTCATAAACATCTCTATCACTGTCTCTCCCACTCAGTTGACAGAATGAACACCTTCTCGGCAGCTTCCAGCTTCCAGGTCCTCCTTGGCCCCATTTCTTTCCCTAGAGACCCAGGGGACCCGACCTCCCTGCCTGCCTGTGCCACCTCACAGGCCCCACGTCCAGCTGCGTGCACAAGCTCCTCTCTCTCAATGCTTCGGAGGCTCCCAGCGCCCACTTCAAGAGGCTTCTCTGGGTCTGCTCTCGGTTGCCACCTTCGTCCCTTCCCACCACTAACCTTTCCCACCCAGGGCTTGGACCTTGCTAGCAAGCTGAACTTGCCCTGCCTTCTCTAGCCCTGCTATCTGCTCTGCTGGGAACACTCCTCAGTGGAAATGCTTCCAGGACCATCTCAAAAGCCATTGCTCCAGTGAGGCCTTTCCTTGGGTCCCCCAAACAGCCAAATAGGTTCTTGCTCTGAAACTTTATCTGTCCCAGTGAGTAACCCTACCAGACTGGCTCCTCAAGGGCTGAGACCCACAGCAGCTATTAATGAGTTTTCTTAGACAAGTATTCTGAAGTCTGGCAGTTCTATTAGAAATTCTGGCTGGGCGTGGTGGCTCACGCCTGTAATCCCAGCACTTTGGGAGGCCGAGGCAGGTGGATCACCTGAGGTCGGGAGTTCAAGACCAGCCTGACCAACCCCGTCTCTCCTAAAAATACAAAATTAGCTGGGCATGGTGACACACACCTGTGCCAACCAGCTACTCGGGAGGCTGAGACAGAAGACTCGCTTGAACCTGGGAGGGGGAGGTTGCAGTGAGCTGAGATCACGCCATTGCACTTCAGCCTAGGCAACAAGGGTGAAACTCCATCTCAAAAAAAAAAAAAAAGTTGCCAGGCGCAGTGGCTTATGCCTGTAATCCTAGCACTTTGGGAGGCCAAGGGGGGTGGATCACGAGGTCAGGGGATCGAGATCATCCTGGCTAACATGGTGAAACCCTATCTCCACTAAAAATACAAAAAATTAGCCGAGTGTGGTGGCGGGCACCCGTAGTCCCAGCTACTTGGGAGGCTGAGGCAGGAGAATGGCGTGAACCCGGGAAGCGGAGCTTGCAGCGAGCCGAGATCGCACCACTGCACTCCAGCCTGGGTGACAGAGCAAGACTCCGTCTCAAAAAAAAAAAAAAAAAAGGTCTTCCAGCCAGGCATGGTGGCTCACACCTGTACTCCCAGCACACTGAGAGGCTGAGGCAGGCAAATCATTTACCTTAATTGATTTGCCCACCTCGTCTTCCCAAAGTGCTGGGATTACAGGCGTGAGCCGCCATGCCTGGCCAGAAGTTCTTCCTAGAGGTTGTATGCTGTCCTAGCAAGAATTGGTAAGAACAGCATAGAACACAAGGGGTTGCAAATTTGTGGGCCATGGACCAAATTTGTTCCACAAGTGACAAGATGTTTTTTAATTGAGGTAAAATGTGCATACCATAAAATTAGCCGTTTTAAAGCAAACAATTCAATGACATTTGTATATTCATAACGTTGTGCAACCACCACCTCTGTCAGGCTCCAAAACATTTTCCTCATCCCAGAAGGAAACCCTATGCTTGTTAGGCAATCACTCTGCCTTTCTCTCTCCCCACAGCCTCTGGCTCTAATCTGCTTTCTGTTTGTCTGGATTTACTTATTATAAATGGCATCATTAACACATGTGGGCTTTGTGTTTGGTTTCTTTCACTTGCCATAATGTTTTGGAGGTTTATCCATGTTGTAGCAGGTATCATCAGTATTTCATTCCTCTTTTTCTTTTCTTTCTTTTTTTTTTTTTGAGACAGGCTTACACCATCATCCAGGCTGGAGTGTAGTGGCACAATCTCCATTCATTGCAACTCTGCCTCCTGGGTTCAAGCAATTCTCCTGCCTTAGCCTCCCGAGTAGCTGGGATTACAGGCTTGCTCCATCATGCCTGGCTAATGTTTGGTGTTTTTGGTAGAGACAGAATTTCGCCATGTTGGCCAGGCTGGTCTCAAACTCCTGACCTCAAGTGAGCCGCCTGCCTCGGCCTCCCAAAATGCTAGGATTACAGGCGTGAGCCACCACATCGGGTCTTTTTTTTTTTTAAGATAGAGATGGAGTTTTGTGAGTTGCCCAGGCTGTTCCTGAACTCCTGGCCTCCAAAAGTGCTGGGAGAGTTCAGACATGAGTCATCACATGGCGTTCATTTCTTTTTTATGGCTGAATAATATTCCACTGAATGGATCTACCATTGTTTGCTTACACCCTCATCAATTGTTAGTTTGGGCTGTTTCCACCTTTTGGCTCTTTGACTATTGTGACTAGTACTGCCAAGAACATTACTTGTTTGAGGAATATAATTGCTGGGTCATATGGTAACTCTATGCTTAACTTTTGAATTAGAAACGGTGTTTTAATTTTTCGAATATGACTCCTTTACGTGTCTGTGTCTGTTTCCATGTCTTCCTACTGTCTTAGTAGGAAGCTCACGACTCATTTGCGTAATTTTTCTGGCCCCTGAAGGCACCTGATTTTGCTGCCCCTAGAATACTTTGGAGGCAAAAAGAAAATAATTCTGTGCCCAATTCAGCCAGAGTCGTGGGGTAAAATCTTTTCACTTCTCAAAGTACTACTGTGGTTCATCCCCAAAGGGGGGAAATCAGGTTTTCCGGAGAGGAGGCGGCTACAATCAGGGAGGTGAGGGACCTCACGCGCCTCTTCCTTAGAGGAGGCGGGCGAGGCGAACGGCGGCGGAGGAGGAGCGGGGGCGCTGTGCGCTCTCTGGGGCGTGGGCCGCGCTCGGGGCTGCCCACCCCTCGGGTCCGAGCCGGGGCGCTCAGGGAGGCAGCGACGAGAGGCGCAGCCGGCCCAGGTTTCGCCTGCCACCGCCGTGCGGCGCCTCTGCGGGTCAGGGCCGGGGGCGCGGTCGGGGCCGGGCGGGGCCCAGGTTGGCTCGCGGGTAGGCGGCCCCGCCCCCCACATCCGGGGGCCGGGGCCGGGCTGTGGGCTCGCCGCGCGCCGGTGAGTCAGGCCGGGTTTTCCCTCCGCCTTTGGGGCCGGCGATCGAGCGCCGCGGAGCGCGTCCCTCCCTCGCCAATCCGGCTCCGGCGCCGGCGCCCGCCTGCGTTTTCCCGGCGCCTGCCGCTCCGCCGCTCCGACCCGGCTCGCAGTCCCGGCCGGAGCCGGCGCCTTGCAGGAGGGTTCAAATCCGCGCGGGGGAGCTGCGACGCGCAAGGGCTGCGGAGCCGCGGGCCGGCGAGCGCGTCGCCACCATGGTAAGTGGGGCGCGCGAGGGGCTGGGGACCCGGGCCGGACTCGGGGGGTGGGGAGGGGTGGGGCGGGTCGCCAAGGTCTTGTTTTCTGGCGTCCTTGGCAAAGCTGCTGTCCCGCTGGCCGAGGCTCCCGTCTGAGAGATGGGCGGGGGTGGCAAGGTGCGGCGTGCGCCCAGGTGTCCCCTGCTCCCGGTCACCGAGGCACCGGATCGGGGACCGACCCTGATGCTCCGCTGGAGGGGCAGGCGGCAGGCTACCTTGCTCTCCCCAACCCCTGCAAACGCGCTTTCCTGGGAGCAGCGCGCGGGACCCCTGCGCCACGGCTGGGTGGGGCAGGCGTCCTTGGCGCCGGCGTCTGACCTCGGCCTCCGCCCCCCTGCCCAGCCGCTCCCGGCAGGCCTCAGGGAGGGGCCGGGGGAGACGCGCCTCCCACCCCGCCCCCCAGGTAGCTCCGGGACCTCCCGCAGCTTTGGGGAACCCTCGCCTTCACCCCTGCTTTCCTGACACAAATTCCGTGGGGATGCAACCTCGTTTGCCCCTCTGACTTCCCCATGAGATCTCTCGCCTCCTCCCACACCTTTATCCCACAACCCCCTGCCGGTCCACCAGGCTGCAGCTGCGGGTCTGCGGGTAGGGGACATTCCTAGGTCTTGACCGCCAGAGCACCCGGTCCAGTCCCGGCCACAGCCTTTGGCCCAAGTGAGGGCTGGCCTGGGGACAAGCCGAAATCAGGGCCCTGGCTGTATCCAGAAAGAGAACTGAGACCCGTTGCCTCCCACTGGGCCACCCCCCGACCCCAACCACATAGGAACAGATTGGGCCTGGCTGTCCTCGGGAGGGAGCGGACGCAGGAGGCCATCCTGGGCGCGGTTATCAGCCTCCTCCCAGGGCCCTCCCAGGCAGGGCTTCTCTGCCGGCTGGCAGCGTGTGGGTGTGCATGTGCGAGACTGTGAATGAATGCGGCCAGCCTGCTTCTGCCACCGCCTCTAGAGCTAGCATAGCGACTCGGAGTCCCCATGAGGCAGGTTTCCTCTATTTCTTCCTGACCTGGGGGGCAGCAGGAGGGATTCCAGGCCTGGTGGACCGCAGTCTAGAGCAGCCTGGTTGCAGGTGTCCTTGGGAGAAACAGGCATGGAGGGCTGGGCAGACATATATGCAATACATACACAGCAGTGTGTGCCCATGGAGGGGAACCCGTGACCCCTGGCTTAGGACAACCTGCTGAGGTAGAGAGGACCTTGCCCAGGGAGTTGAGATTGCTTCTCACTGTGGGATCTTGGATAACTCACCTCGCCTTCCTAGGTCTCAGTTTCCCGATCTGTAAAATGGAGTGAGGGTAATTACTGTCCTGTTTGCCCCCACGAGGCTATTGTGGAGATGAAATGAGATAATGAAATAGAAGGGCTGAGAAAAAACTGTAGACTGCGGTGCAGCCGTGAAGCACTATATGGTGATACTAAGCACCACTTCCGCAGGCTTTAGCCCCTGTCTCTGCCTCAAATGTCTGTCACAGAGGGGATGGGGTGGGCCAGCCTCTCCCAGCCCCTCTCTGGGCCCCCCTTGCCTACTACCCCCCCCCCCCCTTTTTGGAGCTGGGACATTCCAGTCCCATTCCTTAGGGGCAGCTGCAGACACGCCCCTTAGCAGAGCTGATCCCCCAGCAGGTGGTGGGACCTTTCCCTGGGGCCAGGGCTCAGGAGGGGCTGACTGTAGCCAGGGCAGGCAGCACTCCTGCCCATGTGGGGACTGGAATGTCCCACCCCAGAGGAGATGCAAGGTGGGATCCGAGAGGACTTCTAATCCTGGAGCCTGTGTGCTTTCTCCCCTGCGGCTGAACGTGAACTTAGGCACGTTACTTCACTTTCTGAACCTCAGTTTCCTCTTGTGAAGTGGGGGATGACAGAACTCATCTCCTGTGTGTCTTGTGAGGATGTGATAGTGCCCTTTGGCGTGACCCAAAAGGGCACCAACAGGCTCTGGGACGCCCCCCTCAAAGAAAGCGCGTCCTCTCCTTCTTTGCTTCCTGGCCAGGGCGGCTGTGTCTTCCATCTCCACTAAGGATTGGTCCGAAAGCGATTCCTCTCCGTGTTCAGAGATTCCAGTGCTGCCTGCTAATCTTGGGGAATGGAGAGGGGTGAGGGGACTGGTGGCGGGGAGCAGGAGTGAAGAGGCCTTACTGGGGCTAGCCAGGACCTGTGGAGAATGTGGCTTGAATGTCCCAGCCCAAATCTAGCCAGCTGTGTGGCTGGGGGTTTGCCGCTCCCAGCTCAGGGAAGCCCAGGCACTTGGCTTGTCCCCTACCCTTCTCTCCACGACCCGTGCAGGGGCCCCGGCTTTTTGCTCTGATGTTCCAGTGAGGCTGCAAGGCACTTGCTGTCCTCCCTCCCTCCTCCCCCACCAAATCCCCTCCAGCCTGCACAGCTGCCCTGCCCTGAGCGGGCAATCCCTGGGCTTCCAAGCAACAGGAAGGAAGGAATGTGTGTGTTGGGGGAGGGGGTGGAGGTAGGATGGACCCCTTTAGGAAAAGAGACTGTCCCCACTCTGTGACATAGGCAGGGAGGAGTGTCCTGAAAGCTGGGGGCCTCCGCCCTGCTGGGGGAGCTGATAATCCAGTCAGAGAAGTCAGCCAGGAGGGGCACAGTGGGGACGGTGGAGGACCTAAGGAGAGACAAAGGGAAGGGGCTGTCTGCTGCTGCTCCTTCACTAGCCTGGGGGCTGGGAAGGACACTAGGTCATCATGCCACTGGGCTGCTCCTGCTTTGTCAGTGTGTCCTGGAAGGTGCTCAGTGCTGTGGGTGACCTTGTGCACAGCTGTATGATTGTGTTTGCTGCTGGACGTGACCGTCTGCACCGTGTCCTCTAACATGGGCTCTCTGTGCCGCTGGGTGGGGCTGACGTGGCACACTGTGGTGTGTGTGGTTGTACGCGCTGTTGCGGCCGGTGGCTACCTCTAGCTCGGGGACTTTCCCTGGACCTGCGATGCCTCGTGGGGAACCTGGGGGTCGGTTATCTCCTCGAGACAGGAAGTGAGCATCTGCCCACCGGAAGCTGAGGCGGTGTGCATTTGGGGTGAGGTGGGCGTATTTGGCAGTGCTGCCAACGTCCCCGCCCCCAGGGCCACACAGGGCTTACATTTCATAAGCCCTTTCCCTCCATCTCTGACTGTCAGTAATCCTTTGAGGAAAGCCGGGCAGGCGGGGTCTTTCCCACTTCATTTTTTTTTCCTTTTTAAAAATAAATAGAGATGGGGTCTCGCTATGTTGCTAAGGGTGGTTTCAAACTCCTGGGCTCAAGTGATCCTCCTGCCTCAGCCTCCCAAAGTGCTGGGATTACAGGTGTGAGCCACCCTGCCTGGCCCTTTCCCACTTCAGAGATGCAGAAACTGAGGCATGGCAAAAGGCGGAGCATTTGTGTCTGGGGTCCCCTGGAGACAGTGAGGGCAGGCTGGAGAGCAGGTCTCTGCTGTCCCCTCCCCAAGAAGCAGCAGGAGGAGTTGAGTGTGCTCGTGGACAAACCATATCTCTGGCTGGATGGGCTTGTCGTGGCAAGGAGGTATCAGATGAGGAGGCAGGATGCTTCCATTCTAATACTTTTGGCTGTAGGGACCAATCCTCGGTCCCACTAGACATTGGGCAGCCGTGACCAGCTACGACCTTGGGCAAGTCACTTCACCTTTCGGAGCCCCACTGACCTTTAAGAAGGGTCAATAGCTGGGCACAGTGTCACGCACCTGTGTTTTTAGCTACTCAGGAGGCTGAAGTGGGAAGATGGCTTGATCCTAGGAGTTCGAGGCTGCAGTGGGCCGTGGTTGCACTACTGTAGTCCAGCCTGGGTGACAGAGTGAAGAGCAAGACCCTGTCTCAAAAAAAAAAAAAAAAAAGGAAGGGACAATAACTCTGTCACAGGACTCAGCAGGACCCGTATGCAGGGCCAAGTCGCTGTAGGAACCCAGCCCCTGTGATTCCTTACCTGGATGCATCTCCTATGTGGCCTGCAACGTGCGTTCTCAGGGGCTGGGCTGGGTGGGGTGTGCAAACCCGGATTCGCCCCATCCTGGGTTTGGGGGTTGGTTGGGGGAGAGCTGAAGTCATTTTTGCACAGGGTGAGGTGAGGCTGTGGGGTTGGGGCAGGTCCCCTTCCCGGAGAGCTTTGTCTTCCACAAACACAAAACCTGGAAATGGTTGAGGAAGATGGAACCTCCTAACGACCATTGTTCGGGGGCAGGAGTGGGTGCCCGGAAGCATGGGTGGTAGTAGGGGACCCACAGCTGCAGCTGGCCTGCTGGGCTTCTGTTCGAGAATGGGAGCAGCTGCTCAGGGGTGGGAGGCAGAGAAGGTGGCATTCGTTCACTCGGCCAGACCTTTCTGCACGCCCGCTCCATGCTGGGCACTGGGCTGTGCAGAGGATCCCCAGGGGACTAGGTACCAGCCCTGCCTCCAGAGTGTGTGGCCCAGCACAGGTGGAAGGTGGTCCGTCAGCCTAGTCCCTTGGTGATGTTTGTGTGCCTGGCTAAGCTCGGCTCCAGCCAGCCTGTTGACCCTGGCTGTGGCCCAGGCCCTGAACTGGGTGCTCTGTCATGTTATCCCACCCCATCCTCCCAGCATCCCAGTGATAAGTGTTATTGTCGCCAGGGTGTGTGTGCGGAAGTCCAGGCTCACTGAGGTTAGTGGCTTGGCCGGGGTCACACACCGATTGGTTCCGCCAGGGTTAGGATTTGGGACCCACCCTGCCGGGTGGTGGGCTTTGGAATAAGAGCATATACAGGGGCTGGAGTGAGTCCAGCTGCCCCTTCCCTCCTCCACCCACCACTGCCCAGACGGGAACACCTGTCCCGGAAACTGTGGCCATTGTTCACGTCATCCTTCCTCCTTTTGGGCCCTTCCTGTTTGTATCCCTCCCACTGTAGCCCCCAACCCTCCCCCCCATGCCAGATGTTTCCCTTGGGGAGCTTTGCCCTTTGCAGGAAGAGGGGCTGCAGGGGTTACCCCTCTCCCATGGGAAGGAGGGTCTCACTGGCCTTGGGTCTCTGTGCCTTCTCCCCACCCCACAGATTTGGTGGGGAACATGGCAGGAGGGTAAGCAAGGTCAGGTTCAGCCAGGCCGAGTTTTCTTTCTTTTTTTTTTTTTTTTGAGATGGAGTCTCCCTCTGTCGCCCATGCTGGAGTGCAGTGGCGCGATCTCGGCTCACTGCAAGCTCTGCCTCCCGGGTTCATGCCATTCTCCAGCCTCAGCCTCCCGAGTAGCTGGGACTACAGGCGCCCGCCACCATGCCCGGCTAGTTTTTGTATTTTTAGTAGAGATGGGGTTTCACAGTGTTAGCCAGGATGGTCTGCGTTTCCGGACCTTGTGATCCGCCTGCCTTAGCCTCCCAAAGTGCTGGGATTACGGGCGTGAGCCACCGCGCCCGGCCAAGTTTGTCTTCCTTAGCCCTGTGCGGGCCCAGTGCTGGGAGGACGGCTCCTGTCCTGCTGCTTCCAGGCCTATCCCCTCCCGGTACTTCTGAATCCCACACAGGCCCCGAGGTGGAGCTGGCTCTTCGGTGCTCGGCTGGGGCACCATTGCTCTTCCTTAGACTCAGTCCAGCAAGTGACAGATGGGCAGGTGGCTTTGGGGCTTGTACTTCTTTTTCTTGCCAGTCTAGGGATCCTGTCCCGGGGTTCTCTCTTGGACCCACATCTGCCTTACCTGGGCCTGGGCCAGGTTGTGGGGAGCTACAGGGAGCAAGTACCTTGTTTTCAGGCCCCAGGGAAGTTGGGCAGCCAGTGCTCACCTGCCCCTAATGGAGCCTCCCAATTCCCAGAAGCAGCTGCCTGTACCCTGTTGAAACTTCATGGCCACAGCCCCAGGCCCTGCTGGCATTGCCATGGGCAGCGTGGGCAGCCTGTTGGAACGGCAGGACTTCTCCCCTGAAGAGCTGCGGGCGGCGCTTGCCGGGTCTCGGGGCTCCCGCCAGCCTGATGGGCTCCTCCGGAAGGGCTTGGGCCAGCGTGAGTTCCTCAGCTACCTGCACCTCCCCAAGAAGGACGGCAAGAGCACCAAGAACACCAAGCGGGCCCCTCGGAACGAGCCTGCCGACTATGCCACCCTCTACTACCGGGAACATTCTCGCGCGGGCGACTTCAGCAAGACCTCGCTGCCAGAGCGGGGCCGCTTTGACAAGGTGCACCTTTGCCCTTGCCCCTTACAAGGTGTGGGGAGGGTGGGGTCTCCTTGGAGACCCTGATGTTGGGATGGGGTGGGGACGGGGCATGCTGAGATACGAAAATCGTGCTATGGGCTGGCCTGAGGTTTGTTCACTGCCTCCTGGTGGCACGTGCCCCGCGGTCTCAAAGAGGATCCCTCAGGGGCTGTGAGAGCATCAGGAGGTAGAGCAGGCAGCTGCCCAGGTCTCACACCTGCCCTCTCTGCCCTCTCTTCCTGGCAGTGCCGCATTCGCCCCTCAGTGTTCAAGCCTACGGCGGGCAACGGGAAAGGCTTCCTATCCATGCAAAGCCTGGCGTCCCATAAAGGCCAGAAGCTGTGGCGCAGCAATGGCAGCCTGCACACGCTGGCCTGCCACCCGCCCCTGAGCCCCGGGCCCCGGGCCAGCCAGGCCCGGGCACAGCTGCTGCACGCCCTCAGCCTAGATGAGGGCGGCCCTGAGCCCGAGCCCAGCCTGTCCGACTCCTCCAGTGGGGGTAGTTTTGGTCGCAGTCCTGGTACTGGCCCTAGCCCCTTCAGCTCCTCCCTTGGCCACCTTAACCACCTCGGGGGCTCCCTGGACCGGGCCTCTCGAGGACCCAAGGAGGCTGGGCCACCAGCTGTGCTGAGCTGCCTGCCCGAGCCACCACCCCCCTACGAGTTCTCCTGCTCCTCTGCCGAGGAAATGGGAGCCGTGCTGCCCGAGACCTGTGAGGAGCTCAAGAGGGGCCTTGGCGATGAGGACGGCTCCAACCCCTTCACGCAGGTGAGGGAGCCCCTGCCCTGGAGTCCTGTTCTGTGCCTCAGCACTGGGGTACAGGCCAGAGAGAGGGGCCCCAGCCAGTTCACCCACGTGGCCGGGGACACAAGAGAGCAAGAAAGGGGGAGCTGGCTTGGCTTCCTTCCTCTGCATCCCAGGTGGTGGGGATGTCATGTCACTGGGGGTCCTTGCCTGGGAGTTGTGTGGGAAGGAGAGAGGCTCCCTGGGAGGGCCATGTGATGGGGACACCTCACCCTGGAGGGCATCCCGGGTTAAAGCGCGTGTGTGGCTGGGTCCTGTGGTGTAGGGGCACAGGATATGATCAGTGGCTGGAGTATCAGGTGGAGCTCTGAGTCGCCTCTAGGGGGCAGGGCCACGGTGGATGCATCTCTTCCCCTTGACAGGTGCTGGAGGAGCGCCAGCGGCTGTGGCTGGCTGAGCTGAAGCGCCTGTATGTGGAGCGGCTGCACGAGGTGACCCAGAAGGCTGAGCGCAGCGAGCGCAACCTCCAGCTGCAGCTGTTTATGGCTCAGCAGGAGCAGCGGCGCCTGCGCAAGGAGCTGCGGGCTCAGCAGGGCCTGGCTCCGGAGCCTCGGGCCCCCGGCACCCTCCCAGAGGCAGACCCCAGTGCACGACCAGAGGAGGAAGCCCGATGGGAGGTGAGAGATGACACAGGGCTCCGAGACTCTCCCATCTCCGTTGCCGGTCCCTTCCTCTGCCTGCCCCCTCCCAAACCGGCTCCCCACACCCTACTTTGCTTGCGTCCTCCCCATCCCCCAGGTGTGCCAGAAGACAGCCGAGATTAGCCTCTTGAAGCAGCAGCTGCGTGAAGCCCAGGCGGAACTGGCCCAGAAGCTGGCGGAGATCTTCAGTCTGAAGACACAACTTCGGGGCAGCCGGGCACAAGCCCAGGCTCAGGACGCAGAGCTGGTCCGGCTGCGCGAGGCTGTGCGCAGCCTGCAGGAGCAGGCCCCTCGGGAGGAAGCCCCAGGCAGCTGTGAGACTGATGACTGCAAGAGCAGGGGCCTGCTAGGGGAGGCAGGAGGCAGCGAGGCCAGAGACAGTGCTGAGCAGCTGCGGGCTGAGCTGCTGCAGGAGCGACTTCGGGGCCAGGAGCAGGCGCTGCGCTTTGAGCAGGAGCGGCGGACTTGGCAGGAGGAGAAGGAGCGCGTGCTGCGCTACCAGCGGGAGATCCAGGGAGGGTACATGGACATGTACCGCCGCAACCAGGCACTGGAGCAGGAACTGCGGGCACTGCGGGAGCCCCCCACACCCTGGAGTCCCCGGCTCGAGTCCTCCAAGATCTGAGGCCAGCAGAGCGAGCTGACAGCAGCAACACTGTCAGAAGGTGCCCTGAGACGGCCGGCTCAGCCTTCCCTTGCACTGGTTGGGGTGGAACCTGCAGAGGCCAGCCCGGGGCTGGGGAGGCGCAAGGAGAGGAGGGATCCAGTGGGGCCGTGGGCTGGGTAGGGTGCCTTGGCAGGAGCCAGGACAAGGCCCTCCTGGCAGAGGAGCACCTAGGCAGGGCCCAGCCCTGCTTCCTGGAGTGGATGTGGCCCAGAGAAGGAGGCTGGGGGATCACCAGCCCCAAGGTCCCGAAGGGCAGGTCAGAGGGAGGGAGGCTGGAGACCTGGGCTGGGGCCTTCCTCCAGGGAAGGAGGCTGGGGTGGGAACACTGGCCTCCCCCAGAATAAAACCATGTTTTCTACCAGAGGCTCAGAATACGCTGAGCCTGTGACCAGAGGATGATGGATGGTCGGGATTGAGGCTGTTGACCTGGGCAGTAGCTCCTCCCATGGCCAGTGGTCAGTGGGAGGGTGTGCCCTGCGCCTGTCTGCATGGCCACTGGGCATGTGTGTTGGGAGCAGAGGAGTCCTACTCCTTGCCTCAGCCCCACACGGTTCCTTAGCTGCCGTGTGGGCTGAAATTCCTTTCTTTAGCTTTAGCACCAGTGGAGTTTTCAGAAGGAACAACACCAGGGAATGCCAAGAAAACAAAGGGCAAGTCAACCAAGGCATTTTGAGAACATGAAATGTCTTCTTGGTGGGAAGGCTGGGCCCCAGGAGTATCCACAGGCTCAGGCCATGCCCCTCCCCGCACCCGCCTCCTGTCTCCCTCCCTCCCTCCATAGGAGTGGGGGGCCCCTAGAAGTGCTCTGCCTTATTCCCTGTTCGTAGGAAGGTGCAGGAGAGGAGGTGAGCAAGCTTATGGGTTTCTTGGTAAAGAGCCTTTACCAGAGCAAGGAATGGGAACATTTCCCCATCAGCAACAGGGCTCTGGGGCATTATTAAGTAGGGGTGAAATATGATTGATTTGCATTCTGGAAAGCTCTCCCAGGAGGAAGCATTCCCCACCCCGCCTTGCCTCTGTCCTGCGCTGGGCTCCAGGACGGTCAGTCCTCCCAGATCCCTGCTCTCAGCTAAGGCTGGTCCCTAAAACCCACACCTGCCTTTGGTCTCTCAGAGACCTGGCTTGTCCTCTGGGCCTTTGCTCCCCCGCTGGGTGCCCGGCCTGGAACACAGGTTCTGTCTGGCTGTGTGAGTGGCGTCTCTCCCTTCCTTTGAGGGAAGCTCAGCTTCCTTACGCGCTCATCGTTGGACAGGCTGCCGTGCATTGCGTGCTTACTGGGCGCCAGGTGCTGTGCTGGGCCCTTGTGAGTGTGGGGGCACAGGCTGAATTAGATGAGCTCCTGCCCCAGGGGGCCCTGCACACTGATGTCAGCTCACCAGTCCCTTCCCTGACAGGGCAGCTCAGGGAACTTCTGAGAAGTTGTCTGCAGAGAGCTCCAGCTCACTCCCTTTGGCTACCCTGGCCGTGCCTGGCAGCCCCTCAGGCCCCACAGGTGGGTCCTGGTTGTGAAGTGGAGTTAGTGCCCATGGATGTCAGGGGACGGGTGTGAGGCATGAGCTGGGGGGCCCCCTTTTTCAGGGCAGAGAGTGAGGCGTGTGCACTGTCTGCTGTGGGGATGGTGTGTTTATGGCCATGTAAGTGGCAGGTGTGTGTAAAGATGTGCTTGTGGGTGGTGGGTGTGTCCGAGGGGGTGTGTTTGGGAGCCTGGCCTCCAAAAGCCAGTGTCTGGGTTGGAGACAGTGCAGGCCCCTTCTTGGCCCCACCCTCTACCCCATTCCTTCCTGTCAGCCCCAGTCTGTCTTGGCACTGGCCAGGCTTGGGTGGAGCCTGTGTCCCAGACAGATCCCCTAGGCCTATCTGAGACCCATGCAGGCCCGTACCTGAGCTCCTGTCTGCCTGAGGAGGGAAAGGGGGAGTGGCCAGGTCAGGCAGGCCAGTCCTCTACACACCCCCTTGGTACCCATTCCCATTTCACAAACTCCTCCAAACCCCAAACTCCAAATGGAAATCTCTGGGACAATGGCTCCTCCAGAGGGCCCCTCAGGGCCAGGTGCTGGCCAGATGCCTTGATCACAGCCTCCATGGCCAGGGGCCTGTCAAGCCAGGGGCCCACACACCTGGTGCCAGGGTCCACCTCGGTATACCAGCTCTGCAGAACAGTTCCCCACCCAGCAATTAGGGAGCTGGGCTGGCCAGTACAGCCAGTGGGGAGAGTGGGTGGGAGGTACCAAAACTTGGCAGCTGTGCCAGAAACCAAAGCCAGGCCCAGATGTAGGGGGAGGGCACGAAAGCTGAACCTGAGCCTGGGGCGTCTCGGAGCTGGATCCCCGTCAGCTCATCCAGGCTGGACAAACCAGTTCCTGGGTCCCCCAGCCGGCTGGGTGGCTCTGGGGCCAACCGACCACAGGTGTCACTGATCACAGGTGTCACCGTAGTGGCTACCACCTCAGGGCAGCCCCTCCCTCCAGCTGGCAGGGCCTCAGCTTCCCAGCTGCCCTGGCTTAGCCTTCCCTGCAGCCCCTCCCCAACAGGCTTGGTCCGGGCAGCCTGCTCTGCAGAAGGTGGCTGCCTCCTGGTGCTGGGCTCCCTGCCTCTGGGGCCTCCAGTCCTTCACTCAGTGTCATCCCTTCCAGCAGCTCCCTGGGCCTCTTGGTCCATCCCTTCAGGCTTCTGACACACTAGTGGCCTCTAGTCACTGATAGTGGTGCCTCCTTCTTACCTTGGCAAGCCCTTGTAGCCCTCTGAGCCCTCATCCTGCAGGCAGAGCCCCTCAGTGCTCTGAGAAACCTGCCCTGAACTCACCGCCTCCCCTGCCTGGGCACTCCCTCCTCCCTGTGCCCACAGCCCCCATGCCAATCTCCGTCAGCTCTTTCTGTGCTGCTGTAATTGTTGGTTTGCCTGTCTCCTTTGAGCTGTGGGCATTGCCAGGGTAGGGTGGTGTCTTCACCACAGCTCCAGAAGGCACTGGTGGGATGTGGAGTCAGGAGCAACCAGAGCCCCCCCATACTAGAATGGGTTTGAGCTTGGGGTGGGGTGGATGGGGAAAACTTACTCTGAATGTTCGTTCACCGTCCGTGGGCACCAGGTCTGTGCCAAGCACAGGGACTCCAGGGGCAGCTGCCATTCATTCCAGTGATGTATTTGGGGCCTTCTCAGGTGAGGAAGCCAAGGTGGCCAAGGCCCTCGGTCCCCTGCCCTGATAGGGCTTACCTGTGGGTGGGGGAGGGAGACCACACATGTCAGAGGTAGTGAAGGCCGCTCCAAATAGTGACTGGGGCCAGGCAGGCGGAAAAGAGAACAGAAGAGAATCCAGAAGTGCTCAGACAGAACTAGGGACAACAGAGGGGCCTCCATGGCGGCATGGGTCAGCGGAGCATGGAGCAGGCAGAGGAAGCCTATCTGTGAGGCTGGGTACATTTCTCTGAGACTCGGGGGATGTAGGTGTTGAGGTTTCTGCAAAGAGGGCGCAGGCCCTGCAGTGACGGTTCAGATATTGATAACCCATCCCCCTTGGCAGGTGGGGGCTTAGGCATCCATATTGGATTCAGAAAAGAAAAAGAATGATGCTTCTTGCAACAAAAACAAAAGTGATTATGTCACGAGAGGAGAGGCTGGAGGGCCATGGGAGTTCCCAGCTGGCTCACTCATCCGTCCAGGAGGTGGGTCTCATGGTTTCATTTTGCTCTGGGCTTACTTAGAGTTTTGGCAAATGCATAGTTATGTAAGGAACCCAACAATGAAGATACAGTTCTGTCACCCCCCCAGCATTCTCCTGTGGCCCTCTAGTCCACCCCCCGCCCCACCCCAGCCCCTGGCAACCACTGATCTGCTTTCACAATAACCATATGGGGTTTTTTCTCTTTCCTTTTTTGTGAGCGGTGTTTAATTCCTTTGCTCTAATATGTAATATTAGAACATATTACAAAGTAGCAAGAAAAATACGACATTGGTGTAAAAATAATCTACACCTCATGGAAAGAATGAAGAGCCAGAAATAGATTCTATTCTGTAGAAAATCTTACACAATAAAGGACTTCAAAATACGGGTAAGGAAGGATGCTTTAACAAGCGGTGCTGGGATAACTGGATAAAAATTTGGGAAAAAGGTCATACTATGTGCCACCCCTGCATTTATTTTATTATTTTATTTTATTTTATTTATTTTTTTGAGATGGAGTCTCACTGTGTTGCCCAGGAGTGCAGTGGCGTGACCTCAGCTCACTGCAACCTCCGCCTCCCGGGTTCAAGCAGTTCTCCTGCCTCAGCCTCCTGAGTAGCTGAGACTACAGGCGCCTGCCACAACGCCTGGCTAATTTTTTGTATTTTTAGTACAGACGGGATTTCACCATGTTAGCCAGGATGGTCTCGATCTCCTAACCTCGTGATCCACCCGCCTCAGCCTCCCAAAGTCCTCGGATTATGGGCGTGGGCCACTGCGCTTGGCCCACCCCTGCATTTATTGAGTTAAATTTTAAAAATCCTATCCTAGGAAATTGGTGGTGGGGCTCAGAAAATGATACCCCAAAGTATGGAGCTGTGGGAGGCTGAATGCTTTGAACTAAAGTGTCTGACCATCGCTCACTCCTTTTCCCTCCCAAAACCCTCCTGAAGCGCAGGGAGGGGCCTTCTCTGATGTTCTCTTTTGTTTCTAAGGGAAGTTCCTGCAGAAGGAATGCCATTGTCTTGAGCCCTTTCCCTAGCATCTCATAAAACATGGACAATTAACTCACAGGAAAGGATACTGAAGGTGATACCATCTCTTCTGAGGACTGGGCTACTTGAGAAGTTTTATCTGCATGACAAGACAGCCTTTGTTTGCCATGCATTTCCTCCCCTCAACCTCCTAGCGTCTGCTGCCACCTCCTCCCAGAAACCTCAGGCCCCAGTTTTTGGAGCTCAAATGCTATTTAGACTTCATCAATCTGGCCCTTACTAGAGTCTCACATTTTGTGGGACTCCTGTGCATGTATGTAATAAATTTGCATGCCTTTTCTCCTATTAATCTGTCTACTGTCAATTTTATTCCAGAGACTCAAATTATTGAAGCTTCGGAGAATACAGGGAATGTTTAAAACTTCTACGCTGGCAAAAAGTTAATTCAATTATTACTGAATTAATGGGAGAATTGATTGCTTTGAAGGAATCCTCCCCATCCCTAACAAAAAAACAAAAACACAATCTCTATGGGGAAAGATGGACAAAATCAACTATTTAATACAACTTGGTGCACACTTGAAAATAATACCAAGATGCGAGGATGGCCACATACTGGGGGAGAACCTCAACTTTGCTCACATCCTTCTTGGCTGTGAGGCAGGCCAAGGCTCCCAGAGAGGAAGTGGGGAAGCCTGGGGCATTTGCCAAAGCCTGTGAGGTCAGGTTGGCTGGAAGGCGGCTTGGGCCCCTTGGCACCAAGGCGAGGTTCAATCAACTCTCCACCCCTATGGCTTCCGTTTGGGCCAGGGCCACCCAGACTCCTCATGCTTGGGCAGGCATCTCTGGGATCCGCCCTCCTGACACCCCTGCAGGCACACAGTCCTGCTGTGGGCCTTCTCCCCTGCTATATATCATAAGGTTTTTGAGCCGCAGTTTCCTTATGTATACGTGGAGGACACTGGCTTCTTGAGTATCTCTGAGTACCTCCTGTGTGCAAAGCATATGGTGTTGGCGATAAGGCAGTGATGAAGACAAAACGTGGGCCCAGTGGAATTTTTTTGTTGTTGTTCGTTTTTGTTTTGTTTTGAGACAGGGTCTCACTCTGTTGCCCAGGCTGGAGTGTAGTGGTGCAATCTTGGCTCACCGCAACCTCCGCCTCCCAGGCTCAAGCGATTCTCCTGCCTCAGCCTCCAAAGTAGCTGGGATTACAGGTGTCTGCCACTATGCCTGGCTAATTTTTTTTTTTGTATTTTCAGTAGAGACGGGGCTTCACCATGTTGGCCAGGCTGGTCTTGAATTCCTGACCTCAAATGATCCACCCGCCTTGGCCTCCCAAAGTACTGGGATTACAGGTATGAGCCACCACGCCTGGCCCATGTTTGTTTGTTTTTGAGACAGGGTCTCTCACACTCTGTTATCCAGGCTGGAGTAGTGGCGCGATCACTGCTCACTGCAGCCTTGACCTCCTAGGCAGCCTCCCATCTCAGCCTCCCAAGTAGCTGAGACTACAGATGTGCACCACCACACCCGGCTAATTTTTGTATTACTTGTACAGACAGGGTCTCCCTATGTTGTCCAGACTGGTCTAGAACTCCTAGGCACAAGCATTCCTCCCTCCTCAGCCTCCTAAAGTGCTGGGATTACAGGCATGAGCCACCATGTCTGGCCCCAAAGAGGGTGATGGGAGTGGGGGCCAGAAGACAGAATGAACAAATAAACACGCAAGATAACTTCCAAGTGCTATAAAGAAAACAGGTCGGCTGGGTGCGGTGGCTCACGCCTGCAGTCCCGGCACTTCGGGAGGCCGAAGCAGGCGGATCACGAGGTTAGGAGTTCAAGACCAGCCTGGCCAGCATGGTGAAACCCCGTCTCTACTTAAACAATACAAAAAATTAGCCAGGCATGGTGGTGTGCGCCTGTAGTCCCAGCTACTCAGGAGGCTGAGGCAGGAGAATTGCTTGAACCTGGCAGGCGGAGGTTGCAGTGAGCCAAGATTATGCCATTGTACTACAGCCTGGGCGACAGAGCAAGACTCCGTCTCAAAAAAAAAAAAACAAAACAAAAACAGGGCAAGGAATGGTGGCTCATTCCTGTAATCCCAATACTTCCAAAGGCTGAGAGGGGAGGATCTCTTGAGGCCAAGAGTTTGCAACCAGCTTGGGCAACATAGGGAGACCACCTCTCTATTTTGAAAAAAAAAAAAAAAAGTAAGATGTGCAAAGGGGAGGGAGGGGGAGGCATGGGGAGGCATGGAGGATTCAAGGGGAGGATGGCCTGGAATGAGGCCCAACCAAAAAGGGAGCAGAAGTGGGCAACACAGAGACCTGGCTTTTTCTCCAGGGCTGTTCCTAGTCCCAGCTGAGGCCTGAGGAGGAGTGGGGACTTCTCTACTCTTTCCCTCCAGAGCAGAGGGTCTGGGATAGAAAATTCAATCTGGGGCTGGGTGTGGTGGTTCATGCCTGTAATCCCAGCAATTTGGGAGGCTGTGGTGGGTGGATCACCTGAGGTCAGGAGTTTGAGACCAGCCTGGCCAACATGGCAAAATCCCCTCTCTACTAAAAATACAAAAATTAGCCGGGCATGGTGGAGCATGTCTGTAATCTGTTACTCATGGAGCTGAGGCAGGACAATCGCTCGAAGCTTGGAGGTGGAGGTTGCAGTGAACCGATATCACACCACTGCACTCCAGCCTGGGCAACAGAGCAAGACTTCATCTCAAAAAAAGAAAAAGAAAATTCAGTCTGGACCTGGGTTTGGGGTCAGTGCCTGTTCTCTCCTCCTTCCTAACCCTCACCCTTCCTCCTTAGGGCAGATGGGCAGCTCCCGTCTTCTCCCCTTCCCCCGTTCCCCAGGACAGCGACCAACACAGGGCGGCAGGGTAGGGCTGGACCCCCTCCTCTGCAGAACTGAATTCTGTTGAATACCCAGTGGGCAGATTAAGTTCGGGCTAAGGGGACCAGAAAGGCTGGGACAGGAAAGGAGTTTTCTTTTCTTTCTTTTTTTTTTTTTTTGAGACGGAGTCTCGCTCTGTCGCCTAGGCTGGAGTGCAATGGCGCGATCTCGGCTCACTGCAACCTCCGCCTCTCGGGTTCAAACGATTCTCCTGCCTCAGTCTCCCGAGTAGCTAGGACCATGGGACTACAGGCGCCCGCCACCATTCCCGGCTAATTTTTGTATTTTTAGTACAGACGGGGTTTCACCATATTGGACAGGCTGGTCTCGAACTCCTGACCTTATGTTCCGCCCGCCTCAGCCTCCCAAAGTGCTGGGATTACAGGCCTGAGCCGCCCGGCCCAGAGTTTTCTATCTTTCCTTTTCTTTTTTTTTGAGACGGAGTCTCGCTCTGTCGCCCAGGCTGGAGTGCAGTGGTGTCGTCTCGGCTCACTCCGAGCTCCGCCTCCCGGGTTCACGACATTCTCCTGCCTCAGCCTCCCGAGTAGCTGGGACTACAGGCGCCCGCCACCACGCCTGGCTAAGGTTTTGTATTTTTAGTAGAGACGGGGTTTCCCCGTGTTAGCCAGGATGGTCTCGATCTCCTGACCTCCTGATCCGCCCGCCTCGGCCTCCCAAAGTGCTGGGATTACAGGCGTGAGCCGCCGCGCCCGGCCTGGAGTTTTCTTTTTTTTTTTAAGCATCACTTTATATTTCAAGAGCTCTCAGTTCTCCTGAGATTTCTAGGCTCTGTCCAGGATCCCTAAGCCTGTTCACAGTTCTACTTGAAGTTTCTAATCTTTCTTTTCTCATTAACCCAAACTGGAGAGAGGAAAAAGCCCATCATTTTCCCTGGACAGCAGCGCCTACTGGGAGTTTCACCCGCATTAACATGCAAACGACAGGCAAACTCCTAGTCATCCTTCCAAAGACCCTGCTCCAAAGCCCTGCGCACCTAGGCCGGTGCGCACCTAGCCCAGCCACTGCCCCTCACGGCCCCCGCGCCGCCCTCACTGAGCAGGGCGGACAGCGCTGTAGGCGTAACCACTCGGGGCTTGGGGCTTCTGACCCGGGAGTCGGGTGCTGGGTTGAGTGCGAGGCCGACGCCTCTGCCGGGTGGGGAACCCGCCCGCCGGCGAGGAGCGGTCGCGGCCAGGGGCTTCCGCCGACTGGGAGGCCCGGGGCCGGGCCGGAGGGACTCGGAACCTGGAGACTACCAGGCGCGACCCCCCAGAGGACTACAGGCGCGGCTCTTCTGGCCGCCGCCCGGTTCCCGCGGGCGACTCCACTCGGCACGCGCGGCGGGGAGCCTCGGCGGTCAGGCGCAAAGCCGCGGGCTCGTGGGACGGCCACCCCTCCGCAAAACCGCCAATGGGCGGGCCCGGGCCGCCGATCGCCCGCCGCGGCTTCCGGTTCCGATGACAGTGGCGCCGGAAGCCGGGGCCGGGGCTGCGGGGCGAGGTGAGAGCGTGCGGGCTTGGGAGCCGGCAGGTGCGGGCCGAGGGCGGGCACAGCGGCCGGCGGAGCTGAGGCGCGCGGCGGGGAAAGCTCGGCCGGCCTCCCGGGCCCCAGCCTTCTCCAGAACCCCTGCTACCCACGACTAAGCCCCGAACAATCTGCCCTTGGGCTTGTTCTCTTCGCAGTTGTCGGCCCTGGGCCGGGAGCTGGAGTCCCAGACTCATAGGTCCCGGCCCAGCCCCCGAAGAGCCGCCTCAGCCGGGGGGAGTTGCTCGGACTCAAACGTCCAGTCCTCGTGCGACCGCGCTGGGTCGGAAGTGAGCAGGTGCGCACCGGCCTCGGCAGGGCTTTGGAGCAGGGTCTTTGGAAGGATGACTAGGAGTTTGCCTGTCGTTTGCATGTTAATGCGGGTGAAACTCCCAGTAGGCGCTGCTGTCCAGGGAAAATGATGGGCTTTTTCCTCCCTCCAGTTTTGGTTAATGAGAAAAGAGAGATTAGAAACTTCAAGTAGGACTGTATAGTAAAAAAAAAAAATGGAGGAGGGCGATATGACAGGGTAACTGGTGTGAGGGTGGGGCGGAGGGGTCAGTATTAGATACTGTGGTCTAGCAGAGCATCTCTGGGGACGGGACATTTGCGTTGAGACCCAAATTAGGAGGCAGGCTTAGGAAGATACGGGAAGAGAGTGGTCCAGGCAGCGGGAACAGCCAGTGTGAAGGCCCTAGGGCAGAAATCAACTGAGAGTATAGTCAAGGAACAGAAAGAAAGCTAGTGTGGCTGGAGTATGGTAAGAAAGGGAAAGAGTGGTAGGAGATGAGGTCGGAGAATTGGGGTTTGGTCACATAGAGTCTGTAGGTCAGAGAGAGGAATGTGGAGTTTTTTCTAAGTACAGTGGAAATCTTTTGGTTTTAAGCAGAGGAGTGACATGTAGGGTAGAGAGTGGATGGAGGTCGCGGCTGCAAAAGCACAAGAACTGGCTGGGCACGGTGGTTCACGCCCGTAATTCCAGCACTTTGGGAGGCTGAGGCTGGCAGACGGCTTGAGCTCAGCACTTCAAGATCAACCTGGCCAACATGGTGAAACCCTGTCGCTCCAAAAAATTAGGCCGGGCGCAGTGGCTCACGCTTGTAACCCCAGCACTTTGGGAGGCCAAGGCGGGAGGATCACTTGAGGCCAGGAGTTCAAGACCAGCCTGGCCAACATGGTGAAACCCCGTCTCTACTAAAAATACAAAATTTAGCCGGGTGTGGTGGCAGGTGTCTGTAATTCCAGCTACTTGGGAGGCTGAGGCAGGAGAATCGCTTGAAACTGGGAAGCAAAGGTTGCAATGAGCCAAGATCGTGCCACTGTACTGCAGCCTGGGCGACAGAGTAAGACTCTGTCTCAAAAACAAACAACAAAAAAATTAGCCAGGTGTGGTGGGGAGAGAGGGGAAGAATAGGGACAAAAGGGAATACATAAATAAACACAAAGGAGGAAAGGCCCTGCATGGACCACTTACATGTGTCATGAACTCAGGAGTGTTCATGGTGGGACTACATGGTGCACCTGTAGTCCCAGCTTCTTGGGGTGGGGGGCTGAGGTGGGAGGATCGCTTGAGCCCAGGAGGTCGAGGCTGCAGTGAGCCCTGATTGTACCACAGCACTCTGGCTGTACCACAGCACTCTGGCCTGGGAAACAGATTGAGACCCTGTCTCTCTCTTTTTTTTTTTTTTTTTTTTTAATTTTTAAGCAACCCTATTAACTGAGGAGACCCTGCCTCACAAAAAAAAAAAAAAAAAAAAAAAAAAAAAGCGTTAAGAATTGGGTCAATGGAGGTTGTCTAATCTTTTTGTTTTTGTTTTTGTTTGTTTGTTTGTTTGAGACAGAGTCTCCCTCTGTCGCCCAGGCTGGAGTGCAGTGGCGCCATCTCAGCTCACTGCAACCTCTGCCTCCTGGGTTCAAGCAATTCTCCTGCCTCAGCCTCCCGAGTAGCTGGGATTACAGGCACGCACCACCACGCCCAGCTAATTTTTGTATTTTTAGTAGAGACAGGGTTTCACCATGTTGGTCAGGCTGGTCTCAAACTCCTGACCTTGTGATCCGCCTGCCTCGGCCTCCCAAAGTGCTGGGATTACAGGCATGAGCCACCACACCCAGCCGATGTTGTCTAATCTTTGTCAGGCAAAAGGGACCTTTATGATTTGCTCAAACTTCCTTTCTCCCTACACAGGAGCCCCTTGTTTCAGGATGCTAAATACTCCAGGATAAACCTCCATACATGCCTTCGTGGAGATTTTAATATTTCACTCATGTCTCTTTTCTACCCACTCCTACACGTTTGAGCTCAGGTTCTCCAGCGCAGTTAGGAAATGGATGTGTCATTTAATCAGCAAATGTGTGTGTGTTTTTTAAAATTTGAGACGGAGTTTTTGCTCTTGTTGCCCAAGATGGAGTGCAATGGTGTGGTCTTGGCTCACTGCAACCTCCACCTCCTAGGTTCAAGCGATTGTCCTGCCTCAGCCTCCTGAGTAGCTGGGATTACAGGTGCCCGCCACCACGCCTCGGTAATTTTTGTATTTTTAGTAGAGACGAAGTTTCACCATGTTGGTCAGGCGGGTCTCAAACTCTTGACCTCAGGTGAGCCACCCACCTCAGCCTCCCAAAGTGCTGGGATTACAGGTGTGAGCCACTGCGCCGGCCAATCAACAATTTTTTTCTTTTTTTGGAGACGGAGTCTCACGCTGTCTCCCAGGCTGGAGTGCAGTGGCACGATCTTGGCTCACTGCAAGCTCAACCTCCTGGGTTCACACCATTCTCCTGCCCCAGCCTCCCGAGTAGCTGGGACTACGGGTGCCCGCCACCACACCCGGCTAATTTTTTGTATTTTTTTAGTAGAGATGGGGTTTCACCGTGTTAGCCAGGATGGTCTTGATCTCCTGACCTCATGATCCACTCGCCTCGGCCTCCCAAAGTGTTGGGATTACAGGCGTGAGCCACCGCGCCCTGCCCCAATCAACAAATGTTTACTGAGCATCTACCATGGACCAGGCCCTAGTCTGGGCACTGAGGGGGAGAAAGGACAAGACTACATTCCAGCCATCGAGCAGCTCACAGACCAAAGGAGGAGGCTGACGTGGACAGGCTGTCACTGTCCTGCAGTAGCTGAGGACTCGATGGGTGTGGTGTGGCCACTCTTGCCAGGTTATGAAGCAGAAAAGGAGGCAGGGAGATTTCACTGAGGGCTCAAGGGGAGGTGATAATTTAACTACAGCTTACGTACTCTATACAAAGAAGTGCAGAGGGCACTCTAAAAATGGGAACAACTTGTGCAAAGGAAGCAAATACATTATTGCAAAGGGTTTATATGTCAACCATGGTAGTGTTGGGCAAAAGGTAACAGGATCTGCTATGTGTTTCGGAGGGTCATCCTGGTGGATAATTTCTGTATATGTGAGACCTTGGGGAGGAAGGCTTAGGACCAGTGGACATGAAATTTCAATCTATTAATCATGAAGTTTGTCAAAGACAAACACAATTCCTTGCGCCTGGTGAAGATGACTGACTGATTCAGGCGGAGTGGCTTGCTCTAGACACACTGAATTAACCTCCTGCATTTTTTGGATAGAATACCCACGAACAGTTCTGTTTTCTCAGTTCATTTATTTTACTTTTAAAAATTTGGCCAGGTGATTTGGCTCACACCTGTAATCCTAGTGCTTTGGGAGGCCAAGGCAGGTGGATCACTTGAGGCTAGGAGTTCGAGACCAGCCTGGCCAAAATGGCGAAACCCCGTCTTTACTAAAAATACAAAAATGAAAAAAAAAAAAAAAAAAAAAGCCAGGTGTGGTGGCGCACCTGTAATCCCAGCTACTTGGGAGACCAAGGCATAAGAATTGCTTGGACCCGGGAGGTGGAGGTTGCCAGTGAGCCAAGATAGCAGCACTGTACTCCAGCCTGGGCAACAGAGCGAGACCGTCTACAAAAAAAAAAAAAAAAAAAAAAATTACTGAGTTAATCACAGTCCTCAGTTCATGATACATTTAACTGGTCCATGCAGGCCCTTTTTCTTCTTTGTATTTATATTCCCTTTTGTCCCTATTCTTCCCCTCTCTTCTCACTGCAGGAAACCATTCTGATGTGTTTGGTGTATATCTTCTTTTTGTTTTTTGTTTTTTTGAGACAGGGTCTCACTCTTTTGCTCAGGCTGGAATGCAGTGGCATAATCATGGCTGACTGCAGCCTTGACCTCCCGGGCTCAAGCAATCCTCCGTCCCACCTCAGCCTTCTGAGGAGCTGGGACCACAGGCGTGTGCCACCATGCCCAGGTAAATTTGCCGTGTTGCCCAAGCTAGTCTCAAACTCCTGAGCTCAGCAGTCTGCCTGCCTTGACCTCCCAAAATGCTGAGATTACAGGTGTGAGCCACTGCTCCCAGCCTATATGCATATATTTTAAATTTACATAAATGGATTCTGCCTAGACCTCATTTTTTTCCACCTCAGTGCCATGTGTGGAGCTTGTCGATGTTGCTCTGGGTATATTTGGGATGCAGTTTCTAAATGCTCCACAGGTTTCCATAGATGCATCCCCCACATTTTACTTACTTGATTCCTCTAGTGATGAGGTCCCTAGATTGTTTCCCACTCCTTGCTACAATGCAGTCCCGTACCCATCTCCTTCCTCAGCTTTGTAAATAGAATTTTATCGCTTCTCCGCCTTTTCGCTGAGATCAAGTGTAGTAAATACAATTTCAAGATGCTGATTTGAGCTTGGCTTTGATAAGCCTGGTAGCTCTTGGTGTCTGACAGGGCCGGATTGTTTGACCTTCGTGAGGTCCTGGCTTTTTTGAGCCATGTTTATTTTTGATAAATTGTGATTCTAGTTCCCAGACACTCTTGGCCAACATTCTAGTGTCCTGCCATCTTCCCCAGTTGATCATTCTCACGAGCTCTGTGGTTAATTTTCTGTTTCTCATCATCATTAATGGTTGCTGTACACTCATTCCAACACAGATATTTGCTCTTTCCTTTCCTGGTGAAACAGTGGCCTGTGAAGCTGGTCCTGGGAGTACCTGTGATGTGAAGTACGTAGAGAAGGACTCTGAGGCCAGAGCCAGACTGTCTGGCTTCAGTTCAGTTCCCAGCTCCTCCACTTCCAGACGCCTGACCTTGGGCAACTGATTTAATCTTTGTGTCTCATTTTCTCATCTGCAAAGTGGGTCTAATCATTGTACCTACCTCATAGTGTTTTCGTGAGCATTAGGTAAATGAATTAATGTATGCAAAGTCATTAGAACAGTGCCTGGCACATAACAGGCTCCTATTTGGAATGTCAGCTGTGAATAATAGCAATAATAATAATTACATCATTTCAGATAGGAGACCCTGTTATATTTTGCCATAATGGGTCACATTCAGTTGCAGGGTGTTTATTCAGAGGGGATGGTGGGGGGTGGGTGGCATAGCTTCTGGACTCTCTGACTATAGATTCCAGCGTAATAGCATTAGCTGTAAGGAAAAAGGGAAGAAACACAGCCCCCAAGGCCCTGGGTGCCTTTTCACTGTCACTTGTTGCCTGTCAGGTTGGGAGACAGTGGCTACAGATGGATCAAGGTGCTGAGGCCGGGACTCATGCTGGTGGGAATGAGGGAATGAGTGAAGAGAGCCTGTGAAACTGGGAGGATCTTGGTGGTCACCTTGGACATAGGATTCTCTTTCTCTTTGATGTTCCTCTGTACCCTTCTTGAGAATGGGCATTGGGCTAGATCAGCTCTGTCACTGACATTCTGAGGTTTGCCCACGTGTTCAGTGTCAAAGGCTGCTCTGAAATGGAAAGGAGCAGTGGCCCAGGGTAGAAAGGACACAGAAGGAAGCCCCAGTGGTAGGGAGAGGAGATAGGACAAGAAAAGTCAACTTTCTTTCAATGGTATAATGAGGAGGGAAGGTTGTGTTGCAGCAAGAGAGGTTCTGGTCTGGTGAGGGAGGCAGGCCCAGTGACCAAAACTGAAATAGAAGGGTGCAAAGTGAGAGTAGAGGGAGCTAGGTGGGCACAGGCTAGAGACAGCTGCTGAAGACGCTGACGTCTGAGCTAACTCAGAAGTGATGGGCCAGCCTCTCAAGTAGTCGAGGAGGTAAGGGTGATGGAGAGCAGGCCAGGTGAGGAAGCAGCATGTACCAGGGCACGCAGCTATGAGACAGCAAGGGTTCTGTGCCTGTCCTCGGGTGCGCGGCGGGTGAGGGTGAGGCAGGAGTGCTAGGCAAGTCCATCAGGCCAGCATGGTTGGCAGTTATTCCCCAAGCTGTGTTTCCAAATACCAGCCACTCAAGGACGGCCTTTATGGTTTATGTTGTTACTATAGTACGTAGAAAAGCAGTTCCTCTAACTGTAAGAATGTGGCCATAATAACTCTATGAAAATACACGGGCCGGGCATGGTGGCTTATGCCTATAATCCCAGCACTTTGAGAGGCCAAGGTGGAAAGATCGTTTGAGCCCAGGAGTTTGAGACCAGCCGGGGCAACACAGAGAGACCCCGTCTCTACGAAAAAAATGTTTAAATTAGATAGGTGTAGAAGCACACTCCTGTGGTCCCAGCTAGTCAGGAGGCTAAAGTGGGAGAATCCCTTGGGCCTGGGGGGATCAAGGTTGCCATGAGCTGAGTTTGTGCCACTGCACTCTAGCCAGGGCAACAGAACAAGAGCCTGTCTCAAAAAAAGAAAATACATACGTGTAATATGACATTATGCAGTATATGGATTTCTAGTTAGATAGTATTGCCAGCTAAGGGCTCTGTGAGGCCTGCTCTCTATTCTGATTTAAAAAGGAGATGAACAAAAATTAAGGCATGAAAAGAGTTGAAAATGGAATAATAATTTTCTCACCACGATTAAGAAAAACCTTGTCCTCACACCAGCCTGCATCCTCCACTGGACACCCCAATGGAGTGAGGAGGTGGGATGTTATATGCTTACCAAAACATAGGTACATATATACATATATGTACAAAACATAGAACATTGATACATGATGTGGGAATGGTGAGAGGGATCTGAAGAGGTGGTCTGGGCACCCTGCCTGCCATGCCACCGTGGCCCAGATGGGGCCTGACCCAGCTGACCCTCCCCAGGCTGAGGCCACCATGGAGCAGTGTGCGTGCGTGGAGAGAGAGCTGGACAAGGTCCTGCAGAAGTTCCTGACCTACGGGCAGCACTGTGAGCAGAGCCTGGAGGAGCTGCTGCACTACGTGGGCCAGCTGCGGGCTGAGCTGGCCAGCGCAGGTGGGTGGCCACCCTTGCAAGTGCCCTGCGACAGCCTCCCTGAGGACATGGGAGACCCGAAGCTACTGAGTGACAGGGTTCCGGAAGGACGATGATGAGGATGTTGGTACCTGCATCTGTAGGCCTCCTTGAAACCGGGTAATGACAGTCTCTGAGCTACTTCAAAAAGCCCAACAAATTATTAATTTACCTGAGATGATTCCCATTTACATTTTGTTTTCAACTTACTTTTCTATTTTTAACTTTTTTTCATTTTATAATTTGTGTGTGTGTGTGTGTGTGTGTGTGTGTGTGTGTGTGTGTGTGTGGAAACAGTGTCTTTGTTGCCTAGGCTGGTCTTTAACTCCTAGGGGCTCAAGTGATCCTCCTGCCTCAGCCTCCCAAAGTGCTGGAATTATATGCGTGAGCCACCATACCTGGCCTATTTTTAGCTTTTAAGATTTTAAAGATAATTTCAAATTTACAGTTCCAAGAATAGTATAAAGAACTGATATATACCCTTTACTTGGATTCACCAACTGCTCATATGTTGCCATATTTGCCGTGATCATTACTTTTTAACCATTTGAAAATAAGTTGTAGATAACATAGCCCCAAGCCTTCAGTGTGTATGTCCTAAAATCAAGGGCATTCTCTTACATAAAAACAGCATAGTTATTAAAACCCAGAAATTGCCGGGCGCAGTGGCTCACGCCTGTAATCCCAGCACTTCGGGAGCCCGAGGCCGACAGATCACCTGAGATCAGGAGTTTAAAACCAGCCTGGCCAACATGGCAAAACTCTGTCTCTACTAAAAATACAAAAATTAGCTGGGCATGGTGGTGGGCTGCAGTGAGCCGAGGTCACGCCACTGCACTCCAACCTGGGCAACCGAGCAAGACTCGTCTCAAAAAACAAAATAAATAAATCAATCCAAGAAATGAAACATTGATATAATATTACCTAATAACTATAGTTCACATTTCTTTTTTTTTTTTTGAGATGGAGTCTCACTGTTGCTCAGGCTGGAGTGCAGTGGCGTGATCTTGGCTCAACTGCAACCTCCACCTCCCGGGTTCAAGCAATTCTCGTGCCTCAGCTTCCCGAGTAGCTGGGATTAAAGGCGCACGCCACCACCTGCAGCTAATTTTTGTATTTTTTAGTACAGGTGAGGTTTTGACATGTTGGCTAGGCTGGTCTCGAACTCCTGACCTCAAGTGATCTGCCTGCCTCGGTCTCCCAAAGTGCTAGGATTATAGGTGTGAGCCACCATACCCAGCCAGTGTAGTCAACATTTCAATTTTGCCATTGTCCCAGGAATTTTTTTTTTTTTTGATACAGAGTTTTGCTCTCATTGCCCAGGCTGGAGTGCAATGGCGCAATCTTGGTTCACTGCAACCTCCGCCTCCCAGGTTCAAGAGATTCTCCTGCTTCAGCCTCGCAAGTTGCTGGGTTTACAGGCCCGTACCACCATGCCTGGCTAATGTTTTTTTTTTGTATTTTTAGTAGAGACAGGGTTTTGCCATGTTGGCCAGGCTGGTCTCGAACTCCTGATCTCAGGTGATCCACCTGCCTCAGCCTCCCAAAGTGCTGGGATTACAGGTGTGAGCCACCATGCCCGGCTGTTCAGGAATTTTCATAAAGCATTTTAATTTCCAGTCCAAGAACCAATCCAAGATCACACACTGCATTTAGTTTCTCCTGTCTAATCTTTAGTTTTTTTAATCTGAGACATTTCTTCTGTCTTCCTTTATCTTCCATGACATTGGCATTTTTGAAGCATTAAGGCCAATTATTTTGCAGAACGTCTTCTCTCAATTTGGAGTTGTCTGATGTTTTCTCATTACTTAGGTTTTGCATTTTTGGCAGTACTTCAGAAGTGATTTGTTTCTCAGTGCATCACACTGGAAGACACAAGATGTTGCTTTATTGCATTATTGCTGTTGTTCACTTTTATTTTGGAGACAAGTTCTCACTTTGTTGCCCAGGCTGCAGTGCAGTGGCACGATCTTGGCTCACTGCAGGCTTGACCTCCTGGGCTCAAGTGATCCTACCACCTCAGCCTCAGAAGTAGCTGGGACCACAGCAGTACACTACCAGGCCCTGCTAATTTTTTTTTTTTTTTTTATTGTAGAGACAGGGTCTCCCTATGCTGTCCAAGACGGTGTCGAACTCCTGGGTTCAAGTGATCCTCCCGTGTCAGCCTCCCAAAGTGCTGGGATTATGATCCGCTGCACCTGGCCTGATCTTCACTTTGATCACTTAGTTAAGATGGTCGCTGCTAAGGTTTTCCACTGTAAACTTCCTAATTTTTCTTTGTAATCACTAAGTAGTTTGTGGGCTGTAATCCTAGCACTTTGGGAGGCTGAGGCGGGCGGATCACTCGAGCCCAGGAGGTTGAGACCAGGCTGGTCAACATGGCAAAACCACATCTCTACTAAAAATACAAAAATTAGCCGGGCATGGTGGCACATGCCTGTAGTCCCAGCTACTTGGGAGGCTGAGGCATGAGAATCGCTTGAACCCAGGAGGTGGAGGTTGCAGCGAGCCAAGATCGCGCCACTGCATTCCAGCATGGGTGACAAAGCGAGACTGTCTCAAAAAAAAAAAAGTGGTTTGTGGGGAGATACTTTGATACCATATAAATGTCCTGCTCTTTACCAAATTTCAGCCTACTAGTTTTAGTATCCATTAATGATTGTTGTGTGAATTATTACTAAGCTGTCTGCAACATGGTGATTTTTCCTTTGTTTTCTTTATACATTTATTAGTTGGCATTCAACTGAAAAGAAGCTTTCCCTTCTCCTTTCATTATTATCACTTCACACTCATATTCTTATTTTATTCAATAGGTTATAATCCATTGCAGTTATTTAATGTTCAAATTGTCTTAGGTCTGACCAGAGGGAGTCCCTGGTTCCTATGTCTTTTTTAAAAATTGAGCTATAATTCACTTACCATTAAACTCACTCTTTTAAAGTACTCTGGCCAGATGCAGTGGCTCATGCCTGTAATCCCAGCACTTTGGGAGGCTGAGGCAGGTGGATCACCTAAGGTCAGGAGTTCGAGACCAGCCTGGCCAACATGGTGAAACCCTGTCTGTACTAAAAATACAAAAATTAGCTGGGCGTGGTGTCGTGTACCTGTAATCCCAGCTACTCAAGAGGCTGAGGCAGGAGAATCGCTTGAACCCAGGAGGCAGAGGTTGCAGTGAGCCAAGATTAAGTCACTGCACTCCAGCCTGGGTGACAGAGCAAGACTCTGTATCAAAATAAATAAATAAAGTACAACTCTGGATGGGCATGGTGGCTTATGTCTGTAATCCCAGCACTTTGGGAAGTTGAGGCGGGTAGATTGCTTGAGTCCGGGAGTTTGAGACCAGTCTGGGTAATATGGTAACCCTGTCTACCAAAAATACAGGTATTAGCCAGTCTCATAACTCGGTCTCAAAATAAATACATACATACATACATAGATGAAAATTAAAAAAATAAAGTACAACTCAGCGGTTTTCAGCATATTTACAGAGTTGTACAATCTTCACCACTATCTAATTTCAGAACATTTTCATCACCCCCAAAAGAAACCTAACCCATTGACTATCTCTCCATTTCCTCCCTCTCCCTAGCCTCTGGCAACCACTAACCTCTTTTTTGTCTCTATAGATTTGCCTATTTTGGACAGTTCATATACAAGGAATCATACCACATGTAGCCTTTTGTGTCCGGCTTCTTTGATTAATAGAATGTTTTCAAGGCTCATCTATGCTGTAGCCTGTATCAGCACTTCATTCCTTTCTATGGCTGAATAATAGTCCACTGTAGGGATGTGCCATGTTTTTCCACTAGTTGATGGACATTTGGGTTGTTTCCACCTTCTGGCTATTATAAATATTGCTGCTATAAATATTCACTTACAAGTTTTTGTGTGGACATATGTTTTTATTTCTTCTGGTATATCCTTCGGAGTGGAACTGCTGGATCAGGTGGTAACTCTAGGTCTAACCTGGCAGTTAAACAGAATCCTATGCATGCTGTAGTCCATGAGTTTAAATAAACACTTGACCCATAGTAAGTGCCAAATCATCTTCATTTCACAGCAACCTGTAATTTCACAGATGAGGAAATGAAGGCTCCCAGAGGTGAACTGGCTTTTCCCATTTGACCAGTTCCAAGTCAGACAGTTAAAAAGTGGCAGGACCTGGAAAAGAAGCTAGTTCTTTCACCCTGGCATTCAGGGCTGCCTCCTGGGCTACGGGGCTGGCATTTAGAATAGAGCTAAGGTCTGCTGCCAAGGCAGGTGCCCCAGTCTGCCTCCTCTGTGTCCTTATTCCACTTTCTCTGCAGCCCTCCAGGGGACCCCTCTTTCAGCCACCCTCTCTCTGGTGATGTCACAGTGCTGCCGGAAGATCAAAGATACGGTGCAGAAACTGGCTTCGGACCATAAAGACATTCACAGCAGTGTATCCCGAGTGGGCAAAGCCATTGACAGGGTGAGCACGTGGCCGGCTCCAGGCGTGGGGTGGGAGCACCCTGAAGCTGGGATGTACAAGGACTCAAAGGAGAGCCAGCAAGAGTGCCCGCATCACCAGGCCCTGTCTCTCCTCCTTCGTCAGAACTTCGACTCTGAGATCTGTGGTGTTGTGTCAGATGCGGTGTGGGACGCGCGGGAACAGCAGCAGCAGATCCTGCAGATGGCCATCGTGGAACACCTGTACCAGCAGGGCATGCTCAGCGTGGCCGAGGAGCTGTGCCAGGTACAGCCGGGCTGGGCGGGCGCAACAACCTGCCTGCTCTGCCTTTCACCTGCTAGTTTTCACTATATGAAGTCCCTGCCATTCTCAAATCCATTTATTTCCTAAAGGAAATCAGCAAGTAGAAGGTAGCTTTAAAAACGTATATGATGAAAAGAGAAGTTACTCATTTTTAGTTAGAGTTGGTTGCCAGCCAGGGCTCTGAGCTGAGGCCTCATATCCCTTTATTGAAAAGGGAGATGAGTGAAATGACAAAGTAGTACTTGTTAGGTGTTACAGACACACTGGCGGTAAAAGTAAAGGTTTTCCCTCCTGTACTAGGAGGATTGAAGAGGAGTAATTTTCTCGCCATGCAACTCAGTGCGTAGCCTGGGGACTGTCTCCACTGCTACGGTTGTGGGGTGGGGTTTGCAGTCTGCACTCGAGGTCAGCATGTCATACTCAGCCTCCCCAGGACTGAGATGGGAACAAGAGAGGCCCAAGTGGCTGGCAGGAGACCAAGCTCCTCAAGCAAAGCCCAGCTCTCTGGCCTGTCTTTGGCGGGTGAGCTTTTATTATGTGCATAGCAGAGAACTTTGGAAACACCATCTTCCAGTGGTGGGATCTCTTCTCTCTCTCCTTGTAGGAATCAACACTGAATGTGGACTTGGATTTCAAGCAGCCTTTCCTAGAGTTGAATCGAATCCTGGAAGCCCTGCACGAACAAGACCTGGGTCCTGCGTTGGAGTAAGGAGGCCCTTGGGTGGGCCAGCAGCACTCTGCTTCGACCTCTCAGGGCACAGGGCTTGACTGTGGTCTTCATTTCACCCAGATGTACTTGACTTGCCTGCAGCCCTGTCTCAAGAGCCTCACACAGGCTTTTGGGGCCGTCCTCTCAGGTGTTGGCTCTCAGGTCCTAGCCCCCACCAGCTCTACACTAAACTGGCCCCTTTCTTCCCAGATGGGCCGTCTCCCACAGGCAGCGCCTGCTGGAACTCAACAGCTCCCTGGAGTTCAAGCTGCACCGACTGCACTTCATCCGCCTCTTGGCAGGAGGCCCCGCGAAGCAGCTGGAGGCCCTCAGCTATGCTCGGCACTTCCAGCCCTTTGCTCGGCTGCACCAGCGGGGTGAGTGCCCAGGCAACTGGGATTGTGCTGCCTGGCCTGACACATGTCTGGATGTGGTGGGTTACATCAGGCTGCCAGTCCCTGCACCCATGTGGGGCTGTCTGTTACACAGATGCCTCTCCCCAACTAGAAACTTCTCTGACCCCTCCTTGTGTCCAGGATGAACTCTAGACTCCTCCTCTCTCACATCTGCCATACCTTTAGTTTATAGCTTCAGCGCAGACCACCCAGGGTCCTCGTGCCTGCTATGCGCCACACCACACTCAGAGCATGCCATGCCCGTCCCACCTGTTCTGCCTCGTATGCCTCCCTGACCTGTGTGGCCTATGGAAAAGTCCTTTAAGGAAAAAAAAAAAAAGGCCAGGCGCGGTGGCTCACGCCTGTAATCCCAATATTTTGGGAGGCCGAGGTGGGCGGATCATGAGGTCCATCTTGGCTAACATGGTAAAACCCCATCTCTACTAAAAATACAAAAAAAATTAGCTGGGCGTTGTGGCGGGCGCTTGTAGTCCCAGCTACTAGGCTGAAGCAGGAGAATGGCATGAACCCGGGAGGCGGAGCTTGATCGCGCCACTGCACTCCAGCCTGGGCGACAGAGCGAGACTCCGTCTCAGGAAAAAAAAAAAAAAAAAAAAAAAGACTTGTCTGGGTGCGATGGCTCATGCCTGTAATTGCAGCACTTTGGGAGGCCAAAGCAAGGGGCGGATCACTTGAGCTGGAGACCAGCCTTGGCAACATGGTGAACCCCTGCCCCTGCTCCCATCTCTACAAAAAATAAAATAAAAAAGACTCAGTTGAGCACTCTTCCTGTCATGCTACAATTTCCAAACCTGGAATCTGAGTCTCACCTATGCTTACAAGTAGTAACCTGTACTAACTTGTTTTTTTAGTTCCACCTCATATTTATTATTTTAAATTTTATCTCAAAATAAATATGAAAACCAAGCCATGATTTATTATTTATTTTTGAGACAAAGTCTCACTCTGTTGCCCAGGCTGGAGTGCAGTAAGTGGTGTGATCCCGGCTCACTGCAACCTCCACCTCCCAGGTTCAAGCGATTCTCCTGCCTCAGCCTCCCGAGTAGCTGGGATTACAAATGCCTGACACCGGCCGGGCATGATGGCTCACACCTGTAATCCCAGCACTTTGGGAGGCCGAGGCGGGTGGATCATGAGGTCAAGAGATCGAGACCATCCTGGCCGACATGGTGAAACCCCATCTCTACTAAAAATAAGAAAAATTAGCCGGGCGTGGTGGCGGGCACCTGTAGTCCCAGCTACCCGGGAGGCTGAGGTAGGATAATCAGTTGAACCCGGGAGGCGGAGGCTGCAGTGAGCCGAGATTGCGCCACTGCACTCCAGCACTCCAGCCTGGCGACAGAGCGAGACTCTGTCTCAAAAAAAAAAAAAAAACACACACACAAAAAAAACACACACCAAAAAAACAAGTGCCTGACACCACAACCACATCTGGCTAACTTTTTATATTTTTTATTAGAGACGGGGTTTCACCATGTTGGCCAGGCTGGCCTCAAACTCCTGGCCTCATGTGATGCACCCATCTTGGCCTCCCAAAGTCCTGGGATTATAAGCATGAGCCACCACGCCCGGCCCCAAACCATGATTGAAGTTTTAGCTAGATACTGCTGCCTCTTGAAAGCTCTTAACCTGGGGTTGCTCTAAATGGAGATTAGTGTGGAGACACCAGTGCCAACCTGAGGACTTATTTGATCCTTGATGCAGTTGGGGAGGAAAGAGAACTGGAAAAGAACTGTCCTCATTCCTGATTCTGTGTTAGTAATGCCTGTTCTCATCCTGCAGAAGCAGCCTGGACCTCCACCTCCCCAGTGGATTTTACAGTCAAATTTGCCTGAGGGCATTTTCATCCCTGCTCAGTCTGCTCAGGGGCTTGGGAGCCGCCGGGCTCAGCATATTGTGCTGTGCTGCACAGTCCTGCTGCCCGCTTGGGGGTGGACCCAGAGCCCTGCACCCCCTGAGCTGCCCCCTCTGGTTGCCTTGTAGAGATCCAGGTGATGATGGGCAGCCTGGTGTACCTGCGGCTGGGCTTGGAGAAGTCACCCTACTGCCACCTGCTGGACAGCAGCCACTGGGCAGAGATCTGTGAGACCTTTACCCGGGACGCCTGTTCCCTGCTGGGGCTTTCTGTGGAGTCCCCCCTTAGCGTCAGGTACAACCCAGCCCTGTGAGGGCAGCACAGGTGGGAGGGTAGAGAGGGAATCATCATTTGCCAAGGCCCTGCCATGTGCCAGGAACAGTGCTCGGTGCTTTCAGAGACCGAAACTGGCTTTCTTAGTCATTCTTCAGGAGAGGAATTACCTGTTTTTACAGTTAAACTGAGACTAGGAAGAGTTATGGCCCGAGGTCACCATGAGGTCAGTGGCATGGTCAAGGTTCCCATTTTGTAAGGTCTCCTGAATGAGGTCCCTGCCTCTCTTGCACCTCACCCTGGATCATTGCAAGACCTTCCCAGCTAACCCACGCCCCTCTGCAGCCCGCCTTCCTCATGACCTAATGTCTTAAACACCACTTGCCTTCAGGGGAGATGTGAGTGGTTGAGTAATATGTATTCAGCACTGCTGCTGACACCTCCCTCAGAGCTCCCAGCAACCCTGGGAGGGAGAGCCACTGTTATCCTCCTTCTACAGATGAGGAAATGGAGGCCCAAGATGTGCACGCACTTGCCCAAGGCCTCGCAGGGAATAATGGGCACTTGAACCTGACCCCAGAGCCACACGCTCCGCCACAGTGGACAGCTGTCACTGTGTATTTAGACTGTTGATGGCACCTCAATATAGTGGACGGATTCTACGCTCATCTAATTTGTTACCATGGACTCAGTTTATAGAACGTCATTTCCCAGCAAGAACAACATCAGCACCTTAGGATGATTCTGTTGCGCAGGACTCCCCTGTGCACTGTGGGGTATTCAGCATCTGAGGTTCCAGCCAGTAGGCTCCCTTCCCCATGCAACTGTCACGAGAAGGGAACCCCAACCTCCATTTGTTAGGCGGCCTAGTTGATAGCCACCATTATAAAGATGTGTTATGACTACACAGCAGGGTACGTCCTACAGGCAGGCTGGGGCCCTTTGGAACTGCTCACTGTTCCCTAGTCACACCAAGGACTTTTCAGTCATTAGGATGAGCAGATATCTGCCCCTAGAGCTATAGGAAGTCTTCCCTGTAGGTTCTCAAATTTTGGGGTGCATTAGAATGAGTCTCTAGAGTCAGACATACATAAGTACATATGTGGCACCTTATGAACAATGTGAGGGATCTTTGAGGACCGATTTGACTGTGCACCATTTTAGAGCCCTGTCTCAAGGTCCATGCTGAAGCATGGCGCGCTGGCCCTTTTTGCCTGTCTGCTGTGATCTGAGCCACTCTAGCCCCTGTTCCTTGTCTGCAGCTTTGCCTCTGGCTGTGTGGCGCTGCCCGTGTTGATGAACATCAAGGCTGTGATTGAGCAGAGGCAGTGCACTGGGGTCTGGAATCACAAGGACGAGTTACCGGTGAGGCCTGGTCTGGGGAATCGTGGGCAAGAGGCACTGGGGAGGACAGCCATGACAGGAAGTGGAACTCACCCGCTTTGCTGCCCTTCCCAGATTGAGATTGAACTAGGCATGAAGTGCTGGTACCACTCCGTGTTCGCTTGCCCCATCCTCCGCCAGCAGACGTCAGATTCCAACCCTCCCATCAAGCTCATCTGCGGCCATGTTATCTCCCGAGATGCACTCAATAAGCTCATTAATGGAGGAAAGTAAGTTCCCCGTGCTCTACTCCACCTTGGCTTGGCTCTCCTACTGGCCACCCCTGAGACGTTCTCGGTTCTCCTCCCTTTGCAGGCTGAAGTGTCCCTACTGTCCCATGGAGCAGAACCCGGCAGATGGGAAACGCATCATATTCTGATTCCTACCTGGAAGGAATTTTGTTGAAAGGGGTTTTCACCTGTGAGCCTTGGTCTGTCCCGGTAGGGTGGTCAACTTCAGTGGACTGTGGTTGGTTTCAGAGCGCCTGGCTGAGGAGTTCCACTGAGGGGAGCGCTGGAGCAGCCCTTTGGCAGAGGCTGAGGAGGGAGATGGACCAGCCCACGCCTGGCACCTGGCTCCATGGCATAAGGAAAGGGAGATGCTGGCCTCTGTGCTCCTGCTGTCTCTTCCTGTTTCTGTTTGACTTAGTAGCAACCGACAGAGTGGCAAGGGATTTGGTCTTCAGCAGTGGACATCCTTCCACCCCTGCCCTCAGCCAAGTCTCTTGCTGCCATGCCAATGCTATGTCCACCCTTGCCCCTCGGCCCAAGGGTGTCCAGCGGTGGCCCACCTCTTCCTCCCACTACAGCCTCAACAGTATGTACCATCTCCCACTGTAAATAGTCCCAGTTAGAACAGAATGCCGTTGTTTTATAACTTTGAACAAATGTATTTGCTGCCCTTCTCATTTCTCCTGGCCAACCTTTAGCCTCACTGACAAATTATGACCACATGTCTACCACACACAGGGACTGGGCACGGCCTGGTGGCTGCTGCAAACAAAAACATGGCCAGCAGGCATCCAGTGTCCAGGCAGGAAGAACCCAACTTGCATCCCTGACTGCGGGGAGCTTAGATGTCAGACCCCGGGCAAGGTGCTTTTACATATACCCATACCAGATCTTACTAACTCCATAGGAGAAATCCGTGTAATGGGATTCAGGAAAATGAAGTAACTTGCACAACAGGGCTCACAGCTGAGAAAGGAGAGAGCTTGGAGTTTTAACCAGATCTGACCCTCAAGCCCAAGCTATTTCCAGTTTATTCCAGGGTGCCTGAACTTGGCTGTTATGTATACTGAGTCCTGTGCAGGGCCTCTGACAGCAGGAAGGGGCCCCAAGTCTAAAATACTTGAAGGGATTGGGTTACTAGGGCCATTATGTTAAGCAAGAGAGCTTGGGGGGATGCATTTTAGCTTCATATTCCTATTTAAAATGTGCTGTGTGGGTGGGTAAATTGCTTCCATAAGCTTCACAGTGGCATTTAAGGCTCCTGGGTTAAGTTAGGAATGGGGGAGTTCCTGATGTGGGGGCTTTAGGCTTCCATGAAGTGGGTCTGGGCCCCCTGCCTTACCTCACAGCCCCCATCTACCCTGGAAGAGGGAGTTGAAAATGCTGGGATAGCAGCAGGATCAGTTCTCAGCTTGAGCCAAAGCACCCGGCCCTGGGCAGCTGAGCATCAGCACAGAACCCTCTGAGTCCTTCGGGCTCTCTGCTGAGGAAGACTGCTTCACTCTTCCCGCCCACCAACTCGCTGGCCCAACCAGCAGCTGCTGCTTAAGAAAACACCCACAGACTCACCACATTTTAGTCTTAGCATTTACTTTCCCCACCCCACATTCTTGGAACAGCCTTTAGTTCTACAGGAAATGGCACTGATGGACAGAAGACTAGCATTACCTTCATGAAAGGGCTGTTAGAGCTGCCTGGGAAGAAGGCGTGCCTTGGGGAACTGGGAAGATGCCGTCAGTGTGGGTGGGCAGGAGGACAGCCAGTCGTCCTGCCGCCAGCCCAATAGCTTCCAGCGGCAGGTGCCCAGGTGCTACCGGAGCCCCTCATAGGGGTAGGGGCAGGGACTGCACCTCCTCCAGGCACTCATCGTAAGCCTCCTGGTACTCCTCATGGGGCTTGACCATTATCACACAGGTGGGGCGCTTGGAGCCTGCGGCTGCACCCAGGTCCTACAGAGGGGAAAGAAGTGCTGTTTGGAAAAAAGCTGTACAACCTGTATGCCAGGAAGTCACCAACTGATGACCCACCAGCCTAATCTGGCCCACAACCATGTTCTGTTCGGTCCATGTTCTATTTAAAAGCATCTTGAATTGGTTGCCATCATTTAAACTCAATCAGACTTTGAAGGCATGGTCCAGCCACACAGGGCCTACATTCCCACATGGCAACTATGAAAGGGCTCCAGCCCAGCAGGGGCTGTCCCAGTCCCTGCCACCCCCACTTCCTGTGCCTCAGATCTGGCCCCTGCTACATAAGATAAGGACAGCTACAGGTCCCTCTGAGCCTAAACCCACCTAACCAGACTAACATGGGTGAAGCATCTTAGCTTACAAAGCTCTTTCACATACATCTATCTCTTTATTCTCATAGTCCACAGATAACTGACTATTCGGTTCTTACCATCAGGCCAAACGGTAAGTTCCTTCAGAACAGGGCCTCCTGCTTTATCCCAAGAAGTGATACTGTAGGTACCCAAGATCCATCCCCAGCCTCTATTTTTTTTTTGAGACAGGGCCTCACTCTGTCATGCAGTCTGAAGTGTGGTGGTGTATGATCATGGCTCACTGCAGCCTCGAACTCCTGGGTTCAAGTGATCTGCTTTAGCCTCCCAAGTGGCTGGGACTACAGGCATGTGCCACCACACCCAGCTAATTAAAAACATTTTTTGTAGAGATGGAGTCTCACTTTGTTGCGCAGGTTATTCCTGAACTCCTGTCCTCAACTGATCCTCCTGTCTTGGCCTCCCAGAGCACTAGGATTACAGGTGTGAGCCACAGCGCCTGGGCTGGGATTCCCACTTTACAAGATGGGAACTGAAATGCAAGAAGTAACATATCTGTAGTCCCAAAACTAAGAAGATGTGGAGCTGAGAATCCATCCAGGCCTGTCTTAGCTCCAACACTCCTGGCTCTTTCCCACACTCTCCTGCTATGGCAGACTATCCCAGACACCCCAGTGCTGAGCAAGGTCAGGGGGCCACGTGCTCCTTACCGTCTTAGAGGGGATATAGACATAGGGCAAATTTCGGTCCTCACACATGACTGGGAGATGGCAGTATACCTCAATGGGCAGTGTGTCTCCTGCCAAAACCATGATCCTGAAATGAGAGAAAACACTGTCATCTCTGGCTTGCTCCTTCCTTCTTTCAGTTTTAAGTGCTGCCCTGGGCTGGGTCTTAGGGATAGAGACAAAATTATGTTTGGTGAGCTCTTTGGGGGTGATCTCTACCTCTTGGCAACATACAGGTGCCACCAAAGTGATGTAGTGCTCGGACAGGTGAAGTACAGGATGGGTGCCAAGGTGTATGAGCTCAGCTCTCTTTGGAGAGTCAAAAAAGGGTTCAACCAGGAGGTGAAACTTGAACAGCACGCTGATGGATGTGTGTCAGGCAGCCCACGGAGGGGCTGGGGCGGGGGTAGAGCATGTGGTGCGAGAATCAGAACGGCACCAGACACAGCCGAGAGACTGGCAGGGGACACCCCCAAGACCTTGAGTACCAGGCTAAGAAGCATGGGCTCTGTCCCAAGAGTGACAGGCAATGAAAGCTTGCCAGAGACTCCTCAGCCAGGGTTCCTAGCTGGCCAGGTGTCAAGGCTGGGGGGCAAGGGCCTCAGGAGCCTAAGACACAGAAGGAAAAGTCTGCTCTCCCATGCTGGATAACAGGCGGACACACAAGGACAGAGCCCTCGGCTGAAAGAATGCTTCCGCACTCCTAGTGCTCCTCTGGGCCCTCTGCTGGCTCCCCTTCTGTTAAGCGCCTTTAACTGTGAGTGTTCCTCACAGCCTTGTCCTCGGCTGCCCTCTCCTCTCAGGACCTTCTTCCTGGCTGACCGGAGCCACTGCCATGGGGTCAGGTGCCATCTATGTGCTGAAAACTCCCAGATCTACTATCTCCAGCCTGGCCCTCTCTCTTCCATGCTCCAAACCCCTATAGCCATCTGCCTATTTGACAGTTCTCCTGGTGTGGGGAGGGGTGGAAGTCATGTGTCTCTACAGCACCTCAAAAACTTACCCGGAACCAAACTTGTGATCTTTCTACACAAATCTGGTCCCCCTCCACTGTTCACATCTCAGATTGGGCCCTCTGTCCCTCCAGCTGGGCATGTCAGAACCTAGAAGTCGTCAATACCTCCCCAATCTCCACATCTAAAAGTCCTTTCAAATCTGTCCCCTTTAACTCTGTCTCCACCATCACCTCTCCAGGACTACAGTAGTCTACTACCTGAACTTTCCCAAACCTACGCGTACCTCTCTAATCCTTTCTTCAATTGTCAGAAAAATCTTAGGGTGTAAAAAATAATAAAAATTATGTCACTTCCTGGCTTTAACCCCTAATAGCCTCCAAAGTGCTGAGTATAAAAACTAAATTTACTGTGGCCTACAATGCCCCCTAAGAAGGTAGCACTTCTGCTCACCAGACCCTCTCCTGCCCAGAGGCCCACTCTTTCTTCTGGCAGGATCCTCCCACCCCGCCCCCCCCAAATTAATCCCTGTGTCTTAAGAGCTCAGCTCAAATGTGACTGCTGAGGGAAACCCCCAGATGCGCCCTCCCCAGCTAGGTTAGATGCCGTTGAGCATCAGGTCTGCCCAACATTACTGATCTCTTGAGCACCTACAGTTTCACTTCTTGGGTTAAAGCAAGGAGGCCCTGTTCTGAAGGAGCTTACCATCTGGCCTGAGAGGGTGATAAAGGGAAGAAAAATGTAAACAAGGTTCAAACTTTGATAAATGCCATTAAGAAAAGTGGGGTGATGAAGTAATTATCATTGCACTCTGTTATTTTCCTTCATGGCTATCTATCACAACTGTAATTAGTTGTGTGTGTGTCATTATCTGATGAATGAATGTCACTGTTTCCCCCATAACACAGTGCCTGAAAAAGAGTACATTCAATTGTTAAGGCTGCCAGGCGCGGTGGCTCATGCCTGTAATCCCAACGCTTCGGGAGGCTGAGGCAGGAGGATTCCTTGAGCCCAGGAGTTCAAGACCAGCCCGGGCAACATGGCGAGACTCCTCTGTCTCTGCAAAACAACAATAACAACAGCCAGGCGTGGCCAAACCTGTGGTCTCAGCTATTCGGGAGGCTGAGGTGGGAGGATCGCTTGAGTCCAGGGGGACGAGGCTGCAGTGAGCTGTGATCGCACCATCGCACTCCAACCTGGGTGAGAGCTAGACCCATCTCAAAAACAAACAAAAACGTTAACGTTCAGTTCCTTAAATACAGAGCCGGCGAGGGGTCATCCCTAGGACTGAGATTCAGGGCTGAGAGGATTAGGGCGGGGGCCGGAGGTAATCTGAGGCAAGGAGCGGAGCCCGGGGAGGAGGGTCCCTGAATTAATGAAGGTGGGTCTACTCTACGGGACTTAGCTTACACAATTCGCTTCACTTTGGAATTCACTTGGAGCTGGTATACGTGGTGCACCGGTATTGTTGTACCGGTATTGTACCAAAGGGACTTTACCGACTGCTTGATTGGCTTCTGTATATGGGGCTAGGTCAGAGTTAACCTTTTTACTGCGCGCCTACTAAGTAGAGATTTCTCCGTTAACGTTTAGAAATGCAAAATCCAGAGGAAGGAAGGTTCTTACCCTTTTTCTCCTTTGTTGACAAATTTCTGAACCTCTTTCACCCCGCGCCGAATCTGCTTCTGCTTCACCGCTGCAACGACAGAAGAGTCGGTCGGGGGCCTCGCTCAGCCACCCGCGCACCCATCCCACCCGCGCACCCATCCCGGCCACGCCGCCGTCCGCCTCACCTTTCTTGATGCATTTGTAGAGCTTCCGCGTGAGGCGGCGAGAAGCCAGGGGCTGCGCGATGGGGTTCTGGTTGACCAGCAGCTCCTGGTAGGTGCGCTCCCCGGAACACGCCTCCGCCTGAGCCTCGGGCCCGTCGGGATCTGCCTTTATTTTGGTCATCGCAGCGGCCGCTGAAACCTAGTCCCAGGGAGGCGAGCCCACGCGGTCCACAGCTTTAGGCATCACTTCCAGGTCATCAGCTGCGCGAGAAGCCGCCGTACAACACGGCCAATCAGGAAAGGAAGTCTCCGACTCAGCCCAATCGTTGACGCCCAGCTTCGTAACTACGGAGAGCGGAGAGGGGCGGAGTCATGGTCCTTAAGGCGGGGCCATCCCCGGACCAAGGGACTGGGCGGAACCGATTAGGGCGGAGCGGAGGGAATGTGAGGCAAGGGGCGGAGCCCTGGGAATCGGGGCCGGAGAGGGCGGGGCTCTGGGTGCTGGAAAGGCTGCCTCCTTTTTTTTCTTTTTTGAGGCAGTTTCGCTCTTATTGCCCAGGCTGGAGTACAGTGGCGCAATCTCGACTCACTGCAACCTCCGCCTCCCGGGTTCAAGCGATTCTCCTACTTCAGCCTCCCGAGTAGCTGGGATTGCAGGCATGCGCCACCACGCCCAGATAATTTTGTATTTTTACTAGAGACAGGGTTTCTCCATGTTAGTCAGGCTGGTCTTGAACTCCTGACCTCAGGCGATCCGCCCGCCTCGGCCTCCCAAAGTGCTGGGATTACAGGCGTGAGCCACCGCGCCCGGCCTAAGGCTGCCTCCTTTCTTGCATAATTTTTCTTTGTTTTCTGACCCCTGGACCCGGCTGCGCAGGTGTGAAAGATACAGAGCAAGGAATGACCCCACTGACCTGCGTCGGCACCGCTTTTCCACAGATAGCGTGTGGCTCACTCTCATCCCGCAGGGTTCCGTTTCAGTGTTTCCCATGGGAGAGGTTTCCCTGGTGATTTTATCTAAAATTGCAGTCCCCTCTCTCTCCAAACCAGCATCCCTTCACCCGCTATTTTCCCGCAGTTCTTACCATTGCCTGACGCTACACATGCAGAGGGCCTAGCCGAGAAGCCAGCCGGGGCTGAGGGAAGGACGGCCCCAGCGAAGCCGGGAACAGCGGAGGGAAGGCTTTGGGGACTGAGCTCCCTGCCGTGCAGGGTGAGAGCTATGAGGAGCTGCCCTTTGGACGGGTCTGTAGAAGGTAAAGGGACAGAGATGCCAGGGCGTGGGGGGCGGTGGCAGGCCGAGAACCAGTGGATCTTGGTATCTCTGATTAGCCTCTTCCACTATATTTTGGAACTCTGGATGGATATTAATTAGATAATCGCTGCAAATTACTAATTTGTAATACTAATTACCTTTGATCCTGATGTGGCAGGCCTGCCATTTTTGTGTTGCTGGAACAGGCCAGTAAGTAGAAACTTAGAAGTGTTCTGGTAGTTGTGGGTGGGAGCATAGGTCAGTTAAACCAACTTAAAAATTGGCCTTTCCCGGGTGTGGTGACTCGTGCCTGTGGTTCCAGCTACCCGGGAGGCTGAGAGGGGGCTCGCTTGAGCCCAGAAGTTAGAGGCTTCAGTGAGCCATGACTGCACCTGTGAATAGCCACTGCACTCCAGTCTGGGCCACCCAGAAAAATCTTGTCTCTAAAACAAAACAACAACAAAAACCTTGTAACTCTGAACTAAAGTGCAATAAATTTTGTTTTGCATCAAATAAAAACAAATAGGCAGGGCGCGGTGCCTCACGCCTGTAATCCCAGCACTTTGGGAGGCCGAGGCGGGCAGATCATGAGGTCAGGAGATCGAGACCATCCTGGCTAACACGGTGAAACCCCCGTCTCTACTAAAAATCACTCTGTCCAGCAGAGTGATGGAGAATTTCATTCCTGAGAACCCAGTTCAAACAAATTCAAACAAATGGGCTCGCTTGACTGACCTCACTCAGAGCCTCGGTTGTGAAGTCCCTTCAGCTCTTACATGGAAGGAAAAAGAAAGTTAACATTTATGTGGCGAGCATATTATATACAATATCTCATTCAGTGCTCACCAAAAAATACCTCTATGGTAAAGGTAAAGACTTTACCATCCTTTTACCAGGAATATATAACTTTATATTCACAATTTACTGACACACATAAAGGTGAATAGTTTGGTACAGCTCACACAAAGCTGGATTTGAACCCAGGTCCACTTGTCTCCAAGCCCAGACTTTACCCATACCTGTGATTTGACATTTGACTTCAGCTCAAAAGGATATGTAAATAGTGAAAGTGTAGGAACCTCAGCTTGGCCCAGGTCACACGTGTCTGCATTTTGAGCCATAAGACAATGAAGCGCTGAGAACAAATATGTCTTCAGAAAACCACAGTGTTTTCTTTTTCTTTTTCTTTTTTTTTTTTTTTTTTGAGATGGAGTCTCGCACTTTGGCCCAGGCTGGAGTGCAGTGGCACCATCTCGGCTCACTGCAAGCTCCGCCTCCCAGGTTCACGCCATTCTCCTGCCTCAGCCTGCCAAGTAGCTGGGACTACAGGCACCCACCACCACGTCCGGCTAATTTTTTGTATTTTTAGTAGAGACAGGGTTTCACTAGGGTTTCACCGTGTTAGCCAGGACGGTCTCGATCTCCTGACCTCGTGATCTGCCCGCCTCGGCCTCCCAAAGTGCTGGGATTACAAGCGTGAGCCACCGCGCCTGGCCCCCTTTTTTTTTTTTTTAAGACAGAGTCTCCCTTTGTCACCCAGGCTGTGGCATGATCTCAGCTCACTGCAATATCTGCCTCCCAGGTTCAAGTGATCCTACTGCCTCAGCCTCCCAAGTAGCTGGGATTACAGGCACCCACCACCATGCCCAGCTAATTTTTGTATTTTTAGGAGAGATAGGGTTTTACCATGTTGGCCAGGCTGGCCTCGAACTCCTGACCTCAAGTGATCCACTCGCCTTGGCCTCCCAAAGTGTTGGGATTACAGATGTAAGCCACCGCACCTGGCCTGTTTTCTTTTTTTGTTGTTAACACACTGTGTATTTCTTATCTTTTTTTTTTTTCGAGACGGAGTCTCGCTCTGTCACCCAGGCTGGAGTATAGTGGCCCCATCTTGGCTCACTGCAAGCTCTGCCTCCTGGAATCACGCCATTCTCCTGCCTCAGCCTCCCGAGTAGCTGGGACTACTGGTGCCTGCCACTATGCCTAGCTAATTTTTGTTTGTTTGTTTGTTTGAGACAGAGTCTCACTCTGTCGCCCAGGCTGGAGTGCAGTGGCACGATCTTGGCTCACCACAACCTCCACCACCCGGGTTCAAGCGATTCTCCTGCCTCAGCCTCCCGAGTAGCTGGGATTACAGACACCTGCCACTGCACCCAGCTAATTTTTGTAGTTTTAGTAGAGACGGGGTTTCACCATCTTGGCCACGCTGGTCTTGAACTCATGACCTCATGATCCACCCGCCTCGGCCTCCCAAAGTGCTGGGATTACAGGTGTGAGCCACTGTGCCCGGCCACACCCAGCTAATTTTTTGTATTTTGAGTAGAGATGGGGTTTCACTGTGTTATTCAGGATGGTCTTGATCTCTGACCTTGTGATCTGCCTGCCTGGGCCTCCCAAAGTGCTGGGATTACAGGTGTGAGCCACCGCGCCCAGCCAACACATTGTGTATTTCTAAAGCCAGACTCAGAAATCTGTTCTGAACCGAGGTAGTTTTGCATGACTTTATTACTTTATGGATTTTGTTGGAATGGCTATTTGAGCTTACTTTTTTTTTTCTTTTTTCTTTTTTTTTTGAGATGGAGTCTTGCTCTGTTGCCCCAGCTGGAGTGCAGTAGCGCAATCTCGGCTCACTGCAACCTCTGCCTCCCGGGTTCAAGCGAGTCTCATGCCTCAGCCTCCCAAGTAGCTGGGATTACAGGCATGCACCACCACACCTGGCTAATTTTTGTATTTTAGTAGAGACAGAGGTTCACCATGTTGGCCAGGCTGGTCTCAAACTCCTGACCTCACGTGATCTGCCCACCTCGAACTCCCAAAGTGCTGGGATTACAGGTGTGAGCTACTGTGCCCAGCTGAGTTTACTTTAAGCAGTGTACAGTGACTGATAACATAAAAATTAATGGACACTGGTCCAGAGCTCTAAATGACAAATGACTTTAGGCAAGTCATTTAGCCTCTCTGGGCGTCAGTGCTTCACCATAAAGTGAGAAAGTTAGATCTAGATGGACTAAGGTCCATCTTTTAAAAAATTGGGGAGGATTTATTTATTTGTTTATTTATTTATTTATTTATTTATTTTGAGACGGAGTCTTGCTCTGTCACCCAGGCTGGAGTGCAGTGGCACGATCTCAGCTCACTGCAAGCTCCGCCTCCCGGGTTCACGCCATTCTCCTGCCTCAGCCTCTTGAGTAGCTGGGACTACAGGCGCCCGCCACCACGCCTGGCTAATTTTTTGTATTTTTAGTAGAGACGGGGTTTCACTGTGTTAGCCAGGATGGTCTCGATCTCCTGACCTCGTGATCCGCCGGCCTCGGCCTCCCAAAGTGCTAGGATTACAGGCGTGAGCCACCGCGCCCGGCCAGGAGAGAATCTCTTGAGCCCAGGAGATCGAGACTAACCTGCAGGAGGACCACCTGAGTCTGGGAGATCAAGGCTGTGGGGAGCTGTGATTGTGCCAATGAACTCCAGCCAGGGTGACACAGCGAGACCCCCACCTCAAAAAAAAAAAAAAGGAAAAGAAAAAAGAAACACTGTACCCTTTAGCTATCACCCTCTGACCTCCTTATCGTTCCTGAACTCTAAGCTACCACTAATCTACGTTCTGTCTCTATCCATTTCTGTGTTCTGGACATTTCATAGAAATAGAATCATGTAATATGCAGTTTTTGTGACTAGCTTCTTTTACTTAGAATAACATTTTCAAGGTTTGTCCATGTTACAGCATTTATTAGTGCTTTATTATTATTATTATTTTGAGATGGAGTCTCGCTCTGTTGGCCAGGCTGGAGTGCAATGGCATGATCTCAGCTCACTGCAACCTCTGCCTCCTGGGTTCCAGCAATTCTCCTGCCTTGGCCTCTCTAGTAGCTGAGATTACAGGCACGTGCCACCACGCCCAGCCAATTTTTGCATGTTTAGTAGAGACGGGGTTTCACCATGTTGGCCAGGCTGGTCTCGAACTCCTGACCTCATGATCTGCCCACCTCTGCCTCCCAAAGTGCTGGGATTACAGGCGTGAGCCACCATGCCCAACCTAGTGCTTTATTATTAAATAATATTCCATTGTATAGATATACCACATTTTATCCATTCATCAGTTCATGGATTGGGTTGTTTCCACCTTTTGACTATTGTGAATAATGCTGATATGAACATTCGTGGACACGTGTTTGTGTGGGTATATTTTGCCGTTCCCTTGGGTAGATACCCAGAATGAAAATGGCTGGGTCAAATGGTAACTCTATGTTTAACTTTTTGGGGAAAGGCTAGGCTGTTTTCCAAAGTGGCTGCCCCATTCCTACCAACAGTGTATAAACATTCCAATATCTTTACATTTTTAACACGTTGTTATCTGACAAATCCAGTTTCTTGGAAAGAAACATTTCAAAGGGACTTATGAACAGAAGCCACGTCTGTGTCTCCAGTGGTGGGGAGACAAAATCGTAGATCCCCGCAGCAGTATCCCCAGATCCACAGCTTCTGTACCAAGGGAACGGGTTATTCAGAAGGGATGTGTGGACAAGCAAAGTATGATAACATCAAGGCTGTTTGACTTAATGGTAGGATTGATGGTAAGTACAGTCTCCTGTACAAGGAACAATAGATAAACTGGAAATCTTAGAGGCCTTCCTGGAACAGGAGTTAATCAGAAGCCAACATAGTAGATTAGCATCCAAGATGGAGTTGCTTTAGCCTCAACAGAGGAGTCTTAGGCTCATAGCAACATTGAGAGGGAGGTAGAGAGATTTCCTATCTGCCCCCTGCCCCACGCATGCACCTCCTCTCCCATTGTCATCTTCCACCAGAGGGTACATTTGTTACAGTTGATCAACTTAACATTGTCACATCATTACCACCCAAAGTCTATTGTTGACATGAGGGTGTGCCACAAGAGGGATGGCACCTGTAGGCTCTGGCCGGGGGGAGGGGGTGGCTATTGAATCCATTATCAGCCACAGATCCCCAGTTGCAGTTGGAGACAGGCTTTACTCTGGGCCACCAAAGTCTGAGCTTTTCCCAGACAGATTTGGTTTTGTTTTTGTTTTTGTCGTTTTTGAGATGGAGTCTTGCTCTGTCGCCCAGGCTGGAGTACAATGGTGCAAGTACAGCTCACTGCAAACTCTGCCTCCCAGGCTCAAGCGATCCTCCCACTTCAGCCTCCTGAGTAGCTGGGACCACAGGCATGCGCCACCACGCCTGGCTAATTTTTATATTTTTTGTAGAGACAGAGTCTTGCCATGTTTTTATATTTTTTGTAGAGACAGACTCGCCATGTTGCCCACGCTGGCCTCAAACTCCTGACCTCAAGCAATCCTCCTGCCTTGGCCTCCCAAAGCGCTTGGATCATAGGCATGAGCCACCACCCCCGGACCCAGAGATAAATTTTTTGTCTGGGGGTTTCTAGAGGAACAGGAGGTGGTGGCGGATGCCAAGTGCAGCAGCTGTTTTAGTCCTGACTCTCACTTCCCGCTTCCTGGTCCTGGGGTGCCTGGTGGCTTGGTCTCCGTTGCAGTCCCCTTGCAGCCTTTCCTGGGCTGTGGCCCTCGACACCTGTTTCATCTATTGCCTTCTTCTATTCACTTTCCATAGTCTCAAAAGTCAGAAAAATGTTTCCTCTGTTGGGGCCTTTCCCTCTCATTTTCTTTGCTGTTTTGCTAAAGGCTGGCAGGCATTGTTGGGGGCGTGTGTATGTCCACGTGTGCATAAAACCTGCCCTTCTCCACAGCACCATGCTGCCACCCACTGCTTAACAGGACTCTTGAGCAAGTAGTTCTTTTTTTTTTTTTTTTTTTTTTGAGATGGAGTCTTGGTCTGTCGCCCAGGCTGGAGTGCAGTGGTGCGATCTCGACTCACTGCAACCTCGACCTCCTGGGTTCAAGCAATTCTCCTGCCTCAGCCTCCCAAGTAGCTGGGATTACAGGCATGCGCCACCACCCCGCCCGGCTAATTTTTGTATTTTTAGTAGAGACGGGGTTTCACCATGTTGGCCAGGCTGGCCTAGGACTCCTGACCTCAAGTGATCCACCCACCTCGGCCTCCCTTACAGGCGGGAGCCACCATGCCTGGCCTCTTGAGTAAGTTCTTGATGGTCACATTTTTTGTTCTTGTGCCCAGAAAATGCCTTCCCTTCTTCCAGGCCCCTTGGAATTGACATTGATGTTCCTGCCAGACTTTATTATTATTATTATTTTTTGAGATGGAGTCTCACTCTGTCGCCCAGGCTGGAGTGCAGTGGCATGATCTCGGCTCGCTGCAAGCTCTGCCTCCTGGGTTCATGCCATTCTCCTGCCTCAGCCTCCCGAGTAGCTGGGACTACAGGCGCCCACCACCACGCCCGGATAATTTTGTGTATTTTTAGTAGAGACAGGGTTTCGCCATGTTAGCCAGGGTGGTCTCGATCTCCTGACCTCATGATCTGCCCGCCTTGGCCTCTCAAAGTGCTGGGATTACAGGCATGTGCCACCGCGCCCGGCCCAGACTTTGTTTTTTCTTGTTGTTGTTTGTTTTTGAGACAGTCTCCCTCCGTCACCCAGGCTGGAGTGCAGTGGCACTATCTCGGTTCACTGCAACCCCTGCCTCCCGGGTTCAAGTGATTCTCGTGCTTCAGCCTCCCAAGTAGCTGGGACTACAGGCATGCCACCATGCCCGACTAATTTTTGTATTTTTAGTAGAGATGGGGCTTCACCATGTTGCCTAGGCTGGTCTTGAACTCCTGACCTCAAGTGATCTGCCACCTCAGCCTCCCAAAGTGCTGGGCTACAGGTATGAGCCACGGCACCCAGCCTCCTTCCAGACTTTGTGCCATGGAGATGTGGGGGCCAGGACCATTGGCCCCTAAAAGTTCACTGAAAAATCACTGGCACAAGGCAGACAATTATTAGGAGTAAAGGGAATCTCACGAGGTTTGGGTCTGCACCGTGCATATTGGACTTTCCCTTCATTCAGAACAACTTACTGAGCGTCTTTATGTGCCCAACACTGTGCTGGGCATCGGAGGAGCCATGGTGAGCTAGACAGAGAGTGCTGGTCTCCCAAGGGTTCCGCACGGGAAGTACCAGCCGTGGGAGCAATATAGAACTGGAATCTAGGAAGGGATCTGGGAAAAGTGCTCCCTACAGGATTTGTTGGATGTGACAGGGTAGAGGAGGAGGGTACTGGGAAGACCTAGGGGTGAGGAGGGAACGAGGGCAGGGCCGGCTGGAACAGCAACCCTTAGTGCTTACTGCAGCCTTCTTCATGGTTGAATCTCCCCATCCTACAAGGCAGGAAGCTACAGGAGGTGCCTGGTGGAGAGTCCGTCCTCAGAAATCATTTGAACAAATGACTTTTACGGACTTTTGTTCATCCCCTGAAGCTCCTGGGGTACCACTGCAGGATTTTAAATTGGGGAGTAGCATGGTTAGCCTTGTGTTTTTGGAAGAGCATCTAGGCTACAGCAGGGGAACCAGAGGGTGGGCAGGATGCCTGGGGAAGAGGGAGAAGAATGAGAGCAGCGAGGGAGCTGCGAGTGTGGCCTGACCCAGGATGATGGCCGTGAGGCTGAGCTAAGGGAGTTGGTGAGAGCGATATACAGGACACAAAAGGACTTTGAGATATGGGGTGTGGCAGTGGAACAAGAGGATGGGTCAGGCAGACAGAATTTCTAAGATAGCCCCCCAGAGATGCCCTGCCCAGAACCTGTGAGTATGAGGAGCTGTCACTCCTGCATATCTTCTTATTTGGCACAGTTGACTCAGACAGGGAGACAATCCGGGATTATCCGGGTTAGCCCACTGTAATCCCTTGAGACCTTAAAGCAGAGAGCTTTCTCTGACTGACGGCAGAGGGGCAATGACAGAGATCCCAAGAGCAAGCAGGATCTGAACCCTGCTCCCGGCTGTGAGGATGGGGGGACCATGTGTGAGGACCAAAAAGCAACCGCAGGGGCTGAGAGTGGCTGGATGACAGGAGGCGGGACCCAGGTCCTACAATCACCAGGAACTGAACTCTTCCAGCAAGAAGAGTGAGCCTGAGGCCAGGCGCGCTGGCTCACGCCTGTAATCCCAGCACTTTGGGAGGCCGAGGTGGGTGGATCACGAGGTCAGGAGATCGAGACCATCCTGGCTAACACAGTGAAACCCCGTCTCTACTAAAAATACAAAAAATTAGCCGGGCGTGGTGGCGGGTGCCTGTAGTCCCAGCTATTCGGGAGGCTGACGCAGGAGAATGGCGTGAACCTGGGAGGTGGAGCTTGCAGTGAGCCGAGATTGCGCCACTGCACTCCAGCCTGGGCAACAGAGCGAGACTCTGCCTCAAAAAAAAAAGAAAAAAGAAGAGTGAGCCTGGAAGGGGATTCCAAGCACCAGATGAGATCACGGCAGGTGGAGACTTTGATGGGAACCTTCAGCCCAAGCCCTGACCTCCAGGACTTCTGATGTACAGACCCGTGAGATAATACATGGGTGTCGTTCTCAGCCACTGAGTGGTCAGTTGTTACAGCAGCAATGGGGAGCGAATGCACCAGATTTCTGGACACATTCACTTCAGTGAAAACCAACATAGGGACCTGGCATGGTGGCTCACGCTTGTAATCCCAGCTCTTTGGGAGGCCGAGGCAGGTGGATCACTTGAGGCCAGAAGTTCAAGACCAGCCTGGCCACCATGGTGAAACCCTGTCTCTACCAAAAATACAAAAATTAGCTGGGCGTGGTAGTGGGCGCCTGTAATCCCAGCTACTTGGGAGGCTGAAGCAGGAGAATCGCTTGAACCCGGGAGGCAGAGGTTGCAGTGAGCTGAGATTGTGCCACTGCACTCCAGCCTGGTGACAGAGCAACGCTCCATCTCAAAGGAAAAAAAAAAGAGAGAGAGAGAAAGGAAGGAAGGAGAAAGAAAAAGAAAGAAAAGAAAACCAATGTAGAGGGCGAGGCAGGGCAGGCTGGGAAAGAAAATTTAAAAAAAGGAAGGAAGGGAGGTAAAAGAGGAAAAAGAAAAGAAAGAAAGGAAGGAAGACCAATGTAGAGGGTGAGGCAGGGCAGGCTAGGAAAGTAAAAGAAAAAAGAGAAGAAATGAGGAGAGGACAGAAGAGAAAAGAAGGAAGGAAGAAGAGAAAGAAAAGAGAGAAGAGAGAAAGAAAAAGAGAGAGAAAGGGAGGGAGGGAGGGAAAAGAAAAGAAAACCAATGTAGAGGGGAGGCAGGGCAGGCTGGCAGGGGAAAGAGGTCCGGGGGCTCGGGATGGATAATAAGGGTCCCTACCTCATCAGGCTGTTGGGAGAGCCAAGTGCATGTACAGTAAGTGCGGCCGCAGCTGGAACCGGGAGACCTACGGTGGAAATGGGAATGGAGATCTGTGAGTTGTGGCAGAAAGGCCTCCACCTCCCACTGAGGCGTGACGGGCGGGGAAAGCAGGTGGCATTGTGCTGCCTGAGCCACCGTGCGTGGCCCCGTCGCCCGGGAGCCCGCTGTGGCCTCCTCTCCCTCGCCTGTACCGCCACCTCGTGGAGCAGTGTGGAATCGCCAGCAGTCAGGGCGGGCTTTGGTTCTGGGAGTCAGTACTTCTTATGACCATGCTCGTCTGACATCCGGCCTCTTGCTTCGCAGGAGGCAGACAGGCCATGCTCCTGCCCTAGAAAGTGAGCCCACTTCTAGTGAAGGGTCTTTAGAGCCCATTGATTCACCCTCCCGTCAACGGAGTGGAATGACGGAGGCCAGGCCCAGACCCCTGAGCAAATCAGGTTCCGAGGTGGGAGGGGAACCCAGGCAGCCCTCCCTCATTCATTCCTTGGCACCTGTTCAGCCTCTGGCTTCCCGTTGGCCATGGAGAGGAGGAAAGGCAGGGAGCAGTGCGCCTCCCCCCTTCTGACCTGTGCTTATTCTCCAGCAGCAGACACCTGGCGCTGCTGGCCTTCCTTTTCTCGTGAGATAGGAGGCATCTGTTTTTCTCTTTCTTCGTGAAAGACAGAGAGGAGAGCAGCCAGGCCAGAATGGGGGATTGCGGGGGGCGTGGAGAACTGGGCTGAGGGTGTTTCGGGCTTGCTAGGCAAAGGGCTTGAGTGTCTGTCCAATTGATTTAGATCGAGGTCAGAAGATATTCTCTGTTAAGGGCCAGACAGTAAACATTTTAGGCTCTGTGGACTATACAGTCTCTATCGTAACTCCTCAGCCCTGCTGTTATAGTAGGAAAGCACCCAGAGACAATATGTAATCAAATGGAGTGGCTATGTACCAATAAAACTTTATTTATAAAAACATGGGGGCCGGGTGTGGTGGCTCATGCCTGTAATCCCAGCACTTTGGGAGGCTGAGGCGGGCGGATCACGAGGTCAGGAGATCGAGACCAGCCTGGCCAACATAGTGGAACCCCGTCTCTACTAAAAATACAAAAAATTAGCCGAGCATGGTGGTGGGCGCCTGCGGGAGGCCGAGGCAGGAGAATCGCTTGAACCAGGGAGGCGGAGGTTGCAGCGAGCTGAGATCGCGTCACTGCACATCAGCCTGGGTGACAGTGCGAGACTGTCTCAAAACAAACAAACAAACAAGCAAGCAAGCATGGGTCCGCGGGTCGTAGTTCGCTGACCACTGATTTGGACGGTGGTGGTGCCTACAGGTTTTTCCAATCAGATGCAACAGCTGAGGCTGGGGGCCGTGGCTCACGCCTGTAATCCCCGTGTTTTGGAAGGCCGAGGCGGGAGGATCACTTGAGCCCAGAAGTTTATCAGCAGCCTGGGCAACACACAAGACTTCTGTCTCAACAACAACAACAACGACATTAAAGAAAGAAAAAATGATGCGCCGGGGTCGCGTCGGGCTGGGCCGGGGCGCGCCGTGCGAGCCGGATGTCCGGCCTGCGGGCGCTGCCGGGCTCGGGCTGCTGGCTGCGGCTCGCGCCTGCGCGAATCAAAAGCCAGACCAGCGCCTGCCGCTCGGGACCCACCTAGTGGGGACCGCAGCGGCTGAACTCGGGTGGCCGCTGGGACTCAGCGGTCATGGCGAGCATAGCGGTGAAGCACCTGAGCCAGGAGGAAGCCCAGGCCGTGGACCAGGAGCTATTCAACGAGTACTAGTTCAGCGTGGACCGACTTGTGGAGCTGGCCGGGCTGAGCTGTGCCGCAGCCATCGCCGAGGCATATTCCCCCACGTCCATGTCCAGGAGCTCCACTACTGTCCTGGTCATCTGTGGCCCGGGGAATAATGGAGGAGATGGTCTGGTCTGTGCTCCGCACCTCAAACTCTTTGGCTAACCAGCCAACCCTCTATTACCCCAAAAGGCCTAACAAGCCCCTCTTCATTGCGTTGGTGACCCCGCGTCAGAAAATGGACATCCCTTTCCTTGGGGAAATGCGCTCAGAGCCCGTGATGATTGAGCTGTATGAGCTGGTGGTGGATGCCATCTTCGGCTTCAGCTTCGAGGGTGATGTTCGGGAACGTTCCACAGCATCCTGAGGGTCCTGAAGGGATTCACCGTGCCCACTGCCGGCATCAACATTCCCTCAGGATGGGATGTGGAGAAGGGAAACTCTGGAGGGATCCAGCCAGACTTGCTCATCTCCCTCACAGCACCCAAAAAGTCTGCAACCCAGGTTACCCGGTCGCCACCATTACCTGGGGGGTCGTTTTGTGCCACCTGCTCTGGAAAAGAAGTAGCAGCTGAACCTGCCCCCTACCCTGACACCAAGTGTGTGTATGGCCCGCAGTGAGGGAAGGTGGGTGGGTATTCTTCCCAATAAAGACTTGAAATCGCCCCCTCAGAAAAGAAAGAAAGAAAGAGAGAGAAAGAAAGCGAGAGAAAGGAAAAAATGTGAATTAAAAAAGAAAAACATCACGCCATTGCACACCAGCCTAGTTGACAGAGCAAGACTCCATCTCGAACAAAAAGAAAAAAATTAAAAAGAAGCAACCGATGGGATCCACTTCCAACACTGCATTCCGCAAATATTCTGTATGTATACGCAGTACACAATGCTATCCTTCCCGTTTTTTCCACCTTTTTCTTAGGAAGTGTCCATGCTCTCTTCACAGAAATAGTAGCATACTACGCACAGCATTCTGCATTTTGCTTTTTAACATTTTTTAAAAGTAATTTCAGTTTTTATTTTGGATTCAGAGAGGCCATGTGCAGTTTGTTACCGGGGTATATTGCGTGATGCTGAGGTTTGGGGTATAATTGTTCCCATCGCCCAGGTACTCAGTATAGTACCCAACAGTTCGTTTTTCACTACTCATCCCCTTTCTCTCCTCTCACGTTGGCCAGGCTGGTCTTGAACTCCTGACCTTAGGTAATCCACCTGTCTCGGCCTCCCAAAATGCTGGGATGACAGGCGTGAACCACAGCGCCCGGCCTAGCTCCTACTTCTAAGTGAGAACCTGCAGTGTTTGGTTTTCTGTCCCTGTATTAATTGGCTTAGGATGATGGCCTCCAGCTGCGACCATGTTGCTGCAAGGACATTATTTCGGGTTTTTTGGCTGCACAGTATTCTGTGGTGAATGTGTGCCACATTAAAAAAAATTATTTTTACTTATTAAATGTTTCATATCTTCATTTTATTTTTTTTCTCTTTTTCTCCCCCTCAAGTTGAACTTCATTTTCTTTATCCAATCCACCACTGATGGGCACCTAGGTTGATTCTGTGTCTTTGCTGTTGTGAACATTGCTGTGATAAACATACATGTGCCTGTGTCTTTTTGGTAGAAAAATCTGTTTTATTTTTAATATATATCTACTAATGGGATTGCTGGGTCAAATGGTAGCTCTGTTTTTTGTTTGTTTGTTTTTGTTTTTGTTTTTGGAGACAGAGTTTTGCTTTTGTTGCCCAGGCTGGAGTGCAGTGGCACAATCTCAGCTCCCCTCAATCTCCACCTCCCAGGTTCAAGCGATTCTCCTGCCTCAGCCTCCCGAGTAGCTGGGATTACAGGTATGCGCCACCACGCCCAGCTAATTTTGTATTTTTAGGAGAGATAGGGTTTCTCCATGTTGGCCTGGCTAGTCTCGAACTCCCGATCTCAGGTGATCCACCTGCCTCGGCCTCCCAGAGTGCTGTGATTACAGGCGTGAGCCACCACGCCCGGCCTGTAGCTCTGTTTCAAGTTCTTTGAGAAACCTCCTAACTACTTTACACAGTGGCGGGATGAATTGACATTGCCAGCAGCAGTGTATTAGCATTCTCTTTTCTCCACAGCGTTGCCAGCAGCTGCTGTTTTTGACTTTTTAATAATGGCTGTTCTGACTGGTGTGAGGTAGTATCTCACTGTGGTTTTGATTTACGTTTCTCTAATGATTAGTGATGCTGAACATTTTTTCATATGCTGGTTGGCTACTTGTTGGCATCTTCTTTTGAGAAATGTCTGTTCATGTCTTTTACCCGTTTTTAAATGGGATTATTTGGTTTTTGCTTGTTCAATTGTTGAAGTTCCTTATATATTTTGGATATTAGACCTTTGTCAGGTGCATAGTTTGCAAATATTTCTTCTATTCTGTAGGTTGTCTATTTATTCTGTTGATAGTTACTATTACTGTGCAGAAGCTCTTTAGTTTAATTAGGCCCCACTTGTCAAATTTTGTTTTTGTTGCCATTGCTTTTGAGGACTTAGTCATAAATTCTTTCCCAAGGCTGATGTCCAGAATGGTGTTTCCTAGGTTTTCTTCTTGGATTCTTATAGTTTCAGGTCTTACATTTAAATCTTTAATCCATCTTGAGTTGTTGTTGTTATTATTATTATTATTATTATTATTGAGACAGAGTCTTGCTCTGTTGCCCAGGCTGGAGTGTAGTGGCACAATGTCAGCTCACTGCAACCTCTGCCTCCCGGGTTCAAGTGATTCTCCTGCCTCAGCCTCCCGAGTAGCTGGGATTACAGGCACACATCACCATGCCCGGCTAATTTTTTGTATTTTTTTGTAGAGACAGGGTTTCACCATGTTGGCCAGGCTGGTCTCGAACTCCTGACCTCAAGTGATCTGCCCACCTCAGCCTCGCAAAGTGTTGGGATTACAGGCATGAGCCACCTTGCCCAGCCTTGAGTTAATTTTTGTATATGGTGAAAGAAAGTTGGTCCAGTTTCGATCTTTGGCATATGGCTAGCCAGCTATCCCAGCACCATTTATTGAATAGGGAGTCCTTTCCCTATTGCTTGTTTTTGTTGACTTTGTCAAAGATCAGATGGCTGTAGGTGTGTGGCTTTATATCTAGGCTCTCAGTCCTGTTCCATTGGTCTATGTGTCTGTTTTTGTACCAGTACCGTGCTGTTTTGGTTACTGGAGCCTTATAGTATAGTTTGAAGCTGGGTAATGGGAAGCCTCCAGCTTTATTCTTTTTGCTTAGGATCGCTTTGGCTATTTGGGATCTTTTTTGGTTCCAGATGAATTTTTAAATAGTTTTTTTTCTAGTTCCGTGGAAAATGACATTAGTAGCTTGACAGGAAGAGCACTGAATCTGTAGATTGCTTTGGGCAGTGTGACCATTTTAATGGTATTGATTCTTCCAATTCTTGGGCATGGAATGTTTTCATTTGTTTGTGTCCTGTATGATTTCTTTCAGCAGTGTTTTGTAGTTCTTCCTGTAGAGATGTGCCTGCTTCCCCTTCGCCTTCTGCCATGATTATAAGTTTCCTGAGGCCTCCTCAGCCATGCTTACTGTACAGCCTGCAGAGCTGTGAGCCTATTGAATCTCTTGTCTTTATAAATTACCCAGTCTCAGACAGTACAGGGTGAGAACGGATTAATACAGAAAATATATGTTGAAATCCTCGCTACTTGAGAGGCTGAGATGGAAGGATTGCGTGAGTCTAGCAGTTCAAGGCTACAGTAAGCCATGATCACACCATTATGTAACTGAACAGAAGGTGAGTTGCTTGCCATATGCAGAGTCCAATTAACGAGATCAAGATCTGGTAGAAATAAGATGATTTATTCCAAAGCTAGCTTAGGGGAAGAGGCACAGGCATCCTGCCTTTAAATGTGCCACTTCACCTTTGGAGCAGAAAGCAGGAACTTTTAAAAGGCCTGGAAGGAAGTGAGCAAGGTAGGGGGTCCTTATCTGCCAGCAGTAGAGCTGGTGACTGCTGGCATCTTCGTGGGCAGGCTGGTATCTCTCAAGGCAACCTCTTTAGGGTGAGAGTTTCTTAGCAGGAATGCTTCAGTTTGCAAATCAACTGTTAACTCTTGAGAGTTCCATCTTGGAGTCCAGTTAGATAAACTTGCCCGTAGGGAGTCTGGTGAAAGGGAGATAGAAGGCTATATTTGTGGGTTTTTTTGTTTTGCTTTGTTTTGTTTTGTTTTTGAGATGGAGTCTCCCTCTGTCACCCAGGCTGGAGTGCAGTGGCACAATCTTGGCTCACTGCAACCTCCGCCTCCCAGGCTCAAGCGATTCTCCTGCCTCAGCCTCCTGAGTAGCTGGGATTACAGGCGCCAACCACCACGCCCAGCTACTTTTTGTATTTTTAGTAGAGATGGGGTTTCACCATATTGTCCAGGCTGGTCTCGAACTCCTGACCTCAAGCGATCCGCCTGCTTTGGCCTCCCAAAGTGCTGGGATTACAGGCGTGAGTCACTGCACCCAGCCTATATTTCCATTTCTAAAAGGCTAAGTAGAAAGTGGGCAACCGGGGGAAAGAGAAAAGAAGAGAGAGGAAAAATTAAACTACCCCCTAGAAAAATGGGGGTACTCAGTTACATTTCCCCACTGACAAATTCCATTCCATTTCTATGGGATCTGGGTACCATATTCATTCTGGCTACTTCCTGCTGAAAGGGAGCATAGCCTTTGGACATCGGAATGGAACTGATGTATTTGGAGTTGTGAATATTCATGAGTACTTGGGCTTGCAGATGATGTTTGTTGGAGCAATATGGTGCGAGGTCTCGAGAGCCTCTGAGAGAATGCCTGTCTTGCATTCCTATACAGGGGGTGCAACAGCAGTGGACCCTACAACAGAGGGATATGCCCATCTCTGCAATCAGGGCCAATGTTACAAGCAGCTTTGCCACCAGGATGGTTCTGACCTGGACCAGGATGCCAACCGCTGGTCTAGCAACAGCGTGGGGTCAGACACACCTTTGATTTGTTGGTGCATGTTTCACATGGCTATCCGAGGCACTTCCTGAATTCTTAATTATCATGCAGGTTCACCACTGCCAATTGTAACTGGATATGATGACAGGTTGGTTGGGTATATATATTTGACAGGCTACAAAAAGAGCTATGAATCCTCATGAAAGTGTCTCGTTTTTGAGAAAGGATCAGCTTAAATAGCTGTGTCTCATCCAGAAGGTGGCATTGGAGATGGGCTAGGCCTCTGCATGTGATGAAGGCAAACAGATTTTTAATAGGAGGTGTTTCCATGGAAACAGAAGAAAAACAAAGGTTAATGTTGGGCAGTTTATCCAGATGTTAGGCTCAAAGCATCCTTAATTACAGAGGAGGAAGGCAGTGGCAGTCTGACACGTTTTTCTCACCTGTATTGCAAAGAATAATATAGTAGTAATTTCACTGAGTCCAACTCAGAAAAATGGAAGAAAAATTTAGAAGGATTAATTTGGGATTGTATCCTGGGAAGAATTCAGGATTTAGTCCAAATTGCAGAAAATAATAAAAGCTCAAAAACAGTAGACAAGACTAGAATCTAACAACAGGTATACTATAGTTTTTTCTGAAACATAATTTTTCTCTCTCCAGTTCCCATTTTTACTAAAGACAAATCATAGTAGGACAAATTTATTTGAAAAATAACTTTTAGGGCCAGGCGTGGTGGCTCATGCCTGTAATCCCAGCACTTTGGGAGGCTGAGGTGGGTGGATCACGAGGTCAGCAGATCGAGACCATCCTGGCTAACGCAGTGAAACCCTGTCTCTACTAATAATACAAAAAATTAGCCGGGCGTGGTGGCAGGCACCTGTAGTCCCAGTTACTCGGGAGGCTGAGGCAGGAGAATGGTGTGAACCTGGGAGGCGGAGCTTGCAGTGAGCAGAGATCGCGTCACTGCACTCCAGCCTTGGCGACAGAGCAAGACTCTGTCTCCAAGAAAAAAAAAAAAAAAGAAAAAGAAGTTTTAGTCTTGCAATACTTGGCCTGAGTATTTGCATAAAGTATAGCAAGAATAATTATTTGTCATATCGGCTTTTTTAAAAATTGGCTTTACTGGAACTTTGTTTTATAAGGAATCTCAGATTAAGACTTTTTAAAGCCTTGAGTCCAGCCGTGAATTTATCTGTGCCTGCAAATGCTATAGGAACTGGGTGAATTCCTCTCCTCAAGGTCCCAAGATAACTTGGGGTTCCTGGGCCTGTCAGAAAGTGACACTCTTGGCCAGGCACGGTGGCTCACGCCTGTAATCAGAGAACTTTGGGAAGCCAAGGCGGGTAGATCACGAGGTCAGGAGTTCGACACCAGCCTGGCCAAGATAGTGAAACCCCATCTCTGCTAAAAATACAAAAATTTGCCAGGCATGGTGGCGTGAGCCTGTCCCAGCTACTTGGGAGGCTGAGGCAGGAGAATCGCTTGAACCCGGGAGGCAGAGGTTGTGGTGAGCCAAGATTGTGTCACTGCACTCCAGCCTGGTGACAGAGCGAGACTCTATTTCAAAAAAAAAAAAAAAAAGTGATACTCTTTACTTACCATGGGTCAGGAAATGCTGTACAGGGACTATGTTGACAAGGTATGAGACCAGCTTTTCCAAGGGGCTTTATAGGCTCTGTAAATCAACTTTCATTCCTTAAAGCAGTCTGTTTATACCTGAAAGTAGCCATTCCAGTCAAAGCCTTGGTAAAGTGTCTCCAGTGGTGTCCTGTTACAAAGAAAACAGATTTGGGCCAGGCACGGTGGCTCACGCCTGTAATCCCAGCACTTTGGGAGGCTGAGGAGGGCAGATCACTTGAGGTCAGGAGTTTGAGACCAGCCTGTCCAACATGGTGAAACCCTGTCCCTACTAAAAATACAAAAATTAGCCAGGCGTGGTGGTGCACACCTGTAATCCCAGCTACTTGGGAGGCTGAGGCAGGAGAATCGCTTGAACCTGGGAGGCGGAGGTTGCAGTGAGCCCAGATGGCGCCACTGCACTCCAGCTGGGCCAACAGAGCGAGACTCCATCTCAAAAAACAAAAAAAAAAAAAAAAAAGAGAAAAAACAGATTTGTATTGACCTTATGCAAATAACTATACTGCCATAAATTAAGTATACTTACAAATACTGACACCTAGCCAACCCCATGTTGGTCTTGAACTCATGAGCTCAAGTGATCTGCCTACCTCGGCCTCCCAAATGCTGGCATTATAGGCGTAAGCCCCTACACCCAGCCTAGGTTTAAGCACTTGATATTACAAAATAGAATCCCAGGTCATTATAAGTAAAAGGGAAACATCTTTAATCACTGACAGAGGGAATACTCAGTTCTGAATGGGACCCAGTAAAGACAGCATGAGGCCAGCTGAATCTGTCTTTTTTCTCTTCCCCCCTTTTTTTGGTCATTTATTCAAAAGGCAAACAAAAATCTTTCATTATCTTTTTTTTTTTTTTTGAGACAGAATCTCACTCTGTCACCTAGGCTGGCATGCAGTCACACGATCTTGGCTCACTGCAACCTCCATCTCCTGGGTTCAAGTGATTCTCCTGCCTCAGCTTCCCAAGTAGCTGGGATTACAAGTATGCACCATTACACCCGGCGAATTTTTGTATTTTTACTCGAGACAAGGTTTTGCCATGTTGGCCAGGCTAGTCTTGAACTTCTGGCCTCAAGTGATCCACCCACCTTGGCCTCCTAAAGTGCTGGGATTACAGGCGTGAGCCACCATATACAGCCAAAAATCTTTTATTATCTTTTAATATTGCACTAAAATCTTGTTCAAAAGAGAAAGCCAAATTTCACCTTTGCATTAGCATACTATTAATGTTAAACCTGATTCTTTTGTTTTGTTTTTTTTTTGAGATGAAGTCTCACTTTTGTCCCCCAGGCTGGAGTGCAATGGCGTGATCTCGGCTCACCGCAACCTCCGCCTCCTGGATTCAAGTGATTCTCCTGCCTCAGCCTCCCAAGTAGCTAGGATTACAGGCGCCTGCCACCACACCTGGTTAATTTTTGTATTTTTAGTAGAGAAGGGGTTTCACCATGTTGGCCAGGCTGGTCTTGAACTCCTGACCTCAGGTGATCCACCTGCCTCAGCCTCCCAAAGTGTTGTGATTACAGGTGTGAGCCACCACGCCTGGCTAAACCTGATTTGTTTTTTTGAGACGGAGTCTCACTCTGTCGCCCAGGCTGGAGTGCAGCGGCGTGATCTCAGCTCACTGCAAGCTCCGCCTTCCAGGTTCACGCCATTCTCCTGCCTCAGCCTCCTGAGTAGCTGGGACTACAGGCGCTCACCACCAAGTCTGGCTAATTTTTTTTGTATTTTTAGTAGAGACGGGGTTTCACTGTGTTAGCCAAGATGGTCTGGATCTCCTGACCTCATGATCCACCCGCCTTGGCTTCCCAAAGTGCTGGGATTACAGGCGTGAGCCACCATGCCCAGCCCTGTAAACCTGATTCTTAATAAAACCTTATAGACAAATCTATCCAATCCTAATTAGTTTGACCATAATGTAACATTTCCATAAGCCTTTTATAGCCCTTTACAAGTTTCTGTTAAACAGCAGCTCAATTCAAGAACACCTTGTTATTCAGACACATGGGCCCAGTTTTGGCCCTGCATCAATATACTCTTTTTTTTTTTTTTTTTTTTAAGACGGAGTCTCGCTCTGTCACCCAGGCTGGAGTGCATTGGTGCCATCTTGGTTCACTGCAACCTCTGCCTCCTGGGTTCAAGTGATTTTCCTGCCTCAGCCTCCCGAGTAGCTGGGATTACAGGCACCTGCCACCATACCATTTTTAGTAGAGACGGGGTTTCATTCTGTTGGCCAGGCTGGTTTCGAACCCTGATCTCAAGTGATCCGCCCACCTCGGCCTCCCAAAGTGCTGGGATTACAGTCAAGAGCCACCATATCTGACCAATGTACTTTTATTTCAATATTCAACCTACAGAAAAACAAAATAATCTCCTCAAAATCTTAGCCAACTTGCTCAAACCCACAGAATTTTCTTTACAAGATCAATCCTTCAGAAATCCTTTACGACTTATCTAAATCTTCAATTTTGTCCCATTACTCTTTTAGATTAGACAATCCTTAAGAACTTCTGAATTAGACAAAATCATATTCCCTTGAACAAAAAATATATTTTCATATCTTACAATCTTTTACCAAAAACACATTCTACCTTCCTTATGCACCTTGCGTGTAAAACCTGTTTCTCTGGTAGTCTCAAGCATGTGTTACAATGTGAACTCTCAGCAGCTTTTACTTTTTGATGAAAATCCTCGTAGGTAAGCAATGTTAACCATGTATCAGGTTGTATATTAAAAGTCATAGAAGCAGTTTATGGCCTTAAAGTATCTAGCAGATAGTACCCGGCCTGCCTAATTTTGACCAAATGTATACATTTATTTTTTATTTTTTTGAGACAAAGTTTCACTCTTGTTGCCCAGGCTGGAGTGCAATGGCGTGATCTCGGCTCACCGCAACCTCCGCCTCCCAGATTCAAGTGATTCTCCTGCCTCAGCCTCCCGAGTAGCTGGGATTACAGGCATGCGCCACCACACCCGGCTAATTATGTATTTTTAGTAGAAACCGGCTTTCTCCATGTTTGTCAGGCTGGTCTGAAACTCCTGACCTCAGGTGATCCCCTCGCCTCGGCCTCCCAAAGTGCTGGGATTGCAGGCATGAGCCACTGTGCCTGACTTTTTTTTTTTTTTTTTGAGACAGAGTTTTGCTCTGTCACCCAGCCTGGAGTGCAGTGGCACGATCTTGGCTCACTGCAACCTCCACCTCGCAGGTTCAAGCGATTCTTCTGGCTTAGCCTCCTGTAGCTGAGTAGCTGGGATTATAGGTATGTGCCACCACGTCTGACTAATTTTTGCATTTTTAGTAGAGACAAGGTTTCACTATGTTGGTCAGGCTGGTCTCGAACTCCTGACCTCAGGTGATCCACCCACCTTGGCCTCCCAAAGTGCTGGGATTACAGGCATGAGCCACTGTGTCTGGCCCAAATGTATAAATTTTGAAGATGTTTTTATTTTACTTTATCAAGAATCTTTAAACACATGACCTAAAAGGCATTAATGTTTCTATCTTACTTTTTTTTTTTTGAGACGGAGTCTCTGTCGCCCAGGGTGGAGTGCAGTGGTGCGATCTTGGCTCACTGCAAGCTCTGCTTCCCAGGTTCAAGTGATTCTCCTGCCTCAGCCTCCCCACTAACTAGGATTACAGACGCCTGCCATCACACCCGGCTAATTTTTGTATTTTTAGTAGAGATGGGGTTTCACCCTATTGGCCAGGCTGGTCTCCAACTCCTGACCACAAGTGATCCACCTGCCTTGGCCTCCCAAAGTACTGGGATTACAGACATGAGCCACCACGCCCAGCCTAAAGTTTCTATTTTTCTGACAACATATGTTTGATTTAAGCGATTATTATTATTATTTTTGAAATGGAGTTTGGCTGTGTCGCCCAGGCTGGAGTGCAGTGGCATGATCTTGGCTCACTGCAACCTCTGCCTCCTGGATTCAAGCAATTCTTCTCTCTCAGCCTCTCAAGTAGCTGGGATTACAGGTGCCCACCACCACGCCCAGTTAATTATTGCATTTCTAGTAGAGACGGGGTTTCGCCATGTTGGCCAGGCTGGTCTTGAGCTCCTGACCTCAGGTAATCCACCTGCCTCAGCCTCCCAAAGTGCTGGAATTACAGGCGTGAGCCACCATGGCTGGCCTAGCTGTTTTATTCTTTTTATTTTCCTTTTTTTTAGAGAAGGGGTCTCACTATGTTGCCCAGGCTGGTCTTGAACTCCTGGGCTCAAGTGAGCCTCCCACCTTGGCCTCCCAAAGTGTTGAGATTACAGGCAGGAGCCCAGCCTGTTTTTATTAAATGTCTTATTTATCAAAAATTTCACAAAGATCATTCTGTTTGGATCAAAATTTTGCATTATAGTTTTATAACTCTTATGCAAACTTTTTTTTTTTTTTTTTTTTTTTAATGGAGTCTCACTCTGTCGCCCAGGCTGGAGTGTAGTGGTTTGATCTCGGCTCACTGCAAGCTCCGCCTCCCGGGTTCACGCCATTCTCCTGCCTCAACCTCCCAAGTAGCTGGGACTACAGGCGCCCACCACCACGCCCGGCTAATTTTTTGTGTTTTTAGTAGAGATGGGGTTTCACCATGTTAGCCAGGACGGTCTCGATCCACCCACCTCAGCCTCCCAAAGTGCTGGGATTACAGGCGTGAGCCACCGTGCCCGGCTTTATGCAAAATTTTTACACCTAATAACATCTGGCAGAGATCAACATGAAACCACTTGATCAATGAATCCAAACGAAAATGTATGTTGACAATTCTTAAGACATTTCTAATATTATTTTGCCAATAATTTTAAGGCCAGCTTATTTTTTATTTTTATTTTTTATTTTTTTTTTCTTTTTTATTGATCATTCTTGGGTGTTTCTCGCAGAGGGGGATTTGGCAGGGTCACAGGACAATAGTGGAGGGAAGGTCAGCAGATAAACAAGTGAACAAAGTTCTCTGGATTTCCTAGGCAGAGGACCCTGCGGCCTTCCGCAGTGTTTGTGTCCCTGGGTACTTGAGATTAAGGAGTGGTGATGACTCTTAACGAACATGCTGCCTTCAAGCATCTGTTTAACAAAGCACATCTTGCACCGCCCTTAATCCATTCAACCCTGAGTGGATACAGCACATGTTTCAGAGAGCACAGGGTTGGGGGTAAGGTCACAGATCAACAGGATCCCAAGGCAGAAGAATTTTTCTTAGTACAGAACAAAATGAAAAGTCTCCCATGTCTACCTCTTTCTACACAGACACGGCAACCATCCGATTTCTCAATCTTTTCCCCACCTTTCCCCCCTTTCTATTCCACAAAACCGCCATTGTCCTCATGGCCCGTTCTCAATGAGCTGTTGAGTACACCTCCCAGATGGGGTGGTGGCCGGGCAGAGGAGCTCCTCACTTCCCAGTAGGGGCGGCCGGGCAGAAGCGCCCCTCACCTCCCGGACGGGGCGGCTGGCCGGGCGGGGGGCTGACCCCCCAACTCCCTCCCGGACAGGGCGGCTGGCCGGGCAGAGGGGCTCCTCACTTCCCAGTAGGGGCGGCCGGGCAGAGGCGCCCCTCACTTCCCCGACGGGGCGGCTGGCCCGGCGGGGGGCTGACCCCCCCACCTCCCTCCCGGAGGGGGCGGCTGGCCGGGCAGAGGGGCTCCTCACTTCCCGGTAGGGGCGGCCGGGCAGAGGCGCCCCTCACCTCCCGGACAGGGCGGCTGGCCGGGTGGGGGGCTGACCCCCCCACCTCCCTCCCGGACGGGGCGGCTGGCCGGGCAGAGGGGCTCCTCACTTCCCAGAAGGGGCGGCCGGGCAGAGGCGCCCCTCACCTCCCGGATGGGGCAGCTGGCCAGGCAGGGGGCTAACCCCCCCACCTCCCTCCCGGATGGGGCGGCTGGCCGGGCGGGGGGCTGACCCCCCCACCTCCCTCCCGGACGGGGCGGCTGGCCGGGCAGAGGGGCTCCTCACTTCCCAGTAGGGGCGTAGGCCAGCTTATTTTTTAAAGACTTTACTTAATTTATGAGTACTTCTTAACTTTAAGCCAATTTGGCACCTTGTGGCCACAACACGAAACAAAATGCCTGTACATACACATAAACACACACATACACACTCATGTAAAGCAGGCAGAAAACAAAATAGAGGAAGATAGAGCCTGGCTGGCTTCCACCTAGGAGCCAGGTTTTACAAGTGGGGTGAGAGAAAGAAAGGAGGGGAAGGAAAAAAGATAAAGCAACCAAAAGGAAACGCTGCAGCCACTATAGAATGTGGGGTCGCCATCCACACTGTTACTGTTTGTTGAAGAAGGGATCACGGCCCACACACAGGTCGCCATCCACACTGTTACTGTTTGTTGAAGAAGGGATCACGGCCCACACACAGAGTCATACATTCATACGTGCAAACAAACAGCGTACTTCCAAAGGAGTCCAATCAGAGAGGCTGGGTGGGGTCTTCAGTTTCCCTCCGCACTTCCAAATGACTCTGCGGACTGCTGAGTCCCATCCGAGTAGAGCTCTCTTGGCGCCCCACATGCAGACGAACGCAAATGCTCAAATGTTATCACTGACAGCCAAATCTTTCTTTTTTATTTTTTTGAGATGGAGTTCCGCTCTTGTTGCCCAGGCTGGAGTGCAGTGGCATGATCTTGGCTCACTGCAACCTCCGCCTCCCAGGTTGAAGCGATTCTCTGGCCTCAGCCTCCCAAGTAGCTGGAATCACAGGCGCCCACCACCCCGTCTGGCTAATTTTTGTATTTTTATTAGAGGCGGGGTTTAGCCATATTGGCCAGGCCGGTCTCGAACTGCTGACCTTAGGTGATCTGCCCGCCTTGGCCTCCCAAAGTGCTGGGATTTCAGGTGTGAGCCACTGCGCCCCGCCCAGCCAAATCTTAAGTAGAGCAGTGACACCCAAAACAAGGCAGAGGGCAGTCAGGTGCACTCCAACCAACTTAACCAGCTCCTAATGATGGTGGCTTCCCCCCCACCCCACAAAAAAAGTGAACAAAGAAAGTGAACTTTCTTTGAACCAGGGAAGCATTGAAGGCAGCCAACATTGTGCCAGGAGGCAAAAGGGAGGTTTCCCAAAAACAAAAGCATTTTTGGCCGCTTCTGAGAAGTTCCTTAACATCCCCATCATGGGGTCTGCTAGCCACGAGCGGCTGGTGCTCACAGGTGACCCGAGGCCTCACTCAGTAGTGAAAGCAGGTGGTCAAGCACAGGCCTGCCCGGAGCGCACAGCACTTCCCAGTCTGGGCCACCAGAACTGTAACCCAATAGCAGGTGAGTTGCTTGCTGCGTGCAGAGTTCAATTAGCAAAAGTGAGGTCTGATAGAAAGAAAGTAATGTATTATGAAGCTAGTTTAGGGGAAAAGGCACCACAAGCATCCTGCCTTTAAATATGCCACTTGGCCTTTGGAGCAAAAAGCAGGCACTTTTAAAAAGCAAGGGAGAAAGTGAGCAAGGTGGGGGGGGTCTCTGTGTTAACTTGGTGCCTTACCTACTGGGCCATTGTGCTGGTGACTGCTGCCATCTTTGTGGGCAAGCTGGTGTCTCTCAGGCAGCCTGCTATAGGGTGAGAGTTCCTTAGCCGGCATGCTTCAGTTTGCAAATCAACTGTTAACCCTTGGTTTGTTCTGTCTTGGAGCCCATAGTTAGATAAACTTTCCCTGGGAGGAGTCTGGTGACGGGGAGGTAGAAGGCTATATTTGTATTTCTAAAAGGCTAAGTAGGAAACGGGGAAGGGGGGGAACAAGAAAAGAAGAGAGAAAAAATAATTAAATCATTCCTTAGATAGAGGTACTCAGTTACAACTGCACTCCAGCCTGTGTGACAGAGTGAGACCCTGTCTCTAAAATTGTTTTCAATGAAGTATGGCAATGTGTGCTTGTAGTCCTGGCTACTCAGGGAGGCAAGATGGGAGGATTCCTTGTGCCCAGGAGTTCGAATCCAGCCTGGGCAACATATGGAGACCCTGTCTCCAAAACAAAACACAGAAAGAAAAAGAAAAAAGACGATGGCTCACGCCTGTAATCCCAGCACTTTGGGAGGCTGAGGTGGGTGGATCACCTGAGTCAGGTGTTTGAGACCAGCCTGGCCAACATGGTGAAACCCTGTCTCTACTAAAAATACAAAAATTAGCCAGGCGTGGTGGCGCACACCTGTAATCCTAGCTACTTGGGAGGCTGAGGCACAAGAATCACTTGAACCCCGGAGGCGGAGGTTGCAGTGAGCTGAGATTGTGCCACTGCACTCCAGCCTGGGTGACAGATCGAGACTTTGTCTCAAAAAAAAAAAAAAAAAAAAAGGCCGGGAGCGGTGGCTCACACCTGTAATCCCAGCACTGTGGGAGGCTGAGGCAGGCAGATCAAGAGGTCAGGAGATCGAGACGATTCTGGCTAACATGGTGAAACCCTGTCTCTACTAAAAATACAAAAAAATTAGCCGGGTGTGGTGGCAGATGCCTGTAGTCCCAGCTACTTAGAAGGCTGAGGCAGGAGAATGGTGTGAACCTGGGAGGCAGAGCTTGCAGTGAGCCGAGATCGTGCCACTGCATTCCAGCCTGGGCAACAGAGCAAGACTCTGTCTCAAAAAAAAAAAAAAGAAGAAAAAAAGTTGAAATTTATCAACTGCCTTGTTAGTAGGTATTGATAAGACTGGTATCTTTTCTCATTTTATCTATTTATGTAATGAATTATATTAATTGAGTTTCTAATATTAAACCATCCTTGCCTTTCTGGAATAAGTCCACTTGAATATCATTTTAAATTATATTTAAGTGCTATTGGATTGCTGTTGAGATATAGGAAAAGCCAAAGTGTTATTCCTAGTCTCTCACTCAACAGTCAATACACCTGTGACCCCAGATGTGTGTATTTTCCCTCTACACAGCAAGCAAGCAATTCTCTGTCAGACACCTGCTGTGTGTCCTCTAATTCAGTTTAACTCTAACAGTATTTACCTGACATTAGTGTCGGATCCCACACATTGAGGGCTCAGTCCCACAAGACTGTCCCCCACTTCAGATGTCAGTTGCAAGTCCAGACCTTTGGAACTTCTGACCAACTGGCTATACATTGGGGTTCCCATGACCCCTCCTCAGGTTTTATTAATTTGCTAGAGAAGCTCCCAGAACTCAGGCAAACACTTACATTTACCCATTTACTATAAAGGATATCACACAGGCCGACAGAAGAGATGCATAGAGCGAGGTATGGAGAAAGGAGTGTGCCACCCTGCAGGAACCTCCACGTGTTTGGCTAGCTGGGAGCCCCCTGAATCCCGTTTTTTGGGGTTTTAATGGAAGCATGATTGATTAAATCACTGGCCACTGGTGATCAGCTTAACCTTCAGCCCCTCTCCCTTCCTGGGAGGTTGGGGGCGGGGCAGGGGCGGGGTAGAGGGTGGGGCGTGGAGCTGAAAATCCCAGTCCTCTAAATGTGCCTTGGTCTTTCCAGTGACCTGCCCACCTCCTGAAGCTACCTAGGGGTCCCCCAGCCAGCAGTCATCTCATTAGCATATCAAAGACACTCTTACCTCTCTGGAGATTCCTCAGGTTTTAAGAACAATGTATCAGGAAGTGGAGAGGAAGACTATTTGTGGAGCTCAGGGGAAAAGGCCAGATTAGAGAAAGAGATTTGAATCATTTTCATAAAGGTAGGATTTCATGCCAGGAAACTGGATGAGCTCACCTAGGGGTGGAATGTAGACAGAGAAGGCAGAAGACCCAGGACCCAGCACTATTTCAAGGTTCATCCTCTGGGGGCATGCCAGCAGCTGTGCCAACAGGAAAAGGCTACCTGGGGGTCAGGCATGTTCAACATGAAGGCTCCATCTTCCCTTTTCTTCGTCAGGCACGTGTACAGTAAGGAGCAGACAACATGGTGCTCTCCAGGTAGGAAGCTCATTTGCATAATAAAACATTACAGTGGGGTGGACACTAAACGTCACACCTGGTCCAGCCAATCTTTGGGCCCTATGTAAATCAGACACCACATCCTCAAGCTCGTGTATGAAACCCGGTGCATTGCACCACTAACCAGAAGAGCCACTCAGCGGCCTCTGTCTCTCTGCAGGAGAGAACTATTCTTCTTTCTCTTTCTTTTGCCTATTAAACCTCCACGCTCTTTCTTTGTTTTTGTTTTTGTTTTTTTTTTTTGAGACAGAGTCTCACTCTGTCACCCAGGCTGGAGTGCAATGGAGCAATTTCGGCTCACTGCAACCTCCACTTCCCGGGGTCAAGCAATTCTCCAGCCTCAGCCTCCCAAGTAGCTGGGATTACAGGTGCCCACCACCATGCCCGGCTAATTTTTTGTATTTTTAGTAGAGACAGGGTTTCACCATGTTGGTCAGGCTGGTCTCGAACTCCTGACCTTGGATGATCTACCCACCTCAGTCTGTCAAAGTGCAAAGTGCTGAGGTTATAGGTGTGAGCCACTGCGCTGGCTTGAACGTCTACACTTAAACTAAAAAAAAAAAAAAAAAAAGTTCATCCTCTGAGGGGGAACCAGCAAAAAAATATACGTATATAGAAAATTCCTTGGTAATGAAGAGGAAAGAGACACTAATACATGCTGCAGTGTAGCTGACCTTGAAAACACTACGGCAAGTGAAAGAAGCTAGACACAAAAGGCCACATATTATATGATTCCATTTATGTAAAATTTCCAGGCTGAGCGCGGTAGCTCATGCCTGTTATCCCAGCACTTTGGGAAGTGAAGGTGGGAGGATCACTTGCGCCCAGGAGTTCAAGACCAGCCTCAGCAACACCACCATCTCTACAAAAAAAAAAAAAAAAAAAGCTGGGCATGATGGCATGCATCTGTAGTCCTAGCTACTTGAGAGGCTGAGGAGGGAGGATTGCTTGAGCCTGGGAGGTCAAGGCTGCAGTGAGTTGTGATTCTGCCACTACACTCCAGCCTGGGCAACAGAGCGAGATCCTGTCTCAAAAAACATTTTTTGGCCGGGTGCTGTGGCTTGTGCCTGTAATCCCGGCACTTTGGGAGGCCGAGGCAGCAGATCACCTGAGGTCAGGAGTTTGAGACCAGCCTGACCAACATGGTGAAACCCCGTCTGTACTAAAAACACAAAAATTAGCCAGACATGTTGGCAGGTGCCTGTAATCCCAGCTACTTGGGAAGCTAAGGCAGGAGAATCGATTGAACCCCGGAGGCAGAGGTCACAGTAAGCTGAGATGGCGCCACTGCACTCCAGCCTGGATGACAGCACAAGACTCCATCTCAAAAACAAAAACCTTTTTTTTTTTTTTTTTTTTTTTTTTTTTTTGAGACGGAGTCTCGCTTTGTCGCCCAGGCTGGAGTGCAGTGGCACGATCTCGGTTCACTGCAAGCTCCGCTTTCCGGGTTCACGCCATTCTCCTGCCTCAGCCTCCCGAGTAGCTGGGACTACAGGCGCCCGCCGCTGCGCCCAGCTAATGTTTTGTATTTTTAGTAGAGACGGGGTTTCGCCGTGGTCTCGATCTCCTGACCTCGTGATCCGCTCTCCTCGGCCTCCCAAAGTGCTGGGATTACAGGCGTGAGCCACCGCGCCCAGCCCACAAAAACCATTTTTTAATATAAAATTTCCAGAATAGGCAAATCTATAGAGACAAAATAGACGAATGGTTGCCTAGGGCTCGGGGGAGTGTAGAGATGAGGAATGACTGATAACGAGTAAAGGATTTATTTTGTATGTGATGCAAGCACTCTAAACCTGTGAGGTGATGACTGCCCAGCTCCAAGTATGCTAAAACTATCGAATCGTGAACCCTAAGTGAATTTTGTGGTATGTTAATTATGTCTCAATAAAAACGTGGGGGACAAAAACAGAAGAAATGGCTAGAATGTAGAAAGATAATCTGGTGACTGTGGCATCCAAAGCTGCTTCCACCCTAGTGTGGAGTCCTGATAGGGAAGCCACACTGAGGAAGGGGTCCCAGGTGCGGGGGAACAACTGTTCCAAGAGACAGCTAATCACAGACAGCCTGCTGGCACAACATCCTGTTTCCAAATACCTTGCTCCTCATGTAGCCCCAGAAGTACAACTTCCTTCTGCACGTAGCTTCCTCCAGCATGACCCTATAAAACTTCCCTCCAGCCCTGCCTCTTTGCAGACAGCCCCTTCTCTGCTGTGCTGCCCACTGTAACCTTGCAATGTAGCTTTGAACTTTCTCAAATAAATCTGCCATTCTTTACCTATGACTGTCTCAGTAAATTCCTTTACTGCCTGTGACACCAGCCCCAGCCAGTTGCACCTGGTCAGGGTGCACTGGTCCCACCCATGAGAGGCCAGTTTTCACTTTTTTTGGCAAAATGGAGAAACATTAATTGGGGCCAAGAGTGCCTGTTGGAAACTCATTTCTTGACTAGCATTCTTATAAAAACAATTGTTTTTTAAAGACAGGGCCTCCCTCTGTCACCCAGGCTGGAGTGCAGTGGTGCAATCACAGATCCCTACAGCTTCAAACTCCTGGGCTCAAGTGATTCTCCTCCTGAGTAACTGGGACTACAGGTATGTGCCACCATGCCCAGGTAATTTTACAAAAATTTTTTTTTCATAAACCATAGTTTATACAATATCTTAGCTTACACTATTAACACTTTATTGAAAATATTTCTTTTTTTTTATTATTATCTTTTTTTTTTGAGATGGAGTCTTGCTCTGTCGCCCAGGCTGGAGTGCAGTGGTGCGATCTCGGCTCACTGCAAGCTCCACCTCCCGGGTTCACGCCATTCTCCTGCCTCAGCCTCCTGAGTAGCTGGGACTACAGGCGCCCGCCACCACGCCCGGCTAATTTTTTTTGTATTTTTAGTAGAGATGGGGTTTCACCGTGTTAGCCAGGATGGTCTTGATTTCCTGACTTTGTGATCCGCCCGCCTTGGCCTCCCAAAGTGCTGGGATTACAGGTGTGAGCCAGCGCGCCCGGCCTATTGAAAATATTTCTATTGAAAAGAACATACTATGCAAACACATAAAAGTGTTTGGTAAGAAAACAAAAGCACATGTTTACTACCAGTGTGAATTACTAGCTGACAATGATCAACTTCTCAAATAAGAACATTAACCTACTCGTGATTGAAGAAAGAATTATCCTGTCTATGGGTGACATAAGCAACGTGGCCAGGACAGAACCAGTGGATGAAACCATATATCATTCCAATTTGGCCAGTTAACTTATGTAAGTGTAATGAAACAGTTAACTTTATTCATTAATATACTCAAACATTATCTTTCCTTCCAAGGTTTTCAAAAATTTAATTATCCAAATAATTTAAGTTTGGTATTTCTATATTTTTCAATACATAAAGGGTCAGGAACCTCTTATACAGTAATGAGACGGAAAGAAAACAACAGCTTCCCATGAAGGAGGCCTAATATAGTCAAATATAAAAATAAGTAACGTAACCTCTTTTTTTTCGAGACGGAATCTCACTCTGTCATCTAGGTTGGAGTGCAGTGGTGCGATCTCCGCTCACTGCAACTTCTGCCTCCCGGGTTCAAGTGATTCTCCTGCCTCAGCCTCCCAAGTAGCTGAGATTACAGGCGTGTGCCACCACGCCCGGCTTATTTTTATTTTGTATTTTTAGTAGAGATGGGGTTTTACCATGTTGCTCATAGCTGATCTTAAACTCCTCAAATGATCCGCCTGCCTCGGCCTCCCAAAGTGCTGTGCTTACATGTGTGAGCCACCATGCCCGGCTGACGCCCAGCTGAAATGTAACCTCTTGATAACAGCCAAATCACTGTATTAGAAACATTTAAATTCCAGCTCTGGGGGTCAAGGGTGAGGCATTTAAAAGGTTCCTTTAAATTAAACCAAGTAGATGAATTTTAAAAGAAAAAGCAATTTATGAACCTATGGACATATCATTAAGAAAGAAAAAAATTATTAGTAAATTCCAAAAGTTAAAAGGAGTTGGAAAAAAATCTAACTAGAAAGAAAAAAAATGTTGGTTTCAATTAAGGGGGGTTTTTTGGTCCATTTCATATAAGAGCTTACTTAATCTTTTTCCAAATGCGCATTTATTATTTGCACAGATACATACAAATTATTCCCATTTTAAAAGCCAGAATAAAAATATACATTAACCACAGAAGTACTTACTCTAACTGGAAAGAAAATGAACATGGCTCTATTCAAAACAGCAATAAACACAAAAGGTCAACATATATAAATCATGACAAGTGTACATCTTATTTTTGACAAAAATAAGTTCCATTTTTACATTAATGCGTCATCAGCTTCTATATTAGATCCTCTGACCTTATTTACATTTACTATGAAATTGCTGTTAGCATGTCACTCAAAGCCACTCAACTCAGAGGGTATCAAGTCCTGAGCTTAAGTAGGAAACAAAACTCCCAACTAAAATTTGAACATAAATAATTGTAAAGATCAGAGAATATTAAAATGTTTAAAAGTATAATATCTGGTACATAAATAACTCAAAAACTAATAATAAAGGTGTACAGACTGTCAAAGAAAAGACAAGAAATACCCCTGGAATCAAACTGATTTTTCACTCATTCAAGATCATTTGAAGGTGTGAAGCTAACTTTCATTGTTCTTAAAATCCTAGGAAAGCCAAATTTTAAAAAATAGCATATGACAATGCTTAAGTTTAAAAAAAGTTTCTCAGCTTAGTCTCCAAACCAGGAAGAAAGTATTTAATGATTAAAAACAAGTATGAACTGGAAAGATATTAGACTAAAAGGAGGAATCATAATGAGCAGGTAAAAATATTAAAGGAAAGCTTTAAATGCCCCAGCTCAAAAGAGCATTTCTAATTGGCCATCCAAATTATTCTTTTAGATTATTTTAGCCAAATAAAAATAAATTTACAGATGGATAACTGAGGTCCACTAACATAAGGTAGAAAAAAAGTTTAAGCTAAAAATTAAATCTATATTTTGTTGCAGATAAATGTGAGATTTACCTACAGTCATTTTCTGCTGATGCTGAATTAAAAGCATGAGTTGACATCGTACTGACAGAAATGGTTTGACAGATATTTTCTTGGCTTTAAAATGGTTTTTTTTGTATATGCATAGAAATGCAATGAGGATAAGAATAGTCTTCTGTATTGTCCGTACAGTTCATAAGGCCTTTGTCATTGTTAGTCACCTTAGATGTGAATATCAGTAGGGCCATTAAATTAAAGCTGGCCTGAAAGTTTTCAAAGTGCTACTGTTTCCAACTGATGAGATCTTCAGTTTTCTGGATTTTCTGGGTGACGATTATTTTCAATTCCTTTTTCTGGTGATATATACAAGAAGTTACAGCAGATATATAAAGGGAAGGTCAGAAACCTGCTGTCCAAGTTCATCACCACTTGTTCCTGATCCTTTTTAAGTATAAGTATTTGATAGCCAGTTGTTCTACTACATACTAGTTTTCCACTACTATCAAAAGAAGCCAAGCGTAATCTAAATGCTATGCTCCTTCGAGGCCGTAAACTGACAGACCCGCTGCCTGGCTGATTCAGTGTATTGCGTTTGAAAATGATGTATCCATTGGTGTAAATTACAAGTAGGTCAAAGCCGAAGTTAAAACCCGTCCAACACCAGCAGTATTCACCATCTTTGGCAAGCTTTCTACCACACCTCATGCTATTTCCCTCTAGGTCTTCTTTATTGATTTCTTGAGGCCCTACCTCACGGTCTTGTTCTGCCCGCAGCATAGCAAACCACTGCTGTTTATACACAGAAGACAGCCATTCTGAAGGTACTATAGCATCTTGTTCAATAATTCTTGCAGAAGCTAGGTCACTGATAATATATTGTAACCTTAAATGTCTGAATACTGACACAAACGGTTTTCCTGGTTCAGTTTCAAGAAAGGCCATACCTTCAAAATCTTTTCTCTGTTTAGAACACCAGACATCTGCTTCTGTCAAAAGCTGTTTTAAAGATCCATTCCAAGAAGGCACAAGTTGAAGGAACATCCACTTTTTTAGAGTGGTGTATACATCCATCTCCACTTGCATCACAAATAAGTTAGAGGAACCAATGAGCTGTTTCATGACATTTATACCGAGTTCTTTAAAAAGTTTAACATTCTGGTGAGTCATCAAATTGTTTAGAAGCCATTCAAGGCACTTTTTCTTTACAGAATCTAATCCATAGATCTCTACTGATGTGTAATAACCGCATACAGTTTTCACACTAATTGTTTCCTTCATTGTCTCACCACACTGCTGTATTAAACCATCCAGCTGCAGCATACAAGCTGCTGCCAAAATGGCAACAACTCGACTGGGTTTTATCAAGACATCATCTCGATACAGTGAACCAAACGCAACCTGCAGTGCCTCTACATCAATGTTCTGGTCAGGAATCTCCAGTTCAATAATATTCATGCTGGATTCTTTCCAAGAACCACTGAACATACTAGAAAAGTAGCCAGATTGACATAAATATATTTTGTGTAATCGCCATTCTTCTCCTAGAGCACAAATCTTAATGTCACTGTTTTCACCATTCAAAAATAATGTTTGATAAATATATTTGGATGTACTCCTTAATTTTTTCCTTGCAGGGGTGTTGAGGAGCGGCTGCTGCTTGTCCCCCTCCTCCTCATCCTCGTCCCTGTGCGAGTCCGGGTGACAGTAGCAGCAGGGCCCGCTGCTCCGCTTGCGCTTGTGACTGCCCGGGCAGTAACAGAAGCCGCAGCCCGCCGCATCGTCTCCAGTGTCCGGCCTCCGGGCCGAGCCCCTGGCCCTGGCACCCTGTTCCTGCTGGGCAAGGGCTCGCCTCGGCTGGCCCAGCACCTGGCTGCTCGACGATCCCATGGGTCACGGCTCCCCAGGACTTCAGGGAGCCCAGAGGAGGGGGTCTCTGGCCATGGCCCGGCCGCCGCCGCCAGCCTTCCCCGAGCGCAGGTGCCTACACCGCCACCTTCGCACGCGCAGCCCCAACCGTTGCGGCGGACACTGCCGCCTCCAACCTCCGCACCCCTCCCCCACAATTTTTTTTTTTTTTTTTTTTTTTTTTTTTTTTGAGACGGAGTCTCGCTCTGTCGCCCAGGCTGGAGTGCAGTGGCGCGATCTCGGCTCACTGCAAGCTCCGCCTCGCGGGTTCAAGTGATTCTCCTGCCTCAGCCTCCCGAGTAGCTGGGATTACAGGCGCTCGCCACCACACCTGGGTAATTTTTGTATTTTTAGTAGAGGCGGGGTTTCCCCATGTTGGCCAGGCTGGTCTCAAACTCCTGACTTCAGGTGATCCTCTTACCTTGGCCTCCCAAAGTGCTGGGACTACAGGCGTGAGCCACTGCCTCCGGCCTAAAACAATTTCTTTTAGAGACAAGGTTTCACTGTGTTTCTCCGGGTGGTCTTGAACTCCTTGGACAGCATTCTTCATTGCTGGAAGCAATTCTCATCTGGCAGCCAAAACCAAGGTCCGTTTTAGAAGGACCACTTCCCTAGGAGCAAAGGTTTATTTGCAAGACCTGACAAAGGAAAATGTGTGTACCAGACGCTTGAGCCTAACCAGTCCAATGTAAATTTGCCACCAGGCACAAAAATAAAATAACATAATAAAATAAAATAGGCCAGGCTCGGTGGCTCATGCCTATAATCCCAGCACTTTGGGAGGCCGAGGTGGGTGGATCACATGAGGTCAGGAGTTTGAGACCGGCCTGGCCAACATGGTGAAACCCCATCTCTACTAATAATATAAAATTTAGCCAGGTGTGGTGGTGCACGCCTGTAATCCCAGCTTTTTGGGAGGCTGAAATGGAGAATTGCTTGAACCCAGGAGGCAGAAGTTGCGGTGAGCCAAAATCTCACCATTACATTCCAGCCTGGGCGACAAGAGCGAAACTCCATCTCCAAAAAAAAAAATAAGATAAAATAAAATAAAATAAAATAAAATAAAATAAAATAGAATAAAGAGTTGAAGTCAAGCCAGGTATGGTGGCTGCTCACACCTGTAATCCCAGCACTTTGGGAGGCCGAGGTGGGCAGATCACGAGGTCAGGAGTTCAAGACCAGCCTGGCTAATATGGTGAAAGTGACCATGGCTGGGTGAAATGATCACTGCAGCCAGTCTGGGAAGGCAGAAGCAAGCAGAGGGCCTGGGCAGGATAGGCAGGGATTCTCTGCGGGGAGGATCTGTGGAGACAGGGGCAGCAGGATTAGAATGTCGGAATTGAGGAGGCTTTTGTCCTTGAGGGATGGAGTGGAGAAGCGGGGCATGGTCCTGGAAATTTGCCCTGCAGCCTCACCAGGCCATCTGGAAGCTACTTGTTGGGAACCCGTGTGTGTAAAGGGCTGACCCAGGCCCAGACCCGGAGGAACTGGAGAAGGGCACACACTGAGACCACCCGAGGGGTGTGCTGGAACTGCTTGGCCAGTCCTTGGGGATGGGATGGCTGGGGCATGTGGGTGTCTTCCTGTAAGAAAACAGGACTTGATGAGGAAGGTGGGAGGCTGTTCCAGGCAGATGGAGGTCTGTGCCCCCAGAGCAATGTAGGAGTCCATTGTGGGGCTCCATCTTTGGTACGGTGGGGGCAGAGATTGGTGAGGGGCATCAGGGCCAGATATGTAGGTGTGGGGAGCCCTAGACGGGCCAGTGCTGCAGGGGGAGGCAAGGTCATGCCAGCGAGGTGGATGGGACGCTGGACACAAGTGAAGAGTGACCAGCCCTGTGGCTTCCTCAAACCTATGTGAGTGCCTGCCCCATTCCCAGATGAAGAAAACAGAGGTTTCAATAGGGAAAGTGACTTATTCTAAATCCCAGAGTTGGGAAGTCAGGAAGCTCAGCCTCCTGATTCCAAAGGCAAATCTGGAGTTTCTGTTGGAGTTAAGGGGCCAGGTGAATGGTCTATGTTGACCAAAAAAAAAAAAAAAAAAAAAAAAAGCTCTGTAAAATGTTTAAAGAAGTTTATTCTCTGGCGTGAACCCGGGAGGCAGAGCTTGCGCCACTGCACTCCAGCCTGGGTGACAGAGCGAGACTCCATCTCAAAAAAAAAAAAAAAAAGAAGTTTATTCTCAGCTGATATGAGTGACCATGGCCTGGGGTACAGTCTCAAGAGGTCCTGAGAAAGTGTGCCTCAGATGGTTGGGTTATAGTTTGGTTTTATACATTTTAGGGAGACAGAGGTTACAAGCAAATACATCAATCAATACATGTAAAGTACACATTGCTTCAGCCTATAAGGGCAGGACAACTCCAGGGGAGTTACAGGTCATAGGTGATTCAAAGGTTTTCTGATTGGCAATTGGTTGAAAAAGTTAAGCTTTGTCTAAAGAGTTGAAGTGGCTGGGTACAATGACTGACATCTGTAATCCCAGCACTTTGAGAGGCCGAGGAGGTTGGCTTGATCCCAGGAGTTTTCAACAAGCCTGGGCAGCATAGTGAGACCCGGTGTCTACAAAAAAATTTTAAAAATTAATTGGGCATCGTGATGTGCACCTGTAGTCCCAGCTACTTGGGAGGCTAAGGTGGGAGGATTACTTAAGCCCAGGAGGTCGAGCCTACGGTGAGCCATGACTGTGACACTGCATTCCAACTCGGGGGACAGAATGAGACCCTGTCTCAAAAATAAAATAAAACAGGCCAGTTGCAGTAGCTCACACCTGTAATCCCAGCACTTTGGGAGGCCAAGGCAGATGGATCACTTGAGGTCAGGAGTTCAATACCAGCCTGGCCAATATGGTGAAACCCCATCTCTACTAGAAATAGAAAAATTAACTGGGAGTGGTGGCATGCATCTGTAATCCCAGCTACTCTGGAGCCTGAGGCAGGATAATTGCCTGAACCTGGGAGGTGGATGTTGCAGTGAGCCGAGGTCACACCATTGCACTCCAGCCTGGGCGACAAGAGTGAAACTCCATCTCCAAAAAAAATAGTAAGATAAAATAAAATAAAGAGTTGAAGTCAAGCCAGGCATGGTGGCTCACGCCTGTAATCCCAGCAGTTTGGAGGCCAAGGAGGGCAGATCACAAGGTCAGGAGTTCGAGACCAGCCTGGCCAATATGGTGAAACCCTGTCTCTACTAATAGTACAAAAATTAACTGGGTGTGGTAGCACACATCTGTAGTCTCAGCTACTCTGGAGGCTGAAGCAGGAGAATCGCTTGAACCCAGGGAGGCGGAGGTTGCATTGCACTCCAGCCTGGGTGACAGAGCGAGAGTCCATCTCAAAAAAAAAAAAAAAAAAGCGTTGAAGTCAGTGGGAAGAAATGCTTGGGTTAAGAAAGGGGTTATGGAAGCTGAGGTTCTTGTTACGTAGATGAAGCCTCTGGGTAGCAGCCCTCAGAATAGATAGTGAATGTCTCTTTTCAGACCTTCAAAAGTCTCAGACTCTCATTGAATCTCTCCTAAATCTGAGAAAGTCCTGGCTACATTAATGGAAATTCTCTACAGATGCAAATTTCCCCCATGGGAGACAGCTTTGCAGGGCCATTTCAAAATATTGTCAAATAAATATATTTTGGGGTAAAATATTTTGATGCCCTTCAGGGTCTGCTATCTGTTATGTGATGTACCAGAGTCAGGTAGAAATTTGGCATCTTATTGCTATAAAAATTCTGTTTTGAGCCAGGCACGGTGTCTCACACCTGTAATCCCAGCACTTTGGGAGGCTGAGGTGGGTGGATCACCTGAGGTCAAGAGGTCAGGAGTTTGAGAGCAGCCTGGCCAACATAGTGAAACCCCATCTCTACTAAAAATACAAAAGATTAGCTGGATGTGGTGGTGGGCACCTGTATTCCCAGCTACTCAGGAGGCTGAGGCAGAAGAATTACTTGAACCCGGGGGCCAGAGGTTGCAGTGAGCCAAGATCATGCCATTGCACTCCAGCCTGGGCAACAAGAGTGAAACTCTGTCTAAAAAAAAAAGTCTGTTTTGTCAGTCTTATGATCTCTATTTTATTTATTTATTTTTAATTTATTTTATTTTATTTTTGAGACAGAGTTTCACTCTCGTTGCTCAGGCTGGAGTGTAATGATGCTATCTCGGCTCACTGCAACCTCTACCTCCCAGGGTCAGGCAATTCTTGTGCCTCAACTTCCCAAGTAGCTGAGATTACAGGCATGTGCCACCATGCCTGGCTAATTTTTTGAATTTTTTGTAGAGATGGGGTTTCGTCATGTTGGCCAGGTTGGTCTCGAACTCCTGACCTCAAGTGATCCACCTGCCTTGGCCTCCCAAACTGCTGGGATTACAGGAATGAGCCACCATGCCTGGCTAGAATAAATATTTTATGCTTTGGGCCAACAGGCAAAATCGAGGGTATGAAGTGGGTAAATACATAACAAGAAATAAAACAAACTTCCATAATTTGGGGGGATTGTTATTGACAGAATGTAAAAGTTAATTTATGGATGCTGAAAGTTGAGTTTCATACAATTTTTATGTGTCATGAAATATTATTATTTTGATTATTTATTTATTTATTTATTTATTTTTGATACAGAGTCTTGCTCTGTCATCCAGACTGTGATCTCAGCTCACTGCAACCTCTGCCTTCTGGGTTCAAGCGATCCTCCTGCCTCAGCCTCCCAAGTAGCTGGGATTACAGGCACGTGCCACCACACCCGGCTAATTTTTTTGTATTTTTTAGTAGAGATGGGGTTTCACCATGTTCAAGGCCAGGCTGATCTTGAGCTCCTGACCTCAAGTGATCTGCCTGCCTCAGCCTCCCAAAGTGCTGGGATTATAGGTGTGAGCCACTGCACTCAGCCTGATTTTTTTTTCAATGATTTAAAAATGTAAAAACCATTCTTTGTTCACGGATCATATAAAATCAAGCAGTAAGCAAAATTTGGGCTATGGGCCATAGTTTGCCAACTCCTGGTCTAGATCTGCCCTGTTCATCATAGTAGCCACTGGCTACATGCAGCTATTGAGTACTTGAAATGTGGCCAGGGACAGTCACGATGGCTCACACCTGTAATCTCAGCACTTTTGGAGGTTAACGTGGGAGGATGGCTTGAACCCAGGAGTTTCAAGTTACAGCAAACTATGATTGCAACACTGCATCCCAAACCTGGGTGACAGGGAAAGAAAGAAAAAGAGAGAGAGAGAGGGAGGGAGAGAGAGAGAGAGAAGGAGGAGGAGGAGGAGGAGAAAGAGAGAAAAGAAAGAAAGAGAAAGAAAGAAGAAAAAGAAGAAAGAAAATAAGAAATAAGAAAGGAAGAAAGAGGGAGGGAGAAAGGGGGGAAGGAAGGGAAGGGAGGAAGGAAAAGAAAAAGAAATGTGGCTGTACTGAATTAAAACATGCTTAGGTGTAAAATACACACTAGATTTTGAAGACAAAAAGAAAATATCCCAATAACTTTTTGTTTATTATATTTTGGATATCTCAGAATAAGTAAAATATATTATTGAAATTAACTTCACCCCCCCCCCTTTTTTTTTTTTTTTTTTACTTTTTTTTACTTTGTCTTAGTCCACTTTCTGTTGTTCGAATATCTGAGACTGGATAATTTTTAAAGAAAAGAGGTTTATTTAGCTCACGGTTCTGCAGGCTGGGAAGTTCCAGATTGGACGGCTGCATCTGGCAGCTTCTGGTGAGGGCTGTGTGCTGCACCAAAACGTGGCAGGGAAATGGAAGGCGGACCAGGTGCGTGGGGTAAAGGGGGAAAACACGAGGGGCGACCTTGCTTGATGACAACCCAACTCTGAAGGTAACTGATCCAGACCTAAGAGAGTGAGAACTCACTTCTGTGGGACTTGCATTAATATCCTGTCGTGAAGGCCCATCCCTCATGATCCAAACACCCCTGAAAGGTCCCCCCACGTCTCAATGCCGTTATATTGGCAATTAAATTTCAACATGAGTTTTGGTAGGGGCAAACCACATCCAAACCATAGCATCTTCTCACTGTTGAGTCACTTTTTAATGTGGCTATTAGAAAAATTTAAATGACACATGTGTTTGCACTTGTGGCCGTTTTGCATCCGTATCTGGTATACAGTGCTGCTCTAGTAGTGAAGGTGGAGCGCCCCGAGTGAGATGACCCCGATTTGCCTCGGGGGAAGTGGAAGGGCGTGGCCTGGTGTTCAGCAGTGGAGTGTGGGATCGCGGAGGGACAGGTGGATCTCATTAAGGTGAAGTGGAGGGGCAGGGTTCACGGAGGCACACACTGAGGAAGCTTCTGCAGCAGTGAGTTGAGGGAGTGGTTAGGCTTTGCGGGTAGGGGACTGAGCTGTTTGAGGGTATCTGTAAGAGGCTGTGCAGCAAGGCAGGTGGCAAGAAGCAAGATGTTGGCTGGGCATGGTGGCACATGCCTGTAATCCCAGCACTTCAGGAGGCCAAGGCAGGAGGATTGCTTGAGGCTGGGAGTTTGAGACCAGCCTGATCAACATAGTGAGACCACGTCTCTATAAAAAATAAATAAATAAATAAAATTTAAAAAGCAAGATGTTGCCAAGCAGTTGGCCGAGTGGTGAGTATGAAAGAGAGAGACCCTGCCCTGAGGGCTTTCTGTCTCTCACCCACCTGAATCAGCACACAGCATGTATTTGTCTTCCACTCCAAGCCTACATCCTGGCCCCTGTTGGAGAAGGGCTCTGACCAGTTCACTGGCAGAATATGAAAATTGTATGTTAAGACATGCACGGCATGAAGCCCTAAGAAGCCAAGAATCCTTTCTTTTCACAGCAGGAGAAGGCCTCTGGCTGTTTCCCTGTGTTGACTGGAGGCTGAGTCTCTGTCCTCGACACCCCACCCACTGCTGCCTCCTCTGCCCTGCCTGGGGAGCCCTGCCTTGTCTGGCCCTGTGCTGGGAACGGCCAGAGCTGGGGCTTCTTGCGCTTCCTGTTCACACCCGCGGAGCCAGCTTTGCCTTCCCCTCTGCTGTGCAGGGAGAAGGGAGGTGGGAGGTGCGGAGGGGATGGTCCTGTCTGTGGCTTCCTATTTCTTGGCTGGCAGGAGAAAGGCAGGCTTTCTGTGTCTATGTCTCTGTGGTCTTTCAGACTCAGCACTTGGGTAGGAAGATGAAAACCTCGGAGTGCCCCTTGTCTCTTTCCCTTGGGTCTGATCAGAGCAAAGGCTGGTGTGGTGGAGGAGGTGAAAGGACCTGGCATGGGGAGGCTGGAAGCCCAGCGCTGCCCTGCTCACTTTCCCCTCTGCCAGCCTTTGTTACCAAAAGGTTTGGACTTGAGCTTGGAAATGGATCATCTCTTGATCCTTCTCTAGCCTTTAGGGACAAATATACTAGAAGAAAATGGTCAAGACAATTGGTGCCACCAGCAGGAGGCATAGCCAGGAAGCAGGGGGTGGAAGGGTTTCCCCTTGAGAGAAGCAAGCCTCTGAGTCCAAGGCCCTCCACCAAGCGGCTCTGGTCCAGTGTTCCAGCCTTATTGCCCATCCTGCTCCATGTGTGGAGTTGGGGGTTGTCACCACACACAAACACAACGTTCTGCCAACTCACCCTCCTCGATGTCTGTGTTCATCCCCTCCTTCCCATCTCCTCCACTGGACCACTGCCATAGCAGTATTCACTGACTTCCAGTTTCCTGCGGGATAAATCTGAACCCTTTGTCGTGGCACCCAAAGCCCTTGCCCAGCCGCGCTGTCCCAGCTCCTCTTCATCGTGTGGAGCAACTTGCAGTTCTCCAAGCAGCCTCTGCTTTCTCAAGCTTGGAACCTGAGCTGTGTCGTCTTCTCTGCCTGCACCCCTTCTTTTCCATCTCTGCTGGAGAACCCCTGCTTAGCCTCAGTAAAGATGTTTAAGGGACAGTTATGCATGAGGGTTTAGAGCTCACAGACCCAGTCTGTCCTGGAGGTCAAGGGCATGTTGCTGGCAATTGCAGCCTCAGCAATTCAATTGAGTAAATACATGAGTGAATAGATGAATTGTTGTGGAATCAGAAACTGAGGCTCGGCCGGGCACGGTGGCTCACACCTGTAATCCCAGCACTTGGGGAGGCCGAGGCGGGCGAATCATGAGGTCAGGAGATCGAGACCATCCTGGCTAACACGGTGAATCCCCATCTCTACCAAAAAAAATACAAAAAGTTAGCCGGGCATGGTGGCGGGTGCCTGTAGTTCCAGCTACTCCGGAGGCTGAGGCAGGGGAATGGTGTGAACCCAGCAGGCGGAGCTTGCAGTGAGCCGAGATTGCACCACTGCACTCCAGCCTGGGCGACAGAGCGAGAGTCTGTCTCAAAAAAAAAAAAAAAAAAAGAAACTGAGGCTCAATCTGGGCACGGTGGCTCACGCCTATAATTCCAGCACTTTGGGAGGCTGGGGTGGGTGGATCACGTGAGGTCAGGAGTTTGAGACCAGCCTGGCCAACATGGCGAAACCCCGTCTCTACTAAAAATACAAGAATTAGCTGGGCATGGTGGTGGGCGCATGTAATCCCAGCTACTAGGGAGGCTGAGGCAGGAGAATCGCTTGAACTTGGGAGATGGAGGTTGCAGTGAGCCGAGATCACACCATTGCAATCCAGCCTGGGCCAGAGAGTAAGACCCTGTCTAAAAAAAAAAAAAAAAAAAAAAGAAAGAAAAAAGAAACTGAGGCTCAAAGAAAGAGCCCGCAGGTCCACACTGACCTAGTGGCAATGCAGACATAAACATAAACAAAGCCTGTTTTAGGAGCCACTGCTGCCTCTCAGAGGGAGATAGAAATTTCCCGGTTTAATAGGCTTTCTCCCCACCTAATCTGCAGTAGTGAGTCCTAAAATCTGTCCCTGTCCCAATGACTGGTGCCTAGAATGCTTCATAAAAGTGAGAGTCCAGCCCCAGAGGTCAGGAAGTCTGAAGTTTCAAAGACTACACAGGGGATAGTGTTGCAGACGAGGCCGGGCCCCTGTGTGAGCTGTGCCCACTGTGTGCAGCTTTGTGAGCTCTCCAGGAAACTGGGAGGATTAGGGTTTTGTATGTGAATCACATACTTCATTAAGGACTGATTCCAGAATAGGGCTCTAGCCATTTCTGATTGGTTTCTGATGGACAGAGGCTGCCTCTGAGACTCAGCAGGGCGTGGGGTGGCTGTTGCAAGAATGTGTGATTTTAGGGAGGCCGCCAGCAGATTCTCTCTCCAGATCTCTTACTTGTCTGTTTCAAGGATTTGACTTGAGATGTATTTTGAGATATATTGTTGCGGGGTGGCTGGGGGCCTGGGGGTGTCAGCAGGCAAAGGAATGTTCCCTTGGATGCTTCCACTGTTGCTGTTAGCAGTCACAGCAGCTCTCACAGCGGGCGCTGTTCTAAACCCCTAGCAGCCATCCTCCCATAGCCCTGCAGGACGGTGGAGAGACAGGTGCCGTTCTCTTTTTTTTTAAGATGAAGTAGGTCGGGAGCGGTGGCTCATGCCTGTAATCCCAGCCCTTTGGGAAGTTAAGGCAGGCAGATGGCTTGAGCCCAGGAGTTTGAGACTAGCCTGGGCAACACAGGGAGACCCTGTCCCTAGCTAAATAAATAAATAAGCTGGGTGTGGTGGTGCATGCCTGTAGTCCCAGCTAAGTGAGAGGCTGAGACGGGAGGATCACTTGAGCCCAGGAGGTCGAGGCGAGCCGTGATCACATCACTGCACTCAGAGCAAGACCCTGTCTCAGAAAAAATGTAAAAAAAGATGAAGAAGCTGAACTTCATGGAGGTCTGCTTAGGGATCCACATCTCAGATGCTCTTGGTCAATGTCAATAGGTTTAGTGGGACCCTGGAGGAAGACATTAGAACATGGTGGGGGCTGGGTTTAGCTGGACAGTGCCTGCCTCATCCGCTGGGGGTCACTGTGACTCAGCTCCCACTGATTCTGGACACAGGACACTGTGGCCCAGTGTGACCTTAGCTGACAATTTTTCAAAAGTAACTGGATATATAACCTTGTGTAGAAATGCCATCATCTGGCAGGGCGCGGTGGCTCACACCTGTAATCCTAGCACTTTGGGAGGCTGAGGCGGGTGGATCACGAGGTCAGGAGTTCGAGATCTGCCTGGCCAACATGATGAAACCCTTTCTCTACTAGAAATACAAAAATTAGCATGGTGGTGCATGCTTGTAATCCCAGCTACTTGGGAGGCTAAGGCACAAGAATCGCTTGAACCCAGGAGGTGAAGGTTGTAGTGAGCCAAGATCATGTCACTGCACTCCAGCCTGGGCGACACAGTGAGACTCCATCTAAAAAATATACATATATGTGTATATATATGTGTGTGTATATATATGTATATATGTGTACATATATACACATATATATGTATATATATATACACACATATATATGTGTGTGTGTGTGTGTGTATATATATATATATATGAAAGAAATGTCATAATCCATAAATGTTGGCAAACAATTTTTTCAAATGAGCCAAACACTGTGTAGGACTGGGTGAGGTGGTGTGCAACTTTAGTCTCAGCTGCTAGGGAGGTTGAAGCGGGAGGATCACTTGAGGCCAGTAGTTTGAGGCTACACTGAGCTGCAATCACGCAGGTGAATAGCGACTGCACTCCAGCCTGGGCGACACAGCGAGGCCTCATCTCAAAAACAAAAACAGAACAAAGTACTGTACAGGGCAAGCAAGTAGGTTCAAGAGTCAGCTTTAGTCCACACGGTGCTGGTTTGAAACAGTATTAGTCTGTTTTCACATTGCTATAAGGAAATACCTGAGACTTGGTAATTTATAAAGGAAAGAGGTTTAATGGACTCAGTTCCGCATGGTGGGGAGGCCTCAGGAAACTTACAATCATGGCGGAAGGCACCTCTTCACAGGGCAGCAGGAGAGAGGATGAGTGCCAGCAGGGGAAATGCCAGACGCTTATAAAACCATCAGATCTCGTGAGCACTCACTATCACTAGAACCGCATGGGGGAAACCGCCCCCACGATTCGATCACCTCCCACCAGGTCCCTCCGATGACACATGGGGATTATGGGGATTACAGTTCAAGATGAGATTTGGGGCTGGGCGCAGTGGCTTACGCCTGTAATCCCAGCACTTTGGGAGGCCGAACTCCAGAGGTCAGGAGCTTGAGAGCAGCCTGGCCAACACAGTGAAACCCTGTCTCTACTAAAAGTACAAAATTAGCCAGGTGTGGTGGCGCACACCTGCAATCCCAGCTACTCGGGAGACTGAGGCATGAGAATCGCTTGAACCCAGGGGGCAGAGGTTGCAGTGAGCTGAGATCACGCCACTGCACTCCAGCCTGGGCAACAGAGCGAGACTCTGTCTCAAAAAAAAAAAAAAGATCTTGCATTCATTCTGCAGGCACTGGCGTGCCCACCGTAGGAGTCAGGGTGGAGGAGACAGACCCGATGCAGGGTCTCAGGGCGCTCACAGTCAATGTCAACAGTGTGGCCCATGTTCTGAGGGGCACCCTTCCTCGGGGTATGACACAACACTTCCCATAGGAGGAGGGGGAAGTCTGTTGAATGTTGTGTTTGGTTTCTGGGGCTGCTGTGATCAAGTGCCGCAACCCGGTGGCTTACAGCAACCCAGCTGTATTCTCTCACAGTTCTTGAGGCTGGAAGTCTAAAGTCAAGCTGTCAGCAGGGCCTGTGCTCCCTCTGAAGGCTTCAAGGGAGGATCTTTGCCCCGCTCCTAGTTTCCGGTGTTGCCGGCAATCCTCAGTGCTTCTTGGCCTATAGATGCATCACTGCAATCTCTGCCTCCGTGGTCATGTGGCATTTTCCCTGTGTGTCTGTCTTTCCCCCTCTAAAGTTCCCCAGTCATACAGGATTAAAGGCCCACCCTACTCCCATGTGGGCCTTTAATCCTCATACTCCAGTTTGACCTCATCTTAACTTGATTCCACCTGAAAAGACTATTTCCAAGTAAGGCCACATTCAGAGGCACCAGGAGTTAGGATTTGAACGTAACTTTTTTTTTTTTTTTTTTTTGAGACAGTCTCACTCTGTTGCCCAGGCTGGAGTGCAGTGGCACGATCTTGGCTCACTGCAAGCTCCACCTCCCAGGTTCACGCCATTCTCCTGCCTCAGCCTCCTGAGTAGCTGGGACTACAGGTGCCCACCACCACGCCTGGCTAATTTTTTGTATTTTTAGTAGAGACGGGGTTTCACTGTTAGCCAGGATGGTCTCGATCTCCTGACCTCGTGATCCGCCCACCTCGGCCTCCCAAAATGCTGGGATTACAGGAGTAAGCCACCATGCCCGGCTGTGAACATGTCTTTTGCGGGGGCACACAATTCAACTCCCAATGTGTACAGTAGTTAGGTGACATTTGGGAAGACTGTTCCAGGTAGAGAGAACAGCAGGTGAAAAGGCCCAAAGGCAGGAGGGCACTGGTGGGTTCTAGGAAGTAAAAGAAATTCAGCACAGCTGGAGTGGAGAGTGGCAAGGAGGTGCAGCTGAGGCGACTCATGCTGGACCTTATAGGCCAGGTGGGAGGGTGAGAGTAGGCCAGGCTACAGTTTGAGAGAAAAAAAAAATCCCAAATCTCAGTGCCAGGCCCAGTACAGGTTCATTTTCAGCTTGTGTCAAATCTGATGTGGGCCAAACAGCTCTTCTCCATAAGGTAGCTCAGCCGTGTAGAACACATGGTCGCGGGGTGAAGGGAAGTCTGGACAAGGCCCCCAGTCTCCATGGCCCCAGCCTGAAAGGAACTCTTCCACTCACAGACCACATAGCAAGGGAGGCTGGCAAGGTGGGGACACAGATTTCTGGGAGCCCCAACTGTCTGTCCCACTCGTATTCACCCGAAGTCAAGGCTAAGACTTCATCCTGACAGCACTGGGAAGTCAGCCAGGGTTTTCACACAGAGGTAGTCACAAGATGGGACTTGCATTTTCAGTTTTTCCTTTTTTCACTGTAGCTCTCAGATCTTATGACTTGTGTTTTAGAAAGATTCATCTGGCTAGAGGACTCCCCTGAAGCAGGGGAGCTGGTGTTTGGTGGAGCGGGGAAAGTGGCTGCAGCGGGAGTTGGCCACAGCAGAGGCACAATATATTTGTAGTTAACTCATGCAACTTCCACCTTGCAGGCTCAGCCAAAAAACCGAAAAAAAGAATGTGAGAAAAATCAATTCATGTAATTAAAAAACAATCCAAAAGCATTTGTGTATGTCCTTTCCTAGATTGGAGATTGTCCTCATTTTATGCATATATTCTGAACAGCCCAAACCCAGGGAGTGTGTACTCTATGGGCCTTTTAAGGGATTTTCAGGGGTAACTGAGCTCCTGGCTGACTTGAGAACCTCACTGTCATGGAATTGCCCTCTACTCAGGCTCTGTAACTGAACCTAATAACAAAAGTAGGGAGGCTTGTGTCAAAAGGACTTCCTGCTGTTTCCCAAACAGTGTGGTGCCTTGCCTCTGGCAGAAACACCCTTGGATACAATATGAAGGCTTTATTTATTTATTTATGTAATTTCATTTTTTCGAAACAGAGTCTGGCTCTGTCCCCCAGGCTGGAGTGCAGTGGCACGATCTCGGCTCACTGCAAGCTCTGCCTCCCGGGTTCACACCATTCTCCTGCCTCAGCCTCCCGAGTAGCTGGGACTACAGGCGCCCCCCCCACCACGCCTGGCTAATTTTTGTATTTTTAGTAAAGACAGGGTTTCATCGTGTTAGCCAGGATGGTCTCGATCCGCCTGCCTCGGCCTCCCAAAGTGCTGGGATTACAGGCGTGAGCCACTGCACCCGGCCCGGCATTTTTTATTTTTTGCTGAGACTGACCCCTACCTGCCTGCAGTTCTTTCTAGTTTATGAAGTGTTTTCTAAGCCATTACCTTATTTGAGCTTCAGGATTATTTATTTATTTATTTATTTATTTATTTTGAGACAGAGTCTCGCTGTGTCACTTAGCCTGGAGTGTAGTGGTGCGATCTTGGCTCGATGCAACCTCCATTCTCCCAGGTTCGAGTGATTCTTGTGCCTCAGCCTCCCGAGCAGGGGGGACTACAGGCCTGGGCCACCATGCCCAGACTTTTTTTTGTATTTTTAGTAGAGATGGGGGTTCCACTATGTTGCCCAGGCTGGTCTCAAACTCCTGGCCTCATGGGATTCTCCTGCCTTGGCTTACCAAAGTGGTGGGATTACGGGCGTCAGCCACCACGCCCAGCTGAGCCTCAGAATAAATTAGATCTTTGATAGGAGATCTAATTTACATCAAGGAACTCAGAAGCTCAGACACACCTTGTCCCACAGTAGCCAGGAGCCCTGGAAACAATCCCCAATGTGGAGTTGGACGTGTGGGTTTCATGGCCACAGTTTTAGCTGTGGTTTCAGTATTCTTGTGTATAAAATATGGGTAACTTCACAAAGCTATTTTGAAGCTCCGGTAAAGCAAGGTTGGTGAAAGCATTTTGCAAACTGCTAAGCGCTGTCCAAATGTTGTATCCTCAGACTTTACACGTCACTGAAAGTGTTTCTGAGTCGTGCTAAAGAAATCCACGTGGAAGATTAAGGGAATTTATGCCTGCAGTAATGTCTTTGGGCTGCACCTACACTATTTTGACTTTGAACTTAATTTCCTGAATTACCTTCACTGCTTGGGGAGCTGTGCCCATCATCTCCTGCAGGCCACAGCCCTGGCCCTCATTTCTGTGGGTTGGCAAGGGCTGGGGTGGAGGTGGGGTGAGCAGTTTGTTAGAGACCTCCCTGAAAGCCTTGCTGCCAGATCTCAGTGACATGAGTAAGGTCGTGTGGAAATATGTGACTTCCTGTTATGGAATTAGCCTGGGACAGTGAAGAGTGGCCTTGGGGTGAACCAGAGGGCACTTGCTCACCTGGGTATGGGTATCCCAGCTGCACTTGATTGTTACTTTGGGGGAATGCAGTACAGTGTGAGCTAAATCTTCGGACTTTCCTAGAGAAGCCTGAAGTCCATGTATCTTCATTTTTCATTCTCAGGGCAACTCCAGTGCCTGGGTGGAGTTAGTGCCTGAGTTGGTTGTGTAGCTTTGGGCCGCTGCTCTTGACTTCAGTTTTCTCATTTAAAATTGGTGATCCACCTGAGGTCAGGAGTTCAAGACCAGCCTGGTCAACATGGTAAAACCCCATCTCTACTAAAAATACAAAAATTAGCCCGGCATGGTGGAACACACCTGCAATCCCAGCTACTCAGGAGGCTGAGGCAGGAGAATCGCTAGAACCCGGGAGGTGGAGGTTGCTGTGAGCTGAGATGGCTCCACTGTACTCCAGCCTGGGCGACAGAGCGAGACCCCCGTCTCAAAGAAAAAAAAAAATTGGTGATCTAGCTGGGCAACATAGGGAGACCCTGTGTTTACAAAAAATTCGCTTGGTGTGGTGGCCACGCTTCTGGTTCCAGCTACTTGGGAGGCTGAGGCAGGAGGCTCATTTGAGCCCGGGAGGTTGAAGCTGCAGTAAGCTGTGATCATGCCACTGGACTCCAGCCTGGGTTACAGAACAAAACCTTGTGTCAAAAAATAAAATAATAAAAATAAAATTGGTGACCATACCACGTTACTTTGGTTGTTAAGATATAGAAGAGAAAATGGAATGCCCAGCCCACCACACTGGTCCTGGCTGCAGGAATCCACTGGAAACGCTAGTTCCTTGTGTTCTGGGTTGCTATTTGGTAACCTGCAGGCTTCAGAGGTTGTAATCCTGCTTGCCTTGGGGCCCGCCACCCATATGATTAAAAGGAATAACGGGATTACCCAGGCCTTTAACATTTTGTGGTCAAGGAGATAATATAAAGGAGTTTTGTGTATTAGGAAGAGAACAACGCCCCCACCCTGTCCTTTACCTCGTGAGTTCACGAGTGGTGTATTTGTTTTGTTTTGTTTTTGAGATGCAGTCTCGCTCTGTTGCCCAGGCTGGAGTGCAGTGGCGCGATCTCCGCTCACTGCAAGCTCCGCCTCCCGGGTTCACGCCATTCTCCTGCCTCAGCCTCCCGGTAGCTGGGACTACAGGCGCCCGCCACCACGCCCGGCTAATTTTTTTGTATTTTTAGTAGAGACGGGGTTTCACCATGTTGGCCAGGATGGTCTCGATCTCCTGACCTCGTGATCCGCCCGCCTGGGCCTCCCAAAGTGCTGGGATTACAGGCGGGAGCCACCGCGCCCGGCCTCCGTATTTGTTTAAAAAAAAAAAAAAAAAAAAAAAGGCCGCACGCGGTGGCTCACGCCTGTAATCCCAGTACTTTGCGAGGCCCAGGCGGGCGGATCACGAGGTCAGGAGATCGAGACCACCCTGGCCAACATGGTGAAACCCCGTCTCTACTAAAAAAACAAAAAAATTAGCCAGGCGTGGTGGCGCATGCCTGTAATCCCAGCTACTCGGGAGGCTGAGACAGGCTTGAACCCGGGAGGCGGAGGTTGCGGTGAGCCGAGATCGCGCCTTGCACTACAGTCTGGGCGACAAGAGAAGACTCCATCAAAAAATAAAATAAAAAGGAAGAAAAAGAAAGACAAATGATTTACAGGAAAAAATTTAAGTAAACAAAAGTACAAATGCGATGTCAATCGTTCAGGTGGTGCCAGGGGACAGAGGACCGGGGAACACCAAGGTCTCATCGTCCCTGCAGAGCATCTCTGGGGGAGGCGACGGACAGGGCGCGAGCGCGGGGCTTGGAGGGCACCAAGGTCCAGGGTGACGGCACCAAGGTCCAGGGGGACGGCACAAAGGTCCAGGGGGATGGCGGGTTCAGTCCCAATCCCTCCGACCCGTGCTGAGGGCCTTGGAGGACCCCACTCGCCCAACCTCGGAAGCCCGGGTTCTGCCACTTCCAGCCACGCGTCCTTGGGCTGCGAAACTTTCTCCAGCCCAGTTTCCTCTTTTGGGACATGGGGAGGCGGAGGCTGCCAATGCTGGGATGGAGTCCTCGAGAGCAAGAGACCAGCGGCCTCGACGAGCTTACAATCCGATTAGGCCCTCCCACCGATGTGCTGTAGCTGCCCGCCGCCCTGGACCCGGCGCCGTCCCGCCCGGCTTCGGGAGCCCTCCGTAGCGGCCGTACTCGCGCGCGTTCTAAAATGAGGACAAAGCCCGCCCAGGTCTAGAGCGCGCGCGCCGTCGCGGCCAATGGGACGCTGACGCTAGGTTGAGTGACGGACTTGAGCAGCCAATGAGCGTGCAGTTTGTTGCGAGGTGGCACCCGGCTCCGGCATTATAAAGGGCGCCACGAGTCGGCATTGTCAGGCGGCGGCACCGCGCGGGAGGGAGCTTGGCTGTTGGTCGGTGGGTTCCCGTGCGGCGGCGGCCAAGGAGGAGGAGACACAGTTGGCGCAGCTCCGTGGGCTGACTGAGGCGAGGCCTCAGCAGCGCGAGCTTGAGTGCGGCCGAGCCCGCGGCGCCTTCCCCTGCTGGTGGGGACGAGCGGGCCCCGCGGCGTCATCGGCGGCGAGGTGAGCGGCGGCCGGCGGGCGGGAGCTCTGGCGGGAGCCGCGCCGGCCTGACGCGCTGTCGCCGCTGGTTGCAGGAGCCGCCGCGCCTCGGCCTAGCATGTCGGAAGCGGGCGAGGAGCAGCCCATGGAGACGACGGGCGCCACCGAGAACGGACATGAGGCCGTCCCCGAAGGCGAGTCGCCGGCCGGGGCTGGCACGGGCGCCGCGGCGGGGGCTGGAGGCGCGACCGCGGCGCCCCCGAGCGGGAATCAGAACGGCGCCGAGGGCGACCAGATCAACGCCAGCAAGAACGAGGAGGACGCGGGGTAGGTGCGGCCGCGGGCGGACGGGGGCGCCGCCTTTGTTCCGGGGCCGCCTTTTGTTGGCGCCACGCGGCGGGGGGAGGGGCGGCGGCCTGGCCCGGGTCGGGGCTGGTGCGGCCCGCGGACTGTCGCCGCTGCGTTCGCGGGCCGGGCCTGGCGCTGCCACTCGCGCTGGAGTTTGCGGGAGTTTGTTGGGTCGACTTTGGCGCCGCCCCGGGGCCGCTCGCGCGCTGCCAGGGCCAGGGCCGGGGCCAGGGCCGGAGCCGGCGCAGGGGCGGGCGGATGGCCCGGAAGAGGGAAAGCGCTCGGACCCGGGGCCCGGCGGCGTCTTGGGCCGCGCCGGGGGCTGCGTGGGCGGAGTTGGCGCGAGCCGGGGCCCGGACCTCCCTCCTCCGCCTCTCCCGGGGGCGGAGTCACGGTCTGAACCCTGGGCGGGCTTGGCCCCCGGAAGCATCGAGTTCCTTGAAACGAGTTCTCAGGAGTTGGTGAAGACGCTGGCCCTTTGCTACATGGTTGTAGAACACATGAATTTCCAGTTATGAGTGGTTAGGTCCATACCCCTGGTGAGGTGGTCCTTTCTTTGCTTCTCACAGGCTGCGGCTGCAGAGCCTTGTTAAGCCTCGTTAGGGTCCTGGTTGAGTTCAATTTGGAGGGTAGTGGAGATTTAACATCTTTCTAAGGTGCTCCTTGCAGACTCTAAGGGTAGCTGTAGACTTCGTGAGAACTTTGCCAGGGCCAGTCCTTTCCAAAATCACAGCTTGCTTACAAGACTTGTTGCCATGTGTCTCACCCTACCATTTCAGAAAAATGTTCGTTGGTGGCCTGAGCTGGGATACTAGCAAAAAAGATTTAAAAGACTATTTTACTAAATTTGGAGAGGTCGTTGACTGTACAATAAAAATGGATCCCAACACTGGACGGTCAAGAGGGTTTGGGTTTATCCTGTTCAAAGATGCAGCCAGTGTGGAGAAGGTAAGCTGGGTACTGGATTTCAGCAGTCTCGGTGGAAACGATTCGAATTCTAAGAGGACACCTTTCTTACAGCATGACTAGTTTGTGTGGTCCGCATGTGATTTGAGTGCTTTGGGCAAAACCCAAAGCCAGAGGTTATGTTCCGGTTTTTGAGGGGATGAAAATACAAATTAAGCTGGGAGTGAGAGAATGTGCTGGAGTGGTTCGGGAACATGATAGTTGACATTCATTACCTTTTATGTGCCTATTCTGGGTGCGGTGCTAAACATCTGGGAGGATTACAAGAGAGTCCATGATTGGTATGATAGGCTTTTAGCCCCATTTTACAGGACAAAAACCAAAACCCTAAGGCTCAGAAATGTAAGTAGAAGAGGTCACAGCTAGTAGGGAGTGGTGGAGGGAGGATTCCTTCCCCTGTGGCCCATCTTCAGCCTATGCTCTGAGTCCGTGCTGTTTTGCTTCTGGAGATGGGCGTCACGCTGGGACTGCTTGGGCAGGAAGAGCATGATCAAAGGCTTAAGTGTGAGGACTGTTTTCTAGGTGTCGAGGTAAACCAGCTGTACTTGAGGTTTGATGAAAATTGGGTTGGGAGGTTAAGCTGGGGTAGAATTTGGAGGGGGTGAAACACGTTTGTATCTGTACTGGTGTCTTTATGGCTTAGAGAGAAGGGCCTTGTCTGGCTCGTGCTGCTGAGTCAGCCTGACCCCTTTCTGTTGGAACAGGTCCTAGACCAGAAGGAGCACAGGCTGGATGGCCGTGTCATTGACCCTAAAAAGGCCATGGCTATGAAGAAGGACCCGGTGAAGAAAATCTTCGTTGGGGGTCTGAATCCTGAAGCCACTGAGGAAAAGATCAGGGAGTACTTTGGCGAGTTTGGGGAGGTGAGTGTGGCTCTGGGAATAGCCCATCAGCTGCCCCTAAGGCTGCCTTCTTTCTGGTCCTTGGTATCCTTGGCTGGCTAGACCCTCCCAGGCAGGGCTTATTTTTCACCCTCTGCCTTCAATGGGGTCTTTTCTCCTGTGAGTCCCCTATATGCTCTGGGGTAGGGAGGTATTGGGCCTGAGTTTGCCTATGCTTTTTGCAGATTGAGGCCATTGAATTGCCAATGGATCCAAAGTTGAACAAAAGACGAGGTTTTGTGTTTATCACCTTTAAAGAAGAAGAACCCGTGAAGAAGGTTCTGGAGAAAAAGTTCCATACTGTCAGTGGAAGCAAGGTAAGGTGTTCCCAGCTCTGCTTGGCCTCCTGTGCTGCTGGAGAGCTGGCCCTTAGAGGGATGGGTTAGGGGTTGGGCCTCATGCAGGAGCTCTCCAGGTTGGTCAGACTTGACTATTTCTCTGAAGCGTATGCTGCCCTGATTGGGGCAGTGTTCCGATCCTTGAAAGACTTCCTAGGCTGGGAGGACTGCCAATAAACAACACAGGATGTGAGGGAGGCAGGAGAAGGTGGCCTCTGTGAATAGAGCAGGTTGAGTAGCCTCTTTAGCTCCTCACTTAAAGCTAGAGGTGACAGTTCTAGATTCTTGAGTCCAGGGGTATGAAGCCTGCAGTTTAAGGTCTCAGAAGATCCTAGAACTTCTGCAACTCACTGATTCTCCTCTGTGGTGAAGTTTTTCTTACTCCAGAGCCTTTCTACCTCCTTCTACAACCAAGTCTTTGTCCACTTCCATCCACTTTGAGCACTTTTTTTTTTTTTTTTTTTTTTTGCTTTGAGACAGGGTCTTGCTTTGTTGTCCAGGCTGGGGTGCGGTAACACAACCATGGCTCACTGCAACCTTGACCTCATGGGCGGAACGGATCCTCCCATCTCAGCCTCTCAAGTAGCTGGGACCACAGGCATGTACCACCATGCCTGGCTCATAGGTTTTTTTAAAGCCTGGTCTCACCATGTTGCCTGGGCTCAAGCCATCCTCTGCCTTGGCCTTGTAAAGTGTTGGGATTACAGGCATGAACTGCCTCACTTGGTCTTCTGGGCACCTCTCTTTAAGTCAACCCTAAACCCAGGCAAAAATCCTTCCAAAGATCTCCCAGGGTCCTGGCCAGCTTAAATCCAGGGTCAGTTGTGCTTTCAAATGAGTGGATTCATGTGCAGGGAGGTGTAGCTCTTCCCCTCCTGAACTCTGGTCAGGGAAAGGGTAGTTCAGGCTTCAAGTTGGCAGTTGGGAGTTGAGGGTGCGGCCTGCAGTGGCAGGGTGTGGCAGGCTCTGTTTCTGAGCAGGAGTTGGCAGCCAGATAAGGTGGGACAGGTGGAACTCCTGGAAGTCTCTATCCTGGCTGGGAGTTTGGGAAGAGTGGATTAGGATAGTCTTAAATTTTCTATAAAATGACAGTCTTTGAGGCAGTTAGGGGAAGCAGTGGTTATTACTCCAGTGGACAGTGATAGAGGCCTTTTTCTCTATGTGCCATAATGGGAAATGGGTGGGAAGAGCCTCTAAGGCAGAGTTTAAGTGAAACTACTGGTAGTGAGTCTTAGGAGTAAGTATATTTAGTTGGTTATATTCAGTATTTTTAATTTAGTAGGATAGAATATATCAGATTGCATTATTTTAATTTGCCAATTAAAAGTATGACTGGGACACTGTAAAATGTACTATTTTTAATGGGTGTGCATGTCAGGATTTTCTTTAGAAATACACTGGTCTGGTCTAACTTATTTAAGCAGGAGCACTTTAAAGTACCCCACCCTACCCCATTCCACCCCCAGTGGACAGAAAGGAAATTGACTGACTTGAGGGGATGCAGACATCTGGGTTATCCCAACAGACCAGTGGTTAGGAGGAGGGGGTGGGTAGCATTATGGCCTTGGGCAGGCCCCCCACCCTGAGCCTCTGAAAGCTGACTTTATCTGTAAGAGGGAGGTCAGGCTCGCCTTCTCAATAGCGTGTATTTGGATGAGATGAGTTTCTTCTGTAAAGAGAAAAAGATGTTAAAACCTCATTGTCTAAGGCCCCTCATCTGAGAAGTCTTGTCTGACCCTCTAGCCCAGCAGGACCAAGGTGTGGTGCCTGCTCCCAGCCTGTCCTCTGCTCCCCTGGGCTGCAGTTGGCCCAGTTGCCTGCCTCCATTAGATATGGAGTTGCTCTGGGGCTGAGATGCCCATCTCAAGTGCATTCTGTGGGAAGGGTTCTCTGCTGGAAGGCCTTTGGTTTTAGTTGGGATTCCATGAGCTTTAGCCCAAAGGTGGCCTCCCATACTAGCATATTTTGTTTCTCAGCAAATGGACCTGATCCACCATTTGATGTTTGTCGCAGTGAAGGTCTTTGGGCAGTCACTGCCCTGAGTTTGTCCTACTGGCCTGACCACTGTCCTCTTGACTTTTAGTGTGAGATCAAGGTGGCCCAGCCCAAAGAAGTCTATCAGCAGCAGCAGTATGGCTCTGGGGGCCGTGGAAACCGCAACCGAGGGAACCGAGGCAGCGGAGGTGGTGGTGCTGGTGGAGGTGAGTGGAACGTGGATGAAGCTAGGTCCTGTTTCCCTGCCTACATGGAGCCTTCCAAGCCTGTCTTGGGGCTCCCTCTGGTGCTGTGCAGCAGGGGTGGGCAGATTGTGTGAGGTGGGGGACGAACAGGAATAGGAATGGCTCTGGGTCAGGGCTGTATGCTTGAGGCTGTTGCCTGCTGCTGCCCCTTGGAATGGCTTGGGTGCCCAGGGCAGAGAGAGCATTTGTGTTACACTCTGGGGGAGGGGATGTGATGGGTGTCTTGGCTTTGTGGATGTCCTGAGTCTGGTACACCTGTGAGCAGGTAGGCAGAAGGGTGGGTAGGGCAGAGCTGTGCCAGGCATTTATCCCCTTCCATCCCAGGCCCCTCTGACTCCAAAGCCTGAACTGCATCTTTTTAAAGGCTAAGCTGCCAAGGAGAGTGGGAGTGATCAGAGAGTGACTGAGTGAGTGAGCTGCCTTGTTTGCCCCAAGTAAAGTTAGCATCCTGGTCTCTGATCCTCTGCTTGGGTCTCTCAGATGCAGGGTTGGGCCCAGGGCCCTATACACCAGAACAGCAGCCCCTTGGCTTCTGCCTGAGTTGCCACAGTAACCCTGCCACCCCAAAGGGCAGGATTTCCTCCATCCTAGCTCCTGCGTATGCTAAATGGTCCACGGGCCCCTGTGCCCTGCTCCCCCCACAGGTCAGAGTCAGAGTTGGAATCAGGGCTACGGCAACTACTGGAACCAGGGCTACGGCTACCAGCAGGGCTACGGGCCTGGCTATGGCGGCTACGACTACTCGCCCTATGGCTATTACGGCTACGGCCCCGGCTACGACTACAGTAAGTAGGAGAGAGGGAGGCCCCATCCGCTCACCCCTCGTCCCCAGGGGAGGCAGGACAGTGTAGGAGCCACTGGCAGCAGGGGCTTTGGAGTCAGACAGGCCTGGCTCAGCCATGGGAGCTACTTGATTTTGAGCCTTAGACTTCGGGGTCTTAGTAACATGAGGAAGGCAATCTCTGCTGTCACGGCTGGTGAGGGTCCTGGGAAGATGCATATCAAGCGCGTGACACAGGGCAAATGCTTGTAAATAGTAGCTGCTATGGTTGTTCTCATCCCTAGGTCAGGGTAGTACAAACTACGGCAAGAGCCAGCGACGTGGTGGCCATCAGAATAACTACAAGCCATACTGAGGCGGCAGCAGGAGCGACCAACTGACCGCACACATGCTTTGTTTGGGTATGGAGTGAACACAATTATGTACCAAATTTAACTTGGCAAACTTTCTATTGCCTGTCCCATGTGCATCTTATTTAAAATTTCCCCCATGGAAATCACTCTCCTGTTTACTATTTCCAGAGCTCTAGGTGTTTAGGCAGCGTGTGGTGTCTGAGAGGCCATAGCGCCATCATGGGCTGATTTTTATTACCAGGTCCCCCAGAAGCAGGTGGGAGGCTCTGCTTCCTGCTGCCGCTCTGCAGCCTGGACCTGTGGACCCTGGTTGTAAAGAGTAAATTGTATCTATCTTAGGAAACCAGTGTCACCTTTTTTTCACCTTTTAATTTTATATTATTTGCGTCATACATTTCCTGTAACGGAAGTGTTAATTTTACTGTACTTTTTGGTACCTTTTGGGAATCTAATGTATTGTAAGGTATTTTACACGTGTCCTGATTTTGCCACAACCTGGATATTGAAGCTATCCAAGCTTTTGAAATAAAATTTAAAAACCCCCAAGCCTGGGTGAGTGTGGGATATGCTGTGTGAGACCTCTTGCTCAGGGTTGGGGGGCGGGGTGCCAGGTGCCCTGGACTTGGGGCTTTCTCCTGCAGCAGGCTCTTCCAGCTGCAGGCCCAGTTGTGGGGGTATCCTTTAAGGACTGCCCTGCCTAGGACTGAGCCCCCTTCAAAGAAAGGAATGAGAGGCCTATGGGGAGTGAGGATGGGGCAGTGATGAGGGCTTACATCCCCAGCAGGCATGTCCCCTCCTGGGACACCTTGGAACACCAACCTTCTTGGCTGATGAATGAAAAAATGGGATTCTTTACACACTAGGGCAGTGCCAGGGCCGTCTGTATTGGGGCACAATAGTGCTCCTCCTGGCTGGTGAAGAAAAGCCTGCTCTGGCAGGGGATGTTTATTGGCTGGATTGGAGCCCAACTCCAGGTCTGGTATTTAGGGCGTTGAGACTAGGTGGTTACAAGAGGCAAGGGTGGGTTGGGGTTCCACGTGGATACAGCCCCATAGGTTTCAAGGGAGGATATAGCTGTTCCTGCCATCAAGTGCAAGCATTGGAGAATTTCCAGTGTTGAAGAAACTAACCTTTGGGAAGGAGCATCAATCAACAAAAAAAAGTCTTTAAAAAAAGGCTCAGCTTGCCGAGGCTGCTTGCTGCTGATGGTAAGGAACCCGCTGTGCATCTTCAAGAGTAAGAAGCAAGGCCCACTCACCTGGAGTACACCTAGGCAGAGCAGGGCTGGCTTAGGGCTGGAGCCTCAGCGTTTCACAACTTCTCACCTTCTCTTCCATGTCTGAAAAAGACCACAAAGCAATGCCGACTCAGTCACCTTTCTCTGCTGAAGATGCCCTGTTGACTTCAGTGTCCAAACTGGAGGACAGTTTAGAGATTGGGCCCTCTGGCTATCCACACCCATGTCCCATTCCCCAAAGGGGTGGCAGCAGTTTCCTGAAAAACAAAGCCAGCCCTCAGTTCTCCTGAGATTTGTAGGCTCTGTCCAGGATCCCTAAGCCTGTTCCGTGGCCAGCCTTTGCTCTCCACAAACACACTCCTATTCATCATATCCCTACCACTTCCAATTTGTGTCTAGCAGGGATGGGCCTCCCCCAGCTCCAGAGCCCTGGGATTAAGCATGCCTGTGGGTAGCAGTGATCACCCAGAGGTAGGAGGGCACAGGTTGCTTGGCTGGCAGTTCTGATCTCTACTGTGAGATGCAACTGTGCCTATTTAGGGTCTCACTGAGCTGTAAATGGCAACACAACCATGAGATTTCCTTGTAAGTGGATTTAGGGGGAACCCTGGGTTGACCACGACCATCCTGGGTGATGGGGAATGTGGGGTAGAGTTTTCATTTTGCGTTCCGTCAGTCCTCAGTGGTACCAATCTTTCAGCCACCCAGCAGCCTTGTGTGACCTGTCTCATGTACAGAATGAAACTCCTGCCATCTCTACATCCTAGGCTGGCGGTAATGGGGTCTCAACTCCCACTGTAGTTCTTATGGCCTGTTTCTCAGGCCCAGTACTGCTTTGTCCTGCATACATCTGATGCCTGCTCAGGCAGGCTGGGTGGTGGCTCACCTTCCACCTCCTGACAGCCCAGGAAGCTCTCTTAGGTACAGGCAGGAATAGGAGCAGATTGGGCCATGAAAGACCCTCTCTGTTGTTCCCTGCCCTGTCCAGAGGACATGTGCCTCTGCTCTTGGACTCTTGTCCCCTCCCTGTTCCATGCTAGGAGGCTCTAGTTGCTGGCTTCAGGCTGAGTTCTAGAGACATGGCCAAGCTCAGGCTTCAAGCTCACCAGTCAGAATGGCATCCAGCTTTGCCACCACCTGCCGTGCATTGTCCAGGCTGAAGCACATTGGGGGCTTAAACTTCAGGATGTTCCTCCCAGGGCCATCAGTGCTCAGCAAAACGTAGTTCTCCTTCAGCCTGTGAGGACAGGACACCCCTTCACATGGCCTTCAAGGCCTTCCTCAGCCTGGCCTTGGCCTCATGTCCAGTGCTCCAGCCACACTGTCCTCAGAGCCTTCCATGGGCCAGTTCCTGCCAGGTCACTTTACTGGTCACCTCTCCCAGAGTCCTGCGCATCTGGCCCACAGCAGCCTGCTTGGAGTGCGCTGCACCTGGCCCTGAGCCTGCTGCCCCGCAGAACAGGCACCTTGCCTCACCTAACCCTGGAGCCACAGTCCAAGCCAAGAATGAATGGCCACAGGGAAACACCAGACTGCAAGAGTCACCTGCATTCTCTGGTTTTCTGTGTGGTTTACGTGATGTATACTGTTTCCTTATATAGAGAATGTCCAACATTGCAGTTGGTGTAATGAGCTCCACGTGCCCCTCACCAGCTTCAGGCATCTTCCTGCCCTGTCTTCCGGGTTATCTTACAATTCCAGTTTAAAATGTCCAATTATTCTTAGGAAGATGGCTTTATCTTAACATCATTTGTAGCTAATAATCACTTTTAGTCCACAGTCTAACCTCATCTCTGAGATGAGGGGTCTGCATGATTGTGTTTATATTCTTTGATCATTGTCCCCCTTCTTTTGTAAACCTTGTTATTTTTATTTCTTGGGGGTGGGGAGTCTGCCTTCTGGTTTCATTTTCCTGTCCCAGTCTTCCTGGCACTGACCATGGCCATGCCAGAAAGAACAGGGCTTGGACTTTGGAGTTAGACGGCCCTGGGGCCAGATCTAGCTCTTGCCACCTAGCAGGGTAACTGCAGGTGACTTACCCATTTCCTCACTGAACTGGAAAAGCACCCCCAGGGTATTGTGAGACGAAAGAGCGGGCTGAACTTGGGATCTGTTTCCTTCCACGCCACCTGACCATTCCGAATCCCTGAGGCTCCTGGGAGGGGGGTAGGAGTAAGCTGGGGATGTGACTGACAGCAGAGAGAAGGCGGGACCAGGAAAGGCCAAGTTCAAATACAGCACAGAGATTTACATCAATACCACGCGTGTCTCACAATTTGAATAAGGACACGTCAAATACCAGAAGAGCTTTCCATGGTGGGCGTCGGGGAAGGGGTAGGCCTGGGGAATGGAGATAAAAGGGAATAACAATTCAACTAGAAGGAGAAGTAGTCCTGAGGACTTGGGGTCCAAGTGAAAGGACAAGCAAACCAGGGCATTGGGACCGGTGGAGTCTGAGTTCTGAGACACCCCCGACCCAGCTTAGGAGCAGGAGTCTTGTCCATCCCAACCACCTGTCGTGCGGCATGGGAACCCTGAGTCTAGTGCTGCCACAGCTCCCTGGTATGAATAGAGAAGGTGTTTCCCTTCTCCAGGCCAAGGTGGCATTAGGGGTTCCTGGGTCTGAGTGCCCTGCTAGCTCGGGCATTCTAGGCAGAGGTGCTGCTCTGGTCTGGGAATAGCCTGTGTCTCATCTGCAGCCTTTGTAGTCAGGCACTGGGTACAGAACTGCTAACACCACTTATCTCTGTCCTCAGCTGATAGGATCAGCTGTCCCCCAACAACCGCCCCCACCCGCCAGCCCCAGCCCTCTTTCAATCAAGTCTGTGGCCCAGAGTGCCGGGGGTACAGATGAGGCTCCTTTCCACTGGCCCTGCAAAGAGGTACCTGTGGTGTCTCCTACTCCAGGAAGCAACTTGTTTCAAGAAGAAAATACCTTGATACCAAGTAGGCAGCCTCTTCAGTTGCTGGTGTCCTTGTGGCCTCATCTTTGATCAGATCCACACCAATGAAGAGCCCAACACCCCTGCAAGGGAAGGTGATGACATCTCAGGAGGCCAGGCCTGAGGGGCCAGGGTGCTGGCCTCAGCCTCTGGGCTCCTACCTGTGCCTCCTGGGGGGGCTGAGTGCAGGAGGCACCTTCAGAAGGCGGTGAGAATAGTTTCAGGGAATAACTGGGCTGGGAGAGATCTTTGGTGTGGACAGAGGAGAGAGGCTCAGGGGTAGCTAGGGATCAGGTCATGTCCTAGCTTTCTCCTCCCCAGGAGAGCCGTTTTGGGCAATAGCACCTCTCAGTGTCTCAGTTCCTCTTGAGAGCGGACATAACCCCACCATCCCAGGTTGTTAGGAGGTGAAGAAAATGGTACCACACTGGGCCTTGGCAGGTGGCCCCCAGAGCCTCACCTGACATCCCCGACGATGGGATGTTTGATTTTTTGCTGCCCGAGGAGCTCCATCAGGAAGCTGCCTACACTGGTGGCATGATCCTGGAGCTGCTCCTTCTCCAAGACATTCAGGACGGCCAGCCCCACAGCGCAGGACACTGGGCTGCCCCCAAACTGAGCCAGGGACAAAGAACATGTCAGATGCCCTGGCAGAGTGGGCCATGCCCCAGAGTGAGGGTGAGGCAGAAGAACTGCCACACGTGTTCCAAGGCCAGTGGCAAGAGCAGAGGCCCCAAACCCCTTAGGGCGCACAGTCCTCAGCAGTAGTAAGTGGGGTTCAACACGGGCTGTCCTGGCTTTCCAGGAGCTAATGTGACTGCAACCCAGGTCAGGTATCCCTGAAGTACAGTAGGAGCCCCTAGAAGATACAGAATCAGAGGAGAGGGTGTCCTGTTTGTTCCCACAGGGCTAGTCTTTACCAAGAGAGGCTTTAAGGCCCCATCTCCTGGGCCCAGACCCAGAGGACTGGATTAGGCACTTCCTCCTCCAGGGAGAGTGAGCGCAGCACGCCAAGCCCCACCCAGGAAAAGCTGCTTCACACCCCTGGAGGGCTCTGGCTCCTTTCCCTCGCCCACCCTGTCCTCGTCCTGCAGGTATCTGAGTGGAGACCTGTGTTTTAGAGGATCACGAGCAAGGTGTCTCCTGCAGACCATGTTTTTTGTTTCGTTTTTTAAACTACATCTTTAAAAACATCAGCTTTGTTGAGGTATAGTTTACATATAAACTGTGTTTAAAGTATAAAGTTCAACGTGAGGTGACAAATGTATGTACCTGTGTAACCTCCCTCGCAGTGAAGTTACGGAACATTTTCATCACTTCCTGTGCAACCGTCCCGCTACTACTGGACCCAGGCAACCACTGATCTGCTTTCTGTTACTATGAGATGGCTACAGGGGGCTTTGAAAGGCTGTGACGTACTCCTGGGAGTCTAGAAGGCCATTCATATGCATAGGGATGTGCTTATGCCCAGTGCTGTGTGCATGCTCAGGTAAGATCTAGAAAGCCTAAGCTCTCACCACTGGCTACCTTAAGCCTCTGCAGAATGAGGAAGTAAAGTCTAAGGCAGTTATAAACTCTTGGCTGAGTGACTTATGGGTTCCAGGCAATTAAGGAGATCTAATGGTTAGAGGACCACTAAGCTAATCAAGCAGAGACTATAGTGGCCACACATGACAAAGAACACAACTTTACATAATTAGTTCAGAAAAGGCATTAAACAAGAAAAAGGCACCACCATGGGGAGGGAGGAGAATATGATTTCCACAGTTGCCACATTATGTTACTTAAAATGTCCAGCTTTTAACAAAATTCTGAAACATGCAAAGAAGCATGGCCCAGACACAGGGGAGGAAAAAAAGCAATCAATGCAAACTGCGCCCGAGGAAGCTGACACTGACCTTATTGGATAAAGACCTTAAATCAGATGTTACAAACATGTTAGCTGGGTGCAGTGGCCCATGCCTGTAATCCCAGCACTCTGGGAGGCCAAGATGGGTGGGTTGCCTAAGGTGAGGAGTTCGAGACCAGCCTGGGCAGCATGGTGAAACCCCATCTCTACAAAAAATAAAAATAGCCAGGCGTGGTGGCACATGTGTGTACTCCCAGCTGCTTGCGGGGTGAGGCAGGAGGATCACTTGAGCTCCAGAGGCTGAAGCTGTAGTGAGCCAAGACTCCAGCCTGGGCAACAGAGTGAGACCCTGTATCCAAACAAGCAAACAGAAACAACCCCAAAACCAAATATGTTAAGAGACCTAAAGGAAACTATACTTAAAAAATTGAAAGCAAAGCATGAAAATGATGTCTTACTAAAACAGTCTAATGATAGATAAATTATTAAAAACCAATCAGAAAATTTGAAGTTGATAAGCACAATAAATGAAATGAAGCATTTACTAGAGAGGCTCAACAGATTTTTTTTTTTTTTTTTTTTTTTTTGAGACAGTCTCGCTGTCACCCAGGATGGAGTGCAGTGGTGCGATCTCAGCAAACTGCAGCTGCCGCCTCCCAGGTTCAGGCGATTCTGGTGCTTCAGCCTCCCAACTAGCTGGGACTATAGGTGCATGCCACCATATCTGGCTAATTTTTGTATTTTTAGTAGAGACGGAGTTTCACTGTGTTGGCCAGGCTGGTCTTAAACCCCTGACCTCAAGTGATCCGTCCACCTCAGCCTCCCAAAGTGCTAGGAAATTACAGGCGTGAGCCACTGCGCCTGGCAACAGCAGATTTAAGCCGGCAGATGAAAGAGTCAGTGAAAAAAAAAAGTCAGCCGGCCGCGGTGACTCACACCTGTAATCCCTGCACTTTGGGAGGCTGAGGCGGGTGGATCATGAGGTCAGGAGATCGAGACCATCCTGGCTAACATGGTGAAACCCCGTCTGTACTAAAAATACAAAAGATTAGCTGGGCATCATGGTGGGCGCCTGTAATCACAGCTACTCGGGAGGCTGAGGCAGGAGAATGGCGTGAACCCGGGAGGCAGAGCTTGCAGTGAGCTGAGATCACGCCACTGCACTCCAGCCTGGGCGACAGAGCGAGACTCCATCTCAGAAAAAAAAAAAAGTCAATTGAGATTGTCCAGTCTGAAGACCAGAAAGAAAAAGGAATAAAGAAAAACAGAGTCATATAGACCCAAGGACACAAGCATACCAACATGCAAATGAGTGTCCCAGAAGGAGAGGAAAGGGGCAGAACAAATATGAAAACGTTAAAAACCCTATATAACTTGCAGTGAATTGAATGTTTGTGTCTCTCCCAATTCATGTGTTGAAATCCTAACCTCCAATGTGATGGTATTAAGAGGTGGGGCCTTTAGGTTATTAGGTCACAAGAATAGAGCCTTCATGAATGCAAATACGGTTTTCTAAAAGAGATCCCAGAGAGCGCTCACCCTTTCGACAATATGAGGTACAGCGAGAAGCTGGCTGTCAGCAACCCGGAAGAGGACTCTCACCAGAACCCCAACCATGCTGGTGCCCTGATCTTAGATTTGCAGCCTTCAGAACAGTGAGAAATCTGTTTATAACCCACCCAGTCTATGGTATTTTGTTATAGTTATAGCATCTTGAACTCACTAAAACATAACTTTTAAAGAAGTTAAAGCAGCAGTTAAATATCTTCCCACAAAACACAAGGCCCAGATGGCTTTATAGGTGAGTTTTTACCTTCAAAGGACAGATCATCCCAATTTTATGTAAAAGAAAAAGAAGAAATATTTCCCAATTTATTCTATAAGGTTAGTAGGACCCAGTTACCAAAACCCAAGGTATAAGAAAAAAATTTGAGCCAACATTTTACTCCTGAAAATAGAGGCCAAATTCATAAACAAAATATAATAGAATGCAATAATATATAAAAATGATAATATACCATACCCAAGTTTCATTTGTCCCAGGTCTGCAAAGATTAATATTAGAAAAGCCATAAATATAATTCACCATGATAACAAATTAAAAGAAAAAAATATTACTTTATTACGTGCATAAAAAGAACAGGATAAAATTCAATTCCTATACATAGTAAAATCTCACAGTAAGTTAAGTAAGAGGAGATTTTCTTAACCTGATTAAGAATATAGTAAAAATCTAACCTAGGCCGGGTGCAATGGCTCATACCTGTATAATCCCAGCACTTTGGGAGGCCAAGGCTGGCAGATCACTTGAGACCAGGAGTTCAAGATCAGCCTGGCCAACGTGGCGAAACCCCATCTCTACTAAAAATGCAATAAATAAGTTGGGCATGGTGGCACATGTCTGTAATCCCAGCTACTCAGGAATTGGTGGCATACGAATTGCTTGAACCCGGGAGGTGGAGGCTGCAGTGAGCCGAGATCATGCCATTACACTCCAGCCTGGGTGACAGGTGAGACTCCATCTCAAAACAAACAAACAAAAAAGTATATATATATATATATATATATATGTGTGTGTGTATGTATGTATGTGTGTGTATATATATACAAAAAAGTATATATATGTATGTGTGTGTATGTATGTGTGTATGTGTGTGTTTCTTCTAGATTTTTACCATATATTTATATATGCCATATATTTATATATATGGTAAAAATCTAGAAGAAACATCATCCTAAGTGGACAAATAAGCATTCCCATAAACTGGACAAGTACAAGGCAAGCACTGTCACTGCCTGTATTCAACTATCTGCTGGAAGTCTCTCACCCAGTGTAATATGACAGCTACCATTATTTGGAGATGATATAATTGTTTACATAGACAAAAAACAACCAAAAAAAGTCTGCCTATGAATTATTAGAAATAATAGAGTTTAGCAAGGGGATAGATGTAAGATTAGTATAAGAAAGTATTTTATACATCAGCTGCAAACAATAGATATATGAAGACAACACCATTCATGATAAAACTATCAAATATCTAGGACTAAATCTAATGATGTGCAAGATCTTTATAGGGAAAATTGTAAAACATAAATATACCGTATTCATAGATAGGAAAAGGAATATTGTAAAGAAATCAGTTCTCCTCGGCCTGGTGTGGTGGCTCACGCCTGTAATCCCAGCATGTTGGAAGGCTGAGGTGGGTGGATCACGAGGTCAGGAGATGGAGACCATCCTGGCTAAGACAGTGAAATCCCGTCTCTACAAAAAGTACAAAAAACGAGCCAGGCATGGTGGTGGGCGCCTGTAATCTCAGCTACTCAGGAGGCTGAGGCAGGAGAATCGCTTGAATCCGGGAGGCAGAGGTTGCAGTGAGCTGAGATCGTGCTACTGCACTCCAGCCTGGGTGACAAAGCGAGACTCCGTCTCAAAATAAAAAAAATAAAAGAAATCAATCTCCTCAAACTGATCTAAAGATCAAGCAATTCCCCTATCAGAATCCCAGCAGAGTTTTTCATAAAATGTTTAAAGGTAACTCTAAAATTTAAATGAAAGAGAAAAGGGACAGGAATAGTCACAGGTGAAAGGGGACTTTTTCTACAAGATACCAGAACCTATTATGAATGTAAAACCTATTATGAAGCTCTAGTAATAATGTGGTACATGAACAGTAATCTGACCAAAACTGACCAAAAAAGTATAAAAGCCCTGAAACAGATCTTCTCATGTGTGAACTTTGGTTACATAACAGAAGTGGCATGTAAGATTAATGAACAAAGGGAGCAGCAAAAGATTTTTGAAAAAAGAAAAGGAGGCCGGGCGCGGTGGCTCACACCTGTAATCTCAGCACTTTGGGAGGCCGAGGCGGGGGAATCATGAGGTCAGGAGATCGAGACTATCCTGGCTAACATGGTGAAACCCCGTCTCTACTAAAAATACAAAAAATTAACTGGGCGTGGTGGTGGGTGCCTGTAGTCCCAGCTACTCGGGAGGCTGAGGCAAGAGAATGGCGTGAACCCAGGAGGTGGAGCTTCTAGTGAGCCAAGATTGTGCCACTGCACTCCAGCCTGGGCGACAGAGCAAGACTCTGTCTCAAAAAACAAAAAAAAGTAAAGGAAAACACTGTAGTATGACATGCACAAAGGATGTAATTGGATTCCTGATTCACATCGTGTACAAAAATAAACTCCAGATGGATTAAGGACCTATATGTCAAAACAAAATGTTAAAAGACTTAAGAGGAAACATAAATGAATATATTTTATAACTTGGAGTAGGGAGAGATATCTTAAACAATATATGAAAAACACTGTCTATAAAACAAAATGATAGAGTTGACAATGTTAAAATTTAAAACTTTATAAATATGTAAAGGGAGTGAAGACAGGTTATAAACTGGATGAACATATTCACAAATACACAATAGACAAGGGATTAGCATAATAGATAGATATGTATGTGTTGGTATACACACACAAACAGACACACACATATACAAACAGACACAAAACTCCCACAAATAAAATTAAGCACTGGTAACTCAATTAAAAAAATGGGCAAAAGACACAAAAGACACAAATAGGCATTTCTTTTTTTTTTTTTTTCTTTGAGATGGAGTCTCTGTCGCCCAGGCTGGAGTGCAGTGGCACAATCTCGGCTCACTGCAAGCTCCGCCTCCCGGGTTCACGCCATTCTCCTGCCTCAGCCTCCCGAGTAGCTGGGACTACAGGTGCCCGCCACCACGCCCGGCTAATTTTTTCTATTTTTCAGTAGAGATGGGGTTTCACCGTGTTAGCCAGGATGGTCTCGATCTCCTGACCTCGTGATCCGCCCACCTCGGCTTCCCAAAGTGTTGGGATTACAGGCGTGAGCCACCACACCCAACCACAAATGGACATTTCATTGAAGAGCAAACAAATGGTCAATAAACATATGAAGAGATACTTCATGTAATCTGAAATCAGGGAATGGCATATCAAGACCACACAAGCTACTGTTTTACGCTCCACTTGACGGGCAAAAATTAAAAGGCACTGAAGAAGATATAGGCCGGGTGCGGTGGCTCATGCCTTGTAATCCCAGCATTTTGGGAGGCCGAGGTGGGCCGATCGCTTGAGCTCAGGAGTTTGAGACCAGCCTGGGCAACATGGTGAAACTCCATCTGTACCAAAAATACAAAAAATTAGCTGGGCATGGTAGCATGCACCGGTGGTCCCAGGTACTCGGCAGGCTGAAGTGGGGGGATCACTTGAGCTCTGGAAGTAAAGGCTGCAGTGAGCTGAGATCGCGTCACTGCACTCCAGCCTGGGTGATAGAGTGAGACCCCGTTTCAAAAAAAAAAAAAAAGAAGAATGCCGGATACAGTGGCTCATGCCTGTAATCCCAGTGCTTTAGGAGGCTGAGGCGGGCGGATTACCTGAGGTCAGGAGTTCAAGAGCAGCCTGACCAACATGGAGAAACCCCATCTCTACTAAAAATACAAAATTACCCAGGTGTGGCGCATGCCTGTAATCCCAGCTACTGGGGAGGTTGAGGCAGGATAGTTTCTTGAACCCAGGAGGCAGAGGTTGCAGTGAGCCGAGATCGCGCCACAGCACTCCAGCCTGGGCAACAAGAGCAAAACTCCGTCTCAAAAAAACCAAAACAAAAAAGGATATACACTATATACACTACTGGTGGGGTGTTAACTTGTGAACTACTTTAGAAAACAAATGTCATTATCTTTTAAAATGAAGGGTAAACACATACCATATGGGCCAGCAATTCCACCCTCAGGTACAGTCCTAAGAAAAACTCTTGCTACATGTACAACAGAGACTTATGAAAGCTGTTCAAAGCAGCACTCTTCATAATTGCAAAAAAACAAAACAAAACAAAACAAAAAAACATAAAAAACATGGAACGACCTCAAAGCACAGCAATAGTAATGGATGACTGAACTGTGGTACATTTATACAAAGATTATAAAGCAGTCAAAGCAAATGAACTTCAGTGACAGGCAATAGGGAGGATTCTTAGTGATATGTTAGAAAAAAAAATCCCCAGAGTATATACAGCATGATAGACTTCATATTAAGTCAAATAACAACTAAATAATATGGGATTGAGAGTGATGGTTACCATGGTTATTCAGAGTGATGGGTGGAGGAGGCAACAAGAGGGAATTGGGGGGAACATCTGGAGAGATACATGATATTATCAGGGTCTAAGCTTTCATTAGGGATGCTGGCTTCCCAGGTGCTTAGAACACTAATAAAGGTTAACTGAATAACTAGAAGAGGGCTATGCACAGACAGATGTTGAGAGTCTTCCATGAACCAAGGATTCTATCTAATTATGTACACTTGAGGGTCAAGTAAAACAAAGAAATGAACAAAAGTCAGGATGCTGCTCCACTGGGCCTTTGTTGTTCCCCTTACACAACCCACTTGATTTCCTGCTCAGCCTTCCAGACTGAGATCTGGTCTTGCCTTCTCTATGAAGCCTCTACTGCTTGTCCCACAGCTCTTCAGCCACCTCTTGCCTGGGATGTCCTTTGTGCTCTCACAGCACCGTGAACACACTATTTCCACTCATCCTCCACGCTGTCATGACCATGTGTCTGTGAGCCTGTCTTTCCCCGACAGTGAGCTTCTCTGAGGCTCTATGTGTCACATGGACAGAGTGATGGTTTTTGGCTGAATGCACCAAAGTGTCCCTTCCCTCACCCCTAAGGACATTATCTTGCCTTATCTATCTTGCCAAATCCTGACATGTTTCAGTCCCCAATTCAAACTGGCTCTTTTTGAGGAACTTACAGTGAATTCTCAACCCTCTGTCCCTGCCCTTCCTCCTCTGGGCCTCCTCCTCTCCTCCCTGGATCAGTCTGCCTTCCTCCAGTTCTTTCTCCACACTGAGCACCAGAGATCTTTCCAAAGAGTACTCTCTCCAGGATTAAAACCCTCCTGTGGTCCTCACTCTTCAAGATCAGTGAGACTCCTCGGCTCTTTCCTGTGGGGCTCCTGCTGCCGTCCTCTCACCTACCCTGCAACTGCTGCCTCAGGGCCACTGAATATGCCATGTGTCAGCTTCACTCAGGGAAAGCTCTTGACCCTGTACCCCAAAGACAGGGAGCCACTGCAATGCGAACTCTGCTCCGAGATCATGTGTTACCCAAGCACACCACACTCCTCACAACTCTTAACCAGCTCAAGTTCCAGCACCTGACACAGGGCCTGGCACAGAATGGGTGGCATCTGCTGAAAGGAAGACAGGGACTCGTATTTTTGTATATATTTTATAAGACATGGTCCCTTGTGACAGCTTTTGGATTGACACTAATTTTAAAAGATGTTTTATGTTTTCTTACCTGACCTGGCTATAATCTCCTTAAGGACAGCGTCTTGGAAGCGTGTGCTGGGCACAGTGTTAGCCCTGTACCCTTTGCTGACTAAGGACAGGCTGATCACCGGGGGCCTATCAGAACCCATGTTGCTCCCTTGACTTAGAGCCATCACTCACCGTGTTGAAGTACTCAACGCCGGTGGCTTCAAATGCCCTCGCCACAGGCTGGGTTGCGGCCACGCAGGCAACAGGGTGGCCATTGCCAATGGACTTGCCCATGGTGACGATGTCAGGGACGAAGTCTTTTCCCTGGAGCTGGAAGGCCCAGAAGTGCTTGCCTACCCGGCCAAAGCCAACCTGGATCTCATCTGCAACAAAGACCCCTCCGGCCTTGCGGATGTGCCTGTGGCAGAGGAGATGACTGACACGGGGGCTGTGGTTGAGAGGGATAAGATCAGGACCCAGGAGGTCTCGGGGCTTTGCACCCTGGCTCTGCCAGCAGTAAGGTGGGGACCTTGGGCAATGGCTGGCCTTCTCTGGGCCATTATTTCTTTAAGGGCTTTGTCTCAAAATTCTGGCAGTCAGGACAGGCTGAGGTTGGGATTTGGACCAGAGGTTGGAAAACCTCATTAGACCCCTGCCCCCTCCCTAGGGCAGACCCCGCCCACCTACTCACTCTGCCACTTGGGAGAAGTAGCCAGCAGGGGGAATGATCTGCCCTCCCACACTGGGCAGAGACTCAGCGAAGAAGGCCGCAATCTGTGAAGAGATGGACATTGGGAACACGACCATGGGGTTGTGCAGTGACCGGCTTAGCGTGTCCTGCTAGTGCTGGCTTAGTCCAAGCAAGACAAGTCACCATCAGTGCTGCACCCCTACTTTGGGTTCCATGTTACATCTGAAGGTTTGTGACTCAGTTTTCTCTCAGGCCTCCAGCCAACTCTTACTACCTGGATGCCTCCAGGCCCCTAGTACTTGGCATGCCCCAAACTACATGCACTGATTCTTCCACCATAAGCCAGTTCCTTCCCTGTCCCCCATTTTTGATCCACGCCTCCTCCCTCAACCCATCAGTCAGCACTGCCCAAGGATTCTACCTCAGCCCCCTCTCTAAACCTACTCCTTGCCCTCTGCCTGGACATGCCTGCCTCCTGCAGATTTGCCTGTTTCTTCCTTGGACTCCTGCAGAGGTCTTCTAACTGAATGCCTTTTCCAGTCCATCCGCCACATGGCCACCAGGGTGATGATGCCTCAACCCAGAGAACTGAGCATGTCACTGTTGTTTAAAACCCCTCAGTGACCCCTTCTGCATATGGCAATGATTTCCCAACCGTATTCAGCTTTACAGGTGGGAGGGCAGGGCCAATGGGATGGGATACTGGTCCCCCACACCTGTTGCCATCAGAGCAATCTCCTTTTTTAGGTTTTATAGAAGTGGTCGCAGAGCACCTGAAACACACAGGGAAGGGTCCCCTGGTCGGGTTCTGCTAACCTTTCTGGCCCCACAGGCTGCCTTTCTTTGTCGTACCTCCTGTGTCTGGCTCTGTCACTCCTTCAGTGAAGCCTTCAGAGAGCCCTCACCTGTCGCCAACAGTCTTCCCTCTGTTGTCACCGTAGGTAATACACCTCTCTCTCCTATGTCTGCGCCTCCACTCCATCTCCACCATACTGCCCGTCAGGCCTCCCCACAGCTCACTTGGGGCCTACTGGCCACGTCATGGTCACCTGACCTCAAGCCGCCGCATTCAAATCCATCCTCCACAGAGCCCTGGAGTCAGAGAGCAGCCCCGGCCCCAGGTCTTAGCGCTCTCCTGCTTAAGACTCTGGTGGTTCCCGGGGGCCTCCAGGGCAGAACTGCTGCTGCCCAGCATAGTTCTGGTGCCCTCTGGCATGTGGACCCTGCCTGCCTCTCCAGGATCAGCTCCTGGCCACACATTCACATGGTTCCTCAGCCACCCAATGGGATGCCCTTCCTCTGCTACTCCCCACCCCACCTGGAGTGGCTGACCCCTACTGTGTCAGAGAGCACCCCCTCCAAGGACCCCGCTTGGTACCTCCCAAGGCCTGCTCAGGCTCTGGCTGGCTACCACGCCCATGCTAGGCCGTGCACTCAGACTCTCTGCTGAGCCCAAACCGCCCCTATCCCGGATTCCTGGAGGGTGGGGCCTCGTTTGGTTTTCTCTCTGGGTTCCCAGCATCTAGCACAGTGGTGGTGACAATGGAGGTGACATTCACTGTTGGCTGGATTGGACAGGCGCGGACATGGTTACCTTCCTGCCCTTCTCCTGTGCACTGCTGACCACACGTTTCACCTCGTTGGCATAGGCCATAGCTGGGTTGGGGTGGTCCTCCCGGTAGGGGCCCCGGTAGGTGTCTGGGAGAGGTGCCTGTGGGGAGTGACAGCGCCATGTTATCCGGGCTTGGGGACAGGCACCGACCTGTTGTTGAGTTGGGCAGTGCATACCACGTGGACCCACTCCTTCTGGCCATCCAGGTTGCGGAACTTGTAGGGACTGATGTCAATCAGGGAGCTCAGGTGGCCGTGATACGCACTGGGGAGGAGAAGGGAGGGTAGGCTCGGGTCTGGGCAGCACCTACTCCCTGGCCCAGTCTGACCATCGTCTCCCCACTCCTGAAGACACACAGGGGAGGCCAACTTTCCTGACAGAGCCCCCAAGTTCTTGGGCTGGGAAAAAGCACAAGCTTTGGAGTCAGCAACAATTCTTGCAACACTGCTGACTGGCTATGTGACAGCAGCTCATCATTTAATCTCTCTCGGTTGTTTTCTCTGCTGTGAAATGGGGTGGGATTTCCTCCTTCTGGTTTATAATGAATCTTAAATGTGCTGATATTGTCAGCCTCGGCTTTGTGCTCATCACATACTCAATTCATGGGAGCTACTGCTGGGGTAGTTTGAACATGTACAATGTTGTGGGACCACCTTTGAGTCTCTTACAAAGCGCACTCTGCTCCCCAGAGCTGCCTTCCCAGAATGGTGGCCCAGGGTGACAGAGCCTCTGGGAGGTCTCAGGCCTGGTCCTCTGCCTGCCACACTTGTCTTCAGTAGCCCAGGCCCCTTATCCTCCCTGCCTAAGGCACCCAGAGTCAGTCTCACGGATCATCAAGAAGCCTGTGGGCCAGGCTTCTGGGAACGGTAGGGCTGTGAGTTGCACTTACTGATCTAATACCACCACGTCCTGGTGTCCCGTGTAGTGGCGAGCCAGCCTCAGGGCCAGGTCATTGGCTTCTGACCTATGACCGAAAAGGTGGGCATGACTGAGAGAGTAGTCTAAGAGCTTCCCAGAGAGAAATGCTGAGGGCAGGAGGACCCTCCCAGCAGCAAGAAGATTCTCAGGACATCCACTAGTCAGTCACTTGCTTGTTTGTTTGGTATATATCAAATGCCTCCTATGTACTAGAAGCTGGGGGAAAAAGAGTAGGTAAAACAGACATGGCCTTGGCCCTTCTGGAATTTACATTCTCATATGTGTCATGAAAGTTGTTTGGAAAAAACCCAAACCATTGTTTTTCCTCTGCTTTCACACTACAACAATCAACACAGAAGACTTCTGTGACTCCAAAAAATATGTAAGGATTTCTCCCCACCAGCAGGCAAGCCATCAGTTCTGCAGCGGACACCAGCTGAGTGTCCTCCAATTCAATTCCAACACTATCTACCTAGAGACAGCATCAGATCCCACAGCATGAGGGCTCAATGCCCAAGCTGCCCCACAGCCCCCTGGGCACCAGTAGCAAGTCTGGGCCTCTGGAACTTCTTTTTTTGCAGAGATGGGGTCTCACTATATTGCCCAGACTGGAGACTCAAGCATTCCTCCCACCTCAGCCTCAAAGTACTGGAATTATAGGCATGAGCCACCATGCTAGCCACCTTTGGAATTTCTTTTTTTTTTTTTAGACAGTCTCGCTCTGTTGCCCGGGCTGGAGTGCAGTGGCGCGATCTCGGCTCACTGCAGCCTCTGCCTCTCAGGCTCAAGCAATTCTCCTGCTTCAGCCTCCCAAGTAGCTGGGATTACAGGCGCCCACCACGACGCCCAGCTAATTTTTCGTATTTTTAGTAGAGACAGGGTTTCACCATGTTGGCTAGGCTGGTCTCAAACTCCTGATCCACCCGCCTCGGCCTCCCAAAGTGCTGGGATTACAGGCGTGAACCACCGCGCCCAGCTGACCTTTGGAACTTCTGACCGACTGGCTTCAAGTTGAGGTTCCCACAATTCCCTCTGTAGGTTCAATTTGCTCGAGTGGCTCACAAAACTAAGGGAAATACATTTACTGGTTTATTATAAAGGATATTACAAAAGATACAGATAAAGAGATGCGTAGGGTGAGGTATGAAGGAAGGGCATGGAGCTTCCTGTGCCCTCCCTGGGTGCACCACCCTTCTAGAACCTCTCTATGTTCAGTTATCTGGAAGCTCTCTGAATCCAGTCCCCTTGGTTTTTATGGAAGCTTCATGACAGCAGCATTCCTTCTAGCAGGATATGGGGTGGGACCCTCTCTGGAATGAGTTGTATGACCCACCATCAGAAAGGTGCGGAAGATTAGAGTCCTGTCTTGGGCAGGTAAAAGGAAGGGCAGGAGGTTAGAGTGATTGTCTCCTGAGGCCTGACACACCCAATGTTGTAACAAAAGAGTGTAACAAGGGCTGTGGGAGTTATGAGCCAGGAACTGTGGACGAAAATGAATGCCTGTGTTTGTATATATGTGTGTCTGTGTATTTATATATATATGTGTGCATATACAAATACACACACACACGCCACCACAAAGCCAAAAAAGAAAAAGTGATCATTTTTCTAAGTGCTACGATGGATGCCCTGGGAGAGCGAGCCAGAGGGGGCATGTTTATGGGCTGAGCTGCACACCCCCCCACCCCCAATTTATGTGTTGAACCCCTAATCCCCAGTAGCTCAGAATGGCCCGTATGTGAACGGATATGGAGATAAGAGAGGTAATTACATTAAAATGAGGCCGTCAGGGGCCCCTTCATCCAATCTAACCAGTGTCCTTATAAGAGAAAATCTGGACACACACAGAGACACCAGGGACACCTGCACTCAGAAGACCAACCAGGGCCATCTCCAAGCCAAGGAGAGAGGCCTTAGAAGAAACCAACCCTGCGAACACCTTGGTCTTGGACTTCCAGCCTCCAGGACTGTGAAAAAATAAATGTCTTTTGTTTAAGCCACTCAGTCTCTGGTATTTTCTTATGACAGCCAGAGCAGACCAACACAGAGGGTCAGGGTAAGTGTCTATGGGGAGGTGACTCGTGTACTGAGTCTTGAGGGAGAAGTTTCCAGGCAGATGGAACAGCACGCACCAAGGCCTTGTGAAGGAAAAGAGCTCAGTGTGCTCCGGGAACCAGGAGAAGATGAGGGAGGCCAGGGCCTAAGGAGGGCAGGGTAAGAGAGGAAGTGGGGAGACATGCAGGGGACATGAGCACAGGGCTGGGAAGGAGGCTGAGTTTTCTTCTCAGTGCCATGTGAAGCCACCAAAGAGTTTTAATGAGAAAAGGGACATGAGTCAGCTCCTATTTTAGGAGGTGGCCTCTGGCTGTGTCTAATGGAGTTGACAAGAATAAAAGTAGAAGGAGAAGACCAAGGAGGAGGATGCCAGGTGAGAGCAGGTGGTGGCCATGGAGATGGAGAGGTGGAGGGAGTTAACAGGCATCATGGAGATGGAGGAGGCAGGATTGATGCAGGACTGGGGAGCGTGTGGTTTCTGCCTGGAGCAGATATAGGTGGTGATGCCCTTTACAAGGCAAGATGAGCGGGGGTGAGTGGGGATAGCCTTCTTGGGCAGGTGAGGGAGAACAGTACCATGGTCCAATCAACCCTTGCCCTTTTGAACACATGAAGCTGGAGATGTTTGTCAGATGTCACAGGGGCAGTCAGAACCTCGAGTTGGAACACATGGGACATGTCTGGGCTCAAAAAAATTTGTGAGTCACCAACACATGGATGCTATGTAATACCAAGAGAATGGAAGAGATCACCTGAGGAGAGGGCTCGGAGAGAAAAGTGGCCCAGGATCAGCCCCAAGGAACAGAGGAGGAATCAGCAAAGAAGACAGGGAAGGAGTGGCTAGAGAAGCTGGTAGAAAACAGGAGAGCACAGCGCCCTGGAAGCAAGAGGACAGAGCACTTCTGGAGAGTGGTAACTGTCAATTACTGCTGGGATAGAGTAAGACAATGCAGCAAAGAGATTGCTTTGGATCTGGCAACATGGAAGTCACTGGAATCCACAGAATAAAGCTGGTGGCATAAGAATGCCCCTCCTCCACCACCACTGAGGAAGCACCAGCTCCCTGCTCTTTCCAGAGGCTCCAGCACTTGACATGGGAAATGTCTGGGCTCAAGTTCCTTTCTTTGAACTGCTGTTACCCCACCTGTAAAATGAAGATGGTGAATTCCACTTCCTAAAAATTATCTGGGGGGCAGATGTCTGTACTGTGTGAGTGGCCACAATAATCATCACTATAATTCAACGCCACCACCTATGATTTGTTGGAATGTTCTCTCCCAGATACACTGTAATCGCCTGCCTGTTTGTCTCCACTGCCGATCCTAGTGTGAGCTACCATGACCTTTCACCTGGCCACTGAACTGGCACCTAACAGTGTCCACTCTTGCGCTCCGTTCCCTGTAAGACATCGTTTCCTGATTAAAGCCTCCGATAGTTTCCCAATGCTCTTAGGATAAAGACAGCTTCCTCACTTGGCGGAGAAGGCCCTAGGTGATGCGCCCTGCTTGCCTCCCAACAGCTCACAGCCTCTGCTTTCCCTTCGTGGACTTCTTTCGGTTCCTCAAGTGTGCTGGGTACCATATCCTTTCCTGCTGCAGGGCCTTTCCACAGGCAGTTCTGTGTGGTGACCAACCTTGACAAGAGTTTTGATGAGACTATTTTTTTTTTTTTTTGAGATAGAGCCTCTCTCTGTCCTGCAGACTGGAGTGCAGTGGTGCAATTTTGGCTCACTGCAACCTCCACCTCCCGGTTCAAGCAATTCTCCTGCCCAGCCTCCTGAGTAGTTGGGATTACAGGCACCCACCACCACGCCCAGCTAAATTTTGTGTATTTTTAGTAGAGACGGGGTTTCGCCCTGTTGGCCGGGCTGGTCTCAAACTCCTGACCTCAAGTGATCCGCCCACCTCGATCTCCCGAAGTGCTGGGATTACAGGCATGAGCCATCGTGCCCAGCCTTGATGAGACTTCTGATGCAGTGGCAGCACCCTTCCTTCCTCCTCTTCTAGTTATCTCCTAGTCAGCTCTTGGCTTAACAGCCCTTCCTCAGGGAAGGTTTCCCTGAATCCCCAGGTCAGGTCCCCTCACTTTTTCTAGGCCTCATGATACCCTGTACACTTCCTCCAGAGCCCTCCTTGCAATTCTGTATTTCTTTGAAGAATCACTTGATGTTTTCCTTCCTTACTGAGCAACCCACAGGCAGGGATTTTGGCTGTATCCGTAAGGCAGAAATAAAGGAACATATTACCTCACTAAGCCCCAGCAATGATCCTAGAAAGGAGGTAATAACATCCTCCAATAAGAGACAAGGAAACTGGATCCAACAGAGAAAGCATCAGGGCCTACAGCCGGGAATCTCAGGAGCCTGGTGCAGTGAGGGCTGCCTCTCCGAGTCCACACTCGGTCAGCTACACTACACTAGGCCCATATGAGTGACTGTCTTTGTTACCGTCTCACCCTCTTCCCGGGGGCTGGCCACAGTCCACTTACCCAGAATTCAGGAAATAGAACACACAGAGCTGCTCCGGCAGGGTCTCTGACAGCCTCTGCGCATAGTCCACGATGTTGTCATGCAGGTACCGGCTGTTGGTGTTGAGCACCTGGTTCTGCTCATGTGCTGCTTGGACCACGAGAGGGTGGCAGTGCCCAACTGGAAGAGGGCCGCCTCCGTCACACGGCTGGCTCCACTCAGCCAGTCCCACTGGGCCTCCCCCAGCCCCAAGCTATAAACCCAGCCAGAAGAGATGTAGTTCTAGAGGGAGAGGTAGAAAGAGGGCAGTCTGAAGGCAGAGCAGGGAGAGAGAAGCTGGTTCTGGAAAGGCAGATCCAGGAGTTCCTGAGATTCTGGCAGAAGGAAAGCCGCTTCAGCAGAAGAACCCTGTCTAGAAAGCCCATGTCTTTAAGGAGGACTTTTTTTTTTTTTTTAACAGGGCCTTACTCTGTCACCCAGGCTGGAGTGTATGGTGTGATCATGGCATTCACTGCAGCCTCACACTCCCGGGCTCAAGTGGTCCTCCCACCTCAGCCTCCTGAGCAGGTGGGGCTATAGACACCAGTCACCATGCCTGGCTAATTTTTAAGTTTTTTTTGGTAGAGACAAGGTCTCATTATGTTGCCCAGGCTGGAAGGCCTTTTGAGGCTTGTATGACAAAAGTGGGGTGGGGGGTGACTGTCAACTGGTTTCACTTCACCAGCCAAGGGGGCTGGTGGTAATCTTGATTGTCAAAGGCCAAGGATAATAACAGTGAATATGTACTGAGAGCTCACCATGTGCCAGGCACATTCAGAGCAAGCTACATAAATTAACACACTTAATTCTCCAAACACCTTAAAGTGGGTACCTAGTATCATTATGTCTTTCACAGATAAGCAAACTGAGGCACTGAGAATTAAGTAACTTGCCCGAGATCACAAGTTAGTAAGTAGGGGACAGGGATTTGAGCCCAAGCGGTCTAAGACTAGAGTCTCTGCTTTTTTTTTTTTTTTAACCTCAACTTTATTCATCTTCCATGTGCCTGCTGAGTCTCAGACTCCCTTTCTTTCCATCAGCTCTGGCAGCCTCATCAAGATGACTGAATTCCTACTTCAGCTCCCTTGCCTAGCACCTGAGATGGCCAATGGGGCTGAAGCACTGCCATGACCCCAGCACTTGGCCAGCACTGTGCTACGTTGCTGGTCACAGCCGGGCCATCTGCCACTTTGTGAGCTCATCATCAGTCCCAAGTGGAACTAGACTCACAGACCTAGATTGCTGACCCCTGCCTGGTTTAGCACAGCTCCAGATTGCAGAATTCCACAGCTATATTGCAAAGGCTGAGCCTCCTCTGCATATTGACAGTGCCTCAACTCCACCCAGGTTCTCCACACCTCTCGGCAATCTCAGGTCACCTTGGGACCAGGTTCACAGCACTGCCTTCCTCTCCTGCCCTGCCAGCTTGAGGTGTGATACTGACCGTGCGCCACATTGCTGATGCAATCGATGTATTCTGCCCCCTGTTCATCGTACATGTACTGCCCTTGGGCCCGGACAATCTTAACAGGATCCTCGGGAAAAAAGAGTCTGCAGGAAGAGCTGTGGGGACAGGCAAGGAGTGGACAGCCATGTCAGACCGAAAGGGTGAAGTCTACTCATCACAGACCCCCGCCCACCCCTTCCCAGTTTCTGGTGGGGAGGAAATGAAAGCTTGAAGGGCAAGGTGCTGCTTCCCTGCCTTGTCTCTCCACTCCACAGGTGGTTGCAAAGGAGGAAGCAGATGGGGTAACAAGTTGCTGAAACTTAGAATTGTTTCTTAAAGCATTTTAAGCCTCTGTGGCCTCCTTGCTCATTTCTGCATGTGGCCACGTCAGTCTCCTGGATCCTGAGAAAAGGTGGCTGCCCCGTCCCACGGGGACTCCATAAGGCCGCGTGTCCTCGATGGGATGGGACAGGGCACCAACATTAGGTGCCTGGCTCTCAGCCCTAAACAGCTCCTTGCCAGCCACGTGGTCCTGCTGCCCCTCGCTGGGTGCCAGCCCTAAGCTCCAGTGGGAGGCTACCTCACCCACCGTCCCACCGAGGGCCCCCTCACAGGTCAAGTGTGCTGCCTGTGAACCGACTCCCCCGACTGTCCCTTGTCTGCCCTTTCAGCCCCCTCCCAGGTCACTCTCGAGCCAGGCCCAGGTGCTGCTGACGGGCCACCCTGGGTGAGGTCCTCTCAGGCGCCAGGGTGAAGGTCTTCTCCGGAGTAAAGGCTGCCAAGCGAGGCTGACACAGCCGAACAGCGGTGAGGGCGGGGCCGTCTCCTGAACTGGGCGGCCTGGAGACGGCGCTGTCGGGGAGGCGGCCCCGGAGACCACCCGCCGGGACCGCCCAACGGCGCCGCCCGCTTCGGGCCCTACAAGCTGCAGCGGGGCCGGGGCAGTGGCCGGACGGGATGGGTAGCAGCGGCTTCCTAGCGGGAGGCGCGTGCGTGGCGCGTGCGTGCGTCGTGCGTGCGCGTGCCTCTCCGCGCAGCCCCGCGCCCCCCGCCGCCCGCCCCCCGCCCGGGTACCTGATGAGCCGTTGCCTCAGGGCCAGGGTGTCGGCCTTCGGGCGCTGGTCTGCGGCCATGGTGGGTGGCCGTCAGTCGGTGCCGTGACGCCACGCGGAGACGTCGCCGCGCGGGCTGGGCCTCCAAGGCCCCGCTCCGGGCCCCGCCCCTGCCTGGGTCGGGATTTGGGGCTCAGGTTCGCACTCGGCCCCGCCCCCAAGCGCCCGCGTTGCGGTGGTTCATTTCTTCGCTTGCCCGCTGGGCCTGGCAGCCTTCCAGCCCGTGGTCGTGTCTTGGCAGTCCCGCGCAGGAACTCGAGCGCTACCCCGTCTCTGGTTCCGGGACGCGCCCCGCCGGCCCCGCCCCGCCGGCCCCGCCCCGCCGGCCCCGCCCCGCCGGCCCCGCCCCGCCGGCCCCGCCCCGCCGGCCCCGCCCCGCCGGCCCCGCCCCGCCGGCCCCGCCCCGCCGGCCCCGCCCCGCCGGCCCCGCCCCGCCGGCCCCTGCGGCCTCCCTTCCGGGAAAGGGTCCCGGACGACCCCGCCCCTGCTCCTGGCGCCCAGGCGGGGCTCGGAGCTCCTGCAGGCCTTCCCTGGGCCAGACTCAGTCTTTGAGTCGCCTTGTGCATAAAATGGGATGAACTGTGAGGCCTAAGTGCGAGTATGTGACTGGTACCTTACCCGGGCCTGGTACACAGTAGGGGCCTCAGGGTGGGAGAAGCAGGTCCTAGGTTTTCCCAGCCCCATGAAGGGGCAGCAGGAAGAGCAGAAGGAGAGCCCAGGGTCCCTTCTGGGGCTGACCAAGGAGATCACCATGGGCTTGACCTTCAGGGCACCATAGTTCCTGCTAGAATCTAGGCAGGGTGAACCGGACGAGCTATATCAACGCTGAGAGAATCATGCAGTGTTTGGGCAAGAAGAGAGGTTGGGAATCCTCCTTGTGGTACATGTCGGTGACCCTGAAGCCCAGAAAGGGAAAGGGTTTTGTTGTCAGACACGCAGCAAGGCTGCAGAGGCTGGACTCCTACTGAGGTCTTCTTGACTCCCAGCCCAGGGAGTGAGAAGAAAAGGCCTCCCAAGGGGCTGGGATATGAGAGAAAAGCCCCCTCTTGGGGTGAGGCACTGGGGCTTTCTGCCTTGAAGAACCCTGGAACACGGGCCTGGGACTGCAGCAGGTGCAGGGGAGGCTCCTGATTGTCCCTTCTTTCTGTCCACATCATGATTCCCAGGCCTCTGCTTCACTCCCTCATTGCTGATTTCTTCTCTTCCCAATACAGTTGTAAGATGCATAAGGCATTTATTGAACTCTTGACCTCAGATGATCTGCCTGCCTCGGCCTCCCAGACTGCTGGGATTACAGGCCGGGTGAGCCACCGCACCCGGCCAATTAAGGCATTTATTAAAGAACATTTGGAGTTTCTTTTTTCTTTATTGTGTAAAATATACATAACAAAATTTTACCATTTTAACCATTTTTAAGGATACAATTCAGTGGCAAAAGTACATTCACATCGTCGTGCAACCATCACCACCATCCACGCAACAGGACTTTTTCATCTTCCCTAAAAGAATGGAATTTCTTATTTTTAACTGTAAAGCTGAATTGAATATTTTACATGATTTTTGGAAAAAATTCTTCCCAAATTAACTGCGAGGTTAACTGCTTGTGGCCTGTATTTTTTTTTTTTAAAGAAAGGGTCTTATTCTGTTGTTCAGGCTGGAGTGCAGCATTGCAGTCTCTACCTCCCTGGGATCATGTGATCCTCCCATCTCAGCCTCCCAAGTACCTGCTACTACAGGTGCACGCCACCATACCCAGCCTGTACTTCGTTTCTGAGGATCAAGACCTCACAGACCGTGTGTGTGTTTGTGTATTTGTGTGTGTGTGAGTCCTATTTGGGGCCCGCCTTTCAGCCCTGTCTTGCAGCCCAAACTCCAGCCACAGCTGTGGCCCCGTGCAGCTCAGAGGAATCGGGTTGGCTCAGGGGCTTTTCCTGCTTTAAGGCAGAGGGTGAGAAGGCTGTAGCTGGGCCCAGCTAACATCTCACCTGCTCCTGGGTCAAGAGGTGATATAGTTGGAGGTCAGACCAGGTTGAGCCATTTCCTGGGCCAGGAGTATCTTCTAGCATGGCACAGAACACCAGGAGGCCTCACCTTCTTCCTGCTCAGAAAAGCCCACTCCTTGTCTCTGGCCCTGTGCCAGGCACTCATCTGTCCTTTATTTCATGCCTGGCCCTCTAGGCAATGTTGGAGTCCAAGAGGGTAGGGGATGGAAGTGGCTGAGTCAGGATTTGAACCCAGGGCATGGTGTTTCTCAACAGGGTTGGCACTGGGATTCTTGTTGAGATGATTTGTCACTGGGTAGGATTGTCCTATGCATTTTAGGTGTTTGCTATCCCTGGCCCTGCCCCCTAAATGCCCAGGTGTCCTGCAATCATTGTGCTAACCAGAAGCATCCCATGTATTCCTAGTGGTCTCCTAGGGACCAGGAGGAAAGAGACCTGGTAAGTCCCCTTCACATTCATCTATAAAAAGGGATCGTTATCCTTGTGGTTAGTTTAGCTGTCATGGTACAGCAGGGCTCAGTAAATGTACTTCTCTCTCTTCCAGAAAGGGGTACTTTGAGGCTGTACTGCCTTTCTTGGCAGGAGGCCTGAGGCCCCCCAGTCCTTGAGTCTCAGCTGTGAAGCAGGGTGCTCCCCAGTGTCTCGGCTGGGACCTTGAACAAATCATTGAACCCTCTACTGCCTCTGTGCTCTCCCCGGGCACTTTGAGGACTCAGCCCACTCTACATTTTTAAGCTTGCAGTTGAAACGTTTGCAGCCATCAGGATACAAGGTATGAGACCGCAAGGGGGCAGCAGTGGGCCAAGAATGCCCCATCCTGCCTAAAGGAGCAGGAGAGACCCCCTCAGAAGACTGGGGAAGTGGGGGAACACATGGCTTCTACCCCACGAGGATCTACCTGCCAATCACCCAGCATCATGGAGCTGCCTATCAGATTCCATGCTCTGCCAGACAAGTTTCAGAAGGACATATGAGAGGACAAACCCAAGAGCCTAGGTGCAGTCCCAAGCCTGCCACTATGTCCTGGCTGTGCATCCCTGGCCAGGTGACTACCCTCTCTGAGCCTCAGTTTTCCCCTATGTAAAATGGGCATATTGACACCTATCACACAAGCTCTGGGCTTCGCAGGGCTGGTGAGGGGATCAAGTGAGGTTCCTGGATGGAGGAAGGAGGGAACTGTGAAGTGTAGCATGCAGATGGTGAGGTTATGCGGGAACTCCAGAGGCGGCATGGACACCCAGTGACCTCCATCAGTCATCACAGCCCCACTGTGTTTCTCTTCCTTTTCCCACTACTGGCTTCCCTGTTGACCCAGACAACTGGCTGAGCGATGTGACCTTCCACTTATTGCCAGTTCCTTAGGGAGACAGAGGAGGGGACTGGATATATCCCTCCCTCCTTAGCCAGTGTGTGGCCGAGCCTCTTCTGCTTAGCAAGGCCGTGTCACAGAAGTCTGAGGGTGACCACCCATACTGTGGCCTGCCCTAGGCTTCAGTCCTTGGAGACTCAGACACCGTCAGTGCAATGCACCACCACCATCAGAGACACCATCACTGCAGGCCCTTTTTTTTTTTTTTTTTTTTTTTGAGATGGAGTTTCGCTCTTGTTGCCCAGGCTGGAGGGCAATGGTGCGACCTCAGCTCACCACAACCTCTACCTCCTGGTTGCAAGCGATTCTTCTGCCTCAGCCTCCCGAGTAGCTGGGATTACAGGCATGCACCACCACCCACCTAATTTACAGGCATTACAGGATTACAGGATTACAGGCATGCACCACCCAGCTAATTTTGTATTTTTAGTAGAGACGGGGTTTCTCCATGTTGGTCAGGCTAGTCTCGAACTCTCAACCTCAGGTAATCTGCCCGCCTCAGCCACCCCAAGTGCTGGGATTATAGGCGTGAGCCACCACGCCCGGCCCATGGCCCTTCTTGCCTAGACCACCCTGGGTGTGCTTGGTTTTGTCATCTGTAAGACAGTCTCTCTCTTAGTTGTTATAGGGACCAGCTGTGATGACAGAAGTGGGAACACTTTGCAGGACTGTGGCCGTTGCTCAGCAGCCTTGGAGTCAGGAGGAGAGATGAAAATCAGAATTGAGGGTGCTTCTGGGTGAGGGACACACCCTACACTCTTCGCATAGTCTGCACTGGATCCTCACAGAACCACAATCTGAGTGGTAAGTAGTGCCCTCTCGTTTCACAGCTGAGGTGGCAGTTTGCATTTTTTCAGAGGGCTGCAACAAGATCTACGATTCCGCATTTTCTCCTTGAAATATGATGTTGACACTTTCCCGTGGAGAGGTGGGGTCTAACTCTCCTCCCTCTACTCTTTCAGAAAGTGACACCACATGACTTCTGAGACTTGGCCCTAAAAGGTGACACAGCTTCCAACTGGCTGACCTGGGACAGTCACTTTCGGGATCCAGCCACCATGTGGGAGGCAGCCTGGGTCACGTGGAGAGGCCACAAGTAAGTATTTGCCATCTGAGGTCCCTGCTATAGCCAGAAGCAACCATGTGAGAATCTGAGTGAGAAGCACCCACACTGAGCCCATTAACCACAGACTGCACAAGAGAAATCGAAATGATTTTCTTTTTTTTTTTTTTAAAGAGAGGAATTTCTCTATGTTGCTCAGGCTGATCTTTAACTTCTGGGCTCAGGCAGTCCTCCCGCTTCAGCCTGCCCAGCAGCTAGGACCACAGGCACACATCAACCCACCCTACTAATGTTTTTGAATTCTTTACTTTTGGTAGAGATGGAGTTTCACTATGCTGCCAGCCTGGTCTCGAACTCCTGGGCTCAAGTGACCCTCCCACCTTGCCCTCCCAAAGTATTGGGATTAAAAGAATGAGCCACTGTGTCTGGCCAAAATGACCATTGTTTTAAGGCAACAAGTTCTGGAGAGATTTGTTATGCAGCCGTCTGGTAACCGCAATAGAGGAGCACACAGGGGCTCAATTTGACTTGAGCTGACTTGCCAGAGGACTCAGCTGATGTGTGGCAGGACCAGGCAGTGAATCTGTGTCTTCCGAACTCCAAATCCCATCTTTGCCCTGACCCTGAACTTCCTCCTTTGGTTTCTGGGATGGCTCTTACTCAGGGAGGGTCCCCTTTTCCCTCCCCACCCAGCAGTGGCCAGGATGAAACCACAGCCAGAGGTGCCCCAGGGGCAGTCCACAAGGACAGGCACACCCAGACACGCACTTGTGGTTTATTACACACAGTGATCTCCATCTACACGGAAATGGAAGGCAAGCAGCCAGGATGGAGCTGGTTGCTGGGAACACTTGCTGGAGGTGGAAAAGCCTCTCGTCAGAGCGTGGGTGGGTCTGGTGGCAGGCCCCCTGCTCAGGCCAGCTGGGAACCAGCCCTGAGCTTTGCTTTGCCTGCACAGCCCACCTAGAGAGCCATTTTTGGCCAGAGTTCTGGGTGGGAGACTTGGGGCCAGTGAGACCCAGACTCTGAGTGGGAGGCCTGCCTCCCTGGGCCAGGCCATGTCCTATCTTGTCCCTCTCTGGGTGATATGGAAACAGAGACAGGAAGTAGCAGTCAGTCCAGGCTGGGCCCCTCCATCCCCGACACTCTGCTCCCTGGAGCTGGGTCCACATCACAGCGATCACAGAGCTCAGCCACTACTCCTGGCCAGAGGACATGTGCTCTCGTGGCAGGCTGGCCTCCTGAGGCCTCCTGAATGTGGTAGAGCTAGACCCTCGTGGGGGATTTCCACTCACTGCTCCCCAGGCCCAGCCGCAAGTGCTGGGCGAGTCTTGTCCAGGGGCCAAGTCTTGTCCAACTGCAGAGGCAGCTGGTTGTGGTTGAGTCTGGAGGCTGATGAGGCCAGGAGCAGCAGCAGCCGCTGTTCCACCCCCGGGTCTTCTTGGATAGGGTGTGTCCCAGGGACTCCAGAGTTTTGGGGGGCAGGTTCTTACAGGGCAGTACCACAGCTGAGAGTCTCTCTGCTGATCAGGTGACTGAAGGCCCAACGTGGCATCTTTCTAGCCTTGCCCGAGCCAGGTGCTTCTACCTTCGTCTCCTTCCTGGGAAAGTACACATCTCCCTGGTCTGGCCTGTCCACTTTCCGGCAGCTTCACATGCCGGTGGCTCTGGGCTGGGTGGGCACGCTCTTGAATGTTAAAAGGCCACAGGTAGCGCATTCCATGAAAAAAGATCAATATATTACTGTTTTGTTTTTACAAAAATTAAAAATGTCCACACGGATCTGTACAGGTGTGAGCTGGGCCTGTGGGTCACTGGAAAAGGAGGAAGAGACTGAAGGTGACGAGGAGCCCGAGAAGCTCCGCCCCCATCCAGGCCACCTTGCCTGGCCTCCCCGGTCCTGCCCATTTCCTCCTATCTTCCCTCCCCCAACTCCCTCTCAGTGGGCCAGTTGGGATGATATCCCAGGGGGCACTGATGGCTTTGCCCTGCCTGGTCCAGGTGTCAGTTGAGTCCATGTGACCCACAGGATGCGTTATACACCATCACCCAGGACCACAGCCCCACGCCTCACATGCAAGATGGGAGAGTCAAAACCAGGGTCATGATGGGAAACCTGGCTATTCAGTCACTGTGCGAGAAGCCGCAGACACCCAGAGGTTTGAGTGACAGCACCCAGGCTCTGGGGCCCTCCCATTCCCCCACCCTCCCCTGCCTCCCCCAAGCCTGCCCTGGAGACTCTTCCCTGCATGGTACCTTATGCCAGCAGCCAGGCACAGGCAGCCCGTCGGGGCCCTGGAAAGGAAGAAGGTTTCAGTGATGGGGATGGGGCCTGGGGAGCTCCTCTACACCCCACATGCCCTCCCCTGGTCTGTAGGGAGGTGCAGGCCAGGGAGCGGCCATGTGAGACTGCTGGGCCCCACTGAGGCAGGGGCACAATGCCTCCTCTGTCCACCCAGGTAGTGGGGTCATGGGGAATGACGGCCTCTCACTGAGCTTGTCCTGAGTGTGTTCCCTCTGTGCTTTGTGGGGACTGCTGTGCAGTGGCCAGGAACAGGAGGGCACTAGGAAGGGATGAGCATTGTGCCAGACACGCACAGGCTGGCCTGGGTCCTGCCGAGAGCCGTGTGGCTTCCTGCCTGATGTGACAGTGACTCTGGCCTGGGTCCTGCCGAGAGCCGTGTGGCTTCCTGCCTGATGTGACACTGACTCTGGCCTGGGTCCTGCCGAGAGCCGTGTGGCTTCCTGCCTGATGTGACAGTGACTCTGGCCTGGGTCCTGCCGAGAGCCGTGTGGCTTCCTGTCTGATGTGACAGTGACTCTGGCCTGGGTCCTGCCGAGAGCCGTGTGGCTTCCTGCCTGATGTGACAGTGACTCTGGCCTGGGTCCTGCCGAGAGCCGTGTGGCTTCCTGCCTGATGTGACAGTGACTCTGGCCTGGGTCCTGCCGAGAGCCGTGTGGCTTCCTGTCTGATGTGACAGTGACTCTGGCCTGGGTCCTGCCGAGAGCCGTGTGGCTTCCTGTCTGATGTGACAGTGACTCTGGCCTGGGTCCTGCCGAGAGCCGTGTGGCTTCCTGTCTGATGTGACAGTGACTCTGGCCTGGGTCCTGCCGAGAGCCGTGTGGCTTCCTGCCTGATGTGACAGTCACTCTGGCTCCTCACCCTGGGGCCTGCGAGCTTTCAGGCCTTGGGCAGAAATGGCTCCTGGAGGGTTTTAAGGACGGCCCAGGAATTGGCATCCTGCTCCAACCTGTGCTGGCTGGAGCAGGGCAGGCTCAGGTTGCTGGGGGTTGGGGCTGGGGCTGGGCCTGGGGTAGGGCTATCTAGCGGCACCTGTGGTGCCCACCCAGCAGCCAGACATAAGCAGGGGCCGGATTTCCTCAGGCAGCCTGGAGGGTGGGGAAACTGGAGAGGAACAAAGACTCATCAGGGACACCAAGGCACAAAAGATGTCATTCTGTTCCAAAGCACAGGCATGAGCCTCAGACACTGGGCATCCCCTGGAATATTCCCATGTGTACACCAGGGACCAGGCTAGGCACCAAAGGGAAGGTGGGGAGGAGGGCAGAACGGAAAGGAAGGCAGAAGCGAGGAAGGCCGAGGCAGAGCCAAGGGCCCTGGCTGCCCCGAAGGCCCACACAGCACACGGCACACGGCACACAGCAGGCCAGACCGCCTACCGCAGGGCATGGCCCATTGCCCCTCGCAGGGCCCCGCCAGCCTGGTGCCCCTCTCCGGCCTCCGCACGTGGGATTCTCCTGTTTCAAAGGAGACAAGGGCTTACTGATTTGGAGGGGAGTCCTGGTCCAGGGCCCGGAGCTGCGGGGCTGGGCCACCCTGCCCCTGCTGTCCCCGCCCTTTCTGTGCACTGACCACTTCGCTCTTCAAGTCCTTTTCTCATTGACTTCTCAAAACTGTCTGAGGGGAGCGGTATCCCCCACTGCAGGGATAAGGACACTGAGGAACAGAGGCCAGAGGTCTGGGAGGGGGTCTCTAACTCTGGCACCGCTGGAGGTTGAGGCCGGCCTGCACACATCCCCGTGGCTGGAGTGGCCAGGTCTGAATATCTGTCCAGTTTTAGTATGAAAACCCAGCTGTTCTGTTTTTCCTGTCTTTTCTGAGCTCCACCGGAAGAGTGTGACATGTAAACCCTCCCTACTTTCTAGAAAAAGGAACTAGGCAGGGCACGGTGGCTCACACCTGTCGTCCCGGCACTCTGGGAGGCCAAGGTGGGACAATCGCTTGAGCCCAGACCAGCCTGGACAACACTGCAAGACCCCAGCTCTATAAAAATTAAAAATTAGCTGGGCACGGTGGTGCATGCCTGTAGTTCTTGGCTACTTGGGAAGCTGAGGCAGGAGGATCACTTGAGCCTGGGAGATGGAGGCTGCAGTGAGCCATGATCGCACCACTGCGCTCCAGCCTGGGTGACAGAGTGACACTCTGTCTCCGAAAAGAAATAAATGGAGCTGACTTTTGAATTGTGGTTGTTTCAGGCACCAGTGCCTGAAACCACTGGGGCTGGTGGGCTACCAAAGGCCACTGAGAGAGCACGGAAAGAGGTACAGGAAGGGTGTGGGGGTAGGCAGAGGGGATGTGGGGGTAGGCAGAGGGGATGTGGGGAAGAGGGAGGTGCTGCCCCAGCCCAGAGAGACTCTTCTGGGAAGGAGGAAGGAAGGGGAGGCACAGCCAGCCAGAGAGGTCAGGGTGGTCCCACCGTCTGTGCTTGGGGAAGCTGAGTTTCAGCCCAGCTTGGCGTCAAGCCCAGTGGGAGTCAGACCCCGACTTCCACCCCAGGCAGCCAGACCACAGCGATGGGGCTGGGGACTCACTGCCTCCGCCCCCAGCAGCAGCGTGTCTGTGCTAACTTTGGTTCCCTCCACAGGGCCCAGCCCCCTCCCAGGGCACCGCTGATGGCGCTGATGACTCCAGGTAAAGCCCCTCCACTCCTCGTCTAGGCCCTGTCCACTTCCAGCCCAAGATGGCCCACAGTGGGCTCCTACTCAAGCCAGGCCTGTCCTGGGGGTGAAGAATGAGGGGCTGGGTTCCCCGAGTCATGCCCATGGTTGGGGGTGGTTAGGACCAGAGCAAGGGGAACTGTGATGATGGCAGTAGCAGCAGCAGTGGCCCTGACAGTGAGGAAGGCCAGTGCGTGACCAGTGGGGCCTCTGGGACTTGCAGCTGAGTTCTGAGGACAGGGAAGATGTTGGTCTGACCCTGGCTGGAGGCCAAAAAGACCTGGGGCAGGGCCCTCCTCCGACACCTACCACAGGACACGGCTGGTCCAGGCCTGGTGGTCCCGGCTCGCCCTTCTGGCCCTTCACTCCTTTCCGGCCGGGGACCCCTCGTTCTCCCTGTGCAGGAGGGGAGATGGTGGTATTGGCCATGGCTGCCAGGCTTAGGAACCTCCAACATCTCTCCGAGAGAAGCGTGTGGGGCCAGCCTCCCCCTGCCTCCGCCCACCTGCCCGGCCCGGGTTCTCTCTACCTGCTTCACCTGAGCCTCCACTCCCACCTGCCTCCTTCCCCCTCTCCTCCTGCCCCAGCTCCCATCCAGCTGCCCTCACCTTCTCTCCACGCTCGCTCCGATCACCTTTCTCTCCTCGGGGTCCAGGGAAACCCTGACAAAAGGATTAGAGGCTAAACCCGAAAATGAGGCTGGAGGTTTGCCCCTCTGTTACCGGCTCATCTCTGTTCCTCTCCCATCCACACGCCCACTTTCCCCCCTGCATATTCGTGGCACACGCTGGCCTAGCCCTAACTGTAGGTGATACACTGCTGGGTACAAGGCTGATGTAGGAAGAGCATGCATTTACGATGCCAGCTGGGCTTGCTCCAAAGTAGTCGCTGGACACCAACACTCAGGCAGAGCTGCTGGCAAGGGGCTGTCTCTCACATCACAGACGCGGCTGGCACTGGTCTAGGCTTGGCTGGGGACAGAGACCCCGGAAACCATGGAAGTTATGTCACTGTCTGATGGGATGAGAAATGGTGATCTCTGTTCTGTGCCCTTGGCTCAACTTCCTGCACACCCATCTGTCCATTCATCTATCTGTCCGTCCACCCAACCAAGGTGGCTTAACATCCACTAGGAACCGGGCTGTTGGCTGGACACTGGGGACAGAGAATTGGATTCATTATGGCCGGACATGGTGGCTCATGCCTGTAATCCCAGCACTTTGGGAGGTCGAGGTGGGCAGATCACCTGAGGTCAGGAGTTTGAGACCCACCCTGGCCAACATGGTGAAACCCTAAAAAACACAAAAATTAGCCGAGTATGGTGATGCGCGCCTGTAATCCCAGCTACTTGGGAGACTGAGGCAGGAGAATTGCCTGAACCTGAGAGGTGGAGGTTGCAGTGAGCCGAGATCGCACCACTGCACTCTGGCTTGGGCGACAGAGCGGGACTCTGTCTCAAAAAACAAACAGAGGCCAGGCATGGTGGCTCCCGCCTGTAATCCTAGCACTTTGGGAAGCCAAGGCAGGCAGATTGCTTGAGCTCAGGAGTTCAAGACCAGCCTGGGCAACACAGTGAAACCCCATCTCTCCTAAAATACAAAAAATTAGCCATCCTAGCAGCGTGCACCTGTAGTCCCAGCTACTTGGGAGGTTGAGGCAGGAGAATCGCTTGAACCCGGGATACAGAAATTGCAGTGAGCCGAGATCATGCCACTGCACTCCAGCCTGGGTGACAGAGTGAGACTCCATCTCCAAAAAAAAAAAAAAGAAAAAGAAAAAGAAAACAATTTTAAAAAGAGAATTGGATTCGACATGGTCCCTTGTTCATGTGTAATGGGGCAGGCAAGAGAGTGCTGATGACAGTCAATGCTCAGTGACAGAGGTGTGAAATAGGGGTGACGGGATTCTGGAGGGAAGGGCTGTTCTATCACAGGTGGGGGTCAAGGGGAGTTTCTCAGCATGGTCCTCATTATAGCTGGGCCTTCTGGGGTTGAGGAGGAGCCTGGCATTTGCCAGGTAGAGCAGGTGGGCATGACTTTGAGATGCCACCCTGAGAACCAGGCCTCCTGGAAGGCAGCTGTGGCCACATTCATGGTGGCATGGAGTCTCCTTAGCTCCACCCTCAACTGGGCCCAGAGCCTGCAGCTGGTTCAGCATTGTCCTCTCCCATCCCTTCCCATTGATGGAACCCAGCCCCCCCGTCAGAAACCCAAGCTACAGCTCTTCCTTTCCCTCATCCACAGTTGCTCTCCCAGGTAATGTTCTCTTTTTTTTTTTGAGACGGAGTCTCACTCTGTTGCCCAGGCTGGAGCACAGTGGCACGATCTCAGCTCATTGCAAGCTCCGCCTCCTGGGCTCATGCCATCCTCCCGCCTCAGTCTCCTGAGTAGCTGGGACTACAGGCACCCGCCACCATGCCTAATTTTTTTTTTTTTTTTTTGTATATTTAGTAGAGACAGGGTTTCACCGTGTTAGCCAGGATGGTGACTATCTCTTGACCTCGTGATCCACCCGCCTTGGCTTCCCAAAGTGCTGGGATTACAGGTGTGAGCCACCGTGCCTGGCCGGTAATGTTCTCTTTTTAAAGTCTAGGGTGGGCACCAGAGTCCTTGCAGCCCTGCATCTGGGCCTATGTCCCTCAAAATAGCTACCTGATTTTCCTGAGAACAACCTCCCTTCTCATAACCCATTGATTCCACCCCAGTCCATGGTCTCACTAGTCAGGGCACTGCATTCCTATGGCTAAGTGACAGTTCAGCGTTGACCTAACTGGGACCAGGGAGAGCCCATGAAACTTCCTGTAGAACACTGGAGTCAAATTTTCTTTCTTCTTAGTTTGGGCCTGGCAGGATGCTGGTCTCGAGCTGCTGGCTTTACCTCACCACCACGTGGAACTTGATTTCCACAGGGAAAGCAGACAAGACAGGGTCAAAGGCTGAGTTGTGTTGACACAGTTGAGCCCTGGATCCATGTGTTGAACCTCCAGATTTTTCAGTTATGAGTAATTTTAAGCCAGTTTAAACTATGTTTTCTATGTATGCTACCAGAAGAGACTTGACATAATCAGCCTGGGCTAATACTTCCCTTCCTCTTCTTCTCAAATTACTGCTCTAGCTAAAGCCCTATTATCTGTCACCAGGATATTGCAACAGGCTCCTCACTGCTCTCTTCACTTCCTTGCTACAATGCATCATCCATCCATCCGTCCATCCCTCCACTGCCATCATCATCCATCCATGCACTCATCATCTATCATCCATCCATCCATCTCTCCACTGCCATCATCATCCATCCATCCACTCATCATCTATCATCCATCCATCCGTCCATCCCTCCATCCCTCCACTGCCATCATCCATCCATCCACTCATCATCTATTATCCATCCATCCATCCCTCTACTGCCATCATCATCCATCCATCCACTCATCATCTATCATCCATCCATCCATCCATCCCTCCACTGCCATCATCATCCATCCATCCACTCATCATCCATCCATCCATCCATCCATCATTCATCCATTATCCATCCATCCATCCATCCATCCATCATTCATCCATTATCCATCCATCCATCCATCCATCCATAGTGGATAGACAGATGAATGGATGGGTGATTCCATTCAATCCTCCATCCATGCATCCATCATTCTTCCATTATCCATCCCTCCACCCATCCATCCATCATCCATTCATCATCTACCCACCCATCATCCACCCACCCATCACCCATCCATCCGTTCACCCATCCATCCATTCACCCATCCATCCATTCATTCATCCATCCATTCACCCATCCATCCACCCATCCATTTATCCATCCATCCATCAATCCTGCATTATGCATTCATCCATCCATCGATTCATCCTCCATTGTCCATCCATCCTGCATCCATCCTCCATCTACCAATGTATCCATCCATTATCCATCCATCAACAATCCATTCATCTATCCACAAAGGACCTACTCTGGGTTGTGCACTGGACTTGGCCATGGGGACACAGGGGGAACCAGTCAGTTGCAGTCCCAGCCCTGGGGAAAGGGGTCACACTTGAGTAGCCAGATCAGGTTACTGCATGAGGGCAGAAGATACACACAAGAGGCACCCAATTACTCAAAGTGATGATAAGACACTTACATCTAGTCCTGGCTCCCCGGGTCTGCCCTGAGGAGAGACACAGAGTGGGTGAGAGGGGTTGGGGAGGGGTGCTGGGAGCACAGCTGCTGGGAAGTCCAGCCCTGTGGGTTGGCCACAGACATGGGGGCAAGGAGACCCACCAACCACGCAGGCACAGATGGAGGCCAGGACAGACCTGGCATCCACAGAGCCTGAACTCTGGCCCTGCGAAGTGCAGGGACCCAGTGAGGTACAGGGTTGGGGTCCCCGGGCTGAGCGCCACCATGACCAGGTGGCCACGGTTGGAGAGGGAGCTCCGAATGAGGCGGTTACCTTCTCTCCTTTGGTTCCTGGCAGCCCAATAAGGCCCGGTGGGCCAACTGGCCCCTGGATAGAAAAGGAATGAGTCAAGAGGCATGCTAGTGACAGGAATTAACACCTTTGGGACAAACAAGGCTTGTGAGACTCACAGGCAGGCCGCTGGGGCCTCTCTCACCCGACGCACCCTTCTCTCCCTTTGCTCCATCCAAGCCCTGGAGGCAAAGGAGGGAAATCAGTCAAGGGGAAGGGGTTAGACAGACAGTAGGACAGGCAAGCTTGGAGACTGCAAGGGAGCTGGGATGTGGACAGAGGAACAGATCCAGGCTCCCCCAGGCCTGGCCCCAGCTTACTCCCTGGTGAGGGTGATCAGGAGGAGCTCTGGCCATGCGCATTGCGCCTTTTCCAGAACAGGCTCCCTCAGCCCCATGGAAGGTGATTACGGTCACACCCATTCCAAAGATGAGGAAAGCAGGTGCAGACAGGGGCGGGGACAGGCCCAGCCACACAGCGGGAGGCAGCAGAGCTGGGTCCCCATCAGGCTTCTACGGCAAGCCTTGGACCCTGTCCTGATAGCAGCTGCCTCTTTGAAACATGAACTGTGGTGGCCTTAAGAGAAAGCAGAACCAGAAGCAGAGCACCTGGTGGGGCTGCAGGCTCCGGCCTGGGCTTCCACGATTCTCAGTCCCACATCTGGCCTCTGAGCTGGGGAAGCAGAGATTTGCTCACGCCAGGAGGGTGGTGTGACAAGGAGTGAGGCCAGGTGGCCTCCCCTTCTGTGTCTGCCTCCCTGGGGCAGGGCATGCGGGCAGGCCACACTCGAGGACTTAACGTAAGAGCAGGGAACACGCCATCATGTAATATACACCAAACCCAAGACTTTGTGCTTAGACTGTGGCAGCTGAGAGACAGATGTGTGTGGGGCGGGCTGGGATGGGGAGAGGTGGGGACAGTGCAAGGAACTGACAGGCACAGACAAAGGAGAAGGGGACAAGCAGTAAAAACGGTGGTGGACCTGAGGAGGAGAGAGGGACAGACTGGGGTCCCGGGCAGAGGGAGAAAGTGGGAGAGGAGAGCCTCAAGGGTGGAGAGGGGGGCATTGGCCTAAACGACATCGGGGAGGTTATGCCCTGGGGACTTGGGACGTTCAGGCGCTGGGAAGACTCAGGGATGGGCCAGGGCGGAGCGTCAGGCCCTTTGCTTTGCCCATTGGCAAGGCTCTTGGAAACTGCCCAGACGGTGAGTCTGAGGCCAGTAGAGGGGTCTATGCCCACTCACCTTGGGACCCTGGATTCCCTGGAGGCCCTGCAGGAGGAGGAAGCAGATAAGAAGGCTGGCTCCGGACCCTCTTGCAGTGGCCACTCACTGGCCCCTGGGGCCCTGTCCTGGGCTCTGCCCTCTGCCCATGTGCCCCTCCCTGAATGAAGAAGCCCGCTCTCTCCTGGGTCATGGCTCTGGGACCTAGCCCCCACCCCGCCTCTTGGTTTCCTGGCTGCTTCAAACCAAACCAAAGCAAACCGTCCTTACCATTGGGCCTGGGGGGCCAGGGGGGCCAGGGGGACCTGGCTCCACTATGAGCTGAGCCTAGGGAGGGTGAGAGACAGGTTAGTCACCCACCGCCTGTCACCCTCACCCACCCGCATCTGAGCTCATCGCACACTGCTGGATCGAGAGTCTCCTTCCTGCCCCCAGAGGGCAGAGTCTGGTGAGCGGGCAGCTGGTCTGCGGAGCTTATAGTGAGCCGAGGTTGTGCCACTGCACTCCAGCCTGGGAGACATGGTGAGACTCTGTTCTCAGAGGGGTCTCGCTCCCCTTACTCTCCCTCCCCTACTGCCCTGGGTTTGCTCAGGCCAGGTGGCCTTTTTGTCCCAAGGCTCAGGGTCCCCACCCAGCCTGGACTGGGTGTTGGGGGAAGCCCTGACCCCCCCATACCCCCTTACCAGGCTCTCCTGTAGGCTGTCAGACGCCGACTCCCCCTTCTCCCCCTTGAGGCCGTCAGCGCCCTGCAGGACGGCATGGCCTGTGAGTCCTTTGTGTCCAGCACCTGTATCACCACCCACGGTGCTTAGTGACCTCCCTTCCTTCCCCCATGTGGCTCCTGAGAGCAGTCATCAGTTAGCTGTTGCAACTGAAAAGTTTTCCCTACATCCATGTACCACGCCCCGGGTGGTGAGCAGTGTGGGCTTTAGAAAGCACACGAGCAGCCGCACAAATTGTTTTCCTGGGGTGCAGGGAGCAACCAGGGGCTGTGAAGCAAAGACCCCGGGGTCAAACCCCAGTGCCCCCTCTAGCCCAGTGACCATCAGGGATGGACACTGGATGTGTCCCAGTGGTGGCGTAACAGCTGGTGGCTCTTCCAATCGGGCCACAAAAGCAACGAAAATCATGAGGACAACAGTGGGTATTTGCTGTGTGCCAGCCACCACTGTCAGCCCAGCCACGCATGCCCTTGAGGGAGGGGAATGATCACCCCCACTTTGGAGGTGAGGAAACCGAGGCCCTAGGAGGTTAGGTTGCTCGCCCAGGGTTCCAGAGTCAGCCAGGACGGAGCTGGATGCAAACTTGGGCAGTTTAGGTCCAAGCACGTGGCATAACCACCTGGCCAATGCGCTCCCATGGCCACACCTTCTGATTTTAGCTGCCATCTGAGGCAGGTGGAAGGCTTCTTCCAGACGAGGAAGTGGAGGCCGGGAGAGAGGAGGACAGCGCTGGCCCAGAGCCTAGAGTGTCCCCGGCTGGCTGGGCACTGAGACCGCAGGGGCTGCCAGGGGCACGCCCTGGCCTCCCCACAGCACGGGGGGCACACAGTCACCTCAGGGCTTCCACACAGGAGGCGTAATGTGTGGTCCAAACCAGCCACATACCGGGAGGCCGGACAAGCCCATCTCGCCTGCTTCCCCTTTGAGTCCTGCTGGCCCAGGCTCTCCTGGGTCTCCTTTCTGTCCTTTGGGGCCCTGAAAGCCACAAGCACAAGGGATGAGTGGGGCTCAGGAGGTCCCCTCCCTTCTCCCCCCAGCAGGTCCCCAGAGCTTAGTTCATGCTAGGGCCCCACTTTTTCTTTGTGGGTCCCCACCTCCAGCCACAGTGGCTGGGAGCCTTAGCCGAATGCAGTGGGGGTGGGGGTGGGGCACGCCACTCCTGGCTCATTGCAGCCGGGTGTGGGCACCGCAGGGCAGGCGCCGGGGCAGACAGGTGGAGCATGTGAGCCTGGAGCTGCCCCTCTGGGGGCACTCATGGGGCCAGCTCTGTGCTCACATCTCAGAAGCTAGTGGTGGGACTCCCCACCCCCACAAACTCTTCCAGCCACCGAATCCCTCCATTCAACCAATTACATAATGTCCAGGATGAGACACACACTGCGGACCCAGTGGGAAAGACTCACCCTCAAATAGCAAGTGACCCCACGAATATGCTTACGTCTGTATAGGATATCTCTCTCTCACACACACACACACACACACACACACACACACACACTCTCTCTCTCTCTCTCTCTCTCATTGGGGCAATACCTACAATGCTCTTAGCCTTTGTGGCTTTTCACCACATGCCAGGCACTGCACTGAGTGTTCTCCATACACAGAGTTACTCAGCCCTGCCTGAGAGCGGGCAACTTGCCCGGGGCCTGAGGGCAGACCAGGGTTTGCACACAGGCAGCCTGGTGCCAGAATCCATGATTTTTGCTTTTCTCACACATGGTCTTTCTCTAACTCTGTGCACACATGCACGCGCGCACACACACACACACACACACAGCCCAATACCAGGCACTGGCATCACCAAGGAAATGAAAGGCCCAGAGACCTTCTCTCCATCGATTCCTGGGGCACCGGGCAATCCAAGCTCGCCCTGGAAGGGAAGAGATGGCAAGAGGGGTTATGCCTTCCTTTCCTAAAGAGGTGTCAGCAGCCAGAGGGCCAGGACACACTGTGCACCCGGCCCAGGGTGGGTCTTTGCAGTTGGACCTCTAGCTGTGCCAGGACCCACCGCCTCCTCTGTTTCCTCAGCCCATCACGAGCAGATGTAGCCCATGGCTATCACCTGTAAGTTGTTATGTCACAGATTCGGGTGCTGAGGCTTGGAGGGTTAAGTGACTTGCTTCAGGCCACAGAGCCCAGGAACAACGATGCCGGGACCAGATCTGCCTGACTTCAAAATTGTTGGCTCTTTCTCTTGAGATAAATGGGCAGGATGCAAACGAATGGTGCTGTCACAGGGTGTGCATAGCTGTCCACCTGCCGGACTGGTGTGCTGTCACAGGGTGTGCACAGCTGTCCACCTGCCGGACTGGTGTGCTGTCACAGGGTGTGCACAGCTGTCCACCTGCCGGACTGGTGTGCTGTCACAGGGTGTGCACAGCTGTCCACCTGCCGGACTGGTGTGCTGTCACAGGGTGTGCACAGCTGTCCACCGGCCGGACTGGTGTGCTGTCACAGGGTGTGCACAGCTGTCCACCTGCTGGACTGGTGTGCTGTCACAGGGTGTGCACAGCTGTCCACCTGCCGGACTGGTGTGCTGTCACAGGGGCTGGGTTTTCAGTTCTTTATTTTTAGCTGGTGGATATTTATAAAACACTACCCCCAACAGCAGCTAAATATACATTTAATTTGTGTGCATATAAAACATTCAACAAGAAAGAACACTTTGACTCTAAAACAAGTTTTAGTACATTAAAAAGATCAATATTGTATTAAAAAGAATATGTTTTGGCTGGGCATGGTGGTTCACACCTGTAATCCCAGCACTCTGGGAGGCTGAGGTGGGTGGATCACCTGAGGTCAGGAGTTTGAGACAGCCTGGCTAACATGGTGAAACCCCCCCTCTACTAAAAATATAAAAATTAGCTGGGCTTGGTGGCACAGGCCTGTAATACCAGCTACTTGGGAGGCAGAGGCAGAATTGCTTGAACCCGGGAGACAGGTTGCAGTGAGCTGAGATGGTGCCACTGCACTCCAGCCTGGGAAAAAGAGCAAGACTCTGTCTCAAAAAAAAAAAAAAAAAAAAAAAAAAAGAGTATGTTCTCTAATCGCAAGATAATTTTTTTTTTTTTTTGAGACAGATTCTTGCTATGTCTCCCAGGCTAGAGTGCAGTGGCACAACCTCGACTCACTACAAGCTCCGCCTGCTGGTTTCAAACAATTCTTCTGCCTCAGCCTCCCAAGTAGCTGGGATTACAAGTGCGCACAACCACGCCCAGTTGATTTTTGTATTTTTAGTAGAGACAGCGTTTCACCATATTGGCCAGGCTGGTCTTGAACTCCTGACCTTGTGATCCACCCGCTCCACCTCCCAAAGTGCTGAGATTACAGGCGTGAGCCACCGTGCCCGGCCGCAAGATAATTAAATAAGAAATTAATAAAATATCTGGTCAGCTGGATACATTAAATATGAAAAAAACTGAAACAAAAAAGCAAGATACCTGGAAAAAAATCTCCAAGTATTTCTAAATCCCCAAGTATTCTCTAAATAATCCATGAATAAATCAAAAGAGAGCTTAGAAATTATGTTGAACTGAATAAAAGTAAAATTCAACATATCAAGGTTTGTAGGATGCAGCTAAAGCAGATATGCTTATAGGAAAATTTATAGTTTTAAAAAAAGTTTTAGATTCGGGGGTACACGGGCAGGGTTGTCACATGGGATTGCACGATGCTGAGGTTTGGGCTTCTAATGATTCTGTCACCCAAGGGGTGAACATAGCACCTGATAGGTAGTTTTTCAACCCTTGTCCTCATGCAGCTATAAGACAAATGCTTGGGGGACCACATAGCTGCTCCTCCCTTTTGGAATCTCCAGTATTTATTATTCCCATCTTTGTGTCTGTGTGTACCCAATGTTTAGCTTCCACTTTTAAGTGAGAACATGCAGTATGTGGTTTTCTTTTCTTTTCTTTCTTTCTCTCTCATTTTCTTTTCTTTCTTTTTTTTTTTTTTTTTTTGAGACAGTTTTGCTCTTGTTGCCCAGGCTGGAGTTCAGTGGCACAATCTTGGCTCATTGCGACCTCTGCCTCCCAGGTTCAAGTGATTCTCCTGCCTCAGCCTCTCAAGTAGCTGGGATTACAGGCATGTGCCACCACGCCCGGCTAATTTTTTGTATTTTTAGTAGAGACAGAGTTTCACCATGTTGGCCAGGCTGGTCTCAAACTCCCGACCTCAGGTGATCCACCTGCCTTGGCCTCCCAAAGTGCTGGGATTTACAGGTGTGAGCCACCACGCCCAGCCCATTTTCTTTACTGTATTAATTCACTTAGGATAATGGCCTCTGGCTGCTTCCATGTAGCTGTAAAGGACATGATTTCATTCCTTTTTATAGCTGCATGAATTTTCAGTTTAAATGTATGAATGAGGCTTCCCAGGGAAATCTCCCAGAGTAGATCGAGCCCAGGAAGAAGGCACTCAGCCTGGGAGCCCAGGCCCTTTCTCTGAGCTCCCGAAAGCCAGGCCAGGACACCCGGAGGGAAGTGGAACAGGGTCACAGAGCAGACAGGAAGAGGGAGGTGGGCCCTGGAGACAAATGCTTGGGGGACCACATAGCTGCATCTGCACTGACCTTGGCTCCAGGGATCCCTGGTGGCCCTGGGGGCCCCTGTGGTCCGGGAGGCCCCTGTGTGTGAGAGTGAAGCCGGTCAGTGTCATGGGTTAGGCAGGGCCTCCCTTCGCTACCCATCCAGCTCCCCACCTGGAACCAAGTCCCCGTCCAGCTGAGCTGAGCAGGGGCAGGGTCCTTGGGGACTGCTTCTTCCCCAGTCAGGTCAGGCCACACTGTGCAAGGCTTTATCTGGCCTCCCAGGCTTGGGGGAGGCCAGGAGGTGACACCCAGCATTTGACAAGACACCAGTGTCTGCTGCCATGGACGGCCCTCTGCCCCAATCCAGATTTCTTCACGACGTTCCCCTGCTCAAGATCTTGCTTTGGCTCCCTATTGCCTCTCAAAGCAAGCTTAAATCCCCTGCTGGCATTCAAGGCCTGCCAAGAATGACATCCCCAATGGTGGCCCAGCACCACTGTCTCTGACTGTCCTATGAGCTCTCTGACCTTCTGGCTCCGCTGCCTGCCATCTGCTGGGCCTAGGGAGTTCCTTAGTCTCGCAGGTAGGGGTGGGGCCTCCAGTGTTTCCAGGTCCGACCCCACTCTCAAGCTCCTGTCCTGATCCAGGCTTTCTGCAGGCTACCTGCCACCAGGGCCCAGCTGGCCCCCTGCTCAGCCTCCACACTCCCCTCCCCTCCCTTCCGAAAAACTGCACCCTGCCCAGCCCCTGCCCCACCCCTGCCCCGGAAGCTCTAGGTCTCTCCCCTCCCGCCTCCCTATCCTGTGCCCTTCTTGTTGGTGTCCCATTGAGATGTCCCTGGCCTCCATCTTATCTACCCTCCCCTAGGCCCAGGCCCAGGACCTCCCTGCCTGGGGTCCCCCTGCTCCCTGCTCCAACACCTGCTTTCATTCACTGTCCATATCATTCCCTAGCTAGCCTTCCCCCAGTATGTTTTTATTTTTTATTTATTTTTTATTTTTGAGATGGAGTCTCCCTCTGTTGCCCAGCCTGGAGTGCAGAGGTGCGATCTCAGTTCACCACAACCTCCGCCTCCCGGGTTCAAGTGATTCTCCTGCCTCAGCCTCCCGAGTAGCTGAGACTACAGGCGCACACCACCATGCCCAGCTAATTTTTGTATTTTTAGGAGAGACGGGGTTTCACTATGTTGGCCAGGCTGGTCTCGAACTCCTCACCTCGTGATCCATCTGCCTCGGGCTCCCAAAGTGCTGGGATTATAGGCGTGAGCCACCGTGCCCAGCTGTGTTTTTATTTTTTTAACATCATCCCCTGCATGGACTATGGCTGCCTGCTGCCCATCAAATTGAGTCAGCATCTCAGTCTGGCATCCAAAGTCCATCTCTGGCTGGGCATGATGGCTCACGCCTATAATCCCAGCACTTTGGGAGGCTGAGGTGGGAGGGTCACTTGAGGTCAGGAGTTTGAGACCAGCCTGGCCAACATGGTAAAACCCGTCTCTACTAAAAATATAGAAATTAGCCAGGTGTGGTGGCGCATGCCTGCTTGGGAGGCTGAGGCAGGAGAATTGCTTGAACCTGGGAGGAGGAGGTTGCAGTGAGCCGAGATCACACCCAGCCTGGGCGACAAGAGTGAATCTCCATCTCAAAAACAAAAACAAAACGAAGTCCATCTCCCAACTCCCTGCACTCATAGGGCTTCTCCCACAAGGCTAGGTCAGCCTGGGACACATCATGCATGTGCCTGCCGTCTGGGCCATGCCACGCCACACCACGCCACGCCACACCATGCATGCCTGGGGGTGGGTGCCACAGTTACTGCCAACTTGTACTTCCCCAAAGCCTGTGGGAGATAACTGGAAATGATGTTCAGGTGGGGCCAGGGCCCCCTTCCCAGTCTGGTCTCTGGTGACCACTCCTTCCTCACCCACTTTCCTTCTGGGGTACCCATGAGCTGCTGGCACCCAGTGCCTCTCTCCACTGGTGGTAAGTCCCAAGTTTACCAGCGACTGGGCTCGGAGGTCACATATCTCCCAAGGCTCTGGGGGCAGAGCTTGCCACTCTCATCCTCCCCATGGCATCATCAGAAGACCTAGCCCTCCAGCCAGTGTCCTCTGGGAAGGTCCCAGGAGACATTGGGAACAGACCCCAGGAAATACTCTGCCTCCTGCCCCTGAGTGGGGAGCTTCCCTTTTTGACTTGGCCTCTAGGGAGCTCGGGGCCACGTGGGCCACATTCACAGGGGCGGGTCTCAACATAGCCCTGATTTCCACATTGGGTGCCTAGTAACAGTCGGGGTCTTTGTGCTAAGCTGCCTCTAGTCCCTTGTGTAAAAAAGTGCAGGATTAATCACAAAGGGAGTGATTATTCCCTAAGGAAAAATCGTATCTAAGGCACATCCTGGTCCCACCAGGAACACTACCTTGAGGGCATCCAAGATCCTGCCATCATAGTCGATCACCACTGTGTCTCCCTGCTCGCCCTTGAGGCCTGGGGCACCCTGAGGCAGGAAGAAGAGTAAGAATTTCAGGGAAGAGCTACACTGAGTTGGAGGTGAAGTGGCAGCTGTCCCTGCATCACACCCAGAGAGAAAGCAATGGAAGAGCCTCGTCACCCAGGCCGCACGCTTGCCCCTCCCCAGGGTGGATAGAGGGAAGGGGAGGCAGGCCCTGTGGCCAGCTGAGGGACCTGTTTCCACCTGGTCTGAGGGGCGGCTGTAATTGCCCTCACGTGGGCATTCAGGCCTGACCCCTGAATTCTCAGGGGCAAATGGAAAGCCTGATTTTGATGTGACGCTCTTCAGATTTTTAAATGTTGGCAACAGAAAAGCCTCAAACCCTCCAAAACACAAAGACATGAGCAGGCTGGATCTGGCCCCCGTGCCTCCATTTCCCAGCCTCTGGGAGCGGCTGCACACGCCACGCACCCACACGCCTATTCCCGCCTGGTTACAGGTGCATGTCAGCATGCCCATGCCCATATGCTGCACACTGATTGTGCCCACTCACACGTGCACGCATGGCTGCTGGCCAGCCCTTCCCTTGTGAACCTCACTTCCCCACGCAGGCTGCTCTTTGCTTGGGGTACAGTGAAGGCTGGGGAGCACTTTGGTCCAGACCCGAGCCTATCCCTTGTGCAGGCTGGAGACCCTTGCCTGGGCCTCATTTGCCAGCCCTCCCCCGTCCCCAGTCACAGCCTGCCCAGAACTGCCTGGCTCACTGGCTGCCTGATCCAACCCCCTCCCGCTCCCCACCACCTGCACAGCCAGGCGGGGGCTCAGATCCATTTTGTATGGAGGAAGAAGCCAGCCTCTGGGAGCATGAGGAGACATAGCCGAGGCCAGGATCCCGGACGTCACCCTAAAGGTAAGGTATGTTGATAGGGGCTGGTCACAAAAGATCTGGGGCAGGCTGGGGTGCTGTGCTCCTGGTGGCAGGGACAAACCTCCCTGTGGGGTGGGGAGAAGGCAAGGCCTGGCCCACTGCGGCAGGATCAGGCATACGACAAACAGAGAACCTGTGTCTGAATACATAAAGAAAGGAATTTAGGTGGACATGCGCTCGAGGGGACCGAGAGAGATCTGGCTTCATAATAGCAGGTCAGGACTCTTATTTTTGTACCTCCATATTTGAACATTTTACCCAAAAAAAGCACGTACTCTGGATTTTCAAAAATCATGAATAAATGAGTTTAAAAAGTAAAATACTCCCAGTTCCTGGAGCTCCACTGCTCCTCTGGGGTCTCTGTGGGGACAGGGGCTTCTGAAGCTATGGGGCCCCTAGATCTCATCCCTGAGGCCTCGCCTGAGAGGTGGCAGCTTACCCGGGGCCCTGCAGCTCCATCCGTGCCTCGGTGGCCAGGCTCCCCCTGTGGAGACATGCATTTGCAGCCAGAGGTGCAGCTGTGAAGCCAAAACACGCCTCCCACGACCCTGCCCCCAGTCCCCTCTTCCCAGGAGGGCCCAGGGCCCGAGTGCTGGAACCCTAACAGCCAAATGTATGAGAACAGCACTCCAGGAACGGGGCTCCTCCAGGGGCCTGCGAGACCCTCCTCTGACATCACTTCGTATAGAGATGGGGACGCTGGTGTCCAGGAGCCTGAGGCTGCATGGTGAGTTGGCCACAAAGCTGGGCACCAGTGGAGGCCTTGCCACTCACCCGGATTCACCACCGCTGCCCCCACACCAGCTTCTGACAGTGCTGAGGGAGACCCCTGGGTCAGGCCCTCCTGGGACTTAAAAGGGCAAATGAGAGCTGAAACCACATCTCCCACTCCCGACTGGGTGGAGGTCTGAGCGGGGCCCGCAGGCGCCAGAGCAGAGAGCTCTCACGTCACCTTCGGTCCTGGGGCACCGTCCACACCGTTCTCTCCCCGAGGTCCCATGCTCCCTGGCTCGCCCTGAAACAGACACAGCTGCAGTGAGAGCAAGTGTGAGACGGCACGTGGCGGGTGCCTTGGAGGGGGGCGTGCCTCGGGGCTGCCTGAAGCCTTGCGATTAGGCCTCCTGGCAAATTGTTACTGAGTCCATGGGGGGTGTGGGCGGATGGACCTCAGGGCTCTCCCTAGCCCAGGGGACTCAGGACCACGGCCGCCACCTTCTGGTGTGGGCCTTGGCACTTACTTGGGGCAGCTCAGGGGCTCAAGGGACATTTTGGAGACTGGCTGGCCAGGATTTGGTGGCTGTTGCGAGGGGTTGGGGGAGCAAGGCATGAGGATGACACCCAGTTCCTGGCTTGGGGACAGGGCAGAGAGTGAGGCCCCGTAAGATGGAAACAAGAGGGCTTGAGGGAGTGAGGGAGGCACATGGCCCGGGTGAGACGCTGGGCCTGTTGTGTGGTGGGGCCGCGGCCTTCCTCTGCCTCTCTCCAGCCTGTGCTGGGCACTGGCCTAGGAACCCGTGGTGCCAAAGGTCCAGGGTAGGGACTTCACCAGGTAGATGGGAACCATGGGAGGTGGGGGCAGGGGGCCACGAGAGGAGGGGCAGATACTCACCTTGGGCCCTGGTGGTCCAGGCTGGCTTGGTGTCCCATCGTCGCCCTGAGGAGAGGACACCTGGGGCTTGCCGGTCAGACCCTTGGGTGGCCAGTGGACCCCTCCCTCCTCTGGACTTCCCAGCACACCAGTCTGCTCCTGGCATCTGCACTGGCACACGGTACCAGGCAGCTCCTCCCCACCCTCCTTGCCCCTCCAGGGCAGGTGTGGGGTCAGACCCATCTCTGTGTGTCCCCTGTTCCCACCAGCCCAGGGCTGGCATTTGCAGAAAGAACGGATGGGCAGGGGAATGAGGGTACATTCATCCATTCATTCCTCCTGTGGGCCAGGCAGCTGAGGTCCCTGCTCAGGTGGGGTCAGAGGAGGCCAAGGAAAATATTCAAATAAATACGAGGTTGGCTGGCACGGTGGCTCATGCCTTAATCCCAGCACTCTGGTAGGTCAAGGCGGGAAGACTGCTTGAGCCCAGGAGTTTGTGGCTGTAGTGCCCCATGATGGCACCTGTGAACAGCCACTGCACTCCAGCCTGGGCAACAGGGCAAGACTCCACCTCTACAAAAACCAGAAAATAAAAAATTAGCCGGGCATGGTGGCACATGCCTGTAGTCCCAGCTATTTGAGAGGCTGAGGTGGGAGAATTGCCTGAGGCTGCAGGGAGCTGTGATCATGCTACTGCATCACAGCTTGGGTGACAGAGTGAGATCCTGTCTTAAAATATATATATACATATATATATACATATATATACACATATATATGTGTGTGTATATATATATGTGTGTGTATATATATATGTATATATATATATACACACACACACATGCAAATAAATTCTAGGCACCATGTCAGGAAGTGGAGTAGTGTTGAGAAGAGAAGAGGGTGGCTTGGTGGTGAGGGACTGCAGGGAGGGCTTGTTTCAGCAGGTGGCCAGGGAAGGTCTCCTGGAAGATGGGAGAGGTTTTTTTTTTTTTTTTTTGTAAGGTGAGTCTCACTCTGTCACCCAGGCTGGAGTGCAGTGGCACAATCTCGGCTCACTGTGAGCTCTGCCTGTGGGTTCACGCCATTCTCCTGTCTCAGCATCCCAAGTAGCTGGGACTACAGGCGCCCGCCACCAAGCCCGGCTAATTTTTTGTATTTTTAGTAGAGATGGGGTTTCACTGCATTAGCCAGGATGGTCTCGATCTCCTGACCTCGTGATCAGCCTGCCTCGGCCTCCCAGTGTGCTGGGATTACAGGCGTGAGCCACCGCTCTGGGTCTGGCTTTTTTGGTTTTTGAGACAAGGTCTTGCTCTGTTATCCAGGCTGGAGTGCAGTGGCACAATCATCGCTTACCACAGCCTCGACCTCCCGGGCTCAAGCTATCCTCCCACCTCAGCCTTGGCAGTAGCTGGGACTACAGACGCCACGGCACCTGGCTAATATTTTTGAGTTTTAGTAGAGATGAGGTCTCGGTGTATTGTCCAGGGTGGTCTTTTTCTTTTTTTTTTGAGACGAGTCTCACTCTGTCGCCCAGTAGGTTGGAGTGCAGTGGCGCAATCTCAGCTCACTGCAACCTTCGCTTCCTGGGTTCAAGTGATTCTCCAGCCTCAGCCTCCAGAGTAGCTGGAATTATAGGTGCCTGTGACCACGCCTGGCTAATCTATTTTTGGATTTTTAGGAGAGATGGGGTTTCATCATGTTGGCCAGGCTGGTCTTGAACTCCTGATCTCAAGTGATCCTTCTGTCTTGGCCCCCTAAAGTGCTGGGATTGCAGGCATGAGCCAGTGTGCCTGCTGGCCTTGGAGGAGGGTTTTGCTGAGACCTGAATGAGGTGAAGGAGGAGGCTGGCCCAGGAGAAGAGGCCGGGGAGGATAATGCTCATTCAGTGTTTTCAAGCTTGAGCTCACATCAGTGGCACCAGGGGCTGGTCAGACAAACTCTGGCCCCATCCCAGAGTCTCTGATTCAGTGGGTCTGGTGCGCCCCAGGACCACACTTTGAGAACTAGTGCCCCCCAGCCCTGAAGTGGGCATGAATTTGATGTGTTCGAGGAAGGGAAAGAATGATTGAGTGAATAAATGAATGAATCAAATGAATTCTGGCCTCAGGGAGAGCGAGGACAGGGCAGCCACCTGCAGTGAGGGCTCAGGGCTGGTGGAGAGAAGGCCGCCTTCCCTGTGGGTTGGCTCCCAGCCCATCCCGTCCCCATCCCCATCCCCATTCCATCCCAGCCCCTGCCCTTCTCTCCAGCCACTTCCCAACACTGACCCGGAAGCTCCTCCATCGGCCCCTCTCACCTTCTTTCCAGGTACTCCAGGCTCACCCTGGGGGAGGCAATAGGGGGTTCAAGAGCAAGGTCAAAACCATAGGAGAGTGGCCCGGACCCCGGACCTCTTGTTCCTCGGGTAGAAGTGGCACTGATGACCCGTGCCCAGGGCCAGCCCAGAGACCCCTGAACGCTTCAGAGAGCTGCGGCGGACAGTCTTGAATTCCACTTCCGAGCCACTCACTCCCAAGCTCAATGACCCTGGGCAAGGCACTGTTCTTGAAAGTGGAGAGGTGACTCCTGCCGTCTCAGAGGGTTTTGGAGGATGAGGCGCTGGCTAAGCAAGCTCTTTCCCATCCTTCCTCCTCAGGCCAGAGGCTCCGTCTCCGTCAGCGAGGACCAGAGCCCGCCTCCCCACCCACACCCTCCCCAAAGAGGGCGAAAATGAAAGAGCTGGCATCTGCAGAGGCTGGACAAGCTAACATGGTGGGAAACCACGTCCACGTGAAAACCTGCACATGGACGCTGACATCAGCTTTACTCAAAACTGCCAAAACCTGGAAGCAGCCAACATGTCCTTCAGTCGGTGAGTGGGTAAATAAACTGTGGCTTATCATTCAATAAATAATAAACCCAGACATGGACTATCATTCAGTGCTAGAAAGGAATGAGCTGTCAAGCCATGAAAAGACATGGATGAAAGGTCAATGTGTATTACTAAGTGAAAGGAGCCGATCTGAAAAGGCCACACACTGTCTGATTCCAACTAGATGACACTCTGGGAAAGGCAAAACTATGGAGACAGTGAAAAGAGATCAGTGGTGGCCGGGCACGGTGGCTCATGCCTGTAATCCTAGCACTTTGGGAGGCTGAGGTGGGTGGATCACCTGAGGTCAGAAGTTCGAGGCCAGCCTGACCAACATGGTGAAACCCCATCTCTACTAAAAATACAAAATTAGCCAGGTGTGGTGGCACACGCCTGTAATCCCAGCTACTTGAGAGGCTGAAGCAGAAGAATCACTTGAAACCAGGAGGCAGAGGTTGCAGTGGGCTGAGATTGTGCCATTGCACTCCAGCCTGGGCGACAAGAGCAAGACTCCATCTCAAAAAAAAAGATAAAAGATCAGTGGTGTCAGGGGCTAGGGAGAACGAGGGATGAACAGGCAGAGAACAGAGCATGTTTAGGGCAGGGTAAATACTCCATGACACCACAGTGGTGGATACTTGTCAACACACACTTGTCCAAATCCAGAGTGTACCACAGCAAGAGTGAACCCTAATGTAAACGACAGCATCTAGGTGATGGTGGTCTGTCCACGCAGGCGGGTCATCTGTAGCAAGTGGGGGATGTCCACAGCGGGGGAGGGGGATATGGAAACTCTGTACTTTCTGTTTAGTTTTGTTGTGAAACAAAAACTGTTCTAAAAATAAAATCTATTTGGGCCAGGTACAGTGGCTTACACCTGTAATCCCAGCACTTTGGGAGGCCGAGGTGGGAGGATAACCTGAGGTCAGGAGTTTGAGACTAGCCTGACCAACATGGTGAAACCCCATTTCTCCTAAAAATACAAAAAATTAGCTGGGCGTGGTGGCACACACCTGTTGTCCCAGCTACTCAGGAGGCTGAGGCAGGAGAATTGTTTGAACCCAGGAGGTGGAGGCTGCAGTGAGCTGTGTTGGTGCCACTGCATTCCAGCCTAGGCGACAGTGAGACTCTGCCTCAAAAGAATAGAAAATTAAAAAAAAAAAAAGGAAAATCTATTTGAAACCAAAAGGCTAATGTGTTTTATGATTCAACCCTCGCAACTCAGTGTGAAAAAGGCAGGAAAGGTTTACTGTGCCTCCATTTAACAGATGACTAAACTGAGGCCCAGAGAGATGCAGTAACTTGCCCACGGTCCAGGAATTTGATCTCCTGACCCTACTGCCTTGGCTTCACTAGGGGTGGGGGGAAGAGACAGGAGGTGGAGGTGGTGGTGGGGGAGTCCATCCCACCAGATCTGGGGAGGGGCATGGGGAATGAGGAGTACTCACCTTGGGCCCTGGGGGTCCCTTTGGGCCCTGGAACAAGAGAAGAGAAGGTATTAAATGTCATACTGGAGGCTGCTCCTGGGCCTGTCCTTCTTAGCATCCTGGCTTTGTAAAAGGTGACACCAATCCCAGAGAGCAGGAGGCTGGGCTGCCGTCAGAAGCAGGCTGGAGCTGCCCACCCTGGGCCTGACTCCTCAAGCCTGGGACAGCTTCTGCATTAGGGCTCAGGTGGTGGCAAGTGGACCACAGCCTCTGCACAGGAATGTGGAGCTACTGGAATCCCCCTGGCTGGTGCCTCACCCAGCCATTTCCCCAGGGTGGCTGGAGGGGCAGGTGCACAGGGGTCCACACACATGCAGACACGTACATGCAGAGGCGCGTGCACACACATAAACATGTGCGCATGACCCTGCTGTCGGCGTGTGTGGGAAAGGGGCTTCCAGGTCTGGGAACCACGATCCTAGCAGGCCAGGCCTCTGGAATGCCCTTGATACTGACCATCTTGCCGTCTTGTCCGGGCTCTCCTTTGGGGCCCTGTGGAAGTGTGAGGGGACAGCAGTGAAGGATGCAGGTTGTCACATTGAACTGAGCCCAAATCTCAGGCCAGACCCCGGGCTGGGGCTCTAAGTACATTATCTTATTTCATTCTCGCCAAACCTCAAGAGCGAGTATCACTGTCCCCACTCCACAGATGAGAACGTTAGGCTGGGGAAGCCACTGGCCCGGCGTGACAAGTAATGGATGAGCCAACTGAGCAGCTGTCCTGGGGGGACCTGGCGGCAGTTTGGTGGGGATCCATCTGCCTGGGGGGGACCCTGGTGGCAGTCTGGTGGTGGCATGGGCTCCACGATGAAGGGAAGGACAGGCTGAGGATTCTGGGTTAGGGAAAGGGGTAGTAGGATGGGGCCTGGCCTCCAGACTTTGGAGACCCTGGGAGGAAAGCTGAGGCTGAGATACTATTGGGGAGCATGAGGGGAGGGGTTGATAAAGGTCTGCAGAGACAGTGTCCCCAGAAGGGTCTCAGGCTCAGGGTTGAGTCAGGATTGGGACTGGGATTGCAACTAAGGTCAGCTTAGGGTCTCTGGGTCTGTTTGAAGTTAGAGTTGGGTTGGGAGTCAGGGTCAGAGTCTGTAAGGTTCAGAGTTAGGGTCTGAATTGGGGGCGTAGACCAGGATTTGGGAATGAGTTAGAGGTCAAGGTCTTGATTGGGATCAGAGACCCAGTTAGTGTTAGATTTAAGGTTCGAATGGGATTAAGGGTCTGGGTTGAGGTTAGGGTTGGGTTTGGGTCTGGGGTCAGGGTCAGGATCTGAATTGGGGCTGGATCTTGGTTGGAGTTAAGTTTGGGCCCAGGTTCAGTGTCTGGATTAGGGTTCAGGATAGTGTGGGGTCTGCACTAGAGATGGGGATGGGGATGGGGCTGGCTCTGGAATCAGGATTTGGGGTTTTGGTCAAGTCCTGCGTGGCCCAACTCCATGCCCTCTCTTACCGCGGGGCCTTGTGCTCCCCTGGGGCCATCTTTCCCAGTGTCGCCAGGAGGGCCCCGGGCCCCAGGAGGTCCAGGGGGCCCCGGAGGCCCAGCAGCTCCATCTTGTCCTTGGTCTCCCTGAAAGAGATGGGGCTTGGCATGACTCTGAGGGGGAGGGGGTCCAGCCTCCAGAGAGAGGCTCCCTCAGATGGGCAGCCCCACGCCATCCCCCTCCCCAGCCCTTGGGCAGGCTCAAAGGGGAGGGCTTTGTTATTGGGCCTCTTGCCACTTATTGGGAGCTGCATGAAGGAACAGGTCCCCATACCTTGGTGTAAGAGGCCCTACAGGATCTTTTACATGCCAAGGAATGTGCCAGCTCTCCAGCGCCTGAAGCCCAGATCCAGTGTTTAGGAGAGAGATGGCACACGCTGCATGTGGGAGACAGCACGTGTGTCCAGCTGCCCCCTCTTCTTTCTAGAACGGGGTCTGAGTGTCTCCTGAAGGACCTTCCTGGTTGGTCAACTCCCACTTCATTTAAGTATGGAGGGGCACTCTTGGGCATTTATCCTTGTTCACAGCTGCTTGATTAGTAACAGCCCCAAACTGGAAACTAATCCGAAAGTCCTTTGGTAGGTGGAAGGTTAAGGAGCTGGGGTACATCCACATCATGGAACACAACTCAGCAATCAACCCAAAGGAACAGGCCACGACACATGCAACACCTCAGATGCATCTCAGGAGAATTATGCTAAGTGGAAAAAGTCCATCTCCAAAGCTTAATACTGTGTGGTTGTATCTACGTAACACTCTTGAAATGGCAACATTAAAGAGATGGAGAGCCCATAATGGTTGCCAGGCGTTAGGGATGGGGGGTGAAGGTGATTGTAACTACAAAAGAACAGCATGAGGGAACTTTGTGTGCTCACACAAATCGACGGGTGTGTTAAAATTGCACAGAACACACAAACGAGTGTGTGTACAGATGGGGGCATCTGAATAAGGTTGGTGGATTGTATCAATGTCAATTTCCTGTTGTGAGATTGTACTACAGAGATGCAAGATGTCACCATTGGGGGAGACTGGATGAAGGGTACACAGGTGTTATTCACTACAATTACATGTAAATCTACAATTATCTCAAAATAAAAGTAAAAAAAAAAAAAGGATGATGAAGGGCCACACAGTTTCTCTCATGCAGCAGTAAATCCCCAACTTTAGAACCTGATGTTAGTACTGGGGTCAGACCTCAGGCAGCCGGAGCCCCACCTCACGGCCCAACCCGAGAGGAAGGGAGATCACTGTAACTGGCACCTACCCACTGCCCCAGCAGTGCCCACCCTACACTCGCACAGGGCAGAGCCACAGGAATGAAGTACACCCAGGTCATGGTGCCAGTGGCTCCCAACCCTCTTGTAACAAAGAAAGGAAGACCTAGCACTGAGCTAGCAAGGATATCCTGAAGATGTTTTTTTGTTTGTTTTTTGTATTTTTTGAGAGAGAGTCTTTCGCTCTGTCGCCCAGGCTGGAGTGCAGTGGTGCAATCTTGGCTCACTGCAACCTCCACCTCCCGGGTTCAAGCGATTCTCCTGCCTCAGCCTCCCGAGTAGGTGGGATTATTATTATTATTACTATTATTTGTATTTTTAGTACAGACTGGGTTTCACCATGTTGGCCAGGCTGGTTTCGAACTCCTGACCTCAACTGATCTGCCTGCCTTGGCCTCCCAAAGTGCTGGGATTACAGGTGTGAGCCACTGCACCCCGCTGAAGATGATCTTATTCAACCTTTGTGATGAGCCGGCCAGTTCACTGTTATTGTCCCATTTTACAGACAGAATGGCTGGGGTGGGGGATTATTTGCCCAGGGTTACAGAGCTAGGGAAGGTGGAGGCTCCTCTCACTGCCAAGGCACGTGGTCCCTTTGAGACACTTCTTTTCATCCACAGATGTTCCCTGATCTGAAATAGTTCACCTCTCTAGCAAACTGCACTTAACACAAATTCACTTGCTTTCCCAATTAAAAAATCAGCAGAAGTTCTCAACACCCACCACTCAGGTCCTCCCCTCGATCTGGCAGGGCCAGGGTCCTGATCAAAATATTACAGCTCCAGTGGAAAGGAAAGAAAACTGACAGTTTGGTTAGGTCACCAGGTATGGGTGGTGATGGTGGCGGGTGATTCCTGTTTTAATTTGCACTGAAGCAGGAAGAATTTGAAGACACCCCCTTAGCTCCCTGCTGCTCCTTTTATAAAGGGCCTCAGGCTGGGAACTACTGGCCTAGACTCTACTTATTAAGGCAGAAAATGGGCCTGACACTGGAGCAGATCCTGGGAGAGGTTCTTAGGCTCTTGCCTGGCCAGCCTGCCTGCTCCTCCCTCAGGGATTGGATGGCTGAGGTCTAACCCTGCAAACGTGGGGTGAGTTGGGGGTAACACAGCAAGCCATCAGGTCCAGACCCCCACTCAGCCAGTCTACCTTGAGGATCCGGCGATTGTACAGGTGATGGTCTCTACTTATAAAGCCCGGATTGAGCCGTGGGAAAACCATCTAGTCAGCAGATAGGTTGTGTGGTCAGAAAGGCAGGAAGGTGATCTGAAAAACTACAAGGCTTTTTGAAACCTGGAGGCAAAGCCACTTAACCAAGCCCAGAGAAAGGCAGTTAGGTGATCAGGTGTGCAGACTCCTTCTCCAAAGATGGCCGCTTACCAGCTGAGCGCCCACCAGCATCCACGCCACCTGCGGCCATGTGACGGCACCATCACCCAGGGCTCCCGGCCTGGCTGCCTGCAACCTCCCAAGAGAGCCTAACCCTTACCCAGGGGCCATGAGAGATAATGGCAATTGGAGTCTTAAGCCACTACTTTTTAATTTTTTTTTTGGAGACAGTCTCGCTCTGTCACCCAGGCTGCAGTGCTGTGGTGCCATCTCGTCTCACTGCAACCTCTGCCTCCCGGGTTCAAGCAATTCTCTTGCCTCAGCCTCTCGAGTAGCTGGGACCACAGGTGCACACCTCCACACCCGGCTAATTTTTGTATTTTTAGTAGAGATGGGGTTTCGCCATGTTGGTCAGGCTGGTCTCAAACTCCTGACCTCAAGTGATCCACCTGCCTCGACCTCCCAAAGTGCTAGGATTACAGGCATGAGCCACCTCGCCCGGCCATTAAGCCACTAAACTTTGTGTGTGCATGTGTGTGTGTGTGCATATGTGTGTGTGTTGGGGGGTGGTGTTCCCGATGACTGTGACACTGGGACCATGGGGAGGTTATCCACGAGGAGGGTTGGGGGATTGGGAGGAGATCCAGTCTTCATGACCTCTGGGCCTCAGGACTTCTAGTCTGTTGAAGAGAGGGCATCCCCTTTTGGAATATCAGCTCCACACACCCACCAGGAAGCAAGCAGAAGGATTTTTCTCAGCAGCTAAAACTCAGCATGAGCGCCCTTTCTTTGACTGCAGAGCAATCTCACCAGCTTTATGTGGCTGGCACAGAGCAGCTGTCTTCGTGGGGCTTGGCCTGGCCAGCCCCCTTCCCTGCTCCTGCTCACAGCTCAGGGCCGCGGAGGTGTGGAGCAGGCGCCCGGCCAGCCCTGACCACAAGCTGCAGCCCCGCTCTCCGCACTGCCGCTCCCACTACCTTTTCTTTCCCATAACAACCTCTTGGGGTGGGGGCTGTTCCCCCATTCACAGTTGAAGAAACTGAGTCTCAGAGAGCAAAGTGACTTGTTCAGGGTCACTCAGCTGGCAGGTGGCAGAGCTGAGCTTTGAGCTCAGTTCTGCTGACCCCAGAGCCTTCCCTCTTTTTGGGGTGCCAGCTGTCCTCAGGACGCTGTCTCCAGTCTGGGGTCACGTGCCAGCCCCACTGTCCAGCATCCACAGTGGTAAGCATGGAGACCTGGCCGTCTTCCAGAGACACTCCACCTGCGCAAGAGGGGCAGCCCCACAACCCAGGTCCCTGGGGGCTTCCACCGGTGCTACGGGTGGGGAAGAGCCCTCTTGGCCTCTTTCTGTGATGAGCTGCGGGGAGCTGGGACCCAGAAGCAGCGCCAGTTATGCCTCATTATTACACAAAACAAACCGTGTGGGCAGTGAGGGAGGTCATGCCTGGTTCTTACCCGGGGGCCAAAGTCTCCTGGTGCACCCTGGGAACAAAAGACAGGGAGAGGCATCACCACTGCTTTCATCGTTTCTTCACATTTCCCGTCGGGCATCTGTGCCCAGTGCTTCACAGACATGGTATGACTTAATTCCAACAAAAATAGCAGGCAGGCCCTATTTTTATTTCCATTTCCAACGAGGAAGCAGACACAGTGAGGCCACTTAACCTGCTCAAGGTCACACAGCTAGCAGATCCAGGGCTTGAAGGCAGGTAGGTGTTCCCTTATCTAGGGGGCAGTCCCAGCCATTCGAGGCCCCAGATATTGTGGAGCAGAGACAGCCCCTCCCACTGTGTCCTCTGGAAGGGACAGTAATGAGTAAATGTTGCTTTACACGGCCAAGTTTTGGGGCAGTGCATTAAGCAGCAATAGACACCAAGACACCAGTTCTCTCTGGTTTCAAAGCCCCTGATGGAATCACTTCTATGACACGGTGGCATCAGCCAAGGCCGGCAGGAAGGTAATCAGGACACCTGCCAACTGCGCTAGTCTCTCATCATTGACAAGAACATTGAGACCATGACCTCATGCAATCTCTCCTGTGGCTCCGTGAGATTGGTCTTAATTTACAGATGGGGAAACTGAGGCCCACACAGCCCGGCAACTTGGCCAAGGCCACACAGTTGGTGGTGGAGCTGGAATGCAAAGCCGAGCTTCTGAACACCAGCTCCCATGCCTCCCCACGGCTCCCGCAGCCCTGGTGGTTGGGCGGGAACCCTGCCTGCCTGGCCTGAGCTGCGGAATCACAGCAGGGCCCATCTGCAGATCTCACTTCCCATTTCCAAATTCCGGGTCGGGGGTGGACATGGTCCAGCTGTTGGAGCACCCGGCTGGCCCTGGCACACCTAGGCCTACTCTGGTCCCTCCCCTGATTTTACCGTGGGTAACACAGGTCTCTTCTGTCCCTTTCTGAGACACTTGGTCCCTGTTTTCTAGGGGGCTTTAGTGCCTGATACCAGGGAAGCCTTCCTCCCAAGGGGCCGCAGAGATAGCTGTCTGCCTTGTCTTCCTGATGGGTGTCCTCCCCACAGAGAATACCATTAACAGTCATGGTTCAATCCCCAAGCCCTCCTGGCACCCCCCTTCACCATGAAGTCCTCTGGACACTCATCATTCTGGGAACACTGGGCCTCCGAGTTTGGTTATGCTTTGGTCCCAGGAGAACTCAAGACTCAACTCTCTGGGCAGGCCGTATTGTCAAATGTAAGCCTTGTAATCATTTTAGAAGGTAGGCACTGCGATTCCCACTCTACAGATGGGGAAACTGAGGCTCTAGGAGGGGCTGTGATGTGCTCAAGGGCACACTGGAACTGGCGTTCCGAGGCAGGTTTCTGGGATTCTTCGCCTGCCTACCGCATCTGCACAGCCTCTGGCATCACTTACCTTTTCCCCTTTCGGGCCTGGAAGTCCCTGGAGAAGGAAAGTGGAGAAAGAACAGACCTGAGTGAGGGGCCTAGGCTGGCTCCCCTTCTGGCTTCCCTATACCTCTGAGGGCAGAAGGGCCCATGATGCTGGGCGGCTGAGTGGAAAATTACACATGAGCTCTCAGCCCTCAATGAGAGCTGCCCTGGCTGGCCCAAGGAAGCTCCACACCTCAGTCCTCAGCATGAGGGATACGGGGGAATTGAGGGTGACCAGCAAGGGCCCACTGGCATCCTCGCAGCAGAGAAAGGGGCACATGCACTGGCCACTCCTCCCAGAGAGCACACACGGTCAGTTCCCCACTGCTCAGCACCCGCCCTGTCATTGTCAGTGGGAGACCACTGCCCCCAAGCCATCTTTCTGGAATCTGAGAGGCAGGCAGTAGACAGAGATTCTCTCTCCAGAGGCATTCTCTTCTTCTTTTTCCTTTCTTATTTCTTAAAAAAAAAAAGCATTCTCTTCTTTAATGGTAGCAGCTCCTTGGAGTATGGGCTCCATCTGTCCATCCCTGTATGAGTCATCCATCCACCCATCCATCCATCCATCCATCCATCCATCTATCCATCCATCCATCCACCCACCCACCCATCCACCCACCCATCTATCCATCCATCCACCCATCCATCCACCCACCCATCCATCCAACCATCCATCCATCCATCCATCCACCCACCCACCCACCCATCCACCCATCCATCCATCCATCCACCCATCCACCCACCCATCCACCCATCCACCCACCCATCCACCCACCCATCTATCCACCCATCCATCCACCCACCCATCCATCCATCCATCCATCCACCCATCCACCCACCCATCCATCCATCCATCCACCCACCCATCCACCCACCCATCTATCCACCCATCCATCCATCCATCCATCCACCCACCCACTCATCCATCAATCCATCCATCTATCCATCCATTCATCCACCCATCCACTCACCAATCCATTCATCCATCCATCCACCCATTCATCCACTATCCATCCATCCACCCATTCCCCCACCAATCCATCCATCCATCCATCCACCCACCTACCCATCCACTATCCATCCAACCACCCACCAATCCATCCATCCATCTATCCAGTCAGCATCCATCCATCCATCCATCCATCTATATATCTACCGACTCACCCATCCATCCATCCACCTCAAATTACTTATTTAATTGTGCTTATGTCTCCCTGCGTGTTTTGCTCATCTGCTGAGGCTCCTGGCCCAGATGTTGAGAACTCAGCTTGATGCCCACCAGGGCAGTCTTGAGAATGTAGTGAGGACACTGTGCCTGTGCCTGCTGGGAGGTGCTCGCATGCTTTGAGGGCTGACTAGACCCCAGGGACTGTGCCGTCCACAGTTTTCCATAGGTCCACCCCTCCTATGAGAGAGGGGTTCATGTGCCCACTTGACAGACAAGAAGCCTCAGGCTTGGGAGGTTAAGGAGGCCTCCCTTGGTCACCGTCAGCAGGTAGTGGAGTTAGATTTGAACTCAAGTCTGACACCCAAAAGGCTTCTCTCTGTGCTGAACCAAGTTCCAGTGGCTGCTTCCCTCCAGTGCCTGCTGGTCACTCCTAGCCCCACGGTGGCAGCCCCAGCCCAGGACCCCCTGGAATTGCCCTGTCATCACTTACGGGCTTGCCATCCAAACCCAGGGGTCCCTGGAAAACGAGAGAGAGAGAACACAGGTTACACACGGGGATGACACTTCCTCCATGTCTTATGACCCAGGTGCACTATTCAGTGACAAGAAAACAAAGCCTGTGGGAGCCCCGTGTCTGGGTTCAGTCCATGTGGCCTGGGGCTGAGGGAGGGGAAGGCATCTGTGTGTTGTCTGCTGCCCAGAATCCCCTCCTCTGACAAAAGAGCCCAGTTCTTCTCTAAAGACCACCCCCCATCTCAACCCATGGGGTCTGGGTGGGCTGCTGGGGTGGGCATGTGACCGCATTCCCTCCGCCAGGGTGACGGGGTCAGCGATGAGCCTGGGATCCAAGGCGAGCCATGAGCATCTTGCCTGGGACTTAATGGTGGGGCTTTAGAGGCTTTCTTCTGATGGGGCTAAGCCTGGAGCTCCCAGAGACCACCACATGGCTTGAGAATAAGCCAACAGGGAGGAAAGCAGAGCTGAGAGACAGAAAGACAGGGTCGAGGGCCTGAAGCTGAAACTACCCCCCGCACACATCAGTTTGAGGGCTAATCAATACTTTTGTTTTGCCTTCACTAAGCCAGCTTGAATTGAGCTCCTGTCATTTGTAACTGGCAGAGTCTTGAAGGCTCTTGGAGCTTCCCACATTGCTGCAGACTTTGCAGACAACAGTAAAGCTGGAGAGAAGCCGAATCACACCAGGGTGGGTCCAGAGAGTGGGGGCACTCAGGGACCTCTAGGCCCCCTGCAGAGTCTGCAGAGGGCCAGCTGCACAGCAGCCCGTGCCAGACACCCCTTCCCCTGTCCACCTACCACTCACTCAACAAAGCCTCGCCTAGCTCCCCTCCGTGTGGGAGTGGGGAGGAATCCAGCTGGCAGGACACTGGGACCAGGGCTGCCTGGTCTCTGTCAGCCCCCTCTTCCTCCCTGCCACTCTCCCCTCACCCCCACATACACTTCACTCTTGGCCGCAGCAACAACGCACACAGCTCCACACTTCTGAACCTTTGCACACACTGTCCACCTGCCGGGCACATCCTTCCCTTCTTTGTCCATCTTCAGCTCAGCTACCTCCTCTTCCAGGAAGACTTCTAGGGTTTTCTCCTTCCCAGAGTCAGGCCATCTGTCCCTGTTCCCACCGCATATATTCTGTCGCATGTGACATGACCTGTTGTTAATGTGGGGTCTGCACAACTCTTCCCCTGTAGAGTCAGGAAAAGGGTCTAATCCCTGTGCCTCTGGTATTGGATGGGGCCTGGCAGGCAGCATGTGCCAGGAAAATGTGTGCGAAGTCAAACCAAGGAAGTATGGCAAGAATGATAATGCTGCAAATGCACGCACTGCACAGTAGAAAGGGAAGGCGGAGAGGTGGAGAGGTAGAGGTTCTGCCAGCTCCTAGCCGGCAGGGCGCATTGTGGCGACAGTAACGTTGGGGTATTTGGACCTAACAAGTGTGTGTGTGGGGGCGGGGAGGGCCCTGTAAGCAAAAGAGAGCAGCCTGGCCAAGGCGGGATGGGGGACCCTGGGGGCGGCGGAGGAGCAGAGGGGCTGCACTAATCTCAGTGCCTCTCAGAGAGCAGCCTGGCCAAGGCGGGATGGGGGACCCTGGAGGCAGTGGAGGAGCAGAGGGGCTGCTCTAACCTCAGTGCCTCTCAGAGAGCAGCCTGGCCAAGGCGGGATGGGGGACCCTGGAGGCGGCGGAGGAGCAGAGGGGCTGCACTAACCTCAGTGCCTCTCAGAGAGCAGCCTGGCCAAGGCGGGATGGGGGACCCTGGAGGCGGCGGAGGAGCAGAGGGGCTGCACTAACCTCAGTGCCGCTCATAGGCCTCTGACTGGTGGCCTTCACGCAGCCTTCGCTCAGGCTGTCCCTGCCTCTCTGGGCTTCCGCTGGCTGAGGACGGACTCCCGGGCCCAGCATCAGGGTCCTCTGTGGTTAGGGCCAGCTTCAGCCATTTGGTCACTCTGCACCCCTGTCCGTCCCGAGCTCTCTGGCTTCCTTTCCATCCTCATCCCTCGGCTCTCTGTTCCCTCTGCCTGGAGTGCCTTCCCTGCGTTTCCAGCTGGTAGGAGGCAGCTCGTCCCCCGGGACAGCCTCCTGCTCTGGGAAGACTTTCCTGGCCTCTGGTTCTGGACACAGCTGGGAGCTGGCCTCGTGCCTGCCAGGTAGGAGGTAAGCTGCTGGCTTCCCTGGCTCAACCTCCAGACTGCCTCGTATGGAGATGGCCCATCTGCCCGTTCCCAGACGGTGTGAGAGTGGCCACTCCACGTGGGGCTCGCGGCCAGGGCCTTGCTGGCAGCAGGAAACCAGGCAGTTCTAAAAATTGGTGTCAAAGGGCTTCTGGCCACCAGTCTCATGGTCGCTGAGGGTTTGGCCATCAGAGTGATGGCCTGGGGACAGCTGGGGTCCCAGGAGAGTGGGAGTGGGGGCATTCCAAAGTCTTGGGGATTCAGGCCCTGGGGGCCCCGGGTCAGGGCCTCAGCCTCCATCACAGGCATAGTTCTAGTCCTTGCCATGAGCCTCCCAGGAGCTGCCCTAGCTGGACAGTGTCCTCTTGCCAGTTCCCGGCTGTCCTGATCCTGGGGTCCACACCCCCAGGCCTTCTGCCCTCGGTAGTACACTAAATTTGGCCCTGCCCCTTGTCCCCCTACCCCTCGACCCAAGCCCTGCTGGGTGTCCTCAAGGTCACGTCCCACTAGGCATCCCCACCTTGGACCCTTCCCCCGGGCCTGACCCCACACACATGGCCGCCAGTCCTTCCTGGGTCTCTTCAAGGAGCTCTTCATGGCCCCCACTCAGTCTCAATCACACAGCAACCCTGTAAGGTACGTGTCATCATCCCCATCTTACGGAGAAGGAAACTGAGGCCCAGTGAGGGGAAGACCTTGCCTAGGGCCATGCAGCTGGAGAGGTCTGGGCCCTGGGTCTCCATCCTGTCTGCACTGCAGGCCCCTGCCGCGGTGCTGTCTGGCCTCCCGGCCACTCTCTCCTGCTCTAGGCCTCGGAAACCTCTGTTAAATCCTCCCTGCTTCCAAGGCCCCCTGGATGTGAAGCACGCAGAGCCACAGGGCTCTGCCTTTCTAGAAGTGCCCGTGGAAGGGAGCCCAGGCTGTCCCCTTGGCCTCAACCCCAGAGGGAGCATCTCAGTGCTGCCGGCTGCTTCTGGAAGTGTCCACCGACTGGACCTTATTATGGCTGCAGGCCTCCTGCCTCCTGAGCTGGACACTGCCCTCCGTCAAGCTAGGACTGTTCCTGGGGGGGTCACTGATGGTGCAGCCTTTGGTCCCCGAGGCTTCTTTCTGATGTGTGAGAAGCCCCGTCCGTGACAGAAAACCAATTTTTACACCAAACGCCCTGCCTGTATTTGTGATCAGAGAGCTCTGGGAGTTTTTACAAGTGAATTCAGTGTGTAGCTTCCCAATAGAGGCAGAGGGTGCAGTGTGCGCAGTGCTCCCGGGAGCCCCCACCAAGGGCTGAAGGGAAGTCAAGTCCAATTCTCGGAAGCCGAGCCTGTGCCTGCACTGGCACTGAAGCTCCCTGTGTGAAAACTGACAGAGCAGACGGGGCTGGGCCAGCCCCTGGGACAGAGCCGACCCACAGCCAGGATGACACCTGGGCAAGAAAGCTGTCCCCAGGCCCCCGAGCTCTCTCTGTGTGGGGCAGTGGCTGACCTTGGAGAAGCTGCTGGGTGGGTATGGTCACTGAGGAGGGGACTCCGAGGTAGGCCGGGAAGGAACAGCCTGGCTTTGGAGTCAGATGCACCTACCTGGCTTGGGGATGTGATTCTGACCTCCCCTCCTGTCCTGGGGAAGTTGGGCCAGCCCTCTGGGCCGGAGGACTCCGGGCTGTGAACCTCCAGGGGATGGACCCTGCCCACAGTTACCCTACAGAATGCCTTTCCCAAACTGGTGTCCCACAGCACACTGCCCTGCAGGGTGCCAACAGGCTTGCCTGGAGACAGGGATTCCATGGTTGAGTAAGTCTGAGAAACACTGGGTTACACTCTGCAGAACAGGTTTCTTTCCTGCAGGGCTGTCTGAGCCGTCATTTTAGTTTGTGGGTCTTTGAAAGGACAGTGCTCCTTCCACCCCTGCAATGGGCTCAGTGGACTCAGCCTCAATGCACTCAGTGCCTGGCTGAGTCACAGCAAAGCAACTGCGGCGCGAGGCTGTGCAGACCATCTACAGACCAGGTGTTTCTACTGGTGGAGTGGGGGCTGAGCCCGGCTCTGGGTGCTCTTGAGAGGAGGACAAGCGCCTCGGGGAAGGGCCTGGGGCTGGTCTGAATGGAGCCAAGGAATGCATGGGGTGGGGGGTGTGGTCAGGCTGGACAAAGGCATGGCAGGGCAAGTGTCCAAGTGTCTAAGCCCGAGGGAAGTCCTTCTGAGGAGAATGAGGGCTGTTCTGAGCAGCTGGGCGGTCTGGAAGGGCAGAGCCCCAGACTGGGCGGGGGCATGCCTTGGGTGGTGGTTGGCTGGGGGGGGGGGTCTCCGCTATCTAGGCAGCCCTCCCCTGCCCCAGACAATAGGGCACCGGCCATCAGCTGCCCCGTTCCTCTCCCAGCATCTCCCACAGAAGGAGTGGGAAGGAAAGTAGCTCGGGGAGGTTTACCACCAGCTCACGGAGCGAAGGCCAGGGCTCAGCCTTGCAGGGCCCAGGTTCAAATCCCTCCTCTGAGCCTCAGCTTCCTCATCTATGGATGCCACAGCACTGTGCCTGGAGATGCTCATGACTGTCCAGCTCGCTCCCCTGCCTGATCAAAGCCCTTGAATCCACCAGAGGTTTTCAACGCCTTCTGCCCTCTGAGAAACCCCACAGCTGTTTACAAGCCTTGGTTCTGCTTTAAATCACTCTTTCCCCGTGGAGATCAGCCGGGCTCCGGGATGTTTCCGGATGTGTGAGAAACAAACAAAGCTCTGGGCTGCACATGAGCAGCAGGCCAGGCGGCCAGCTGTCCTGGGACCCCGGATGGGCAGCCCTCCCCCAGCCCTGGTGCTGCCTCAGTCCCTTGCCTTGCTCAGGGACTGGGGTGTCCCCGAGCCTCAGTTTCCTCATTTGTGAAATGCAGGTCATGCCATTCTCCTCTCAAACAACAAGTTCAAATAGGGTCCCAGGTCAGTGGCCTTTGTTTCCCAGACCAATGCAAGATGCGAAGCCCCACGGGCAAGCAGACACTGGATTAGGGTTTGCCCTGGCCCTGGGGGACAGTGCTGGGAGCGACCCATGTGTGGCCTTCCAAGACGCCGGCAGCAGGACCCTGGACGGTGCCGCCAGCTGTGCCACCCGTGAAGCTGAGGCTTTGCTCTCTCCCTCCCTCGGCCTGTCGCGTATTTCCTAAGCCGGGTTCACAGAGCCATCTTTTGAGGCATATTATCAAGTGTTGAAACCAGCCCTATAAACGTTATAAAGTTAATTAGGGAAGAAGGGAGGGGAGGAACAAAAATAAACCAAGCTTGCGGCACACTCCGCATCATCATGAGGTCAGCGTGCTCCCTGACCCCTTCTCGGAACTGTTTTCCTGCTGCCTCAGAATCGCGCAGGTTCTCTTACAGGGTCATGGTTCCCCTTAACTGCTCTGTAGATACCAATTTGAACGTAAAAAACTACCTTTTCCCTACTCTTTTAGAGCCTGCACACCAGTGAAACCACAAAGTCAGCTGGTCGGAAGGATCCCACGGGAGCTGATTCACCGGAGTGCAGTCTCCACATCCTGCTGATTTCAGTCCCCCGGCCCTGACCGATCAATGACCCCAATTTTCCAGCCCCTCACCCTCCATGATCCCCTTAAACACCCTGGCCCAGAACTCCTTGGGGGGATGGATTTGAGGGTCTCCTCCATCTCCTTGCTGGGTGCCCTGCAATCATTAAACTCTTTCTCTGCAGCAAACCCTGCTGTCTCAGTGTAATTGGCCTGGTACTAACGCAGCGGGCATTTGAAACTGGTGGTCTTATAACCTCGTGGCTACAGAGGGGAGGTTTCCTGGTGAAGTACATTCGGGATGTGGAGTATGGTGGCTCCATCCCTGGAGTGTCTTGATGCTCATCTGCCGGGAAAAGCCTGTGCTGCTCTTCTTGCTCTATGTTAGGGAAAGGTCCAGGGCTGGCCCTGTCCTCCTGACTGTGGCCCAGCACTCCCCAAGATCGGCTCCAGCATCTGCTGAACTGAACCAAACAAATAAACTGGCCGCGTTTAGAAGCAGACAGGAGTAAACGCTCAGATCGGCCAGAGCTGGGGGCCTGTCTTGCTTTCTGGCTGTAATTAATGCTGACGGTTCCTGTGAGGGAACGGAGCCCTCAAAATGCACTAGGACAAGGCCCCTGGAAGAAGGGCTTACCAGGATTATCAGGCCAGGACCTAGTAATTACACCCCAGATGTTGACAATTCATCAAATTACAAGGCTGGTGGGGCCTGAGGTCCCAGCCTGGGAAGTGCACATTCCTGCATGAAGGTTCCCTGAGCCTCCTCTCAGCTCTCATTAGAGCCGGCTGGTGGATGAGGGGTGGGTGGAGAGCCCCCTTCAGGGTGGGTCAGCACCATACGGTTCTGATTTCTCAGCCTAGGCTCTTTGTACACACATGGGCTGCAGCAAGACTGTCCGGGGCTTAGCAATTTCCCAAACTCAAATTCTTTGTGCTAGGGAAAGGAAGAAAAGACCCTCAAAGTTAGGTTCAGCCCAGCTGTTGCTGGTGCCCTGAGGGTGGCACAATGTTCCTCCTGGAGCACTTCTTCCTGGGACCTAGGGCATTTTGTAGAGTGGGCTCTGTAGTGACCTATGCACCTCAACTCAGCAAACTGTAGGAGCTTCAGCTGGGTGGGGTCCCAAGCGCTTGCACCACGCTCAGAGACTTGCCCCTCATGTGCTCCTTGGCCTTGCTTGGGCTGCTGCCCTCTGTGCTGCTCATCTGTAGTGTGAGGGGCTGGAATTGGGCAATGTCTTTCCGGGAGCCAGGTTTTATTTGATCCGTGCAGTTAAAAGAACCCAGACTGGGCATAACGGCTCATGCCCGTAATCCCAGCACTTTGGAAGGTCAATGTAGGAGGATTACTTGGGCTCAGGAGTTTAAGACCAGCCTGGGCAACATAGTGAGACCCTATCTCTAAAAAAAAAAAAAAAGGTTGGGTGTGGTGGCACATGCCTGTAGTTCCCGCTACTCAGGAGGCTGAGGCAGGAGGATTGCTTAAACCGTGGAAGTTGAGGCTGCAGTGAGCTATGATGGCACCACTACAATCCGGCCTGGGTGACAGAGCAAGACTTTGTCTCAAACAAACAAAAAAACAACCCCAAACCAAATGAATTAGTCACATTTAAAAATTGCAACCTTTTACATAAACGTCCAGAGTTTGGGCTTTTCTTGAAAAGCCGGGAGATCTCGCAGACCCTGGTCCACAGGCTCCACCCTTCCCTGTGGTCTCACGCCTAGCCTGCTGCCCATGGCGAGGTGACTCGCCAGCTCTGCAGGGCATCTGATTTGTAACCCTTGGCCTAGAAAGTCTCCCAGGGCCCTTTCCGCTCTATGATGCTGTGAGGTTGTGAAACCGGCTGGCTTCTATTTTGGGGAGAGGGCCTGCTCAGTGATGCCTGAGTGTGCTGGAAGTAATTACATGTATGTCCATGTCACACATCATGGCTAGCAGAGGCGGTGTTTACAGCACTGTGCCTTTGAACCGATGCCAAAATACCTGCTGAAATGACACATTTGCCCATGACTGGTGGGGAGAGACATGATTACCCTGTCAGGTATCAGAAAATACTGTTCCTCATTAAGGTGGCAGAGAGGAAAGAGCTTGACCCCCGTGGGGTGACGGAGGATGGAGGATGGGACCGGCGGGCCGGGATGTGTCTGACTGAGCTGCCCGGGTCACCAGCTCAGGCACAGAGGGCTGTTCTGGTGGAAGGAAGTCTGGGGGAACACACCATCAGCTCACTTTGGTGCCAGCCATGGATGGGGTGGAAATCCAGAGTAGGGAGCAGCAGCTGACCGGAAGTGTGACCTTCACAGAAGGGTGACCGCCACAGCGTGGCCAAACTCCACGAGGCAGTCTAGAGGGAGACAGCATGACCAGGACAGCTCGCAGCACACACTGAAGCTGCAGTCACTCTGCCTCGCCCTGTGGCCCCTGGACCATGCCCAGGCCAAGCTCTGCCCTCCTGCCCCACCCTTGGGGCATGGTTGGTTTCCCAGCCTCCCTGAGAGCTGCCCCCTAGGCTGTGGGGTGGGCCCTCCTTGGTTTCCACAGACAATTGTCACCCACTGGTAAAGAACTGGTTGAAACCCTTAAAAATGCAAAGGATTTTTATAGAATTTGGATTTCCAGCTTCTCTGGAAATGTTGGAAGATGTGGTAGTGATGACTGCATGTGCAGAACTGCACCCTGATGGGGCGGGTGCCCCGATTCACCCCAGGCCCTGCCGTTTTCTCTGCTCTCCTGCGCCCAGCCAGCCTCATCCATGTTCTCCCTTGCCGGCGGCTGCAAGCGTCAGTGAGCCCGTGAGCCTGCAATGCTAGCTCAGGTCCATCTCTCCAGTCCTCCCACCCTCCTGGGCCAGCCTCCGCCAGGCCCCCTACCTCCTGCCCCACATACCCATCCTTCCTGCACAGGGAAGGAGCAGGGTACATCCTGATGATGAGGTCCTGCCCCGTAGACCTGGGAGTGAGCTGCTGAATTTCCCTGGAGCGCGTTTCCTCCTCTGCAAACTGAGTGTGTTGCGGATGGAATGGCTCCCTGGATCTGGGCTCACAGCAGGCAGCAGAGGAAGGGTGGGTTGATGAGAGCAGCTGTGACGCGCTGGGCCAGCCCTGGGGCAAATGAAGCCAGGGAACAGAGTGGAGCTGAAGCAATGTGGGCCCTTCCCTCCCTATCTAGATGTCACTGGCCCTGATCACAGACCGGCCAGGCAGAAGCCTCATCATCCCCATTTCACAGATGAAGATCTGGAGCTCGGAGAGGCCAGGACACCAGCCCAAAGCTTTGCTCGAGCCCTGTGCCCTGCCTGCTGCCTGCCCCTCCTCTGGCTGCTGTAGCACCTGGCACACCCTCAGCCACTGCCCTCAGGGCAAAGCTGTACCCCTGGCCTGGCATTCAAAGACAACCTCTTCCTCCTGAGCGCCTCCTTCCAGACTCACGTGTCACCTCTTCTGAGAAGCCTTCTTCAGCTCCCGCCCCCTCCAGTTTCTCACTTATGGACTCACTGCTCTGTCTTCCTGCCACCTCTCCTCCCACAGTGACCAGCCACGTGACTCCAGTGCCCACCACAGACGCCCTTCCTGACCGGAGGATGTGCAGCCTTGGCTCGCACACCCCTGGTGATGTGCAACTCACTGCTCCCCGGGCAGACTGAGGGGTTTGCAAAGATTTTGTTTAAGCCTGGTCCTTCTCAGGCCAGACCCTCCACCTTGCAGCGCCTGGTTCAATTGTGCCCAGAACCTCCACGTGGCTGGGAAGACGAGGCCTCAGGTTCCAGCCCGGGGAGGGCTCTCAGCTTGGCTGGGTGGGGCTGTGGGCCCCTTTGTCCAGCCACCCGGGGTGGAACTCCGGAGTAGACAAGAGATGGCCAATTCCTCAAGGCTGGGTGCTCCAGGGCCACGGGCTTCTCACCTCCCCCTACGCCCTTACCATCCCGGCCCATCTTGGGTGCACCCTCTCTGGATGTTCCCCCTGAAACTCCCCACTTATCAGCATCCTCTTCACCTTCTGACTTCGACTCACACCTCCCTTCCTCAAGGCGGTGCCCCTGACCCCCACCAGGCCAGGTCTGGGTTACGGGAGCCCCGCCTCCTAGCCCTGGCCACGAGGCATAGTGAAGCTGGAATTTGTGGGAGGTTTTTGTTCTGTCTCCCACTCAACCACAGGCTCCAAGTGGGGAGGGACCCCTGGATGTGTTTCCCGCTACTGCATCCCAAATGCCGAAGCGCCTCGTACATAACGAGAACACAGTAAATACCCGCTGAATGGATCAACAACGGTGAAGGGAACGATTCTCTGAATGAACGTCCATCCTGCTGGCTCTCGTGCCCGGCCAGGGAACACTAGAGGGCGCGCTTGACTTGCCGAAGGGGGCCTCCAGCCCTGGCGGACTCTTGCGCTGGACTCCTGCCCTCGGGCCACAGCCTGGGCGATCAGCCAGGACGCTGGCCATTGAGGACGCAGGCCCAAAAGGGGCGCCTTCAGCCTCACAGGCTTCCCTGGCTGGCATTGGTAATGGACAGAGCAGTGGGAACGGTCCCTGAACCCAGTCCGTGTGCCCAGCTCTGAAGCTCTCCTGCGTCATCTCCTTGGTTCCCCCAATAGCTGAAGGGGCTGAGGCTTGGCGGGGCTAGGGACGTGCCTGAGGCCACATGGATTATAGACCCCTGGGCCCATTCTGTCTCCACTGCATGGGCTGGACATCGTGCCAGCCCTGGGTCCTGGGTGGGGGCAGCTTCATACCCAAATCACTGCTTTCTCTTTAGTCTATTTGCTTCGAAGACCTGGGCTTGGCTCGGTGACCTTGTGCAGGTCTGTGAACATGTTCTTCCATGTGATGGGGCGAGGATGCTGTGGGGCTGGTCTGTTGCCTGGGGAAGTGGGAGGCGGTTCCAGCCAGTGACCACGCTGCAAACATATCACAGGCAAAAGAGCAAAGCGCAGGACCAACCCCCTCTGCTGGGCCCCTACACTGCTGTCCCTGCTAAGTCTCCTCCCAGAGCTAGGTGTGGACAGGAGGTACCTGGGCTGCTGCCAGGAGGATGCAAAAAACTGCAGCAGATACAGGAGGCATCTGGGAGCCGAGGGCGGAGCAGCAGCTCGGGCCCCACTGACCTGGGGTGGCTGCCTCCTGTGAATGGGCTGCCCCACATGGGACACTCACGGGGACACTGGGGACACAGTGCTGGACCAAGACAAGAGGCTGGACTCAAGAGACTCAGGGCCCTGGGGAGAACGGCCAGCATGATGGCCCTGGTTGCATCTCCCTGAGGTTCCAGTCTGCGTGCCATTATCAGGGACTCCGGAGTCGGCTTTCATCCGGTCTCAGCTTCACTAGAATCTGGGGATTGTGGGGTGGCACTGTAGGGGTCAGACGGAAATGAGATGGAGGATGTTGAAATCTAAAAACAGATGAATTTGGGATATTTCAGATAAATCGTTTAACTGATTACATTTTTATAATCAAAGCTGTTTTTGAACTACAAGAGTGCAAGAGAGCGTGTGAACGTGCGGTGCTCCGTGGGCCTTTTTTGTTCACTTGATTAATTCCAAACCGTCCATCCCAGTTCTTCATTTCAAAATTGGTCCCAGGCCGAGGCCCCGTCTCACAGACCACATTTCAGCCCAGAGCTCTCGCAGTCCCCTGGGGCCCCGGCTGTCGCTGCTCCCAGGACTGAGGCCGGAGATGAAGTGCAGTCACCGCTCCCTCGACTCCAGAGGGGCTTGGGCACAGCGCTCCGGGGCCCAGGAGGTGCCGTGTGTGTGGTTTTGGGTGTGCTCAGAGCTGACCTGTGACGCCTGCCAGCCCTCGTTTCTGTTAGTCATTCAGGCTTCACCAGCAAATTAGTGCAACCGCCTCCTACCCGCACCCCTTCCTCCAGTTTCTGCCCTGTAGCCAGGGAGGCCTTTTCTACTTTTTAATAATTAATTGATTGATTTAAATTTTTATTTTTTAAAAACAGACGGGGATTCGGCCAGGATTGGCAGCTCATGCCTGTAATCCTAGCACTTTGGGAGGCCGAGGTGGTCAGATTGCCTGAGCTCAGGAGTTCGAGACCAGCCTGTGCAACACGGCAAAACCCTGTGTCTATTAAAAACACAAAAAAATCAGCCAGGCGTGGTGGTGCGTACCTGTATTCCTAGCTACTTGGGAGGCTGAGGCACGAGAATCACTTGAACCCAGGAGGCGAAGGTTGCAGTGAGCCGAGATCATGCCACTGCACTCCAGCCTGGGCGACAGAGCAAGACACTGTCTCCAAAAAAAAAAAAAAAAAAAAAAGATGGGGTTTTGCCATATTGCCCAGGCTGAGCATGCCCTGCTCCGTTCAGCTGCTCCTCTGCAGGGACACCCTGCACAGTGATACAGAACTGGACATTTCATTACCAGGGGAAGATTAGAAATTCTTCCTAATTTCTAATAATGGCTATGACACGGAGGTACGAATGAGGAGTAGGAGAGGAGGTGAAATGAAGAAATGGGCTTTTAAGTTTAAGTTGGACTTAGTTTTTGTTTTTCTTTTTTCGTAAAGCAGGAAAGCATCCTAACAATTTGATACCAGGGGTGGAATACAGTAGTTAGGAAGGGAGCAGCAGGGCTGGATACAGACAGGTATGAGCAGGAGAAACCAAACACCCACTCCAAGTATGTGTTTCTGGGGGTGGTCTGAGAAGCACTCTCCTGCCAATACGCAGCCCATCCTGGCCCCGGCCCTGCTACTGTAGACAGCTTGAGCGGCTGGCTGGTTGGTGTGAGGGAGTAGGGTCACATAGCCTGGGTGCTAATCCGGGCTTTGGCATGCAAGCAGGCCGTGTGTCTCAGCTAAGTCCTGTCACCCTCTGAGCTCAGATTTCTCATCTGTCAGGTAGGGCTGAAACCACTAGCCTCCCATGGTGAGACGGCATGCATGAGTGTGCACCCAGCAAGCACTCAATACTTGCACCTGCTTCCCTGGCACATTGGAAGGGCTTTGGGAGATGAAGGGTGACAGTCTTTTCTTCTCTGTTCCCAAAGGAAGCACCATGAGTGGGGGATCTCCAACCCCTTGGCAGTCTATCTCTGGGGACAAGTGATTTTTCTCTTTTCTTTTCTTTTTTTTTTTTTGAGACATGGTCTCGCTCTGGTCTGTCACCCAGGTTGGAGTGCAGTGGCGTAATCTCGGCTCACTGCAACCTCTGCCTCCTGGGTTCAAGTGATTCTCCTGCCTCAGCCTCCCAAGTAGCTGGGACTACAGGCATGTACCACCACACCTGGCTAGTTTTTGTATTTGTATTTTTATTTTTTTTGGTAGAGACGGTGTTTCACCGTATTGGCCAGGCTGATCTTGAACTCCTGACCTCAAGTGATCCATCCGCCTTGGCCTCCAAAAGTGCTGGGATTACAGGCGTGAGCCACCGTGCCCGGCCGGGACAAGTGATTTCTATAAACACAGAGTCAAGTTCCATCCCCCAGCCCTCGCCTCTGTCTTGGTTCTACTTGGTGCAGCTCTGGGAGCTTCTTTGGCTTCACTTTCTATCGTTTCCCTGTCACCTGCTCACTCACTCCTGCCACACTGACCTTGAGTGTACCTGAACACACAAAGCTTGCTCCAACTTCATGACCTGTGCACTTGCTTTTTCCTCTGCCGGGATCTCCCCCAAGATCTCTGCAGCTTTTTCATCATTTAAGTCTCACTTCAATGTTACTTTCCTCAAGAACCTTCTGATTATTTAATCCAAATTATACCTGTCCATTCACCCAGCCAACACTCTCATCACATCCTTGTTTTATTCTCTTGTAAGTACATTAAATGATATCGAAGAAATGTTTAAATAGCTTTCTGAATGTGTAAAACAAACCAGAAAGTCACTAAAGCTTAATGTTAAGAGTGAAGACAATCAAACTACCAAAGAAGAGGAAAAGCAAACATTGTGACATTGTAAATAGGAGATGATGAGAAAGTCTAATGTTTTCTGTGTAAGTCAAAGTTCAGGCAAGATTAAGCCCTGCATGAGTGACAGGTGGTTTCATCTTAGTCAGACGCCACAGTTTAGAGAAGGAAAAAGCGCTCGTGATAAACAAGATACCTCCGGGAAGATGACATTGAGCTTCTAATTATTCATTCCTCTCTATCCCAGGGCAAACTCCCATTCCCATATGGTTCTCTAAAGACTGTGACTGGGCCTGATCCATCTTTGTGCCACCCCAGTGCCCAGGCCAGGGTATGACACCCACCAGATTTGTTGAACACAGCCAAGCCTCCTATTTCTGAGATGGGCAAATCACTTTATCAACATAAATACTGATTACTACCCCAAAATGCAAAAGTGCCGTGCCTAGGGCTCCTCTGAAGGCTCAACTTTTGATTCACAATGTTCTGAGTTAGGAATTATCCCTATGCTGTTGATTCTATGATGTCTTCCGTCCCTGGACCAGTTGGGATCCAAAAGCTCTTAAACACGGGTGATTTCCTCTTTAAACTCTATGCCTGCAATTCCAACCTTTACCACGAGGTGACAGGATTACACAAACCTTATCAAAACTAGTTTAATCTCTGACTACTTCTAATTAAAATATGCCCTAAATTAAAACAATATTCATACATATATGTATATATTTTAAAACTTATATTGGCATAGCTTTAAAAGTGTAATACCCACAGTTGGCCAGCATTTGGGGAAAGAGACAGCATTTATTCATTGTTGGTGGGAATGTAAATTAGTACAGTCTCCTGGAGGGCAATTTGGCAATACACATCAAAAGCCTTACACATGTGCAAACCCTTTGGTGCAGCAATTCCACTTTTAGTCATTTATTCTAAGGAGATAATCATGGAAATAAGCTATATTTATTCCCAGGATGTTGACTGTAAGGGTGAAAATTTGTCAATATAAATAATTTAACTTTGAGACTAAATAAATGATATATCGGATCAAACACAATGTAGCCATTACATTCTCTAAGGATTTTTAATGATGCAGAAAAGTCTCATGCTATATTTAGTGAAAAAAATAGTACAAAAAAGTATGTCCAATGTAATTGTATTTTAGATTATGAGACTGACGTGCTGCCCACTGCACTAAGAAGGCACTTGTAATTCTATTTTTAAAGCAATAAATATAAAAGCAAACTTGGATATAAGAAATACTAGAACCACCACCAAGATAAGAGGACTTATCTGTGAGTGGCAGAATTAGAGATGCTTTTTCCTTGTGTTTTTCTCCATTGTCCAAATGTTTTACAATAAACATGCTTTTTGTTGTAATCAGAAGAGGCTGTTAATGCATCCTCGGGAGCAGAGAGGACAGGCCAGCCTCTGTACACGGAGGGCATGGACAGGGCGAGCCGGGCCCTTGTCGGCTCTGACTTCCTCAAGTCCACAACCTGCCCCACAGATGTGGGTGGCCCCTATGCCCCGTGTCCTCCAGCCACTCCTATCGGTCCACACATGGACCTGGTTTCAGCTGAGGGAGCCGGCCTGAGTTAATCCAGAAAAGCGCCGACAGTCTCCACCACCAGAGTCTCCTGCCGGACTCTATCCTTGCTCTTAGAAAGTGGTAAGGTATTGGCACAAAGAGAAAAAAGTAAGTCCCCCCTGAGGCTGGTCCTGAAGTTTACTAAGCTACAAAAAAACACAAAAAACAAACAAACAAAACAAAAAACCAAAAAAATGCTTTTTCTAAAACCGACCATTCTCAAAGGTGTTTTTCTTTCCAAATATTGCAAATTTATACTGAGTAGTTAGAATGATTTCTGAAACCCATCTTTTCTTCTATTGAGACTGTCAACGATGAGGAAAGACAGTGATATCTATGGAAGGGCTGCCACACACAGGACTGGAAATGGCCTCTGTGTCTCACACTCAGTTAACCCCGCTCTGCAGGTGTGATCTCCCCAGGCCCAAGTAGCCTGCCCAAGTCCACACAGGTGACTGACTCAAAGCCACGGTGATCCTCTGCACATGAGGGGCCTCCGAGGTGGCCCAGGCCCTTCAGCACGAGGCAGTCACCCCAGCCTCTGGGATGGCCACGTGGAGCCATCTGCAAATATACCCCAGGCTGAGAGCCGGGCAGAGCCCTCCTGTCCTCCACAGGCCAAGAGATAGGAATTTCCACTCAGGACTGGGCCCCAGGAGCCTGCAAAAGGTCCTCCCCTTCCTCGAATGGGGAAGCTGAGCGGGGTGTCTGCCCCACCCTGTGGGACTCACGGAAGGAGTGGCCCAGGTGGTGGTGTGAGAGCGAGGGGTCTGGAGGCACACAGCTGGTCTTGCTCCTGGTGCTGGCGACATGAACGCCCTGAATCCAGCCCACCCAGGGAAGACGCCTACCTCCGTGTGGAAATGGGGGTCTGTGTGTAAGCTGGGGCTGGGCGACCTCAGAAAGAAGGCCATCATGGGCTGTGATACCAGCTTCCTGGAGACTTTGACAGGGTCCCCTCATCCCTCACCAGGCCCAGCTTGCTCAGGCCTCCCAGTGACTGGGGAGCTGCTGGTAGAACCAGGGGCGGCTGCCAGAGCTGCCTACACAGAGGAAGTGGGGGGGCTTGCTGGACCCCAGCTCTCTTCCTTCCAAGAAAGCTCCCAGTGTCAAGCCTGAGGGACGCCCGCGGGGCTCCACACACATCCATCTCTCCGTTCCCAGCCCCGACAGTCACAGCGCCCCTTCTCCAGGCCAGGCCCAGGTGTGAGGGAGCCCGATACCACCCCCACGCTCAGCTTCGTCTTTAATTCCCGACAGTCCTGTCATGGCCCCAGGGACAGCAGCCCCGGGTTTGGCCTGACTCGCGTTCTGGGTGCTGTAAGCCAAGGGGCTTTCCTTTCCCCAGGCTTCACAGCGAGTGAGCTGCAGAGATGAGAGCCACGCCCAGCTACTCAATCCGCACCCAGCCTCCTGCCTGTCAGCCACAGGGCCAGCTGCCGGCACCCAACTGGGTCCTGGGAGGAAGGAGTGAGGGAGAAGAGGCCTCTGTGGGACGCAGACCCTGGCACCTGCTCTGGTGTGGCTGAGAACAAGCCCCCTGCCCCTCCCCCAGGGCAGCAGGCAGCATCCTCTCCGATGCTCGAGGCTGGTGGGGAACGGACCGCTGGGTCACTTTGCTCAGAGGAAACAATGGAGAAGAGGGGGAGGAAACCACTCATGTACTCCCCACCCTCTCCCCTCTGGACCTGTGAATACAGAGTAACCCGGGGTGAAGGGAACTGCGTCATGCCAGGAGTGGTTCTGTTAGTCTCCGGTCCTCCCGAGCCGGTACTGGTACAGCGAATAATGCCAAGATGCGGGGCTAAACTTTCCAGCGAAAGCCTGTGCTTCCCCAAGATGCTGGACGCCCAAAGGTCCGGGCTGCCGTGTGCAGGAGACGGGAGCCTGACCCTTGCCTAATCAGAAGAGCAGCTGGGGACTGCGGCAGGGCCCTAACCCCGGGTGTGCCATGGGATGAGGGTGGGTCCCAGCTGGTTTTCACATTTCATTCTTCCGCAGAGTCTGAGAGGCCAGGCTGCTCATTGCTGGGGGAGCTGCCCGGACTGCCTGGGAGATCCCAAACTTGACTCAGCCCAGCACGGGGCCACTCCAGCATGAAGTCAATGTTCCCCAGAGTTACCACCAAGTCTTGGAGGGCTGGGTTTGTGACACATTGTGTGCCTTCATCTCTGCATTCACAGAGCAGGAACTTGAAGCTCAGCGAAGGTGAGCACCTTCTCTTAAGGTCACTCAGCCGAGAGGAAGCAGAGTGGACCCCACGTCAAGTCTCCCTGGTGCTGGGGCTGGCCTCCTCTCCTCCCCTGCAGGACCGGGGACCACTGCTCTCTATCGCCAGCCGTCCTGACTGCACAGATCTGTCCCGAATCAGCCAGCATTTCCCTCCCTGCATCTTCCTGCCCTGGAGGCACAAAATGAATCTGCCCCTCCCTTGACGGCCCTGCCAATCTCTTCTGCTGCTGGGCTCCCCCTGCTCTTTCTGACATCCCAGGACCTCCGGATGCTGCTGCCACGACCCTCAGCCCCCGCACAGGACCTGACAGCGGCACAGCCACGCTGTGTCTTGCTGCTGACGTGGTGCTCACTTGGCCGGGGCTAGGACATCTATCCCAGGAATGCGCTAGCTTCTGGGTTAATTTTAAGAGATCTGCCAAGGGATGACACCACAGCCAAACTGGAACCAGCCAGTCTCCTGTTATCGAGTGATGACGAGGCGCGGTGCATGGGACAGGGAGTCCTCTGCCCACTGGGAAGGGGCCCAGCCCTCCGGTGGAGCACGCCACAGTGCGGGGGCCGGACTGTTGGCTCTTGGCTGGACTTACTGAAGAAGCAGTGGCAGGTGGATTCAGTGCCACCCAGACACCTGCTCGAGGTGCTCTGCCTTGCCTCCAGGGCAGCCCTGGAGATCTGTGCAGCCTTTACCTCCCCAGAGCTCACGCTAATCGCCTCCACAGAAAGACCACGGCTGCTGAGGAGCAGAGGAGGAGACAGGAGCGCAGACAGAGTTAAATCAAGGCTCAGGGAAAGAATATTGGTTTAAGAGAAAAGGGTGAAGAGAGCAAAAAATAAATGACAAATTACCGGGTAGCCATCTCGTCCTGATTGCCCCTGTGGTAATTAATATGTCATTAATAATCAGAGTTTCGGCAGAAACCATATGGCAACACTTAGAACTCAGTCAGGGCCCAGACCCACACCCGCCCCCCGACAGCTGGTTGGTGACTTCCTCTGCAGGGGGAGGACTCAAGGGCTCCAGGGGTCTTGGGGGCAGAGCAGCCCTTTCCTGCCTCAGAGGGCCAGGCTGGAGGGACCAAGAGCCTCAGGGCTTCATCGGGGCCCCGGGCACAGTCACATGTGTGCCCTCCCCACGCTGGCCAGGCATAGGGTAAATGCCACGTGGGGACGTGGGGTTCTGGAGGGTGGAGCCACAGCCACATGACCAACCAGGAACTGAAAATGCTCCTTAAACTAGGCCTGCAGAGAGGCCTGGAAGACAGCCTGTTTCCTCTCAGTTGCCACTGGGATGGGGTGAACCAAGAAAGAGAGCCTTAGAAGCCAGGAATATCGGGGGGCGTTCACTGTGGCTGGATGCTTCTCTGCCCCCTAGTTCCAGACCCTGGAGCAGTGACCACCCTGCCTGTGTTCCACACTTGGGCACCCATCTCCCAGGTCAGACCCTTCCAGGTCGCAGCTTGAGAATTTCTGCATTTGTTTAATTCATTTACTATTTTAACTGCCAAGTTAAAAAAAAAAAAAAAAAAACACTCTATAGCCCCCGGCGTTAGGTACTTCAGCAAGTTCACACACGCTAGCCTCCCTGAGACAGCCAGGAAGAACTCAGCTGCCAAACATCGCTTGAAGCCAATAAATCAACACAATCCTGCTGTCTTGCTTGGCTCACGGTGGGGCTGCATGCACCGAGAAGCCCAGATTCCGAAGGGCACTGATCGGGAAACGAATCATGGTACATGGAAGTAAAAAATAAAAGGGCTCATCTGAAAGGAATTCCTTGAGAAGGCTGATTTTGGCTCTGACTGTCAATGTGCTTCTTGAGTGGATTAACTGGGATTTACCGGGCTCTGAAAAACTGACAGCATGAATCAAAGGCAGGCACATCCTTTGCCCTGGAGAATGAATGGGATTTCTACGGCCACTTGCAATCCCCTGCATTCAAAGCTGCCTCTGGCCGGCCAGGAGAAGTTCAAGGGAGCTGCCCAGTGCTTCCCTCATACCCTTCACACCCCTCACAAATGCAGTGACATTTTCCTCCTGCTCCAGTGCCATGCCCTCACCAGCCAGGTGTGTGCTCACAAGGTCTCAGCTGTCTGATCCACATTCTGGCAAAGAAGAAAAATGAACCCCAGGGTCTAGTGGTCAAGCCCGACTAATTCCTGGGACAACTGCCTAACTCTACAGCTCTTTCTGCCAAAGCACGGGACACTGAAGCATCTAGAAACATCAACTGTCACAAAGCATTTTAAAGCTACGGGCATGGTGCTAGCATTTCTGTGTACCAAGGTGAGCCCAAGATTTGGTGAGGAACAGCCAGGCTTGTGCGCTGGCTCTCTTGCTAGGAAAATGGTCACAGAACGTTCCAGTGAACAGGTCAAGCCTGTGGAATTCTGTGCCTGCATTCATCTACAAATTAAAATATAACATGACTCCTGTATGACTGATTTTTTCCCCCCAAACACATGAGTTTTTGTTTTTGTGTTTGAGACGGAGTCTCATTCTGTCTGCTGCCCAGGCTGGAGTGCAGTGGTGCGATCTTGACTCACTGCAACCTCTGCCTCCTGGGTTCAAGCAATTTTTCGTGCCTCGATTTCCCGAGTAGCTGGGGTTACAGGCACCCGCCACCACGCCTGGCTAATTTTTGTATTTTTAGTAGAGACGAGGTCTCACTATGTTGGCCAGGCTGGTCTCGAACTTCTGATCTCAAGTGATCTGTCCACCTTGGCCTCCCAAAGTGCTGGGATTCCAGGCGTGAGCCACCGCACCTGGCCACTTTTTAATAGGACTGATGTTTTCTGAGGACACACCTCCCTAACCAAAATTATGTTCATGGAATTGCAACAGAGAGAGAACCAAACATCTTATCTTTCAGAAGCAGACAGCACAGTCCAGGACACTTACTGGAGGACCTGCAAAACACAAGCAGAGAAGCCACAGTCAGTGTGGAAGGCAGAGTCCCCTCGCCTGTCCTCAGCACGGTCCCCTCGCCTGTCCTCAGCACGGTCCCCTCGCCTGTCCTCAGCACGGCTCCTGGCCACCTCTCCCCGGAAGGCTTTGATGCTGCCATGGCTGTTTCCTGCCACGGCCTGAAGCTGGGGGCAGAGCAGAAGGAGCACCTTTGCCCTTGGAGGGGCCGGGATGGTCACGGGGGTGGTGGTGACAGTTCCCACATGCATGGGTGCATGCATTCATGTCACCAGGCGGCTTTGGGTTCTGGCACTGAGTAGGAATTGGAACTTGTTCCTACTTAGGGGACAAGCTCTGGTGCTCCTGAGGGGATGGTTTGTTTCTATTGAGGGCAGACTGGGGGAGCAAACATTTTGGACAGAGAGAATACTGGGAGGAATGGCAAATGGGTGTGGCTGAACAGGCTTTTTGGGGGAGGGGGCTCCTGCTGCCCAGTTCCAGGGTTAGAAATGCATGAGGAGTAGCAAGGCCTGGGGCTGCGGCTGAGGCTTGTCTACCAGATGAGGGCTCACAGAGAACCCTTATGAGGCCCACAGGGGCTTCACCTCACAGCTTGTGAAGCATGTTGCATACTCGTTATTGCATTTGACCTTCCCAACCATCTTTTGTGAGAGGTCTGATGAACATCTCCACTGGACAGCTGATAACGCAGAGGTTCACAGAGCAGCGACTTGTGTGGGGCCACATCGTTGATTAGGGTGGAGCGAGCACATGCTGGATGGAAGGAGGTCTCCCAACTCTACCACCCCTAGGCTCTGTGCGCTAAGCCACGCGGCTGCCAAACCAGACCCCGAACCTCACTAGAGAATGAGGCCACACGGGGAGGCAGCACCCGGCAGTCAGCGGCCAGCACGATTTATACGTCCCAACTATGAGCCAGGAGCCATGGGGGTAACTAACGGGACCAGTAGTGAGTGCAAGAGGCAAGAGCCCTGACTCATGAATGTTGACTAAGCAGACAGATCCTTAAGAGGACATTACACAGGAAGAAGGCCAGGAAGCTCCATGCATAGCACAAGGGCCCTGACCCAGGCTGGGCCGAGTCCAGAGGGTGAGAAAAGAGGAGGGAGGAGTGTTGCAGAGATGGACAAGCTCAGAACATGCCAAGATCGTGGGCTTTTGAGGATCCAGGAGAGGTGAAGGCTGCTGCAGCAGAGGGAGGGCCGGAGAAGGCAGGGCCAGCCAAGCCCGGGGTTTTGTTTCCATGTCATGGTCTGGGGGGCTTGGTTCTAAGGGTGAAGGGGAGTCAGCGAAGGGTTCTGCAAGGAGGAGCGATGGGGAGGGGCAAGAGTGCACCTGGAGATGCGCTGAGGTGTCCCCATGCAGGTGCTGGTGGGTGAGGGGGGAGTGGAGAGTCAGAAGATGTTGGTCAGGGGAGAGATGGGGCTCGCACAGTAGCGATGCATAGAGGAAGGAGAGAGATGACAAGGATTTTTGGCTTGAAACACTGATGTACTCACACCCCAGGATGATGACATGGGGGACAGTGCTTTCCCCAAGTCTAGATCAGGGCGGAACAGAGCAAGATGCTGGCAACTTGGACATCCCATTGAGCTGACTCCTCACTGTCAGCCAATGACCTTGATTCCTATTTTCCAAAGCAAACAAAAGCTTTTGGATAGGTTCGCCATCGCCTTTCCAACACCAGTTGTATACATCTGTGCCTGAACCTGCACCTCAGCCTGTGCCTGCATCTGTACGTCCCCCGTGCCTGCACCTGCATCTGCAACTATGCCTATTACCTGTACCTGCCTTTCCACCTGCCCCTCCTCCTCGATCTGTTCCTGCACCAGCACTTGCACCTGTGCCCGCACCTGCCCCTGCACCTGCCCTCCTCTCCATGTCTTCAGGTTAACTTGGAAGAACTGACCCACCTTCAATTAGGCCACTGTCCCCTCTGTATTGCCCAGAGCCTGGCCCCATCTACGGTCCCTCTGGATCTTAGTCACACTTGCCCTCTCATGCAAGTCCTGCCCAACAGCTCTGAAACATGCTCTAATTCCTCGGCTGGCAAAGCCATCCCTTGATCACACACTCCCTTCTATTCCTGCCCTTCCTCTGCTCTCTCCCTCACAGCAAGAAACAGTGGGAGGTGGCTTTAGAGGGGCAATGTGGGGCGATTGGGTAGGGCCTTGAGCAGAGAGAGGGTGAGATCTGGCTCATATTTTAAAGATCCCCCTGTGGGGGGTGGCAGGGGTAGAACCCGCAGGCTACTGCATGCTGCAGGGGAGAGAGGACAGTGGCTCACAGCTGGTGGTGGCAGTGGAAGTGGTGGATGTGGTTGGGTTCTGGATTGATTCTGACAGCACAGCCAAGAGGATCTCCCTAGTTTTGGCTTCAGCAACTGAAAGGATGGGGCTGCCGTCAACAGAGGTGGGGAGATAGTAGTGGGGCAGGCTTGGCTGAAGGGGTCAGAAGCTTGGCACACGTGGCACTGCTGGAAGTTAAAGAGAAGATCAAGAAGTCCTGGAAGCAAAGTAGAGAAAGTGTCTCAGGAGGGAGCGATCGCCTGTGCACAGGACGAAGTAACTGCCCTGCTGATGGGTCAAGTAAGAAGACCAGGAACTGGATGTAGCAATGCAGAGGCATGTCCAGGGAGTGACGGAAGGGGGGTCTGATGGGAGAGGGTTTCAGAGAGAAGGGGGTTGAGGGATGCGGACAGTGGGTGCTTTTGAGGAGCTCTGCTGCAAAGGGGAGGAAATGAACAGTTGCTTTGCGGGAGTGGGGCCTGGAGATGGGTATTTCTTTAGAATGAGAGACATGGCCACATGTTTGTAGGATGAGAGTGGTCCAGCAGAGAGAGAGGATTCGGTGTGGGGGAGGAGGGGAGATTCCTAGAGCCACATTCTTGAGGAGGTGAGAAGGGCTGGCTCTTGGCGCTGGCACAGATGGGGGCCTGGACAGTCCATCTGTGGAGACGGCAGGAGGAAGAGTGCCTGGTGCTGCTAGGCATGTGCCATGGAGGTGGGAGTTCGGGCAAGTTCTCTTCTGATTGTGCCAACTCTCTCAGTGAAGCAGGAAGCGAGGCCGTCAGCCTCAGGTGATGATGCTGCAGGAGGTGTTCGGGGACTGAGCGGGAGAGGCTGAGTGGGTTGGACAATGTGGCCTCAGCCAGGCAGCAGAAAGGGCCACGGGGGCTGGGGCTGTTTCTCTCCAGCTGGGTAATCTGCACACACTGGAGTGGAGCATGTGGAGGGGACTGGGTTCAGTCCGGGGTGGGGCTTTTGCTGAGTGAGAATGAAGGAGGAGGGAGGAGCAGGGAGGTCTGGCATGGGGCAGCTGGCAGGATTCCAGCTGGAGGGGTGAGGGGCAAGGGGCTGGGATCCATGGATCTGAAGGCTGGAGATGGAAGGGTTGTGGGGGTCAGGAAGAGGGAATGGGCTGGAATTTGTGAACTGAGAATTTGTGGATGCTGCATTTATATCAGGCAAGACCTCTGGAGGGAGAGGCTGTTGTCAGAGGAGGCCAAGCCTATCAGAGGAGAGGAGGCCACAGAGTCCAGAGGCCAGGCTGTGTAAGGGGCTTCTACGTGGCTATCAAGATTCACAGGAATTCACCCAGAAGTACTGTGGGAGAGAGGGCTGGTGACCCAGGGGCTGGAACCGCCTAGCAATGAGGTGGGTGCACGTGGGATCAGAGATGGCTTCTGGAATGACACCCCATCACCACCCCAGTCTCCCATTCTGGGGCCAGGGTCATAGTTCTCAAAATGCAGATCTGATCCTGACACTTCCCTCCTCACTGTCTTGTTCCTAAGACAATGGCCCGAACCCAGTGGTGCCTTCCACGTGGTGATCTGCCTCCCCAAATCACTACCGAGCTCCCTCCCCAAATCACTACCGAACTCCCTCCCCAAATCACTACCGAGCTCCCTCCCCACATCACTACTGAGCTCCCTCCCCAGTGCCCCACACCTGAGCCTCTGGAAACGGTAAGGGGAGATGTGTTATAACCACTAGTTATCACAAAAAAATGAAATTGGATCCCTGCCTCAGCGTCAACCAGGATGAATTCCAAAAGGATCAATGATTTTACATGTTAAGAAAACCATAAAAATCCTAGAAGAAAATGTGGGAACATTCCTTTCTAGCCTGGGAGAGGGCAGGCTTTTCCACCTATGGTTCATAATCCAGAAGCCATAAAAGAGAAGTCTGATCCAACCACATAAACCCAAAAAATGTCTGCAAGGCAAAAAGTCTTGGAAGCAAAGTCAAAGGCCAACCTAGGCCGTGTGTGGTGGCTCACGCCTATAATCCCAGCACTTTGGGAGGCTGAGGCAGGTGGATCACTTGAGGTCAGGAGTTTGAGATCAGCCTGGCCAACACGGTGAAACCCTGTCTTTATTAAAAATACAACAAAACAAAACAAAAAAACAAAAAACTAAAAAACCAATTAGCCGGCTGTGCTGGCGTGTGCTTGTGATCCCAGTTACTTGGGAGGCTGAGGCAGGACAATTGCTTGAACCTGGGAGGCAGAGGTTGCAGTGGGCCGAGATCACACCACTGCACCCCGGCCTCGGTGACAGAGAGAGACTCTGGCTCAAAAACAAAGCCAACCTACCAAACATATATCTAACTCATGTCACAAAGGCTAGATATCTTGACATACAAACATTCCTACAAGATATCTCTCAAAACATTAGCAACCTAGTAGAAACAAGATATCCAAAGATATGAATGAAGAGATCACAGAACAGAAAATACAAATAGCCCTGAAATATCTGGATTATGAATGAGGATTAATTTTTGTAGCTACAAGTGCTAATCTTCATTCATAATAAAAGAAACGAAGGTTAAAATTACAATCATATCAGATTAAAAAAATGAAAAAAATCTCATGACCTACTGTGTGAAGGGCAATGAGGACAGTCACCTCACACACTGGTGACAGGATAAATTGGAACCTTCTCTCCAGAGAGTGATCTGGCAATACTAAGATTTAAAATGTATGTGCCAATTGCCACAGCCATTATCCTCCTAGAAATGTATTCTGCAGCTATGTTAACACATACGTAAAAAGGTGTGGTATAAAAACAGTCCTCATCACAGAAGTGTTGAGATAGTAAAAGTATTAGAAATGGCACAGATGGAACTGATTAAATAGAGGATGGTGCATCTGCAGATGGAATACTATGCAGCCATGAAAAAGGTAATGTTCTGTAAGTTCTGATATGGAACTATCTCCATGGCGTATTGCTGCATTTTAAAAGGATATAGAATGGCATGTAGTAAAAATGATCTGTAGACTTTTGTTTGTATAAACAGGACATCTCTAGGTGTGGGTGCAAGAAGTGGTCATCAGGGTTGCTTCTGAATAGGGGGGCCGAATGGCCAGAGGGCAGGAGCAGCAGGGAGACTGACCTCTCACCCTGGGCTCTTTCACACCATTGGATATTTGTGTATAGCTCACTGAGTCAAAAGCGTCAACACACTTGAACTTGACAGTGGCTGGAGAAAGCTCTGTGTCTTTGCTCCTCCCAGCTTTTGCTGCCTTTCCTCACACTCATGTCCAAGCTGCCTCCAGGGAAGCTCAGGCTGGGATTATTATTCTGAGAGCCTGAGGTCCTGAGAGCAAAGCCCTGGGGACTGACGTGAAGTGCAGCCCAGATGAGACGAAGGAGGGGCTGTAAGAGTAAACATTGCTCCCTCACTGAGCACTCCTCACGCACAGGCAGCTCCACTGAATGCGTTCCCCAGAGCATTTCACGTAACCCCTGCTGCAACCTCACTAGGGGCATTTTACAGATGAGGAAACTGAGGCCCAGAAAGGCTACCATGCCCAGGGTCATGTCCTCTTCTGACCTGGGGCAGAGAGAGGTGAGATACGCACTTCACGACCCCCGCAGATCCCACGCAGGGGCTGCTGGGAAGGCACTTTCGTCCGTGGGAGGACCCAGGCCCCCTTTCTCGGCCACGCCGTTTTTTTTTTCCTACCACAGAAAGAGCTGTAATGTGTACTGAGCTTCCCCAGAGGTCCCCGGGAGGGTGTGTGTCTGAATCACCCGGCTGGTGAGGTGGTAGTCCAGCCAGAGGCAGTCCCGTACGACCCTAAACCCATGGCACCATCCATGGTCTCCAGAGGGGTGGCAGAGTGGGAATGGCAGCATTCCGGAGACTGATCTCGTTGCTCATGGGACAGTCCACCTCAAGCTCATCTACAAGACTTTAAAACACACTGCCCACCACTTCTCTTGGGCCCTACTGGCACCATGTCACCAGGCTACCATTGCTTCATGCCAGCACCAGCGTCACAGCCTCCTAATCCGACTCCTTCTCCTGGGCACCCAACTCCACCAGCCAGAGGGGCGTTTACAAAATGCCCAACCCCTTTCCAGGGCTTCCCATGGCACACGGAATGAAATCCCAACTCTTGGCCCAGTCTTCCTGCATGGCCCAGTCCTTGCCAGTCTCCAATGCCCTTGGGCACGGTGCTCTGCTCCACCCTTCCCTCTCAGTTCCCCAAGCTGCCAGCTCCCTTCAGCCTTAGACATTCACATTGGCTGTGTTCCTGCAGCCGGCATGGCATGGCTCCACTGCCACTGCCTTGGACAAACCTTCCACGACTGTGACATCCAAAGATGTCAAAAACAAGGCTGGGCATGGTGGCTCATGCCTGTAATCCCAGCACTTTGGGAGGCCGAGGCGGGTGGATCACCTGAGGTCAGGAGTTAGAGACCAGCTTGGCCAACATGGCAAAAACCCATCTATATTAAAACAAATATTAGCTGGGTGTGGTGGTGGGCATCTGTAATCCCAGCTACTCAGGAGGCTGAAGCAGAAGAATCGCTTGAACCTGGGAGGCAGATGTTGCAGTGGGCCGAGATCAGGCCACTGTACTCCAGCCTGGGCAACAGAGTAAGACTCCGTCTCAAAAAAACAAACAAAAAACAGAGATGTCAAAGACAAAGATGTCTCCTCACCCTTCCCCCATTGGTTTCTATCATCTTTCCCTGGCTATTTCCTTCCATGCACTGTTGCAATCGGTAGTGGTTATTTACTTGTGGGTCGGGGACTGTTTCTGTCAGCCCCCGGCAAGGCACTTCCCTAAGAGGGACCACATCTGCCCAGTTCATGCTGTCTCCTTGCTGCCCAGATTGGAGCTGGGCAGGCACAAGCACTTAGTCAGCATGTGCTGAATGGATGAGGGCTGAAGAGGGCAAGAGCGCCTGGAGGCCGTCACGTCTTCGGAGCCCTCTGCACTTGACTTCTTGTACTAGGTTTGTGCTGTGGCTGCCACAGCCTCTGGATATGGACTGTACGGCCTGCAGCAAGCTGGGCATCCAACAGTGATGGATGTGACAGAGGGGTTGGTCCAGGCCAGCCAGGGGTTCCTGCTTAGAAAGCGAGCTGGCTGCAGGGCTTCCAGGTGACCACATGGTGGTGCCCCGAGGCCCAGCCCTTCTGCGCACGGCCTTCAAACATGTGTTCCAAGCATAGGATGGTTCCACTGACTTTGCTGTCAGGAATGTGGGAGCAATTCAGTAAAAGCCAGATGACCTGGGAAATAAGTGAAAGCATCTGATGAAGTAGAGGGTTTGATGATTCTGGGGCCTCTTAGGCTGAATGGATGTGGCCCAAGAGAGTTCCTCAAACTGGGAACCTTGCCCATTCACACCTCGGGGTTAGGAGCAGGTGGGCAAGCTGCTTGCTGTGTTACCAGGTAAGCAGAGGTGCGTGGTGATCTTGAGAGTCCCCGATGCCCACCTTAAGCTCTTAGCCTCTCTGGGAACAATCATGTCTCCAGTGTTTCCCAAAGGGTGTGTCCAGCCTTCCTGAAATGCAAATGGGGAGGAGTATTTCCCACAGCCTGGCAGGGGCCAGGCCCACACACCAGGAGGTGAGGGCTGGCTTCAGTGGCCTGAGGCTGCCAGGGTCACTGTCCCTGCTCACAGCCCCACACCTGCTCCTCTCTGTTGCCCCTGGACTCCCAACTTCCCCTCTGCCTGTGACTTGCTCTCCCTGGTCCTGATTGAGCCTCTCTTCCTCTCCCATTCAGCCAGCTCGGGTAAGATGCTGCACCCTGGCTCCCAGCTCTCAGAAGCATGAACCCATCCCCAGAATAAAGACAACAACCTTCAGGGACTTTTCCCTAAAGGAGCAGAATGGGCCAGGCTAGTCTCGAACTCCTGACCTCAAGTGATTCACCTGCATTGGCCTCCCAAAGTGCTAGGATTACAGGTGTGAGCCACTAGGCCCGGCCTCATTTTCTAGTTGTTAAGATGGGAAGTTAGGCTATTGATTTGTCTCTAAAATCCTTACAGTAAAACACAGGAATAAATCTTCATGGCCTTGAGTTAGGTAATTGTTTCTTAGATATGACACCAAAAGCACAAATTACAAAAGAAAAAATTGATAGATTGGTCTTCACCAAAATTAAACTGGGGAAAAATGAAATTATATATGTATCTCAAACGAAATACAAAAAATCAATTCCATATAGATTAAGGATTCAAATGTAAAAAGAAAAAATTCAGAAAAAAATATGAAAGAGTATCTTTTTTCACTCGAGGTTGGCAAAAATTTATTTTTTCTTCAACTTTTAAGTTCAGGGGCACATGTGCCAGATGTGGATTCTTTACAATGTTCTATACATGAGATCATGCCATCTGCAAATAGAGAGAGTTTTACTTCTTTTCCCATATTAATGTCTTTAGTGTCTCCTTTTTGCTTAACTGTCCTGGCTAAAGCCTTCAACACAATGTTAAACAGAAGTAGCAGGAGTGAACATCCCTGTCATCTTCCTGACATTAGGGGTAAACCATTCAGTCTTTCACCATTAAGTATGCTATTAGTTAGCTGTGGGTTTTTCATAGATGTCCTTTATCAAGTTGAGGAAGTTTTTTTTAAATCCTTGATTTGTTGAGTGGATTTTTATTTATTTAATGATGGAGTCTTGCTCTGTTACCCAGGCTGGAGCGCAATGGCGCGATCTCAGCTCACTGCAACCTTTGCCTCCCAGGTTCATGCCATTCTCCTGCCTTGGCCTCCCAAGTAGCTGTGACTACAGGCATGCACCATCATACCCAGCTAATTTTTGTATTTTTAGTAGAGACGGGGTTTCACCATGTTGGCCAGGCTAGTCTCGAACTCTTGACCTCAAGTGATTTGCCTGCCTTGGCCTCCCAAAGTGCTGGGATTACAAAGTGAGCCACTGTGCCTAGCCTGAGTCGGTTTTTTAAAATAAAGAAAACTTGTGGATTTCATTAAATGCTTTATCTGCATTTACTGAGACGATCATGTGGTTTTATCTCTTATTCAATAATATGATGTACTGCACTGATTGATTTTGGATGTTAAACCAACATTGCATTTTTGGGTTAAATCCCACTTGGTTTATAATCCTTTTGCTGGATTCCTTTGCTTGTATTGTTGAGGACTTTTATGTCTGTGTTCATAAAAGACATTGGTCTATAGTTTCTTTTTTTGTGATGTCTTTGTCTAGTTTTGGTATCAGAGATAATCTTGCTTCAGAATGAGTTGAGAAGTGTTCTCTCCATTTCTATTTTTTAAAGGGTTTGTGAAAGATTGTTATTAATTCTTAAGTGTTTGTTAGAATTCATCAGTGAAGCCATCTGATTCTGGGCTTTTCTTTGTAAGAAGTTTTTTGATCACTGATTGAATCTTTCTCTTTGTTACATGTCTATTCAGATTTTTGACTTCTTGAATCAGTTTTGGCAGTTGTGTCTTTCTAGGAATGTGTCCATTTCACCTATGTTATCTAATTTGTAGGCATACAATTGTTACTAGTGTTTCCTTTTAATCCTTTTCATTTTTTTAAGGTTGCTAGTGATGTACTTTCCTTTCAGCCCTGATTTTGGTAATTTGAGACTCCAGTGTTTTTCTTGGTCAGTCTAGTTAAAGGTTTGTCAGTTTTGTTGATCTCCTCAAAGAATCAACTTTTGGTTTTGTTGATTTTCTCTACTGTTTTTCTATTTTCCATTTCATTTCTTTCTACCCTGATTTTATGATTTTTTTTTCTTTTGCTTGCTTTGGGTTGTTTGTTCTTATTTTTCTAGTTTCTTTTATTTTTTAATTTTTATTTCATATTTATTTATTTACTTATTTATTTGAGACTGAGACTGGCTCTGTCACCCAGGCTGGAGTGCAGTGGCACCATCTCGGCTCACTGCAACCTCTGCCTCCTGGGTTCAAGCGATTCTCCTGCCTCAGCCTCCCGAGTAGCTGGGATTACAGGCACCCACCACCACACCCAGCTAATTTTTGTATTATTAGTAGAGGGGGGTTTCACCATGTTGACCAGGTTGGTCTAGAACTCCTGACCTCAGATGATCCGCCTACCTCGGCCTCCCAAAGTGCTGGGATTGCAGGCATAAGCCACCGTGCCTGGCTACTCTCCTTCAATTTTTTTCTTTTTTTTTTTTGAGACGGAGTCTCGCTCTGTTGCCCAGGCTGGAGTGCAGTGGTGAGATCTCGGCTCACTGCAACCTCCGCCCCTCCAGGTTTAAGCAATTCTCTGCCTCAGCCTCTGGAGTAGCTGGGATTACAGGCGTGTGCATGCCACCATGCCCGGCTAATTTTTTGTATTTTTTTTTTTTTTTAGTAGAGACCATCTTGGCCAGGCTGGTCTTGAACTCCTGACCTTGTGATCCACCCGCCTCGGCCTCCCAAAATGCTGGGATTACAGGCAGGAGCCACTGCACCCGGCCTCCATTTTCAAAGATAGTTTTGCCAGGTATAGATTTCTTTGTTGATAGTTTTTTTCCTTTTGTCATTTATTGAATATGCCATCCTACTGCCGTTTGGCTTTCATGGTTTCTGATGAGAAACCAGCTGTTAATATTACTGAGCATCCCTTTTCTGTGATATGCTATTTCTCTCATGATGCTTTCAAGATTTTTTTTTTTTTTTTTTTGAGACAGAGTCTCACTGTGTTGTCCAGGCTGGAGTGCAGTGGCATGATCTTGGCTCACTGTAATCTCCGCCTCCCAGGTCTGAGAGAGTCAAGCAATTCTCGTGCCTCAGCCTCCTGAGTAGCTGGGACTACAGGCACGCCTGGCTAGCTTTTGTATTTTTTTTTTTTTTTTTTTAGTAGAGATGGGATTTCACCATGTTGGCCAGGCTGGTCTTGAATTCCTGACCTCATGTGATCCTCCTGCTTTGGCCTCCCAAAGTGCTGGGATTACAGGCGTGAGCCACCATGCCTGGCCAAGATTCATTTTTTTTGCTTTTAGCAATGCAACTATGATGTGCTTAGGTACGTATCTCTTTGAGTTTGTCATCCTTGGAGTTTGTTGAGCTTCTTAGATGTGTAGATTAATGGTTTTCTTCAAAATTAAGAAGATTTGGCCATTTTTTTCAAATATTCCTGTTTCTTTCTCTCTCTTCTCTCCTTCTGGGACTACCATTATGTGTATGTTGGGACACTTGATAGTGTCTTTGAGGCTCTGTTCATTTTCCTTCATTCTTTTCTCCTTCTGTTCCTTAGGCTGGATGATATCAATTGACGTATGTGCAAGTTTGCTGATTCTTTCTTCTGTCGGCCCAAATCTACTGTCAAAGCCCTCTACTGAATTTTTCATTTCAGTTATGGTACTTTGCACCTCCAGAATTTTTATTTGGTTCTTTAAAAAATACTTTTGATCTGTTTATTGATATTCTCCATTTAGATGGACATGATTCTCATGCTTTCCTTTATTTCTTCAAACATGGTTTCCTTTAGTTTTTTGAACATATTTATAATAACCAATACTATATCTCTGTCTAGCAAGTACATCTGGGTTTCCTCAGGGATAGTTTCTATTGACTGTACTTTTTCCTTTTTTACTGCCCTACTTTCCTGTCTTCTAATTTTTTGTTAAAAATTGGACATCTAAACTAATCTAATGTGGCTACTCTGGAAATCAGATCCCTCTTCTCCTTTCCAGGATTATTTGTTGTTGCTGTTTATTGTTGTTGCTCTCCGTTGAGGGCCTTTCCTGGACTAATTCTTTAAAGTGTGTCTTTTTTGTCATGTGCAGCTACTGACTTCTCTGCTTGTTTAGCTTAGTGGTCAGGTTAGACAGAGATTTCCTTGAATGCCTTGATCCAACGTCTCCCACTCTGTGCTGGCGGGCTGTGTGTGCTGGAGCACAGCTTCAATGCTCCACCTCTGCGTACGCCGGAGCACAGCTTCAATCCACCTCTGCGTGCACCGGAGCACAGCTTCAATCCACCTCTGCGTGCGCCGGAGCACAGCTTCAATCCACCTCTGCGTGCGCCGGAGCACAGCTTCAATCCACCTCTGCGTGCGCCAGAGCACAGCTTCAATCCACCTCTGTGTGTGCTGGAGCACAGCTTCAATCCATCTCTGTGTGTGCTGGAGCACAGCTTCAATCCACCTCTGTGTGCGCCGCAGCACGGCTTCAATGCTCCACCTCCGTGTGTGCCGGAGCACAGCTTCAATCCACCTGTGTGTGTGCCGGAGCACAGCTTCAATCCACCTCTGTGTGTGCCGGAGCACAGCTTCAATCCAACTGTGTGTGTGCCGGAGCACAGCTTCAATCCACCTCTGTGTGTGCCGGAGCACAGCTTCAATCCACCTCTGTGTGTGCTGGAGCACAGCTTCAATGCTGCACCTCTGTGTGTGCTGGAGCACAGCTTCAATGCTGCACCTCTGTGTGTGCTGGAGCACAGCTTCAATCCACCTCTGTGTGTGCTGGAGCACAGCTTCAATCCACCTCTGTGTGTGCTGGAGCACAGCTTCAATCCACCTCTGTGTGTGCTGGAGCACAGCTTCAATGCTGCACCTCTGTGTGTGCTGGAGCACAGCTTCAATCCACCTCGGTGTGTGCTGGAGCACAGCTTCAATGCTGCACCTCTGTGTGTGCCGGAGCACAGCTTCAATGCTGCACCTCTGTGTGTGCCGGAGCACAGCTTCAATCCACCTCTGTGTGTGCCGGAGCACAGCATCAATGCTGCACCTCTGTGTGTGCCGGAGCACAGCTTCAATCCACCTCTGTGTGTGCTGGAGCACAGCTTCAATGCTGCACCTCTGTGTGTGCTGGAGCACGGCTTCAATGCTCCACCACATTACAACTCTGCCTTTGTCTTCATTTCCTGCTTGAACAATCTCAAGGTCAGCCAGAAGTGAGAGACTGGGGCTCTAAGACAGGTTTTTAATGGACATGTACATAGCTGATGTGCCTTCCAGATACCCTAGAATAAGCTGGAGCTTTTCAAAGCTCCTTTGAACATCTCATTCCCTATATTTTTATTGTAAGTTTTCAAGTCATCCACTGGTGTTATCACCTCAAGCAGCTTCAATGTTCAACAATTGCTGCTGATTACTTTTGTTAAGCATCCTGGGGACAGGGCTTTTCGTTCTAAGCAAGCTGTGCATAGGTCACTTAAAGACAAGCCTTGGGTATGGTGCTTTTCCATGGAGCTGCCAGACAAGTCAAATAGTGACAGTTCTCTGGGGATGAGCATTTGCAAGCTTCAAACCTGTTCTGCTTCCTCCAAGTGGCTGCTAGTTTTCACAAACAAGTACTGTGGTTGTGACACTGCTGTTTGTTTGTTTGTTTGTTTTTTCCTGACAGAGTCTAGCTCTGTTGCCCAGGCTGGAGTGCAGTGGTGCAGTCTCAGCTCACTGCAACCTCTGCCTCCTGGGTTCAAGCGATTCTTGTGCCTCAACCTCTGAGTAGCTGGGACTACAGGTATGCACCACCATGCCTGGCTAATTTTTGTATTTTTAGTAGAGATGGGGTTTCACCATGTTGGCCAGGCTGGTCTCAAACTCCTGGCCTCAAGCAATCTACCTGCCTCGGCCTCCCAAAGTGCTGGGATTACATGTGTGCACCATGCATGATTTTTAAAGCTGGTTTTTAAGGCTACCATGAGCTTGAGAGAGGAGAAAATTAAAATGCTACAAATCCTACTGTTCTTATTAATAGCAAAATTCAGATATTTCCTGATTAAACATTTCTTGGGCTGTGGCAAAACTTCTGTTCATTTCCAGAGTTCTGAAAAGGTCCGTCTTCCCCCTTGTTTTTGCTCCTTTATGGAGAAGATCTTTAGAAGTCCTCACTCCGCCATTCCAGAAGTGCTTCTTCCACTGGATTTTTAGAAAGAGTTTCTTGGGATCAGGGCAGATAAAAGACTCTAGCACAGAAACTGTTGCCCGAAGGCTAGCAGCTGTGGAGACCCGGTAAGTGCCTCCGTTTGTCTCTGTAGCTTTATGTGGGCACTGGCCAAGCAGTCTTCTAACTGTGATCTTCATTTGCCCGCAAGTGCCTCTTTCTCTCTCCCTTCTCTCCTCCTTCCCATCAATAAGCATTTATGGACCATCTCCTGAGTGGGGGCCTAGCCCAGCCCCTGCCCTGAGGAGCCCATGCTTTGGTGGAAAAGCAGGACAACTCTGCAGACCAAGCCAACACCTCAGGTGTGGGAAGCGCTGAGATGGAGGGAGGTGTCTAGGGCTGCGAGAGCAGGGGAGAGTGACGGACACTCTTGGGGATAGGAGGGTCTGGGAGGAGAGAGGATCCTGCCCAAAGCCCTTAGAAAGAAAGACGACTCCAGAGTGCAGGCACAGTTCTGGGATTCTCCAGCTAAGAAGCCAGCCAGGGGAAGGTGGGAAATCCATCCCATTTCAGATAGAGACATAGCAACACTGCAGGACTGTGGAGCTCCTGCTGGGAACTAGGGAGACTCCTGCACGGAAGGCAGGCAGGATCACCCTATCTGCAGGCCTGCAGCGGCCTCAGGGAGGAATCCCAGCCAGGCACTGCCCTACCTGGCAAAAAAGAGCCTTTCTCTGTGGGCGTGGTGGCTCACGCCTACAATCCCAGCGCTTTGGGAGGCCAAGGCGGGTGGATCACTTGAGGCCAGGTGTTCAAGACCAGCCTGGCCAACGTGGTGAAATCCCCGTCTCTACTAAAAATACAAAAATTAGCTGGGTGTGGTGACGCGTGCCTGTAATCCAGCTACTGAGGTGGCTGAGACATGAGAATCGCTTGAATCTGGGAAGCAGAGGCTGCTGTGAGCTGAGATTGTGCCACTGCACTCCAGCCTGAGTGACAGAGCGACTGTCTCAAAAAAAAAAAAAAAAAAAAAGGCTTTCTCCCAAGAGACACAGGAAAAAGGCCTCCGGCCTCCTTATACAAGGGAAGGCATGAAAGCCAGGATGTGCATATGTGTGTAACTATCTAGAAATAAACTCAAGGCCCAGCCAAGGCCAATCAGAGAGGCACATCTGTTCTGTGCAGCTCACTTTGTTTTTGGATAGGCAGACAATCGGGACACCACACTGGAAAAACAACGAGGGGGAGGGATCCTGCCCATCCCTTGGCCAGCAGCTGGCCTCTGGCAAGGTACTGTACCCCTTGGAGCCTCAGTTTCCTCATCAGCAAGTGGGTATAATAACATATTCTTATCTTGCAGTGTCTGAGGATCGCATGAGATAAAGGACTTGAAAGAGCCCAGCACGGGGCCAGGGACCCAGTGAGTCTATCTTTCCTTGACTTTGAGGTTGTTTTAAACTTGAGTCATAAGTTAAATGGATTTTGGAGTAAGCTGAATAATATCATACTTTGTCCTAAAAAAAATGACTCTGTGTTCCTCATCTCCTTCCAAAAAGCATGTCAGGAACTTATAATAGAAGGCAATAAAACCCTTTACGAGGGTAGAAAATAAGAGCTGAGTAATAAAGTGTGTATTTGGCAGGGTCTCGGGTGATTACACACAGAAGCCAGGCTAAAGGAAGCTCCAGCCGTTGAACTCAAAACAGGCTTCAGCTTCCAGAAGTCAAGGCAGAGAGAGAAATGAAGGGTGCTTCTTGCCGGTGAGCGCTAAGGAGTGTATCTGGAGGGTCTCTGCGTAAGGAACTCGACGCTGCAAACCCCGTGGAACAAGGAGGCAGAAAGCCTGCGCCCAGCTCCAGGGAGAAGAGTCTGAGGCCTGGAGAAAACGTGCCACTGCCTCCCCTTGGGCCCAGTTGGCCCGGGGTCCTCTTGGTGGTGAGCCAGCCTGGCTTCATCACCATGGCCACCTCATGAAGTTGCTTAGGGGCTGGGCATTCATTCGTTCGCTGTTCTGTGCATTTACATGCCTGGGGGCTGCCCGTGCTGAGTGTGGAGCGATACCTCTTGGACAAAACCATTAGAGGTTTTTTTGGAGGAGATGCTTGAGCTAGGCTTGAAGGACAAAGGGTAATGATCTTGGGGTGTGAGTCCAGGTAGAGGAGGAGATGTTCTGGGTGCGGGAAGACATAAGAGTGAAGGCTCAGAAGGTAGAGAGCCCTGGACATCCATGGTGAGGCTGGAGGTGGGGACATGGCGTGGGGGGTGATGAGAGCTGCAGGAGGTCACGGCAGTGAGAAGAGAGAAGAGGACACGGGTCCGAGACATGGAGAAGGAGGCTCATGGGGACTTGGCGTGGGCAGGGAAGGGATCGAGGATGCAGCCAGGTGTCTACACAGGGAAGCAGGTGGCTAGATGCCTCCTCCCTGCGACAGGGAAGCCCAGGGAAGAAAGCTGGGGGAGATGCTGGCTTTGGCAAGGCAATATCCAACCTCGGGGACCCGGAGGAGAGGATGTGGCTGGAGGCAGGGAGAGGACATGGTCAGTGTCACAGGAGTGGGAGACTGTGGGAGAGAGGAGAGGAGACGGCCAAGGGAGATTCATTCACGGGGCAGGTGGGTCCCGTGAGAATGGCAAAGGAGCCCAGGTCACAGATGAGGGAGGAAGCGCAGGGAGGAAGCACAGCCCAGACAGCCGGGACTGCCCAGCATGGGGGAGTGGCCAAGGGTGGGGGTCAAGAAAGAGAAAGACAGCAAAGCATCCGGTGTGGCCATCAGAGGTCAGCATGACTTTAGCTAAGACGATGTCAGAGGGGCTTAGGGAAGAGTCCCTGGGCGAAGGGGGCAATCTGCTGGGGACTGGGTAGGGGGAGTTCTGGGTGAAGCAGAAACAGCAGGAAGGAAGGGTGGTGAATACAGGTGTCTCTGTGGGCTGCAGGGAAGGGAGGTGGGGGAGTCTCCGCCTGGTGGCTCTGCCAAGGAAGGACAGGCCACGTCTGGGGAGGGATGAAACCCACAGGAGAACCCGGTTGTGCTGAAGGACCCATGGGGGAGGGCGTGGCTGGCGGAGTCATCACCTTCTGCCTCAGAGAGAGGCGGCTGCTCTGGAGTGGGGGACTAGGGGCCAACAACGAGGTTTGGGGGATGACTGGGGGCAGAGGGGACAGTCCTGGAATTGTGAATGCCAAGAAGCCCGGGAAAGGCAGCACTGGGTGCTGCGGCCTCAGGAAACAGCAGCTGGACTTGGAAGGGGGAGGAGCACCTGCCCAGGGCCAAGGCATGACTCAGGGTGGGGAGCAGGTGGCCAGGCCCTGCAGTCAGAGCCTGGGGCCATGGTGGCTTCCAAGCCTCGGCTTAGGAGCTGAGAAAACCTGGGACTCACCAGGGTCGCCTCTTCTCCCAGGCTTGCCGCGCCGTCCAGGGGGCCCTAGACAGGAAAACAAGAATGCATTCATTGAGAAGGGAAGCTAGTGGACTTGGCTGGGTGGGGCATGCCCCAGCCACCCACCCGTCCGCTCGCAACAGCTTTCTGGGAGTGGCCTGCCCGAGGGGGTCTGCTGGCTGTGGAGGCGAGATGCATGGGGAGAAACCCCTTCCTTCTGCCACTACCTCGCCTGTTCCGCCAACCCCCCTCCCCAGGTGGCCGCATCCCTCATGCCCCACGCACCCATTCTGTCATTCAATCATTGGCTCACTCAGTCATTCCTAAGCCCTCCCCTAATCACAAAGATTCCCATGGGAGGCTCCTGAGGCAGATGCGTTTGCAGCTGAGAAACTTCAGACTTAGAAGAAAAGTAAGCGTGGGTTATCTCAGGAAAGCCCTGACAAACGCTGCTTCATATTTACTAAAGTAAAACAACAAAGCCAACACAACAAAGAGGCCATCACGGCCGCGCAGTGCCGAAATCCACTCATGACAGGCACTACACGATCCGCCTGCAGTCTCCGCCACGCGCTGGGGCCTCCAGCTCCTCCTTCCCCAGAGCCAGGGAGCTGCTCAGCCGCCTTCTGGGCTTCCTGTCCACGTCTGTCCTCCATCCGCGCGCTGTAAGCCCTTCTGAATTTACGGTGCAGGACCCCCTACCTCCGCCTCTGGCCCTCTGCCCACATCAGACCCTGAGACCAGAGTAACCTCAATGCTGAAGGAGACGCTTTGACTCTGGCCGTGGGAGCAGAGGTCTGAGGCCTCCCTCTCCCTCCCCTCACCTCTGTGGCGCTCACTGCCATCCTTCCTGGCGCCCCTTCTCGCCCGTTTCAGTGAAGTTGGGTGCAGGTACAAGATTGCAATGTGTAAATGGCATTTGATACGCCTTGCTCACCCACTGCATGCCAGGCTCTGGGCTGGGCCTGGAGGTGACAGTGGGACAGGTTGTGACCCTATGACAAGGCACTGCCCTTTCCTGCAAAAGCCAACCTCAAACCCCGTCAAGAATTTCCAGAACAACCACGAAGGAGATGCAGGAGACTGGCCCTGATCGCGTCTGTGGCAGGATGGAAAAATGAGTGTGGGTGTCTGTGTGTGTCTGTGTGCGTGTGTCTGTGTGTGTCTCTATGTATGTGTGTCTGTGTGCATGTGTCTGTGGGCATGTGTCTGTGTGCATGTGTGTCTGTGTACATGTGTGTGTGCATGTGTCTGTGTGTCTCTATGTATGTGTCTGTGTGCATGTGTCTGTGTGTCTCTATGTATGTGTGTGTGCATGTGTCTGTGTGCATGTGTGTGTGCATGTGTCTGTGTGTGTATGTATGTGTGTCTGTGTGCATGTGTGTCTGTGTGTGTTTGTGTCTGTGTTTCTGTGTGTGTGTCTGTGTATGTATGTTTGTGTCTGTGTGTCTTGTGGGAGGTGCTTCCCAACTTTTGTTAAGGGAAGAGGAGGAGGGAGGGCCAGTCTCTGAGAAACAGCGAGAGAGAAGAGATCCCTTCAGGTGGAGAGGGGCCCTCAGTGCTATGCGACATGCCAAAAGCTTTGCAGGCCCAGGGGTGAGGCGAGAATGAATTTCTTGCCAGCCTCAGGGACAGGGGACTTGAGGTGAGGATGGTTAAACAAAACTTAAAAATGAAAGACATGTTACTTCTTGCTCCCCTGAGTTTTAAGGGCAAAAGTGCATGCCAGGGACGTAGCCCTTGGTTTTCTCCCATCCTGGACACAGACCCTGAATTTGGGGTTTATGCTGGAATTGCCAGGGGCTGTGTTGAGCTGGTGAGGCTAGGACTCTGGGACCCTCAGAACAGACAACAGCTCCTCATACTGTGTGGTTTTACAGCTTATGCGGCACCTCCAGGCCCATGCTCCTGGCCGAGGCCTGCGACACCCACACTGTACGGCCAATTACCTTCCTATCTCCACGTGCTTGTCCCACCAGCATCTCAGACCAGTTGTGGCCCAAACACCTGCCCTGGTCTCCTCCCCAGTGCCCTGTGCGGGGCTGATGGTGCCTGGGAACCTCCGGAGCCAGTCACACCGGATGACCGGCCCTGGTTATTAACTAAGCCCCAGGTTTGGGGGGCAGGTCAGCACTCTCGGGGGGCCTTTCCTCCTCGCTGGGCCTGTTTTCAATGAGAGCGAGGTATGGGAACGGGAGCCCCCCGGCACACGCAGCACCATGTTCCTCGGGCTGTAGGAGGAAGAAGGCCCCGTGGCCACCCACAAAGCTTCGAGGCTCTTGCCAGGCCTCAGGTTGTGCTCGGCTCAGCGAAGCTGCAGGCCCTGGGCCCGGGGCAGAGTGAGGGGACATGGCAGGAAAGGGGCCATGAGTGGGGGAAGTAGCCAGACTCTGCTAGAGCCAAAGCAATGCAGCACTGTGCTTTCCTGATGGGAATCACTGGGTACGACTAGGAATTTCTCCGTCTGGGTAACTGAAGCCAGATGAGGACATTTGCCTGTGTTGGGGCGGCTGAACTAATGGATTTGTCTGGTGGCTCTCCTGGGTGGCATGGTTAGGCAGAGGCTGATGGGGAGGGATGCTGGCAGGGTGGGCAGCTGCCCAGGCAGGGTAGCGTGCCTGCCTCCCAGGGTCACTGGGCGATGCTCCCTGCAGGCCTGGAGCTGGGCAGGACTGGGGTGTTGCTGAGCATACAGGGCCTGTGAGCCACAGGCCAGGCAGGCTGGATGTGACCCTGACTGAATAGGGCCCTCGTGGAGGGAGAGAATGAAGGTGGTCGTGCACACTCCTGAGGGCTGATCTTAACCAGGCACGGTGCTGGGGGCGCCATGTGACCAACTTGCAGATGGACAAGTGGTCTACCCTTTATTCTGAGCTCTGTACCTAAATGTCCAACTCCACTGGGAGGCACCACTTCCAAACTCAAGCTCACCTCCCGACTTCCCACGCGCCCCCTGCCTCCCTTGTTACTTAAGTGCAGGTCCCAGGAGCACCCAAGCAGTCAAGCCAAAGATCCCCCCCCGGGCATCATCCTGCCCCAGCCCCCAACCTGGACCCCTTCCTTCTCAGCATCAGGCGAACGCTGCCCCTGCGCTTGGTCCCCCACTCTGCCACTCGCTCTGCCGTGCTCGATTCTCCCTCCTGGCACAAAGGACCTCCTGCAGTATGTACTCTGCATCTCAGGCAGCTCTGTGTCCCCAACTCCCACTGCAGGACACAACCAAGTGATGTGTGTTCAGGGGAGGAAGGAGAGAGAGAGAGGGAGAGAGAGAGACAGAGAGGGAGGGAGGGAGGGAGGGAGGGAGAAGGGGACAGGCAGGTAGGCCTCAGGTCTCCTCACTGCTTCTGGGATTCTCCTGAAAAGACTGCAAGTCCAGCAAGCTCCAGGGCTTAGGAGAGACACAGGGCCACCTGGTCTGATGTGATGTGCCAGTGAGATAGGGAGTGCCTTCCACCCTTCCTTTCCCGGACTGCGAGAAGACAGGCGGTGAGGCCCTGGGAGAGGGCGAGTGTGCCTGAGCTGCGCTCCCTGCTGACTGTGGGCTCCCACTCCACTGCTTCCACCAACAGAGAGGCCAGGCGGGCTTGGAGACTGGATTGCGGGAGCTGCAGGAGTGGGGGCAGGATGGACGGCCTCTCCTGAGTCTCTGGACTATCAGGTGCTGAGAGCCCACCATGGGCAGTGACCTGGGTTCAGCATCTACTGGGTGCCAAGCCGGCTGCTCACCCAGTGAGCATGAACTTGGGACCCTTTTCCTCCAGGACTCCCTGTGCCCACCCCGCAGGCTCACCTTCTGCCTCGCCAGTCCTCTGAAGAAGGTGCTAGTGTTCCCTGCACAGATGAGAACCCTGGGGCTAAGCCAGGTGAAGGGGCCCACCTAACGCTGTGTTGCTAGAGCCTCCTGGAGCCCTTCATAGTCTGTGGCTCCCAAGTGCAAGGACAGTTGTGTCCCATATGCTGAGCTACCGGGCAGGTGGCCTTGGCGACCAGGGAGGCTGTTCCTCTGGGGCTGTGGTCCCTTTGCTGGGGCTGGCTGTGCCCCAGGGCATCTGGGCCTGGTGTGGAGCAGGTTGCCCCGGCCCCTGGGAGAGCAGGGCCAGCTTGGCTGCAGCTAAGACCTGGCTCCAACAAGCAAAACCAGGCCTTTGGCCAGGTGGTTGGCCTCAGAGTTTTCCCTTGTTTCTTGTTTTTCTTCTTTTCTACAAGCAGAAGAACCTTTCCTGCTGCTGCCTGAGACTCAGACACTCAGGACGGCACCGGGAGTCTGTCTTGATTGATCTGCTCATGTGGAGAAGGGGAAACTGAGGCTGCAAGGGATAGGACGGGTCTTGCCCATGGATGCTGCTGGAAAACTTGTCCCAGCTGGAGGGTCTAGCACTGAAGACCACCTTGGGCTGGGAGAAGGCCACTGTCCCCCACTCTGCATGGGACCCACACGGCTCTGAGCTAGGGGCTGGCTGCTGGGGAACGACAGTATTTCCCCGTGGGTGCCACCACAGTGGCATCTGCAAAACTTCCTTTCAGAGGCTGGGGCGAGAGGTGTGCCAGAGCAGGAGGGGAAGAACGTGACTGGTGGGGAAGCTGTGTCTTCTGAGCAACTTACTCAACCTCATTGAGCCTTAGAGTTTCCAACTCGGGAGGACAGAGGTTTGGGAGTGGTGGCAACTAGACCTGCCTTGCGGAATCATGAACCAGATGAGCTGGCAGCAGACACACCAGCCTGGGGTACAAAAGGGGTGCTTCTTTGGGACCCCAAGAAATAACTGGCTGCAGGGGCCTCTGGGCCATCACAATGCAGGGCTTTAATGTAAGTGGGTTCTTTCCCGTGTGTGTGTGTGTGTGTGTGTGTGTGTGTGTGTGTGTGTGTGTGTGTGTCGGGGTCTCACTCTGTCACCCAGGCTGGAGTGGCGTGATCACAGTTCACTGCAGCTTCACACGTCTGGGCTCGAGTGATCATCCCACCATGGCCTCCCAAAGCGTTGGGATTATAGGCCTGAGCCACTGTGTAACTGGTTTTTTTTTTTTTTTTTTTTTGAGACGGAGTCTCACTCTGTTGCCCAGGCTGGAGTGCAGTGGCGCGATCTCGGCTCACCGCAACCTCCGCCTCCCAGGTTCAAGCGACTCCTCTGCCTCAGCCTCCCGAGCTGCTGGGACCACAGGCACGCACCACCATGCCTGGCTAATTTTTGTATTTTTAGTAGAGACGGGGTTTCACCATGTTGGCCAGGCTGCTCTCGAACTCCCGACCTCAGGTGATCCACCCGCCTTGGCCTCCCAAAGTGCTGGGATTGCAGGTGTGGGCCACTGCGCCCGGCCTGCGTAACTGGTTCTTATGAGTCCCCAGGTGGGTGAAGCTGGAGACACAGTGACTGCACCTCAGGAACGCTGCAGGCAGGTTCGAGGTGCCGACGCCGACGGAGCCCTTGAATGCACTTTGAGCAAAGTGCAAGGGCAGCCCCGTGGGAAGCCAGGAGCTTTTCCGTGTCCCTAATCACTGCCTGTCTGTGAACCTCAGGATGAGAATGCAGAGGCTGAGCTCTCTGGGAATGAGGTTTCTCAATGAAATTTCAGGGCGCCAGGTCTAGCACAGGCCAGCAAGGGCTCCAGCTCGTTGCCCAATGACTCTGGACGTCTGAGAGCAGCATCAGCACAGTAAACAACTCCAGGGAGGCCTACGGCTTTCTCAGCACTGTTCGAGGCCAGACAAAAGGAAACCATTTCTAACTCATAAAAATCTCATCTCTGGTTGGGGTGGAGAACTCACGCCGCTGATCAACTCCAAAGGGGGGCCTCGAACCCCAACAGGCTTCCTCTGAGGCCTGAGCTGCAAGGATTTGGCTCTCTAAGTGGTTCCCCCCGCCCAGCCCTCCCGGCACCTCCCTCCCCAAGGACGCCCCCTCTAGCAATGCCTGTCTTATCAAGGTCCCTTCACAAACCTGCAGCCACCCCACCTCAGCCGCACTGGGGACAGCCTGCGCAGGCCTCTCCCTCTCACCCTACTGGCCTGGCTGCTTCCTGTGGGCTCCTGACTGGTTGCTCCGCCCTCAGCCCAACCCTGGTCGTCCCTTCAGCAGCCCCTGAGGACAGGGGGTTCATGGAATCCACACAACAGTCTGTAAAGTGCTTTCATTTCTCTCCACTCTTTTCTTCCTATAGATCAGGGGAACTGAGCCCCACAGAAGTCAAGAATTACTACCAGGCGCAACAGCCAAAAGGTGGAAGCAACCCAAACGTCCACGGACAGAAGAATGAGCAAACAGAACGTGCACTGATACAGCGGGACGTGAGTCCGCCCTGGAGAGGAAGGAGTTCCTGCGCACGCTGCAGCATGATGGGCCCGGAGGACGTCACGCGATGGGAAGTAAGCCAGACACAGAAAGACAAATACGGAAGGATTCCACTTCTGGAGGCTCCCGCAGTCGCCAGATTCACAGGGGACACAGAAAGACAAATACGGAAGGATTCCACTTCCGGAGGCTCCCGCAGTCGCCAGATTCACAGGGGACACAGAAAGACAAATACGGAAGGATTCCACTTCTGGAGGTTCCCGCAGTCGCCAGATTCACAGGGGACACAGAAAGACAAATACGGAAGGATTCCACTTCTGGAGGCTCCCGCAGTCGCCAGATTCACAGGGGACACAGAAAGACAAATACGGAAGGATTCCACTTCTGGAGGCTCCTGCAGTCGCCAGATTCACAGGGGCAGAAGGTGGAATGGGAGGTGCCATCGGTGGGCTGGGCTAGGGGAGGCGAGACTGGGAAGTCGGTGGGCCCAGAGACTCTGTTTTGCAACATGGAGAGTTCTGGAGAGGGATGGTGGTGGTGACGGGTGCGTGACAATGTGAACATACTGAATGGCGCTCAAGTGTACGCTTAAGGATGGTTAAGACGGGCAATGTTATGGTATGTGTATTTTATCACAATTAAAGAAAACAAAACAAACACCCCAGGGGTCTCAGCTACCCCTGAGCAAGGCTGTGAGCTGGGCCGTCCTGATGGAGACTGTGGGGATGCTGCTGGCAGCCACAGCAGTGTCCCGTGTGAGGAGCCCGGCACTGTGGAGTCACAGAGGGTGGCATCCCCAAGGTCACACAGTGGGGAAATGGCAGAACTGGAATTGGAACCCGGGTCTGTGTGACTTCGGAGTCTGTCCCCTGAACATCTGTGTGTGATTTCCAGTGTGACCATGGCCAAGTGTTTCTCATCCCACCACGTGTCGAGTGTCCCTTCAGACCTGGTCCTTCTCAACACCACTGGAAGCCCCTTTATATGACCCTCTTCCCAGAACTTTGGGAGGAAGTGGGGTGAGACGGCCTGAATCCTCCCAGACCTTCAGTCTGGAGCTCTATGAGATTGCCGGGGCTTCAGGGCCATCAGGGGGTGCACCTTGAGCAGAGAAGGCAGGCGAGGTCCCTGGAAAAGAGCTTCCGAGACCAGATCATTAAAACATCTCCCCAGACCATTTCATTTGTTTTACAAGTCTCAGATCAACCTCAGAGCTGAAAACTGCCCAACAAGGGAGCATTCTCTCTGCACATTCCCAGCTTGGCCTCACAAAGCCCTCTGTCCCTTGGAGGAGTGAAGGAGTAGGTGTGTCCCAGTGGGTGTCTCTAAGGTGGGCCTGGGGACCCTACTGCTCCTGGAGGGGACACTGAGACCCGGAGAGGCTGGCCAGCTTGCTCTGGTTCAGCCAGTGCTACGGGCACTGTGGTCCTCCAGGAATTAAAATCACAGCCTCTTGCTCAACAAATACAGTTCATTCCGAAGCTGCTTATGTCCCCCCCAGAGTCATCTTCCACCATCCATCATGCTGAACCGGGAGCCGAACAGCGCTGGGTCCTGCTGCTTGTGGGAAGGTCCTGAAGCCATCTGGAAAGCCAACACCACAGGCTGCCAGGGTTTTAAGGCACCGCCATGGTCTTCGTCTTCGTCATGTTTGTTTGGAACAACGGTTATTGTCCAGGCTGGTGACAGACCCCGACCACCCCAGTGACCAGAGCTGGTTAAGTTGGCTTGGACACGGTGCCATTCGGTGGATGAATGAATAAGGCCCTGTTAGGAGGGGCTGGGGTGGTGGGTGTCCCCAATCTCACGTTCACGGAGGCCCTCAAATGTGGACATTCATGTGCTCTACAAAGGAGCTGACAGCACCAGATACCAGACAACCACAGCGGCCTCCAACAGTGTTTAATAAAAGCAAGAGCCACCGGCACCATTTATCGAGTGTCAACTTTACACTTGGCCCCAATCTCGAGTCTACGGTATTAACTCACATATTCCTGACCTCAAACCCATGAGGAAGGCTATTATTGTTATCTCCATTTTATAGATGAAGAAACTGAGGCACAGGGAGGTTAATGGGCTTTCTGAGGCCGTACGCTGGTAGCCGGTGGAGTCATGCAGTTCAGATTGACAGCCATGTCCTTAAACACTGCCTGGCTCTCTCTCATTAAAGACGATACTTATTAAAGGAGAGAGGTTAAATAGTCCACGGTTTTCATAACCTCTTCTTGGCATTTGTTATTTATTTATTATTTGAAACACCGGGAACCTCACAAAATAGAAGCTGCCCAGGATGACTCTCAGAGGTCTGTGAATTAAATGTCTAATTACAAGGCCAGTGTGATCGGCAGCCCTGGAGACCCGAGATGACTCCAGCCCCCTTTATGCATAGCACGCCCTCCTTGTGCCATCCAAAATGCCTGCAGTTCCTCTCCCTGAGTTAGGGCTGGTTCCTCTCCCTGAGTTAGGAGCGGATTTAGTTAAGCTTTTCCAATGGGATTAAGGAGTCCGGACCCATGACGCATTCTGGTGACATACCAGCCGTGCTGCAGCCCCAACACACCATGTTCTCTGGAGCTCCAAGAGCATCTCCCCAAGGGCTCGGGTTGGAGGGCTCAGGCAAGGGGGTGCCCGGTGGGCTGGGGATGGTAGGACCTGCTGACGGGCTGAGCCCAGCAGGCCACGTGCTGGGGGCTTTTACCATCTCCTCAATCCTCTCGAGTAATTCTGAGATGTACAAGATTGGCCCCATTTACAGATAAAAAACCTGAGGCCCACAGGCAAAAGGACCATCCAAGGCTCAGAGCTGGTCAGGCCAGGGCGTTTGCCTGCACCAGTGATGCCCTCCTAAATTCTTCCTTTTCAGGGAAATGACTGTGGTTTTGGCACCAGAGCTAAAAATGGAATGTCCCACCCAGAGGGTGCAACAAGAAGGACGGGAAAGGGCAGGGCACGGGAAGGGGACAAGGGCTGGTCACGGTCTCCGGATCAGACTGTCAGAGCTCTTGTCAGTGCCTCCAGTCAAGGGGCTGAGGTTGCCCAGGGAGGAAAAGCATCAATGTTTTCTAGTAGAAGCACTTCCTTTTTTTTTTTCCAAGACAAATAATCTTTTATTCATAGTCATGGTATCCTCCAGAGAAAATAAACTGATAATTGCTAATAAAAAAACAAGCACTGTATTCCTTGATTAGCTTGATTCCTTTGATTAGATTACAACAATCTTGTAGTCTCAAATTATTCCGAGGTTAACAATAGGTTTTATTCACCTACTTTTTAATACAGCATCTCTTAGCTGAACATGAAACCCAGAGAATGTGTTACTGCGGAAACTGTGTTACATTTTTTTTCTTCTGAAGATGTGTGAAGAAAAGTTAGAGAGGTATTTGTTTAAGCAGTTTAAATATAATTCTACTTAGAATCCAACTGGTCTTCACGGATGGTCATTCCAGCACTATAAACTTATGTGATATCCACTAATACACGTTCGTAATTCGATGATTCTTAGATATTTACTTCTAGATAGGAATCAGTTAGATAGACCTAAAGAAGTTAGAAAGTATTCTGAAAAACAAAGAAACATATATGAAATGCGTCTGGGTTTGTTACCTTCTTAATATAATGTAACCTGTCTAGAGATTTCCAGAATGAAAAACGTAAGGTTGGAATGACTTTCAGTACTTATTTTTAGGAAAAATATACCTCTTATTAGTTTAATAAGAAAAGATGTATCCTATAAAATATTTATGATATACAGAGTTTTAATGAAGTTTGAGTGATTAAAATTAAGCCTTGGCTGGATTTCATCAAATTCAGTGTGGAGCTTTGGAGACTCATTGAACAGTTCTTTCCTTAGATAATTACCTTGCTTAGCAGTGCTTCCTATCCAGACAGAATTCCCGATTTTTTTCACTTACTAAGAGAAGTCTGTGCCTTCATGCCTTTATAAATGGAGTAAAGCATGAATACATTTTCTAGGAAGAGGGATCTTGTTTATTGGAATCAAACTATTTTAACTAGAATTATAGTAAGGAAAAATTCCAACCACAGTGATATTTAAAATGGTTTTATTCTCTTTCTTAGCTTTTATCCATCTCTTTTTGTAAGCCACATACACTCGAACAAACTAATAATAACAGTAAGATCTAGTTTCAAGGTAGTGGACTGCAACATTGAAGTCTGTAGACTTCTTTGCAAAAAAAAAAAAAAACGTTGCTTGGCATTAACAGTTTTTCTATCAAATACAAAATTCTGAGTGAGTTACATCACTAGAGAGTATACGAGTCTTCCACTCTGGTCGGCTTATTCTATGGAGTAAGACTGATACTACTGCTTATCTCATAGTTTTGTTATGATAGTTAATATTTATTAAAAAACTCAGACTAATGTTTGACACATAGTAAATGCTAAAGACATGCTTACAGAATAAATAAATACATTCATAAATAAGTCAGTCTCTGTTCTAGTCATGCCATATTAATTACAATCCACACGCTAGAGTTTGTGATATTCTCTCTGCCTGCTTCCCCACCTCTCTATTTATTTAAATCCTATTATTCTTCAAGGACTGTGCAGATCCCACCTTTCTAAGCCCTTCAGGACAGACAACTCTGGACTCTACTAACCTCATGTTTCTCATTCACTCATTTGCACTTATGCGCAAATATCCTGTTTGCTTTATTTAGCCTTTATTGTTGGTTGTTAACCAGGCAAGGGCATTAGAATTCCCTGGGTTGCTTTTCTAAAATGTATATCCCTAGGCCAAACCCCTAGAATTGTTAGATTCAGTGAGTCCTGCCTGGCACCAAAACATGCACATTTTGAAAAGGTTCTTCAGCAAAACCAATATACACCACTAGTCAAGATACACTGATCAAAATTACCTTTTGTTGCAGGTATGCAGATTTTCTTTATCAACACAATCATGAACATCTTGAAGACACAGACCATGCTTTGTTTTTCTTATGTAAACATGGCCACTACTGAATAACACTCCTCTTTCATGTTTCATTGTAAGATCTCTGAGAGTGGCGCCCAGGTTATGCCTTGCCAATGGGTTGGGGAGCGTATTAGTCAGTTCTCATGCTGCTAATAAAAACATACCTGAGAATGGGCAATTTATAAAGAAAGAGAGGGTTAATGGACTCATGTGGCTGAGGAGGCCTCATAATCATGGCAGAAGGTGAAAGGCACATCTTACATGGTGGCAGGCAAGACAGAATGTGAGCCAAGCAAAAGGGGAAACCCCTTATATAAAACCACGAGATCTCGATGACTACCACAAGGACAGTATGGGGAAAACCACCCCCGTGATTCAATTATCTCCCAATGAGTCCCTCCCACAACATGTGGGAGTTATGGGAGCTACAGTTCAAGATGAGATTTGGGTGGGGACACAGCCACACCATATCAGGGAGGGACAAAGAGAGCCACAGGTAGATCATTCAACTGTTGCCACAATTATGCTATGTCATGAATAACCACAAATCTTCAGTGATCTACCAAAAAAGGCCCTCTTGTTCATGTTTCCAGAATCCGCAGGAATAGGCTAGGCACCTGTGCTGGGTTTTCTCACGTATTTGTGGGGTCAGAAGCACTGCCTTTTGAAAGCCCCCAGCCTTCAGTGCCTTCCAGCGGAGACTTAAAGGGAGAGGTACTGACTGGGACTCCTTTTGATTGGCAGATGTAAGGCACGTGGGTGCCATGATGGGGAGCTAAGCCACAGGCCATTTCTCAGGCCTGGCAGAGCCCCTCCCCAGCCCCTTCGGCCCAGGCAGCTGAAGGGAGGACTGAGCAAAACCGATCGGAAGAGGGGAAAGCCCCTCAGCGTGCCTGAGACTACGACCCTTCCTGCCCACGGGGCTCAGAGCCATGAGAACATCTCTGAAGGGCCGAAGGGGCTGGACTAGCCAGCAGATCTGGACAGGAAGGGGAGGGGTGGGGGGACTCCAGAAAGGGGCTTTCGGTCGGGCGCAGTGGCTCACACCTATAATTCCAGCACTTTGGGAGGCCGAGGTGGGTGGATCACCTGAGGTCAGGAGTTCGAGACCAGCCTGCCCAAATGGCGAAACCCCATCTCTAATAAAAATAAAAATTAGCCGGGTGTGGTGGCGGGCACCTGTAACTTCAGCTACTCGGGAGGCTGAGGCAGGAGAATTGCCTGAATCTGGGAGGCGGAGGTTGCAGTGAGCCGAGATTGTGCCACTGCACTCTAGCCTGGGCGATACAGCAAGACTTCATCTCCAAAAAAAAAAAAAAAAAAAAAAGGAAAGGGGCTCTCCAAGGTGGAGGTCAGGTGAACCTGAATATTTAAAGAGCCTGTAGCCAGGTGAAGGGAGGTGCTGGCTACAAAGAAGCATGTTGCCAACGCTGGCAGCAGGACTGCTGGTACCCTCACAGGCGGCAGGTACAGCCATGGTGCAGGCTGTGTCGGTGCTGGGTGGCCAGCTGTGGGTGGGGGGCTGGGGATATGGCTCTTGCTACATGGGCTGGTGGCCTGTGGCTTTGGGCTTGGTCAGCCCCAGATCTGTGCTAGCGCAAGTAAGCTTTGCCCCAGAGCCTGTCATCTCCTGGGATCTTGTTTCCTGTTGGAAAACAGGCTCCAGAGAGGCGCATGTAAACCAGCACACCCCAAAGATCACAAATTCCTCAACTCTCCATTCACCCCGAGTCTTAATCACTGACACATGTACTCCTCTGAACTTAACGAAGGCCAGGATTTATTGCTTTCAGAGAATGAAAAGCTCTACTTTTTTTTTTTTAAACGTAAAAGGTCATTCGTGTGAGCTTTGATTTTCATGAGAATTCCTTGTAACCTGCCTGCTAAAAGCCCCACCCTATCCTACTCAGAGGTTCTAGGTGGGCAGGTGAGGCCTGGGGCATGGCCGGTGGGCGTGGGCAAGGCCTTTGGCAGGCACTTGCCAGGAGAAGCTGGGCATGCAACATGCGCCATCCGCTCCCAGCCGAGCTGACCCTTGCAGGCCTTGGACAGGGAACTCTCGGGGTTCCTCGGAACCGTGGACCAGCGCCCTCCTGAGGGAAGAGTGCAGCAGCCCGGCACGGCCCAGTTTTAACTTCCGCATCTCCTGGAGCTTGAGTGGGCACTGGGGTGACCGACTGTCAAGGTTTGCTGGGGACTGAGGGGTTTCCCTGGGCTCTCAGTGCTGAAATCAGGTCAGTCTCAGGCAAACTGGAACTGCGGGTCACTCCGAGGGCATCTGTAAGAAGGGAGGCCTCCCCCGCCCTATCTGCCCACTGCTTCCCCGCACCCGGCCGCATGCCCCTCCGTCACTCCTCAGGCCTGCCAGGCTTGCCCTGCCTTGGGGCCTCTGCACCAGCTTCCCTCTGTCCAGGGCTCTCCTCTGCCCATCTCTGCATGGCTGAATGCTTGCCGCCTCCTCGGGATGCCTTCCCTGACCACCAGCCTCAATTTTCAAGTGCCTGCGTCATGCATTTGTTGTCACATTTTCCTCTTTTATCTTCTTCCAGACACTTATTTCTATGAAAATTGCCTAGCTTTTTCTATGTGCTTTTCAGAGTTTATGGTTTCTCTCTTCTTGCTGGAACATCAGCTCCCTGAGGGCAGGGCTCCTGTACGCTGGCTCGTGGCTGCAGCCCCTGAGTGGGGCCATTAGTGGGGACCCCAAGGTGCTGGGTCCCCAGGCCAGAACAATGGTCGGCCTTGCTGGCACAGAGCCACCTGAATCGGGAAGAAGTGGGCACTGATGAGGCCCCTATGACCCCAGGCAGTGTGTAGCCAGGTTGTGCACAGGTGGACACAGCCCTGTGTCCCCTCACCTCATTCTCAGAGCAGGTCCCACGCGGCCCCCACGCCTGGCCCCTCAGCTGCCCAGCTCTGCAGGATGCTGAGGTCTGAGGAAGCCGCGCCAGCTGTGCAGTTTGCAGACCACAGCTTCGGAGGAGCCCGAGGGTGAAAGATTGGGGGGCTTGAGGAGCTGCTCCCAAATCCTGGCCTATGAGGCTACAAGGCCCGCCCAGTTCCCACGCATCCTTGCCTCACACCCCAGGGGACTTGGGGTGATTCATGACTTCTTTTTGACCCCCAGGGCCAGGGCTGAGGCCCGGCTTCCGCTAAAGAGTTTCAGCTGTTGGGCCGGGTCTGATGTGCCTGGCCCTTGTCAGCAGAGGGTGCCTCCCGGTGTCTCACACCCTCCTTTCCCTCTAAAGCCACAGCTCCCCGCTGTGGGGGCCTTCCGTGGGCCTGGAGGTCGCATGGGCCCAGAGCTGGATCCTGCCTCCCGCGCACTCCAGAGGTGGGGTGTGGGCAGGCTGTGCGCTCAGCCATCGGCGGTTCTTTGTCCTTGCCCTGAGAGGGCAGCCGCAGTGTGTCCAGCTGTGTTTTGGGCAGCAGGATTTTAAAAACAGCTTTATTAAGATATGAGTCACATACCATACAGTTCATCCAGTGGTTTTTGGAAGATTACACTGTATTTGTAAATTTCTAAACTATTCTGTAAAAACTGGGGTAGAATACATAGCATGAAAGGTCCCATCTTAACCATTCTTGAGTGGACGGTTGAGTGGCATCAAGCACAGTCACGCTGTTGTGCGGCCACCAGCACCATCCCCCTCCAAAGCTTTCCTCATCTTGCAAAACTGAAATTCTCTGCCCATTAAACACTACCTCCTTATCCTCTCTCCCCATGGCTACCAGCAACCACATCCTATTTTCTGCCTCTGTGAATCTGATGACTCTGGGTATCTCACACAAGCGGAGCTCAGCAGCATTTGTCCTGTGACTGTCTTGTTTCCCTGAGCATGGTGTCCTCAAGGTCCATCCATGTTATAACCTGTGATGACGAGGTCACCTTCCCTTTTTTTTTCTTTTTTTGGAGATGCAGTCTCGCTCTGTTGCCCAGGCTGGAGTGCAGTGGCACGATCTCGGCTCACTGCAAGCTCCGCCTCCCAGGTTCACGCCATTCTCCTGCCTCAGCCTCCCGAGTAGCTGGGACTACAGGCACCCGCCACCATGCCTGGCTAATTTTTTGTATTTTTAGTAGAGATGGGGTTTCACTGTGTTAGCCAGGATGGTCTCTATCTCCCGACCTTGTGATCCGCCTGCCTCAGCCTCCCAAAGTGCTGGGATTACAGGTGTGAGCCACCGCGCCCGGCCCCGTAGCCTTCCTTTTTAAGGCTGAATCATACTGTGTTGCATGGATAGACTACGTTTACTCTGTCACCCAGGCCGGAGTACAGTGGCACGATCTTGGCTCACTGCAGCCTCTACCTCTTAGGTTCAAGTGATTCTTCTGCCTCAGCCTCCCAAGTAGCTGGGATTACAGGTGTGCACCACCACGCCTGACTATTTTTTAATTTTTAACTTTTTTTTTTTTTGAGATGGAGTCTCGCTCTGTCACCCAGGCTGAAGTGCAGTGGTGTGATCTCAGCTCACTGCAACCTCCGCCTCCTGAGTTCAAGCGATTCTCCTGCCTCAGCCTTCCAAGTAGCTGGGACTATAGGCACCCGCCAGCACGCCCAGTCAATTTTTTCTATTTTTAGTAGAGACGGGATTTCACTGTGTTGGCCAGGCTGTTCTTGAACTCCTGACCTCATGATCCGCCTGCCTCAGCCTCCCAAAGTGCCGGGATTACAAGCGTGAGCCACCGCACCTGGCCCACGCCTATTTTTTTTGTATTTTAGTAGAGACGGGGTTTCGCCATGTTGGTCAGGCTGGTCTTGAACTCCTGGCCTCAAGTGATCCACCTGCCTTGGTCTCCCAAAGTGTTGGTGGCATGAGCCGCTGCATGTGGCCTCAAAAGATCATTTTCATCTGTTCCCTTGTGAACAGGAGAGGCAGAATCCCTACCGTCCCAAAGGCCATTTCCCAAAGGGGAAAGATCTGGATTTGCGCGCTGCTTCTGTGAGTGTGACCTGGAACGAGCTGGTTCCTGCCTCGGGGCTGCCAAACTGAGGTCCTGACCCCTCTCCAGGTCATGTGAGGATGAGCCGAGATAACCGCAGACATTAAACTTCTCACACCTCACTTTCCTCCGTCTCAAAATGGGCATTTGTACCCAATCCCAGGGCCTGTCACTCATGTGGTCATTCCAGGGACACCCACGGGAGGCCCTGCAGGCACTAGGGACCGGGAGTTGGGTCAGCCCTGTCCCTGGGGTTCCATGCGCAGCAACACTCCCAACACAGGCACGCACCACAACGCAGCGTGGGCAGGCAGGCTGGGGACAGGCGGATAGCTCGGTGGGCTGTGCCCCCAGTGGGTCCACTTGAGGACATGCTGTCCCTGGCAGCTCAGGGGTGCTCATGCCCTTGCAGAGCCAGTCTCCATCTGCAGGGCCCTTCCTGGTGTCTGGAAACTTGGCCCTTTCGGAGGGAGGCTAAGCAGGACGGGGTGGAGGATGTGGGGTGGCGTGTGGCGCTGTAGGAGTAGGGGGTCCCGAGTGGGCAGGGGCCTGGATCTGGGGCAGCAGAAGGGGCTCCTGAGCCTGGGGGTGAGGGCAGCCCAGCTGTGTGTGGTTATCAGACCCAAATGGTCCTCACCATGCCCTGTGGTCCTGGAGGGCAGGGCCCTCGCTGGCCTGTCTCTGGGGCTTGGCAAAGGGTGGATGCACAGGGAATGTCCGTGGTCCTGAGCTCTTGCCCTTCCCAGACCCATTTCATTGCCCACAAAGGGCCCTGTGGTAACTGATCTCCCTGCTCTGATCCCCAGTCCCCAAGGCCCCTACTCTGTGGGGACCCTGGGGACTGCATGGGGCTGTTTCTCATCCATTCAGATGCTGTAGTGTGGTCAGAGAGTTCTTGGTCTCCCCAGACACAAGCAGTCCCTTTCATTTCCTCCCTAGGTCCTGTGCTGCTTTGAGTGGGGTTGGGCTAACCGCAGAGGGTCCTTCCTGGGGAGAGGCTAAGGGGGTTCTGCTGGGAAGCTGGGAGCCCCTGCTGGGAGTGGCAGCCCCATCCTGCAGGTCCCAGGTCCTGCATCCAGTGCAAGCCTGGGCTTCTGCACTAGAGAGATGCCACCGTCACCTTGGCTGCTTCTAGAGCTCTTCGGAAGACCCTTCTCCCTGGAGCAGGGCGCTGGAATGCTGCAGGGAGCAGGGGGGTGGCTCCCACATGTGGACCTACCATGAGCCATGCGCTGTGCTGGGCTGTCCAGATGTCTGCTCTTCTAGTCCGTGCAGCCCTGCCAGGAGGTAGCATCAACCCTCCTTTGCAGATGAAGCAAAAGAGGCTCACAGAGAAGTGATATGTCCCAAGTCACACAGCTGGAACAGCTGGTGTGTGGCAGAGCTGGGCTGAAAACCCGGATGTGTTCAATTCCAAAGCACTTGCCTTTTTTTTAAAGAAAAAGAAATGTGACGGCCTGGGGTCTCTCCATCTATTCAGATGCCTGTCCAGTCAGAGATCCCTGGGCGGCCCTGGACACAAGCAGCTCCTTTCCCTCTTGAGGTCCTGTGCTGTGAGGGCTGTGGGTGGGCTGAGGCCCTTTTGGGGGCACGAGGGCTGGGGTTACTCTGGAAGGTGCAGGGGGTGCTTGGCCCCACCCCCGTTTCAGATTCAGTGGGGCTGCAGAATTTGCATTTTCAACAAGTTCACACGCTATGCCGGGCTGGCCTGGTAAACACACTCTGAAAACCAAGTGGCTTCCTTTTCTCTGTCTTCAAATATTATTTTCTCTTTTACGAAATATTTCCAGCCTTATGTGCTTTTCACCGTGCTGTGTTGTCTTTTATGCGCTCAGGATGGCTGGAGTCAAGTTGTGAGTTTGCAAAAACCAGGGAGACCCATTCTGGGTTCATCAACTGCTGGCGAGGATTTCTACTACAATGACCACGACCGCTGCTGCGTGGGGTGTGCTTACGGAGCAGTGCCCAGTCCTGTTCTGAGCCCTGTCACGCAAGTCGCTCCGTTGCTTTTCACAGCCACCTCCCAGGCAGAAGCCACCACCTTCTCACTCTACCAAGGGAGGGCGAGTCCCTGGCCCGAGGCCACACACACCACAAGGCCGGGGTTCCGCCCCAGGTGGTCCGTGCCACAAGCGCGCACCCAGCCTCAGGGTTCAACGAGCTGGGACAGAAGTGCCTCACCAGTTCTAACGGAAATGGCTGGAATGGCCAGAACCAAGGTCCTCTCCCCACCCGCTAATCTCTCTGACTGAGTTCCCAGGCTCTGTGAGCAGCATCGCCACCTACCTGGGAGCTCGGCGGGGGTTGCGGGGGGCCCCATCACATCCACAGTTCCTGCCCACCCCTCCAGATCCGAGTGGCAGCAAAGCCGAGCTTCTACATCACTGTCTGCATGCTGGCCCTGCAGGGCATTTTAGGCATATTAACCATGAACCTCACAAGCACCTCGCGAAGCAGCCACTATCACTACTCCCAGCTTTGCAGCTGTGCACTGCAGCCCCAAGAGGCTGAGTGACCCGCTCAAAGTCACGCAGTCAGGAAGAGAAAGAACCAGATGCTGAACTTCTGTCCCCTCCAGGTCCAATACCAGCGTCTCCCCAGGCTCCAGGCTCCAGGGTTGCTGCCTCCCCACTGCCTGCCCCGTTTCCTCTCTTGCCTCCTTCCTCTCATTCCCTACCCTTCAGTCAGGGCCATCCTTCTAGGCCAGAGATCGGATCATGCCACTTCCCTTTAAAGGCATCCACAGGTTCCCCGCTGTCTTTGAGACAGTGCTTCCTGGCCAAGGCCCTTCCTGGCCAGCCTGGACTTCCCTCTCCAGCCCGTTCCGCCCAGCTCCACTTGCCCTCCATGAGTTACTCCTAGCCCACCTTTAGCCAGACACCTGGCCTGGACATGCCACACCCCCTGAGCTGTGCTAGTCAAGTCTCCAACATCCTTTCTCCCTCTTTTTTTTTTGGCCAGGAAAACTCCTACTCATCCTACAATACCCAGCTAGGACATGGACTTATGTCTTAGCCTTCCCAGCTGCTTACTCTTGGGCCAGGGAATCCACTTGCTACAGTGATTACTTAGCACACTGGGATGGAGCCGTCTGCCCATCACTCCCATTGCCAGACCACGAGCTCCCCAAAGCAGGGACCGCGTTGGCTTGGTCTAGGTCCTCTGAGTGGCCCAGGCCCAGGCAGAATCCTGCTAAAGAGGACCAAGGTGGACATTCACCAATGATCATGCAAAGAGGCTCCCAATTCCAGGGTGTCCACAGCGGCCTGTGCCTGGGTCTGATGTTTGCCGTGCACTGGGAATGGAGAGCATGTGGCCTTTTTCCCTTTTTAACTGTCGTGCCTGCGCTTGTGCCTGCCCAGTCTGTCCACTGGGGTGGGAAATGCCAGTTTATGAACCAAGGGTGAGCCGCCGTGGTCTTTCTAGCCAGGGCTGTTGGAAACCACTTGAGTGGATTTAGCCCTAGGAAATGGCTCTTAACCACTCCCCAGGGAGCGCCCGAGACCCCAGATAATAAGCTCCATGTGTGTGGGAGACAGGCCCATTTTTTTCCCCAAGGATTTATGAGCGGGGGAGTATTCTCATTGACCTCCATTTCAGGAAAGACCTCTTTCTGGAACACTTGCCGAATACTCCATCAACAGTGAAGCACACGTGCTCGCGGCAAGCCTGCCTGACGGCCCCAGAGCCAGCATATGTTTCTTGTCTCCTACGCATTTTAGCACTGGCTCTGGGGAATGCGTGTATTTCTGAACGTCCCTAAACACAGCTCTGACTGAAGCACTTATAATTTACCCTCCATGAAAGCCATTGCTGCTCTTTCCAAACATACTTGGAAGTGGATTCAAAGTTTATTTAGAGAGAACATTTAAAAAAAAAAAAAAAGACCGAACGAGAGTGCTTGTGGATTCTTACTCCCAGCCCCGGCTCTCTGGGACCTTGGAATAATTCCTTCGGCTCACAGACATGACACCCTGAGAAGAAACCGTGAACATGTGAGCCCTGGCCGTCTGTCCACGCGGGCATGTCTCCAGTTGGTCCTCTCTTTATTTATTCACCTGTTATTCTATCTGCTTCTCCCTCCCTCAGACCTCCTTTTTCTTTTCCGTCCACTCATGTTCCCCTACCTCACCATTCATCCATTTCTCCAGCCCTAGAAAAATGACTCAATTCTTTTTATTTATTTATTGTTTTTGAGACGGAGTCTCGCTGTGTCACCCAGGCTGGAGTGCAGTGGCGCGATCTCGGCTCACTGCAACCTCTGCCTCCTGGGTTCAAGCGATTCTCCTGCCTCAGCCTCCTGGTTAGCTGGGACTACAGGCGCCTGCCACCACACCTGGCTAATTTTCGTATTTTTAGTAGAGACGGGGTTTCACCATGTTGGTCAGGCTGGTCTCGAACTCCTGACTTCGTGATCCGCCCACCTTGGCCTCCCAAAGTGCCGGGATTACAGGCGTGAGCCATTGCACCGGGCCAAAAATGACTCAATTCTTATTTGGGTGTGAATGAATGACTTTATTCATCCAGATAATCAAATACCCATTTGCATATTGGTTCATCCATTCATCCATCCATTAAATTAGCAATCTTTGTTCATTCGTCTTTCTGACCAGCCATCCATCAAAGATGTACTAATGACCCACTCTGTGCAAGGTACTGGGATACTTCAGTGAGTGCATCCCAGTTCCTGCCCTTGAGTAGCTCACAATAATCTGGGAGATAAGATGCAAACAGCCAATTACAGCACAGTGTGGGAAATGCTATTAGAGACATGTGCAGGTGCCCTGGGTGTCGGGAAATGGGCGCTGATGCCTGGGAACAATTCTGGGTACAGAAGGGGCTACGGAAAACACCTGTGGAAAACCTGCCCACCTCTCCCTGTCTCCCAGAACCAGTGAGGCAGCCACCTGGGGTAGATCAGACTTCATGGCCACTCCAGGGCCTTGGAGACCTTATCTGCCAGGAATGGTCTTCTGGAATGGGCTGGTTCAGACTCGCCACTCCCTTAGTGATTCCTACAGCAGTCCTGGGGGGCCTGTGTTGCCAGGTCCACTCTGCAGTGGAGGAGACCGCGGCTCAGGCGACTGGAGGGGTGAGGCGCAGCAGGGCCCACGTGCTGGAGTCTGAACACTGGCAGACAGTGCATGTGGCCCTCTGCACCCTCTGTCCAGGGGGTGGCCCTCAGGACAGCACCAACCACTGGGCTACCTGCTCCCCTCTGAAGGCCTCCTGGGTGTTCAGGACCTAGGTCCGACTATTTGGGGTCAGGACTCTCCCTGCACCCCACACAGCTCAGAGCTACCCGAACAGTCCTGGCAGACAAGCTGCTCTCCCTGTGTGGGAAACTGACTGCTCAAAGGACCCCAGCAAGCCCTGCTGTGTCTCAGCACCTCCCTTTCCCAGCCTAGGGCTGAAGGACTGAGAACGAGGACCTTGCCTGCAGAGCAGGGACTGTGCGTGCCCAATTCCAGGCTCTGGCCAGGCCTGGGCTCTGGATCCTGTGGAGAGTGGCATGGTCCAACTAAGAACTCTGGGAGCTGGCAGACCCAGCCTCCCTGCCTGGGTGCGGATGGCAGGGCGGCCCCTCTGCCCTTTGGCCAAGGGTTCCTCCTCTGCCACGGCAAATGTCTGGGGCCATCCTTCCTGCCATCCACTCCCACATATCCCCACTGAATTTCCTGTTCCTCATCCCCCCTGTCCCTGTCCACAGGCCCCACTGCGTTTTCACCTCTGGGCCTCCCTTCCCCCAGGCTCTGCTCTTTCCATCCAGCCTCTCCCTGATCCTCATCCAAGGGGCCTTTCTAACACTGGCCAGGCCAGTCTCCACTAAAGGAACAAAACCAAAGTCCCACGGCTACCTCTCAGTGCAGAGCAGCATGGTAAAGAGAGACCCAGGTACAAATCCTGACTCTCTCACAGGCTATTCCCATGAACTTGGGTAACTCAACGGCTCTGGGCCTTAGTTTTCCCACCTGTGAAATGGGTCTATTCATGGCTTTCTTAGGGAGCAGCTGTTAGCATTATGGCTGAGTATAAAGTAAGGCTTTCCCTCAAAACTATGCTTCAGAAAGGAAGGAGTCATTTTGCGTTCAAGCCTCTACTGAAGTCTTTCGTTTTAGGGGGTGCATGCTCAACTAATTACTCGAAAAAAAAGATGACAATGTACTGTTTGGTGCCGACACACAACCTAAACCAACCCCCATCAACGTTAATTCTAGATGGTTATAGAGGTAACGCAAGGGGTCTATTAGAAAAATAAGAGGAGCCTGGTAGTTAAGGGTGGAGACTGAATGTACAAATTCATTTTCACTACTTCCAGAAGGGCAGAGAGGTCAGGAAAGGAAACACCAGCAACAATAAGAATGCTGAGAAGCAGACAATGAGGGCTACCTGCCGATACAGAAATGGGCACGAACACAGCCAACCCCGGGAGGCTCTAGCTTTGGGGGTCCTGGATCAGACCTCAGGCTCCCCAGCCAACGAGCACTGTCAGCTCTGGCAGCTCAAAGCCCCTTTGTCAGGCAGAAAGCCCCCTCCAGGTGGCCAATTTCAGGTTTCAAGTGTCAGCTGGATTTTCTGCTCACTGTCCCCCACAGCCTGCTAGAAAGTTCACTGCCAAATTGATTTCCAAATTTCGTGAAACACATTTATTCCCAGGTGAAAACTACTGTATCTGATTTCTTCTGCAGATGACCCAGCCAACAGGGAAATCCGCTTTGTCTGACTTTCGAATTCACCCGAGTCAGCTTCCATTGCTCAGACAACTGGACGGGGCCCCAGTTCCCACTGCGTCCCAGCCAGATGAAGAGAGTGGGGCCTCGAGTCTGTCAGCCAGCCCTAGACTCTCCACAAGCCAGGCCCCAGGCTTCCCCTGCCAGCCAGGAGGCAGATAGTCCACAGACCCCAAAAAGCACCCATGCCTACCCACCCCCACCAGGAACGGCCACTGTTTCTCAGCCAGAAGTAGGGCCAAGAGAAGTCCAAAAAGGCCCTGCACCCACCAGGCCCTTAGGGCCCCCGAGTCACACCTGTCCCCTCAAGATTCTCTCTGGGCCATCACAGTGCACCCACACTTGGATGCACGATGAAAGGCTCACTCATGGCCGGGCCCAGTGGCTCATGCCTGTAATCCCAGCACCGGGAGGCCGAGGCAGGCGGATCATGAGGTCAGGAGTGTGAGACCAGCCTGGCTAACATAGAGAAACCCCATCTCTACTAAAAATACAAAAATTAGCCAGGCATGCTGGTGGGAGTCTGTAGTCCCAGCTACTCGGGAGGCTGAGGCAGGAGAACTACTGGAACCTGAGAGGCGGAGGTTGCAGTGAGCCGAGATTGCACCACTGCACTCCAGCGTGGACGACACAGCGAGATTCTGTCTCAAAAATAAATAAATAAATAAATAAATACATACATACATAAATAAATACATAAATAAAAAAAGAAGAAAGAAAGGCTCACATGGAAGCTACCAGTGGCCTGCTCCCTGGTGTCCTCATCCCCTGTGACTATGGCGCCATCAGTTGAAAGATCCAGGAGGCGAAGGCCTGGGTAGCGTCCCCTGGCTGGAAGGTCCCAGGAGGGAGAGTATTCAGCAGGGAGAGGTGCTCCCTGCAGGCTTCTCCCCTGAAAAGCCTGGGCCCCTGGGACCCTGGGACTGCTGCCCTCTCTGCAGAAGGGCCTAGGGTCTCCTGCCCATTTATGAAGGCTCAACTCACACACGCGCTGTATTCTGTCGGCTTTGACCTCTTTCAGTTTATTTGGTGTTCAGTCCTCACAGCAACCCTGTGTGGTGTTACTCCCTCCTGACTGGGTCAAGCCGTCTGAAGCCTCCCTCTGCACACGGGTGCAGATCGAGCTATGGCTGAGCGCGGTGGCCCATGCCTGTAATCCCAGTAGTTCACAGGCCAAGACGGGAGGATGACTTGAGGCCAGGAGCTCAAGACCAACTTGGGCAACATGGTGAGACCTCGTCTCTACAAAAAAATACTATATATGTACATATATGGTGTGCACCTATAGTCTCAGCTACTTTGGAGGCTGAGGCAGAAGGATAGCTGCAGCTGAGGAGTTTGAGGTTGCAGTGAGCCGAGACTGCACCACTGCCCTCCAGCCTGGGTGACAGAGTGAGACCCTCTCTCAAGAAAAAAAATAAAAAGATCCAGTCACCTCGCCTTGGCCTGTGTGGCCCTGTCTGATCTGTCCCTTGACACGTCTCTGTTCTCATTTCAGGTCCCTCTACCCAGTGAACCACTGGGACCTCCTCTCTGCTCTTTCACCCCAGCTGCACAATCCTCCTTCAGGACAGGGCGGCTCTGTGCCTGGGAAGCCCTGCCCACTCCCCAGCCTGGCTACTCCTTGTCACTCAGGTCTCAGCTCAGTGTCACTTCATCAAAGAGGCACGCACTGGCAGTCCTACTGAACAAGCCCGGCCTTCACTCTCTCACATCCTGTCCTGGCTCACTGCATGTTTCCATTCTGCTAGAATGCAGACTTCTTAGCCGGATAAACCTCGTCTCTCTTATTTCCCAGTGCCTGGCATACAGTAGGAGCTTCGTAAGTATTGGCTGAATAAGTGAAATGAGAACACGAATGCCCAGTACAAAAGGAGTGACTGGCCCCAAGTTGCAAGCTGGCAGAGGCACTGCCTCCGCTGTCGTGCTATGTTCCCTGCTGGGGCACCGGCTTGGGCGGCTTGGGGGTGGCTCTGTGTCAAAGGAACCTTCTGGAAGGCAGAAATGGCCCTTCTGGGTATATCTGGCAGAAGCAGTTGCAGCGCCTGCAAATCAGAGGAAAGTGAGGTCATGGAAGGTGGAGGCTTTGAGGCCAAACACACCTGGGTGGGTCCCAGCTCTCCAGTCACCTGCTGCATGGCCCTGGGCAAGCCACCTACACTCCCTGAGGCTCAGTTTCCCCATCTGTAAACTGGGCATAACATGGCACTTGTCTTCTGGATTGTTGTGAGGCTCATATGATGCCCTGCATAGCAGGCACCCGGCCAGGTGCCTCAGAGCCCTGTAAATGGTCCCCGAGGAATCCGCGGCCCTCGGGGCAGGGTGCGGAGCAGGGTGAGGCTCTGAGGACAGAGGCAGCCACCGACAGGAGGGTGGGGCAGGAGTAAACACCACAGGGCGCCTGAGTTTGGACACATGCGCCTGGCTTCTGGGTTACAGGCAGGGCTGGGCCATGTGCAGAATTTTTCATCTTTTAATCCCAGCTGTTATCAGCTGCTGGGAAATAGCTGAGCCCAGTCTCCTAGCTGGCACAGGCTTCCTCTGAATTCCACAAAGAGAACAAAGAGTTCCGAAATAGTGACACAGCTGTCCTGACCGGCAGCCCGGGCAGTCAGCCGGCAGGGCCAGGCCAGGAGGAAGGCACGCAAAAGCCAAGCAAAGCCACTTGGCTAGAGGGTGGGCACAGCTGCGGGAGGCTGCTGGAGGCCTGGCTGACTAGCCAGCCAGGGACCATCCCAGGCTCTGGGGCTGCTGGGAGACTGGGGGTGACCTTCTCTCTGAGCTGGGCCTGACACTGTGTGCTCAGGAGCCTTCTGGCGGTGTGAAGGTCCTGCTCCAGGACTACCCCAGGGTGCAAAGTGAGTGGCGTGGCTAGATCCCTGCTGGTGACACCCCCAGACACCAAAGCTACCTCCCTTTCCAGAGCTTGGAGTGGTCGTCTGCAGCTTTTGGTCACCCTCTCCACACCTGGATGCTTTCCACAGCGCAAGCCCCACCTTCCAGCACTCACTGCACATTTCCCTGCTGCCTTGGCTGCTAGGATGCAGGTGTGATTTACGGTCCACCTATCAGAGGTGTCTCAGTGAGATTCGGACTCGGCAGAATTGGGTGGGGACAGAGCATGATCCTGAGCCAGCAGCTGGGAGGCAGCTTCCAGATCTGGCAGGAGAGCTTGGCAACCATTCCTGGAGGCACTGTTCTTTGAGGTCTCTGGACCCCTGAATAACCTCCCACTACCCTTTTTTCTTTTGGCTTAAACTGGCTGGAGTGGATTCTGCCGTCTGCAACTATAAATCCTGACAAACTCCTTCATGACTCCCTGGCAGGGCTTCAAACTCCGCTGCCTACAGGGATACACAGGTTACACAGACACAAGAAACAGACTCGTTCAGCTAAAATCACAAGGCAGCCCACTTGGTCTATGTTTGATTTTAACAGAGATGTGGTTCCAAGTCACCTTTATTAGAAAAAAAGCATGCAAGCCCCATGGTAAATGGTGATTGACGCTCGACTTCCAGGCCAGAGGGACACCAGGAGTAGGGGACTGTGAAGCCCTGGAGACGGGATATCCTATCTAGAGGGAGTGGCTCCTAGACAGTTCACACTGACCGTTTCCAGATCTTTCCATTTTTCAAGAGAAGCCAGACATCGGGATTTTGATGTGAAATATCTCTTATTTTTCATTTTTGACTCATGGTTGTTTTTTTTTTTGGAGACGGAGTCTCACTCTGTTGCCCAGGCTGGAGTGCAGTGGCCCGATCTTGGCTCACTGTAACCTCCAACCTCCGAGTTCAAGCGATTCTCTTGCCTCAGCCTCCAGAGTAGCTGGGACTACAGGCGCCTGCCACCGTGCCCGGCTAATTTTTGTATTTTTAATAGAGACGGGGTTTCACCATCTTGGCCAGGCTGGGCTTGAACTCCTGACCTCATGATCCACCCACCTCGGCCTCCCAGAGTGCTGGCATTACAGGCGTGAGCCACCGCGCCCGGCCGACTCATGTTTTAAAAAACACCATGCAGGCCAAAAAAGCCCTGGAAGGTCAGCACCTTCCAAGTCTGGGTTTGGCCTGTGGCTGCCTTTGTGGCCATGGCCTGCAGGGTTAAGTTCCAGCTCTTGATGATGGCACTTAGGGCCCTTGGCATGAATCCAGCATCCTCCCTCACCATCCCTGCATGCAGGGACCCACAGTTCTTATCTCTGTCCCTTATCCAGGCTGCCTCCCCACCCAGCCACACCCTTTCATGTCCTCACTCCTCTGCCTGGCAACATGCCTGTGCGGCCTGGTCCCAGTGATCAAGCCCTGTGTGAAAAGCATCCCCTGCCTCCTGGACCCGAGGCTTCAGTCTTGAGGCGCCCACAGTCCCCTGCACACCCTTCCATCCTGGCGCTCCTCATCCTGGGTGGTGATCATCAGGGCCTCTGCCCCCAGCCCGGGACTGGGAAGACGTCCATCTGCAGAACAAGCCTGGCCTGTGACTGGCCCCCTGAGGAAGTGGGCTGCTCCTGGGGTCTCAAGAGCATCCATCCTGGTAGAACAGGGTGTTGGGGTGAGTTTAGAGAACGCAGCACGGGGAAGGCTGATCCACCCTGCTTCTTCCTGTCTCAGTGATATGAGGTCCCCAGACCTGGACAGGGCCCATGAGGTAGCCAAGGGGCAGCTGGACTCACTGTCCAGTGCGTGAGCCCCTGGTCAGTCCCCCTTCCAGATCTTGGAAATGCCTGTGCACCTTCGGAGAGAGGTTTTCCCTTTCTCCTCAGGGGAGTAGCTGGGGAGGTTGCAGCCAAGTTCCTTGTCCTCCACCCCATGCCCTGGGGATGTCCGGGTCCTCAAGGCTGTGGGCCAAGGGTACCCTGGGTCTTCTCTGCCCTCCGCTGCAGACTTGCCTCCCTCCTGCTCTCTGGAGTGCGGCTGTGGTGCGTTTCAGTTCCCCAGACTCTAAGCAGCCTCACCTCACGTTTGTTAAACTCCCACTGTGTGCCCGGCGCAGTGCTGGGTGTGTCCACATCAGCAAGACGACCCACGACCATTCTCTGAGATCAGTCTCATGACGTACCCAAAGCACATGCCTGAATCGAGCCCATGCCCCTGAAGCCAATCCTGCCCTTTTGCCAAAAGAAATGATTTCTGTTTGTGGGCAGGAAGGGAGCCACCGGGAGGCACCGGCCAACCATGATTTCCGTTTGTGGGCAGGAAGGGAGCCACCGGGAGGCACCGGCCACCCTCTTCGTGCCTCTGGTTCCTCAAATGAAATAAGCTCATGGGAACAAGTCCACATTAGCATTTCAAAGAGGACCATAACTCGGTGATTACTGCTTGCACATGTGAGGGCTTCCCACTGGGAGTGTTACCTAGCGGCACCCATGGTTTGATTTCCCCAAGTTGTGTGTTCCCTTACACATGGGAAATCTCAAGGGAGAGACACTTCCCAAGAAAATTACCTACATGGGTCTTGTCACCTACCTGCCGTCTGCACTTAAAGACAGCGACACGAACCCCACTAGATGACACAAACCAAGCGACTGGTGTAGTCTGGGTATTTTCACATATGTTGTCTCACACGTTTCTGCCAAGTCTTAGGAGGTGGGAATATTATTAGTAATTTCACAGGTAAGATGACAGGGCCCAAAGAGGTGGCTTTCTTAGTGTCACACACTTAGTGGGTAATGAGGTGGCATCCTCAGATCCAGGCAGCTGACCACATAGCCTGTGCCTCCCCCACACCCCAGACTTGGATGGGGCTGAGCACGTTCCGACATTCTGTTCAAGGCACAAAGGGTTTCCTCCATAGGTGGAGACCACAGGCGTCCCTAAGAGCAGCCCTGAGGCTGGGGAGCCTGGTAAGTGGGAAGTCTCAGAGCGGCTCAGGGCCACAGACCAAACACAGTAACGGGAAGTTGAGGAGGGCCTGCCCTGGTGCGCCAGCCAAGGAGGTGTGTTCAGCAGCAGTGTTTCCTAATTAAAAATGAAAGGTGGGATTTCACAGGAATGCTACATTTTAAACCCTCTAGCCACTCAGATCTTTGAAGAGAAATGATGTGTTCATAATAATTTTGGAGTGGATAACATAATTTACAAATCACAAGTGTGTTCTGTGATTTAAAGTGATGGAAGGGCTTTCTGTTACCTCATGGTAACCAGGAATTTCAAGAGGCATAATTGAATTTTAATCCAGTCCCACAGAAAGAGCGGACCCCCTGCGCCGGGAGAAGGAATAAGGAGGACAAAAAGATGTCAGCTGCTTAGATCACATGACTTCCTGCTTATTTCATGAGCTGAATATGCAGCGCCTGGGCATGTACCAGATATTCCTTCTTGAAACTGAGCCAGGGCAGGTGGCCTGGTCCATGTGTATCTGGAGACCCTTGTGCTAGAATATGCCAGTCCTTCCAGCCATATAGAGACTGCAGTTTCAGTATCTCCCTATAGAGAGGAGAGACCAAAAAGGAGTTTCTGCCTTGCCTGCTTTCAGCATAGATGGACAATTCAAGGAGGAAGATCTGCAGCAAGCTCCCAGGTCTAGGAACTAGACCTAAGACACTGTGATCACTGGCAAAGTGATCACTGCGGCGAACTTCTTGCAAAGTTCTTGCAAAGTTGCAAAGTTCACTGGCAAAGTTCTTGCAAAATGCCAGTTTGCTCACTATATTTGAGCTACAATTGATCTACCATGTCTTTGCCAAGAATTCCAAAGGATTTGGGATAAGCAAATAGCCTTGCTGTATCGCCAGCTTTTAGGTGGCTATGTTTGGTGTCTGTTTCTGAGGTTCGTTTTGCCTTATCCAAGTGGCAGGCTAATGGGGACGAAGAAGCCCTCTTTAGCACGAGTGGAATAAGCCAGGTGCCCAAGGGAAGCCTAGAGTTTTGGGGCTCTGAGGAGGGTGAGGTGAAGTAAGAACCCGGCACAGGCTGGCACACACATTAGGTGTTCAATAACATCTAAAAGAATTCAGATATTTCTCAAAAAGCTAAACACAGAGTTACCATATGACCCAGCAATTCCACTGCTAGGTATATACCCCAAATAACTGAAAACAAGTGTTCAAACAAGTACTTGTACATGAATATTCCTAGCAGCATTATTCACAACAGCCAAAAGGCAGAAACAACCCAGATGGCCATCACCTGATGAATGGGTAAACAAAACATGGTCTATCCATACAATGGAATATTATTCAGCCATAAAAAGGAATGAAGTACAGATACATGCTATGACATGGATAAACCCTGAAAGCATTGTGCTAAGTGAATGAAGCCAGGCACAGAAGGCCTCAGATTGTGTGATTCCATTTATATGAAAAGTGCAGAATACGTCAATCAGAGATAGCACAGACTGGTGGTTGCCACGCAGAGGCCGGGGAGAGCCACTGCTTACAGGGGAGGGGTATCCTTTTGGGTGCTGCAATGCTTTGGAATGAGATACAAGTGACGGTGGTGTGACACTGGGAATGTACTCAACCCCACTGAAATGTTCCATTAAACTGGTTAATTTTATGTGATGTGAATTTCACTTCAATAATTTTAAAAAAGAATCCAGCTAATAGTTCAACTTCCTTTTGGCAGAGCAATCTGTTTCATCTTGGACTTAATGGTGCTTTTAAAAACAAAAATTAAAAGGAGGGAAAACTGGCTCTCCTAAGAGGGTAGAAGGAAAAAAAAAAAAAAAAGGCAAAGCTGAAACAAGTGCAACTTTCCTGCAGCTGGTTTTCCAAGGCCTCTGCTATACCGAGGCGTGGGTTTGCACTTGCAAAGAATAAACACACTTCTCCCGCAGAGCCAGCGAGCTGCTCAGAGCGGCAGAAACAGGAATCACCCAGATCTCTCCAGTCTGTCCCTGCCCCCTATTGGAATTCTATTTCCCATGGGAGGGAGGCCTGCGGAGGACATCAGGGAATGTGCAGCATGGAAGTAGCACGTGTGGGCCACGACACATGGTGCCAGGCCGGCCTCGCTCATCTGAGAGGGGTCTGAGTGTGGAGCCATCCTCCCCACAGCCTGCGTGCACTTGCTGGAGCGCAGAGACCCACGTGTGAGGGCGAGGAGAGCATGCGTGTTCCTGTCCCGGTGATCCCCGGCCAGACCCCGGGAAGGAGCAGAGGTTCCCGTGGGAGTTGGAGCATTTGTAAACCAACAGATTTCACCCACCTTTCCACTCTGGAGGCGGGCTCTAATGGCACAGTCCAGACGTCACCTCTCCTTAGTTTGAAAATTGGTTCCATAAATTGGAGTGAGTTCAAACACATGAGACCCTTCCAGAAACTGGGCTGACTGCCAGGCTCTCCACACATCCAGAGTGGGTGGAAAGACAGAGAGACGGAGTGGGGTGCAGGGTTATGGAGCGCATCCTTCCAGGGCCAGACTCCCTGCTCTGGGGGTAGGTGGGCTCTGCTGGGCTGGGGGAGGCGCTGTAGAGGGGGCAGGAGGTTGGGGACACTCAGGAGCCACTGCTCTCCCCGCCATCCAGGACTGCAGGCTTCCTCTGTCCCCAGAGACTGAGGCTGCTCCACAGACCCCCCCTATCTTCCTGGCACGAAAGCATCACTCACTGTCCACCATTAGTGTCTGGTGATGGAAACAGGCTCATGGGGTCATGGAGGAGTCAAAAAAATGATAATTTTAATCATTATTATATTTTATGATATTATACAATCTATTTGTTTATATATTTTTTCATTATTATTGTTAAAATTATAATCCCTGACATTTATGGAGCAGTGACCTCATGCCAGGCACTGTGTTTTGCGTGTATCATTTCACCCAGGCTCCTGACAACTCCGTGAAGTGGTAGCCACTGTTATCCCCATGTTAGAGCAAGCTGAGAAACAGAGGGGCTGTACTTGGGGCCACACATCTTGGGAGTATGGGCAGGGGAACTGACCCAGGCGGTCTGACTCCAGGGTCCATGCTGTTAGCCATGACTTTTTGGTATCAGGTGCTTCTGAAAGTCCCTTGAGCCTTGCCAGGGACCCAGGCAGACAGCAAAGCTGGCACAGTCAGACAGACCCACCTCAGAACCAGGCTGGCCAGAGAGGGACGGTGTCAGTCTCAGGGCCTGATCTCCAGGAAGTCCAGAGGGCACAGTCCAGAGGGCACAGTGAGATAGCAAAGGCTGGTCAAGCCCTCAGAGTGATGCCCCAGGGACAGCAGGTGCTAATCCCGCAACCCACAGGACTCTCAGCAAGGACTGCCTTCCCGCAAAGAGCGTGGTACTGTGGCTCAGGTGCAAGCTGGGGCGCCGCTGCCGTCATCCTGGAAGCCCTTTAATGACAGCAGCGCAGCAGGTTGCTCCCCCAAGAATGGGGGTAGCTCCTGGGTCACCCAGCACCGGGTATGGGGTAGCTCCTGGCTCACCCAGCACCGGGTATGGGGTTGCTCCTGGGTCACTGGCCAGCACTGGGTATGGGGTTGCTCCTGGGTCACTGGCCAGCACCGGGTATGGGGTAGCTCCTGGGTCACTGGCCAGCACCGGGTATGGGGTAGCTCCTGGGTCACCCAGCACTGGGTATGGGGTAGCTCCTGGGTCACTGGCCAGCACCGGGTAGAGAAGTCGGCTTGTGTTTGGTGGGAACCATGTACTTAAACTCCAGATGATTTGGTTAATGGGAGGGTCCTGGGGAACAGAGACCAGCTGAGGATATGCAGATCCAGGGCATCAGAAGAGAGGGCGACCAAGTGCCCACACAAGGGGGATCCTCTGCCTCTTTTTCCTTCTGGCTTAACAGGAATCTGTCTAAATTACGTTTAAACCCGATGAGACTATCACAGCTGAATGAAGGCCAGAGACAGGTTGAGGCTTGTCTCTATCAACAACACATCTTAGGGCTTGGAAACAGAAGCTCAGGGCTGCATGAGCCTGTGGGTCATGAATTCACTGCTCCTGCTTTAGGCAGGAATTCCCTTCCAGCCTCCAGAGGAGTGCTCATGGGTCCTCCCCTTGAACACTTCCCCTGACTGGGAGCTCACTCCCTCAAAGAGAGGTTCATGCTGTCTTTGGATAGCTCTGCCTATTAGAGAGCTCTTCCTCCACTGAACTAAAACCCACTGCCTCAGGTCCACCCAGCACTCGTCTGGGTCCTTGGGGCCACACAGAACAAACCCAACCTCTCCTCACAAAACCTCCTAAGAGACGGACAGGCAAAGCCACGACCACAGTTTCCAGAATTATCTCTACAGGGTGTGTGTTCCTCAAGCCTCCGCCATCCTGAAAACCTTCTCTGGCCCTGCCCCATCCAATACATTCTGTCCCTCTGCACTAAGACTCCCGAAATGAGATCCTTAAGCCTCAGAGCAGAGCAGGGCAGGAAAAACACCTCCCTTGTTCAAGGCATTGTGCTCCTGTTACTACAGCCTCAGATCCTGCACTGACCAGCAGGCAGCTGAAGCCATGAGGGGATGGCGTGGGAGTGAGCCCATCCTTGGCTGTGTGGTGGAGAGGCATTCTCACTGACCCCACAGCCAGCTAGCATGTGTGGGGGAAAATAAGAGAAAAATGATGTAAGCACTGAGGATATGTTCCTTTATGCACTGGAGTAAACATGAGTGGGGGGACGTGAATCTGCCAGCGCCTCAGTGGGCCTCACTTCCCACTGCCTCGTATGGGGTGGGAGCCTCCAGCTGAACTCTGGAGTTTGGTGATGAAGACTTTCTTGAACTCAAGGGCTTCTGAATGCCAGCTCTAGCTGCTTTTCCCCAGCACTGGAGCAAACACGGGCTCTGTGGGGCTGGCAGAGAGAGGAAGCATTCCTGGCTTTCATGGGTAACCTGAGAGATTTTCAGGAGTGATTTGGAACATGTACAATTTTTGCCTTATGCAAGAATAAAAATCCCACCTAAAATGTGATTCTGCAACAACGACTTATGATTAGGTGGTGGGATGGGTGGGTGGCGGGTGGCTGTTGGGGGATGAAGAGATGAGTAGAGGGATGAGGGGTCGATGAATGGATGGACGGGTTAGCGAGATGAATTCTGGTGTTGCCTGTCTCTAGCTGTTTGACCTTGGGCATCTCACATGTTTAGCCATGAGATGGGCATCATACTCCCTCCTCACAGCGTTCTCATGAGGAATGCACCTATGAAAGTTCCTAGGCAGGGAGCCTGCTGCAGGGATGGGCCTGGCTGAGAACAAGGACACCTCTCTGACCAGCAATAAGCCTCACCAAAAAATGTGCTCATGAAAGAAAAACAATTATCCAAGAAGCATGTGTCAGAACAGCTTTGCTGGTGGCTCCAGCGCAGGACGGGTAGAAGGGGAAATAAAAGCTGGTCTCCTTGGCAATTAACGTTCACTTCTGCTTTGCCTTAGATACTGAAGAGCCCAGCTCCACATCACGACTCCAGCTACCCTCCAGCCTTGAAGGATCTGAAGCCCACAGTGTAGGCTGCTCCGTTTGGTCAGAGCTTCTCAAATCCCTGGTGCATGCGAACCATCTAGGAATCTTGCGGAAATCCAGGGGCTGATGCAGAGGTCAGGAGTGGCCTGAAGTTCTCTCAGGAGAAGCTGATGGTCCCAGAGCACACATGGAATACCCATCAAGGCTCTGCATGTGTTTGGCTGATGGCAAACTGGACACCGGGGCTTCTAGTCCTCGGCCCTCCCAGGGGCAGTGAGGGAGTCTCACCGGAATGGAGGTGGGCGGGGCAAGGCCTGGCTTTTCTTACATGGTGCTCCCACTTTCCATCCAGAAAGCCATGCTGTTGCTCTCTTTGCAAGCATGAAGCGTGAGGCCAGGCAGCATGGCTGATGTGCATGGGCGCAGGGCTCAAGGTCAGACCCCGCAGGGGTGGCTGTCCTGCCAGGCAGAGATCAGCTGGTTTAGACCTCATACTGACCATACCCACCAGCTCTATTTCCCCCATTATGGAGATGGAGGAACTGAGTCCCTTGAGCTGAGACAATTGGGCTGACCTTTTTTGGGCCACATGGCTCCTGACGGTGGAGCAGGGCCTGGCTGCATCCCCCCACTCCCTGTCCAGTGCCTGCCCCACTAGGTCTTCTTTTTCAAAAAGTTTATTGAGACAGGGTCTCTGTCACTCAGGCTGGATCACAGTAGTGCGATGAGCTCACTTCAGCCTTGAACTTCCGGGCTCAAGCGATTCTCCCGCCTCAGCTTCTGGACTAGCTGGGACCACAGGTGCGTGCCACCATGCCTGACCCGTCAGGTCTTTACAAGGAGAATAAGAACCTTGGCTGGGGAACCCAAGATAGGTCGGTCAACACTTCCTTCAGCCTCCCTGAGTTGAGGCCTCCCATGCAGGGCGCACTTTGGTGGCCCTCTCCCGGACCCCTGCTCCGATCGGGTACCCCAGAGCACAGAAGGAAGGGCCTGGCTAGCCTGGCTCTTCTGACCTGAGCAAAGGGGTCCCCCAGTGAAGGTTTTGTTTTCAAAATCTACAAGTAAACAGGACAAGGGTGGGGAGGTAGATGTTTTCCATGGACGGCTCTGCCTTGGGCTTTGCTCTGGGCCCTGGCTGGGTGAGGCTGGAAGAGGCTGGGGAGCCAGCACAGGGTCTCAGGTGTGGCCTGCCCACCTGCCCACAGGTTGCCCCTGGTCTGCTGGCAGACCTGGGCCTCTTGTCCCTGACCTCGTCTCCCACTCACCTCTCTCCCTCATCCCAGTTTCAGCCACAGTAGTCTCTGTTGCTCCAGCAGCAGCCGGCACCCCGCCCGCCTCAGGACCTGACCCTTGGCTCTTCCTGTTTCTGGGGCCTGTCTTCCTCCAGACAGCACCTGGCGAGCCCCTCACTGCCTTCACGTCTTTGCTCACATGCCACCTTCTCATGGAAAACTGCCACCCTCGCTCTCACCCGGCACTGGAGACTGCCCTCACCTGCCTACCTTTTTTCGTAACACACTGACCTTCAGACCTGTGAAACCCTCATTTACCGCCTGTCTCCTCTAACCACAACGGAAGCTCCATGGCAGGGGGACCGCTGTTTGCTGTGTTATCATCTCCTCAGTGCCCAGCTCTGAGCCAGGAAGTGCTTTGATTCCTTTGTTGAACCACTTCTGTGGAGGGCTGCTGAGTGCGGCTGCAGTTCCCACATGGCCCACGATGGAGGAATATTTGCACTTAGGACAGTGTCTCCCACCTGGAGCTCCAGCAGGTCTGGGATGGGGACTGCCCTCTGGCCGGGTGACAGCTGGTTACAGTTCACTATGTGGAATCGCTAGCACCAAGGTGGTTTCCTGGCATCCTTTTTCTCAGGCCACAACTCCCCTCCTGCATTTATCATCCTGAGTCTGTTTGCTCCATGTCTTCACCCACCTGGCCTTCACTCATCCGAAGGTGGCCTCACAGGCTGGCAGGGGCAGTCTGGGCAGTGGCTCAAAGGCCCCCTTGATACCTGCGGTTTCCTGGGCGGAGACACAGGCTGCTGCTCTGGGTTGAGCTTCCCTGGGTTGAGTGATGCCCCATTTCCCAGGTCCCACCGGCCGGAGCATCTGAGGCTCCCTGCTGAGTTTGGCTGTGCAGCAGTGGATCTGTGTGTAAATGCTGGGCACTGAGGATACACAAAAATCCCAACATGATGTGTACAGGATAATGCCTCATCCCAATCACATGTCCATTTGTGATTGTGTTTGTTAACAACCCTTTATCTCTTAGTGTTATAAACTCCACTTAAAACTGATTAAAGTCTCATTCTTGTCAAGAAAAAAAAACAAACAGAAAAAGCCCATAGAATTCCACATAGAAGTAAGAGAAAATCTATACTGCAACACATTCGAGTGAAACTTAAGACCATCAGAGATAAAGAGATGCCTAAAAGTCCCCAGAGAGCAGAGAACATGACGAAGGAGCAAGACTTGGACAGAACCACACTTTCCAACAAACACGTGGACTGTAAGGCCACAGGGGAGGAATAACAGTTTTGAGTACTGAAGTGAACACTGAAATTTTGAGTACTGAACTTTGCACCCAGCCAACTGTCACCCAAGTGTGAGGGCATGGCCAACACATTCTCAAACACAGAAGGCCCTAGAAGTTGGCCACATAAAGACCCACGTGGGAAACACTCAGGACCAGCACATGGTTCAAGACATGAGAAGATCAAAGGGTGATCAGATTCCGAAGCGAAGACTGTTCCCCGCCTCCAGCCCCATCAATTAGCTAAGATCCAGAAGAGAAAGAGAGTGACAGGATGGGGACTAGGTGGAGGGGAGATCCTGGGACACGAGGGAGCAGTCATGTGACCGAGGAACATATGGATAACATTTTTATTTATAAAAAGAAAGGATTAACCAAGAAACCTAGAAAAGGCAGGGGACAAGCTGAAACCATAAACTTGTCGGTAAAAAGGCAAAGACTGTTGATTGGATAGAAGCCAAAATCCAGCTACAGGCTTTTTAGAAGAAAGACAACTAAGTCATAAATCAGAGGAATGAAGAGGAAGGGGTGTGGATGGGATACAGCTGAAATTTCTTGAAGCTGGATGTGGGGTCCGTGCATGGGAGTTCATGACACTGTTCTGCTTGTGCAAACATCTGAATTTTTCCATTTATATATATATATATATATTTTTTTTTTTTGAGACGGAGTCTTGCTCTTGTCGCCCAGGCTGGAGTGCAGTGGCATGATCTTGGCTCACTGCAACCTCTGCCTCCTGGGTTCAAGCAGTTCTCCTGCCTCAGCCTCCTGAGTAGCTGGGACTACAGGTGCATGCCACCACGTCCAGCTAATTTTTGTATTTTTAGTAGAGATGGAGTTTTATCACGTTGGCCAGGATGGTCTCGATCTCCTGAGCTCGTGATCTGCCCAACTTGGCCTCCCAAAGTGCTGGGATTACAGGCGTGAGCCACCGTACCCGGCCTAAAATGTTTTTTAAAAGACCATTCTGAACCCAAATTTCTCTCTTCTCCAAAAGTCCAAGACAGCTGTCTATTCCTAATTTTTACATTATGCCCATCACTTGAACTTTTAGAAAAGAAATGAACGTGTAGAAACTGGTTTTATTTTGCAGTAATATAAGTATGGTCATCCCTTGGTATCTGTGGGGGATTGGATCCAGCACCCCCAAAAGATACCAAAATCCATGGATGCTCAAGTCCCTTACAGAAGATGATGTCCTATTTGCACATAGCTTACACACATCTTCAAATTGTCTCTAGATTCTGATACCTAATCAACATAAATGCTATGTAAACAGTTGTTAAACACTGTATTTTACACAGTTGTTTAGGGAATAATGGCAAGAAGAAAGGTCTGTGGCCGGGCGTGGTGGCTCACGCCTGTAATCCCAGCACTTTGGGAGACCAAGGTGGGTGGATCACCTGAGGTCAGGAGTTGGAGACCAGCTTGACCAATATGGTGAAACCCCGTCTCCACTAAAATTACAAAAATTAGCCAGGTCTGGTGGCGTGCCCCTGTAGTCCCAGCTACGCAGGAGACTGAGGCAGGACAACCAGAATCGCTTGAACCTGGGAGGCGGAGGTTGCAGTGAGCCGACATCATGTCACTGCACTCTAGCCTGGGAGACAGAGCGAGATTCTGTCTCAAAAAAAAAAGAAAGGTCTGTGTTTAATACAAATACAACTACCCATTTTTTCCTAATATGTTTGATCTACAGTTGGTTGAAACCAGAGACACAGAACCTACTGAAACAGAGGGCCTACTGTATGCCCGTTGCCTCCAGAAAGTTTCCAAATTTCTCTTTGTTAAGATCACTGTAGCTCAGGCCCATAGATCTCATTGAAGATGGCGGGGCGATCTGTGTCTGGCATTACCAGAAGAGTCTTCATGTGGACAGTCTCAGGGACAACACGTAGAGAATTTGGGTCTTGATCCAGAAAAGAGAAAGTGCCAGTGGTTGCTGAGACAGAAGAGGTGAAAAAGGAACCTATTGCAGTGTGTCCACCCTCATGAAGCTGAGGATACTCACCACCTGGAGATCTCCAGAGTCATTTGGAATCTTATGTTAAAGAAGCTTTTGGTTCATCTCTTCCTGGTAATTGGCACGACATCTCCCAGGAAGATGGTCATCTAAGGTTCAATCTCTTGGCACATTTAGCTGATGGCCTGGGTCACGTAGTCTCTAACTCCAGACTCCACCAGATGTGCGGGGTTAGAGATGTTCGTGATTTCTATAATGTCCCTATTCAAGACAGACCTAAATTTGATGAACTCGGCGCCAGTAATCTGCCCCCCAGTTTGAAAATCACTTGGAGTTATACTAAGCAATTCGGAAGAGAAACACATTGAAATCATTTTTTTCCCTGAGCAAGGGGCCTGCTTATTAGACCTTTTGAAACTTCACCATGTGAAATACTACCAGAACTGTTCTCTAAACACACTTTTTCTATAGAGAAATGTATCATCTCTTTTTTTTTTCTCATATTATGAATGGGCAAATAACAGGACTTTCTATTTTTGTATTTGCTGAAACCATTTTTTTTTTTGAGACAGAGTTTCGCTCTGCCACCCAGGCTGGAGTGCAGTGGCGCGATCTCGACTCACTGCAAGCTCCGCCTCCTGGGTTCACGCCATTCTCCTGCCTCAGCCTCCCGAGTAGCTGGGACTACAGGTGCCCACCACCATGCCCGGATAATTTTTTGTATTTTTTTTTTTTTAGTAGAGACGGGGTTTCACCATGTTAGCCAGGATGGTCTCAATCTCTTGACCTCATGATCTGTCCGCCTTGGCCTCCCAAAGTGCTGGGATTATAGGTATGAGCCGTTGCGCCCGGACTTTTTGAAACCATTTTAAAATGAAATTAGATCATTAATAATTTATGAAAAATTTTGAGAGGACACGGTCATTAACTTGGGTTTAAGACAGGAGGACACTGCAAGTTCACACCCTTCATAGGCATAAAGTAGTTACAAGAAAATATTTTCATCCTGTTAGGACTCATATCTAAGATAGAGTTATAGAGTTATTATACATTGCACATATACAAATAAACTTGTATTAGATACCTATAAAATAAACATAAAAGCATGTTGTATATTACTGACCATTCTAGATTAATTTCTTTTGGAATTAAAGTAGATTTGTTTAAAAAAATCACTGTAAATTGTCAGGAATGAAAGAAAAGCTATGGGTTTAAATTGATCTTTTTATGTATTTATTTATTATTTATTTATTTTTGTTGTTGTTTGTTTGTTTTTTAAGATGGAGTTTCGTTCTGTCGCCCAGGCTGGAGTGCATTGGTGCGATCTCGGCTCACTGCAACCTTCACCTCCCAGGTTCAAATTATTCTCCAGCCTCAGCCTCCCCAGTAGCTGGGATTTCAGGGGCCTGCCACCATGTCTGGCTAATGTTTTTGTATTTTTAGTACAGGTGGGGTTTCACCATGTTGGCCAGGCTTGTCTCAAATTCCTGACCTCAGGTGATCCACCCGCCTTGGTCTCCCAAAGTGCTGGGATTACAGGTGTGAGCCACCAGGCCTGGCCACAAATTGATCTTTTAAAGTTAAACAGACATATGTACATACGTCTTAATATACATACAGGCATGTTTCTATGTATGCCCCTTCACATACTTCCCTAAAATCTGATTCTTGAAGGCTATCAACAAGAATGCTAATAATGGTTGCCTGTAGATGCTGAAATCACACAAGGGCCCTTTTCATTCTTTTCCTTCCCCCCAAAAAGATCATGTGTCCCAAGCTGCGTTTACGTAGCGATAGCTAACTTGTTTTCCCATCATGATTAATCAGAGTCATATGCAGCGGCCCGTCGGAGCCTCTGAAGGCTGCAGATAGACACCAGCCTCACACTGGGCTGATAAAGCTCCAGCGGAAATCCCAGCAACCCAGCCTTGGGTTGGCCTGGGAGGCTGATCCCTCACCAAGGCATGATTTTCCTCAGAGGTTGTGAAACAGCAAAAATCATTGGTGGGTCTCCTTACAGCCTCCAGGGACCTGAAAAGGGGACCGTGAGTCCATGCCCATCTGGTGAGCAGGGTGAGGCCCAGCAGGGTCTGGTGGCCCTGCTTGAGGCCGCCTCCCCCTCCTCCCTGTCCTCACCGCGCACTGAGGCACTGGGAGCCGCACTGGCCCGAGACCTTTCTGCAAGGACGGAAACATCTGCTGAGCCACCCATATGGAAACTGAAAGCCCAGGTGGCCGTGGAACACCTGAAATATGACCAGTGTGACCGAAGGACTGGATTTTATATTTCATTTAACTTTTTAAATTTAAATAGCCATGAATGAACCTTGAACACATGCTAGGTGAAAAAAGCCACACTGTGTATGGTTCCACTCACAGGAAATGTCCCGAACAGGCGAATCCAGAGAGACTGAAAGAAGTAGACATGGGGATGCCAGAGCCTGGGGGGGGGGGCATGGGGGGAGGCGTATGGGGAGAGATTGCCAGGGCTTCTCTCTGGGGTGATGGAAACTTTCTGGAATCAGACAGTGGTGACGGCTGCACAGTCTGTGAATACACTAAAAACCACTGAGTCATACACTTTAAATGGTGAATTTTATGTTGAGTTATATCTCTATTAAAAAAAAAAATAGGGCCGGGCGTGGTGGCTCATGCCTGTAATCCCAGCACTTTGGGAGCTGAGGCGGGCGGATCATGAGGTCAAGAGATCGAGACCATCCTGGCCAACATGGTGAAACCCTGTCTCTACTAAAAGTACAAAAATTACCTGGGCGCGCTGGCTGGCGCCTATAATCCCAGCTACTCGGGAGGCTGAGGCAGAAGAATCACTTGAACCCGGGAGGTGGAGCTTGCAGTGAGCCAAGATTGCGCCATTGCACTCCAGCCTGGTGACAGAGCAAGACTCTGTCTAAAAAAAAAAAAAAAAAACCAAAAAAACGAAAAAACAAAACAAAGAATAAATTTAAATAGCCACATGGACTAGTGACTACCATACAGGCTAGCACAGTTCTAGAAACTTAGAGGGGTGGTCTAGAACTTTGATCTTCCTCCCCTGTCCTGAATTCATGCCTCCCAGCCCCAGCAGTGCCCCTCAGGGGTCTCGCGTGCCTCCATGTGCTTCCTGATGGCCTGTGACCTCACCCCCGCCCCTGTTCCCAGCCAGCTCCAGCTGCCCTGACGCCGCCCCCCGACTGGCCTTGCCTTGGCCTCTCCACCTGCCGCCCAGGGCTTGGGCGGGCTCTTCCCAGCAGCTCTGCCTCTTGCAGGGACCTCTGTGTTCCCACGCACTCGGGGCGACTCTGGGCTATGATCACCTGCTTTCTTCTCATGATTTTGCTGAAAAGAACCCCTCCTCTACCTCATTGCCAATGGCTTTTTCTTAGTGAGGAGGGGACACCTCAGGCAGAAGGCCACCCTAAACTGCCCCTGGCAGGGTCAAGACCCCATCCTGTCTCCCCCACCCCCACCGCAGCCCTGCCATGCTGCATTCTGGTCCTTTTCCATGTTCATGGCTACCTCCCTTGGCAGTCAGGGTTGGGTGTGTGGCCTCAGGGCTCCGAACGGGGCTGGGCCAGCAGGCATACCATCACAGCGGCTTCCCTGCTAACAAAGTGCCACACGCCCATTTACTACCTGGCTTCTGCGCTGAGCTCCCTGCCTGGCTGCAGAGCATTCTGCCTCAGGAGGGAAAGGGGTCTGCAGAGCCCCTTCCCAGGACCAGGCCCCCATGGGTGCCCAGTGGCTCCCACCTTCCTAAGTCTGATTTAGGGAGGGACTTCCAAGAGGTCCTGGGTCCTGCCACTCCACCTGCTCTGAATCCAGCCCTTCCTCAGCCCTTCCATCTGAGGCCCAGCCACTCTCTGCACACGGCCCAGGCCAACCCCCCAGCAGGGAGGGCGATCAAATTCAGGGCTGCAGCTCGTCCCAATGCAGAGGGTCAGCCTCCCCCACCCGCATCAGCAGCACAGGCCGACCCCCAAATCCCACCTGAACCCAAGCAGGAGTGGGGTGAACACATGTGCAAAGGTGCTCTGCTCAACTTAACACAGAAGGCGGCATTGTCTTCCTGCGTCTTGCCGGGCAGTCTGGAAGGGATTCTCGGTAGAGCCGACGAGGGCTTACCAAATTCTCAGCACAGCGAGAACTCGGGTGATTGATGCGGAGAAAAACATTTTTACCAGCCCCTCATCTGGTTTGTATTAAGAGGCTTCCATGCTTGGATTTTTTTTCCCCCCAAGGTAAAAACCAGCAATGAGTTGGGACCAGAGAAATAACAGGGGCACAGGCAGCTGGGTGAGGGGAACCAGAGCTGAAAGATGTGACAGAGGTCGGGGTAGGAAGCCCCTCCCCACTGAGGACTGGCAGGAGGCAGAGGCCCACTGCGGCGGGTGCCCAGGAGAATCACACCGGTGTTGATAACCCGGGTGACGCTGTGACTGGCTTCCTTTTTCACTTTATTAAAGTCACAATAGATTTGGCAGCAGACAAAAGTGGCTGGTCCCCTCCGGCCGTCCGCTAGGCGGGCCCATCCCCCATGCCCCACACCTGGCCCTCCCTAGGCGGGGCCACCCCCCACGCCTGGCCTCCCGTGCCTCCCGCTTCCTGCCTCACCTTTCCACGGCACTATCACCGTCCAATGTAATGGGAGGCTTTCCTTTTTTTTTGTCTTCTGTCTCCCTTGGGGGGAGCCCCAAGAAGATGGACTCAACACCAGAGTGTTGACTGAGTGAATGAATGATGGACCAAGTCCTACCGGGGTCCCCCAACCCTCACCTGGGCCCCAGGCTCCTCCTTGCAGGGGTGAGGGTGGGGGGAGGTCTGTGTGGCTCCAGCTCCACTAGTGGGTGTGATCTAGAGGAGGCCGCCCCCTGCAGTGGCCCCTGACTGGAGGGGGACCTCTGGTACCTCCCTGGGGTATTCTCTCCCTCCCAGGCCTGGAGAGGGTGGGCAGGACTTGGGAAAACTCCCACCCACAATGAGGCGCCAGTGCATGTGCACCCAGGGTCTCGGCTCCTATCAAGTCTCCCGGCCTTCAAGGTCCTCAGGCTCTCTGTGCCCCCTCTCCAGGCACCCTAAAACCAGGTTACAATGTAAGCTGGCTGTGCCCAGGAACACCAAGCCTGTGCCATGCTGTTCCCCTGCCTACAATTACATTGAGCACTTTCCCACGCAGTCAGCTTCTACTCAGTCCTCGGGCCAAGCACCCATGCCACCTCCTCCAGGACGCCCACCTGGTCATGCCCCTCTGGTCCTTCTTGCTCCCAGCCCTGCCTGGCTCTGAAGCGTGCTTCTATTTCTCCATTTCAGTCCTTTGCGCTTGGATATCATCAGCTCACCCTCTGACAGCTCTTTCAGGGTCCCAGCAGCCACCACAGTGCCTGGTGCACAGCAAGTTGGCTGTGTGGCTGCGTGAAGTTGGGGAGTGGCCGGCATGGCACTCCAGCACCCAGCACGGCATCTAGGGCGGGGCAGTCAGGAAGCAAGGCTGGATGAACAGAGGGGTGGCTGGGCCCAGCGCGATGTCAGGACTCTGCAATGTGGGGAGCAATCAGGAGGAATCTGGCACAGGTAGCGTGTGGCTGCCCCAAGGATTCCTCACCAGATAATTATAACCCGGGGTTCCAAGAGCCACAAGGAAGTGTGGATATGTTGCAATGACAGCATTGAAGGCGGAGTGATTCATTTTGCTGGGGGGCATCTGTTAATGGGACCAGGCTGCCCGAGACCCTGGTGCCGCGCCAGCCCGTTAGGCCCTGTGTGTGGCCTACCCGCTCTACTCCCCTGGCCTTGACTGAAGCTGCGTCACTTTTCTTGTCCGAGGGCCTTTCCCTGTAGCACGCAAGCCTCTCTTCCTGACTCTGGGCCAGCTATGTTGATCTTCACTTTTAACAAACTGAGGTGCAGAATGGCCCGACAGCAGCTATCTATCCAACAGTCATGTCCCAGGCCGGAATCCTCCCAACAAGGGAGGGACCACTTCCTACCTGACATCAAGGACAGGGCCAGCGGGGGTGGTCTCCTGGGGTTGCCGACCCTGAGAAGGCCAAAGCCCCGGGGCTGCTCAGGCAGGAAAGTCACGCTTCGCAGCTCCACTGACTGTCCCTGCGGGGTGGCCCAGCACTCATGCCCAGCAAGAGACACGGAGACGGGCCTCTGAGTGTCAGGACGCTCACGATGAATGAGGTGCAGCTGCAACTGGCTCTGGAGGTGAGCAGGGGGATTCTGGCTCTAGAGAAAGATCTAGGTGGGGAGAAAGGGAGCAAGAGGAGGAGTGAGGGAGAGCAGGCTCAGCCTCCCGTGCTGGCAGTTACCTGGCGGATGAGGACGGGGAGCAGGAACCACATTTTCTCCCGCTGTAGAAGCAAACCTTCGGATGAGCAATAACGCGTGTGCACAGTGTGACTGGTGCCTTGGCGAGCCTTGCTGGGGACCTGTCTCAGCAGCCTCTGCCCAGGGAACTGGGAGCTCAGTGAAAACAGCCAGCAGAGAAATGACCCCCAGGGCTGGTGAGCTGCCACAGGACCCCCAGGGGCCAGTGAGGCCGCACTCGGCCCACTGTTTCTTTAACAGGAAGGATGAGACAGAAAACAGCGTCTGGAGTGTGGGGGAGACACGAGGTAGCAGCGCAGGCCGGGGCAAGGTTTGGGGTCACCTGGGGATCTCAGATTGGATCCTGCTGGAGACAGTGCTGATTTCTTGGTGCACAGCCTCTGGGCTGCATTCTGTGTTCCAGGCTGTTTGGGACTAATTGTGCCCCCCCAGTTTATAAGCAGAAGCCCCTAGTCCCCATTGTGACTATATTTGGAGATGAGGCCTTTAGGGAGGCAATTAAAACAAAATGAGGTCATAAGGCAGGGCCCTAACCCCGAAGGACTGGCGCTCTTGTAAGAAGAGGGGAGGCCAGAGCTCTCTGTCTCTTTGCCGGGTAAGAAAACAGCAGCTGCCTACAAGCCAGGAAGAGAGGCCTCGCCGGAAATCAACTCTAATGACACCTTGGTCTCGGATGTCCAGCCTCCAGAACTTCGAGAAAATAACTTTCTGTTGTTGAAACCACCCGGTCTGTGGGATTTTGTTGTGGCAGCCCTAGCAGACTAAGGCACAGGCCCTAAGCTGGATACTTTCATCCCGGCTTCTCTACTCAGCTCTCGGGCGGCCCTGTGAGGGGGGCATCGTCCTCGCTGTCCTGGTCTCACCAAGAAGGTGCAAGACTTCGAGAAGCTGCAGGCGGTTCTGTGACTGGATCAAGTTTGCAGAGCTACGGCACAGTTGTCAAAACACCTTAGCGCTTTGGATCTTCTCTCTCTTAAAAGAAGAGACAGATAAAATGACCACTTTTGAAATTTGCAAGATGCAAATGCTATTAAAGAAATTAAACAAACAAAAAGAGTTCAGCCAATGAAGTGAGAACTTCTGCTGAAGAATGAACGTGGAGGAGGGAAGAGATGAGACAAACCCCCACGACCTTAGGTGTTTAGAGCAACTGCGCTTACAATTCTCATAAGGAGCAACAGTTCATTGTAAAGAGGAGTTTGAATTATAATAGATAAAATATAGAAGCACAGCTCCTCTTGATCTCTTTTCAATACACAGCAAAGACAAATCTCTTTACCTTCTCTCCAGAGAGGAATGCTGCACCCAGCTAAGAGACAAGGGCGATCCGTTTCTCGTGGCCTAATAGACAATGTAGGCTAAAAACTCTGGAAGATGCATTCTCTTTCTAAGCATGCCCCTCTGAGTGCAGTGGTCTGCCTGCTCACCAGGTACAAGATGAGATAAACATAACTGCTCCCCAGGGCTGCTGACAGGGGAGTCTCCGTCTCTCACACTTGTGTAGAACTAGGCCCCGCACGTCTGTTTGTCCATCCTCCTCACACTGAATATTTTGGGGAAAAAAAATGGAATTATTTCCCACTTGAGAAAAGGAGAGTTGGCAAGCTGCTCTCACATACCATTGAAAGGGGAAAATATATGAGAACGTCTTCAGAAGGTAACCGGCAATATACACTTCACAATCTCAAATGCACATACTCTTTGATCTAGCAACTCCACTCTGGGGAATTCATCCTCAGATATACTTCCACATATGCACAAAAGCATGATGTATGAGGAGAATCACTGCAGCGTCACGTTTAATAGAAAAAGACTGGAAACAATTCCAATGCCCAATAATGGGAAATGGGTGAAGTGAATTATGGCATACTCATGCAATGAAACTCTATGCAGCCTTTAAAAAGAATGGAGCAAAATGAAGCTATAAAAGTAGTAAAAAAAAAAGCTATAAATTTCTTTTATGTCTGATTTGAGAAAGGCCCTTTATATATGACACAAACCTCAGAGGCCATAAAAGACTGATAAATGGGAATACATTGAAAATTTTTTTCATGATGCAAACACAAAACCCCCCAAAGTAGTTAACAGTATAAAACTATGAGAAAATATTTCCAACCCACATGAAAACTTCCTTAAAACATTCCTAGCAATCGGTGAGGAAGATGTGAATAGCCAACAGAAGAGTGAACCAAGGATAGGACTGGGCCATTTGCCGAAAAGGAAACGTAAGTTTCTCTGAGACATACCCAAGTCACCTTTAGTCATAGAGAATTGCAAATGACCTCTTCCCTGGGACGCGGCTTCTCCTCTCTTAGGATAAAGTAGTAACATGAAATAGTACCCACTTCCTGGGAAGCACATCCTCAGCTGCACGGAGGAGGCCAGGGTGTGGGTGACATCTCTCCGTGGATGGGAATCAGCGCTGTATCATCACAGACGCTTGGACCCAGCGGGTCTACATCTAGGAATTTATCCCTCCCATGCACTCACCCCAGTGTCATTTAATGCAGCCATTCAAAAAAAAACAAGGACATTCCATGCGGGAGACAAAACATCTCAGGTAGACCATGATGTAGAAACAAGAGACAAAACTGTGTATGTTGTGCTACCGTTGAGTTAAAAAAAAACACAAAAAAACCCCAAAAAAAACAGGGAGAAAAGACTGTATTTACATATGTGTTTGTTTGCATGAGCCTAAAACACCCTGCCCGGGATGCAGGGGTGATTGGCACCCAGGCAAGGCAGTGTGGTTGCTGAAGGACAGGGGTGGTTGGGACTTTTCCCACTGGATACTGTTTTATATCATTTGAATCTTTTTTTTTTCAGTTTTATAATTCTTTTCCCCTATTTTTATTGAAGTATAATTGGCAAATAAAAATGGTATTGCTTGACTGATTGACTGGGATAGGGTCTTCCTATGTTTCCCAGGCTGGAGTGCAATCGTGATCATAGCTCACAGCAACCTCCAACTCCTGGGCTCAAGTGATCTTTCTGCCTCAGCCTCGAAAGTAGCTGCGACTACAGGCACATGCCGCCATGCCCTGCTAATTTTTTTTACTTTCTGTAGAGACAGGGTTTTCTTATGTGATATGGTTTGGATCTGTGTCCCCACTCAAGTCTCCTGTTCAGTTGTAATCCTCAGTGTTGGAGGTGGGGCTTGGTGGGAGGTGACTGGATCACGGGGGTGGTTTTAATGGTTTAACACCATCCCCTGGGTGCTGTTCTCATGACAGTGACTGAGTTCTCGCGAGATCTGGCTGTTTAAAAACGTGTAGCACTTCACCCTTCGCTGTCTCTCTCTCCTGCTCTGCCATGTGAAGATGTGCCTGCTTCCCCTTCACCATCCACCATGATTGTAAGTTTCCTGAGGCCTCCCCAGAAGCAGAAGCCACTATGCTTCCCGTACAGACTGTGAAAACGCAAGCCAATTAAACCCTCTTTTCTTTAGGTTGGGTGTGGTGGCTCATGCCTGTAATCCTAGCACTTTGGGAGGCCGAGGCAGATGGATTGCCTGAGCTCAGGAGTTCGAAACCAGCCTGGGCAATACGGTGAAACCCCGTCTCTAGTAAAAATACAAAAAATTAGTTGGGCATGGTGGTGTGAGCCTGTGGTCCCAGCTACTCGGGAGGCTGAGGCAGGAGAATCGCTTGAAACCGGGAGGCAGAGGTTGCAGTGAGTGGAGATCATGGCACTGTACTCCAGCCTGGGAGACAGGTGAGACTCTGTCTCAAAAAAAAAAAAAAAATGGATTTTTAAAATGCAGAATAGTAACTGTTTACATAGCATTTACATCATATTAGGCATTATAAGTAATCTAGAGATGACTTAAAGCATATGGAGGAGGTGTATTGGTTATAGGCAAATACTACACATTTTACCAGGAATTCAAGGCTGCAGTGAGCTAGGATCACACCACTGCACTCCAGCCTGGGCCACAAAGATCCTCAAATAAAATAAGATAAATAAAATAAATAAACAAGCATTTTATATCAAGGACTTGAGCATTCCAGATTTGGGTATCTGCAGGGGGGTCCTGGAACCAATCCCCCATGGATATTAAGGCACAACGCTATACAGATATGGAAACATTAAGTCATACACCTAAAATAGATGCAGTTTTCCAGCCTGGGTTACACAGTATATTAGGCAGTTCTCGCATTGCTATAAAGAACTACCGAAGGCTGAGTAATTTATAAAGAAAAGAGGTTTATTTTTATTTTTTTGGAGACAGAGTCTTGCTCTGTTGCCCAGGCTGGAGTGCAGTGGTGTGATCTCGGCTCACTGCAACCGCCGCCTCCTGGGTTCAAACAATTCTCCTGCCTCAGCCTCCCGAGTAGCTGGGACCACAGGCTCACGCCGCCAAGGATGTTAGCCAGAATGGTCCCGATCTCCTGACCTTATGATCCGCCCGCCTCGGTCTCCCAAAGTGCTGGGAATACAGGCTTGTTTGTATTTTTTTTTCTGAATTTTTTTTGATCTGTGGTTAGCTGAATCCACAGATGCAGAGCTGCAGGTTCAGAGGGCTGACTGCGTATTGCGAAATGATTGACAGCACTGAGCTAGTGAACATGTTCACCGACTTGCGCAGTGATTATACCATTTGAATGCTGAGCGAGCAAATATCTTACCTATTAAAATTAATACAGTAAAATAAGACTGAGGCAGATTTCTATTTTCTGATATGGGATGATTTCCAAGATTTCTTGAAGTATAAAATGCAAGGTGCTGAGCACGCTGCAGCATGGATGAAGCTTGAAATGGTGCTCAGTGACAGACGCAGGCACAGAAGACCCCAGGCTTAGGGCCCCACTCTAAGAAATGTCCAGAATAGGCAAAGCCACAGAGGGGGGAAGCAGAGGAGTGGCCGCCTGGGGTTGCGGAGGGGAGGAGGGCAGCCAGTGGGTACAGGACTTGTTTTAGGGTGACGATCATGGTCTAAAGTTGATTGTGATGATGGCTGCACAATTCTGAACACACTGAAAACCACGGAGTGGTGCACTTTAAACAGTTGGAGTCTACGGTCTGTGAACTGTATATCAATAAAGCTGTTATGAAAAAAAGGCAAGGCGCAGCACAGGGCGCAAAGCATTCCACAGCTTGTTTAAAAGAGGGGGCATTTGTTTGAGGTATGTCTGGGGAGAACCAGAAGACACCAGGATCGACTGCCTCAGGAGAGGGGCCTGAGCCCTGGAGGCAGGGGTGGCAGGAGGCATTCTGCCTCAGGAATGCATTCCTTCTTCCCAGAAAGAGAAAGGCAGGGTGCAAAGGGTTAAGGGAGAGAAGGAGAGACACAGGAAAAAAAAGGCAAAGGAAAGCAAAAGCCAGCGCCTCCCTAGTCCCCACATTAAAGTAGCCATTGCTGCCGGAGCAGAGCCGGCTTGGCTGCCTGAGGAGGAGGCACACGCCAAACCCAGCAGAGTGATGCCTGGGCAGGAGTTACGCACCCTCCCCCGGCCGCCTGGCACCGAGATTGGCTATGCAGCAGGAGGAGATGCCAGGGCTCCGAGCCTCAGGAACCCTGGTGCTGGTCCCCACTGCAACCCCCTGGGGTCTACGCACTGAGCCTCTCCAACCCAGCACACCCGTGCCCACCTCTCCAGATAATTAGAGATGCTGCGTAAAAAAAAGCCTAACACAAAGCCTGACGCTCGTGGATGCTCAACAAAAGTTAGGCTGCCCTTTTCAAAACAGTGCTTCGAATCAAATGCAAGTATTGTCTAAAGTCTGCAGAAGAAAGGAAAATGAACAGAGCTAAAGATGTACTTCCCTTTACTCGATGCTGTTTTCCTGTTCCCTTCTGTTCTTTCAGTATCTAATTGCATTAAGCACGGGTTCCCTCCCTGGTGACCTGGGGCTTCCCAGCAGGAAGTGACCTTGAGGGCGCCTGCCCAGTGACCTGCTTCCTGAAGTGCCGGGTAGTGCATCCCCTCAGATGGTGACCTCCTTCCCTTCTCACAGGCTTCTGGTCTGTCCACACCCTCAGGAGAATGCCTTTTCTGTGCTTTATCCAGGACCGCTCAGCTCGGAGCCGGCGGAGGTGAGCCTCTGCCCCCTGGGGTCGGGGGGTCCAGCTTGGCTGCAGGGCTGGGGCCGCACAGCCTCGACTCAGAGAACTCACAATGAAATCAGGCCGGGGATGCAGGCTCTTGCTGGGAACAGCACACTAGGGAATTGTGCGCCTTTGAGGTTTTAACTGTCCGCTGGGGAAACAAGTGAGTTCTTTAAAGGAAAACATATTTTGGAATCTGCTCTGAATGATACCAAGAGGCAGGCGGCCTCCAGAGGCCAGCCTTTGACTCTAGGCTGATGGGTATCACCCTTGCTTTCACGTTTGTCCCAAATATAAAGGAATTTACCCATCAGCTGAAATTTTCAGTTGTTATTTTGCTTAATGTCAGGTCAGATTTAAAATGTGTGTATGTGTGTGTGTGTGTGTGTGTATGTGTATGTGTGTATGTGTGTGTATGTGTGTATATGTGTATGTGTATTGTGTGTATGTGTATGTGTACGTGTGTATGTGTATGTGTGTGTATGTGTGTGTGTATGTGTATTGTGTATGTGTGTATGTGTATGTGTGTATGTCTATGTGTATGTGTGTATGTGTAGGTGTATGTGTGTGTATGTGTATGTGTGTATGTGTGTGTATGTGTGTATGTGTATGTGTGTATGTATATGTGTGTATGTGTATGTGTGTGTGTGTGTATAAACATGATATATACCATGTGTGATTTAGTATGTGTATATAAGCCCCCACTCATAAAATCTGCACCTATATATTAAATGTCTGTTTATTTATAAAGGTTCCTGTGAAAACAATTTAAAAATAAAGGGAGAAAATGATCCAGATTCCATCACCTTTCCATGACTGTAGTTAATATTTGGTGTAAATTTTTGTTCAGAACCAGATGTCAAATCCAACTGTCTAATAAAAAGCTTCTGATTTGCTTTGGAAGAGGAAAGGGTGATCTATAAACACAGAAAGCACAGAGTCACGGGATGGCAGCTCTCCAGGCTGAAAGGGGCTTGGGGGTCTGGCTCAGTTTTGATTCCGGCACTGCAGTAAATATTCATGCAACCCTGGGCAAGTCATTTAACCTCTCTCAGCCTCGGTTTCCACCAACACCCCACTTCTGGGTTGCTGCCAAGATGAAATAAGATAGTGAAGGGGGCTGGGTGCAGTGGCTCACGCCTGTAATCCCAGCACTTTGGGAGGCCGAGGCAGGTGGATCACTTGAGATCAGGAGTTTGAGACCAGCCTGGCCAACATGGTGACATCCCGTCTCTACTAAAAACACACAAAAAATTAGCTGGATGTGGTGGTGGCTGCCTGCAATCCCAGCTACTTGGGAAGCTGAGGCAGGAGAATTGCTTGAACCCGGGAGGTGGAGTTTGCAGTGAGCTGAGATCACACCACTGCACTCTAGCCTGGGTGACAGAGCGAAACTCTTGTCTCAAAAAAAAGATCATGAAGGGACTGTCATGGCCCCTGTCAGAGTGTAGGTTGCTCATAAGTGTTCATCTTCCTTGTCTGGTTTAATAAAAAGATTCCCGAGAGAGGTGTGGAGTGAAAACCCAGTCTACATTTCTCTCCTGCCGCACACTGGCTCTGTATGTCCAGCAAATGTTCACTTAGTAAAGTCGCAGAGCTCAGATCTTGTGTGCAAAGCCCAAGCTGGGAGGGGGCCCAGGCCACTTCTTTGAAGGGAAAGGAGGACAGACAGAAACTCAGAAATAGCCTATTTCTAGGGAGAAGATGGAGCAGGACTGGGATGGCTCCCAGAAACTAAGCATCTTCCTCAAGGGTGAAGGGAGAGGGAGCAGAGGAGCCCAATGGAGAACGAGGAGGGCTGCAGAGGAGGTCCGTGGAGCAGGGGTGGGGTTAAGGGTGAGCTTACAGAAGCGGAAAAGCTTTTCCTGAGGCCAGGGCCTCGGGTGAGACAAGCAGCCGCTTGCATCATAGGTCTTTGGGGGCAGCTCCCACCCCACAATTCTCTTCCGTGGTCCCATAAACTTCCCAAATGTCCTGGGATGCCAGCCTGCTGACATGCGAACCACATCTCCAGGGATAGCCTCTCCTGCCCAGAAGTGGCCCCAAATTCTTTGCCAGACCAAGCACAGAGATTTCTCGGTTGGCCCCAAATTCTTTTTTTTTTTTTTAATTATACTTTAAGTTTTAGGGTACATGTGCACATTGTGCAGGTTAGTTACATATGTATACATGTGCCATGCTGGTGCGCTGCACCCACTAACTCGTCATCTAGCATTAGGTATATCTCCCAATGCTATCCCTCCTCCCTCCCCCCCACAGTCCCCAGAGTGTGATATCCTCCTTCCTGTGTCCATGTGATCTCATAGTTCAATTCCCACCTATGAGTGAGAATATGCGGTGTTTGGTTTTTTGTTCTTGCGATAGTTTACTGAGAATGATGGTTTCCAATTTCATCCATGTCCCTACAAAGGACATGAACTCATCATTTTTTATGGCTGCATAGTATTCCATGGTGTATATGTGCCACATTTTCTTAATCCAGTCTATCATTGTTGGACATTTGGGTTGGTTCCAAGTCTTTGCTACTGTGAATAATGCCGCAATAAACATACGTGTGCATGTGTCTTTATAGCAGCATGATTTATAGTCATTTGGGTATATACCCAGTAATGGGATGGCTGGGTCAAATGGTATTTCTAGTTCTAGATCCCTGAGGAATCGCCACACCAACTTCCACAATGGTTGAACTAGTTTACAGTCCCATCAACAGTGTAAAAGTGTTCCTATTTCTCCATATTCTCTCCAGCACCTGTTGTTTCCTGACTTTTTAATGATTGCCATTCTAACTGGTGTGAGATGATATCTCATAGTGGTTTTGATTTGCATTTCTCTGATGGCCAGTGATGATGAGCATTTTTTCATGTGTTTTTTGGCTGCCTAAATGTCTTCTTTTGAGAAGTGTCTGTTCATGTCCTTTGCCCACTTTTTGATGGGGTTGTTTTTTTCTTGTAAATTTGTTTGAGTTCATTGTAGATTCTGGATATTAGCCCTTTGTCAGATGAGTAGGTTGTGAAAATTTTCTCCCATGTTGTAGGTTGCCTGTTCACTCTGATGGTAGTTTCTTTTGCTGTGCAGAAGCTCTTTAGTTTAATTAGATCCCATTTGTCAATTTTGGCTTTTGTTGCCATTGCTTTTGGTGTTTTGGACATGAAGTCCTTGCCCACGCCTATGTCCTGAATGGTAATGCCTAGGTTTTCTTCTAGGGTTTTTATGGTTTTAGGTCTAACGTTTAAATCTTTAATCCATCTTGGCCCCAAATTCTTTATCAGACCAAGTGTAGGGATTTCTCAGTTGCGAAAACCTAGTCACTGAATTTCACAGAAAGTAGAATAAGAATAGAAACTGCGAAGCTTTTTTTCAAGGAAAGTACGTTTCTTTATTAGATTGCAAAATCTTTTCCCAGCGGGGACAGGTCAATTTAAAGTGGCGGCAGCCCTGCAAGGATGACGCACACATCCAGGGAGAAGCTGCCATGGGAACCGCATGCTCCTGGGGAGCCAGGCTGGGCCTCGTGTGGGAGGGGATGGAGGGCTGCAGTCGTGCCTAGGGGCCTGCCTGGCAAAGAGCAGGAGAACTGACCGCACACAGATCTGTGTTCAAATCCCTCACTAGACTGCCAGATGCAGAACTGTTGGCAAACACCTCTCTGAGCCTCGGTGTCCCCACCTTAAAAGTGAGAATTATACCCCCCTATTTGGGTCACAGAAACATAATATGTTTCTAATGAGAAACATACTAGAAACTTGCACGGCACACCTGGCCATGGAGTGTTCAGGAGGTGTTGTCCTCATCCCACACGGAGCAGGTGCACCGGCTGCTGCTATGCTTCTGCTGTGACATCCTTCAGGGAACTGGGGGACCCAAAGAGCTCCACGTCCCTGGGCGGGCCAACAGAGCCAATGTGAGGGGAGAGAAATGCTACGCACCTGCACCTGGGGCTTAACCTCGAGCAGCTGTGTGGGCTTTATCAGGCCAACACGATGCTGAAGGACAACAGAAGACGTTTTTGACATTCGGCTTCGGACTCGGCAAACAGGGCTGGACTGAACATGTCTCAGGGACACACTCTGGCCACATCCTTGCTACCTCCAAGCAAAGGCTGCCTGGAGCTGCTGTCAGGGTCTTTGCTGGGTCTCTAGTTATTCTTGTGCCACTCACACCATGTTTTTAAAAACATTTTTTCTTTAAACTTTCTTACTTAAATAAAACATATTTTAAAATGAAACCTAAATTACTACCACAAAAGGAAAACCACTCTTCCCTGCCATAAGGTCTATTCTGTTTGTCAAAAAGGAAATTGACAAGTATTAAAGGAGTGTTAAAGAGGCACTAGGGACAAACTGAGACGATCTCTTGAGTCAGCTGGAAGGATTGGGAGAGATCTGAAGGCTTTTCTCCTGTGGAGTCACTTGTCTTTGAGTGAATATTGGGTTAATGCTTTCGAGCCCTTCCTCTGAGGAATGATCTTGGTGTGAATGTGGGCACACGTGGCCTGAGGAGGGTAGAAGCTGATGCTCTTAAGAGTCTCGCTCTCCTCATGTCTCCTCACCATTCCTCCGCGGGCTCCACCTCCCTCCTACAGGGCCCTTCTCCCCACCTCCACCTTCAACCCAACCCCTGGTCCCCTGGCCTTGTCTCCATCATACACCCCCCCACAGGACTCATGTTTTCCTACTGCCTCCACCAGAACCTCTGCACAGCACATTCCCACCATCACTACCTCCGCAACCCTGACGGCTCCCAATTCCTCTCCTGGGATCACCGACTCCATGCTGGACCTGTGACCCCTTGGGAACCGCGGTCACCTCCAAGACAGGTGCTTTCCCTATGTGTGCTCGAGCCATGCACCGGCTCTCACTGTCTCCTGCTGCAGATGAGCTAAGTAAGGTCCAGCAAGACCGGTCAGCAGGCGGGCAGGCTCCACATCCTGACGTTCCCGCCTCCCCTCCAGGGATTTTCCACCATCTCACTCTGGAACTCTCTCTGCAAACCACAAGCTGACATCACACAGGGAGTCACTAGATGCCCCCTAGGAAATGCTGAGTGGGAGATAAAGGAATTGTGATGCTTATGCAAAGCTTCCCTCCTCCCCTCCTGCAGATACGGGGTCATTGTTACAAGCAACAAGGAGGCTTCCTAGGTCCAACTTTTAGCGGACGTCGCTGCAGGTGTGGCAGGGCATTGAGGTGGGAACACATTCAGCTGGTGAGAGGCGGTGTGCAGAGCGGCTCCTCCCGTCCCTGCCTGTGAGCTGTTAGACAGACACATCATTCCCATTTCCACCCGGAGCCCAAGTGAATGGAGGGAGGCTGAGTTTGGAGCCAGGCGGCTGTGGGTCCGAATAGCGGCTCAACCACAGGCCCCGGGGTTGGTGGGGGCATGTCCCACTGAACCATGGACAGCTCTGTGTCTCAGTGGGCCCACAGCACGACACCAACCTCTGGGCTGATACCGAATCCAGGCTAAGCTCACTTCACCGAGGGGTGCCTGTGGCCTGCCAAGCAGCCATTCTCTCTTTTTTTTGCCGCCAGCACCTCACTTTTCCTTTGAAGAGCCACCCTCCCCACTCTCGGTCCCCCTGGATTTGTTAAGTCTTAGCCTCTCCCACCCACCCTTGCCACCGGCAGGTGACTCTGGCCTGGCTCACGGGCACACCCTCGTTTTTCTGGCTGCAATGACTGGCTCAGAGTGTAACATGTCACCCAGGAGTCTCCGCCATGGGACTTCTGTTGGAACTATTAGGCAAGAGGCTTTCTTCCTGCAGCTGCAAGAAAGGAGTAAGGCTAGAACTTTGAAGACTCCACTTCCTGAAGGTGAAGCCGGCACAGAGCAAAGCATCCCAAGCACTGGGAGAGGCTGCCCGATGGCACAGCCCAGCCCACGGCACAGCCCAGCAGCCCGACCCACCCTACAGAAGCCAAATCTATGACACACCCACTCCCACAGCAACCCACCCCCATAGCAACCCACCCCCACGGCAACCCACCCCCACGGCAACCCACCCCCACGGCAACCCACCCCCACGGCAATCCACTCCCACGGCAACCCACTCCCACAGCAACCCACCCCCATAGCAACCCACCCCCATGGCAACCCACCCCCACGGCAACCCACCCCCACGGCAACCCACCCCCACGGCAACCCACCCCCACGGCAATCCACTCCCACAGCAACCCACTCCCACAGCAACCCCACATATTTTGTTTTGTTTTGTTTTTTGGCTTTAAGTCAATTCAAGTTAGCTGTTTTTATGACAAGCAACAGTGTCCTAACAGGTGTAAGCAGTATTTTTAGGGAGTCAGACAACATAACTGCAGGGCACTAAGCATCAGCCCATGCCCTAGAGTTACAGTGTATCAAGGTTTTACCACATGTTAATTCTGGCCTCTCCTATAGGACCTATCATCCTCTTGTTATCTGCTAATTTGATCACTGTATACATTTTGCATCTCCAAGTTGTTGAAAACACTGACAGGATAGCCTAAGTGTAGAACCTACAGTCCAGAAGAAGAAATACCTCCTGGCTGACACAGTGCACTCACTCATTCACTGATTCACTCACTCCTTCATTCATTCAGTATCTATTGAGTCCTACTACGGGTCAGTCATAGTTCTAATTAGACTTGTGTGACTATTAACCAACCAGCTACACTCCCAGCCAGACTCTGGTCCCAAATGTCTCCTTTTCAGACAAAAACACATTAGGACGTTTTGGTCAGCAGCCATATGAAGTCCAAATACACTGGAATTAAACACTCCCTTGACCCACAGTCCCACAGGAGCGCCCTGTCACTCGGCCACAGAGCCGGTGGCCGCTTCACCTCCCCATCAGCTGTGGGTGGCGGCTGCAGTTCTGACACTGGCTCACCCCGCTAGTTTCCCGAATCCATCTCTCTGGAAACTGGCATGGTTCTGATGGCTTATCCATCACCCTCTGTTGTTCCTCAAAGGCACAGCCCTATTTCTATGATCACATTAGCAAGTCCTTTCCACACTCTGGCACAACCCATCTGGGTGTGGACACGTAGGTTCACGTAATGGGATTTGTCACACGTGGTCAGCACCTGCTATGTGGGAGAGCCTCCTAGAACCTCCCCACACACCCTTCGCTTTGCGGCCCTCCTGATTGTTCCCCACCAGACCCCTCCACCTGAGGTAAAAGTGGCAATCCAGGACTCGAGGCACCCGCGGTCTGGCTACCACCTCGGTCCCGCCCCGGGTCACATGGGGAGCTCTTCTTTGATCTTGTGCCACATGGACATTTAAAGCCGCGTGTGCTTTTCTGCACATTTCCGCCTGTTGATGTCTGGGCCCCTCCCTGGCTTTGTTTCCCTCCCTCCCGCCTAAGCCCACGTCCCTTGTAAGTCTGAGAAGAGAGCTCCACACACGGCCAGGACTGCCTGGCCCCACCCCTTATAGGAAGGCCGTCTTCCTTCTTCCTCCTGATATCTGCTTGCCTCATTTCTAGGTTTTGAATCTCTTGGTTTGGGATTGGCAGCTCCAGGCCCCCAGGAGGGTGAGCTGAGGGTGAAGCAGGCCCACAGGAGGGTGAGCTGAGGGTGGAGCAGGCCCCCAGGAGGGTGAGCTGAGGGTGAAGCAGGCCCACAGGAGGGTGAGCTGAGGGTGGAGCAGGCCCACAGGAGGGTGAGCTGAGGGTGGAGCAGGCCCACAGGTGGGGCCCGCCTGTGCAGAGAGTACTCAGCCTTGGTCCCCTGAGATGCAGGAGCTTGTTCATCTGGTGGAGTTGAGGCCGTGATCATCCCTCATGGGCCGTCTTCCTAAGGCTATCTGATCCTGCCTCTCCCATCTCCAACATCAGGAGACACCGAACTATAGTTCTAGAAGGGTGGTCGGGGAGGCGCCTGGGAACTCACCTGGCCCAGCAGTTGCACCTTTGATTAGCAGAATCACCCGGACAGCTTTTCCTGTCCCCACTCCTGAGGCTCTGAGTCACGAGGTCTTGGGTGGGCCTAAGGCACCTGGATCTACAAAAAGTGCCCCCATCCCCCATGACTCTGCTGATGAACTGCACAGGGGCTCCCCCTCACCTATGGGGAAGCCGGCACCTTGCAGGTTTCAGGGCACACTGCAGGGAGCCTGCCCAGGCCCCAGCCTCCAGCAGGCACAGCCAGCATTTCCAGTGCCTGGGGCTGAACTGGCTTGGAAGCCTGGGCTCTGAGCTGCTCACTCACAACCCTCGCCAATACAGCCTGAATTTATTAAGCAATGGGCTCTTCCTGTCAGGCGAATAAACAGATGCACAAGCAGATACAGCAGTAAAGAATAAACCGTAGGGGCAATAACAATCTCTTTGTAATTTCTCTTTGGGGTGGGCTTTATGATGTTGCTGTGTGTGCGTGTGTGTGTGTGTGTGTGTGTTTGTGTGTGTTAAAAATAAGCAAAATTGTTTTCCTGGGACTCCATCCAGGAACATTAGATATGGGGTCCAGCCCCAGCGCACAGGAAAGCCTGCTCAGGCAGATGGTGTGGGAGAGCGAGGATGTGCTTTGATGCATGGGGTAGAGGAACCCTAGGGGGCACTGAGACCTCGGTGGCTGTCCCAGGCTCTGTCCTCCCTGCACATGGCCTCAGGCAGCTCAAGGCTTAGCTTCCCACTGGCCTCCTCCCTCCCGGACGCTCACGCATTTCAGGTCTGACGGGTACCCGCCACCCAATCCCTCTTTCTTTTGACGGGTACCCGCCACCCAATCCCTCTTTCTTCTGATGTTGACAGGATCAAGCACAAGCCTCCTTGGCAGGGATGAGGGGTCCTCAGGTCTGGCTGGGCCCACCCGGCTGCTTCCTGGTCTCTACCACATGCCCCAGCCCCACCCCACGGCCCGCCCAGCACCCGCCAGGCATGCAGTGGCCCCTCTCTTCTCCTCGACAACTGCGTGCTGTTCCCGGCAGACCCTTGCGTTTCCTGTTCTTTGCCTGGAAAGCCATGTCTTGTTCTCCACACCCAGTTCTGATGTCACCTTTCTCACACCCAGGAGTCCTCTGTGACCTGGGAGGGGGCCCACTCCCCCTACCCTCAGCGCTGGGCACTGGCTTGTGATGGTCTCCCGGCCACATGGGGAGCTCCTCGAAGGCAAGGCCTGGGAACATCTGGAGTCAGTGAACACAGCAGGAAGGGGGGATGGTCAAGCGCACCACGGGCTTGGAAGCAGACACGCCCAGTTCAAGCCCCACTCCAGCCCTCCTCAACTGGGTCACTCCTCACGGCCTGTGAGTTCACCTCTTCATCTGAGCTCGCTTCAGTTGACGCCCCCAGTGCCAGGTGATCATCTGCCGCTGTGTCCTCAGCATCTGGCCCGGCCCCCATGGGGACCATCTGTTAAAGCTCCATCTACCCTACGAGGAGGCGAGTCCCCAAGGGCAGGGCTGGGTCTGATTCACCTCTTCCTCCCCAGAGCCCAGGGTTCACTCTGCAACTCTGCTGGCTGAAGGGCCTGCTCCCAGCCCAGCTTGGCTGTCCGGTGGGGAGGGGCACCCCTGCCTTGCCCGAGGTTCCCTCTGCACCCCACGATGGGCGCTGCCTCCTCCATCCTCTGGCGCACCAGGTTAGCTTGACTCCAGGTGCCCTGCTGGTGTGGCTCCACCTGGTCGCTGGGGTCTGTCTTCCCAGCTCCCATCCGCCCTTCCCTGCATCCTCCTGGGCTGTTTCCAGTTTGGGGCCATCATCTCTTGTGCATCTTTGCTCACGGCGTCTTCTGCACCTGCACGCCCATCTGACCTTTCCAGACCAACTTCCACCCTGCCCCAACAGAGTGCTTTCAGATCACCCACCCTGCGAAAATGTGTCGGTGATCACTGTGACTAGAACAAGTCCTCGTGTCTCTCTATGTGAGCCCCCAACCCACTCTCCAGCTACCCCTAGAACCAAAACAGCATCCTGCCGCTGCCACGGTGGTGCAGCCACACTGAGCATCCCAAACCTCGCCGGAAGCACATTCCTCCTCCGTGCCTGTGCTTCTGCTGATCTAAATCATTATCTATTGCTGGGGCTCACAGCAGATGTCGCCTCTTCCGTAAAAGCTTTTCTGACTCCTTCACCCAGGAAGCAGGGTCCTGCCCTCCTCTGCAGCCCCACGTGGCCCACTTGGCACGAGTGGCTGGCGTGCTGGCCTTCCTGGCCACACCAGATGGGCTGCGCTTTCTTCACCTCTGCATTCCAGGTGTCTCCTATGGACCTGGAATGGGGTGGTCATGTGGTGCGTGTTTGTTGAAACTGAATTTTACATGGCAGGGATTTCAGACTCTTCTCTGGTTGGGTTTTGGGCTGACTGCTAAACAGTCCATTTGCTATCAGACAAAATTCAGTTGCGGTCACGTCAGACATTTCCTTTAGCCAAATCGTTATCTGAGGGTATCACTGGAATACACATCAGCACTAGCTTGATCTGCTTGGAAACCACCAATGGCATCTGCTCCGAGTCTTCCGATGATGTCCAGATGGGAACTGCTGCGCTTAGTGCATTTTCTATCATTAAGCTGACCGGAGCTCCACGTCTGAGAGGGGCGTTTGGCCTTGGGTGGGTCACGCCTCTCTGTGTGCCCGTTTCTCCTCTGGAGCGGCAAGAAGCAGCAGCCAGCGTATCAGCAAGGTCCCATGGAAGGAGGAGTGATCTCCATTTTGCTGATGCAAAGCACCCTTGGCAATCAGTGTCCTGCACATTTATACAGAGCTCCAAGCCCACTGTGGTAGACTGGGGCTTCCCTTGGTGGCTGCAACATCTGGCCTCACCACCGTGTTGAATGGAGGAGACCCTAGGTGAACACTAGGTCCCAATGTACGAGCAGGGAGCCCTGACGTGTTAGGGAGGCTGGGGGCGGGGTCAAACCAAGGACGAGCAGGCTGCAAAGGGCCCATGGGATTCTGCTGCTGAACAAATGCAGGCTGCCATCGTACAATGTGGCTCTCTTTTCTTTCCAGCATATCATCCAAACGCCTACTTCCCACTTCTGGGAACTTCTCGCTCCCAGATTCAGAAACTGTCCTGGGGCACCAGCAGGTGGGTACGCAGGTACACGTGAGTCCAGGTTTCCCAGGGGTACGGGCTGCCACCCTTCAGGCCGCGGCCTGGGTCAGGCACTGTGGAGAGTGGAGCAAGATGAGACCAGCTGCTGTCCTGGAGGGGCTCAGGGCTGGGCCAGGTGGCAGGACCTGGGAGGCACCCAGGAGAGCTGCTCTAAGGGAGACGTTGTGTGCACTGTGGAAATGCATGGGCCCAGTGGCGCATGGAGGGGCAGGGAAGGACTGATCAGAAAGGCTGTGTTTGAGCAGAGCCTTGAAGGGAGGGAGGATTTTGATGCTTCGAAAGGGCAGGCAAGAAACAGCTGTGGGAAGAGCTCAGTCTGTCTGGATCAACTTGTTTTGTCTAGAACTTTCCATGTGTGAAAGGCAACATGGGAAATAAATTCCTCATGGCTAGGGCATGGGTTAAGGGGGAGGAATACCATGGGCTGGGCAGGGAGGAGCTACCATAGTGTTTCTAAAGAAGACTTTATGGTTTCAAATCAGTCTTAGGCTCACAGCAAAATAGAGTGGAAAGTGCAGAGAGTTCCCATATCCCCTCAGCCCACAAACGCACAGCCTCCCCCATGATCAGCATCCCCACCAGAGGGTACGTCTGTCGGCTGATGAACCCACACTGACGAGTCATCACCCACATTCCATAGTGTACGTTAGGGTTCACTCTTGGTAGCATACATCCTGTGGGTTTGGATGACTGTGTAATGACATGTAGCCACCGCTATAGTATCACGCAGAGTAGATCCACTGCCCTAAAAGTAGTCTAAGCTCCATCCATATACCCCTCCCTCCCCACACCACAGTGACTTGAGCAGGGGAAGAGTGGGGCCAAGCCTGGCCTCCAGAAGCCGTCGGCCTCCAGAAGCCGTCAGCCTCCAGTCCAGAGTGGCACAGCCAGCAAGCTTCACAGCGACTTCCTTCCAGGAGGACCAGGTGCAGCTAGCACTGCTGCAAGCCAAGTAGGACACCAACCCCTTTTTATTGTTCCTGGGCTATAAGGTCACGGACTTGCTTTCCCCCTCCTGACTGATTCCTGCTGGCTCCAGGGCAGATATGCCCACGTCCCTGTACCCTGAGGGCTGCTCCTCATGGCAGCAAAGCCCAGCCAGGGCAGCCTGAGATGGGGTTTGGGGAGAGAAGGAAATGAATGACTGCTCAGTGTGTGTGCCCCTTCAAGGTTTAGCAAGCTCCCCGCACACCCACCTTCTTGACCCAGCCAGAGATGAGGACCTTAGGCTGCATCCGTTGGCCCCTTCTGCCCTGGGGTGGGAGGCTGAAGCTATTCAGCGCAGGTCAGGAGGGACAGCATCAGTCATGTGAGCACAGCTAGGCAGGCCTCAGGGAGGCTGGCTTGGTAGGTGTGTATCTTGTCCTGTCCAGGGGAGACGAACAGGTCTGGGGCCCTAAACACCTTGACCCCTGGAGAGATGAAGCGCTCCCCCCCACACCACCTTCCTGTCCTTATTCAGACTCCTCTGGCTCCAATTCCAGCTCCCAGGAAACTTCACACCTCAAGAGGATGTGACCTGGGTTAAGGTGATGGCCTTCTGGAAACCAGAAGAGAACACCCCTCCATGGCAGGTAACAAGAGACGCTTCATCTTCAAGTCTTTTCTTCTGTCCAGAAAGCACTCAGAGAAATTACAATAATAAAGTTAGTCCATTATATGGTTTGGCTGTATCCCCACCCAAATCTCATCTTGAATTGAACGTGTTGTGGAAGGGACCCAGCAGGAGGTAATTGAATCATGGGGGCAGGTCATTCTCGTGCTGTTCTTGTGACAGTGAATAAGTCTCCTGAGATCTGATGGTTTTATAAGGGGAGTTTCCCTGCACAAGCTCCTCTCTCTTTGCTTGCTGCCATCCATGTAAGATGTGACTTGCTCCTCCTTGCCTTTTGCCATGATTGTAAGGCCCCCCCAGCCAGGTGGAACTGTAAGTCCATTAAATCTCTTTCTTTTGTAAACTGCCCAGTCTCAGGTATGTCTTTATCATCAGCATGAGAACAGACTAACACAGTTCAGCAGGGTAGAATGAAAAGGAGGCACAAAACAAGGGTTGAAACAAATGACCATGCCATGGGCCAGGATTTAAGAGGCAAGACCTTAGGTTCCAGGCCCTTCTAGATGTGGCCCAAAGTACTGAGTCACATTAATGTGGAACCCAGCCGGAGGAACCACTCAGGGCACATGCAGAATAGCACCCAACCAGCACCTAGGAAAAGGGCAGCCAGTTCCAGAACTAAGGCCAGCACCAAATTCATGCCACGTGTCTGCACGGCAGGTTCCCATAATCAATGTCACTTATGCATGACCCTCTTGAGATGTGCAGTCTGGATGGAATCAAAGGACTCACAAAAGGTTTTGAAAAGAGCATGCTGGGGAGAGTGCAAAGCCAGGCTGCTGGCCTGCAGGTCCTGGGCGTGCTTCTTCACCCTTGTGTTTAAAATGTCAAAGGAATAAAGAGATGTGGTGTATACACAATGGAATACTATCCAGCCTTACAAAAGGAGGAAATCCTGTCATTTGAGACAATATGTGTGAACCTGGAAGACATGACGCTAAGTGAAATAAGCCAGGCACAGAAAGACAAACACCACCTGATCTCACTGATATGTGGAATCTAAAAAAAAAAAATAGAGCTCATGGAAGCAGAGAGGCTTCAGAAACTTGGCGGCAGGGGATTGGGGGACATTGGCCAACGGATATAGAGTTTCATTAGACAGGGGGAAGAAATTCAAGAGAGCTACTGTCCACAGGGCAAGGTGGCTCACCTTTGTAATCCCAGCACTTTGGGAGGTCCAGGCAGGAAGATGGGTTGCGCCCAGGAGATCAGCCTGGGTAACACGGTGAGACCCTATCTCTCTTTAAAAATAAAATGTTGAATAATAAAATTATTCAATCTAGTCAATCCTAAATTTGCTTAAAAGGAAAAAAATATTAAAATAAATAAACACATAAATATTAGCCCAGCGTGGTGGTGTGCACCTGCAGTCCCAGCTACTCAAGAGGCTGAGGCTGGAGGATCCCTTGAGCCCAGGAGGTCAAGGTTGCAGTGAGCCGTGATCACATAACTGCACTCCAGCCTGTGTGACAGAGTGTGACCCTGTCTCACAAAGAAAAGATCTATTGTATAACATGATGACTGTGGTTAATAACAAGGTTTTGTATTCTTGAAAATTGCTAGGAATAGATCTTAAGTGTTCTCATTACAAAAAAATGCTAAGTCCATGAGCTAATGGATGTTCATGAGGTTGATGTCTCTCTCTGCCATGTAGACATATATCAAAAACATCATGCCGCACACCATATAGACAATGTTTGTCAATTAAAAATAAATACATAATAAATACATATAAAATGCCAAAGGAAAAATGTTCTGTGCAGAATTGATGAGGAGTCAGACCCTGAAACGCACATCCAAATATCTCCACTTCCCTATCCTACATGGGTTTGACTAGTGTCGCCAGGCAGCACCCCAGGCCTAGAGGGTGAGAGGCTGTGTGCACACTCAGACTATGGCCCCAGTTGACTCTCAAATCCTCACATGCAGGCATGCCCCAGCAGGAAGGACGACTGGAAGAGGGGCTGGCTGCAGCTCTGGGGTCGGATGGGTCTCGCGGGCTTGGTCCCAGCTGAGACTCCGCCAGTCCCGCCTCAAAGTCGCCCCTACACCTTGGCTGAGCTACCTGACCTTGGCATCGGCCCTGAACACTGGACACGCGGCGACGGGCCTGAGCCTCCCTCAGGGGCACTGTCACCAACCCCTGGGCCAAATGACCTTGGTGGCGCCCTGCCTGGCTCACAGCTCACCCACCCCGCATGCCCTGGGGATTGCACAGTTCTCCCTCCCGTGACAGGGCAGCCCTGTCCGCGGTCCCTCTTCCTGATAGTGAGCTTCCCACCAATGTAGAAGTGCCTTCCCTTCCTGTCATCTACTCTTGGCCACCCAGCTGAGCCCCCACCGCCCCAGGGGGCTCCACGAAGTGAATCTGAGGGTGGAAATGTTTCTAAGCATTCATTTTCTAGCTGTTGCCAACTAGAGTGAAATCCTTCTGACTCAGCTTGAACTCCAACTACAGCTCTGAAATCTAACAAGTTAGTTAAGAAGGATTTTAGAAAAGAAAAATTGAGCCTGACCAAGTCTGCGATAGGAAATCCAGTATCCTTTCTAGATTAGAGGCTGCACAATGACAGCCGTGACCCACAGGTGTGTTTTGTCTGGTCTGCAGTGTTTTTAAAACACGGGAACTCATAGCCCAGAGTTAAAAATCAGGCAATTTCACACACAACTCTGGATTTCTGGTTCCTCTGGAAGAAATAAGGTGATGGGGCAGCAGGGGTGACTCCAAAGACGGGGCTGACGCAGGGGGCTGGCAGACAGCGGGGCGTGCTGGGAGGCACTTCGAGAGAGTGTTGCCCAGGAGAGCAGTGCTGGGCTCCGATGTGGCTGGGAGCTGGCACAATTTACACACTTGGCAGGAGCGCCGTTTCCTCCAGGTTTTCTGTTTCTTATTAAAGTTTTTAGTCCGAGGGCGTAGTTGCTGACTCCGGTGTTGGCGTTAGCCCTGGCCTTATTAAACAGAAATATACAGCCAAGAGGAAATGAAGAAGGAAGGACAGATGATGCCAAAGGGAAAAAACAGGGCTGGAGAACCAAAGCAGCGTCCACAGGAACGAAATCCTGGGGGGCGGGGGCTGCGGTCCCTGCAAGGGGAGAGGGTGAGGTGGAGAGTGACAGCACAGCTTCCGATTTCTTTTTTCCTTTTTCCAGACAAAGTCTCTCTCTATTCCCCAGACTGGAGTGCAGTGGTGAGGTCACAGCTCATTGCAGCCTCGACCTCCCAGCCTCAAGCCACCCTCCCGTCTCAGCCTCCCGTGTAGCTGGGACCACAGGCACCCACCACCACACCTGGCTAATTTTTTTTGCATTTTTAGTAGAGACAGGGTTTCGCTATGTTGCCCAGGCTGGTCTCAAACTCTTGGGCTTAAGTGATCTGCCTGTCTCTGCCTCCCAAAGTACTGGGATTACAGGCGTGAGCCACTGCGCCCAGCCCCCAAGCTTCAGAGATTTCTCTTTCTTTCTTTTCTTTTTCTTTCTTTCTCTTTTTTTTTCTTTTTCTTTTTTTTTTTTGAGACAGAGTCTTGCTCTGTCACCCAGGCTGGAGTGCAGTGTGCAATGCCGGCTCACTGCAACCTCCATCTCCCAGGTTCAAGCGATTCTCCTGCCTCAGCCTCCCAAGTACAGCTTCAGATTTCTGAGAAGAAACTAACACTATGAGTACTGCCAGAGTAAGAAATCAAACCCTTGGTAAAAAGCACAGGCTTAACAAGACCCCAAAACACTGACATGGGTTTGATTGCCACTCACCAGCTGGCCTTGTGCCCTCGGACCCCCACTGGGTTTGGTGCCTCTCCTGGCCTTGGTTTTCTCAGCTATAAAATGGGCACAGCAGCAGTAATAACACAGGGTTGCCATGGGTGTGAGATGGACACAGGACAAGCGCAGGGCCCTCGTTTGGGTTCCGCAGAACTGACTGCCGTTCTCAGCGCAGCCCAGGCGCGAACCTCCAAGGTGTCCTGCCCCACACTTTATTTTTTATTTTTATTTTTTGAGACAGACTCTCCCTCTGTTGCCCAAGGCTGGAGTGTAGTGGTGCAATCTCGGCTCACTGCAACCTCCGCCTCCCAGGTTCAAGTGATTCTCCTGCCTCAGCCTCCCAAGTAGCTGGGACTACAGGCTCCTGCCATCAAGCCCAGCTACTTTTTTTATTTTTAGTAGAGACGGGATTTCACCATGTTGGCCAGGCTGGTCACAAACTCCTGACCTCAGGTGATCCGCCTGCCTCAGCCTCCCAAAGTGCTAGGATTACGGGTATGAGCCACCGTCCTTGGCCCTGCCGTGCACTTTAACCTGAAGAGATGAATCTGGACAAAACCCAGTCGCTGGCATAATCCTGACATGCTGCTCACCCTGTTTCCTCCCATCCTCGTCCCAGGGGGCTGCCTCCCTCAGAAGAGGTGGGTGCCAAAGTTGTCACCAGGCACCGTGTGGCAGAGCAGGGCAGTCAGAGCTCGCTTTGAACACATCTGGGCAGGGCCTCGCCTGAGGAGAGCAGGGCAGGCACGAGTGGGGCCGGAGGGGAAGTGCAGCACCGGCGCCGGCACCCTTCAACTTCTCAGTTTTCTCTGTCGGTTGATTTGGACGCGTTCTCACAGGTCATATGCACCTTTGAGTCCAATTTTACTCACAAGGACGCGCAAGGGTACAATTCTCAGCACACGCTACCTTCTACCAAGATGGAGACAGTGGATCTAAGGCTATCTGCTGAATAGATCACAGAGTCGTAAGTACATTAATGGTGGCAGCAAGGGCATGGCTGATGCTCCGTGATAACCTGAGCCAATCTTTTCTCCTCCCAGCCTCTGCACACCCTTCCCTCTGCAACCCTTCCAACCCTGAGGTGCCCTTCCCTCCACATCTCTCCACTGCACAAACTCCTCCTCTCCCTTCCAGGCCCAGTTCAACAGTCCCTTCCTTGACGCCTCATAATGGTCACCACTGCCTGCCCATCTCTGCTGCTGCTCTTATCACAGACGCCGTGGACAGCAGCTCGTGGCCGTGCCTCCAACGCCTCCGTAAGGTTTTTGAGTGCGGTTAAAATCATGGGCTTGGGAACCAGACTGCCTGGGTTTGCATTCCAGCTCTGCCACCTGTGACTTCTCTGTGCCTCAGTTTCCTCATCCGTGAAATGAGAACAGCACCTACCTCACTGGGCTGCTGTAAGAGTTTAGATGAGTGAAGGTGTTGTCAGTGTCCAGCTTTAGTAAGCGCTGAAAACCTGTTAATTAAAACCACTTCCCACCTGCTAGGATGGCTGCAATCAAAAGTCAGATAATAACAGGTGTTGGTGCAACGTGGCACGACTGGAACCCTCATACATGGCTGGTGGGAACGTGAAATGGTGCAGCCACTTTGGAAGCCAGTCTGGCAGCTTAATCAAACAGCTAAGCACAGAGTTACCCTGAGACTCAGAAATTCCACTCCTCGAGGCAACAGGAGTCAAATTATTGAATAACCCCAATAACCAACAACCCATAATCAAGTAGCCAAAGAGAAATGAAAACATATATCCAGAAAAAGTTTGTACACAAATGTTCATAGAAGCATACGTATAACAGCCAAAAGGTGGCGACAACCGGAATCACCGCCAGCTGATGAACGGATGAAGACAATGCGGTCGATCCACACACCAGAATATCACTCTGCCATCGAAAGCTGCAACATGCTACATGCCACAACATGGACGAACCTTGAAAACATGATGGGAAGTGACATAAGCCACAGAAGGCCACACGCTGCAGGAGTCCATTTCTAGGAAATGTCCAGAATGAACAAATCCACAGGGACAGAAAGTAGATTCGTGGTTGCCAGGGGCTGGGGGAGAGGAGGGGAGGTGGGGGATAATAGCTACAGGGCATGGGATTTCTTCTGCAGGGGATGAAAAGGTCCTAAAATGGACATCTCTCCCCTGGATTCTCCAAACCCTACTGACTGCCTCCAGGCACCACCTTGCCCTGCATCCTGTCTTCTGCATGGCAGCCAGGGTGAACCTGTAAGAACCTAAATCAGAACTTGGCCTTTCTCTCGGAACCCTGCAATGACTTTCTGTCTCACACAGAGTCGATGGTCTCACCTCACGATGGCCCAAAAGGCCCTGTGTGGTCCCGCCCTGCCCCTCCAACAGCCTCGTTCCTGCTTTCCCGTCTTACTTCTCTCCCACCTTGCTGACCTCAGTCTCACCAGGCAAACGCTTGCTCACTGAGGTGGCCCCTGTGCTGGATCCCCATCTCCACCAGAAATCCACTTGACCCATTCCCTTTTCTTGCTTTCTTTTTTCTTTTTTGAGACGGAGTCTGCCTCTGTTGCCCAGGCTGGAGTGCAGTGGCACAATCTTGGCTCACTGAAACCTGTGCCTCCCAGGTTCAAGTGATTCTTCTGCCTCAGTCTCCCGAGTAGCTGGGATTATAGGCGCCTGCCACCATGTCTGGCTAATTTTTGTATTTTTAGTAGAGACAGGGTTTCACCATGTTGGCCAGCTGGTCTCGAACTACTGACCTCAAGTGATCTGCCCACCTCGGCCTCCCAAAGTGTTGGGATTATAGGCATGAGCCACCACGCCCGGCTCCCATTCCCTTTTCTACAGCTGTAAGTTGTGGCTCAAATGTCTTCCTCCCAGGGGGACCCCTGGCCCTGCCTCCCTACTCTATTTAATATCCCACTCTGCATACGCCACATCCCAATGTGATGAAGGCACAGTCTCATCTGTGCTTTCTCTTTTCCATAGCATTTGTCATCTTCTGAAGTACTACAGGGCATGATTATATTCATGATTTGTCTGTCCCCTTGCTAAACGGGTATGCCATCGGATCCGGGTTTCTGTCTGTTTTGTTATTTAGATAGTCTCTGCTATTGGTTGGTGCTCGGTGAACATGTGAGAAGGAACTCTGTCTTCACATCTCTCAGAAGTAGGTATTATCATTTCCGTTTCTCAGGTGGGACATGATGGCTCAGAGAGGTTAGGTGACCTGCCCCAGGGACCACAGCTGGGACAGGGAGTTGAGTGAGGCCCCCCACTGCCTGGTGCTGGGGAGACCCCTGCACTGCATCGGTGCCCCTGGTCCTCTAGACAAAGGGCAGCAGATGACCATAGCTGCTCTTTAGGAACCAGGCGCTGAGTTAGGTGCTTTAGATACACCACCTCTAATTCTCAAGCAATCCTGCAAGTTAGGCCTCTTACTTCCATTTAATAGAAGAGAAATCGGAAGCTCTGAAAGGTGAGGGAACATGCCCAAGGCCACACAGCTAGGAGACAGTGGAACCAGATGCTTCTTTGTGTAAGGGGTGCAAGCTTCCAGATGCAGCTGAGACCCTCCACCATCTGCACGGCGAAAGTCATGCCCTGTTTACTGCCAAGATAAGCACTGCTGGGGACAAAAGTGCCAGGGAGGCTAAATTAGGGCTTAGCAGGACAGGAGTGAAAGGGAAATAGCAAAAGGCTGCCTCCCATGACTTCATCAAAGTGAACCCTGGCCACTTTTATCTTCCGCCGAAAAGGCTGATAAATGCACAGAAGCCCTCCCTCCCCCCGGCACACCAGGAACCACAGAAACTGGACTACTCGTCGCCTCTTGAAGGGGTCACGGGCTGGGGGATGTCTCAAGGACAAATGCGATGCCCCGCAGCCTGTTTCATGGGGTCTGACAGGGAGCCGGTTGCAGATGGATGGGACTACACGGGCCACGCGCAGGGAAGCGTCTGAGTCAGCAGTGGGCAGCGGGTAGGAACCAGCATCCACCCAGCAGAGCTATGATTAACGTAATTCCAACAGATCTTCTCCCGTAACGGGCTGGTGTTTCACATCTGTCAGACATAGAGCTGCCTCCCCTGAACATGCCATGTCTTTCCTTCCTGGCTGTGCAAAGGCAGTGTATTCCTCCTTCCTTTTCCGAGGGAAGGCATGAACTGCCTGGTGTTTCAGAAGTGAAATTCTGGCCCTCATCTCCAGGGGTCGGGGCCACCCCACTGCTTCTGGAGAATGAGCCCAAGGCATTCGGCAGTCGGTCCCGACATGGGTCTACCCAAACTCACTAGTGAAAAGTCACCACACAGCCAGACGTGTCATCCTGGGCCTTTTGCCTTTTCTTCACCCTCTGCCACCGGCCATGTGTCCTAGGATCCCCTCAAGCCTAACTTCCCTGGGTGCAATTCCCCAACCCAACCCCATCTCCAAGGCGGTCCCATCCTCCCCTGGACCTTCGATCTTCAGGGGTGTGGGAAGCCATGGGAGTGGCATGGAGGTGGTGTGGACAAGCGCACGAGTCACGGTCACAGTCTGTCACCGGGAGGCCGAGAGAGCAGGTGCAGGGCAGGCCAAGGGAACTCCTGCGAAGAGGTGGCCAGTGGAAGGCGCTTTAGGGGCTGGTGAGCCATCCTGTGTGTGTGGCAGGAGCCGGGGCCCACGACACACGGTGGAGAAGACACTGGAGAAGCAGGCAGGGGTCACTGGGAGAAGGGATTTACTCAAGAGCCAGAGTGTGCCAAGCACGATGGCACGTGTCTGTGTTCCTAGCCACTCAGGAGGCTGAGGCAGGAGGATCGGTGAGCCCAGGAGCTCCGGGCTGAAGTGCACACTGCTGACTGAGTGTGCACACTAAGTTTGGCATCAATATGGTGACCTCCCAGGAGAAGGGGACCACCAGGTTGCCGAAGGAGGGGTGATCCGGCCCAGGTCAGAAGCAGAGCAGGTTAAAATCCCATGCTGATCAGTAGTGGGACTGTGTCTGTGAACAGCCACTGCACTCTAGCCTGGACAACATAGTGAGACCCCATCTCTTAAAAAGTAAAAAGAGCCACAGTGGTAGCTCTCCAAGGGGATAACAGGCCCCACAGAGCCCTGGGAAAATGCACATGTGCACAGACACTCAGTCTGCCCCATTTCAGGGTTTTCCTGCACCCCCTGAGGACTGCAGTCCATGCCCCACAGTAAGTGGGCCTCCTCAAGCAGGACGATACCAGTATGGGACCTGTACTTCTGCCGCCGACTGGAGGGAGCGGCAAGAAGGGCAGGGCTGGGAGGCCTAACTGGGAATTGGCATATGGGTTTTTGGTAAATCCAGTGTGATCAGAGTAGTAAAACCAGAGCTCAAGTGAGGGTTAGGGCTGGGGGTCACTAACACCAACCCAAGAGGGAGAAGGTGGCGTGGAGATGGGAGAAGTTCCCCCGCAGAGGCAACAATGAACAGAGCTGATGGGATGTGGGGTGGGGCCAGACAGTTTGCAGGATACGCAGGGATGGAGCAGCGCTGAGTGCCCAGGGAAGTTTGGTGCCTCCTGGGAAAGGTCACCTGCCTCAGGGTGAGGAAGGACCCTCATCACCAAGGCTCAAGGACAGGGTGGAGACCGCTGGCAGGTGGCAGCGGCCGCAGGACGGAAGATCCTGAGGCAGACCCAGGCTTGGCCAAGCTTGCCCAACAGGTCTGACTGAGGCTCCACACAGAGACCCCATCCTTCTCTTATTCGGAATCCCAAAAGCTCTAAGAGCCAAGAGTTTATGTTAAACTGGAGTAGTTTTCAGTTGGAGGCAAGCCAGATTGATGTGAGGCTGTTTCTAGACTTTATTTATCTCACTTGCGGGTGTGTTTATACATTTCACTGCAGAAACATTAGCCTGTCTGGTTATGGGAGCTGCCCCAGAAGGATTCTGAATTCTGCACACGTCAAGCTCAAAGGGTTTGGCTAACAGATTGTGAACCTGCACTAGAGAAATTTGATTAAATTATTGTGTATCTATGAGACAATTAAAAAAAAACCAAACAAACCAGAAAGCTCTCCAAGACATAGTGATCAACTAAAAAAAACCCTTATTCATTTAACCAAAACTTGAAAGGTATCTAATGAGTCAGCACTGTTGACCGTAGATGCTAGGACTGGAAAAGTGAAACAAGCAGAAAAATACTAAACAAAACTCTCTAGGTGCACTGTGTACCTCTGTGTGTGTACATGCGGAGAAAGAGGCCTGGATGGACACACATGAATCTGGTAATAGTGGGACCCCTGGGCAGAGGGGTCTTGCAGGGATGAAGGCAGCCTTTGACACGTTGTTCTCTGTATTTTGGTACTTTTTGTATTACTTTTGTTTACAGTCAGCAAGAATTCATGTATTATCCCTGTAATTAATAGAGAAAAAACTAGAACTATAAAAATGAAAACACGCTGGGTGCGGTGGCTCACACCTGTAATCCCAGCACTTTGGGAGGCCGAGATGGGCGGATCACCGGAGGTCGGGAGTTCGAGACCAGCCTGACCAACACGGAGAAACCCTGTCTCTACTAAAAATACAAAATGAGCCGGGCCTAGTGGCGCATGCCTGTAGTCCCAGCTACTAGGGAGGCTGAGGCAGGAGAATCGCTTGAACCCAGGAGGCGGAGGTTGCGGTGAGCAGAGGTCACGCCATTGCACTCCAGCCTGGGCGACAGAGCAAGACTCCATCTCAAAAAACAAAAAAAAGAAAAGAAAAAGAAAACAAAAACAAGGAAAAATAACCACCCATTTAGTTCAACCTTATTTTATAGATGAGGAAACTGAAGGTCAGGGAGGCCCCACAGCCTCAGGTTGGAGCTGGAACCAGGCTCCACAGACTTTCAGGGCTAGTTCCTGAACCCATGCTGCCTCCAACATGACCTGTGTTTTGTGAACCGTGATGATCTATACACAAAATTCTACATGTGGCTTGTTTTGCTGAAGGCCTTTTTACCACTGAGGAATGGTTTTATTTATCTGTAGAAGCCACAGACAGCAGGGTGTGGAAAGTCAATGGGTCAATTGCTGCCTAGTGTTGGAGCAGGATGAAGACCAGAACCTGCTGGGGGGGACTGCAACCCTGGGTCACAGGTGACCTAGATGAGGGGGTCCAATGTGGCACACCAAGGCGGGGCCCAGCAGCGGGATGTGGACACTCCAGTGCAGCCACGTAAAACTTATCCTTGGATTTCTAGAGCATGCATTTGTGTGTGTGTGTGTGTGTATGCTTTTTTCCTGTTTTTGTACTTCTCTCATATTTTCTTTCTTTTTCTGCTGAAGGGGAAAAGGCACTGCCACCACAGCTGCTGATCAGGAGTTCCAAGTTTTGATTTTTCAGTCGCAGTTGATTTCACTCATTATTCATTATTTTTAACAGAATGTATACATTTCTACGTGGAAATGTTTTTCAACGTTTTAAAACCAGAATGAGTGAATGGGAAGTGGCATTTGAGCCAATGAAGGAGGTGGTATGAACAGCACGGCCCTGGCTAAGAGGACGGCTGGGACAGAGGCAGGGAGGATCACATCCGGGGCCAATGTGGGGACCAGCCGCAGTGAGAGGGAGAAGAGAAAAGGCAGGGACTTCACCTGTCCCCAGCGTCCTGCTGAGCAGGGTCACAATATGAGTGCTTTCTGCCAGGACAGCCTTCCAGGGCAGTGGGTGTGGGGACAGCTGAGGCCAAGGCTGAGCAGGGCAGGGGAGTGGGGAGGGCAGGGCAAAGACGCACCCTGGAGATGTGTGGGCCCACCCAGCCGGCAGGCACATCTAGCTACAGCCGGCAGGCACATCTAGCTAGGCCCATTCCAATCTGTGGCCAGTGCTACCAGGCAGATTTCATAGTCAAGTCCTAATTTTGCAAGTTTTCACCTGGAAAATCAAGGGGCCCTGGCCTCCCTGGGCCTAGAGGGTCTGGCATGGGGCCACAGTCACTGAAGTGGAGTCGGGTTCTGCCACTCCCTGCCCCTCACTCATCCACTCAACCTGTGAGGATTGGTGACGTTGCCTTCAAGAAATAATTAGGGGGTGGCTTACAAAGGTCCCTTCGGACTTGGGAAAGAAGAACAGTTAAGCCAGCAGCTGGCCCTCCTCAGGATGTAGGGAAGTGTGGAAGCTGCACCAGCCCAGGGGACCCTACCGGCTCCCCTACTCCCACCTTCCACAGGGGAAGGCCAGCAAGTACGATGGCCATGGGGATGGCAAGAAGGCTGAGAAGTGCCACTCAGAGCAGAAGGTGTGTCCATGCCAGCAGGACCAGCTGCTTGGGACACCAGCACCACCGGGAGAGAGGGTCCTGCCTGTCGCTGGTCTGTGGGTGGTTTCACCTGAGCTGTGCTGTTACCATCTATCCATGCATTTGTGTTAGTGAGGACGGAATGGTATACAGAGCAGCAGGCTGTGATGCCATATGGGAATTCTGTGTCTCCAGGCCCAGGCCTAGCCACACAGAGGGTGATCTGGCCTGGAGTGGTTTTTTTTGAGACACAGTCTTGCTGTGTCGCCTACACTGGAGTGCAGTGGCATGATCGTTGACTCCCTGCAGCCTTGAACTCCCCGGCTCAGGCAATCCTCCCGCTTCGGCCTTCTGAGTAGCTGGGAATAGAGGTGGGCGCCACCACGCCCGGCTGATTTTTAAATGCTGTGTAGAGATTGGATTTCCCTCTATTGCCCTCACTGTTCTTGAACTGCTGAGCTCAAACCATCCTTCCGCCTCGGCTTCCCAAAGTGCTGGGATTACAGGCATGAACCATCACACCCAGCATTGCCTGGAATTTTTGGATCAAATTGGCCTGTGCCCCCTCCGGTGGGAATCCTAGGCATTCTGAGGGCAGGTTAGTCTTGCCCTCGAGTCTCCGTGTGAGATGGTCTAACCAACAGAGATGCCTATTTCTGGGTTTCGGTTCTCAGTCCGCACTGGAATCTTCGGGGGGAATGGGTGGGGCATTCTGGCACAGTCCCTGGGGGGCTGAGGTTTCTCAGCTGAGAGGCCGACGCTCAGAGAGGTTGGGTGTCTGCTCAGGGTCACACAAGAGTGGTGGGGGCACAGAGTCCCAGCTGCAGCTGCAGCTACTGCGGCTGATCATCACCCACATTGCCTGGAGGGAGTGTCAGGGTGGAAAGGGTGGGACTGAAAAGTTCACAAACTGGTCAACCTCCAGGGCTTCTGTGTTTGTTTCCGAATCAGGTTCTTTCTGTGGGCACCGGCAGGCCTAGTGTTAATATATATGGACAGAAAGGATGAGAATCATGTTGGAAACGCCCCTTCGCCCTCCTCCTCCTCTGGAGGCTGGGCTAGAAGGTGGGAATCACCTAATGCCAGGCTGGGGCAGGGGACAGGGAGAGACCTGGAGGAGGCGGGACCTGAGGGTAGGCGACGGGGAAGAGTAGGGTGAACCGATAACCCACCATGGCTAGAGTGGGGCATGAGGAGGGCAGCCCAGCACCAAAGGTGGGCGGAGAAACTGTGTCCCCTCCCGCAAAGTCTCATTATGTTCTTAAGCCCCTCCAGTCCCAGGAGTTGGGAGATGGGGCCTTAGCCCCAGAGGGGTATGACATGGAAAAGAGAGCCCCAGGCCCAGGACTCGGGGGCACTGAAGAGGGAGAAGCACAGCTCAGGGAGACGGTTCAGAAGCGCCCTGGCTCTGGGCCCACACGCCCCTCCCCACCGCCTTGGCAGGAGTCAGAAGGCTGAGTGTAAGCCGTGACTCGGGGAGGCCAGGCTCCTCGGCTGGCCTGGAAGTCAAGTGAAACCAGGTGGCAACCAGGGGGTGGGGAGGAGCTGAGGACAGGAGGGAAGGGGGCCCACTCCAGTGCAGACCTGGGGAGGTGAGAGACTCCACCTGTCGGGGCTGGCTGGGCTCCTGAAAAGCTGACAGGAGCCAGGGGGTGTCTGTGATCAGGGCTGGGGGCTGCTGGTGCATGGTTCCCGGACTTGAGATGCATAGGAACTTGCTGGCAGACTTGTTAGAACCCAGGCTGCTGCCTCCCCCTCCCCCTCCTCCAGCTCTGGGTGCAGCCCAGCCATTTGCATTTCCGCTTTCTGGAACTTTCCTAGGTGCTGCGGCTACTGGTCTGGGAACTGCACTTTGAGAACCATGTCCTAGGCCAGATGCTCAGCTCCTGTTGGGACCAGCTTCCCGCAGAGATGGCCTGCCTTATCCCTGCCCCACCTGATCAGAATTCTACAGACAAGGGCCCAGCCCTGACCCAGTCTGTGGTCAGGAAACCAGGACAAGTCCCCTTAAGGGGTCAAGGGTGGCTCCCTTGGTCCAGCTTGTTCCCCAGTCATGGCCCAGCCGGCCCCTTCCCGGCTCCCAGGGAAGTTAGCTCTAAGGTCTCTGCCACCTGCAGGCCTGGCACCCAATTTGGGATGCTGGTTACCCCATTCTCCAGGGACTCAGCCCCAGAAGACTGTCCCGTTGTTTCTTGGGGAGGTGGGCTTGGGGTTGGAGAAGCCCCCCATCAGCCGTGACTTTTGTCCCAGGACTTTTCGTGGGAACCTGGGCCCTCGGCCTGGAGCTGGAGCATCGTTCTCCAAGTCTGCATGCACAATCACAGTCCTTCAAAGTGTTAGCCGGGAGCCCCCTGGGGTGAGGTTTCGGGGCATCCTTAAATGGCCTGCAGGGCCTCTGGGAAAACCGTGCATGACTTCAGGCACTCCTTTGTGTGGTCACCTCCCCGTGGCCTCACGCTGGACATGGTAAAAGCAAACCTTACAACAGAAATAGAAAAAAAAAAAAGGCAGAGACGAAAAGAATCTCAGAAAAAGATAGACATGAATGGCTAGAGAGTTAAGAGAAGATCAAAATGGAAACCTGTTATCCATCCTGTTAGCAAACGAGGCCACGCTGTGTGACACGTGGGCCCAGGACTCCACCAGGCGGCCTGTGCAAGCCTGGGCTGCACCTCCTGCCACGGCCAGGCAGGTCCCACCTCTCTGCAAAGACCCCTCTTCTCTAGAAAGGGGTGATGGTAAAATAAGGCTGGCCATCGAGAAGACCGAGAGGCAGGGTCAGGGGCGGCACTTTTAAGATAGTGACAACGAGAGCAGCGTGGAGCGAGACACTGCTGCGAGCTGAGCTGCAATCGCAAATGCACGCAGCTCCCCACCCACGGCAGTTCTCAAAACCCGGATCCCGCGACAGAGGCCCGGCCTGGCCACTGCCTGGCGTTTTCTCATAAACCAGCTTTCACGAGGTGTTGGCTGCTCAGTCTTGACATGAGGTGAAGCCTCAGGAAATCCCGGGGCTGTTCATCCGGGTAGTAAACCAGGCTTCGGCTTTTCAAGCCAGACCTCTCCTCCCTGCCCACCCCTCCCTCGGCTTTTTGGAGGCCACGTGGACGGCGCTGAGTGCATTCCTCTCCAGCGGCCCACCAGGCACTGTGCAGGGGCCGGCGTGCCTTACTTCCCTCCCTGCTCCTGCGCTGATTCTGCTCCTGCCTGAGAGATCACGGTTTGACACAGGAAACCAAGGCTCAGAGGAGGCAGGGCCGGGACTTGGACTCGGATGCGTCCAGTTTCAGAGCCAGAAGCCTCCTGGGGGCCTCACCCTCACCCACTGAATCAGAGTGGGCGCTCACAGGGTGCACATATAACAGCCACCACGACCCTTGCACCACTGGGGGACGGCCCAGAACAGCCTGGGGCTTGGAGTCCCCCTGAGGGAAATAGCTGTGCCTTTTCCTAAAGCATTAAAAAGTCCGTAACAGAAAAGCGGGAAAGAGCCTGCAAGGAGGAAGAGCGCGGTGAGAGGTCAAATGGGTGGCGAGGCTCCTGCTCCTTCTCTGTGCCCAGCCTCCCTGCCTGCCCCATCCAAGCCACCACACTGGGCTGTCCAGCCCACTCCACGCCGGGGGCTCTGTCCCTAGAGCCTGAGCAGGTCCTGACGGGGTAGTCTTCTGTGGCAGCCCCTGGTGGCTGGACTCATGTTGTCACAGCTGGGGAACAAGCACTGGGGTGGGGTTATCACCCACAGCTATAGGAGTGTGGGACTCGCTGTCTCCTGGGCTCTCACTCCCCAGGAACTGGGGCTCAGTCCTTTCTGCTCCTGGAGCCTCTCAGACTCTTCTCCTGACTGGGCCTTCCGCTCTGGCAGGGTGGGTTGCGGGGACCCCTCTGAGCTGCTAATGCTTCCCTCCCGCCAGGTCTCAGTGAGCTGTGGACGCGGGGAATTCACAGAGGGAAACACCCCCGCTCTATCAAACACCACCCCCACAGGCTCACACGTCTTCATGTCAGTAGGCTGGAAGCAAATGGCCAAAAATGGAAATGTTTGTGCTGGTGCCTGACTCAGTTTCTTTGCCCCTTATTCCTCTTAGGACGTGAGTGCAGCCAGGCTCCAGACTCTTGGAGCCCCTGGAGCCTGGCCGGTCTCCTCCAGGAGGGTGATGGGCACCAAGTCGGGGTGGCCCTGCTCTCCCTGTGACCCTGGCCGTGTGCACGTTAGGAAGTTACTCTCATGCCCTTCCCCCGAAGCTTCCCACAGACTGGCGACTGGCTGTCTGAGGACGTTAAGCGCATCATCTGCCACACATCGTGGCTTGATGTTGACTCACACCTGGGTTCACAGAGCAAATGGATGTAGGAAACACCCAATCCAAAGAGGATGCTCCACAGAGGCCAGAGCTAAGCTCACCCACCTTCAAAGGCATCTGATAATAAAACCAGGACCTCTGGGATCAGAAAGTTCCCGTGTCGGCTGCCAGGATTTTCAAAAGATGTATTCAACCTGTTTTAGTCTGGGATTTCATACAATATTTCACTGATTTTCCCTACAGTCATAATACAGCTGACATTTCTCGGGAAATGAAAATCCATGTGTCCTAACCATCTAGTATCAAAGCAGAAGAAGGCAGAGTGCATAGGATTTGCAGATCCACAGCAGCATTAATAGGCAGCTGGAGAAATGAAAGCTTGCATCGCAGGCTATAATACAATGCTTGTATCCAACCCGGGCTTCGTGTATGTGGGTATGTTTTTCCAATATTATTATTAAAAATACAACATAGGCCAGGCGCCGTGGCTCACACCTGTAATCCTAGCATTTTGGGAGGCTAAGGCGGGTGGATTGTCTGAGCTCATGAGTTTGAGACCAGCCTGGGCAACACGGTGAAAGCCCGTATCGACTAAAATACAAAAAATTAGCCAGGCATGGAAGCACGCGCCTGTAGTCCCAGCTGCTTGGGAGGCTGAGGCAGGAGAATCGCTTGAACCCAGGAAGCGGAGGTTGCAGTGAGCTGAGATTGCACCGCTGCACTCCAGCTTGGCGGAGAGAGCGAGACTCCGTCTCCAGAAAAAAAACACAATATACTATTTCAGGAAATATTAGGAATAAGACTCACTCACAATCCCACCAACCTAGCACACATATTTCCATTTTTGGCCATTTGCTTCAGCCTGTTGAGATGAGGATGTGAGTCTGTGTCACCAGAGGGGGTCAGGGGTGGGTGAGTGTTTGAAAAAGTAGGGGTCTGTTTTCCTCCGTGAACTCCCCCGCCCCCACAGCTGAGACCCGGTGGGAGGGAAGCGTTAACAGCGCAGAAGGGTCCCCACTGCCTACCCCTGCCCCGTCAGGAGTCTGAGCAGACACCACGGGCTCCAGGAGCAGAAAGGACTGAACCTCGGTTCCTGGGGAGCAAGAGCCTGGGAGAGAACAGGACGCACACTCCTATGGCCGTGGGGAGGCGACCTTCTTTTGCCCTGATGCTCACTGGCTCTATGCTGTGCCACTGATCGGATGCCTGGTAACTTCCTCGGCCATTGCCCGGTATCATCAGACATTTGAGTGGCTTCCAATATTGCACTATTAGGATGGGTGCAATAAATACCCACAGGCTGACCTCGGCTTTGCCTCTGGACTTCAGCTCCAGGTTTTGTCTCTCGCTCCAGGCTTCCTGCTGTCCGACTTCCTGGCACTCTGCACCCCCACCTTATTTCTCTCCCACGGCAGCTTCTCATCACCCCGTCTGGAACTAACAACACCCTCTTTTCTCTTTCATTTTACCCATCCTGGTGCTGACAGCTCACAGCAACCCTGCCCGAGTCTTCAATGGCCCCCACACACAGCCTCACCGAGGAAAGCCACGTTCTGTAGCCTGGTGATCACCCCCTATGCCTGGGCCCAGACTCCCCACTTCTCTTCCTCGTCTCCTTCCACATGCCCTTCAAATGTCCAGCCCTGGTCAAACTGACCCGCTCACAAGTCTCTAAGACACTGCTGGGTCAAGCCTCAGTGCGTTTGCCCAGGTGGGTCCCTCCACAGGAGCACTCCTCCCGAAACCCACCCACCGGACATGTTCCTGCTGCCCTCCTGCAGCTCACAGCACCCCTGCCCGTGAGCTCTCCCGGCGGGGTCGGGAACTGCCTGCTGCATCTGGGCATGCTCTGCACACTGCTCCAGGGGCTGCCCTCACAGCCGACTGTATTTGGGGTTTGCCTGAGCCTCCCCTCCTGGACCAATAACTTCTAGAGGCTCATGACCATTTTCCTTTTATCCCCAATATGAATACAAAGATAAGGTCAAAGAACACACTCAGTAAATACACGCTGAGCTAATGAATGAACGAACGACTGAATGAGGCAGTGGGTCTGAGTCCTCCCTACGGACAGTGTGGGCCATTTTCCCCCCACGCTGTGCCTGCGGAGTTTCCCACTCCTCTGTCCCCGGCTTTTATACTCAGGAAGGAAGAGGGCCCAAGGAGAAAACAAGGAGCCAAAAGCAACCTGCCTGCAAGGCCTCCTCCCGAGACGTGGCAGCTGTGGTGGCACTGACAAGAACTGCCAGTGAAGGACAGAAATGGGCAAGTGGGAGGAGATTGATGCAGAAAGCCCCCCGCCACCATGGCCACCGCCCACCGACACTGCTCCTCAGGGCACGTCCACCCAGCGCACGCTCCCCACGGTGTGATTCTCCCAGTAGGCTCGCCTGCCAGAGCCCTTCCGTTATTGCTGGATGTAAAGTTCCCAGCCTCAGAGTCTCAGAAGCTCCCTGCCCTGAAATGCCTTTAACAGATAATTTTTCAGAGACTCCTGAAATGTAAGTCTCCCTCCAGCAAGCAGGTCTGTCAGAGATGCAAGACCTGCTTTTAGCGCTAGTCCTGATAATCCCACAGCAGAGCCAGTTCTCCACTCTGCTGAAGAATTTAGGGCTGGGGTGGCGTGGGGATGAGTTGGATTTAATCTTACGTTCCCTCTTCTCAAAGGTGAAGAAAGGCCAGATGTGCCTGTTGGAAGCAGGTATCCCTGGAACCTGCAGGGGGCAGCTCAGGAGGTGGCTTACACTTACTTAAGCAAGTGACTTACATTTACTTAAGCAATGCTGGTTCTTCAGCGGCTCCTCCCAAGTCCTGGAAGCAGCCCAGGGGATCCCAGCCGGGAGAGGAAGGAGGCTCTGGGTTGCAGCATCAGTGGCCGTCTTCTTGCTTGTCTCTCCCACTGCCTGTCATCAACTTCCTCCCCTGGTGATTTTGCTGGGCCCTTCCCAGACATCCAGGAGCGGTGGAGATGGGCCTTCTGACTTATCCAGTGACCAGGCCACCGAGTGGTCTCCCTGCCTCCAGCCCAGCCCAGCCATCCTGTCTCCCATCACTGGCATCCGATGCTGTCACTCCCTTGCACTGAAACCTGCAGTGGCTCCCTATTGCCTATTTCCTCAGAACACAAAGCCCTGAGTAGCCAGTCAAAAGGGAGTTTACTGCAGGACTTCTCAGGGCCTTTGGTATGCTAACATCCCTTGCAACTCTCTAAGGTGGAGATTGGAGGGGATTATACGATAAGATTTCCCAAACTTCTGTGACTGTGGAACCCTTTCCGCAGGGACATCTCATGAGTCAGGTGCTCCAGGGACACTGATTTGGGGATCACTAACTAAAGGCTAAAATTTACACTCCTTACCAAGGCAATTGAAGCCTTCATAACCCAGCCTTGACTGATTCCCCAAACCTGGCTGTCATGCTCCCGTTGCCTCAGTATGTTGCTTTACAAAATTTTTGCTGCCTGGAAGCAGCTTTCCTTTTCCTCCACCCAGCAAAGTCCCAATGCCCCTTTCAACACAGCCTCCTGGCCACCTCCTCCAGGAAGCCCTCTCCCACTCCCTTTCCAAAGGTGGGTTTGGCTACACTCTCCCCTGTGTGACAGTTACACAGAGACTCACAGCACACAGCAACATCTGCATTTAGTCAAAGTGATGCTTCAGTTTGCATTTCAAGACTAAGCTGCACAAAAGCTTCAGACCTCACCCAGATGGCGAGACATTCACACAGGGTCTGCAGGAGCTGATGTCCACTGGGGGAGCTGCACATTCTCATCCCTCCTCACAGAGGGTGCCCACTGACACTAATTCAATGAGTTATCTCTCGTTTTGCTGGACTTCCCTCCACCCCCAAGTCGTAGAAGTGGATTTGCATTGGTTAAATGTGTATATAACCTGATTCCCATGTGTAGAGTTAAGTGCCTTTCCCTTCTGCCTGTGGCCTCCTCCAGAGGTGTTTTGTTCTTCATTTAGTGACAGTAGAGTGACAAGGAGCTCCATGTCACATGGCTTCTCCCTGTGGCCTTGGTGAGCCCAAGGTGGGTATGAATACACCAAGCTGACTGCTTGCGTGACGGGTGGGCACATGCAGGCAGTGTGTGGAGAAACAGCTACGTCCAGCCCTCCTGAGCCATTCTGAAGTGGCACCGGCTGCCCCTGCCAAGACACCGGTAAGCTTCCCCTTGCCACTAATCTCACATGCTTACAGGAAAGACTCTCGGCGGCAGGAGCTAGCAGCGGGGTGCTCAGAGACTATGTGTCCTGCCAACAATGTGCTCAGGACGGATCTGTGGGATCCAAGCCACATCTGCTGAGGCTTTGAGAAAGTTCTGTTCTCCCTCTCAAAGCTACCAGAGGCCACGAAGGCTGGCCTTGGATTCAGGGTACTGGTTTGAACCCCATGGACATTCTCACCCCAGTCCTTGCTCCAGGACCAGGATGAATGTATCATTTATTATCCAAACCAAGATATTTTAAGAGAGGGAGAGACCGGCTAACTTGCAGGAAGAACAGGCATACACTGAGACTGTCTGGATCATGTGGGATGTACGGTCATTGTAGCTACGACTGGCTGGCTGGAGGAGGACAGCAGGGAGCAAGGAGGCACATGGCCATGTGGCAGGTCACCTGCTGGTGCACTCCAGGCTCAGTGTGGCAGAAAGGTATGGCCGCATAAAGGAAGAGCTGACAAAGCCCCTCTAACCAGCTGCTCTCCCGAGGGTCCCCTGGCACAGAACCCCCTCATGTTCTCACCCCAAAGTGCACAGGACAATGAAGGGCAGAGACAGCACGATAGAGACCCCTGCAAGGCCTCCCAGTGCCATCTATGGGCACCTGAGTTACCAAGCACCTGTCATGGAGGCTGCTGTCCTGCAATCAACAAGGTTTTTAAAACCTGTCTGTTCTAACAAGGGTGCCAAGACCATTCCATGGGGAAAAACAGTCTTTTCAACACATGGTGCTGGCACAGCTAGATATCCACATGCAAAAGAATGAAAGTGGACCCCTGCCTCACACCATATGTAGAAATTAACTCCAGGTGGATCAGACTTACATGTAAGACTTAAAACTATCAAACTCTTAGAAGAAAACATAGGTGTAAATCTTCATGATCTTGGTATTAGGCAGTAGTGTGTTAATATGACACCGAAAGCATAAGCAACCAAAGGAGCAATAGATAAACTGGATTTCAAAACAAATAAACTTTTGTGCCTTAAAACAGGGGCCCCAACCCCTGGGCTGTGGACCAGTTTGTGGCCTGTTAGGAACCGGGCCTCACAGCAGGAGGTGAGTGGCAGGACAGTGAGCATTACCGCCTGAGCTCCACCTTCTGTCAGATCAGCAGCGGCATCAGATTCTCATAGGAGCATGAACCCTATTGTGAACTATGCATGCAAGGCATCCAGGCTGTGCACTCCTTATGAGAATCTAATGCCTCCAAAACCATCATCCTTCCACCCTTGTCTGTGGAAAAATTGTTTTCCACAAAACCAGTCCCTGGCACCAAAAAGGTTGGAGACCACTGCTTTAAAAGATACCGTGAAGAAAAGGAAAAAGATAAGCCATGGAATGGCAGAAAGTATTTGCAAATCATATATCCGATAAGGGACCTGTAACTATAATATGTAAAGGATTCTTACAAGTCAGCAATAAAAAGACAAATAGGCAGAGGATGTCAATGGACCTTTCTCCAAAGAAGATAAACAAATAGTTACTAAGCACATGAAGACACAGGAAACGTCATTAGACATCAGGGAAATGCAAATTAAAGCCACGATAAAGTACCACTTCATTCCCACGAGGATGGCCAGAATAAAAGAGTCAGACAGTCAAAAATGTTGGTGAGGATGGGGGGAAACTGGAACCCTCATCCACAGCTGGTGGGACTGTAAAAAATGCTGCAGCAGCTTTGGAAGACAGTCTGGCAGGTGCTCAAATGGCTTCACATAGACTGCCATACGATCTAGTAATTCTGCTCCTATTTACCCAAGAGAAATGAAACATCTGTCCGTACAAACACTTGTACGCCCATGTTCACAGCAACATTATTAAAAATGGCCCAAAAGTCCAAGTATCCAAATGTCCACCAGCTGATCAATGGATAAGTAAAATGTGGTATATTCATACAATGAAACATTATTTGAGAGTAAAAAGGAATGAAGTACTGACACCGGGATGAACGTGCAGGAATCTTGAAAACATTACGCTAAGTGAAAGAAGCCAGACACAGAAAGTCACGTATTATATGATCCTATTTATATGAAATGTCTGGAATAGGGAAATCTGTAGAGACAGAAAGTAGATTAGTGGTTGCTGGGGGCTGGGGGGTTTGAGGGGAAATGATGGGTGGCTAGTAATAGGAGTGTCTGCTATTTTTTTTTTTTTTTGGTTGATGAATTGTTCCAAAATGTATTGTGGTGTTGGTTGCACTACTCTGTGAGTATAATAAAAACCACTGACTTCTGCACTTTACATGGGTAAACTGTATAGCGAGTTATATCCTAAGATTGTTATAAAGCAAAAGCAATCTGAATGGCTGAGCCCGCACGGACGCAGCATCACAATCTGCCCTGGGGGTCCTCGGAGCACACTCACCTTATTTATATCTTTCAAACGATGCACCTACTGCATTCCTATCTTTCTTCTAAAATGTTAAAGAAACTGCATCTACAAGACACATCTTCAAACAGAAACACAAAAACCTTACAACAAAACAGGACTGCACAGGCCACGCCACCTCCAGAACTGCCCTGGCTAACTGTCAGGACAGCAGCAATGTTTTATCCACACAGAAGCACAAAGGGACAGAAACTGTGTTCTCTGCCTTCTTACTGAGACACGAGGCCACAGGAAGTCCACTCAGGATGGCAGGGTCCAGCGGACAATGGCCCCTGCTGCCACCCTCAGCCTAAATTCGGCTCCCAAATGTATCACGCTACCCCACGGCCGGCTCAGCTTTTCACCCCTTGCAAATGTAATAGTGAGATCCCTCCTACCAATAGCCACATTGTTACCTGAAGATTGACAGTTCAACAGAAAAGCCACATTAGAAGAGGAGGCCCCAGGAAGAATAAGACCCAACGTGGCCAAGCAAGAAAAGGAGAAAGAAGACCTAAGAGTGTGCCAGCGCTGAAGAGAAACACCTTGGAGGTGTCTGACAGCAGCACCACTGTTAGTGCAACTCCTCACCAGTACAGAACGCCCTCCCTCACTGGGTGCTCAAAACCACCTGCTCAGCCATCTGCATTTTGCAGAGAGACTCAGGCAGGACAAGAGCCCAAGGACCCACAGCGGGTGCCTGGCAGAAAAGCAGCTCAAGCTCAGGCCTTCGAACTCCCAACCGTGCATTGTTGCCGAAGTAAACGATTTGTTGCATGTACATAAAACATCTGGCTCGAGAGATGGCCCTGGCAGGGAGCATTAGCCTTAAATGGAATAGTTTTCAGCCTTAAAAAGGAAGGAAATTCTGACACATGCAACAACACGGATGGACCTTGAGGACGTTACGCTAAATGAAAGAAGCCACAAAGAAGAAGTCACGGAAGGACAAATGCTGGATGAGCCAAGCCAGGGTACTCCAAGTCATAAAGATGGGAAGTAAATGGTGGGTGCCAGGGCTGTGGGGAGGAGGAATGGGGAGTTATGGCTTAATGGGTGCAGAGTTTTAGTTCTGCAAGATGTAAACAGTTCTGATGATGGTTGCGCAACAACGTGAATATACTTAATGCCACTGAACTGTACACTTAAAAATGGTTAAGATGGTACATTTTATGTTATGTATGTTTTACCACAATAAAAACATTTCCCTGGCACCATTCAGATCATGTGAGACCAGCTCCCAATGCATGTGGAAGTAAATTGATAAAAATCATCAATCAAGACTCTCTTCCCTCTTTTCTTTTTTTTTTTTTTTTCCAGACAGGGTCTTGCTCTGTCACCCAGGCGCAATCTCTGCTCACTGCAACCTCCACCTCCCGGGCTCAAGCGATTTTTCTGCCTCAGCCTCCCAAGTAACTGGGACTACAGGTGTGCACCACCACGCCTGGCTAATTTTTCTACAGATGGGGTTTCACCATGTTGTCCAGGCTGGTTTCAAATTCCTAACCTCAAGTAATCCACCTGCTTTGGCCTCCCAAAGTGCTGGGATTATAGGCGTGAGCTACCAAGCCTGGCCTCTTCCCTCTTTTCAACTGATATTCCAAGGGTGCCAAGGAGTGGGGAGGACCCACCCCAACCCTGCCCACCAGGTGCCCTGACAGAAGGATGGGACATAACCCCTTGGTCCCAAGGAAGCAGGTGCTCAGTGTGGCCACAGACTGTCAAACCTGGAGCGAAAGACCTGGGAGGGCAGGAGGAAGGGAAGCTTCAGGGAGGAAGCAGAGGCAGGACAGGCAAGGAGGAGGCCCAGGGCTCCATCACAGGCAGAGCATACAGTCACTATCTGCACCTGTCCTGCCCTGCAGGCCTGGAGCCTCCTGAGGGCAGGTCCGGTACAGGTTTAACCCATGCCCTGATGCTCAGCCCAGAGGCTGGCACAGAACAGTGCCTGCCACACACTGGGTGAGTCAACCCTGAGCCCTCAACTCGGAGCCACTCCCAGCTGGAGAACAGCTGCTAGGCTGCATAGGGCCTGCAGCCCCACCCCAGGAATGCAGAGGCAGCCCCACCAGCCCTCTCTCAGCTCACTCCCTGAAGATCTCCAAGGAAGACAACTGTATTGACAGCGCGGGGTACTTTTCCTGCTCCAAGAAATTAACTCATTTCAAAAGCCACGATGTTCCGGCCTCAACATGGTGTTCACGGCTAAACCGTGTGGCCTGAAGGTTCACATCTTTGGGTAAACTGAAAATCATCCTCAGCTAGCATTTGGCTGCAAGTTCAGCCTCCTGGTTCCTGAGTCCACCCTGACACGCAGAGGGGACTGCTGATGGTCTGACTCCCATCTGCTACACATGGGGAAACTGAGGCCCAGAGAGATGGTATGACTCCCCAGGGTCACAAGTGGGACATAGCAGGGCTAGAATTACAAGGCCCTGGGTCTCGGGCAAGGGCTGAGGGGAATTAGTTGAGCTGAAGTCATGCTAAGCAGCATTCTGCTCTCAGCTCCAAACGTCCAGGCTTGGTTCCGGCCCCGGCTGTCCTCCGAGAGTCTCTCCCCGGCGGGCAGGAGCTCTGGGCTCCTGCCCAGGACTGTTTGGCGTGGACTTCAAAGAGCAGAACAGCTGAGCATCTGGGGCTTCCCTGGTGTCCAGTGAACAAACGTCAAAGATCTGGCACCGAGGGGCCACCTGTCCCCATGTGTAGCAGATGGGAGTCAGACCATCAGCAGTCCCCTCTGCGTGTCAGGAAGGACTCGCAGGGGCTTTCTGGGACTCGGCTTGCTCCAAGCCTGGCTGTGCACCCAGCCTCCAGGAAGGGCTGTGCTGGGCCTCAGTGGCAGCATGGCTGGGCTGGCAGGACCTACTCAGGATCACCTTGGAGTCAGGCTGGCCTGGTCATTAATTCACTCCCTCCTGCCGCCACCAACATCCACTCAGCACTTCAGATACACCGGGGGCAGAGCTGAGGGGGAGACAAAGCAAAAGAAAACAGCAGGGATGCTGCATTAGCAAGACGCAAGGAGGGGGCGCTCCGGCAGGGCTCTCGCAGGAGTGAGGCGGGGCAAGGATTTAAGGACCCACAGCTGCAACGGATCAGACATACGTTTTGGGGGAGAAAACTTAAAAGTACAGCGAGGATTCAGTAACTGAGGCTTAACGAAGAAGCCAAAGTCATCAGGACACAGAACTCACAACTGTACTGCCCCTTCTAACATCAGTGCCCCCAGACACACCTGCCTGTTCACGGGCATCCGCCCCCACTCATGCCGCTGTCTTGGTTAGACAGCGCCTGGATAACCGTTACATGCCATAAATGCACCTGCTGTTTGAGGAGGTCATCTGTGCCTGTAATAATGTGATGCGAATCCACTGCAAGTGAAGCCACAGATGTTGTAAAAAGTTGCAGAATTTCGGCTGGGCGCAGTGGCTCATGCCTGTAATCCCAGCACTTTGGGAGGCCGAGGAGAGCAGATCACGAGGTCAAGAGATTGAGATCATCCTGGCCAACATGGTGAAACCCCGTCTCTACTAAAAATACAAAACTTACCTGGGTGTGGTGACACGTGCCTGTAGTTCCAGCTACTCAGGAGGCTGAGGCAGGAGAACAGCCTGAACCTTGGAGGCAGAGGCTGCAGTGAGCAGAGATCACACCACTGCACTCCAGCCTGGTGACAGAGTGAGACTTCATGTCAAAAAAAAAAAAGTTGCAGAATTTCATGAAGTTGATGTGAGTGATGCTGTAACACTGCCTGGGTCTGATGCCGAGACATCAACAAATGGGGCCGGGTCTTGGCAGAGTGAACCCAGTTAACCAAAGATGATAAGGGCATGTTGGCCATGTCAAAAGAGAGCAACTTGGGTAAAAAAGATCAGGAAAGCCATATAGGAAAAGTGACGGAGCCTTTGAATATTTGTGCACGAATAACTCCCTTTATCAACATGCTGTGGCGTTCAGATGTGAACAGTCTTCATGTGCTTTCACACGTTTATTTGTAAAATAACTCCAAAGAGAAAAAATTATTCTTTTTTTTATTAAAAAAAATTCTCAGTTGGGCATGGTGGCTCACGCCTGTAATCCCAGCACTTTGAAAGGCCGACGCAGGCGGATCACATTGGGTCAGGAGTTCAAGACCAGCCTGGGCAACATGGCGAAAACCCATCTCTACTAAAAATACAAAAATTAGCTGGGCGTGGTGGCACGTGCCTATAGTCCCAGCTACTTGGGAGGCTAAGGTGGGAGGATTGCTTGAACCTGGGAGGTGGAGGCTGCAGTGAGCTGAGATTGAGCCATTGCACTCCAGCCTGGGAGACGGAATGAGACTCTGTTCCCCCACCAAAAAAACTTCTCCCAGAGTTATAGCTTAAATATTGTTAAACGTAAAATTAATTCATTTTTACAATTTTCGGTTTCTATTTTCAAGATTTAGTCCCAAGGAAACCTTTGTTCACTATTTGTTATGAAATTAAAAGGCCTCTTTCAGGGACCCGTTGTTCTCATAGGAAAGGGACCCCCTAGGCACGTCTTGTGCTAACACGTCTCTCGTTAGGCTGTGAGTGCTCAGGGCAGGTCTTAGCGTTTTCTTCTTTGCATCCCAGCACCCAGACAGCCTGGCACTGATGAGCTGCCCCACCAGGCGCTGGTAAACACACGGGTGGAGAGACTGCATTCTGCGTCACTCCGGGATGACTGCTCAGCTCCAGCGTACAGCAGTGCCCTTGCAGGGTCCCTGTGCACAGGCAGAGGGCTCTGGGCTTGTGGGCTTCAGTTGCTGGGGCTGGAAGGGGCACCTGGTCCATGGTCATGCACACGGATGCTGGCATCGAAATACATCCTGATCAGATGGCTTCTCACAAAGGAAAATCACTGACATGGAGTGTGGTGTTTCTGAGCAGGAGGTCAGCAGCCCCAGGACCTGCCTTCTGCTGCCCCTCCCTCCCTCACGTGCTGGGGAGCTGCAGCTGTGAGCAGCCAGCACAGAGAAGAGAGAGTCAGGAGTCAAAGGGAGGGCCCCTGGGAGGGAGAGGGAGGAAAAGTAAAGATAGACAGAGACAGAGGATCCTGCCAGCACTCACTAGCTGCTGGATCCAGCCATGGCTGAAGCTAGCCCAGTCCAACACTTTTACGTTTTGGGAGCCAGCACCTTCTCCTTTTTGTTGAAGCCAGTTTCTCTTGTTTGTGACTGGGCCACCTTGTTGAGCCGATTGCTGGGAACATGGAAGGGAGCAGTTGACAGCAGGCTGTCAACACAAGACCCACGCCCCTGCACGGGGGAAAGCACAGGAGACTCACCAAAAGCTCTGCAAACATGGGCTGTTTACCTAGTTTTAAAACAATCCTACTCAAGGGTTGTGGGGAGGGTAACAAAACAAACAAGCAAGCCAAAACCAAAGATGGTTTTTAAAAACAGAGCATCAAAAGGAGGCTGACCAAAGGAGGGAGGGGAGTAAACATCTCTAATTAAAACCTCACTCGAGGAGATACTAAAGTATCCAGAGCGGCCAGGCTTCAGACTTGGTCTCCAGGGAAAAATGTACTGACATGATTGTTCTCTCAGTTAGAATAATGACGGCCGCATGATTCTCATTCCCTTCGGCTCATCTGTCTCGGGATCCACCCGCGTCCGTCCCTAGGGGCCTGGGGACAGGGTTCCTGGCACTGTGCTGGGGCGCAGTGGAGTTGATCGATATTTGTTGGCTAAATGAATGAACCAGCAAGAACAGTCGGAGCCCAATTGGAACGCCTCTATCTTTTAAATTTTTATTTTTAAATCTACATGGAATAGGCTGGGCACAGTGGCTCACACCTGTAATCCCAGCACTTTGGGAGGCTGAGGCAGGTGGATCATGAGGTCAGGAGATCGAGACCATCCTGGCTAACACGGTGAAACCCCGTCCCTACTAAAAATACAAAAAAATTAGCTGGGCGTGGTGGTGGGTGCCTGTAGCCACAGCTACTGGGGAGGCTGAGGCAGGAGAATGGAGTGAACCCGGGAGGCGGAGCTTGCAGTGAGCCGAGATCGCGCCACCGCACTCCAGCCTGGGCGACAGAGCGAGACTCGGTCTCAAAAAAAAAAAAAAAAAAAAGTCTACATGGAATAAAATGCATTCTTTTTGGTGCACAGTTCTTTGTGTTTTGACAATCGAGACACAGAACAGCTCCGTCAGCCCCAAAACTCCCTTGTCCTCTGTAGGAGGATCTGTTCTCTGTTCCTATAGTTTTCTAAAAATTGTGGTAAGACATACATAACATAAGTTACCATTTTAACCATTTTTAAGTGTACAATTCAATGACATTAAGTACATTCACAATGGTGTGCAACCATCACCACCAACCATCTCCAGAACTTTTTTTTTTTTTTTGAGATGGAGTCTCGCTCTATCGCCCAGGCTGGAGCACAATCTCAGCTCACTCCAACCTCTACCTCATGTGTTCAAGTGATTCTCCTGCCTCAGCCTTCCAAGTACCTGGGATTACAGGCACCTGCCACTACGCCCGGCTAATTTTTGTATTTTTAGTAGAGACAGGGTTTCACCATATTAGCCAGGTTGGTCTCAAACTCCTGACATCAGGCGATCCACCGGCCTCGGCCTCCCAAAGTGCTGGGATTACAGGCATGAGCCACCATGGCTGGCTATCTCCAGAACTTTTAAATCATCCCAAACAAAAACTCTGTACCCATGAAACACTAACTCTCCATTTCCCATTTCCCCCAGTGCCTGGTAACCTCCACTCTACTTTCTGTCTCTATGAATTTGTTTATTCTAGGTACCTCACATCAGTGAAATCAATCAATATCATCCAACTCCTTTTGGGTCTGGCATATTTCACTTAGCATAATGTCCTCAAGATTCGTCCAATTTGTAACATGTGTCAGCATTCCCTTCCTTTTAAGGCTGAGCAAATATTCCATCGTATGGATGGATCACAGTTGGTTTATCCATTCATCCATTGATGGACATTGGGTCATTTGTATCCTCTGGTTATTGTGAATAGTGCGGCTATGAACACTGGGGTACAAGCATCTGTTTGAGTCCCTGCTTTCAGTGATCATCCCTGTAGCTCTGCCTCATAAGAATGTCATAGAAATGAAGCATAAAGCATGTAGTATGATTTCTATTTTTGAGTCTGGCTTCTTTATCTTGGCATAGCGCATTTGAGATCCACCCATGTGGTGTGTGTCAATAGTCTGTTCCCGTTTATTGCTGCATAGTATTCCACTGCACAAATGTACCACAGTTTCTTTACCCATTCTCCATTTGAGGGATATTTGGGTTATTTCCAATTTGGGTAATTATGAATAATGCCACTATAAACATTTGCATACAGGTTTTTGTGTGAACATAGCTTTCTTTTAGGTAAATTGCAGAGTCATAGAAGTAGATGTTTAACTTGATAAGATACACTACCCAACTGTTTTCCAAAGTGCCTATGCCATTTGACATCCCCCTAGCAGTATATGAGAGCTCTGGTTGCTCTGCAATCTCACCAACACTTGGTATTGCTAATTGCCTTTGTCTTTTTTTCTTTTGAGATGGAGTCTCGCTCTTGTTGCCCAGGCTGGAGTGCAATGGCGCAATCTCGGCTCACTGCAACCTCCACCTCCCAGGTTCAAGTGATTCTCCTTCCTCAGCCTCCCAAGTAGCTGGGATTACAGGCGCCTGCCACCACGCTCGGCTAATTTTTGTATTTTTAGTAGAGATGGGGTTTCATGATGTTGGCCAGGCTGGTCTCAAACTCCTGACCTCAGGTGATCCGCCCACCTCAGCCTACCAAAGTGTTGGAATTACAGGTGTGAGCCACCGTGCCCAGCTGCCTTTGTCTTTTAACCCATAAAGTATCCATTAGTTGTCAGATCTAAATAATAGAATAATGATAGCAATAAGAAGTGAGTGAATGAGTGAACTGGCTGGGCGTGGTGGCTCACATCTATAGTCCTAGCTCCTAGGGAGGCTGAGGTGGGAGAATTGCTTGAGGCCGGGAGTTGGAGGCCAGCCTGGACAATGTGGTGAGACCCTGTCTCTAAAAACAGAGAAACAGAAAAACATATTTGGAGCCAAAAAAAGTAGCTCTCACGAAGACAGAGAGTAGACTGGTGGCTCCCAGAGTCTAGGAAGCAGGAATGGGATGAGGAGAGGTTGATTAATGGGCACAAAGAGACAGTTAGAATAAATAAGATCTAGTATTTAATAGATCAGTAGAGTGACTATAGTTAACAATAACCAATTGCACATTTCAAAATAGCTAGAAAAGAATTATTTAAATGTTTCTAGCAAAAAGAAAAGATAACATTTAAGGCAACTGGCTGTGTGTGGTGGCACATGCCTATAGTCGCAGCTACTTGGGAGGCTGAGGCAGGAGGATCACTTGAACCCAGGAGTTCAAATACAGCCTGGGACATAGCAAAATCCTGTCTCTTAAAAAAAGAAAGAAAAAACATATATATTTAAGGTGATGGATAAACCCTGATTTGCTCTTTACACATTATATGAATGCATCAAAATATCACGTTTCCTCCAAATATGTACATCTGTTATGTATCAATATGAAAAATTCAGAAATAGAATTAAAAATCCAAAAAAGGAGAAATGTTCCATGAATTCTGAGCACACACAAAAAAGTGAGTGAATGAATGAAAATACTATTTACTCAAAAAATTAGCCAGGCGTGGCAGTGTGCACCCACAGTCCCAGCTACTCAGGAGGCTGAGGCAGGAGAATTTGCTTGAACCCAGGAGGTGGAGGTTGAAGTGAGCTGAGGTCGTGCCACGGCACTCCAGCCTGGGCAACAGAGAGAGACTCCATCTCAAAAAAAAAAAAAAAAAGAGAGAGAGAAAATACCATTTACCGAAATCTTCTACAAGTCAGACACATATCAAACTGTTACTGCACGCCAGATGTGGTACATACAGTTTACAGTGTTTTATCTCATTTAATCCTTACATTAGCCCCAATTTACTGAGGACAAGCCTTAGACACAGTGGAGGAATAACCTGCCCAAGGTCATGCACCCAGCAACGGCTGAGCCAGACCTGACCCAGGAGTTCCGGATCCAACACACCTCATGCCTCCCTCAATATGGCGCTAACATGCTACTTGCCCTTCCTCCCCTTGGAGAGTTTCAAACGCGTTATCTCCATCATTGCAACAGCCACTTGAAGGTGGGATTGTTCTTCCTGTTTCATCGATGGTGTCCACTCAGCCAGTGAGATGCAGAGGCCCCGGTGCCCGGCCCACCTGTCCTGAGCCCCAGCCTCCACCATATGCCAGGGCTCACAATGTGTAACGCCACTTCCAGGCAAAAGGCCTGAGCATGAAATAAAGGCCAAGACCTTCAGGTACCTTTCAGAGCCCCAAGTGGTCCTTATAGTTCCTGGCTGAGATGCCTCACAAATGTGTAACCATTGTTTGAAGCCACTTCCCTGTGCACCAACTGTGCCCAACACCTGCAACGCTTTCCAAGAAAGACAATGTGAGGCCAAAGGAAAGAAAAGAACAAATGCTTTTACACAAACACCCATTGATGTGAAGGCACCTGTGAGCCTTTTGGGGTGGCCCAGAAGGGGAGACCTGGGAGGCCCCCATCATGGCCTCGAAGCCACAGGCTTGTCCACCTTCTCGTAACAAAAGCCTCAAAAGAATGACGGATTTTTCTAAAGAGAAGTTCAAAGGATCTTTTCTGGCCTTTGGTGAGATTCCCGGGAACAGAGAGGCAAGGAAGACAGGCAGATGGGGTCTCCTGCACCCCGTGTCTCCCCATGGCCCTGCACACACCCTGCCTCCATTCATGTAGTGAACAGTCAGAACCGGAAGACGGCAGCCATTCGCGGAGCGCCTACTGTGTGCAGGCAGCATCTGCTTCCAGTTCCGGGGTTCTCTCTTGAGATCCCCTTGTGGGGTACCATGCCCATCACAAGGAGTGGCCACACCTTAGTAAGGTGCTCAATTGCAATCACTGCCACCATCATTCATTCATTTAACAATGAAGGACCACAGTCCAATGGAAGACACAGGTGTGGATGCAGCAAGGAGAGGCAGGCACCAGGTTTTCAGCAACACCAGGAGGGAGAAACCAGTGCTGCTGGGCAGGGCACACTTCATGCAGGAGGAGATTCTTGAGCTGTGTCCTTTGAGGAGTTTGCCAGGAAGAAAAGGGCACTCCAGGCAGAAAGAACAACACAGACAAAGGCACCAAGGCATGAAATTGAAATAACATGAAAATTTGGGGGAAATACAGCTGATTCCTTATGGTGAAATTGTGGGGTGAGAGAGGGGCTCGAGATGAACCTGGCCCAGCCCCTCCATTGGTCCCTGGGACCTTGATCCCCGCCGCACACAGTGGCCACTCAATAAATCTATGCTGCTGGCCAGAGACCAACAGTCCTGCAAGGGGCACGAAGACCATGTGTGATAACCAGACCCCTCATGTCCTCTGTCCCCTCAGAGATGCAGAGGCTCACGTGATATTGAGGATGGAGGCCTTGAGGGTTGACAGAGACCTGGGCCCACACCTCTTGGCATTCCCTGGGGTGTGCCAGCTGCAACTCTCCCTTTCCCTGTCTCACTCCCTCTCCCAGTCAGGAAGACAAACCTAGGACCAGCACACCAGGACAAGAATGAGCTCACTATGCAGCTAACCTTGATTTTGCTTTAACTTATAATAGAAAAGGAAGTCATCTACAAACCCTGGTGTTTTTGCTATTGTGGATAACACATAACCAATGACATCCCCATACCAGGTGCCCCTGCCGCCATGATCCCTCCTCAGGCTTGGCCAGGTGACCCCCTAAGCATCCCTTGGAGCCCATCTCTACCTCCCATATTCGCACCACAGGCCACAAACACTGGCAGCCCAAGGGCCAGATGGGCTTGCATGCCCACAGCGTGTCTGGTTCTGTGTTTGCTCTGGGAAGTGATGGATAAACCATAGCCCGGCTCTGAGGCCACCTCCACCCTGACGTTTCTGCCTTGGTTTTGTGAGTCAGTAAGTTCTCTTTTGCTTCAGCTAGTTTAAGTTGTTACATGTTTCAACACTTCTGATTAATATAGCTCTGTCCTCATTTACATTGTTCTTCAAACAAACTATGATTCAATTTTTGTATTTTCTTTCTGACCCAATAGTTTTAGGAGATTGTAAATCTCCAGATGGCAAGGTTTTTGTATGCTTAAACACTTTCATTATTAATGCCTCATTTATTACACTGTGATAAGAGGGAGAATTGAAAGAGGTGACTCCTTTCCTTTGCATTGTTAAAAAAAGTATCACATACCCAAATGTGACATGCAATCGAACGTACTGTTGAAACTCTGAAAGCATCCCCATTAAAGTCAGGAACAACATGAGGATGCACCACGACCACCACTACTGAACGGTTCTCCAGAAGGCCAAGAGAAAGGAAAGAAAGAGGATGAAAAATACAATTACTTACACATTGTATGATTTGATACTGCAAATCCATGAGAACAAACTAAAAACCACTAGGAGTAATGGAAGAATATAGTAAAGAGAATAGATGAAGATTTAATATTCAAAAACTAGGCTGGGCGCAGTGGCTCATGCCTGTAATCCCAGCACTTTGGGAGGTCAAGACGGGTGGATCACTTGAGGTCAGGAGTTAGAGATCAGCCTGGACAACACAGTGAAACCTCATCTCTACTGAAAATACAAAAATTAGCCAGGCATGGTGGCATGCAACTGTAGTCCCAGCTACTTGGGAGGCTGAGGCAGGAGAATCCCTTGAACCTGGGAGGCGGAGGCTGCAGTGAGCTGAGATTGCGCCACTGCACTCCAGCCTGGGCAACAGAGTGAGACTCTGTCTCAAAATAAACAAACCAACAAACAAAAACTAATGGCATTCTCATGTACAAATAATAACCAGTTAGAAGGTATAGTGGAGAAGTGTCCCATTTTTAATAACTAAAAGAACAAGATAAAAAAAAACCTAAGAGTAAATTCAATAAGAAATCAAAAGATGTATATGAAGGAAGCTTAAAATAACTCTCCTGAGGGATACTGAGAAGGCAAACACAGTGGAAGACATGCTAGTTCTTGGAGAAGTAGAGACATGTTCAGCATTGAAAAGATGCTCATGTTCCTTATATTAATCTCCAAAATTGATGACATACCAATAACCATACCTACACTCTTTTTTTTTTTTTTTTTTCTTGAGACGGAGTCTCGCTCTGTCATCCAGGCTGGAGTGAAATGGCGAGATCTCGGCTCACTGCAATCTCCGCCTCCTGGATTCAAGCGATTCTCTTGCCTCAGCCTCCCGAGTAGCTGGGATTACAGGCACGCGCCACCATGCCTGACTAATTTTTGTATTTTTAGTAGAGACACGATTTCACTATGTTGGTCAGGCTAGTCTTGAACTCCTGACCTTGTGATCTGCCCGCCTCAGCCTCCCAAAGTGCTGGGATTACAGGCATGAGTCACCGCGCCTGGCTACCTACACTCTTTATTTGAAAACTTAAAATAATATTGGGATTCACGTGGGGAAAACACATATGATAGCTTTGATAACTTTGAAAAATTAGTGTAATGAGTAAAGACTAGCCAGATTAAGAATTTAAAATGTTATAAAGCTACAATAATTAAAACAACTTGGCAAAAAGATACAGTAGACATACTTTCCCTACTCCTCTTGCTAAGTACAGCTAAAACCCCTAGACATTATATATACATATGAAGAAGACCCTGAAAGATGGAGAGAAACAGATCAGCTAGGCAACCTGGGGCCTGAGAAAGGACAGAGAGGTGAATTTACTTGTTTGTTTCGGTCTCATATATGCAGAACTGGGTGCTAAATAAGTTGGTAACTCAGAAACACCCACAGTGTCAGTGGAGCCCCATGGGGAGCAGTAATGAGGCACTCCTGCCCCACCCAGCAAGGGTGGCATCAGTGGAGGCCTAGTGGGGAGGTGGAACTCTCATCCCTTCCCAGTAGTAACAAGGAGCCCCTCACCACCTTAAGTGTCAATGGAAGCTCAGTTGAAAACCTGGACTTTCACCCTCCACCTGAAAGTAATGAAGTGGTGCTCCCTCCCCCTTTATCATCAGCATGGTGTCGGAGGGGGCCAGCTGAAGCACAAGATTTAACAAAATCCAGAGTCTCATAGCACAATACACAAAATGTCCAGGGTTTAATAAAAAATCATGCATCATACCAAGAACCAGGCAAACCTCAACTTCAATGGGAAAAGACAATCAACAGATATGAACACTGATGTGACAGAAATGTTGGACTATCTGGCACAGACTCGAAAACAGCCATTATAAAAATGCTTCAGTGAGCAATTATGAACACACCTGAAACAAATGAAAAAACAGAAAGTCTCAGCAAAGAAACAAGATATGAAGAGGAACCAACTGGAAATGTCAGAAGTGAAAAACACAAGAAATGACATGAAAATTTCAATGGAGGGCTCAACAGGAGAATGAAGAGGACAGTGGAATCAGTGAGCTTGAAGGCAGAACCAATAGAAATTATCCAAACTGAACAACAGAGAGAAAATAGACTAGGGAAAAAAAAGGAACAGAGCCGCAGGGACCTGTGGGACTAAAACAAAAGATCTGACATTAGTGTCAGCAAGAGTCCCAAGAGGAGAGGAGAAATGGAGTGAGACTAAAAAAGTATTCACATAAATAATGGCTGGGGAATTTCCAGATGTGCCCAAAGACCTGGGCCTACCAATTTAAGATGCTGAGCAAACATCCAACAGGAAAGAAACCGAAGATTTCTACACCAAGAAATATCATAGTCAACTTCTGAAAACTCAAGGCAAATAAAAATGTTTCAGAGAGAAATGACACCTCACTTACTGGAGAAAAGCAATTAAAGTGACAGTGGATTTCTTCTCAGAAACCACGGAGGCCACAACGAAGTGGCAAACATTTTTTCAAGTGCTCAAAGCAAACACAAAATTCTATATCTAGTGAAAATATCCTTCAGGAATAAAGGGGAAATTAAGACATTTTCAGGTGAGGTTAAATTAAGACAAGTTGTCACCAGCAGACCTACCCTAAAAGAATGCCTAAAGCAAATTCAAAACTGGAAGGAAATAATTAAAGAAGGAATACTGGAACATCAGGGAGGGAGAAAGAACACAGTAAGCAAAAATATGGGTAAATATAATAGGTCTTCTTTTACAGAGTTTTCTAAATTACATTTGATGGTTGAAGCAAAAATTAGAACACCATCTAGTGTGGTTCTCAATATATGTACAGAAAACATTTAAGATACTTATGTAACAAATGGGGGAGTGTAAAGGAATGTAATGGGAGGAAAGGTTTCTACACTTCAATTAAACTGGTATAGTCACACTGAAAAATAGTTTGGGAGTTTCTTAAAAAAACCTCAAAAAACAAAAAACTAAATATACACTTATCAGGCCAGGTGCGGTGGCTCACGACTGTAATCCCAGCACTTTGGAGGCGGAGGCAGGAAGATCACCTGAGGTAAGGAGTTTGAGACCAGCTTGACCAACACAGAGAAACCCCGTCTCTATTAAAAATACAAAAATTAGCTGGGCGTGGTGGCAGGAGCCTGTAATCCCAGATACTTGGGAGGCTGAGGCAGGAGAATCACTTGAACTTGGGAGTCAGAGGTTGCAGTGAGCCAAGACCGTGCCACTGCACTCCAGCCTGGGCGACAAGAGCGAAACTCCGTCTCAAAAAAAAAAAAAAAAATACACACACACACACACACACACACACACACACATATCATGTGGCTGAACAATTTCACTCCTAGATATTTATCTCAGAGATAGGAAATTTTTATGTCCACACAAAAACCTGTACATGGATGCTCATAATATTTGTATTTGGGTTATGTGTAGTAGCCCCAAATTGGAAACAACCAAAATATCCAACAATAAGTAGGTGACTAAGCCAACTGTGGTATATCCACACCATAAAATACTACTCAGCAATAAAAATGAATGAACTATTGATACATCCAACTTGGGTGGATCTCAAGGGCATCATGCTGAGTGAGAAAAGCCAGTCTTCGAATGCCACACATGGTATAATTCCAGTTCTAAAACATTCTTAAAATGACAGATTGGTGATTGCCAGAGGTTAAGAGTGGTGAGAGGTTAGAGATGTTAGGAACATTGTCATGGTATGATAGTGCTGTATAGTGACTGTGGTGGTATTTACACTAGTGTGTGTGTGTGATAAAATGGCACACTGCAACAACGTCAATTTCCTGGTTTTGATAGTGTACCAGAGTTACATCAGATGCAACTATTGAGGAACACTGGCTGAAGAGTACAAGGGACTTCTCTGTACTATTTTTGAAACGTTCTGTGAATCCATAGTTATTTGAAAATGAAAGGTAAAATTTTAAAAAGCCATTTGGCATTGAAGAATAAATTGACAATATAATCACAAAGTATGTAGAACTCAGAAATGGATCCAAATACAGTTGAGAAATTAGAATGGCATAAAATGGCATTTCGATCAGTGCTAAAAGATAGATTGTTCAGAACAGATAAAATTGGATGCCTACCTCAGTCATTTTACCAAAATACATTCCAAATTTATCAATGATATAAATGTAAATATAAAATAAATAAAATTGTAAGAATGAGACCTTCATGAATTTATTTACATTAGATTGAGGAGCGCTTTCTAGGAGGATATAAAAATCTGGATTTCGTGAAAGAAAATACTGACACATTTGACTATTTAAAAACAAAAAACAAAAACTTATACATAGCAAAAACCATCATAAACAGGGTCATGCAACTAACATCAAATTGAGACAAACAGTTATACCATCTATGATGAAAGGTTAGTTTCTACATTAGAAATGCTTACATAATACAGTATGAAAACAGAAGTTATTAGAATATAGGACGAAGGATATGAATAGGCAATTTACATAGAGCAAAATGAGAATCAATTTGTGAAAAATATCCAACCTCACATTTTGTGTTTATGAATAGGAATACTTAATATTGTTAAGATGGCATCACTTCCCAAAGCAATCTACAGATTCAATGCACTTCCTATCAAAACTCCAGCCACCTTTTCTGCAAAAATGGAGAAGCCAATCCTCAAATTCATATGGAATAGCAAGGGGGCTTGAATAGCCAAAATAATCCTGAAAAAGAAGAACAAAGTTGGAAGACTCACACTTAACCAATTTTTAAACTTACTACAAAGCTATGGTAATCAAAACAGTGGGGCATTGGCATAAGGATAGATATAGACCAATGGATAAATTGAGAATTGAGAGTCAAACTCAATATCTACATGCCAAAGAATCAAACTGAACCTCTACCTCACACCAAATACAAAAATTAATTCGAAACAGTGGCTTAAATATAACATCTCTAACTACAAAATTCTTAGAAGAAAACACAGATAAATCTTCATGACAATGGACTTAGAAGTGGATTCTTAGATATGACACCCAAAATACATGCAACGAAAGAAAAACCTTCATCAAAATGCAGTACAATTTCAGCAAAACTTTTGTGTGTTAAAGGACATTATCAAAAAAGTAATACTACACCATACAGAATGCAAGAATACATTTTCAAATCATATATCTGACAATACTAATAGTAATTCAGAACATATCTAGAATATATAATCAAACTAAAAAAAGCTTACAACTCAACAATAAAAATACAAACAACCCTATTCAAAAATAAGCAAAGGACCTGAATCGACATTTTGCTGAAGAAGATACACAAACAGCCAACAAGGATATGAAAAGATGCTCAACACTATTAATCATGCAACACACAAATCTAAACCACAGTGGAATACCACTTCACACCCACGAGGAAGGTTAAACCAACAACAATAACAACCCAGAAAATAACAAGTGTTGATGAGGATGTGGAAAAATTGGAACCTTTGTACACTGCTGGTAGGAATGTAAAATTGTTCGGCTCCTGTGAAAATGTTTGGTGGTTCCTCAAAATCTTAAACAGATAATTACCATATGACCCAGCAAATTCACTCCCTGTTATATACCCCAAAGAAGTGAAAACAGGAACTCAAATACATACATGTATGTTTACAACAACACTAATCACAATAGCCAAAGGTGAAAACAACCCAAATGCCCATCAAAAGATGAATAGGTAAACAAATTGTGATACACACATGGAACGAAATTATTATTTATCCATAAAAGGAAATGAAGTACTGATACATATTACAATGTGGATGAACTGAAAAAAATATGCTAAATAAAGTAATCCAGACACAAAAGGTGTTGTATAACTTACATGAAATATACAGAATATATAAAGCCATACAGACAGAAAGCAGACTGGTGGTTCCCAGGAGCTGGGAGGAGGGGGAAACGGGGAATGAATGGCTGCTCAATGGGTATAGGTTCTTTTGCGGTGATGAAAGTGTTCTGCAGCTGGATAAAGGTGGTGGTCGCACAACACTGTGAATTTATTAAACGCTACTGAGTTGTTCACTTAATTTTGTGCTATGTGAATTTCACCTCAATATTCAACCTCATACATAATTAAAGTCATTAAAATCCAAGCAAGATACTATTTTTGCCTATAGCATTGGTAACACATTTAAAGTTTAACAATACTCTGTGCTGATGAAGATGTGTGGAAATAGAAACTTGTGTGTAATGTTACTGAGAGAATAAGTCGGCATCATTTTAAGGGCAATGTGGCAAAACTATCAGCAATTTAAAGGCAAGTTTTCATCTTTGACTAGGCAAGTCCATTGACAGAGTTTTTCCTTATAAACACACTCATGAATGTACGCGTAACTGTAACATTGTATATAATGGTAAAAATGGAAGCAGAGTAAGTATGGATCAATTGAGGAGTGGTTGAAATAAATCATGGTACATTCACACAATGGAATACTATTCTAAAAAGAACGAGAAAGATCTGCATGTGACAATATGATCTCTATGATATATTATTCTTTGAAAATATAAGGTATGAGTAGTGTGACCTCATTTGTGTGAGTTTGTGGAGCATGGATACATTTTTTTTCTGTAAGGATATATAATAATCTGTTAATTGTGGCTACTTTCCTCAAAAAGAACTAGAGGTAAAGGAAGGGAAAGAAAACCTAGTTTTCATTTTACATTTTTCCATACTGGCTAATTTTCTTCTTACCACTAAATATAAACAAATTTACAGTTCTCCAATTCCCAAAGTCAAGAAGAAAATAACTTCTAAAGTCTGTTCTACACACAATGATTTTGGAATTCTGTATATCTTTCTTTACTTCTCTACCCCTTCCTTAATTTTCCAGTCTTTATTAACGTAATCTGGGATTACAGAGATCATATTTTTGCACAGTTCTTTATCTTTTGGTGAAGCATAATATACATAAAAGTGCACGTATCACAAGTGATATGACATTTTTAACATTTTACTCTTTTTTTGAAAAATAATTTTTGGATTTTTGGATTTGATTTTGTGACTATAATTTTAAATTTTCAGTGTCTCAATATATTTCATTGATTTTGGTGCTCACATAGACTTTCCTCTCTGGATTCTGATTTTGATTCCTTTTTTCCTTGACTGATTACATATGCTAAGCAGTTTTCTTAGAAATGCTAAGTAATATAGAGCCTGAGACACTGTACATCATCTGGAAATGTTGTTTCCAGTCTTCACCCCAAGAATGACAGCACAGCCATATATGGAATTGTTGAGTACAACCTTTTCTATTCCAATTCTGAACCTGGGCAACATAGCAAGACCCATTTCTACAAAAAAAAAGATAGCTGGGCATACTGGTGTCTGCCTGTAGTTTCAGCTACTTGGGAGGCTGAGGCAGGAGGATCACTTTAGCCCAAAAGTTCAAAGTTACAGAGAGCTATGACTGTCACAGCATTCCAGCCTGGACACAGAGCGAGACCCATCTCAACAACAAAACCAAACACATTCTGTAGGCACAGTTCCACTGTCTTCTGACGCTTAGAACCATGGAAAAATTTGAGGCTATTTTGCTTTTGGATACTTTGCAGATATTGGTCACATGACTGTTTATGGTAGATTTTTTCCCCCTTGAATGCTTGTAGAATAGATTTTTACCCTTTAAATTAAAATAACTTGCTACATGAAATCTAGGTGGCATTTTCCAATTTACCTTGAATTCAACGAGTCCTTTGATAGAAAGACAGAACTTTCTCAGTAAACTTTTCTTATATGTTCAATTATCCTCAAGATTCTTTCCCATTTATTCTACTTCAGTGCTTGGAATTGTGCCAGGCACTGATAATGCAGGAGTTCATAAGATATGGTTTCTGATCTCACCAAACTTTAGTTCAATGGGAAGGACAGACAGCTGATCAAGTAATTACAGTGAAGAGTGATCACAGTTACAAGAAAGAAGTTCCAGATAAGATGGATCACAGGCTGCATGATTGCTCTTAGCTTGGGGTAACTGGGAAGGTCTCATTAGCCTATGTGGGGATGGGGAATCGGACAAGGTTAGCAGAGGGTTCCAGGCAAAGGAAACAGCATTTATTAAGAAGTTGGGAATGCCTGAATCTTAGGGGAAGTGTGGTATTGTTGTAAAAGCTAAGTATTATTATTTGGGGAGGTGGGTGGGTGTCAGTTTCCTCTTTTGTCTATCCAATGTCTGTTTCCATCTGCAGATAAGGTCTTGGGAGCTCCTTAGATCTGAGCCCAATCTGCTTGCATTTTTGACAGCTTCTCTGTGCCCTAAGCATGAAGTCCAAGCTGATGTAACCAGCCTGCAGCTGGGGCTAGGACAGCAAGAGGGCACATAATTCATGCTGCTGTGTGCTCCGGTCCTGCAGTGGGAAGACTCCCAGCTTTACAGAGGGAGCTGAGAAGGGGGACCCTGGCCCTCTGCTGTCACGCTCTCCTCTGTTGATCTCATGTGGGGAAACAACTCCGCCCTGTGCTGGGCCAGCATCAGCAACAGCATCAGGTGACTTTGTTATTCCCACAGCAACAGCAGTGCTGTAAATGAGTATCTACCACCTGCTGGCAGATGATTTATCTACTTGATTGCAAGCTCTCAGAGGGCAGGAATTGTATGTACCTTATGTCACCACCACCACCTGGCAGAGGGTCTGGGAGAGTGCCGTGGCTCTGGCATTAACTACAAATATCCTTTTAAAAAAAAAAAAAAGGACTTGTTTTCCCTCCCATTTACCACTTCTCCAAAGGCAGGTAAATGTCTGTGTAAAAAAAGGCAACCAGGGCCGGTGTGGTGGCTCACGCCTGTGATCCCAGCACTGTGGGAGGCCGAGGTGGGCAGATCAACTGAGGTCAGGAGTTCGAGACCAGCCTGGCCAACAGGGTGAAAGCCCGTCTCTACTAAAAATACAAAAATTAGCTGGGCCTGGTAGTGTGTGCCTGTAATCCCAGCCTCTTGGGAGGCTGAGTCAGGAGAATCACTTGAACCCGGGAGGCGGAGGTTGCAGTGAGCTGAGATGACACTACTACACTCCAGCATGAGTGACAGAGTGAGACTCCAACTAAATAAAAAAAGGCAACCAGGAAAGCAAGTAGTCCCTGGGGCTGCTTCTCAGAAACCCAACCCAGCTAAGGCAGCCACATCCCACAGCCCTGCTTGAAGGCAAAGCAAGACCATCGAGCCCACCTAGGTGATGACGTGTGGAGGTGTGGGTAGGGGCGGGGAGTGGGAGGAGGTAACAAGGGCGTATGAAGTGGAGTGGGGTGAAAGGAGAGCCAGAAATGGCACCCAAAATGCAGCTGCTGCCGACCTGCCTCTCTGCTTCCACAATAAGATGAGGGCAGGTTTTTAAACAGTTTGTGCCTCAGTTTCTCAGCAGGAAACCCGGAATATGTGAGTGCTGGTTCTCTCTGCCCCAGTGAGCTGGGCTGCTTGGATTCAGCCTCTGACTCTCCCAGGAAGGAGCTCCAGTCAAGGATCCTGGCATCTTGCTTGGTGCAATGACACACTCTTTTCTCCAGTGGGGTCCACATGGTGCCAGTTACAGTGCTCAGTGGGGACGAGCCCGCCTTGCTGGGTGAGTGACGTGGGTCTGTGCCACAGTGGGAGTGCTGCAGACACTGAGCCACCAGGCTGAGTAAACACTGTGCTCCAAATCAGTCGAACGTCTAAAAACCGTCCTGCCCCCCACCCTCAGTGCACAGGCCGTGGCCTCTTTCTCCCCGGGCCCGGGCCCTGGAGCACGGCTCACCCTGCTGCCTCTCTGCACAGGCTTGCTGTTTCCAGCCGGCCTCCACCAACACTTCTACTGTCTCCTGACCTCTCCACAGCCAGAGGACACGAGGGACGCCCCTTGCAGATACTTCCAATGTGCTGACTGCTGGCACCAGAGGACAGTGCTGCCCCCATCCTGCCCTGGCTCCATGAGGGCAAGGGGACCGTGCGGGCGGCGGTGAGGTGGGCAGTCAGCAGACTGTCCCACGCCACATCTGTGCCCGAGCCCTGCTGCACAAGGGGATGCAGAAGAGTGAGCACGAGGTTCTTGCCCACAGAGAGCTCCCAGCCTAGCGGGAGGTAGAGAGGCAAACAAGAAAGACTGAAAACGCCTCGAGGGCACAACTGCAGACATCAGGGGCAGGATAAGGGAGAGGAGGTAGTGGGTGAGGCCAGGGAGGGCTTCCGAGGGAGGTGATTCCAGGGCTGGATGGGACCAGAGAGAGCTTTCAGGAGGTGAAGTCAGAGCTGGGCCCTGAAGGATGGGACCAGGGAGGGCGGACGAAGCTGGGGCAGAGCCAGAAATCCAGAAACAGTAGGCCAAGTCATGAGAGTCCCAACCACCAGCTGCCCCAGTGCCATTCTCACTCAGTCTAAACCCTCCCATTCATTCATTCATTCATTCATTCGCTCGTTGACTACATACTGGTGACCTACTGTTGCCAAGGACCCAATATAGACAAGAGATGAGCATCCAGGTGGTTGTACATCTGGATTGCTTACATAATGTGTAAAACATGATGACCAACTAGTTGCCAGGGACCCAATATAGACAAGAGATGAGCATCCGGGTTGTTGATAGGTTCAGTCTTAGAGATGCGCAAAGAGACAGCCCTGCAGCTGGCCTGCCTCCCTCAGGAGGCTCCCCGGGCCTCCATCGTGGCTGACCGGAGCTCGGCACCTGTCTTCTCCTTGGTGCCTGGATCAGCTTGGCCTTGGGGAAAACCCCGAGGGAGGCAGTGCTGCTGGTCTGGCTGCTGGGAGTGAGCCCGGAGGGGTGGGGCCCAGGAGGAGATGTAGTTGGACCAGGATGATACGGAGGGGTTAGAGGGAGATGGGTGGCTTCCACAAGTATTCAGCAGACAGGATTAACCATACCCACGCCTATTTTAAAATCATTTGTATGTGCTGAGTGCTTTGTGAACATTATCTCACTTAATTGTTTCAGCCGGTAGTAGTATCCTTCCCATTTCACAGATGAGGAAACTGAGGTTCAGAGATTAAATAACTTGTCCAAGGTCACACAGTTAAGTAGATAACTGATGAGATCTGGAGTGGGAGTTGCTAAGGATGACCCCGCAATCTAGTTTAAGCACACAGCCCCCAGGGCAGGGGCTGCATTCTGAGACGGAGAGCATAGCAGGGAGGAGCTGAGGGTGAGGGCAGGCTGTCAACACACAGGATTATGGCAAAGCCTCCGGTTCAGGCCCATCACAACCTGACCACAGCCCAAGATCTGGCCTCCTCTCCTCTCTCAGCCCTCCCCAGGTGTAATTCTTCCCCAGGAGACCTGGAGCTTCCTGAGACTTAGGGGCCTTGTGCAGTTCAGCATGAGCATAGGACCTGCCACCAAATAGTGCTTGTTGAATGAATCACGATCTGATTCACTCAGCACTGTCAGCAGTGTCGGCAGCGTTTGGTCCTGAAAGGAGGCTTGTGCTTACTGGAATGCTGGGCGAGGCGGTGCCAGTCTTTCCCAACGGATGGCTCTTCTGGATGTACATACAACACATACAACACACATGCATCTGTTCAACAGAAGGATGTAAACAGACACACTTACACAAAACATACACAGACATGCACACGTGTGCACACACATGCCAATCTAAGCTCAGAGGCTTGACCCTGCTGATTAATGCCTTCAGACTGACGCCAAGAAGTCCTGCCTTCCTCGCTACGTGTACCTCGCCAGTATTTTTACAGGTAAAGAATCTGACCTCTTTCTAGTAGCAGAGCTGTGCTTCCGATCACTGCCCAAAGGGGGAAATCACGCCCGCAACATTCTGGATGCTCCCTCTGGGAGAAAACCACAGCCCTGCCTCCCCATTCCATCCCCCATTCCCCCAGCGAGATATCATTATACAGCAGAGAACCACAGGATCCGTATCAGACGGAAATCCAACCCTCAACGATAAAGCGACATTTGAAAGAATGCTCAAGAACAGCCCCGTCTGATTAGACGGGGAATACTCATTTCTACAGGGAGTTATGCCTCCCCCACCTTGCTGCCCGCTTCATCCAGGCCAAGGAGACAGAGTTCATTAGCAGAACACATGTGGCTTGTCTCCACCATTAGGATAAAGATCACAAAATACCCGCAGAAACGAGGACGTTCTGAACCTCTGACTTGGGCCCAAAGAAAATTGCATTTTTTCTGTCAAGTTCAATTAATAAACATTTATTCAGAGCCTATTATTTATTCGGGTTCGTTTTTCAGTCCTGGGCCTCTCTGTCAAGAGTTTCTCCTCACTTCAGAATGGGCCCTGAGGAAGGAGCCCTGGGCTGCCAGTGGGTGGGGCTGCAGGAAGTCAGGCCTGTGGAGGACCCAGTGTCTGGAGGACTTGGCGCTCATGTGCCCCGATTCAAACCCTAGGTCTGCCACTTGGTTACTGTGTGATCTTGGATAAGTTACCTAACTTCTCTGTGTCTTGGTTTCATAATGTGTAAAATGTGATAATGATAGCACCTACCTCAGGGTGGTGAGGACTGAATGAGATAATACACATAGAATATGAGACTGTATGTATTCTTTGAAGGTTGGCTCTTATTATTACTACCATCAGGATAATTATTGGGCTAGCTCGGACCTCTCATGTGGGCTCCACCCTCAGTTTTCTTGCCCTATTAGACTTAAGACTTGAAGTTCCTCCATGCAGTGGAGTCCTTCCCCTGCGTTCCAGCTTTCCTGGAGAGATCCTGATTCTGTTGTCCCCTTAGCAAGAAACTGGAACCGGCCCCTGTGCACCTATCTCGGCCATGGGGTCTCACTCTAGCATGAGTGCCACTTGCCCCAGCTGCCTGGTATCGGCCTGCTGCCCTCAGGCAGAGCCACCTACTCAACCCCCACTCAAACCCACTGGTGCTTGGGTGCCAGGCGGCTGGCCAGCCCTTTCACCAGCCTCCCAGCCCCACAGTGACCCACGCTGTGGAGCCTAAGCTCTGGCCACACCAAGTCCTTTGCAGGTGGCAGGCTGGAGATGGAGAGGATTAGAGAGAGAAGATCAGAAACAAGCCTCCAGTCCGTGCAGCATCCTCTGCTTGGCGGCATTGGGAGGCAGCCCTGGCCTAAATCCTTGGTTGTTACGCCTGCATAGTAAGCCATGTGGCCCTGATTCTGGCAGGACTGCAGAGATCCAGGTATCACGCAAAGACTAGGATCATGTAATTACAGATTTACTGTCACCACCCCCAGCCTGCCCCACAGCTCTAGAATGGAAGCCCCAGGAGAGCAAGGACTCTGCCGGCCTCATCCACTTCATAGTGCTTGGAATGAAGTCTGACCTATGGCAGATGCTCAAGAAACACTTGTGGAATGAACGCAGCAAACACAGTTGCCCCATCCTGTCTGCTCCCTGTCCTCCTCCACCCAGGCGTTGGCACTCGCTTTTAAGGTGAGGGGCATCACCCGGTGTCTAACGTGGCTGCGGCCATGCCAAAGTTCAGTGGCTGCTACCTGCTGGCCCTCTGTCCCTCAGTCCCTAGAGCCAAACGTCTTCTCTGACTGGGTTTTTGCTCTCAGTTGCTCAGGAACTCTGTTCTCGTCACGGTTGACATTGGTCTAACGTTAAGACGAAGAGCCAGTCGCATGGAGGGTCAGTGGCTGAGGACACAGGAACAGCAGAGCCAAGGCGAGCCTCCACCCTTCTCTCCCATGCAAAGCTGAGGTCACCGGTAACAACAGTAAACACTGACTGAAAACCTGTTCTGTGCCAGGCACTGGGCTCGGCACCACGACCTGAATTATCTCCTTTAATCTGCACAGCAAACCCTGGGGTCACTATGATCAGCATCAGCCCATTTTGTAGATGAGAAAGTGCTGGGGGGCAGTGGGTTGCAGACTGGGCATCCCTATGCCTCCCCATGTGCTGGCCCAGTCCCTAATGTCGGGGTGTGGGGTTTCCTCCTCTTCTCCCCACCTCGTGTTAAAGCAAACTAAATATGGCCTGAGAAGGACCCAGTACTTCTATAGTTGAGTCCTTGTGGATGAACCATAACCTAGCTTAATAGGCAGACAAAACTGAAAACCTAACTTAGTAGTATGCACCTGTAACAACAGCTGAGTCTTGGCCAATCCCAGCGGCCATCCTTCAACCACTCATAGACCGCTGAGTGTTCAAACTGCGTTCAAATAAGGCAAACGCCGAGCTGTAACCAGTCTCACTCTTTCTGTACCGCACCTCTGATTCCTGTGTGTCACTTTACCCTTTTTGTCTATAAATTCGTTCTGACCACGAGGCACCCCTGGAGTCTCTCTGAATCTGCTGTGATTCTGGAGGCTGCTGGATTCACAAATCATTTCTTTTTCTTTTTTTGTTTTCTCAAGTAAACTCCATCAAATTTAACTTGCCTGAAGTTCTAACACTTGTTTTCAGTCTCAGGGAAAAGCTGAACCAAGAACTGTTTTCAGCAAGTCTGAGTTTCTACCGCAGTCTCGTCACTTATCAGCCACATGGCTTAGGGAAAGCATACCACGCTCCTCACTTTCCTCTTCTATGAAATGGGGGGAATAGATGCACTTTCATGGGGCTGCCAAGCAGATCAAATAAGAGCGCCCGTGGGCAGCACTCGTGCCAGCACAGGCCATATGGGACAGGTGGTCAGTGAAGCCTCCACTCCCTCCTCCCCTCCCCCTCCTCTCTTTCCTCCTCCCCTCCCCCCTTTCCTCCTCCCCTCCCCCCTTTTTCCTCCTCTCCTCCCCCTCCTCTTTCCTCCTCCCCTCCCCCTCCTCTCTTTCCTCCTCCCCTCCCTGAGATGTGACCTCCCTCCTCCCCTCCCCCACTCTTTCTCCCTCCCCTCCCCCCTTCCCCCCCCTTTCCTCCTCCCCTCCCTGAGATGTGACTCTGTCCTTCGGGCTACAGCACAACGGGAATGTGGGCTTTGGGCCTTGAAAGGGCAAAGAATCTCCCAAACAATGAGAAACTTGCTCCACTTTGGGGTGGTCTTCATGCCCATCCTGCGGGGAGGGCTGACCTCATGGGGGCCTTGGTTATTTTCATTTTATTTGTAGAACCTGAAACAGAGTTCCATTCCCAAGGAAAACCCTCATGGAAGCAGAAATAAAAACAGAATGTCTCCCTCCCTGGCGTGGGGGGTCACAGGATCCCAACCCCAGGGAGCCGCAGGGCCCAGCCCAGGAGGGGATAACTAGTGTTCTTTGTTGACCAGGAGGCTTAAAACACTCTCTGCTCCCTTGTTTCCATTTTCTCTTAATAAATAGACTGGTCTGGGAAAAAAGGTTCTGGAACTGTGAAAAGTTCCCACAGTGTAACCCACACTGTTTTTCAAGTGCAATATCAGTAAAAACGGTCATGATTTGGTTTTTGGAGATATAGGTTGACCTAATGAGTATGCTCAATAAGAAAAATATTTTTCTATAGGAGAAGAGCAACACGTAACTGGGCAGACACTGGACTTGGATCTGGAAGAACCTGGATTTCCAACCAGAACCCGCCCTTACTAGCTGTGTGATGTTTCTCAAATCACTCAGCCTCTCTGAGCTCATTTTCTTTATCCATAAGGTGGGAGTAATTATATCTGTGTAGGGAAACCGAATTTGGTAATGGATTAAAGTCTCAGTGCAAGATAAGCATGCTACCCACTCCACACCATCAAAGTCTGCCTTCTCCTCTCATGTAGATGTTTTCCAAAGGCCCTGCCCACTGCCATTTGTCGGAAACAGAAATTCACTCCATTAACAGGGCAGACAGGGCCAGGCACAGTGGCTCACACCTGTAATCCCAGCACTTTGGGAGGCCGAGGCAGGCAGATCACCGGAGGTCAGAAGTTCGAGACCAGCCTGGCCAATATGGTGAAACCCGTCTCTACAAAAAATAGCAAAAATTAGCTGGGCGTTGTGGCAGGCCCCTGTAATCCCAGCTACTCAGAAGGCTGAGGCATGAGAATCGCTTGAACCCAGGAAGCAGAAGTTGCAGTGAGCCGGGATGGCGTCATTGCACTCTAAGCCTGGGCAACAAGAGTGAAACTTTGTCTCAAAACACACACGCATGCACGCAGGCACCAAACAGGCAAAAGGTGCTTGTGAGGTGAAGAATGCCGGGGGTGGAGTAAATATGGGCGGGGCTGAGGCTGCCCAGGGGGCCTCCCAGCCCTGATAGCTCCTCCATGGGTCATGTCGGACATGCCTTTTCCTTTTAGGCCTCAGCTTCTCCAGTAAAATGAGGACTTTATCTCAGGGCCCTTCACTTTCCCCAGTCCTAAGATTGTATAAAAACGTAGCTAATCCTTATGCCCACATCTCCAAGCAAGATTTTGAAGAGCACACAGTGTCTGGATAACAGGTGAGCCCCTGGGGCTCCGAGAAGGACAGTTCCCAGCTCTGTGCAAGGAACATGCTGTCTGAAGGGACTCACCCAGCACTCAGCACCTTCTAGGTACAAAGCTCCTGCACGTTCTTGCCCGAATCCTGACACTTCCCACAGGCAGCTGCATTTTCCCAAAAGCCACTCTGACTGGCTCTTCTGCTTAACGTTAGACACGGTGTCAGCCTTGACAGTAACAGAGCTGCTGAGCAACTGAGAGCAAAACCAAGTCAGAAAAGACATTTGGCTCTGGGGACTGAGGGCCAGAGGGCCAGCAGGTAGCAGCTACGTGGGCAGCTCAGACAAGCAAGCGTGCCCAAAGGTGGCCCATTCAGAGGCACATCATCCCCCCACTGTCAGCACGTCCCTGAGCCACAGCAACCCAGCAGGCCGGGAGCTGGGAGGGACGGGACCTGTCAGCACCTACCCACTCACCCACCCCAACGTGGTCGCCATCCATCAGCCTCCCCATGTTTCCGGAAGATGCAGGGAATAAAATCACTCTGCATTTCCACGTAACACCGGGGACTGTCACTGAAGACCCCAAACTGTCCCTTGTCCTCTGGCAATACAGTTAGGATAAATTACCAGACTATGTCATTATAATTGTAGTATAATTACTGAGTATAATTATAAATAATTATAAATCATGATTATAGATAGTCCTTGACTTAATGATGATGTGACTTATAATTTTCTGACTTTATGGCTGTGCAAAAGTGAATGACATTCAGTGGAAAGTACAGTTTGAATTTTGAAGTTTATTTATTTATTTTTTAATTTTTTAGAGACAGTCTCACTCTGTCACCCAGGCTGGAGTGCAGTGGCATAATCATAGCTCACTGCAGCCTGGAACTACAGGGCTCAAGCAATTCTCTTACTTTACCTTCCCAGTAGCTGGGACCACAGGCACACATCACCACGCCTGACTAATTTTTTAAGTTTTAATTCTTATATTTTTTTTTTGTAGAGACAGGGTCTCACTATGTTGCCCAGGCTGGACTTGAGCTCCTGGCCTCAAGTGATCCTCCAGTCTCAGCCTCCCAAAGCACTGGAGTTACAGGGATGAAGCACTGGGTCCAGCCTGAATTTTGCATTTTGATCTTTCACTGGGCTGGTGATATTCAGCACAATACTATCTGGTAATCCTGGGCAGCAGGAGGACCCGTAGCTCCCCGTCAGCCATGTGATCATGAGAATGAACCAGTGATCTATGGTGTACGGTAATCAACACATTACAGGAGACATTCCACACTTTATTATGAGATACGCTTTGTGCCAGACGAATTTGCCCAGCGTAGGCTCCTGTGAGGGTAGCCTGGGCTGAGCTGCGATGCTCGATAGGTTAGGGGCAGTAAATGCATCTTCCACCTCAGATGGGTGGATGGGGATGTGACCTCACTGTAAGTCGAGGGGCATCTGTGCATACAAGTGCAAACATGTACACACACACACAGCCCTGGCACGTCCCCTCTCCTTGTTTGATCCTACTCTAGCACGGCAGTCCTGTAGTCACATTCATCACCGTCCTCAGGTTACCCACGAGGAAATTGAGGCTTGGTGAGGGCTACCGCAGACCAAGGACCTAGAGCTGGGAGCACTGCCTGGATCCCGGCCTGCCCATGACGCTGTGCCTCACAATAATGCTCACTTTAATGTTGGGGTGCTCCAGACAGAGATGTCTGCGTGTCTGCAAACATGGTAGCTGTGGCCCCTCACCCTAATCCAGCAGATAATCCAGGAGGGCTGAGGACCAACAGGTGGAAAAAGCCCATTTTACAGATGAGGAAATTGACACTTGGAAGAGTTAAGTGACTTTCTCATTGTCACACAAATAAATAGCAGAACCTAAGGCCCTCTTCCTTCCTATCTAGGGCCCTTTCTCAGCTGCTTGGCCTTAGGGGAAGTAACGTGCTTGCTCCCTGCTCCAAGGCAGCGGACAGGAAGAAAATCAAGCAGCCTCCCTTGCAGGCCCGCAGCTATTCATTCATGCATCCTGCATTCATTCATTCACACTGCCTTGCCCTGCATTAGGTGCCAAAGCAACTCTCCAGTCCTCTCCAGGATGCAGCCTACAGGCTATGGAGGTGCTTGTTAAAACATCTTCGCCGCATTGGGCATGGAATGTCGTGTGAATGTGAAATCGGGCCTGCCCGCCCAGCATTCTAGGGCAAGCACTGTGCTCTGCGGGACGCACACACGGAACAGCCAGGCTTCAGGGAAAACCCTTTGATCCAGGGCCCAGTCATGTCCTCTGCTCTGCTGCTGCCCCTGGACAGACAGTAAAATGTGCACATCAGTTGGAGAGAGAACACTTCATGCTCTTCTCTGGAGCTGAACAAAGAGGGAGGCAGTGCTAGGGCCAGGACAAGACACACCGGCAATGCTCAGAACTGGAATATAAGGGCAGTTGTAGTCATTCGTTGTTCTGCAGGTCAGGACTAATGGTCCTAGACTTTCTTCCTTGAAGTAAAAATCCCCCAGTTAAACCTGAACTGCCACAGTTATGGCTCAGGGTCTGACACCACTAGCTGGGCAGCCCTGGCAAGTTATTTATCCTCTGAGTTACAGACACTGAATCCATAAAATGCAGATGATAATCTCTCCTCCCAACTCCCCCAGGCCTTCTGGAGGATTCAGTGTTATCATGGGTGTAAAAATACCACACAGAGGGGGTTCAGTAAGTGATCTAGGGCACCCCGCTCGTTGGAGAAAACCCAAGAGGGGTCCTGGCCTCGCCTCCTCCTCAGGAGATGGACTGTCAGGGAAGCGAGCGCCCAGGCTGCCATCCAGTTCTGGAGGCTTCAGCCTCTCTCCACCGACCACTGACATGCCTTGGGGCATAGAATTTCTTCCTCTGTAAGATGGAGACAACGCATGCCTGGGCCAGTGGAGAAAAACGCAAAGCAGCCTGTAAAATCCAAAGCAAAGGGTAAAGGGTTGCGGCCGGTGTGGTGGCTTACGCCTGTAATCCCAGCACTTTGGGAGGCTGAGGCAGGCAGATCACCTGAGGTCAGGAGTTCGAGACCAGCCTGACCAACATGGGGAAACCCGGTCTCTACTAAAAATACAAAATTAGCCGGGCGTGGTAACTTATGACTGTACTCCCAGCTACTCAGGAGGCTGAGGCAGGAGAATCGCTTGAACCCAGGAGGCGGAGGTTGCAGTGAGCCGAGATCGCGCCACTGCACTCCAGCCTGGGCAACAGAGCAAGATTCCATCTCAAAATAAATAAATAAATAAATAAATAAATAAATAAATAAAATAAAATAAAGCCAATGGTGGCTGTTTCCCGCGCTCACCTCTGTTTCAGTTTCCTCATCTGCAAAAAGGTGGATCTGAACATTGACACCACAGGGCAGTTTTGAGATGTATGGAAATCAAACGAGATATCAGTGGTGCAACCGGCCAACACACGTCTGGCATTCAGTGGTACTCAGTGAATGCAGAGTTTAGGTCTGCCGGCAACTGGAGGGGCTGGGAGAAGCGGCGGTGAATGGCAGGCCGGCCATCTGCAGCTTCAAAGCTGGCTGCAGGGCACCACCAGCATCTGCCTCCAATGACTGTCTTGCTATCTGCTCTCGGCTTTTACTTGGAAAGATGCTTTGATACTGATTAACCAGGAGAGCCTGATGGATTCGTGTCTTGAGAGTGCCGTGGCAGAGGCATCTTCTGCTACTGCCCATGGAGCTCAGAGGGCTGGGGGCCAGCCGCTCCCGATGGACTTGTGCTCCGGTGAACACACACCCAGAAAAGGTGCCACGGTGGGGTCCTGAGTTCACCTCTGAGGTGGGAACCCCCTCCTCTGTTCTCTCCACAGCAGGGGTTGCAACCAAAGGGGCTCACATTCCTGCCACTTCCTTCAGTGTCTTTGTAGAAGTCTCGGTTTAGTGTGGTCGGGAAAGGCAGCAGAGATGTTAGACATCAGGCATTTTGTATACAAATAATTATTTCATAAACAAAGATCTGTAAGACCATTATCCACTGTTTGAAAAATGAAAAAGAGAAAAACCTACCCTCAAGCCCATCAACCCAAGAGAATTCTCCGTATCTCTGTGGATTCCTACCTAGTCTACAGCCTTGTGCAAATGCCCTCTTAGTCTCAACTTCAGCTCATCGCTTTTCGTCTTGCATTCTCCCCTTCCTCACTAGATGACCCACGTTTTTCCGTGTTGCTTCTTCACCTCTGTGTTTACCATGTCTAGTGGCTGCCCCATTGGGAATGCCTGGGCCACCCTGTTTGCGTGCACACTCCCACGCATGTCCCACTGCCGGACACAGACCAGCTTCCACCCGCGATCGCGCTCTGTGCTGCCATCCGGGCACAGATCCTGCTCTGGCTGTGGTCCATCCCTGTAGATGAGCCGCCAGAAGTGGTGGATGCCGCACACCACCCACTGCAGCCTGCCACCCCACCAGCTTCCCTACTGCTGCGGGATCCGAAGCAGCCATTTGAAGACCGGACTGTGAGACAAGCCGCAGAGAGAGAGAAAATATTTGCAAAAGGCACATCTGATAAAGGACTGTTATCCAAAGTATACAAAGAACTCTTAAAACTCAACAATAAGAACGCGAACAGCCCCGTTAAAAATGGGCCAAAGGCCTTCACAGATTCCTCATCAAAGAACATAGATGATGGCAAATAAGCATACGAAAGACGCTGCCCATCATATGCCATCAGGGAAGTGCAGATCCAAAATAACGATGAGGCCAGTGTGGTGGCTCACGCCTGTCATCCTAGCATTTTGGGAGGCCGAGGCAGGTGGATCACTTGAGGTTAGGAGTGCGAGACCAGCCTGGCTATTATGGTGAAACCCCATCTCTACTAAAAATACCAAAAAAATTAGCCAGGCGTGGTGGTGGGCACCTGTAATCCCAGGAACTGGGGAGGCTGAGGCAGGAGAATTGCTTGAACCTGGGAGGCAGAGGTTGCAGTGATCACACCATTGCACTCCAGCCTGGGCGACAAGAGCAAAACTGTGTCTCAAAAAATAATAATAATGATGATGAGATACCACTACATACCTATGAGTATGGCCAAAATCCAGCACACTGAACCACCAGATGCTGGCAGGGACGTGGAGTATTGGGAAGCCTCGTCCATTGCTGGTGGGAATGCAGAAGGGTACAGGCCCTTTGGAATACAGCTTAGCAGTTTCTTACAAAACTAAACATACTCTTGCCATATGCTCCAGCTATCTTGCTCCTTGGTATTTACACAAAGAAGCTGAAAACGTATGTCCATACAAAAGCCTGAACACAGATGATTATAGCAGCTTTATACATAATTTCCAAACCTGCAAGCAGCCAAGATGTCTTTCAGTAGGTGAGTGGGTAGGTAAGTTTTGGTACAGTCACAGTTTGGGATATTATTTAGCTACATAATATTTAGCACTGAATAATATTCTATTATTCAATGCTGAAAAGAAATGAGCTCTCAAGCCATGAACAGACATGGAGGAAGCTTAAATGCATATTATTAGGAGAAAGAAGCTATCTGAAAAGGCCACATGCTGTGATTCCAGCTAGATGACATTCTGGGAAAGGCAAAACTATGGAGATGGTGAAAAGATCACTCGTTGCCAGGGGCTGGGGGAGGGAGGGATGAATAGTTGGAGCACGGGGGATTTGGGGGACAGTGAAACTATTCTGTATGATACTATAATGGTGGATGCATGTCATTGTGTATTTATCCAAACCCACAGACTGTCCAGCACCAGGAGTGGTCCCCTAATGTTAACTGTGGAGTTTGGGTGATGGCATGTCATTGGTTTATTAATTCTAAGCAATGTACCCTCTGGTGGGGGATGTTGATCCCTGATCCAGGGAGGAAGGAGTATTAGGAAGCCAATTTGGCTCTGGTCCAAGCCCTTTCCTCCAGTCCAGCCTTTCCAGCAATGAAGGTATCATCAAAAGCCCACATCTATGCTCACTGGCTCAGATATCACAGGGAAAAGAGAACGAGGAATCCAAAGTCCTGAGCAATCGTGTCCGCTTAGGTGACCAAGCCTTCTGCTGTGGGCTCCCCGAGGCATTTCCTGGGAGAAGGGTCTCTGGCTTCCCAAGATGCCATCTCTCCAGCCAAGAAGGTGCCCTGGGCAGTCCCCGAGGCTGGCCATCCCCTCTAGAACCTGCAGGACCATGGAGCCAGCTCTTTGCACAAGGAGGAGCCTTCCTGGATCAAAACCCACCAAGATAACAGGGAACCAGGGGCAGCTTCCAGGGCCCCTTCCTCATTCTGCTGCTCGGAACTCCTTATGACAAGGACTGAGTGAGTGTCCGGAGTGACTGCCAGCCGGGCCTGTGCTCTGTGTCCAGGAGCCGCGGCAGGGTGCCCAGCGGGGCCTCTTGGATGCTCCTCCTGGCTGGCAGCCCCTGCCCGGCCCAGGCCTTTTTAGCCCCCGAGCCAGGATGGCAGCCTCTTCTCCTGACCTCATTATGTCAGCGCCCGGATTGTGTGCTGGGACTGGGCTGGGGACAGGATGTTTTCTGCTTCTCCAGGACATTGTCACTCTCTTGGCCTGTGATCATTCATTTCGGGGCCTCATTTTGTTCCTGAACTGGGCTCAGTGTTAGGATTTTAACCGCTCATCTGCCCAGATGGGGGCTGTGCAAGCAGAGTCTGCAAGCAACTCTGCCCCTGGAGTGGTGCCTCGTGGGGGTGGGGGCAGGGCTGCCTTTGCCTCCCTATTGTTTCCAAGCCAGCTCCCTTCCCGCACACAGACAGGCAGGCCCTCCGTGAGTGTCCTGAGACCCTACCACACCCCAGTGTTGCCCAGGCCCAGCAGCCGGGGTGCGGGTGTACCTTCTTTTCTGCTCGTGATTGGCTGGGGCACGCGACTGCTCTGTAAACCAGGTGCAGGAAGGGCCAGGCAAATACTTAGGTATGTTGGGCCCCATGCCGGGCACCAGGGCATTTCAGCGCCTTTAAAGCTCCTCACAGCCTGGGGAGGTGGGTATTACCTCATCCTACAGCGGATGGGGCATGTGCCTCGGGAAAGGCCGGGACTCATCCAAGGTCACAGGGCAGAGCTGGGGCGCCACCAGGCCCGTCTACCTCAAGCCCAGCACCCCACCCCACACCACAGGCCTCCCCTCCACACCCCACGAGCGAAGGGCCCCTCCTCTGCCTTCCTCTAGAGAAAGTTGCCCTGCTTCCCCGGCCTGAGCCTCACGGTGTGAAAGAAAAACAGAATGCCAGGACCTCAAACTCACCATGCCAAAGCGAATGTTAAGCTCAGAAACTGAGTCAGGCAAAAACTGCCTTCCTTTTTTTCCCAAACAGATAGCTGCAGTGTCACATGCTTACTTTAGCTTGTGTAAACTGTAGATTTAGTGAGTGGGAGATGAATGCAGAATTTTGGCTCCCCTCACTCCCTTCTTTTCATGTGTAAAACGTAGATTCATTGAGTGCCACTTCCCGGTCTTCCTGGTGAGGCTGCATGCACTCTCGCCTGGACACTGCCAACTCCCTACTGCCTCCCCCAGCTCATTTTCCACATTGATGCCAGAGGGATCTTCTGAGCACACGGCCCTGACTGTGTCCCTCCCTGCACCACCCTCTATGGCTCCCCATGGCCTACTGGCTACCGTCCAAGTGTCTGAGCCTCTGCTCAGAGGGTCTACAGTGTGGCCCTACTTCCTTTCCCTGACCTATGGCCTGGCTCTAACCCCACCTCCCTCTGCACCACTCCCCAGGCATGGCTAGAACTCTGCTACAGTTCTGTCCCCACTGACCTTGCCTTTCCCTGTGCAGGGTCACCCTTTCATGTTCCTTGTCCAGGCAGGCTCTGGAGTCAGCTTTCACAACCTGTCCCCAGGAAGTATGTTCAACCAGGGAGGTCAGCCAGGTACTCTGTCCCCTGAGGTGCACCTGGAAAGACCCACGTGCCTCAGCCTGTCATGCTGAACTTTTAAGAGCACCAGAAACTTCTGGGTGGAACTGTCACTTCGAGACCTTAATCTAGAATATGCTGCATTATCTTGATAGGACATCCATTTCCTGTCTCCCGAGAACGATCACACCCCATGAGGAATTTCTCCCATGCAAGCAATTAACAAAGACACACAGGTGACTTCACTGGGGCCCCAGGTTCCTGGGTCTCTGCCCACTGGAATTCTGCCACTCACTGTCAAGAATTCCAGAAACGGGTTCCGATTTCCTAAGGACATCAATGGCACCAGTTGCACAATTCCATCCTGGGGCTCATAGTCCCCTGGAAAGGACACAATGGGACGTGGGAAGACAAGGAAAGAAGAGTAGTTCTGCGCTCGTGAGAGGCGAGCTTCTCTCTTCCTAGGGGCTGCCAATACCCTGGCTCTCACCTCCGTGGGAAAGATCCATGTATGTCCACATGTGACGAGCGCAGCAGAGTGAGCACAGAGTGTGAGCGTGCAGAGAATACTGGGCTCCTGCCTGATGTCCAGGTAGGAGACTGAGAAAGGAAACTAACAAACTTGGATGGTTTCTTTCAATGGCAACTTGGGAAATAGAGAATTCTGATAAAATGAGAACAAAATAATCCATTTGCTTGATTCAACACTAGTCACATTTTCTGAGTGCTGTGTCCCAGACCCTGGGATCTGGGTCTGTGATATTCTCTCCCAGCCACGCATAGGTGGTGCCTTGTGGTTGCTACGTATGGTGGGTACAGAGGCAGGTGAGTCCCTACCTGGGAGTCAGGCAGCATCCCACAGCCCTCACGTGATGCCCTGGGTGAGTTCATACAGACGTAAAGACATGAGCGGCCTGCTGCAGGAGCACAGGGCAGAGAGATGGTGGAGGAAGGGATGCCAGAGGGGGAAGGGCTAGGAAGGAGGAGCAGAGTTCTCCAGGCAGAGGAGGGAGACCAGAGCCCCAGGCAGCAAGTGCGGTGTGAGCAAAGACATAGAGGGAGCACCGCCAGCTTATGGGATGGCAAGTGGGTGGGCTGAGGATGCTGAATGACAGTGACAGAGGCATGAGAAGGATCCCAGGAAGGCCAGTGGGCCCAGGCTGCCAGTGGGGAGCTGGGCTTGGGGTTGCAAAACTCAGGAACTGCCCTCCTGTCACACGCAGGGTGTGTCCTGGTCAGAGCTGGTTTTGGAAAGCTCGTTCTGGGGGCAGACACCTCTTCACACACAGACTGTTCTGGGACACAGCTGCCATGGTGAAGTTCCCAAAGACACTACGGTTGACAGAATAGTGGCTCCCCACAGATAGCCCTTCCCTAATCCCCAGAACCCGCGAATGGTTCCTTCTGTGGGAACAGAAACTGCAGATGTGATGAAGTTCCGGATATCGAGATGGGGAGACTATTCTAGATTAGTTTGGCCCCAGACGTAATCACAAATGTCAAAGTGGAAGATCAGATACAGAAGAGAAGTAGGCGATGTGGCCACGGAGCAGAGACTGGAGTGATGCAGCCACAAGCCAAGGAACGCTGGCAGCGGCCAGGAGCTGAAGAGGCAAAGAACGGATTCTCCCCTGGAGCCTCCAGAAGGAAGCTGCCCTGCCACCATCTTGATTTCAGCCTTTCAAAAGACTCATTGCAAACTTCCGGCCTCAGGAACATTAAGAGACTAGATCTGTGTTGTGTTAAGCCACCAAGTTTGTGATAATTTGCTACAGCGTCCACAAGAAACTAATACAGCCACCTTCTTGAATTGTCACACATTGGCAGTCACGAAATATCTCACTTGGAGAAGAGTCATATCAAAGTTGTCTGTGGTCACTTTGGCTAAGTAGACTAAACACGGGATGGGGGAAAATCTCTGACTCAGACTTTCTCTGGGCAAAGAACAGAAATCCATGAGAAACGATTTACCAGTTCTGATGCGAAATCTAAGAAGTTAAAAGTCCTGCTGAAAAAGAAAGGGGCTTTTGCAAACTGCTTGTAAGGTCTTGGAATAAAATCTGGTACGTCCCCTGAGTGTTTTGGGACTCTGGCTGCGATGAATCATTGCAGCATTCTTCAAGGTAACTTATAGAACCCTTTCCTTTTATTTCAAAGCTTTCAGGAAAAAGTGCTCACATTTATTCATGTGGATGAGGTCCAACTAAGAAAAGAGAAAGCACTCCGAGGAATTACAACAGAGGGAATTTAATGCAGACGGCTCGTTGCACAGGTGTTGGAGGAATTGAAAAGCCAAACAGAGGACATTTTAAATGACTCACAGGTCTGCAACAGCAGATAGTGACTACCACCCCTCGGCTGGAGTGATAAGTGGCAGGAGCTTGTGGGGACCCTGGCAGGAAATATGGGAGAACTACCCCATTTCTCTTTGCCCCACCCTCTCGCCTGCCTCCTACGCTCCCGGCAGGAAGTCAGAAGACCCAGGAGCTACAGGGCTCAGGGTCTGTCACGTGGAGCAGAGCAGGAAAGAAGCAGAGAACAAGGAGGCAGGAAACACCCAGAGCTGGGCTTGCAGACTGAGCGAGGCCTCAGTCACCCTCCAACTGAAGAGACTCAAGCCAGGAAGCAGGGAGAGGATGCTGGGCAGAAGCCAAAGGAAGTAGAAGGCAAAGAACCCCTAAGCCAATGTTCTGGGGCTGGTAAGGGCCCAGCCCTGGGACAGTCGTGCTGAGCGCCTGCCTGGGACAAGTGCCCCAGAGCCCTCCCCTGCTCTTCCTTGAGGTCCTGGGCACAGGCTCCCTTTCAGCTGTTCTGCTGACCCGTTTGGTCCTTACCCCCCTTGCACTGGTCACTAGGACTCCCCAGAGTTCCCTTCACCCACCAACCAATTCTGGCAACTCGAATCCACCACACCCCTTACCACTGGTAGCCCTGGACTGCTGAGACCATGGTAGCTGGAGTTCCCTTGGTTTCCCTCTCCGAGAGGTTTATTTCCCTCCTGACACCAAATGCATGGTGTCTTTTCCATCCTCCTTCCTCCAACACCAACCAGAAGTCCCACAGTTCAGTTCCATCCTGACACTCCTGGAAGTTGGTACGGACTCCGCAGGTTTAAGGCCCAGTCCCCCAAGACTGCTCCCACCGCAGAACCCAGCTGTAAGCTCTGGGCCACCAACTGCCAATAAATCAGGGGCTCCCACGACCGCCTCCTCAGGCTCGGTGATTTGCTAGAGTGTTTCACAGAACTCAGGAGCACATCCTACTTACATTTACCAGCTTAGAAAGAATACAAATGAACAGCCAGATGAGGGGGTCCACAGGGCAGTGTCTAGGGCGGTCCTGAGGCAGGAGCTTCTTCTGTCCCTGTGGAGTTGGGGTGGGGTCGCCACCCTCCTTACACATGGAAGCTCTCGGAACCTCATTGCTGAGGGTTTTTATGGAGGCTTTACTACGGGCACAGTTGATCAGATCGTTGGCAGTTGGTGATTAAACTCAACCTCCAGCCTCTTTCCCCACCCCAGAAGTGGAGGGTGGGGCTGAAAGTTCCAGTCCTCTGACCCGCAGCTCTCCAGGGGCCCTGAGCCACCAGTCACCTCATTACATACAAAGACACTCCTATCACTCTGGATAGTCCAAGGATTTTAGAGTTCTGTGTCAGAACCAGGGATAAAGACCAAATACTTATTTTTACCACACTCTCATTCATTTAACCCTCTGTTAATGGCTGAATTGTGCCCCCTTAAATTCACATATTGAAGTCTTAACCCCCAGTACCTTAGGAGATTACTGTTTTTGGAGATGGAAACTTTAAGTGATTAAGTTAAAATGAGGTCGTGTGTCCTGATCCAACAGGACTGGTGTCCTTACAACAAGAGAAGATGAAGACACAGACACACACAGAAGGACGGCCATGTGAGGACACAGGGAGAGGCAGCTACCTGCAAGCCAAGGAGAGAGGCCTCAGGAGAAACCAGCCCTGCCCACACCTTGATCTCAGAGCTCCAGCCTCCGGGCCTGAGAAAATGAATGTCCATTGTTGATGCCACCCCAACTGGTACTTTGTTATGGCAGCGCACACACTCACACACCCTCCCAATGCCTCAGGAAACAGCGACTGTCATCTTCTCCACTTTCCAGATAGGGAAATCAAGGCTTAGAGAAGTGGGCTGCCCCAGGTCACACACTGATGCCCCAGGTCACACTGTGGGTCAGTGGCAGGCTGGGCTTTTCTGCTGGCCTCTGCAGCCTTCTTGGGTACCTCCTCCTCACGTACTCACTGGCCCCGAGGCACTGTTCTCCAGGACAGATGCAGCAACCACACATGGTCCCACCAGGACAGCGCCCCTGCAGCACGGTGGCCTCGGGCAAAATGCCTGGACCAGGACTTGGACATTGGGCGCGCTGTGTGACAGGCATGGACTCTCACATGTCTGAACCTCACACCTCATCTGTAAAATGGTGAGGTTGGGTGAAGATCAAAGGAGAGGAGGGGCAGCTGAGCCCCAGCCTGGAGAAAGAGTCCCCTCTGGCGGCAATTCCCTGGGGCCTTCCACTGGCGCTCTTCCTGGGACCCCAGCTGGGCACCTGGCCTTGCATCCCAGGTGGGTAATCTGGAGACAGTGGGGGGCTCTGGCCCTGGTGCTGCTGAGGGAGGGAAGAATCTGACCCTACCTGTGCCCCTCTAGAGGCCGGTGCCTCCCCAACATCTCCACTTCACCGCCGAGGAAACTGAGGCCTGGGATGGTGGAGGGCTGTGGGGTATCATTTTCTTAGGGCCCCAGTGCTAGAGCTTAATGGAGGTGGGATTCCAGCTCAGGGCTGGTTTCAAAGCCTCTGCCCGCTGCAGGAAGGCAGGCATCCACTTGTGAACCCTCGGTCTCAGCCCTTGCAGGGCAGCCCAGCCTCGACCCTGCCGCCGGTCAAGACTGTGTTTCCCAGGGGCCTCTGCTGCAAGGGAGGGGGTCGGCACCCGTCCAGAACCGCTCGCTCAATTTCCAGCCAGCACCGGATGCAGGCGCTGTGTGCCCAGCGGGGCGAGCAATAATCTTTTCGTCTATTCCTGGCTCCTGGAGATTTGCCTCTCTCTGGGGAAATCACTTTGGGGTCACAGTGAAATTTCTGTGACAGCTAATAAAGTAACCTTTCTGTTTCTGGAACCAGATCCTGGAGTCCGGGACCCCTGTGGGCTGTGTATTGTACTTTTTTCTCCTCTTTTAATCTCCGGATGAGGTGAAAGAAGGGAATGGGAGTGTGGCTCATTCCCAGCTGAACGGGACTTCCTGGCCCAGGCTGGCTCTGACATTTGCAAACATGGAGCTCAGGGACCACGGTGTCACCACTGGAGCCCCAAGTGATCTTCACCTATATGTGGGGTGATTCAGGAGTCCCAACTTCAACCCTCCACTTGGCAAACCTGGGTGCGGAGCCCTGAGCTGGGCACAGAAAGGCAGCCCAGCCCTGGGGTGCAGACCACGCATGGCTCACAGCAGCTGCCATGGTGGCGTTCCATCCCAGCTCTGCCACCTGACCTCAGGCGAGTTACTGAGCTCTCTCTCAAACTCAGTTACTTCACCTGTAAAACTAGATAACTACAGGATGCATCTCGTGGGCTTCCCGGGCAGCTGCAGAATTTCTGATTAGGAAAAGCGCGGGGGAGGGAGGTGATCTGGTTTCAGGGTGGTGAGAGGGAAAGCTGCTTTTGAAGCTGCAATTGCATGCAGGGCCCTGTTTACCTTAGATGGTATGTTTTGGAGGTGGCCCTGGAGAGGGCACCCCCATCCCCCTCAACTTCCCGGACCTGTCACTGAGGACTGAGTCAGATGACGCGCAGAATCGTCTAACACGATGCTTGCCACATGGTTAGCACAGAAAATGTTGATGCCACATCATTTTAGGACTGTTTGACTCTTGCCCGGGATGAGTTTACAGAACAAGAGGGAGGCAGCCAGACAGCGGTCATTCCAAGTGCGCCACATGTGCTGGGCATCGTGGGCACGCACAGCAAGCATGCTTAACTCTGCCTGGGCATTGAAGGCCGACTTCACGGAGCTGGTGACATTTTAACCGAGGCACAAAGGATGCGCCTGGCCTCACCAGGCTGAGTGGGAGGGGAGAGGGAGGTCAACATGAGCAAAATGGGGGCATAGCAAGGACCCTCCTGGAAAAGTTGGGGGTGAGGTAGCCCAGACCCCTGAAAACCATCCTAGGAGGGGATGCTGAGTCCCAAACCCAGATGTCTGGTGTTTAGTGCTGTGGACAGTGTGGGAAGTGAGAGAGACAGAGGCAGAAAGACCAGAGAGGAGGCTGCCCCCATCCCAGGCAGCCGGTGTCCAGGTCAGCGGTTCTGGCGAGCATGGGGAGAGGGCAAGAACCTCAGGACCCTGCAAGGCTGCATTGGGGGGTGGGGTCGGGGTGGCTGGAAGGGGAGGGCAGGAAGAGCAGGTGCAGAGGGTGGGGTACGTTTCAAAGAGAGAAGGCACAGAACACCAACTACGGTCCAAACCACCTGGAAACACCCTGTGTGTTCTTCCCAAAATGTGCCATTGTCAAGGATGCCTTAGGGCTGACTCGGAACAAGAGCTCCAGAATGCTGAGTGAGGTGCTGCTTCCCTGTGGCATCCCTGTGCAGCGGTGGTGACCAGCTAAGCCCTCCTTACTGAACAAAGAGGTGGGAACTCCAAGATAAACTCTGCTCATTCCGCATTACCCGTCCAGGCCACAGAGCTCACAGCTAACATTTATTGGGTACTTACCATGTGAAGACACAGTGCCAAGCCCCTGGCAGGCTTGGTAAAAACTCTTGAGAAGTGTTACCCCCATTTTGCAAAAGAAGAGACTGGGGGTCAGAGAGGTTTCACTTCTCAGTTAAAGCTGCACAGTGGTAGAGGGTGCAGCTGGGGTCGACCTGGCCTGCACAATTGACAGAACGCATTCAGAGCCTCATCTCTCAATTGCTTGTTTCCTGGTGATCCCCCTAAGATCACAAGGCTGTGCAGAACAGGGATTTGAACCTGGGACTGTCTATTGCCAAGTCATATATTCTTAATACCCTGCCCTCCACCTCAGTGGAGTATAATCTTGCTCTTTTATCTAATTCCTGGTGGGAGCAAGCCTCGGCCAGGAGGTCATTCAGCTGGGAGTGAGCCACACTCCTGTTCCTGCCCTTCACCTCATCTGGTGATTAAAAGAGAAAAACATACAATACACAGCTCACAGGGGTCCTAGGCTCCAGGATCTGGTTCCAGAAACAGAAAGCTTACTTTACTGGCTGTCACAGAAATCTCGCTGTGACCCTAAAGTAATTTCCCCAACCTCTGGCTCTTTAGGACCTACCTGGGATGAAACAAGGTGCCAGGAGAGGTTGGAGGAGCAGAATTGAGCCGGGTCCAGGGAGCAGGAGGTCGCCAGGATCTGGTCCACTTCTATGGAATCCCCAAGCCCAGCAGGAGCCTCCCATGCCACAGCTGCCAGTGGATGAGGGGATGTGCAGTGGGGAGGAGGGTAGAGGGCTGTATGAGCTGGGCCCCAGCCGCTATCTGCCCAGCAAGGCATGTGGCCTGCCCAGGGCTCAGTCCAGCCTCTGAGCATATGGCCCTGGTCCCACTGAGTTCTCAGGGCCCAGGCCCTGAGGGTACCCACTGCCCCACCTGGATCACACAGTCATGGCCCCGTACTCCCCTACTTCCCTGCTGCCCACCTGGCCCCTCTGTGGCCAGACCTACGTCTCCATCAGTCCCAGGGCCAGCTCCTTCCCAATGTTCATCAGCCAAGATGCGGGAGTCAAGAAGCAAACCCAGTCCTGGAGGGTGCTTGTGGGATGGGACCCAGGACCCCAACCAGCAAGGGGCCTGGGGGGAGGTGGGATGTGGGGTCAGCCTTGGCTGAGCTGAGCTGCTCATGCCTGGTCTGAGTGCCCACTGTGGGCTCAGAGGCCCCTGACCACCACAGTGATTAAACTTGAGGTTTAGGCAGGGCTGCTGCTTAGGCCTCAAAAAAATCTCAGCTAATGTGTCTTAATTCCCTGGAAGAGGACCTGGGGCCAAAGACATGCAGGGGCACAGCTCCTCTGTGGCACCTGTCCCCATCCTCAGATCCTCTGCTGTGGCCCAAACCAAAGAATTAAGGGATTAAGCGTGAAGAACGCAGACAGCACCTAGAGAACTGAAGACACCAGGGCACTTGGTAACACAGTCCAACCTTACAATATCAAGCTGAAAGCACAGCTCTGGCCCCTCCTCAAGTTACTGCTTTAAGAGTTAAAAGATACTTGGGTTACATGAGCAGGAATGCCAAACACCTGGAGGGGGAAAAAAAGGTATGTAGGAGCTATCATATTGTTTATTTAATTTACTATCTGAAAATATCTGGGCAAGAAAAGTAAACATAAGTGAGCTTTCCAGCCAGATCTGGGGTCCTGGTGAAATAAACCGCTTTAGCTGTAGGAACGCAGTTCATCCCTGTATCTGACTGGTGTTTATGTATCATATGCTATGGAGACCACAGAGCAGGCAACACACAGCTAACATGCTGGTTCCTTACCCAAAAATACCCTGAAATTCCTCTGTATCTGTATTTGTAAATATTTTATGTAAACCAGATGGGTTTACAGAACATGTGCAGTGGAATCTGGTTTTATTTTTTAACAACATGTACTATAAAATGCTTCAGAAAAATAATCTGTACATTGAGAAGGAAAAAAAAGATTTCTGGGTCTACTTATGAAAGAGCGAGAGAATCAAGAACACTCTTTTAGGAAATGCTAGCATTAGAAGCATCTGCTCAGAACTGACTCTTGGGTCCAAACAAGTGACCTTCGAGCAGCAGTCCCCAAACGTAGCTGCACGTTATAATCACCTGGGGAAACGTTACAACTCCTAGTGCACAGGCTTCCCCCTTTCCCAACTGCACCAAAAGCTCTGGGTGGGACTCAGCACTTTAGTAGTTTGTAAAACTCCCCTGGAGCGCCCAGTGTGCACCTGAGCCTGAGAGCTTGACTCAGCCCAGTGTGCATTCAAATCACCTGGGAGCTTGAACCTCTCCAGGCCCGGGCTGTGCGCAGATCAGTTACATCAGGACCCAGCCAGCAGATTTTAAAGTTTTCCAGGTGATTCAAAAGGGCAGCCAGGACTGGGAGCCACTCCCCTTACAGGATGTGGGAACCTTCTGAAGGGATGTGACTGCTGATCCGGCCGTGCATGATGCATGGACAGGCAAGAGCCAGAGGCCCCGGCACCATCATCGCAGTCCAGATGGAAGTCTTGCTCCCAAGTCACCTCCATCTTCTCTCTCTCGGCCACTTGCTGACTGAGGCTGAGCCAGTTACCAAAGGCTCTGTGGCTCCTGCTCCTTCCACGCCAGACCCTGTTGAACACATCCCTGGACTCCAGCTCCTTGTCTCTGGGCCACCCAGGGCCGGAGCTTTAGCCCAGGACTCAGACTTCTCCCTCCTGCCTCTTCCTTTCCCTCTCAGTGACCCTCACCCGGCAGCTGGAGGAATCTTCTGAAGAGCAAGTCTCATCTCATCTCTCCTCTGCTCAAATCCTCCAGCAGATGTGAAGACACGAGATAAGCTGCTGGTGGGAACACGCCACGGTGCAGCTGCTTCAGAAGTCAGCGAGGCAGTTTCTTAAAGAGTTAAACATACATTCACCATACAGTGCAGCAACTCCGCTCCTAGGATCTCCCCGGGAGAAATGAAAACATACGTCCATACAACTCACATGCAAATGCTCATAGAAGCGTCTTCAAAATAGCCCCAAACTGGAAACAATCCAAGCATCCATCATCTGGCAAATGGAGAAACTACAGTGTAGCCAATCAATGGAATACCACTACATGCTACAACATGGATGAGCCCCAGAAATGCGACACTGAGTGACAGAAGCCAGACACAAAGGACTGGATTGTAGGAGTCCATGTGTACACGGTTTCTAGAAAGGACAGATCTGCAGAGACAGAAAACAGATCAGTGGTTGCCTGGGGCTGGGGGAAGGAACGGGGATTGACGGACATGGGCACCAGGGCGCTTTTTGGGGTGATGGAGATGTTCTAAAACTGGATGGTGGTTGGACAACTCCATACATTTACTAAAAATCATGGCCCTGTCCACTTACAATAGGTGAATTTTATGGTATATTTCAAATAAAGCTGTTAAAAAAAACAACCACTTCCTATGGCTCACACAGGAGAGAGGACAGCATCTTGCTGGACACCCAATGTGCTCCACCATCTGCAGATTTGCCTTTCTGGGACCAACTCCCCAGGACCCAAGCCCCGTGGAACTCTCTCCAGGCTCATGACCCCCTCTGGAATTCACCTCATAACCACCGCCAGCTTCTCCACCGCAAGCTCCATCTCACCCTTCAACACTCTGGGCAAATGCCGCTTCCTCTGGAAGTCTGCACCACCGCTAGGATAATGCTTAGCAAAAATCAATCTCTCTCATTAGAGCAGTGCTTTAAAAACTCACACTAATGGGTTGTGAAATCAACTGTGCTCTAACCAGTATTTTAAAAAATGAAATAGAAAAGAGAATGCGGTGTATACAGTAAGTACATTATTTCATGAGATGACTGTTTTCATCTTTCTTTTTTTTTTTTTTTTTCTGAGATGGAGTTTCACTCTTGTTGCCCAGGCTGGAGTGCAGTGGTGAGATCTCGGCTCACTGTAACCTCTGCCTCCCAGGTTCAAGCTATTCTCTTGCCTCAGCTTCCTGAGTAGCTAAGATTACAGGTGCCCGCCACCATGCCCAGCTAATTTTTTATATTTTTAGTAGAGACGGGGCTTCATCATGTTGGCCGGGCCGGTCTCGAACTCCTGACCTCAGGTGATCCACCCTACTTGGCCTCCCAAAAAGCAGGGATTACAGGCATGAGCCATCATGCCCGGCCTACTGTTTCATCTTTCTATGTGTGTATTATCTGTATGTGTACTCAATTCTGGGTTGCATATTTCTTAGGGGTGGCTTGAGGTTTAGAAAGTTACGAAAAAGATTTCAACTAGACAAGGCACTCCTTGAGGGCAGGGGCTGTGCTGTTTCTCTCTGTATCCTTGTGGTCAGCATGGGGCTTGGGACCCAGAAATTACCCAATAAGACGTCTACTCTGTGAGAGTGGCTTTGCAAGCATGTTGATTAAAGGCCCTTTGTGTCGTATTTTTTCCCTCTCACACAACATGCAAACATTCTTTAAAAAGCTGTTTGTTGGCTGACAGACCACACCCTACAGTTAGACTGGCAGCAAAGCTCTGCAAGAAGTTCAATGACTGCTGTAAATCTCACTTATAAAACTAATACATACACATGCATTTTTCAGAGTGAAGACATATAGCCTAAAAATACTAATAAAATAATAATTCAAATCTAAAACTCCACATGGGACAGGCTGCGTAATTTGCAAAATGAGTGTGGGACCCTGTTCACACACTATTGAGAATTTTCGAGGGCAACTGCAGAGCCGGAAACCAAATTCAAGGCCTCTCGGTACAGGCGCACAGGGGCTTGCTGATGAAGCTGACCCCAAATTATAAAGACAGAGATGGGGGGATGTGGGGCTAGAGTTTCAAAGGGCTGCCTTAATGGTTCTTAAGATCCCATTTCACCCTGATGTTTGGAGAAAGACAAGCACAAACATGCTTTTGAAACAAACAAAATAGTCAAGGAACCCCTAACAGACGACACGGGGTGACGACGCGGGGTGGGCAGAATCAGCATTCGGCTCTACCACAAACCTCATCTGCTTGTCTTTGGGCTCAACATTCTGTGCCATTTGCCCAGATCTCAGAATCCCACCAACCCCAACCTGATGCCAGCAATGAAGGAAACCTGTGGGCCCCAAGTCATCAGTAACAGGAGGACTGGGGTTTTGTGGAAGAAACCGTGTACTTCATAGCCTAAGCATGACCAGGCAGAGGGTCCAGTGGCTCATGCCTCAGTTTCCCTGCCCCAAATCCTCATCTGTTTGGCCAAGGCTTTGATTTTCAACCTGAGCCCCCACCCACGGGCCTGGCCCTCTGGGACGTCCAACTGAGAAACCACGCACGCCGAGTCCTGCAGCCCGGTCAGACCCCGAGCCTGGCCCCTGCTTTCTCCTCTTCCCCTTGGCCAAGGTCCCCAGATGATTAAAAAAAAAACAGTCTGAACTCTGTCTCTCTCTCTTTGTCTTAGGAAAGCTGGGATGGGTGGGTGGTCAGGAAAGAGGGAGAGGCCCGTCTGAGGCACAAAAGTCTTATGAAAGGTTCTGTTTGCTGGTAATTCCATGAGGAAAATTGCCTTTGACTGGTTTGTCCAAACAGGTTTGCAAATTGAGATGGGAACATTTTTTAAAGATCACCCCCATCTCCACATGATTTAAAATGTCATCATTTAAATTATGTGGAGCTTCTTTTGAGAAACGTTTTACCCCTGAGCATGTCAAAAGCAATTTCCCAGAGTGCAAGCTTTATGAATCTAACGTGATAGGCCTGAGCGTCTCCCTCCCTGACAGCTGGGGTCCCAGTCTGCCACTCGGGGAGCACCAGCGTGCTTCCTGCTGACTCAGGGAAACCCAGGGCTCCAAAGGGGCCTCACAAATCTCTCAGTCCCCTGATGATTAAAATCTTACTTTAAAGCAGCAGAAGCTGCTCTTTAAACAGAAGGCATCTCGCAGAGGCCAGGCTAGAGAAGAATCGGAGCGGAACAGCTCTGGCTGGAGGGAACACAGGCGCCAAAACCTGACCTGCTGTACTCCCCCTCGCCACCCCTGCTGGGGAAGGGCCTCTGCCACCCTTACAACTCTCCAGAGCCCAGCTTGGGAACCCGTGGTCTGTTCTGCCCCCCTCCCATATCCCTATTTCACAAGCAGGGGAGAATGAGCCACCAAACGGTGGCCTCCCACGGTCTCACCGAACCTTCGGCTGACTCCAGGCCGGCGGTTTCCAGCACCCCAGGCGGCCTGTTTCCTTTTAGTTGCCGGGAATTTAAGGGCCCTGAAAGGTTTGAAGCAGCTTGTGCATCTGTGTGGTCCCAGTGGGGTCTCGCTGTCCCACTGCCTTCATTTGAGCTCTGTGGCCTGCAGTCCTCAGTGGGAGGAAGCACCTGCACGTCCTCACCCCACCCACCTATAGCGTTTCCCTGAAACCCATTAAAGTCACTGCGGCAGAACCCATGTGAAGACACTTACCATGTGCCACTTCGGTTCAAGGCAGCAAACGAACCCTACTTTCTCAGTGAGCTGCAACTTCAGAGCCTCGAGCTCTCTTCCTAACCGGATCCGAACGACTTCTACTCTGGAAGGTGATTCAAGACCGGACACACAAAGGCCAAATGTCTTGCAGCCACTCGGCTCCTCTTTGTTCAGATTCTGGCCAGAGTTTTCAAAAGTTACGAACAACGAAAATCTTCTTCTTCTGGGGATGTCCAGTTCTGTAAATTTTTTGTTGTTTTTTGTTTGTTTTTTGAGATGGAGTCTTGCTCTATTGCCCAGGCTGGAGTGCAGAGGCACAATCTCGGCTCACTGCAAGCTCTGCCTCCCAGGTTCAAGTGATTCTTGTGCCTCAGCCTCCCAAGTAGCTGGGATTACAGGCGCCCGCCACCATGCCCAGCTATTTTTTTTTTTTTTTTCGTACAGACGGGGTTTCACCATCTTGGCCAGACTGGTTTCAAACTCCTGACCTCAAGTGATCCGCCCGCCTCAGCCTCCCAAATTGCTGGGATTACAGGTGTGAGCCACCGAGCCCGGCCTTATTTTTGAATTTCTAAGCATTTTTTTATTAGTTATTCCTGATTGTATACCCTAATGGTTAAATAATGGGACCTATGTAATTTCTGATTTTGAACTATGCTGTCATCTAACATATGGCCAATTATAAAAATATATTATGTTAAGATATAAAGAAAATGGGCTAGGCACAGACGCTCACGCCTGTAATCCTAACACTTTGGGAGGCTGAGGCAGGTGGATTGCTTGAGCCTGGGAGATTGAGACCAACCCAGGCAACATGGTGAAACCCTGCCTCTACAAAAAATAAAAAAATTAGCCAGGTGTGGTGGCACATTCCTGTCTGTAGTCCCAGCTACTCGGGAGGTTGTGGTGGGAGGATCCCTTGAGCCCAGGAGGTCAAGGCTGCAGTAAGCTGTGATTGCACCATGGCCGGGGTTACAGAGCAAGATTCTGTCTCAATAAAAAATAAAAAAGTAAACAAACAAGATATAAAGAAAATGTCAACAAATCCCATCCCCTCCAAATATCTAGGTAGTTCTGTTTTATTAATCTTGCCAAATATTCAGTGAGGCCTTTTGATCTGAAGACTCAGGGAACTCTGTTGATTATTTCTTTCATATTTGTTTTTCTCTGTTCTCTCCTCCTAAAACTTCTACTTTGGATATGTGTAGTTTTGTATTAGAGTTTTCCTCTGTGTCTCTTATTTTCAAAATGAGAGGCAAATGACATGAGATGGTGAGACAGTGCACTTTAGTGGCAAAACACAGGACAAGACTGGGTGTGGTGGCTTACAGCTGTAATCCCAGCACTTTGGGAGGCCAAGGCAGGCAGATCATCTGAGATCAGGAGTTCGAAACCAGCCTGGCCAAGATGGTGAAAAGCCGTCTCTACTAAAAATGCAAAAAATTAGCTAGGTGTGGTGGTGTACATCTGTAATCCCAGCTACTCAGGAGGCTGAGGCAGGAGAATTGCTTGAACCTGAGAGGTGGAGGTTGCAGTGAGCTGAGATGGCGCCACTGCACTCCAACCTGGGCGACAGAGTGAGACTTTCTGTGAAAACAAAACAAAACAAACAAATAAAAAAACCCACACTACAAGTTCTTTAAGCCCTTTCTGCTTTAGTTTTCCCCATAGGTGAAATGGGGAAATATAAATATAATACAGTAGCTTACCTCATGTGAGGATTAAGCTACACAATGTATACACAGCACTTAGTAAAGTCTCTGGTACATCACGTGTGTTCAATAAATGTTACTTGCTATTTATTTCTGAGAAAAAAAACATTGCCTGGCTAGTGCTAGTACCTAATATCCTAAACAAAACATTAGCAAATTTGATTTAAACACAGACTAGAAGAATAATACATGTGATCCAAGTATTATTTATTCTAGGATTGCAAAGATGGCTCTATATTATAAAATTTGTTAATATAACTTACGACATTAATTAGTCAAAATCATTCATTTAAGAATCTTTCCTTTTCCCGGTGATTTGAAATATGTCACTATAATGATACATTGTACTAAATTATTTTTTATACTGGGGTCTGTTTCAGACATTTCTTTGTTTCACTGATTTGTTTGTTCCTATACTGGTAACATCTGTTTTCACTATCATTACTATAGCTTTATAAGATATTTTAATATCAGATGCCCTAAGTGTCTCTCCCCTTTGAATTTTTCCCTTCTGAAATTTTCTTGGCCATTTGTACATGTTTATTCTCCTAGATGAAATTTATAATTATGTAGTCAAATTCCCAAAGCGTCCCATTACAATTCTGATGGAAATCGTACTAAATTTATATATGAAACTGAAAAGAGTTGACATCTAAAGTAGCCAACCAGTCATTTCTATGACATCACCACTTTGAACTACTTGCTACCTATTTGGAGAGGAAAAGTAGATTAGAAACTACATCGAAAAGATGAAGTACAGAGAGTTTAAATATTTAACTACAGAAAATTAAACCCTAGAAGCACTAGAAGAAAATATTTCTGCTATTAGGAGGGCAAAGAATCTTTCCAGGATATGACACCAAAGACAGATGCCATGAAGAAACATGTTTAGAATTAAAAAATAAAAAAAAAGATTAAGTGAAATTGAAAGGCAGCTGAGAAACTGAAAACCATTTTGCAAAATATATTCAAGACAAAAGATTAATATCTTCCATGTGTAAAAATCTTTTCCTTATCACCTGGAAGGGGCTGAAATGTCTGATGTAAAAGAGAAAAAAGTTACACAAATAATTAGCAAAATAACTATGACTGTCTAGTAGCATATAAAAAGTCTGCCACCTCTTTAATTACGTTAATTCAAATTAAACAAGAAAATTTTTTTAATCAAAAAAATTCCAAATATATATATTTTTAAACACATTATAACACCCAGTACAGGGGCGTTCTTAAATAGAAGAGCTTTAAAATGTGCAAAGATGTAGCTATAAACATGGTCATACAATATTAATTAAAATAGCAAAAACTGAAAATAATCTAAATTTGTACAAATGGGGAATTTTGTGAAAAATATTTAATATCCTAAAAAGATGTTCACACAAGCATAAAACTACATGAAAAATAATGTTATTCAATTTAACAAAAGAAATAAACAGAAAAAGGAAATAAAGAATAAAAGGAAAAGAAATTATATATACATATTTTTAAAAATTCAGATAGGATACAGCCCATAATATTACCAGTGTTTATCATGCAGAAAAAGCAAGATTATATAGTTGATTTTAATTTTCTTTTGGCTTCTCTAAATTTTATACAACAAGCTTGTATTACTTCTTTCATTAGGAGAAAAAATTTTTTTTCTATATACATTTTCAAAACAGGAGAAAAAAAATCAGAAAAATGATAGCCACCGCTGTCATAGATACTATGAAGCCTGACATTTTTAAACATTGCTGACAGCACTATGAAATGCCGTAAACATCTGATCACCAATTTTGCAACAAAACTTCATATTTTATGACCTTGTGAATCTATCCCAAAGAAATACAGTTCAAAATACTGAAACAGTTATGCACATGAAAATGTTCACTGCAATACTGCTTGTAAAGGTGAAAAATTAGAAGCTAACCATGGTATAACAGAAGGGTGGTTAAATAGTACACACCTACTGAATGACTCAAGAGAATTTTTAGGAAAAGCCTTAACAGGTTGAGAGAAAACCAAGAGAAAATGATTGTTTATAAACTCTAATTATGAGAATAATCATGCTCATAGTTAAGAAACACCAAAAGGAAACATAAAAATTAATGATGGCTGTTAGGACATAGAATTACACGTGATTATATCTTCCTTATTTCTGTTTTCCAAATGCAGCTATATTACCTTTATTCTTTTTTTATTATTATTATTATTTTTTTCTGAGATGGAGTCTTGCTCTGTCACCCAGGCTGGAGTGCAGAGGTACAATCTCAGCTCACTGCAACCTCCATCTCCCAGGTTCAAGCGACTCTCCTGCCTCAGCTTCCCGAGTAGCTGGGATTACAGGTGTGCACAACCACACCAGGCTAATTTTCGTATTTTTAGTAGAGATGGGGTTTCACCATATTGGCCAGTCTGGTCTTGAACTCCTGACCTCAAGTGATATGCCCACCTCGGCCTTCCAAAGTGCCCAACCACCTTTATTCTTTAGAAACATTATACAGTCATGTGCCACATAACATTTGGGTCAATGACGCATATACGGCGGTGGTCCCTTAAGATTATAATACCATATTTTTACTGCACTTTTTCTATGTTTAGGTGTGTTTAGATATACACATACTAACCATCGTGTTACAACTGCCTGCAGTGTTCAGTACAGTAACATACTGTTAAGGTTTGTAGCCTGGGGCAACAGGCTATACCACACAGCCTAGGTGTGTAGTAGGTTCTAACATCTAGGCTTGTGAGTACACTCGCTGATGTCCACACAATGACAAAATTGCCTACTGATGCATTACTCAGAATGCATCCCAGTTGTTAAGCTACATGTGACCATATATGGAAGAGAAAAAGAAGAAAAAGTAAATTAGATGGCAAGATGGAGAATATGTTGGAAGGAGAATATGAAGGGTGTGAAGTAAGGCTGGTAGAGTACTGCCTAGGCTGGCAGGGACCTTTGGAATGTGGGGGTTGGCAGGTTTAAAGGGGCTGACTCCAGCTTCTGGTTGGGGCAATGAGCTGATAATGATGCCTTAACTTGGAGCATGAACAGAGATTTCACGGCATGTCAAGAGGAACCCACCCTCGAGGGTCTGAGTGTTGGTGCTCCCCAAAAATTCATATTGTTACCTAACCCCCAGTGCAACAGTATTAAGAGGTGGGGGTGCTTAGATTAGGTCATGAGGGCTCTCCCCTCGTGAACGGGATTAGTGCCAGTCGCAGTCCGTTTTGTTCTGTTAGTGCCAGTCGCAGTCCGTTTTGTTCTGTTAGTGCCAGTCGCAGTCCGTTTTGTTCTGTTAGTGCCAGTCGCAGTCCGTTTTGTTCTGTTAGTGCCAGTCGCAGTCCGTTTTGTTCTGTTAGTGCCAGTCACAGTCCGTTTTGTTCTGTTAGTGCCAGTCGCAGTCCGTTTTGTTCTGCCATAACAGAATACCCGAGACTGGGTCATTTGTAAGGAACAGAAATTTATGTGGCTCATAGTTCTGGAGGCTTGGAATTCCAAGATCGAGGACCTAGCATCTGGCAAGGGCCTTCTTGCAGCATCATAAGCTGGTGGAAGGCATTACAAGGTGAGAGAGAGAGCAAGAAGGGACCAAACTCATCCTTTTATTATGAAGCCACTCCAGCAATAATGGCATTAATCCATTCATGAGGGCAGTGCCCCCAAGACCCAAATACGTCCCAGTAGGCTCCACTTCCGTATACTGCTGCACTGGAAATCAAGTTTCCCACACATGAAGTCTGGAGAACACACTCAAACCCTAGCAGCACCCTCATAAACCTCACCCCACGAGGATCAGCCCTCAGAAATACCGAATCTGCTTGCACCTTGATCTTGGACTTCCCAGCCTTCAGAACTGTAAGAAATAAAGTTTTTTTGTTGTTTTTTAAATAAACCATGCTTTTTTGTCACTTAGGTTCATTTCTTTTTTCTTTTTAAAATAATTTAAAAATATATATATAAAATAAAATAATGGATTAGAGATGGGGTCTCCCTCTGTCACCCAGGCTGGAGTGCAGTGTTACGATCAGAGTTCACTGCAGCCTCCAACTCTTAGGCTCAAGCAATCCTCTCACCTCAGCTTCCCAAGTAGCTGGGATTACAGGCCAGAATTATGAGAAATATATTTCCATTGTGTATAAATTACCCAGTCTAAGTTATCTTTGTTATGGCAGCCCAAGTGGACTGAGATGCTATCAGAGGAACTGGGAGGCCCCTGGGAGGCCAACCCTGCCTGCCCTGTGTCTGGCCCTGTCTTCCCCCACGTCTGCCATTGGGAAATGGTCATGGGAAGCAGGCACCCCAGCCAGCCTGAACCCTGTGGTTCCCTGATAGTAACTGGCCATTCGCCTTCTGGCCATGACTCTGATAAGAGGTTTCTGGCTCAGAGCCGCTACAAACCGAGAGGTTTCTGGCTCACAACCACTACAAACCCGACAGCAACGACGCTGTCCTTCAAGCCTCATGAATAAAGCTGTTTTCTATGGTTGGATGCAAAAAGCATTCCCCCCACCCCTCTAAATGAAGGCATTAAAAATAACGCTCATTAAAGTCACCTCAGACAGGATAATTAAAGGTAGAACTGTCCCGGACTAAACACAGCTTTCAACCTCCAACGATGCCGCACCTCCCCCACCCCACCCCACCCCACCTTTTTACTATTTTTCCTAATTAGAGAAGTGGCCTGAGACACAGCAGAGCTTTTGTTGTCTGGTCTCGTATGTTTCTGAGAAAATTATACACAAAGCACCCTTTTGCAGAGCTCTAGAGACAAGGCATGGGCGCTGAGTGGCGTCCAGCGCCGGTTAGTGAGTGACAGGAACTGGACTTCACGCGTTGTGTCCAAATGCCGCTTTCACCCACGCTGGTCTAGCAGCCATCCGCTGACCGTATACCCGGCACAGAAGATCAACAGCTGACCTCCATTAACGGTGTGTGCCCCACCTCAGCAAGTTCAGATACCAGATTCCAGGTGACACCTTGTCACTGTAGGACCTGTTTACTATGAAATGGCAGCATTCCAAAGCCAGCCCCGGAGCAGGAACAAGGCTGATTTAGATGTGGGAATTACATACCCTCACGGCCCTATGGTGAAATAAAACATAATGCCAGACCCTGAGCCCTCCCATCCAGCAAGCAGCCCTAGGTATGTGGCCACCTGGTGTAGGTGAGAAGTGTCGTTTCCAGGTGCTAAGCAGGGCTCTAACTGCTGGTTGTCCGCAAGGATCGTTTTCCCCTTCTTCTATGGTAAGAAAAATGTTAGGATGGCATAAGCCTTCCTGGTCCCACATTCCCTTGCCGTTGGCGGAACGGATGGGAGTAGCTTCCTTCTCGGGCTCACTCTTGAGAGAAGGTGCGTGCCACCCCGCCCTTTCCTTTCTTGCTTCCTGCAGGCTGAGTGATGACCCAGGAGTAGGGGCTGGAGCAGCCAGCGGGGGCCAGGAGAGGACATCGCACGCTGAGAACGAGGGAGCTACAGAACAGTAGTAGGCTGGGTGTCCACAGCCTCCGAGCCGCTACACCGGTGTCTGTGCTGTTACGAAAGAGGAAAACACAGATCTATCTTGCTTCACTATCTGGGGGTCTCTGTCATAGCAGCCCAACCTGAATCCTAACACACCATGGGTGGCTGAAATTAACAGACATGTTAATAGTAACAATAGCCAGCTTTTGTTGAATATCAAACTCGTGCCATGCAGTAGACTAGGTGCTCTCTCCATGTATTATCTCACTTAATTCCTCACAACAGCCTGGGAGGTAGGGACCATTTGTCCTGTTTTACAGATGGAGAAACCAAGGCCCAAGAAACTGGGCAATGTTATCATGAACTGCAGACAGAGCCAGGATAAGAACACCCCAGTTCAGGGCTCCTCCCCTTACCCTGTGCTGGGTACTAGCCCTAAGTTAGCAACTTTTTCTTTCTATCTCTAAATTGTTTCTAAGAACGTACTACTTAAGTCAAGGTTAATTCTCAGCACAAATAGAATAAAGAATTATAGGTCTCTATGTTATTAAAACTAAATCCTTGCAGAACTCAATTATCAACTTCTATTAAAAAGGACTTTGTTTTCAAAGCAAGCTTTCCTGTTAAAAAAGTGGAAAAGAGGGAAAACTTTAAATCTATTGAACAATTATTTACATTTTAAGAACTGGTGTTTTCAAGACAAAACCCCCTAGAGGAGAAACATAAGATCATTTAACTTCTAATTTTCTTAATCAGTACAATTATTTCCCATATTCCTTTACTATTTGAATTTTACCCCAAACACTCTGATCTCTAGAAATCCTAAGAGAATAAGAAGCAATGAAAGAATTTAGTAATATGGTCACATTAAAAAATTAATACAGGCTGGGCACGGTGGCTCACACCTGTAATCCCAGCACTTTGGGAGGCCAAGGCATGCAGATTACTTGAGGTCAAGAGTTTAAGATCAGCCTGGCCAATATGGTGAAACCCTGTCTCTATTAAAAATATAAAAATGAGCTGGGTGTGTGGTAGGCACGTAAGTAATCTCAGCTACTCGGGGGCCTGAGGCAGGAAAATTGCTTGAACCCGGGAGGCGGAGGTTGCAGTGAGCCGAGATCTCATCACTGCACTAGAGCCTGGGCGACAGAGCGAAACTCCATCTCAAAAAAAAAAAAAAATTAATACAGCAATCAATAGTTTTCCTATGGTAAAGACAACAGCCAGTGATTAGATCTAAAGAAAGAAAACATCCTATTTCTTTCACAGTCTAGACTATTTTATTCTAAAATACAAGATACCTAGAAATAAATTTAAGACTTATAATATCTACATGAAAGAAAAGTTTCAATCTCCTAAGAGATGAAAAGTAAGATTTGAAACAGTGGAGATGCATTTCATGTTCACGTTTTTCAGTAGGAAACATCATAGAAATAATAATTCTTATGTTAATCTATAAATTTAATATAATTCACACAAAAAAATACCAATTAAGTTTGTGGGCAAACTTATTCTAAAGTTCATATGGAAAGCTAAAAATGCAAAAGTAGCTAGAAAAATTCCAAAAAGAAAAATAAGTAACAAGGGAGGATAAGTCCTATCAGATATCACGATGTATTATAAAGTCTAGGTAATTAAAAGGGTGACACTGACACATGAATAGGCAGATCAATGGAACAAAATAAAATGTCCAAAAGTAGACAAAACTGTGGACAAGAATTTATGAGGAAGGTGATACTGCAAACTAATAGGGGAAATATATGGAATATTCAATTATCAGTTGAAACAACTGAGAAGCCACCTGAAACAATGAAACTGGATTCACATCTCCTACTTTACACGGACATATTCCAAGCAGATCAGAGTTTAAAGGCAAACCTGAGACCATAAACTGATCTAAGAGAAACCAGGAGAAAAAGCTTTTGGAAGTTTGCAGTGATGAGAATCTTTCTAATCCAGGAACCATAAGAGAAAAGACTGATAACATGGCCTAGATAAAAATTAAGAACATGTGTATCTCTAGAAACTGCCATGAGCAAAATCAAAAGGCTAATGACGCACTGGGAAGAAAGACACTCCATTCATTCATAACAGAGCTTATTTCTGTAATACATAAGGAGCGCCGACAAATTGCTTTAAAAACCAGCAACAGAAACAAAAGCCATGATCAAACAATTTACAGAAAAGGGAAAGAGGTCCAACCACACTCATAATAAGTGCACTGCAAATTAAAACTTCTCCAAGATACAATTTTTTACCCAAAAGAATGGCCCAGATCCAATACCTGTTAATACATGGAGGTGAGGGGATGGTGCACCAGGAGCATAAAATAGAACCTTGATAATAAACAACTTGTCAATGTCCGTCAAAATCAGAACTGCTAATTGACCCAGGATTTCCACTAGGACCTAATCAGATATGTGTACCTACATGTACAGGAAATAATGGATATATACATTAATTCCATGATATTGTCTGTGATGGCAAAAGAGTGGACACAACTGGAATGCCCATGAGCAGAGGTCTGGTTAAAGAAACCAGGGCACATCCATGCCAAGGAATCCCACACGGCGAGAAAAACCAATGAAGAAGCTCTTTAGAGACACAGGGAAAGGATCTCCATGACATGCTGTTAAGTGAAAGAAACAAGGTGCAGAACAGTAAGTGCTGCATGTTGTGTGTTGTAAAAAAGGAGAACAAGAGACACACACACAACATTATCTCTGGAGGGTCACTGCATGAAACCAAAGCTCTGGTGTTCAGTGGGGAAGAGAACGGGACATCTGGAAACCAGCATACACAGTGCAGCCTACTCTAGCCCTGTGAAGAGATGACCTAGGGGTATCATGTTCTTCCAGCTATTAGAAGAAAGAGCATGACGGAGCACCCTTTCTTCTTGTCTCACTAGCCACTCACTTTCTGGGTCATTCCCGTGCCTGTGGTGCTGTTGTAAAGGGCTGGGAGGAGACTGGCCATGCGGGTTTGGAATTTCCCTCAATTCTGTTAACTGCAGGATTCATCCTGAAGCACCCACGCTTCAGCTGACCATGGAATCTACCCCTTAATTTAAAAGTTTGCACTTTCACAGACTTCCAAAGTACAGAGCTAGGAGGGTTCTTAAGACTGGCCCACAGCAGACTTCTGTGGATTCAATTCATTGGTTCCTTCAGTCAACCAGCTCTCCACAATGCAGATGAGGGCAAAGATGAGGATGCTCTTCTCCCCATTCCACAGACAGGTGAAACGACTCGTTCACAGTCACACGCTTTTTCAGTAGCAGTAGCAGACGAGGAATTCAAACCCAGGCAGTCTGTCTCACTTCTCACCACGATTCCACACTGACTCTCAAAACCTACTCCATGCCACGCCTGTGCCAGACCAGAGATATTAACATAAAAGAAAAAAATAGTTCCTAGTTTTTCAGGACCTTTGGTCTAGGAGCAGGGGTATAGATATTGTGGCCAAAGTTTGTAAGATAAAACCATTTTATAGAAAAAGTTTAAATATCACACTCTTAAAAAAAAGAGACGTATTTATTTTTGTCTTTGCAAACCCTGTGTCCCTCTTCATACGGTGGAGCACAGAAACAATTACACAGAAACACGACATGGGGACAGTTAAGCAACAGCCCTGAAAAGTGATCACAGATGAAGTTAAAAGGACTGTTTTCTAAAATACCCTGCCCACCCACCCTCAATCTTACCTCAAGGACCAGGTTAACAAAGCCAGGCGATGTTTGAGAATCGCTGACATGAAATGAAAAAGCTCAGAGTACTTCATTCAAACGTTTTGAAATTTAAAAGCCTACGAAAAGCAACTCAGATCAAAAAGTGAACAAATGGTCACTTTCTCTATGGTTATCAAATAGTGCAGATAACCTAGGCCTGCAGGCTGCGTGCTGTCAGCTAAAAACATGCCTCCAGGAACAGGATGTGCATTGCTCTCCAGTGAGGTGATGCCAGGCGGGTGGGGGCAGGCCTGGCTTGGCTTGGGGTGACCAGAAAGGAGGAAAAGCCTGCAGTCTCCTGGTAAGGCGTTTAACAACTGTGGGCCTCAGTTGCCTCGCCTGTGAAATGGGCATAATCACAACCTTTGGGCAGAATTATGAGACTCAGAAGAGCAGGCTCCCAGCAGTGACTCCCGGGATTCCCTTCCCTATCTCCCAACACACAAGATAACCACAGGCCCCTGGAGACCACATCCTCACTCCTGTGCAACCAGGGAAGGCCTGCCAGAGTGGCTGAAGAGTGAATTCCACGCCGGTGTGCAGGCGTGTTCATTAATCCTTTATTGAGTGTATTAGTTTCCCGTGGCTGTTAAAAAATACCACAAATGGTGTGGGTTAAACGACAGAAACTCATTCTCTCAGTTCTGGAGGCTGGAAGCCGAAGTCAAGGTGTCGGCTGGGCCTGCTCCCTCTGAGCCCCTGGCTAGGGCTGCTCCATCCCCTTCCCGGCCTGTGGAGGCACCTGCCATCCTTGGTGTCCTTGGCCAGCAGCTGGGCCGCTCCTCTCTGCTTCTCCCCATGCACGTGACGTGCACACAACGGTGGCCACGCAGTCTTGTCAGGTTGGATTAAGGACCTGCTCCCCTCCAGTCTGACTTCATTTAACTCGTTACATCTGCAAAAGACCCTATTTCCAAATAAGGTCACATTCAGAGGAACTCCTGCAATCTTCCGGGGGGACACAGTTCAACCCGTACCACTGAGCAGTCACTAACTGAGTCACCGGTGAAGGCATGAAAAGTCACGCACGGGCCTGCCCGTGGGCCCGCCCTGAACCTTTCCAACCCGTTTGGGAGGAGTCCTGGTGCAGAGTGACAGCTGGGGGCCAGGCCACAGGCACCAGCATGGGAGGGCTGCCCGCCTGACCCCGGCATCGGCTGACACAGCAGGGTGGAACCCCAGGGGGGCTGCAGCCAGGGCGAGTCACTCAACTAAGTAAGCTTAGGCCCTCCTGTGTAGACAGAGTGATAACAACACCTGGCCACCTGCATGAATAAGGCAGCTCTCAGGCCACAGAACCCCAGAATCTCAGCCCGGGAAGCACCATCCACCCAGCTGACCAAGCGAGAATCACGGGAGTCCCCCTGCGTCAGCCTCCACATCCAGGCATGACACCGGCCCTCCCTGGCATCTCCGCCATCGCTTCTGTGTGTCTCCTCTCTGCCACGCGGACGGACCGCACCTCGAGGCCGAGAGCTGGCACCTATCCCCTGCCCACCCATCCCACCAGGCTCCACGAGGAGGTCAGAGCGGAGGACCAGCCCTCTACAGTGGCCCTATGTCTGACACTGGCTCCGTCAGCTCGCCCGCCCATCAGGAGGAAGCCAGACTCCACCTAAGGCCATTCCAATCAATAGACCACCGAGATGGTTTAACTTAATGAATAATTCTCAGGTGTATTTCGAAGAATAAACAGGCAAGAGTAGCTAAGACAATTTTTTGAAAAGGAAAAATAACAAGAAAGGGACTTGAGTTGTTAAGGTGGATTACATAACCACATGAATTGAAACAAATGGGCACTTGGTGCAGATTTTGAAAAGACTCTCATATACCAAACAATTTTGGGTACAATAGGAGAGAAAAACAGATTGTTCCGCAGACGGTGTTAGAACAACCAGTTACATGGAAGATCCTCAAGTCATATCCTTCCCTCAACCTTGCCACCATAATAAGTTACAGATTTTCAAAGAGTTATACGTAAAAATAAATGAAGTCTTCTATACTTCCCTAGGCTTCTATAATTCCATGGCAAACATGGATTACTTTTGTAGTGAGGGAATAAACAATAAAAATGGAAAAAATAAATGAAGCTTTATATAAACCAGAAGGAAATACAGCGAAACATGTAACCGATATCAGATGGGACTGGACAATGAGAGAAACAGTCAAAAAACTCGAGAGTTTGGCCGGGCATGGTGGCTCACGCCTGTAATCCCAGCACTTTGAGAGGCTGAGCTGGGCGGATCACCTGAGGTCGGGAGTTCGAGACCAGCCTGACCAACATGCAGAAAGCCCGTCTCTACTAAAAATACACAATTAGCTGGGTGTGGTGGCGAATGCCTGTAATCCCAGCTACTCAGGAGGCTGAGGCAGGAGAATTGCTTGAACCCGGGAGGTGGAGGTTGCGGTGAGCCGAGATCGCACCATTGCACTCCAGCCTGGGCAACAAGAGCGAAACTCCATCTCAAAATAAACAAACAAACTCCAGAGTTTAAAGTTTTAAAATTGTACTAGAAAAAAAAAATGATAAAAACTGAAAGGCAAGTGACAAAGTGAGAAAATTTTTTGCAACAAACGTAACAAAGGATTGTTTTTCTTAAGATAGTAAAAATGTCTTGCAAATCAGTAAGAAAAGCAAGAGAATTCCCTGATTTCCCCTCCACAGACAATTCAAAATGGAACTATAACCGTCCAACAAGCCTATGGCTGATAATGTAAACATGCAGAGATAAAACAACACACCCTGTTTTGGGTTTGTTTGGTAAAGAACCATTCATTACTATTACAGTTAATGAAAAATGTTAATCATGGTGCAGGGATACAGGCCCTTCCATGCACACCTTGTTCCAAAAAAGGTGTGGGCCACGTGTCTGAGGCACTTAAACACATCTACTCTCTTTCACCATCTCACTTCAGTCTAAGAGTCTGGACTGAAAGATTGAACAGAAATAAAAGTCAAAGGTGAAGATGTTTATCACATCATTCTTTTTTTCTTTTTTCTTTTGAGACAGAGTTTCACTCTGTCGCCCAGGCTGGAGTGCAGTGGCACAATCTCGGCTCACTGCAGCCTCTGCCTCCCAGGTTCAAGCAATTCTCCTGCCTCAGCCTCCCGAGTAGCTGGGACTACAGGTGCCCGCCACCACGCCCGGCTAATTTTTTGTATTTTTAGTAGAGACGGGGTTTTGCCATGTTGGCCAGGCTGGTTTCGAACTCCTGACCTCAAGTGATCCGCCCATCTCGGCCTCCCAAAGTGCTAGGATTACAGGCACGAGCCACTACGCCTGGCCACAGAGTTCTTTATAATAGCAAAAATTTGAATGTAATCTTAATGTTCAAAAGTAGAAAAAAATTTTACTTCAAATATGGAATATTATGCCCCCATTAAAAAGGTTTTCCTTAATAACAAAAAGAAGTGCCCAAACAAAACCAAAAGCCACTTAAATTGCGTTTGGTAACACAATTTCACAGATTGTTGGAGGCAGTGCTGCGATTATCATCCTCAGACTGCTGCATGTGTATCATGGAATAAAGCAAGTGAGTTAGGTGCTGCAGCTGAGAGGCAGGATTTTCAGCCAGAGTAAAAGATCATGTTAAGTAAAACTAGGTAGCCTTGAATTTAAACTGAAAACAGCAGCATGCACTTAAGATGCATTTTGTCTTAAAAACAAATAGGCAAACGTTTTCTAGTTCTGTGCTGAAAAGGCCTAATAACTAATGAGTTTCAATGGGTATCCACAGCACCCATATTCATTGTGGTCTCTATATATTTCCTCTTTAAAAGAACAGATAAGGTCAGTCTGGACCATCTTGTCATAGTGGAAGCAAAGAAACTACCAGGGACAATTAGGGTCATGTCAAAAGGACTCACATGCCACCCTGAAGCTCCCACCGTCCAAAGATGAGAACCCTTGGGCGTCAATAGAAATAACTGCGATTGATTGAAATACATTAAACAGGTTTAAATATGTGAGGTCATAATGGTACTAAAAACAGAACTCAGTGGTCACTTCTGGAGGATGCTGGGAACAAACTCATTATTTGGAAAATTGGTAAATAAGGGAGAAAAAATAAAAACATCCATCCTGCTGTTCCTAAGTGAACTGTACCACAGGGTAGCTGAACAGTGGATGCAGGGGGCGGGGGTGCAGTTCTCTTTGTAGAAGTATTCCAGATAATAAAGAAAGAAGAGTAACAGGGCCGGGCACGGTGGCTCACGCCTGTAATCCCAGTACTTTGGGAGGCCGGGTGGATCACTTGAGGTCAGGAGTTCGAGACTGGCCTGGCCAACATAGTGAAACTCCGTCTTGACTAAAACTATAAAAATTAGCTGGGCATGGCGGTGCACACCTATAATTCCAGCTACTCAGGAGGCTGAGTCATGAGAATCACTTGAACCCAGGAGGTGGAGGTTGCAGTGAGCTGAGATTGCATCACTGCACTCCAGCCTGGGCGACACAGCAAGACTCTGTCTCCAAAAAAAAAAAAACAAGAAACAAACAAACAAACAAAAAATAAAACAACGAAGAAGAGTAACAGGATCAAAATACCATTATTTTACAAATCCTTATAGAATGGATCTGGGCAAGCATGATCAACAGCTGTGAACGTCACAAAAAAGAACACCTTCGTTCTGTGCCTCCTGCGGGGTGCACCCCACCACTTAATATTCTTACCCCCAAAACCAAACCTAAAGCTCATGCAGCCTGCAGATCTACCCACCAGTTTACAGGAAATACAGGGGCAGAGGAATCTATTAAATGACACCACAGGAAGACAATCATCAAAATCCAGGTGGTGGGAAACTCCAGGACAAGGGACTGAGTTTTCTCAACAAATAAATTGTAAGACAAAATTAAAGGGAAGGAGGCAAAACCTGTGGGCTAAATGAGACTTCGCAGACTCAAGAACCAATCACAATATGGGAACCTTGACTGGATCCTGATTCAAACCACCAAAGAATCATGAAACAGTTGGGGAACTTGCACATCAACTGGATTGCTACTGGAAATTAAATATTTGTTAATTTTTAATTTGTTTACGTGTAATAAATGGTATTTTGGTGATTTTTAAAAATGCCTTTGACTTTTAAATATTTATACTAAATATTTGCCAAAACAATAAACATGTCTATAATTTGCTTCCAAATTACCCAGGTGGCTAATAGGTGGGAAACAAGATGTTTACATATGAAACAAGAATTGTGATTTAGTAATTGCAGAAACCAGGTGACTGGTATGTGGGGCTCACATCATTCTACTTTCGTACAGTGTTTGAAATTTTTCCATAATAAAAAGGGGGCCCGGGGGCAATGGCTCACACCTGTAATCTCAGCATTTTGGGAGGCCAAGGCGGGTGGATCACCTGAGGTCAGGAGTTTGAGACCAGCCTGGACAACATGGTGAAACCTCATTTCTACTAAAAATACAAAACTTAGTTGGGCGTGGTGGCGTGCACCTATAATCCCAGCTACTTGGGAGGCTGAGGCAGGAGAATCTCTTGAACCCAGGAGTTGGAGGTTGCAGTGAGCTGAGATTGTGTCACTGCATTACAGCCTGGGTGACAAAGCAAGATGCTGTCTCAAAAAATTAATATAAAAAGGGTTAGAAGACATTTCAAATAAGATTTTCTTCCCTAAACAATTTAATGACATGGAGAAATGTTCATGATATGGCCAGGATGGAAAAAAGCTACAAAACTAATAGAGAGTGTTCTGTCTTGTTATACGCACACATACAATTTTGAAGCCAAAAGAAGAAAATTCAACACGATGTTAATAACAACTGTTATCTCTTTATGGTGGTATAATGGGTGTTTTTAAAATCTCCTTCTTTATATTTTCTGTTTTCTATTATGTGTATGCCTTAGTTTATAATTATAGAAATAGATTTTAAAAAGCATCGAACCTGGGATTTGTTAGGGAAAGCCCAGCTGTGATGTTCATAGTGTGTTTATTTCTGCTTTTCCTAATCACTTCCAACAGTCTCCTGAACAGCCAAGAACTCAGAGGATTTGCCATGCAGAACCCCCAGATTTTATCAACTAAACAATTCACAGCAGACCTACTACAGAAGCACCTTCCCCAGGCACAGACAGATGGCACCCACAGTTCTTTACCCCAAGGGGAAAATAACCACAAAGAAAAAAGCCCTTGGCAAAGATGAGCATGGCACTGCCCATCCCAGTAGGATGGACCAGCCATCTAGCCACCGAGACAGGGCAGTGCCAGGTGGGCTGCTGGGATCTGTAAGGAAAGCTCTGTCAAGTGGAGAAAATAATCCTAATAACCTGTTCATCCAAACTGGGAAACATCATCTGGGCTCTCAGAAGAGCTTCTGTGAGAGGGCGAAATAGTAAAAGATGTCCAAATCCTGGTGTGGCTCTCCTCTTCTAGACGGGAAAACAGCTTTCAGGTTCCCACTGTCGAGCAGCCTCGGCTTCCCAGATGCTTTCCACGCAGTCTGACAAGTATCCCACCCTAGCTGGCTGCCTTTTGCTTCCAGTGAAAACCCACGGAATCCCTTTGCCCTGCTTTTCTTATCTTATGCCTGTTCCCCTGGCATGCATGGACATTTTTTGGCCTTCACATTTTATAAAAGGTCTTACCAGCCGTATGTTGCTAGGATATATGGACAAAAATAAAAAAACAAGCCCCAGACCATGCTGCCCTGTGGTCTTCAGTCAGTGGGGGAGGGAAGAGAGACACCCAAGATTGCCCCTTCCCCTATTCTATAACATTTAAGTTGTGGGGGTCTCAGCTCATGCCCCCATTTTTTTTAAACGTAAAGAAATAAATAGCATAAACTCCCATGGGAAAGTCGGATGGCAGCCCTTTAAGAGAGCTGCCCTCTAAGGCAGGTTGGGGAACAGAAACAAGCCACTTTACATTTTTGGCAGCAGGACCAGGGGACTTCCACGAAATTGTGCAGAGATGGGAACTGGCTGCAGCCCAGGGCCGAATTCCTCGTGCTGCTTCGCCCCTCAAGAACAAGTCACTTCTCCCAACCTTGTGGCCACAAGGACTCTCCACAGGAACATCAGTGTGTGCCCAGGCTGGCCACCGCCACGAGGCCAGCCTGGCCATGTCCTGGTGACCTCTACTAGCTGTAATGGCTGTTTCCACCACAAGGGGCAGCCGCGGCAAAGACAGGCCCATCACCCACAGGCCTGGAAGAGGAGCTGAGTAGAGCCAGGCCAAGGGACCTGCCATCCCCAGTGCCTCCTGCTTTCCCAAACTGGGCTCTAGCAGTCGCTGGGCCTGGTTAGCCACAGGGAGAGTCCACCCAAGGAGGGCCTATTCGGCATCATGGTGAGCAGGCAATGCCCTCTGAAAGTACAAACCATTTTTTAATAGCTTAGATAACTGTGGGAATGCTTAGAGGGTATTTTAAATGATTTGTCTACTTGGAGAGACCGGAGTAGCCAGCATGCAACAGTCCTTACAAACAGAAGCTCCTGCTGGCTCACGGCCTTGGGCAATTTGCCTCAGTTTCCTCACCTGTAATACAAGGTAGAGAACCATATTCACCTAACAGGGAGTTTGTGAGAGGATAAAATGAAGTCTTGGCAAGCACAAACATGTTCTCCACACATATTAAGGACACTGGTAGGGTTTTTTATCCTATTCAAAATAATAGGGGTTCAAGACAGCAATGGCATGTTGGAGGAAAATATAGGGGTGCAAATTGGAGAACACAGACAATGAATTCTACACAAGTTCAAGAACAGAAGGAAATGTCAGGGAAGAGGCGGATGAGTTGTGGTACTTCAAGGAACTGCCGCGAAAGTTCCTGCCCAGGCAATCAGACGGTGCACTGCAAATTGGTTTTGAGTTGGTGAGTTTGCACAGCACTGTGTTCTTGGCACCCAGCACAGCTGCTGGCTCATAGTAGGAGCTTATTAAGCATTTTGGAAGGATGGGAGGAGGGGCTTGTGATATAAGTAGCCATCTACTCAACATTTCCTCTGTGCCATGCATGGTAAACATTTCCACATAATTTAACTCTGGTTTTATTACTGTCATTTCACAGATGACATGGAGTCTCCAAGAGGTTCCCCCCCACCCAAGCAATCAGGCCCAATCCCCAACACAGCTTTTAAACAAAAGCAGCTGAGGCATTTACTCTGGTCAGTAATGAAAATTCAACATTCTTCTGTCACTGATGTAACTTATAGGGTGCTTTTCATATTGATTCCTTTTATCTTTGCATTTGAGGCTAAGATAAACCTGTATGCATTTAACTTACTTCAGTCATTTAAAGGAATAAAGAACAAAAGAGAAGAATCTGTATTAAATCAGGCACAACAAGAGGAAGCATTTTTAACAAAACATTATGTTAAGAGCTTCGAGTTTCTATAAATCACCCCCATTGAGTAATCCCCAAATTACTATTGTTGTGCTATTCAGTATCCTCCATCCATAACAGCTGATGAAAATGCACAACCAGGCCAAATACAAAGGTAGAACAATTTTTTAACTTAATTTTGACTCTGCATTACTGAAACAACAAAAACAAAAAAATCAAAACCTTCCGGGATTTAACAAATTTAACCACAAATTACGAGTCAGATCCTCTCAACAATTAGATGCCTGTAGCAAAAGAACGTTTCCCACATCAAAATTCCCAGATTTTTCATTAACAAATGTCCCCATGGTTCCGTCTTCAGAGCTGGAGCCAAAATGGAAATTGGTGTGAAACTTGGTGAAAATTTACGGACAGCAGATGACTGCGGAACAAGGAGGAGAGAAACAGGAAGGCAGCGTTTGCTCTTTATTTGGAATAATTAGCAAAGCAGAACCAGCTGAAGGCTGGCACCATGTACCTTACGCAAAGGTTGCAAGGGCTGAAATGTGCAAAGGCCAAGTCAGCGGATGCTTAGGGGCAATTTCACGCCTCACCGCACAGCGACACAAAGGGAACTATTTTTTTAAGTGCATCTGAACTTCAGCAGCACGGATGGGCTTTTTTGCTCCAAAGATTCCAGTTATCTTGAGAGCTGCATACCCTTAAGCTACAAGCACCGTTTTTACTTCAGGCTAGGTAAGATGCAAGTAAATTAAGGATTTCTTTCTATTCTTTCCAGAAAATAAATAAGCATTTCTGAATTTTAAGTGTTTCAGAAAACTGCTTTTCATCAGATGTGTGGAAATAAGTTTCTTTTCTGAGAAAGGTCAAGATGCATGTGGATTTGGTATTCTCTCCCTGGGCTGAGGCTGTGAGGTGGAGTGAAACTGTTATTGGGTCTGGAAAGGTGTGGGAGTAGGATGGGAGGAAAGGGCAGGAAAAGATGCAGGAATAATCACAATAATCATGATAATAGGAGCACTCCCTGCATGCCACACCTTGTCCCCCGCACTTTGGAAACCACCACTGGGACCCCACCCTATGAGGCAGGTATTGTTAGTGTCTCTGCTTTGCCGATGAGGAAGCCAGGGGAGGAGAAGTTGATGAACTCACTCCGTCACACAGCTGAGAGGCGAGTGGGACACAGGCTTCCCCAAGGATGCTTTCCAAATGTGCACGGTGGCCCCCAGCCCTGCCGTGGCGTAAACACAGGGGGTCTGGATGGGAACGGACGTTTTGTTTATAAACAACGAAGAGCTCAAACATCTGGTCCTCCCTTTGTGGCTGCGGACACTGTGCAGGTATGAGCCCTTTGGCCTGCCTGGTCCATGCAGCGTAAATACCAGGAGGCCTGCTGCTCTTCGGAAACCAGCCTGGGCGTGCAGAGACCTCAGGCTGCGGAACGAACCTCTTGTTGTGGGCCTCCCGGCCGGGCGTGAGCACAGCCACAGGCTCATGGGGAGAAATCTGCCGCCTCCCCAACACCAGCTGGCAGGAGCTGTTCACCCACCCCCTTTTACTGCCGTAACATACACATAACACAAAATGTACCATCTTAACTACGTTTAAGCGTACAGCTCAGCGGCATTAAGTGCATCCGCGATACCTTGTGGCCATCACCACATCGACTGCCAGAGCTCTTTCATCTTCCCAAACTGAAATGCTATACCCACTAAACACTAACTCCCGATTCCGCACTCCCGCAGCCCACACCCGCCACTCTACTTTCTCTATGAATTTCACTACTCTAGGGACCTCCTATGAGTAAAATCGTGCAGTATTTATCCTTTTGTGTCTGGCTTATTTCACTTAGCATGATATCCTCCAGGTTCATCCCTCTTGGAGCACATGTCAGATTTTTCTTCCTTTTAGGGGCTCAATACTATCCCATCATGTGCATATACCACATTTTCTTTATCCATTCGGCTGCTGATGGTCACTTGTGTGGTTTCAATGTGCACGTACCCCACTTAGACACAATAAATAGTTTCTTCCTGGTGTAACACACATGATTACAAGCACATTGCTATTCGTAAGGTCCAGCCCCAGGTTACCTGTGAAGGCTGCGGCGGTCACTCAGCCCTGACGTGGAAGTGCACGAAAGCCGGCTCCGTGCTGCTAGAGCTTCCCCACTTCACCATTAAACAATAGAAAAGGCTGGATTTTTAAAGGGCGCCTAAATTTTTAAATGGTTAATGATTCAAATGCTTTAAGACACTGCAAGCCAAACAAAACTGCCCCAGATGTTGGGTGTAGCTCTCAGATCCCGTGAGGCCTCAGCCTTATAACAATTCCATGTGGCAGAGTTCTGTAGATGAGGAAGCAGCGCTTAGAGAGGTTAACTGAGTTGCCCAAGGTCACACAGTGGCTCTGTGCTTGAACGGAAGTCTTCAGCTCTAAGCTCAGTCTCCTTCCAAAATGCCACTGCTGCCTACGGAACAACACCTTGTAAATGACGACACAGTTTTCATGCATGATCATTAACATGGATGAAGAGGTAGCTTTGAGTAGGGCCCTAAAAATAGTTCACTTGATTTAAAAATCATATCCAAAGCCCAGCCAGGTGGGGACAGGGGTCTTATTAAGTGCTCCTGACCTCCCAGTGGCAAAAGAAAATAGCATTTCCACCTTCACAGCCTTGCACAGCGTGTACACGGAACCCATCAGAAAACAGGGGTCGGCCTTCCAGTTGTTAATCAGAACGCTGACAGGTGAAAGCTTCAGAGGCTGGGGGTTCAGAGATCCTGCAGCGAGCTCTGGGACTTAGAACACCAGGCTGTCGTTAACCCCTAGGGTGCAAAAGCCTGACATTCTTTAGCGTGACCGGACTCCCTAAAACTGGAGATGCTGGGCTCCTCTGGAGCAAGGAGGGTTAAATGGTGCATCTGTTTTCTCTCTCAGAAGGTCAGGAACCCAGGCACGGGTTTAAAAGCATTCTTCACACAGAGGCAGATAACCCCTCTGACATGGGCCTCCGAGCAAGCCTGCTGTGCAGCCTTGAGGAGCCCCTCCTGGCGGACAGGCCCACAGCACCCAGGGCAAGACTGGGCCACTTTCAGAGCCTGAAATAGGAAGAGGCCCACTCTGGCCTCAGCGTGCTTTCTGGCCCTCTCTAGAATATTCTAGCAGGCTCTGAGCCCTTTGGTGTCGGGAACGCAGCAGTGAACAGAAGAGCAAAGTCCCCGCGGGGTGGCGGTCACGTTCTCACGAGATGGGGAGGCAGAGTGATCGTGCTACACACGGTAAATAAGTAGACTGTCCTGGGGATTCAACAGCAGTGAGTCCTCTGAGGGACTGGCGTGCAGGGGCAGGGAGATGTGGGGTGGTCAGTGCCAACCAGCGGTGGTGTGGACTCGCTGCTTGCCTGGCTTCCTGCCTGCTCCGGATGGCGAGTCTAACTCAGAGCACACTTCAGGACACAAAACACAGTAGAGCCTCGGGGTGAGTGCACCTCAAGGCCATTGTGTCCACATCACCCTGGTCCCTCAGTCTCCCCTCTGCGCCACCTCTTTCCTGAATCCCATCCTGGTGAACGACCCCCATGAATCTCATCGTGGGAGACACACATCGGCCTCCAAGCCGTGGGCCTCAGAGGCATTGCAACGCAAACTCACTCCCATCATTGCCGGTGTTGGAGGCCTTCTAAATGCCTCTCCAGCCTCCTCCCTCCTCTCGGCCTCCACTTCCACATCTTTTAAAATGGGGGCATTGACAGGACCTATGGGGGTGGTGAGGATTTGATACATCTGCAGAGCACAGAGCAGCGCTTGCTAGCCACTGGTAGTAGCAATGGTAGTTGTCACCATTGCTGTTGACATAGTAGCTTGTTTTGAAAAAGTCAAGTTCTTTTTTCTTAAAGCCGTCACAAAAGCAAGCCTGGACCTTTCGTCCTGTGTTGATTCTAAGGCTTCCTAAGCTGGAAGGTCCCAGCTCTCAAACTCAGCTACGGGAAACTGAGACAGGTCTGTGCACCCCTGGCCTTACTACTTTCCAGGGGCCAGAGGAACAGGATGAGGCAGCACCCTCACCTTGAGCCCTGATGTCAGAGGCCCCAGGTTCTGGGTCTCACCAGTCCAGGGACCCACGTATTGCTGTTTCCTGTGTCCCTGCTGCTGCAGGGGATGGCCCTGCAGCCTGCAGCCCCTTGGCCATGCTGGAAAACACCTGAGCCATGGTTACCATTCATCTGGAGCCAAATGGGTGTCTGTATGGGATCCATTACATTTCCAGCCCAGCTGAGAAGGACTGTTGGAGCAGCTCTGGCCGTGCCAGGCTGGCCAGGTGGAAGGACAGCCACGTCTGGGGGCCAGGTGGAAGGACAGCCACGTCTGGGGGTCAGCTGGGCACACGGAAGTCCGAGGAAGGCAGCAGAATGGATACCGGAGTTAGGAGATGTCGATTTGTGTCCCTAGCCTAGCTGTGTGATTGCAGGGGAAGCCATAGCCTCAGTTTCCCCAGCTGTAAAATGGGGATAATAGTCCCTGTGTTGTTGATTTATTTTGAAGAATAAGTGACATTGTGTATATATATATATGTAAAATGCCGTGGCAGCACATACAACTGCTGTTATGACCAGGTTAAGTTGGAGAAACTCGTAAGAAGGTGAGTTGAGACACGTGGACTGAACCCTGAGCTGGGGTCCTTCTTTTATGTCCCCTCACTTACACAGGGAGCTAGCTCAGTATTCTTTTTCTGACCTGACATCTTTAGGGACAGGAACAGGAACTTCTGCTGCCTGAACCATTGAGGCCTTTGGGAAGGTCTGGGACACTGACCTCTCCTTGTAGAAATGTGTGGGTCTTGCCCTTCCCTGTCCCTGGTGGAGACCCTTCCACCCCCTTGGCCAGCAGCCTCTAAGTGACAAACGATCCCTGATTCTGCTCTGGGCCACGCTAAGCTGGGGGCTGGTGATGCAGGGTGACCCTGTCCCACTCCCTGCCTTAGGAAGTGTGTTCTTCAGCCGGACTACACAGAGGCGGTTTGTGTAGAGTGCAATCTGTGCTCTAATAGCTATGTGTGTTGTCTTGTTTAGGGGGCGGTAGTCGGAGGGAACCACAGAGAGGAGGTCCCCATTGCGCGAGGGTTTGAAGGATGTGTGGAAATTCTCTAGGTCTCTCAAGCTTGCAGCTGTGTGTTGCCAAATCCCCACCCCACGGCACACCCGCTTCGTGATTTCTGCCAGAGCCACAGACCTCTTCTCCTAGTACTGATTTAATTCTTTTTAATTGACTCATTTTTAAAAGTTATTTTTAAAGTAAACATTATACACTATGGTAAACAAAAAACCAGTTCCACTTGCCAAAAATAGAAAGAAACTCTAAAAATAAATACAAAGAAGGGAAGTTATGAAATTATAAGCGGATACTGCAGCAGGCTGGAGTCTGAGGCCTGCCTTCCATGCTAGTGAGAAAGGGAAACTGCAGGCGCTGCAGAGGCGTTAGGGACACACGGGCACCAATAGGAGCCTTTCTCCTGACACCACTGAGAAGGAACTGGAAGGCGGCGATGCTCTCCGGAGCGGACAGGCGTATTTAATATTCCACCCACGCATCATCTAACAGCCTCTGGGGGGGTGTGTTCCTTATGTTGGGAGTGGTTTCCATAGCTGGAAAAGACGGTGAGAAATCTGAGCGCCAGAAAGAGAGCGCCGGCTTTGGGGTGTGCTTGTGTGTTCACGGAGGATGAACACACCCACCCAGACCCCACCCAGACTCCAGCCAGAAGCCACGGCAAGCCACGGCAAGCCACGGCAAGCCACGGCAAGCCGCCAGTGTAGAGCAGAGGACCCCTGCAGGAAGATCGGGAAGGTCTAAATCCAAGCTCATTAATAGGCCAGAGGGTGAGAGAGAACACGGAGGTGCAAGACTGGGAGGGGATGGAAGCCAGCACGTGGGTCAAAGGGCGATGGACTGGGCTAGGGGTCAGTGTGATGATGGTGAATGCAAGAATATCAACAACCACCGCTCGTCTCCTGTGGGCTAGACACTGCCTGCAGGGCACGAGATGATTATTTCGTTTCATCCTCACCCTGCCTCCCTCATCTGCTCACACCCAGGCCTCACCCGGCCCGTCCCTCTGAGCTGACCTCAGGCTGCAGGCCACACGCAGAGCAGCTTCCCCTCCCTCGAGTCCCCCCAGGCAGCCTGGAGGGAAGGGCCGGGTCTGAGGTCACGGAGCCTGCAGCTCTCCTCAACTGTGTTCTGGGGCACAGGACCCCACATTTAATTTATAAATTCCCAACTTTTCAAATTAAAAAAAGTATTGTGGTAAAATATGCATAACATACAATTTCCCAGCTTCACCATTTTTACGGGTACAGCTCAGTGCAGCAGGTGCATTCACACTGCTGGGCAGCCATCAGCACCCTCCACCTCCAGGACGCTTTCATCTTCCCCTGCTGAAACTCTGCACCCATTAAACACCAACTCCCCACTCCCCCCAGCCCGTGGCACCCACCATCCTGGTTTCCGTCTCTATGAATTTGATGACTGGGTGCCTCACATAAGTGGAATCATCCCGTGTTTGTCCTTCTGTGTGTGGCTTATTTCACTCAGCACCATGTCCTCAAGGTCCGTCCATGTTGCAGCACGTGGACGTGCTTCAACACTGAAGCACGTCTGAAAGCTTCCGTCTGAAAGCTGAACCATATCCTGTTGTGTGGATAGGCCACATTGTGTCTATCCATTCTGATAAACACGTGGGTTGCTCCTACCTTTTGGCTATTGTGAACAATGCTGCCCTGAACATAGGTGTACGAATACCTGTCTGGGTCTCCGTGTTCTTCCTTTTGGGTGTATACCTAGGAGTGGATGAATTCCTAACTTTGAACATGATTAGGCAGGAGCTTGTTACCCCTGGGACACTGCGCAGTGAGCAGGCTCCTGCGGCTCATCTCCCGCCCATCCCTCCCTGGTCCCAGCCTGGCCTGGGAGATGCACATCCTTCCTCTGAGATACTGTTGTTCTAAGCCCCACCACATTCTACGAAGCTCCATCACACACACACGCTGAAGGCTGAAACTCCAATTCTGCAGGTGCATCAGTTCCAAGAGTAGATGTTCGATGGTGAGGGGCCGATGGGCAGTCTGTAGCTGGGGCCCCGGGGAAAGACCACAGCTGAGCACTCTCGGGGGAGCTGGGCACAAGGCGAGCAGCTGGCAGCTGGGACCTGTCTTCATGTCCAACCACACTTCTGATGGAGCCCAGGGGACTTCCGCCAGCACCTCCCCTCTTCAGAGAGCCCCCGTCCTGTCTGCAGAGCCATCAAGAGGGCCCTCGCCGAGGGAAGCTGCCTGCCGCTGGTGATAACCAGAATCGGTCGTGGGGAGGAGGTGGCCATTCCCCCTCAAAGTCCTAATGGTCTCGCAGGGTCGGGCCACGGAACCGTCTCCAACCACTCATCCCCTGTGCAGAGGCCAGAAGGGAGCTTTCGTCATGCTAACTGGGTTTGATTTTTATCTTCCCAGGCACCTCCTCTCACTGGTCTTTCTCATGGCAATCATCACAGTTCATTTAAAAGTATTTCCACCCCATTTGTCTACCGGTGCAAGCAGTCACTCTAGCCAGCTAAATCAGTCCCTTTAAAACTTTATCTTGCTAATTCCAAAGTACTCCATCACCTCCATATCCAGACACTGAGAGGCTCAGCCTGCAGACATCTGCCTCACAGAGCAGCTGGCGGGCTAAACACATAAATTAATGCAAAGTCCTGGTTGGTCAACAACTGGTGCAGCTCTTCCTCAAGGCACTTCTCAGGGGCGAAGCTTGCTTTGAGCTGGCCATCCAGCGTCTGTCCCTCTTGGTCCCCTACCGTGAGCTCTTGACTCCACCTGACTCCACGCCCCCTGCCCCACGTCTTCCCTTAGCCAGCAGCCAGTGTCCTTGGGCAAGCACAGTGCCCATAAGCCGAGCAGACCCCTGGAAACCCACCGCCAATTAGAACTGTTCCTCACTGGAAAGACTGCCTAGACAAACCACCTAAAACCCAGGACGTGAGGACTCCCAGCTCCCCACCCAGACCCCAGCTGGAAGCCACGGCAAGCCGTCAGTGTCGAGCAGAGGGCCCCTGCAGGAGGACTGGGAAGGTCTAAATCTAAGCTCATTAACAGGCCAGAGGGTGAGAGAGAACACAGAGGTGCAAGACAGCGAGGGGATGGAAGCCAGCACGTGGGTCAAAGACGAGGCCATGGGGGAAACACCCGCTCATACGACACAAGCATCCTGCCTGCTGGGCTGGAAATCCCGAAATTTCCCCAGTATTCCTGGAAGCATCAAGGCTCCCACAGAATACAGTGGCACTTCCCATAAGACACTGGACCCGGATACCTCCTGTCTCAAGGAGCCCACTGCCTCCAGGGCCCCACTGAGCGGCCGTCCATGCTGAGAGCTGCGCTGGAGAAGGCTGTGTGAAGGCTGCTGCGGTCACCCGGGAACCCTCAGGAGCCCCAGAGTGTGCACTTTCGTCCATTCCTAAATATTCCTTCCATAGAGTTACTGTGAAGATCCAACCAGACCCTCTGAGCAGGCTTTGCTAACTCTCAGCTCTGTGCAGTGCACGAAGTGGTTCTAAAAAGCATCTGCTCCAGTGCCCGGCTGCCTTGGGATCACCTGGGGATTCCTCGTGTATTGGTCAGGTCCCTGCAGGAAACAGAGGGCACCCCAATGGCTAATTTGCAGAGCAGTTAAGAGAGAGTTACTCAGGAAGCTGTGCACAAGGGACAGTGCAGTTCCCAGAGGTTGGAACAGTGGGTGCATTTATCACCCCTGAGTAATCATGTGTTTTATGTTTTCTTTCTTTTTTTTGAGACAGAGTCTCGCTCTTGTCACCCAGGCTGGAGTGCAGTGGTGCGATCTCAGCTCACTGAAAGCTCAGCCTCCCGGGTTCAAGTGATTCTCCTGTCTCAGCCTCCTGAGTAGCTGGGATTACAGGCACCCACCACACCTGGCTAATTTTTGTATTTTTAGTAGAGATGGGGTTTCGCCAGGTTGGTCTTGAACTCCTGACCTCAGGTGATCTACCCGCCTCGGCCTCCCAAAGTGCTGGGATTACGGGTGTGAGCCACTGTGCCTGGCCTGCTTTTTATATTTTCTGATGCTGTGAAATATCTCTGGGCCTTGCTGGCCAGGGAGAGACTCCCTTCCCGGGGCTAGCTAACTCCTAGAGATAGCAAGCACCTTGCCTTCGGACCTGCCTCTCCCTATCAAACCAACCAAGCCAAAGCTGTGCCCCAACCACCCGCTTTATGTAACTCTCACACCCCTGCCCTCATCACCCATGGGCCAGGTATGTGACAGCTAGAGACCAGCCCTGTAGCCCAGAGCCCACTGGAATTATTCCAACTGGCCAATCTGAACCCTGCTCAGCTTGCCTCGCCCCTCCCTTCCCACAGTCCATGCCCCAGCTCCTTCCACCCCCTGACTGCCTCCGGTGCTTCCCCATATGGTCCTGTTGTGCTGTCAAATTGTCAGTAAGAAACTCTTCTTTCAAGCAGTTGTCTCCATGGTTGTCATCTTAATCCATGGCTGATTAAAATCCTGGGTGCAGGCCGGGCCTGGTGGCTCACACCTCTAATCCCGGTGCTGTGGGAGCTCAAGGAGGGAGGATGGCTTGACCCGGGGAGGTTGAGGCTGCAGTGAGCTATGATCATGCCAGGGCAACAGCGTGAGACCCTGTCTTAAATAAAAATCCTGGGTATTGTTTAAAACAACCCCAAGGACTGCAGGCGCTGAAGAGAGGAAGCTGCATGGAACAGCTGTTGGGAAAGGGGCTTGAAGGAACATCCCTTTGCTGATCCATCCTGACTCTCAGTCGAATCAACTGAGACCCAATGGGGAGCCACAGCCTATCCCAATGTGCACTTTTGTCCCAATGGGGAGTCAGCCTCCTGGGGCCCAGAGCAGGTGGATAAGGGTGTGGGGCACACCTGGAGGAGCAAGTGAGGTGCCAGCGTGCTTGGGTTCTACTCCAGGAAAGTCTGATTCCGGAGTTCTTGGATGGGGCCCAATAATTTTTCTTAAATGCTTCCCAGCTATTTCTGATGCACAGTCAGATATGGCTTATACATTATGAAAGGTAAGGCACTGTCAATATTAATAATATTAACAACGGCTGCAGCAGCAATAGCTACCAGCATCCATGGGTGCCAGGTGCTTATAATGCATCAGTCCTAATTTCCACCCCTTAAAGGTAAGTGTTATTATTCCCATTTTGTAGATGGGAAATCTGAGGCTCTGGCTGGTTAAGTAACTTGCCCAGCATCACGTAGCTCGTCAGTGGAAGAGTTGGGATTTTTATCCAAAAGCCAGTAAACAGTCAGCCCTCCATATCCATGGATTCCATATCCATGGTCTCAACCAACCGCAGATTGAAAATATTTTTAAAAAATACACAGGCAGGACACAGTGGCTCATGTCTGTAATCCCAACACTTTGGGAGGCTGAGGCAGAAGGGTTGCTTGAGCCTGGGAGTTCAAGACCAGCCTGGACAACAGAGTGAGACTCTATCTCTACAAAAATTAAAAAATTAGCTGGATGTGGTCACACACGCCTGTGATCCGAACTACTCAGGAAGCTGAGGCGAGAGGATCGCTTGAGCCCAGGAGGTCAAGGCTGCAGTGAGCTGTAACTGTGCCACTGCACTCCAGCCTGGGTGACAGAGCAAGACTCTGTTCCCCATCCCCCCAAAAAAATCATAATAAAAATCACAACACAACAAAAAATCATACAAATAAAAATACAGTAGAACAATATTTACATAGCTTTCACACTGTATCAGGTATTATAAGTAATCTAGAGACTTAAAGTATGAGGGAGAATGTACTTAGGTTAAATGCAAGTACACACCATTTGACTTTATTTTTTTTGGAGACAGGGTCTCACTCTGTCACCCAGGCTGGAGTGCAGTGGCACAATCACAGCTCACTGCAGCCTTGACCTCCCAGGCTCAAATGACCCTCCCACCTCAGCCTCCAGAGTAGCTGGGACTACAGGCATGAGCCACTACACCTGGCTAATTTTTTTTTTTTTTTTTTTTGGTATTTTTTGTGAAGATGGGGTTTTGCCATGTTGCCCAGGCTGGTCTTGAACTCCTGGGCTCAAGCGATCCACTCACTTCAGCCTCCCTGAGTGCTGGGATTATACTATGCCATGTTATATGAGGGATTTGAGCATCTCTGGATTTGGGTACCTATGAGGGATCCTGGAACCAATGCCCTGAAGATACCAAGGGACGACTGACTATAGTGTTTCTACTCTTCCAACATTCACCTATGATCAGCCTTACCCTAGCAAAACCCCTGCACTCCCAAAACCTCACTGAGTGGGCCTCTCATGAACGCTGACACTGTCATCCAGCACCCCTATGGGGTTTTATTTAGGGTTGCTTTAAAAAGAAGCACTTTGAAAGCTTCGAAAGAAAGATGCTGAACAACCAGACCAGATTATGAATTTTGTGTTCAAATGAGTTAATTTCCCTTAATAAGGGTCAAATCATTTTTATTTCCCTGCAACCTAAAGAAACTGTGCTGAGCTTTAATGTAGACACACTTTACCCACCTCACCCCCGGCCACAGGAAAGCTGACGTCATCAAGAGAACTGAGGGTGTTCGCAGCAAGGAACACGGAGTTACTTTGAAACATTCTCCAGAGCAAGAGTTCTTAACCTGGGCTACAGGAAATCTTCACAACCCTTAAATTACATGTGTGACTTCCCATCAATGCGCAGCTCTGTCCAAGTCCTTGGCTTTCATCAGACTCTCAAAGGAGCCTCAGAAAGCCAGAATTTTGTCTCGGTTTCTCTCATCATTGATTTTAAGGGTTATCCCGCCTAGTTCTTCTTTCCTTGTTTTCAGTGAAACTGTGACCTGCTCCAAAAACACGCAGTCAGTGAGATTTAGTTCCCAAATATTTTATGATAATATAGCAGTGGGCTACATATAAAATAAATGGTAAAAGGTCCTATTCCTTGGTCTTACTCATAACTAAATAATTAACTTATTGGATTTCATTTTTGAGGTTTTTATTGAAAATATTTCTTCCTAAAACACAGTATCTCCTCTCTCCTTGTGAGATGTCAAAAAAAAAAATTTGTATTGAAACAAATCAGTGAATTTGTCGTATTTCTTTCTTAACCTTTCTAACTGTAGAGGAACATGGCATACAGAGGACTTACCTTTGAACACGTTTTTACTAAATAAATATTCATCGATTCACTCAGTACATTTTTATTGAGTCCTTTTCCAGGCACCAGTTTAGGTACAGGGGATTCCAAAGCAAACAAAAGAAAATCAATTGCTCCCAAGAAGCTTGCATTCCAGCAGGGAACACAGATTATAAACCATAAATTAGACAGAACAGGAGGCGGGGAGCGGATAGTAATAAGCGCTGTATTAGTTTTCTGGCTTAAAGCAACAGAAATTTACTGTCTCATTGTTCTGGAGGACAGAAGTCCAAAATCAAAGTGTGGGCAGGCCCCACTCCCTCTGAAGGCTTAGGGGAGAGTCCCTCCTTGCCCCTCCTACATTCCTGTGGCTGCCAGCAATCCCTGCCATTCCTTGGCTTTGTAGATCCATCACTGCAATTTCTGCCTTCACAGTCACATGGCAGCATTCTTCCTGTGTATCTGTCTCTGCGTCTACATTTCCCTCGTGTTAAATGGACAGCGATCATCGGATTAGGGCCCACCCTAATCCAGTACAACCTCACCTTACCTTGATTACCTCTGCAAAGACATTCTTTCCAAATAAGGTCATATTCACACGCAATGGAGGTTAGGACTTTAACAGATCTTTTGGGATATGTTAAATTTAACGCATAACATGTGTTTTGAAAACAAAATTAAGTGGCCATATGGGAGACAGAAGAGTGATGGGTGCTGGTGTGTCCAGGAGGGCCTCCTGGAAAAGATGCCATTGAAGCAGAAACCAAAATGAAGTGAAGGAATGAGCCATGGGGACATTTGGTGAAGGGGGTACAGGCAGAGACCCCGAGGCGGAGGTGCTGAGCCCCTGTGCCTATACTCCTGACTCTCAGAAACTACAAGATAATAAATGCTTGCTTTGTAAGCCATTATGTTTTACAGTAATTTGTTTGCGGCAATATAAAATGTATGCGATTACCCAACAGTGGCCTTGCCTGTTGTGTTAGTTTTCGGTTGCTGCATAACAAATTGCCGTAAACTCAGCAGCTTAAAGCTTAACTCACAGTTTCTATAGCTCACAAGTCTATGCTCAGGGTCGCACGAGGCTGAGATCTGGGTGCTGGCAGGGCTGTGCTCCTTGCTGGAGCTCAGAGGCCTCTTTCAAGCTTTTGTGGCTGTTGGTAGAATTCAGTTCCTTGCAGTTGTTGGACATATGCCCCCCTTTTCTTGCTTGTTGGCTGGGGGCCACTCATACCTCCTGGAGGCTGCCCACAGCTCCTGGCTGGGAGGACCCCTGCAAAGGCCTCTAATTCTTCGAATTCCTTGGACATCCTCTATCTCTGATCTTTTGACCCAGAATCAAAGGACTCATGTGATTAGGTCAGGCCCACTCAGAATAATCCCCCTTTCAGCAAACTGGAAGTCAACTGATTAGTAACCTTCATTACAATTGGTGTGGACACAGCAGTGACTCCATCTTGGACGCTAATCTGCCATGTTGAACTCTGATTAGCCCCAGTCCTGTGAATGTCCCCTGATTTCTACTTTGTTTACTGTCCCTAGTGTAAGAACATGTCAACCTTGATGCTACTCCACAAATAATAGGCGTCATAATAGGAAATGGCGCATACAGCATGCCTGCCGTTCTGTAGGGCTGCCTCCCACTGTCTCCCTGGAGCATATACCCCTTTCCCACTGATATAAGAGCCCTTGGTCTGTTGAGTAACAGAGTGGAGATCTACCTGTCCTGCAGCCACCCAAGACCACGCTTCTGTCTGTAAGTTCCCCAATAAATCACCCTTTACTGACAATCTGGATTTGTGTGCCTCTTCTTTGGTTTTTTGGCTCCTTTGGTATTTGGGGGCCGCTTTGCCCTTTCACTAACAAATGGCAAAATCCCTTTTCTATATAATGTAACATAATCATGAGAGTAATACCACATCATATCCACGGACCTGCCTACACTTAAGGGAAGAGAATACAAAGCGTGTGCGCTGGGGGCAGGAATCTTGGGGCTATCTTAGATTCTGCCTGCCATGCTCCTCTTCCACTGTGGCGCTGTAACCAGCAGCATTCTGTGAACTCCACAAGGGCCCTGGATGTGCGTGGTGTGTGCCTGTCAACAACATGGGCGGGGCCACTTTGGCCAGATCAGAGACAGTGCCAGGGCCCACTGGCTCTGTGCCAGCCACCATGCTAGCGACCTCCTAGGTGCAATGTCATCTCATCCTCCCTTTGGTGCAGACACTGTTAACTTCTCTGTTATGCAGATGAGAACACTAAGACTCACATGACTTAAACTACTTCTCTGAGATTCCAAATATAAAGTGGTAGAGCCAGGGTTTGAACCCAAAGTGTCAGAAAGTCAGGTTTCCAATCCTAGCTTTGTTATTTTCTACCTGTGTTACCCAACTCCTCTGGCCTCACTTTGCCCATCCCTATAGTAGGGTTAACAGAATATGTGGCTTCGGATATTCTCAGGGGCTGTGGTACGGGCTCTGTAAGCAATGACGGCTGCATCTGCCTCATCTAAACAGTAAAGCGCCATAAAAGGCTGAGAGATAGCGGCTGTTGACATGACTTTGAAGCACTTTTATTTCTATTTACTGGAAGAGGTTGTTTTCAGGGCAACCCAAGGATTCAGAAAACAACGAAACCGTGAAGTCATCTTGGGGCTCACAGAGCTCTGAGCAGGAGAAACAGGGCCTGGGGGTTTGGGGAAGGCATCAACTCATGTCATGGCAGAGGCAGAGAGGCTTGTCAGGCGTGGATCTTCCCTGCCCCACTGGAGTCACAGAATCTTCTAGTTTTACCCATATTTATGCAGGGTACTGAGTCACCAATGTAACCCAGCAATCCATCCTGACTGAAAACAAATGGCTTGTTTAAATGAAAAGCAGACAACAGAAGCAGAACGTCCTCAAAAGGGTGTCTTTCATGTCTCCTTATTAGGCGCCAGTGCGTCTTTTAGACAGTTTGTACCCAAAGGGAGAAGTGGTTAATCACTGTGCATGTTGCCTAATCAGGAAGCAAAAACCTTGAAGGACACCCGAAGTTCATGTTAGAAATGCAAAACAGCCTGAACCCTCTGCGAGTGAAAACATGTATGTGTGCAACTGTCGACGTACCCCTCCTTCCTTCCCGCTCTTCCCTGGAGAAGGTAGAATAGGGAGAGGAAAGCCTTGTTGAAATATAGCCCGAGTCATTTGCTTCACAGGCTGGGATTCTTTCGGATGCTGGTGCTAATGGGTGAAGTCTGCCACTCTGATGCTTGCGAGAGCCCTAGGAGGTAGGAGTGACTGACCCCATTTCACAGATGAGAAAATTGAGACTTAGACAAAACTAGACATGAGAAGGCAGGTGCCAGTTATCAGAGAGGCAGCCTCCTCCTAGGCCCTTCATGCCACCTGAGGGAGGTCCCAGGGTGTGGGAGGAGGGAGCATGGGATTCTAGCCTTGGAGAGAACAGGCAGGGAAGAGGCTGGGCCTGGGTAGGGGGGTCCTGCAGGGCCTCAATCAGTTGAGCCAGACGGTGCCTGCGGGCCCCCGATAGGCCTCCCTGAACCTCACTGGAGCATTAAAGATGAATGCCCCTTCCGAGCTCTGTACAGGAGATTGATGTGTGAGATGGGAAGATGCCATCTTCACCAGGGCTTGGCCAGGAGAACCAATGGGTTGCCAAGATGCCTGGAGGGTCAGGAGAATGCAGTGAGGGGTTGAGACACCTTGGAAGCAACCTAGGGTTATCCTGGACTAGCTGGAACAACTGTTCCCCTGGGCTATGAGGATTCCACTGCAGAGGAACTGGCCTCCAGACTCAAAACAATAGTGCCATTTCTTATACAACCTACATGCCACTTCCTCATTGCCCAGATTCTGCATATTTTCCTACCTCTGTTCCCTTTTACTTGGAGGTTGTGCTTTCCATCCAGTATCCTCCACACCAGCACCGAGGCCCACAGCCCGGGAAACATCTGGGTGGGCTCCCCTGAAATGGGTCCCAGCTGGGCGGCAAACGTTTCCTGTGCCTGCCAACTCCTCCCTTCCTGTGTCCACAGAGAGAGTGTCTGGAGAAATCAAGTTAATGTTTTCAATTAATATTTGGGAAAAATACCCGAGGCCAGTTGTTTTATCTTCGATGCCAGATATTCTTGGGTTTAAAGCAAAGTAGCCAGGAAAGACACTGATGGGCCTTTTGAGGGTACCAGAGCCTTCTGGGTGCCCCCTTGCTTCAGAGAAGACTCTATGAGAAGACTTCCGCCAGAGAATAAAGGCACAGAGCTCCTGGCTCCAGAAAGGCACGCGGCACAGACTCTGCCAGAATTTCTGGATTCGGGTGCCACACTGGGCTCCAAAATGCTGTCACTGTGAGAAGAGGAGCTGCTCCTAAAAACACTGAGTTTTCTTGTCACCCCGGCCTCCTGGGTGGGCCATGTGAGGCCCCGGGAGACAGCCACCTGCCAGGGCAGCCATCTCAGTGGCCCAGGACCTTCATCAGGACACAAGGATCACCCTCATGATGATGATGATGACGATGACCGTGGTAATGACAACAGCCAACACTCACAGATACTTAACACCATCAGGCGCTTTATGTGCAGGATTTCCTAGAAAGCAAGTACCCTTATTCATACCCATTTTACAGCTGAAGAAATGGAGGTTCATAGGGGTAAAGCCCCCTGCCCCAAATCACACAGCTATGGAGGTCGGGAGCCAGGACCTGAACAGAGGCTCTCACTCCCACGCCTGTGCTCCTAACCACAGCAACGAAAAAAACCCCGAGCTGCTGCCCTGATGTCCCTCCTGCCTCCTCTACTGGGCAGCTTCTCTTATCACCTGCCATGGAGATGCCAGCTCACCCATGCGCCACAGCGGCCGGTGAGGCTGCTCTCCCCTCCAGGTGTCTACAGCTCTTTAATACACCCCAGGAAGACACATGGCTCCTTCAGACCAGAGTACATGGGACCCGTTCCCAGGAAGTGGCCAGAGGGAGTCTGGGAAATGCCAGGATGAGATGATACATGTTAGGGACAAGTGGAGAAATGTGAATTGGGGTTGAAATTCTGTAATATTAAGGATTCATGTTAATCTTAGGTGTGATAATGACGTTGTGGTTATGCAGGAAGGAAAAAAAAGCCCTAATCCTTGAGAGATGAACAACAAAATACTTGTAAGTGAAATATAAGGCGTCCGAATTTGCTTTAAAATATAGTCATGCCTCTCTTAATGACGGGATGCATTCTGAGAAACGTGTCCTTAGGCGATTGTGTCATTGTGTGAACATCATAGAGTGAATGAACTTACACAAACCTAGATGGGGCGGCCTACTGCACACCCAGGCTGTGTGGCACAGCCCACTGCTCCTGGCTACAAACCTGTACAGCCTGTTACTGTGCTGAGTACCATAGGCAACTGAGATAAAACGGTAGGTATGTGTGTATCGAAACACAGAAAAGATACAGTAAAACGATGGTATTATAATGGTAGAGGTCCACAGGTCATATATGTGGCCCACTGTTGACCAACATGTTACTCTGTGGTGCATGATTGTACTCCAGGAAAAAAAAAAAAAAGAAAAGTTTTTAAATAGGTGGAGGAGATAGATGAAGCCTGATCAGAAAGTTGATGATAATTGTTGAAGCTGGGGGAGGAATCCAAAGATTATTCTCCAAACCAAACCAAACTAAAACTCTGCCTCCCTCAGACAGGTCAGGTTCCAGACCCGGACTCTGGAGGTCCTAATCCTGCTGCCCTGGGTCCACCGGTCACCTCGGAGTCTTCACGGTTTCCCTCCGCAGGAGGCAGAAGGAGTTCTCCAAACAGTGAAACGCTGGTGCAGGGCCCAGTCTCCCAGAGCTCCTGAACCTGGTGCACCTCCCACCCCCAAGCCCATCCCAAGATCCCACTAACACCATTGCAACCCAGTTTGAAAGCACCAGGCCTGTGAGCATTCTTTCATTATTAACCATTGAAAATGACCCCAGAGATTTTTCAGCCTCCTGCTTTGCATGGCACGTCTCTGTGTTGTCTCATATGCAGTCAGCAGTGGTGTCTCCCTTATGCTGTGTTCAACAGCTCAAACCCAAAAGGAAACTTCACAGGGAAAATGAACAAGGTAAATCAAAATGTAATGGTCACGGATAATACCTACTCTAGGTATCTAGTCAACAAGGATGCAAAAAGCCTGCTTTTCACAGGCTGGACTGTGTGAATCCATCTTTGTATGATATGTCAGGGATATCCACAGACATTATCTAGTCAACAAGGATGCAAAAAGCCTGCTTTTCACAGGTTGGACTGTGTGAATCCATCTTTGTATGATATGTCAGGGATATCCACAAACATTATCTAGTCAACAAGGATGCAAAAAGCCTGCTTTTCACAGGCTGGACTGTGTGAATCCATCTTTGTATGATATGTTAGGGATATCCACAGACATTCTTAACATCAACATTAAATGCAGGCTGGGCTGGCATGGTGGCTCACGGCTGCAATCCCAGCACTTTAGGAGGCTGAGGTGGGAGGATCACTTGAGGCCAGGAGTTTGAGACCAGCCTGGCCAATGTGGTGAAACCTTGTCTCTATTAAAAATACAAAAAAATTAGCTGGGCATGGTAGCACACACCTGTAATCCCAGCTACTCAGGAGGCTAAGGCACGAACATTGCTTGAACCCGGGAGGCGGAGGTTGCAGCGAGCCGAGATCGCACCACTGCACTCCAGAGACTGTCTCTCAAAAAAAAAAAAAAAAAAAGAAAGAAAGCAAACGTGACTTACAAGCTTTCCCTCAGAGTTGTGAAGGAAAGAAAAAAAATGTGACCATAACAAAAATTACTTAACATAGATCAATGACCTAAACTTAAGAGCACAAACTATAAAACTCTTAGAAGAAAACATAGGGGAAAATTTTCATGACACTGGATTTGGCAAATAATTTCTTGGATATGACACACGCAGCAGAAGAAAAAACAGATAAGCTGAACATCATAAAAGTTAAAAACTTTTGTGCATCAAAGGACACTACTGAGAGAGTATAAAGACAACCCAGAGAATTTGCAAGTCATATATCTGATAAGTGATTAATAACCAGAACATATAAAGAACTCTGACAACTCAATAACAAAAACAAAACAAAACAACCCAATTAAAAAATGGGCAAAGAACTTAAATAGACATTTATACCTGGTCAAGGTATACAAATGCCCAGTAAACACGTGAAAAAATGCTCAGTATTATTAGTCATTAGGGAAACGTAAATCAAAACCACAAGATACCACTTCATACCCATTGGTATAGCTATGATTAAAAAGAGGGAAAATGACAGCACGGATGAGAATTCGGGGAAGTTGGTGCATGACTGGTAAGTATTAAAAATGGTGCAGCTGCCACATGTTCTCACTCACAGGTGGGAATTGAACAGTGAGAACACCTGGACACAGGATGGGGAACATCACACTCCGGGCCTGTCATGGGGTCGGGGAAGAGGGGAGGGACAGCATTAGGAGATACACCTAATGTAAATGACGAGTTGATGGGTGCAGCACACCAACATGGCACATGTATACATATGTAACAAACCTGCGTGTTGTGCACATGCACCCTAGAACTTAAAGTATAATTAAAAAAAAAAAAAAGGCGCAGCTGCTGTGGAAAACAATTTGGTAGTTTCTCAAAAAGTCAGACACAGAATTACTATATGATCCAGAAATTCCACTCCTAGGTATATTCCCAAAAGACACAGATAGTTTTATACCAACGTTCACAGCGGCACTATTTACAACAGCCAAAAGGTTAACAACCCAAATATCCATCAACAGATGAATAACCAATTGTGGTGTATACATACAGTGGAATATTATTCAGCCTTAAATGGGAATGAAGTTCTGATACGTGCTACTAGATAGACAGATGAACCTTGAAGGTATTTTGCTAATGAGCTTTTGAAAGAAGCCAGACACAAAAGGACAGATATTTTATGATTCCTTTTATATGCAGTATCTAGAGTAGGCAAACTCATATAGACAGAAAGTAGAATGGGGGCGGGGCAAAGAGGGGACTGGGGAATTATCGTTTAATGGGTATGGAGTTTCAGTTGGGGAAGATGAAGAAAAAGGTTCTGAGATGGATGGTGGTGATGGCTGAACAACAATGTGAATGCGGTTAATGCCACTGACCTGTACTTTTAAAAATGGTTACAATAGACTTAGGCTGGCCGGGCGTGGTGGCCCACACCTGTAATCCCAGCACTCTAGGAGGCCAAGGCGGGCAGATCACGAGGTCAGGAGATCAAGACCATCCTGGCTAACATAGTGAAACCCCGTTGCTACCGTCGCTACTAAAACTACAAAAAATCAGCCGGGCGTGGTGGCAGGTGCCTGTAGTCCCAGCTATTCAGGAGGCTGAGGCAGGAGAATGGTGTGAACCTGGGAGGTGGAGCTTGCAGTGAGCAGAGATCGCGCCACTGCACTCCAGCCTGGGCAACAGAGAGAGACTCCATCTCAAAAAAAAAAAAAAAGAAAAGACTTAGGCTTAGTGGTGCCTGCCTGTAGTCCCAGCTACTTGGGAGGCTAAGGCAGGAGGATTGCTTGAGCCCAAGAGGTTGAGGCTGCAGTGAGTTATGATCACACCACTGCACACCAGCCTGGGAAACAGAGTAAGACTCTGTCTCAAAAAGAAAAAGAAAAAAAAATCTAAAATGTCATATTTTATGTTACGTACATTGTGCCAAAATTTTAAAATGTGAATAGGATAAATAAGCAGGTCACCGATGACCATCTTAAGGCAATGTTATGCAGATATCTAGAGTTAAATATTTGCATGTAATTTCACACAGTTCTTCAAATGAGTCTCTTTTGGATTACTGGGGAGATAAGTATACGGAGAAGGCATTAGATGCCACATAAAACTGAGGAATTAAAAAAAAAAATCTTGAATGGTAGGAATCTTGGTGCTAGAGGCATCCCCAGAAAGACACTGTCAGAATTCAGCTCCAAGAAACAAAAGACCTCCGGGAATCCACTCGCCCTTCAAGACACAGCATTTCTAGATTCTCTCTGCTCACATCTTCCCCTTCTCCTGGCTTTCCAGCACCCCAGCTGACTACAACTCAGAAGTGGGAAGACACATGTGAAAAAATTATGAGTTCCAGTCTTTAAAAATTATTACAGTTTTAAATAATGACATAAAAATATTTACGTTTCCCAAGTCAAACCTAAAAACCACAAGGCATGTTCAGAAAAGCTTCACTTCTATTCCTAGGCATGGAGCCCTCTCCCATACTTGTTTTCTTTCCTTTTCTTTGGATTTTATTTGGGTTTCTCCCTCCAGTATTAGGTTACGGGGCCCATCTCCAGTGCGGCCATCTTTACCCACAAAGCACGTGGAGCCCATGCAGCGGGGTTCCTCTTCAAAGAAAACTGTGATGCTGTCAGCAGGAAGTGCACAAAGAAAAGGGATGTACACACTCGGCAATGCGCACTTGCTTCCCTTCACTACAGAGCACATTTTACTGGGTACCGGCTCTGTGCTAGGCAAGATTTTTTTTTTTCTTTGAGGCAGAGTTTCGCTCTCATTGCCCAGGCTGGAGTGCAATGGCATGATCTTGGCTCTCTGCAACCTTCCAGGTTCAAGCGATTCTCCTGCCTGTTTTCTGAGTAGCTGGGATTATATGCCACCACACCTGCCTAATTTTTGTATTTTTAGTAGAGATGGGGTTTCACCATGTTGGCCAGGCTGGTCTCGAACTCGACCTCAGGTGATCTGCCTACCTCAGCCTCCCAAAGTGCTGGGATTACAGGTGTGAGCCACCGCACCCAACCAAGATTTTCAACAGAAGTTTGTTTTCATTCTTTCTGTTTTGGGGATTATTCTAACGTTAAATCTATTAAAAATTAAGTGAGGCAGAATGCACCAAAGAAAATTAACAGCATTTTGTTGAAAGAACGAAGATTGGGTGTCCCTCAAGGATGGCTCCAAGGTCCCCTCTGGGAAGCCCTTCTTGATTTACCCCACAGACTTAGCTGTCCCCTCATCCTAGGAACCTCATGCAAGAGACCATTAGCAGTGACCATGAGACATTATGACTGTTTATGTGACTGGTGTGTCTGGCTCCCGAAACTGTAAGAACAGTGAGGCTAGGCCGGGCGTGGTGGCTCACGCCTGTAATCCCAGCACTTCAGGAGGCCGAGGTGGGCGGATCACGAGTTCGGGAGATTGAGACCATCCTGGCTAACACGGTGAAACCCTGTCTCTACTAAAAATACAAAAAATTAGCCGGGCATGGTGGCGGGTGCCTGTAGTCCCAGCTGCTCAGGAGGCTGAGGCAGGAGAATGGTGTGAACCTGGGAGGTGGAGGTTGCAGTGAGCTGAGATTGCGCCACTGTACTCCAGCCTGGGTGAAAGAGCAAGACTCTGTCTCAAAAAAAAAAAAAAAAAAAAAAGAGCAGTGAGGCCAGACACAATGGTTTCTTTCTTTCTGATAAATAAGAGCCCATATTTGTAAAGAGTCCAGCATATCGGAAGTGTCCCTTAGATGTTAGGTTCTGGCCAAGGACCCCCAGTGCCTAGCAAAGTGGGCATCCAATAAATGTGGGTTGAACAGACAAATAAATTTAGAGGACTTCGCTTACGGCTCTGGCAATCTTGACCTAAAAAATTAATGAAATGTGTAAAAATGTACTCCAAAAATTCCGGCAATATGCTATTGGTTAGCTTATGCCTTTATTCCCCACCTCATTCCAACAATATGAAATTGGTGTAGTTTTGTTTGTAAAGAAATGTCAGGATAGGCCGGATGTGGGGGCTCACGCCTGTAATACCAGCACTTTGGGAGGCCAGGCGGGCGGATCATTTGAGCTCAGGAGTTCGAGACCAGCCTGGCCAACATGGCAAAACCCTGTCTCTACAAAAAATACCACAAAAATTAGCTGGGCGTGGTGGTGTGTGCCTGTAGTTCCAGCTACTTGGCAGGCTGAGGTGGGAGGATTGTTTGAGCCCAGGAGGTTGAGGCTACTGTGACCTAGGATTGCACCACTGCACTCCAGCCTGGGTGACAAAAGTGAGACCCTGTCTCAAAAAAAAGAAAAAAGTCCGAGTGTGGTGGCTCATGCCTGTAATCCCAGCACTTTGGGAGGCCAAGGTGGGCAGACCACCTGACGTCAGGAGTTCGAGACCAGCCTGGCCAACATAGTGAAACCCTGTCTCTACTAAAAATACAAAAAAATAAAATTAGCCAGGTGTGTTGGCATGTGCCTGTAATCCCAGCTACTCGGGAGGCTGAGAGGCAGGAGAATCACCTGAATCTGGGAGGCAGAGGTTGCAGTGAGCCGAGATCACACCATTGCACTCCAGCCTGGGTGACAGAGTGACCCCATCTCAAAACAAAAACAAAAAAACAAAAAAAACCCACAGAAATATCAGGATGAGTAAGCTGAGTACACAGTAAAACTTGACATTAAGAAGAAAATCTGCCCCAGCTGAGTGGCCAGGGGAACCTCAGCTCCAGCTGTTCACTGTGTTGGGCAGCAGGGGTGGGAGGGCTGCGGGGGTGCTTTGCAGAAAAAAGAATCGCAGCTGCAAATACAAATTGCATATTCCTAGACCTTTGAAAGATAACAAAGACTTCTGCCCTCAAATGATGATGCCCTGTGTTAAAATCACTCGGCTAGGTAGTTAAAACTGTTTGAAATGACCTGGTCACTTTCTGATGTGGATGTGCAATACACATGTAAAGTTGGGTACCAGATTTGACTCTTGTAAACTTCAACCAGGTAGTTTTGAAAACACCCTAGAAGTGAACAACCTTGAATGTCCTGAAGATGTGGGAGTGTTCGACAAGATTCAGGCAGCTGCAGAATGAGGACAGTTGTCAGTGGGTGACGTGTTCAAGCTGCTCAGGCCCCTCACCGGGATGAGCAGAAAGGTCAGCATTTTCTTAGCCCAGGGAGGCTTAGTACTCTTGAGGAAAAGAAATCCTGCACCATAAGTAAGATCCAGCGCAGAAAATACCCGAGGGTGAACCGTGATGAGAAGTCTCAGAGCGCACTGCGTAATTACCATGTGTAGAAAGCAAAACGTTGACAAGACACGGCCGTTAGCAAAAAGCCGAACGGTTACTACACTCAACGAGAAAAGGAAAGTGGGAGGGTTGAAAAAAAGAAACGAATAATTGGCAAATTCAAAGAGGCTCTTTCAGGAAGAGACAGTTGGGTGGTTTTGTGAAAGCAGAGGTGACTCTTGGACCACAAACGTGAAGCCCACAGGGAGAGCCAGGTGAAAAAGGAAGGACAGAAGCTAAACAGCCAAAGAAAACCCAAAGCGTACTTCAGACATGCCAAGGCCAAGAGGCCCTGTGTCTAAAAAGGAGCCCAAGTGAGTGGGACCAGTTGGAAGGCACACTTAAGAATGTAAGCAAGACTCACAGGAACCTACTGTGTCTCGCCTTGGACTTCAAGCTGATACTAAGATGGCGTTTCACACCCTGAGTGGGGAACCTAAGGAAACTGACGGGGGTGCTGAAATTAAACATCCCTCCTCTGGACCTCCAGGCTGCACCCCACCCTCGGCCACATCAATGGCACAGGACTTAAAACAGGACGCTCTCTATCCACTGGTAGCTCATGCATTCCAGAATCAACCTACACAGATCATGCTCCTCCCTCAGTGCCTGAGAGTTCTGCACAGGACGCTCTCAGAATCTAGAGGCTCCAGGCTGGGGCCAGGTCCAAGTCCCAGTTGACACCTCAGTGCCTGAGAGTTCTGCACAGGACGCTCTCAGAATCTAGAGGCTCCAGGCTGGGGCCAGGTCCAAGTCCCAGTTGACACACTATCTCCAGCCCAGGCCAGGGCTTCCCTGGTAAATCAATCTCTGAAGGCAGTCATGGTACCAGCCTCAGTTTTATTTATTTATTTATTTATTTATTTATTTATTTATTTATTTAGAGAAGGAGTTTCGCTCTTGTTGCCCAGGCTGGAGTGCAATGGTGCGATCGCAGCTCACTGCAACCTCTGCCTCTTTTGTTCAAGCGATTCTCCTGCCTCAGCCTCCTGAGTAGCTGGGATTACAGGCGTGCAACCACCATGCTCAGCTAATTTTTGTATCAGCCTCAGTATTATTTTAAAGGAACTTAAAATGGTTAAACTTTAAAATGGGGTGAAATGAGGCAGTCCCCAGGATGGCCAGACATTTATGGGGCTGTAAGGTTCCCAATGTGATGCCTGTCCAGGGAATGACTCCGGAGAGTCCTGGGACCCAACTGCCACAGCGTCTCCTATCTCTCCTGGGAAAACTGGGAGGATGGATAAGTGACAGTGGAGGCAGAGAAACTTCAGTTTAGCTGCTCAGCATTTTCCCTAACTCACTCATGATAACTACATACCCAGTTCCATCCTAACTCGGAACAGCCAGATCCCACTGAAAACCCTGGATCACTGGAACAGGAAGACAAGAGCCACATTTGAAACTGCCTCTGCTCTAGGTCATCAACTTTCTCTAATTTGGCGTCCCTGCCCCATCAGCTCTGTGCAGAAGAGCACATTGTGGCTGGGGGTTAAGAACAAATAAGACAGTGCTGGCTGTGAGACCCTGGCTGGGTTACTTAACCTCCTTGAAACTGCGGAACAAGGATATGAAGGCATGACTTCACTGGGCTACTGTGAGAATGATGAGAATAATGCACTAAGCCCACGGCAGGGTGCCTTGCACACACGGAGCACTCCGGGGAGCTATTGTTCTCACTCCTCATTAGGAGGGACAAACCTGAGATGAAGCTCTTATTTGGCAAGGTCTGGGTGATCTGGTGTACTCAGGCCTCTCAATTTATATGAAAAGTCAGAATTCAATTAAGGGAAGATGACATAAACCCAAGAAAAGCCTGCTAGAGATTTGCCCAGGAAGAGCCCTCTCCCCTGTCACCTGCCTGATGGGGAGTTGCTGAATTTTCACAGCATCATCCTCAAGGCTCTCACAGATCAGAGCAGAATCCCTGACCCCAGACCCGGAATCTCTAAATTCGCATGTGACCTCCTCTCCCTTTGTGGCACATGAAGATTTCTAGTGATCTCTCCAGGCAGAATACAGTATTCCTTCCTTTCCCTCACCGCCACCGCCATCAGACGCCAACTATATTCAATGTTTTCGTTAAAATGCAACATGAGACCTATCGTTGAAGTCTTGCACCAATTTTCTCTTCTTATCCCCAAACTCAGATTTGCATAGCAGGCCGCCACTTTATAGACAAAACGGTGCGTGGAGTTTGAAGCACACATATATGCCTATGACTCTTTAAAAAAAAAAAAACGCTTTGAGGTATGATTGACATGAACAACTGTACATATTTAATGTATACATTCAATGAATGTAAATTCAAGGAGGCACCAGACGAGAGTTCTGGAGCTCCGTGAGGGTAGCTAAGGAAGCAAATGGGATGGGCTCTGCCAGGCTTGGGAAGGAAGAGGTGGTGTCTGCGCACTCACCTGGACTTTTGCAAGGTCAGCAAACACAGGAGCAGTCGCTGAGCAGCGGTGCAAACACGCCCAGCTCTCCAACGGGTGCTTCACTGCACTTCCCTGCAGAGACCATTCTAAACCAAACTCAGTGCCTGGGAAGGCTCTGCCCCTCAGGACCTGCCCCTCATCCTCGTGGCCTATTGCTGTCGACCTGACTGGATGGAGGGGTCCCTAGATGGCTGGTGTGTCTGTGAGGGTGTTTCCAGGGGAGATGGCATGGAGGTCAGTGGGCTGAGAGGGGAAGACCTGCCCTCAATGTGGGTGGGCACCACCCAACGGCTGGGGGCCCAGTAGGGACAAAGCAGACAGAAGGGGAACATTCAGCTCCCGCTTGCTTCCCCTCCCTTCTGGAGGGAGACACTTTTTCTCCTCCTGCCCTTGGACATCAGGCTTCAGGTCCTTCTGCCTTTGGACTCTGCAACCCTCTGGGGGCTCTCAGACCTTCAGCCTCAGACTAGGGGCTGCACTGTCAGCTCCCCTGGTTCTGAGGCGTTCAGACTTGGACTGAGCCATGTTACCGGCTCCTCTGGTTCTGCGGCTTGTAAACAGCCTGTCATGGGACTTTGCCTTCGCAACCATGTGAGTCAATTCTTCCCAATAAATTCTCTTTCACATGTATCCTGTTGGCTCAGTCCCTCTGGAGCACCCAGACAACTACAGCACAGGAAGCAGGGCTTCATCACAGACTGGGGCTGGGGGAGAGGCAGGAATAAAGGCTGTGGACTGTCAAAGATACCCAGAGAGGGGCTAGGAAGTCAGGAGGGTGGGAGGTGCAGCAGATGCAGACACCGGGCACCAAACTGCAGCAAGGTCTCTGACCCCAGCTTCTTGCACCTCACCACAGGATGCAGCAATTCCGCTCCTCGATACAGACCCAGAGGCCATGAAAGCTGGGACTTGAACAGGTATTTGCATACTCATGTTCCTAACAGCACTATTTACAATACCCAAGAGGTAGAAAGGACCAAAATATCCATCAACAGATGAATGGATAAGCAGTTTGTGACTATCCAGACAAGAGAAGATCACTTAGCCTTAAAAAAGGTAGGGTGGCTGGGTGTGGTGGTTCACTCCTGTAATCCCAGCACTTTGGGAGGCCGAGGCGGGCAGATCACCTGAGGTCAGGAGTTTGAGACCAGCCTGGCCAAAATGGTGAAACCCTGTCTCTACTAAAAATACAAAAAAGTTAGCTGGGTGTGGTGGTGGGTGCCTGTAATCTCAACTACTCAGGAGGCTGAGGCAGAAGAATCGCTTGAACCTGGGAGGTAGAGGTTGCAGTAAGCCAAGATCACACAACTGCACTCCAGCCTGGGCAACAAGAGTGAAATTCCATCTCAAAAAAAAAAAAAAAAAAAAAAAAACAAGAGAGAGAGAGAAAAGGAAGGGGATTCTCACGCATGCTACTCCACGGAGAAACTTTGAGGATGTTAAGCTAAGTGAAATAAGCCACACAAAAAGGATAAATACCGTAGAATTCCACTGAGAAGAGGTATCTAGAATGGACAGATTTACAGAGGCAGAAGTAGAATAGAGGTTACCGGTGCTGAAGGGAGGACGCATGGGAAGTTGCGTTTAATGGGTACAGAGTTTCAGTTGCGGAAGATGAAAATGTTCTGGAGAAGGATGGTGGTGATGGCTGCACAATACTGTGACTGTACTTAATGCCACTGAGCTGTACACATAAAAGTGGTTTAAACTTGGGCAACATAGTGAAAAAAAAAAAATCTTTAAAAAACTTAGCCAGATGTGGTGGTGTGCACCTGTAGTCCCAGCTACTAGGGAGGCTGAGGCAGGAGAACTGCTTTGGCCTGGGAGTTTGAGACTGCAGTGAGCTATCACTGTGCCACTGCACTCCAGCCTGGGTGACACAGCGAGACCCTGTCTCAAAAGAAAAAGAGATTTAAATGGTAAATTTTATGTTATGTATGTTTTACCACAGTAAAAAATGTATATAAAAAACTGATAGAACTGGATACCTAAAAAGAGTGAATTTTACTGCATGTAAATTATACCTCGAGGAGCTTGACTTTAAACAACCTCTATCTTCAGGGAAAAGTTATAATTCATTCTTTCTTTATTCTATTCCACTAGGCTTGCCTGCTTGAGGGGAGTGGGGAGAGACAGCGAGAGAGAGAGAAAGCTAAGAGAGAAGAGAGAGGAGAGAGAGAGAAAAAGAGGAAAGAAGGAGAAGAGAGAAGAGAGGAGAGGGGGAAAGAGAGAGGAGACACGGAGGAGAGGAGACAAAGAGAGAGGAGGAGGAGAGAGAGAAAGGGAAAGAGAGAGAGGAGAATGAGGAGGGGGGAGATTACTAAAGGACACTGTGCTGTTCCCAGAACTCAAGACCTGCCGCCCCTCATCCTCGTGGCCATCTCCTCTCTTCTCCAGCCTCTCCCAATTACACTGTCTAAGCTGGTGACCCCAAGAGGACGACAGTTCTCCTTCTGTCCTCCATTACGAACTGCCTGAGAAGGACAGCCCCTCCCACGTGAGCTCACTCCCAGGACAATTAGCCTTGACTTGGTGGCAGTCAGCAGCACAGACATGACTTTCTGCAGAGGAAGGGAACTGTGCACGGTGGAGCCACCCACTGCCTACAGACAACGGCTAAACCCTCAGAACTACATTTAAGGATCCTCAAAATCTGGCCCAAAAGCTTCTGTGTAAACCAAGGATGAAAACTGAAATGTGGGTGGGTCATAACAGGGTGTGGCCTGGGACAGGAGCACGAGCAGAGAGCGGACCACAGAGCCTGGGGCAAGGGAGATTCCACGTCCCCTCGAAAGGTGTTCTGGTGAAAAAGAAACACCTTGATTTTTTTTTCCAATTTTTAAATTCATTTATATTTTAATTAATTAATTATTTTGAGACAGAGTCTCACTCTGTCACCCAGGCTGGAGTGCAATGGTGCCATCTTGGCTCATAGCAACCTCCGCCTCCCAGGTTCAAGCGATTCTCCTGCCTCAGCCTCCCGAGTAGTTGGGATTACAGACACCTGCCACCACGTCCAGCTCATTTTTGTATTTTTAGTAGAGACGGGGTTTCACCATGTTGGCCAGGCTGGTCTTGAACTCCTGACCTCAGGTGATCCACCTGCCTCGGCCTCCCAAAGTACTGGGATTACAGGCCTGAGCCACCACACCAGGCCAATTATTCAATTTTTAAATATTCAATTCAATTAATACAAATTGAATTTAATATTCTATTCAGATAATTTTGAATTGAAGAAGCATTGAAATTGTATTCAATATTACTAGAGAAAAGTGCTCAATATTATTATTTTTGAATAAAAATACTTGAATCAGTAAAAATAACTATTATTTGGCCATGTTATAAACTGTATTGTGTCCCCCCAAAATTTATATGCTGAAGTCTTAATCCCCAGTACCTCTGTTTAAAGAGGGAGTTCAGGTCAAAGGAGGGAGTATGGGCAGCGCCTACCCCAACAGGACCAGTGTCCTCCTGAGAAGAGAATGTTAGGACTCAGACACACACAGAGGGAAGGCCGTGTGAGGACGCAGGGAAGGCAGCCGTCTACGAGCCAGGAGAGAGGCCTCAAAATGAAACCAACCCTGCCAACACCTTGATCCTGGACTTCCAGCCTTGAGACTATGAGACAATACATTTCTGCTGTTTGAGCTGTGCAGTCTGTGGTATTTGTTATGGCAGCTCAAGCAAAGAAATCCAGGCCATACAAAGGAATGAAGCGCTGCAGTGATCCATGCCACAACGCGAATGCACCTCGAGGATGTTACACGAAGTGAAGGAGGCCAGGCAAGAAGGCCACATCTCGTATGACTCCACGTACACGAAATGTCCAGAACAGGCCAGTGTCCATCACCTGTTCCCATAGAGGCCCCACCTCACAACAGAGGCTCCTGAGAGGTGTCTGGCCTGGGCACTGGGAGCACAGATCCAGAGCCAGGCTCTCTGCAGTAGAATGCCAGCTCCATAGTTTCTAATCCCAGGACGCTGGTTAAGTGGCTAAACTTCTCTGTGCCTCAGTTCCTCGTCCGTGAAATGCGGGCAATGATAGCACTTACCTCACAGGGAATGGAAAGGATTAAATGACTTCATTCTAGAAAGTGCCTGGCCCTTGGTAAGCTGCTCTTAAGTGTGATCTGTTAAGGAAAGCTTTAGTTGTTGGTTGACTGTTGGTCTCTTACCCTTTAAATAGAAATTCCTTGAGCACAGGGACGCTGACTAGCTATTCCTGTTCTCCAGCATCAGGCACTGAATGAGTGAGGTTCTGGTCCTCGCTGTGAGGGAAAGGAGGTGATCTCCAGGCACCCCCAGCTCCCATCTTCTGTGGATCTGGGAGCCCAGGACACACAGAAATCTCTTCCCCAGGCCATACACCATTCCTTATCCATCTGTGGGCCCAGCCCACACTGAACCTCAGTCCACACTAAACCCTGCTCCACGAGGCACGGAGTTCACCAGGCCTCCAACTTGCCTTGCAAAGGAGCCATGCTTTGCAGTGGCCTCAGGGCTATTCCAATGTAGGAAACAGGTAGGGTCAAGGGTGCCGCTGGCAAGTAGGACCTACCCTATGGGGCCTTGCAGGCCTCCATCCACGTGGGCCACCCAGCCTCATTCACAGAGTTCTCCAGGTCAGCCACCTGCCCTACTCTGCACATGACTCTCACACCAGCATTAACTCATTTTTGCAGGAGTAACCTCTGAAGACCAGCCCTCAAGTTTCAAGGCCCTGCCAGCCGCTCTGGCCATCTCTACACCTCCAAGGTTCCAGAGAGGAAAGTTCAAGGCAAGAGTTTTCTCTGTTGGCCCATTCAGGCCTGGGTAGGCCAGAGGTGGCCAGCAGACGTGACATCTGGAAATACAGTGGCTGCATGCAAAGGATTACAGGCCTTTCCAAAGCAAAGCTGCCGAACCCCTCGGGGACCATCTTCCTGGGCTGATGCACTGAGGACCCCTGGCCCTTGGCAGGGTCTTCTGCAGGGGAAACTAAATCCCACCAGCAAATGTCAATGCATGCAATGGTGACAGGCCACAAGTCACTGCCAATCCAAAACCTACTCTTTCACAAATCCCAGAACAGACTTTTATTAGGTATGAGCCGCTAGCGTGAATGTAGCTGCCACTACTTAAGAAATTGGAATTTAAGCCCCTCTCTCCTGTATGTGGGAACATGAAGGTTTGTTTTGGCAATCAGATCTGTTTCCAATTCAACTGTTAGAAAAATCACATTAGGCAGGGGTGAACATTATACGGGAGTGTGGATCACATCTTGCTTTGCAATACCCCACAGTGTCTCACTTATATCAAGAGGAGGCTGTGAAAATCTTACAACATTACTCTGAAAAATGAGCTTTCATTCTCCGACAAGGACATGTGAGATTTTGGTCCAGGAGACACTTGGAGAGACGACCAAGCCAGACAGCACACAGCCCTTCCTAGGAGAGGTGGGGAGGTGAGCAGAGACTGGCCCAATAGCAGCAGGTCACATGCCATGAACGTGATGTGTTGGGAGGATGGGGGTCGCTCCCCACAGGGGACACCTCTGCATCAAAAGTGCTGGGTAATTTGGGAGGCCGAGGCAGGCGGATCACCTGAGGTCAGGAGTTCGAGACCAGCCTGGCCAACATGGTGAAACCCTGTCTTTACTAAAAATGCAAAGTAGCCTGGTGTGGTGGCACGTGCCTGTAATCCCAGCTACCTGGGAGGCTGAGGCAGAAGAATCACCGGAACCCGGGAGGTGGAGGCTGCACTGAGCCGAGATTGCACCATTGCACTCCAGCCTGGGCGACATCCATCTCCAACAAAAGAGTGCTGGGTGAGAGGTGACTTGCTGCCTGGTTCCCCAAACAAGAGGGCTCTGCTCCCCGGTGCATCCCTAACACCTTCAAACAGCCCCTTTCCACCTCATCCAGTATTTAGCAGCCCTCCTCTGTTAGTCACAGCAGTGGCCCTCCTGAGCCAGGCTTTGGAAGACCCCTGACATCGAGGTGGGCCACAGGGAACAATGACATTTTCCCCACCTGCACCTGCACACGCACATCTGCCTCTGGGTCCCGGAACGCCCAGAGACACATGTGGATGGCATCAAATGGTAGGTGAGGGTACAGAGTTTTCAGCCCCAATAATGACATGCCCATAGTCAGATGTGGGTCTCGCAAAGCTGGGGTCACCAGAGACACTGCCAGTGTCTGGGACCAGTCTCCTCCTGGGCCTGCAGGTTGAGGTTTGCCCAGGACCCTGGCACTCAGTCTCCATGTGGGTAGTTGTTAGACATCAGCCTGCCGCCAGGCATGAAGCTGTGCTCCCTGCACTGCAGGCTCCCTGCACCCCGTCCATCAGCAGCAGGGCTCCCGGTGTGGCTGAGATGTCAGAGGCACCCTCTGCACAGCCTGAGATAGGACTAGTGAGGCCACGATGAACTGTAATTCAGAGAGGATGAATTTGGGTTACAGAGGTTAATATTCTGCTCATGGTGAGAATCATAAGTGATCAAAGTCAAGGGCATAGAGGATGGTCTGACATAGCCCCAGACCTGGGGCCAGTCGTGAACTTCAGTGAGGGAAAGACCCAGAGGCACTACTGGAATGAATGAATGAATGAATGAATGAATGAATGTAAGAACATTTAAACTTAACAGCCCGAATCCTCTGGAGAGATGCTAGATGCCACTCTGAGATGGGGGAGAAGGGTGGGGAGTTGACTGTAGGGCACCAATGCATGGAAAACAGACTGGGAAGGAATTTGCTAGCCTCAGATTATGAGGGAGGCTAGAACCATAGGGATGGAAGAAGCTGGTCAAGGAGAGTGGGAAGGGGAAGGAAGGAGAGAGGGCACGGGGGCCAAGAAACAGCAAGCTGCAATATGAAAATAGTGGGGGCTGAGCTAGAGAGGCTCAGGAGACAAGTTAAGTAAAAGATGGGAAGGAATCCCCATAGGATTGACAATGGTTAACATCTGTGAATGCTTTCCAGCTGTTCCAAGCACCTTCCCTATATTGAGTCTTTTAGTCCTCATGACAACTTTGGGCAATAGACACTATTACTTTTCCTATTTTTCAGATGAGAAAACTACAGCCCAGAGAGGGTAAGTAACTTTGCTGAAATAAGTAAGTCTATGGTAAGTGGCAGAGAGATACGAACCAGGCAGTTGAGCTCCAAACCCATGTTCTTAAGCGCTTCATTTCACCCCTTTGGTCAGAAGGGATAGTCAATAACTGAATCAATGCATGGGACAGGGTAGGAGGCAGGATTCTCACTGAACGAGCTTGTCCAGGGTACCTGAGTGCTGCCATCCATAATATGGGGGATTAAAATACCGACCCCCTTTCACCTGCTGGGAACAGAATGTGTGTTAGTATACTCTCAACTCTCTGGGGAAATGTCTTAGTATATATACGGTTTAGTTTTTAATCTTAAACAAGATGAGGCCCTGAAGCCACTCACTCTGCCCCTGCTCCACAATGAAGGGAAAGGGAGGTAAATGGAGACTCCAGTTCAGAACAGTCTGGACACAGCTGCCCATGAGAAAGAAGGGCAGAGAAAGGAATGCCTTCTTGTTCTACGGGAAGCCACGCTCACTTACTCATGTCTTAGGGATGAAGCTTCAGAAGTTGTAGCCAGACTAATTTGCATAAATATTTCAGATTAATCTTTTTTGATATTTTAAGAATACATGGGAAGAAAATGTAAATGTAAAATATTTATAAACTTTAACTTATTTTACTTATAACTTGCCTCTTCCCATAAAAGAGCTATTTAGGTAGATATGCTATAAATGTTACTATAGACATACAAGTAGAAATCATGACTATGACAAAGAGGAGGAAGCCCATTCTGAGGACTAAACAAGCCAATATGATTTGGCATCTGTTTTTAATCAATGACTGCTTCCTGGCAGCTTGGGCAAAAAGGGAAATAAGATGTATTACAAAGCTCTTGCCATAGACAGAGGAAGTAGGCTAATCCCTCTGGCAAAACAAAGCTTTTCCTGGCACTCAATTCTGAAAGAAATTTCTCATGTGAAATCTTACATAAAAAACACAGTGACTAATAGCCTTCTGAAATATGGGAGCGTGAGACCTGATTTTTAAGGCCCAGTGGCTTCATTGGGCCTCTCTGAGAGGATCCTTGTCCTCCTGAGACACATTGTCTTAAGCTCCTAGAATTCCATTTGGTTTCCTGGCTGAGGACTGAAAAATCTCATCTCAGAACTCTACGTCTGGTATAATGGCTGTCACGGTGTTCTGTGGACAGGAAACACTCTTTGAGTCAGTACTGCTACCAAAAGAAGCAAATGGTTTGTCAAGGATCCCACCCACTACATAGAAAACAAAACCATGAGCTGTGCAGTGCCAGAGCAGCAAGGAACCTGAGGAGCCACGCGGTCCTATCGGTAACAGAGGCATGGCTATCAGGACACAGAGCCTCAAGTCAACAGCAAAGGAAAGTGGGCTGGAATGTCCAGCTTTGCTGCATCAAGATCCTCAGAAATGGCTCATATAGTTCCATGGCAGTGTATCCCCATGGCTGCTGGCCGTTGGAGAAGCAAATCTGACCTGGAGGAAAAATTCTCCAATTTAGAGTAAGGAGTCCCACAAATGATGGTCAAGCAATGAGCTCATAATCAAAGATTAACATGGAAGAAGGCAAGGCCCTGTGGATGAGAGTCAGGAGAAACAAGAAGCAACAAAGATGTCTCTCCACCATACCAAAATGACCAGAAATGGAATTACAGAACAGCTACATATAAAATGTTTACAGAAACATGTAATCACAAAGATAAGGAAACAAGAAGAGACTACGATGACTGAGTAAGAAGTTTTGGGGGAAATGTAGCATCTATACACAAAAAGTATAATGGTTGAAATAAAAACATTTAATGGGTGAGTTAAATAGGAGATTAGATAAAGCTGAAGAATTAATGAACTGGAACATATATCAAATATATTACCAAGAATGCAATTTTATTAAGACATAATGTGGAAAATAAAAATGACATATGAAGAACAGAATGAGTCCCCAAAAGAAAGAATAAAAAAAATGGAGAAAAGGCATATTTAAAAGAGAATATATATAAATTTCCTATGACCAAGTTGAAGAAAAAGAATAAATTCACAACTCTAGGAAGCAAAACATCTGAAACAGGATAAATAAAAAGAAATCAACACCTATGTACAACGACAGTACCCAACATCAAGACAAACAAAAGATCTTAAAAGTATTTATAGAGTCCGGGCGCGGTGGCTCACACCAATAATCCCAGCACTTTGGGAGGCCAAGGTGAGAGATCACTTGAGCTTAGGAGTTCGAGACCAGCCTGGCAACATGGCGAGACCCTGTCTTTATTTAAATATATATATATTTTAATAAAAGAACTTAAAAATAAAAAAGTAAAAATAAAAAATTAAAGAAACACATTTTACCTTTAAAGGCATGACTATTAGAATGACAACAGATTTATCAACACAAATACTAGAAGCCAGCAAATGGTAGAATATCCTCCGAGTGTTGAAAAAAAAGTATCTGACAGCCTAAAATTGTGTGTCCAGTAAAACTAACAATTAGGCTTTGTGCATCTTACTATTGATTAAGTTTACTTCAATAAAAAATGAGAAAAATAGTAGAGTGTGTGTATTACAACTGATACAAACAAATGAAAAAATGGGAATATAAACACAAAATAAGATCATTATAAAGGTGAGAACTAGATAAGCCTAGAAAAAGTGAGACAATTGGAAATATTTTAAAATTATTTTTAAGTCCGAATAAATCAATAAATACTACATATCTAAGTAGAGTAAAATTATTAGGTAAAAGAAACAGATTGACAATTGGATGATTAAAAAATCCAACTATGTACTGTTTACAGGAGACATGCCTAACGTATAAAGGACATAGACATATTAAAAGCAAAAAGTGGCTGGGCACTGTGGCTCACACCTGTAATTCCAGCACTTTGGGAGGCTGAGGCGAGTGGATCACCTGAGGTCAGGAGTTCAAGACCATCCTGGCCAACGGTGAAACCCCATCTCTTCTAAAAAAAAAAAAAAAATTAATCAGACATGGTGGTCCTTGCCTGTAAGCCCAGCTACTCAGGAGGCTGAGGCAGGAGAATTGTTTGAACCTGGGAGGCGGAGGTTGCAGTGAGCTGAGATCACGCCACTGCACTCCAGCCTCAGTGACAGAGTGAGATTCCATCTCAAAAATATAAATAAATAAAATAAAAGCAAAAAGCTTTAAAAACACATTTGACTAATATCAGCCAAAAAAGGAAAGAAAACAGAAAAAACACCCACACATAAAACCCCACAAAAATATCAACACTCTCAGAGAGATTTTTTAAACGCACCTATGAAACCGGACATGGTGCTATTTTAAAAATTCAAGGATGAAAGAGATCTCGCTGCCTGAAAAGGAGGAGAAGGGAGGGATAATTTTACAGCGGAAAAATCAGACACACGTTGCCCCACCAGATGACTGAAGATCAACATCAGCAGCGATGTCCCGTTGATCTTACGTGCCTTGATATAACGTGATGAGAAGGATACTTCACCTCTGTGACCTTCCTCCTACATCTCCATCAGCCCAGTTCAACCATGAGAAAAACATCAAACAAACCCAAGTTGAGGAACATTCTACAAAATACCTGACCAGTACTCCTCAAAACTGTCAAGGTCATCAAAAACAAAGTCTGAGAATTTATCACAGCTAAGAGGAACCCAGGAAGATATGACCACGACTGTAACGTGGCATCACACAAACTGTCATGTCAGTCTCTTAAAAAGTTAAACGTATACCTAATAAATGATCAACCATTTGACTCCAAGGAAATGAAAGCATGTGTTCATACAGAGACTGGTCCAAGAATGTTCCTAGCAGCCTTCTTTGTAATAGATAAAAAACTGGCAACAATCCACATATCTATCAATTAGCAAAAGGATAAACAAATTGTGTTAGAGACATGCAATAGAATAGTACTTGACAATAAAAAAGAACAAATTATTTATAAATGCTACACCATGGGTGAATCTTGATATAATTACGCTGAATGAAAGAAACCATATCAAGCAAAATGGTCCATACTGTATGATTACAGTTACATAGACTTCTTGGAAGCCCATAATAAGTTATAGTAACAGAAAGTTGGTAAGTGGTCACCTGGGAATGGAGAGAGGGTGGGGAGGTACAGGGAGGAAGGATTACAAAGAGGCAGGAGGCAGAGCTTACTCTGTGGAGAAGCAAAAAATAAAACGAAGAGGCAGGAAGGAACTTTTAGGGTGATGTATACGTTTATTTTCTTTATTGTAGTGATGGTTTCATGAGTGTATGTATACATATATGTCAAACTTACCAAACTATACACTTTAAATGTTAATTTTCCATTATATTTCAATGAGACTGTTTAAAAATATGAAATTGAGGCTGAGCGTGGTAGCTTGGGCCTATAATCTCAACACTTTGGGAAGCTGAGGCGGGAGGGTCACTTAAGGCCAGGAGTTGGAGACCAGCTTAGGCAACAAAGCAAGACCCCATCTCTACAAAAAAAAAAAAAAAATAGTTTTAATTAGCCGAGTACTGTGGTGCCTGCCTCTAGTCCCAACTGCTTGAGAGACTGAGGTGGGAGAATCACTTGAGCCCAGGAGTTCGAGGTAGTAGTGAGCCATAATTACACCATTGTACTCTAGGCTGGGAGGAAGAGCAAGAACCTGTCTCAAAAAACAAACCAAAACAAAAAACAACAAAACCCAGAAAAAGAAAAAAAAAAAAAGAAATTGGATCCCTACCCCATAACATACACCAAAATCAATTCCAGGTAGATAAACAACTTAAATGTGAAAAGCAAAAACATTAAAATTTTTAGAAGAAATTATGAGAGATTCTCTCTCTAAACTTGGAGTAAGAAAATGTTCCTTAAACAAGAAACAAAAAGCACTAACCCTAAAATGAAAAAAGAAATAAAGACAGATAAGTGCAACTAGATTAAAATCAAGAACATCTGTCAAAACAGATGTCAAAAATACAATGAAGAAAGTCACAAACTGGGAAATATTTTCAATAGGTGTAACATGACTTCTCGACTAAGGATTAGTATTCAGAATACATAAAGAACTCTTACAAGTCAATAGGGCCCAGTTTCTAGGTAGATGGAGTAGATATAGTTTTCCCTGTTTCTCCCACTATGCACAAATAAAAGCCCAGGGCATTATATATAAAATATGCATATAAAAATGTAAGAAGACTCTTACCACGAAGAGAAGACAGGCCAACTAGGGACCTTGGGACCCAAGGAATGATACAGCAGTCAGTTTTCTGGCTTTTCTTTTTACCTCATATTTCCCAGACTCGGAGCTGAGGAAATGAGTAACCTGGAAAACACTAAAAGGCACAGACCAAAAAAAGCCCCAACAGGCCGGGCACAGTGGCTCACGCCTGTAATCCCAGCACTTTGGGAGGCCTGGGTGGGTGAATCACCTGAGGTCAGGAGTTCGAGACTAGCCTGGTCAACATGACGAAATGTCTCTACTAAAAATACAAAAATTAGCCAGGCATGGCGGCGGGTGTCTGCAGTCCCAGCTACTCAGGAGGCTGAGGCAGAAGAATCGCTTAGAGCCCGGGAGGTTGCAGTGAGCCAGATTGTGCCACTGCACTCCAGCCTGGGTGACAGAGAAAGGCTCTGTCTCAAAAAAAAAAAAAAAAAAAAAAAAAAAAAGTCCCAGCAAAAGCCTGCTCTTTCTAGCCAAAGGACCAGGGAAGGGGCATCCTGGTATGATAGAGGGCATTAGGCAACTGCCACTCTAATCCCTCAAGAGGCTGTGCTGAGGTACGCCAACACCCCTGCTGGGGTAGCCTCAGACAAGGTTAAGTAGGGAGCTGGGCCTTCATGTGAGCAGGCCAGTGACAAGGTCCCACCTGGGGCACCACTGGAGACCAGGAACTCCCACCCAGCCCAGCACTTATCAGGGCCCTGCCTTGGGTGTCCGCAGAGACCTTGCGGGGAGCCTGGACTTCCACCTCCACCCGCAGTGGGCGGCACCCACCCTTCCCCTGCAGGGCCATGTCAGGGAAGGACGGCTAAAACAGAAGGGCACTAAGAAGGTGTCAATAGGACAAAGACCGACAATCTGATCGGGAATAGGCAAAATACAAGCATAGAAAAGAAGATAAGAATCACGCTACCTTCTTAAGCTGCTTCCATGATCAATGATCTGTACTTAAAATCATTTTCACATATGGTAAGTAGCAAACAAGAGGTGGTATTCTTTCTTGAGATGGAGTCTCGCTCAGTCTCCCAGGCTGGAGTGCAGTGGCGTGATCTCGGCCCACTGCAAGCTCTGCCTCCCAGGTTCACGCCATTCTCCTGTCTCAGCCTCCCTAGCAGCTGGGACTACAGGCGCCTGCCACCACGCCTGGCTAATTTTTTGTATTTTTAGTAGAGACAGGGTTTCACCGTGTTAGCCAGGATGGTCTCGATCTTCTGACCTTGTGATCCGCCCGCCTCGGCCTCCCAAAGTGCTGGGATTACAGGCGTGAGCCACCGCGCCTGGCCAACAAGAGTTGGTATTCTTATTTCTACTTCACAGGATGTGACACACATACACTCTAAACACATGGAAAGATCCTCAGTGTCCTTAGTAATCAGAGAAACTCTTGTGGTTTGGATTAACCACAAAGAGACAATAATTCATAGGCCATTTACACACTAGATTGTCATGAAAGTAAGTTCATCCACATTAAGTGCTGGAGAGGATGTGGAGCAACAGGAAGTCTTGTTCACTGCAAATGAACGTTAGGACGTTTGGAAAACATTTTGGAATTATATTGAAAAGCTGAACATTCACATAGTTGACGATCTAGCAACGCCACTTCTGGGCATAAACCCTAAGGAAACTCTCACACACACCAGAAGACGTGCACAGAGACGTTCCCGGCAGCACTGTTTACTGTAACAAAGAACTGGAAATACCCGAAGTCCATCATCACGCCCACACGCCCCTGAACTGCAGCACACACTGCACGCAGTGTGACAGCACAGCACCAGGACTGAATGAGTGACAGCTCCCGACCACCAGCAGCACGGGCCAACCCCACACACGATGCCAGTCACAGACGAGCACAGTCAGGAACGTTAGAAAAACCCAAAACAATGAGCTTTCTATTTTATAAAAAGGAGAGAAAGTGGGGGAAAGATAAATTCTTTAAAAACGTCAATGCTGGCCAGACACAGTGGCTCACGCCTGTAATCCCAGCACTTTGGGAGGCCGAGGCGGGTGGATCACCTGAGGTCAGAGTTCAAGACCATCCTGGCCAACATGGTGAAACTCCATGTCTGCTAAAAATACAAGAATTAGCCATGCGTGGTGGCTGAGATAAGAGAATCACTTGAACTTGGGAGGTGGAGGTTAAAGTGAGCCGAGATTGCACCACTGCACTCCAGCCTGGGCAACGAACAGACTCTGTCTCCAAAAAAAACAAAAGTCAATGATGTAAAAGACAAAGACATCTGTGGAAATGCTCCTACAGATTCAGGCAGTGCTGAGGACATATCACTGGATCCTGTATTACAGGCAGAAAATGCTACAAAAGGGCATAATTAGGTCAATTCACTGAAGTTAGTGACCTTAATGTGGTTGTGTAAGAGAATATTCCTGTCATCACCCTCAAGTATTTAGGGGTGAGGGGCTGCACATAAGGTGACCACATCAAATGGTTCTGATACAATTATGTGCACGTATGTACATGCATGTGTGTGCCTGTGTGTGCAAAAAGGGAGGGAGGGAGAGAGAGATAAATAATTTTAAGAATGGGGTAAAATTTAAAAAGGTGAACTTGGGTATAGGATATATGGGTGTTCTTTGTAATTTTTCAAACCTTTGAAACTTTCCTGCTAATTCTGTGAATTTGAAATTATTTTAAATAAAACATTAAAAAAAAGAAGGGGAAGGGGCATACAAATTAAAACTCCAGGTAAGGATTCCCCAAGGCGGAGCGGGCAGAGCCCTGGGCTAGGTCCGGAGGGGAGGGTGCGGGCTTCCCTGCTGTGTGTCTCTCCTTGGGAAACACGTCCTTGGGTGTTCATGATCGCATTTTGCTTTGTGACCTGGACACTATCTTTCGTATGTTATCAAGTAATATGCTGGAAAAGATAAAAAAGAGTTCACCTCATCTCAGGAAAGACATTCCTGGCTGTACCAGGCGGAGCTCTGAATTGCTGTGGCCTGAGTTCCTGTCATCTTTTCGTCTGAGGCATAAAATGAGTCACATATCTTCTTTGTTTTTCATCCCCCACAATTTCCCATACAACCGCACCCCCGACCCCCGATTTCCGATACTCTCAGGCGGGGACAGGAGGCACTGAAGTGTAAGAGAAACTGCTAAGTTGGGCAGACAGACCAGTTAACTGCTCTGAGTTTTAAAATGCCAATTTTAAAAAAACCTGCCTTCCCTTGGTGAGAGGGTCAGCTGCTGGCTCTGGGACTCAGGAGGCCTGGCCTGGGGGTCAAGAGGCTGCCCATGGTGGGGCGGACCCTGGGAGCAGCAGCAGATGAAAACGAGAGGATGGGGACAGGCAACAGGTGGGACCCTCGAGGTCCCTGCACAGGAAAGGGCTGCGTCCTAGCCAGAAAGCAAGGTTTGAGGTGTGGGCTCAGGCACAGGCTGGGCTCTCAGTGGGTGATGGTGACAGCTGCCACGATGTGGACTGGAAGTGGGTGTGGGGAAAGGGGAGGTGCAGCCCCCGTCTGCAGGTCCTAGAGCAAAGGTCAGAAGCTCAGAAGCTGGTCCCCGCTGAGAGAAGTCAGGCATGTGTGAGGCGAAGTGCGCTGGCCAACAGTGTGTGTGCCTTGACGTGCACTGCGTAGGTGAGAGAATCTGGCAAACAAGGGGGTGGCCAGCACTGCTCCAGCCACCTGCAGCCAAGTAGGAATGGCCCCGTGTTGGCAGATGTTCTGATTCTCCAAGGGAAACCAGAAATCCGAGTTTTACATGAGATCTGTGAGGATTCTGAAGTGTTGGCTCAAAGCACCTTAAAATGAGAGGCAGGCCTGACAACTACAAGATGGCCCCAATAGGGACCTCCTTACTGAGCGCCATCAGCTTCCTGGGGTGGCCATAACGAAGTTCCACAGACCGGTTTAAAGCAACACATGTTGACTGTCTGGTACTTCTGGAGGCTGGAAGTGCAGGATCAAGGCATCAGAGGGGTTAATTCCTCCTCATGGCTGAGGGAGGGGTCTGGTCCATGCCTGGCTTCCGGTGGTGTGCTCGAAATCGTGGCGTTCCTTGACTTGTAAGTGGCTTACGCCATCTCCACCTTCATCTTCACTCGGTATTCTCCCAGGGTGTGTGTGTGTCTAAATTTCCCTTTTTCTTTTTCTTTTTTTTTTTTTTGAGACAGAGTCTTGCTCTGTCATCCAGGCTAGAGTGCAGTGGCACGATCTCAGCTCACTGCAACCTCTACCTCCCGGGTTCAAGCGATTCTCCTGCCTCAGCTTTCTGAGTACCTGGGATTACAGGCGCACACCATCATGCCCAGCTAATTTCTTTATATTTTTTGGTAGACGGGGTTTCACCATGTTGGCCAGGCTGGTCTTAAACTCCTGACCTCAGGTTATCCGCCCACCTCAGCCTCTCAAAGTGCTGGGATTACAGATGTGAGCCACCACGCCCCTGCCTAAATTTCCCTCTTTCATGAGGCCACAGTTATATTGGATTAGGGCACGTGTTAATCACCTCATGTTAACTTGATCATGTGCAAAGGCTCTATTTCCAAATAAGGTCACATTTGCAGGTACCGGAAGTTAGGACTTCAGCATCTTTTTGAAGGGGCACAATTCAACCCATAACACGAAGGTAATCTGCAGACAAACAAAGCAGTGATGGAGGCCCAGGAGGACTATGGTGGGGACTTGGGGGGCATCCAGAATGGGCCCAGAGCCAGGGACAGGGTGTCCAATCATTGGAACTGGACAAAGTGAAGGAGCTGTGCCGGACAGAGCCTGTCAGTGAGGGTGCAAACACCTTCTGAGACAGCAGACCCCAAGAAGAAGACACAAAGGGCCAGGACCCATGCTGAGTCTAAGCGGACCTACAGGTAAACCAGCCCCCCAAGTCCATGGCTGTTGGGGCCTTCAGACTATAAATGAGGTTTCCCATAGGACATACCCACTCTGCACTGCGGCAGAGCCAGTGAAGCACATGGTAGGCTGGGTCTGCTGAAGGCCGGGAGGAGGAGGGTTGAACAAACAGAGAAAAACAAAAAACAGCACAGGCCTGCTCTGGGCCGGCGCCGAATGATCACGTCACTCCTTCCCCCTGGGCTGCAGCCTGTCCTTGCAGTCAGGTCTCAGCCTGGAGGATATTTTCCAGTCCTGGGCGAGGGTGGTTTCCGGCCTACCAAACGACTGACAGTTCTTTAGGCCTCAGGCTTCCTGGGTGCCCCACACCACTGCAGCCTGCACACCAGGGCAGCAGCTGGTGCGTGCACTCCAGGGACTTGATCAGAAACCAGGGGACCCCAGGGTACATCTGCAGGCTGGCTTCAGGGGCAGCAGAAGCCATGGATATAGCCTATTCCTCCCCATCCATCCAAGGAACATCCCCCTGGGCAGGCATGAGCAAAGAGCAATGCCTGGGCCAACAAGGAACTCCGTGGGAGGTGGGAAGTAGGGTCTGGACGGGAGCAAGAGGCCTGGTGTGGGGCTGTGGTCACTCCTGACCATATTAACGCAATTATGTGTGGAATAAAGCAAGGATTTAACACTGCTGTTTCTAATTCTCACTAATGACGACAAGATTTTTCTTAATTTATACTTCTTCCCTCACAATGAAAACCTTCTCAAAGATATTAATACAATTACTTATGGTTACATATGTAAATTTGTATATATCATAGTTTCAAAACAATACCATTTTTATTACCAACAATGAGACTACCGGACACAGTTTAGCTTTTATTTGTGGTTCTTTTTGTCTCTTTGTCCCACTTGGAATGCACGAATTACTGCATTCAAAGTCACTCGAAACAATTCTCTGTGAGGTTAAGCCATCAATTCTGTATACAGGACCGTTTGTTTTCAATATTAAGAGATGGTTTTTATTCTTTTTGGTTTAATTTTGTTTTCTAGTTAAAAAACACTTGCAGCGTTGCAAAGCCAGCTTATAAAACAGGGTACATTTCTGTTTGTAGCCTTGTGGTTTATTCTTCCATTGTCTCCTTTTCAAAATAAAAGCAAGTATGTAGACACACTCCTATTTCCTCCTTTTTCTTATATAAAAGGCAGCATATTCTCTACACAGTTCTGCACCTGGGCTCCTCCAGTCAGCAATATCCTGACAGTAACTTTGTGGTGATATGTAGAGTCCCTCCTCATTGCCTCTTACAGCCCCACACAACACCACAGAGTGGGCGGACACTGTCCAGCCAGTCCCTTGGATGGATCCTTGAGAAACTTCCGATCTTTAGCTTTACAAAGAGTGCTGCAAGGTACAGTCCTGTTCACGTGTAAGTTCATGCTTTTGGGAAGACTCCATTTTGAATCCTCCCCCTCACTGTGAAACCTTTAGCTGGCCACTTCCCGTGCAAAGCCTCAGGTCCCTGCTCTGTAAGACACTGATAATAATAGTTTCTAGCTCACAGCTCAAAAGGGCCTGGTGCATGGTCGACAGTCAATAAATGTTTGCTGTTTTCTTTCATCTGAGAATCTTGATTCCTCATTAGTTTAGAATTCTAGGTTGATAGTTCTTTTCTCTCAGCGTTTGAAAACTTCTTATGCCACTTCCTCCGGCCTCCATAGTTCCTGAGGAGCGATCTGCTGTCATTGACATTGCTTTCTCCCCATAAGTAAAGTGTTGCTTCTCCCTGGCTGCTTTCAAGTTTGTTTCTTTGTCATCAGATTTCAGAAAGTGGATTTGTGTTGATGTGGGTTTCTTTTTGTTTATCGTATTTTGGATTTGCTCAGCTTCTTGAGAACTGTGGGTTTGTGTTTTTTGCCAAGTTTGGAACATTTCAACTATTATTTCTTCAATTCTTGTCAGCTCATCCCCTTCACCTCTCCTTCTAGCATTCTGATGACATAAATGTTAGATCGTCTATGATAGTCCCATGGGTCTCTGAGGCTCCGTTCTCTCCTTTTATTTTTTCTTCTTCTTCTTCTTCCTTTGGTCTATTTTCTCTCTGTTGTTCAGATTGGGAAATTTCTGTTATATCCTATCTTCCAGTTTACTGATTCTTTTCTCTGTCACCTCTGTCCTGCTGTTGATACCATCTTTTGAGTTTTTAATTTTGGTTTTTGCATTTTTCAGTTCTAAAGCCCTCATTTTGTTTGTATCTTTTCCATTTCTGTATTAAGACTCTATTCTTAATTTCTCATTTGTTCCAAACACATCTGCAATTGCTCACTGAAGCATTTTTATAATGGCTGTTTTACGGTCCTTTCCAGATAATTCTAACATCTCTGCCATCTCAGTGTTGGTGTGCACTGTTTTTCTTTTAATCCAAGGTGAAATTTTCCTGGTTCTTGTTATGACAAGTAGTTGTTCATTGAAACTTAGACATTTTGAGTATTATAAAATATTCAAAGTCTGGATCTTGTTTAATCTATCTTAGCCAGCTCCCATGACACCACTCTGGCAGGAAAAGATGGGGGTGCCACTGCGTTGCTGTCAGGTGGGGGGGACGCCAGGTTCCCCACTCAGTCTTTGTTGATATCCAAAGAAGAAAGAGGCTCTTTGGTACTGCTGTGGGGAGTTCCCGGGAGTTCTATCTCCTCACTACCGATACCATCGTGGCCGGGAGAGGCCGCTCCACCGACACCATGGAGAAGGGTTGGTATTTGGTTAGGGCAGAGCAGTTCTTACCTAAACAAGTGCATCTGGCGAGGCTAGCCCTCTCCCGATCCTTTGGCTAGAGAGCAGGCTTTTGTTGTGAGGTCACCACTGTGTCATTCCTTGTGTCCCAGAGTCCCTAGCTGCCTGCCTTCTTCTCCCCATCATAACAGTCTTCTTATGTTTGTTTTATATGTAATGTCCAGGGCTTTCAGTTGCACTTAGGAGGAACAGAGAAAATATTTCTCCTCTCTTTTTCCAGGACTGGAAGTTACTTGAAGCCTTTAAAAATATGTTTCAGATGCCAAAGTGAAACAAAAATAACACAAGGTCAAGTACCTTTCCCTCTCTGGGATTCAGTTTCCCCATCTTTAAAAAATTGATCTAGATCCCAGCTTCTCCATGGATGGTTTACAGTAGCCCCTGAGGGCTTGTCAGAAATGCAGACTCTCAGGCACCTCCCACCCCCGCCCACCCCACCGGCATCAGACCTCCAGAATCAGAACCTGCATTCTTTTTTTTTTTCTTGAGACAGAGTCTCACTCTGTTGCCCAGGCTGGAGTGCAGTGGTGCAGTCTCAGCTCACTGCAACCTCTGCCTCCTAGGTTCAAGCAATTCTCTGCCTCAGCCTCCCTAGTAGCTGGGACTACAGACGCCCACCACCATGCCCGGCTAACTTTTTTGTATTTTTAGTAGAGACAGGGTTTCACCATCTTGGCCGGGCTGGTTTTGAACTCCTGACCTTGTGATCCATCCGCCTCGGCCTCCCAAAGTGCTGGGATTACAGGCGTGAGCCACCGCGCCCGGCCAGAACCTGCATTCTAACAAGACCCCAGCTGAGATCTGGCACATTGAAATTGAAAAACAAAGCTCCTGGTGACCTCTAAGGCCACTTCTAGCTCTGACCTTAACGATCGTGGGCTTTCCCACCTCCGCACCACTGCCAAAACACACTGACCTTCCCGCTCTGGCCACCATCTAAAACACACTGACCTTCCCGCTGTGGCCACATGGCACTAACCAGCATCTAAGCACAGCACCATCCCACCACCGCCCCGCCCCAAGCGTGAAGCTTCCTTCGACCACCCAACCTGGAGGGAGCCTCTGGGCCCCTTAAACAACTGTACACCGGATCATTAGCCATTAATCATGCACAGTCCAGGGACAGCTTGTCTGCTTTCTCTTCAGCTACTATTTAAACCATAAATCATGTGTTATTATTAAGTTTCATATCTTCTCTGAAACCCAGGATGTGACAACTCCTGTAAAGCTCACGGGGAGCTGAGATCAACATTTCCGTCCTTAGTGCTCACCATCTGGTCCTGCACGTAGGAAGTACGCAAAGCCTTCACCATTTACACCAAGAAAGTGCTCTGCATACAGCTTCCTTGTGTCTCTACAGTTAATCATGAGAAAATGCTATGATTTATGATCTTAAAAAGGATAAGTGAATCTATTATTTTCTGTTATCTTTTAAAAGAAAACATTTTTCGTCTTAATCAATACCCAGTGCTGGAGAGATTGCCCTGAAACTGGCACTCACATGCTGCAGTTAAGTTGACAGAATTAGAAAACACACTGGCGCCTGGGCGCGGTGGCTCATGCCTGGAATCCCAGCACTTTGGGAGGCCGAGGCGGGAGGATCACTTGAGGTCAGGAGTTCCGGACCAGCCTGGCCAACATGGTGAAACCCTGTCTCTACTAAAAATACAAAAACTAGCCAGGTGTGGTGGTGCACACCTGTAATCCCAGCTACTCAGGAGGTTGAGGCATGAGAATCACCTGACCCAGGAGGCGGAGGTTGCAGTGAGCTGAGATCGTGCTACTGTGCTCCGGCCTGGGCAACAGAATGAGACTCTGTCTCAAGCTTTAGGAGATATACCTAATGCTAAATGACGAGTTAATGGGTGCAGCACACCAGCATGGCACATGTATACGTATGTAACTAACCTGCACATTGTGTACATGTACCCTAAAACTTAAAGTACAATAATAATAAAATAAAAAATAAAAATAAAAAATAAAAAAAAAAGAGAAAAGAAAATAAAACACATTGGCAATGCATCAGATGGGACAAAGATGCCTCCAGGAAGCCCACTCCTGAAACTTTGTAACTTAATTAAAGAAAGGTAAAAGTTTATTCATATGAAGAGTCATATCTGTACAAGCAAAAACCTGGATATAATGTAAATGCCACATGCTGAAGTGTGGCACATCCATTTGACGGACTCCCACGGAGCCATTTGAAGTCATTAGAAAGGCTGTGTTCAAATAGAGGAAAATGCTTATTTCACCCTAGGTAAGAAAATCAGGCTATAGAATAAATATATGCTAGGATTATAACTCATATAGGCAAACAAGAGCTAAAAAGGAAGGAACTGGAAATTATATTTTATTAAAATTATTATTGTAAGGTGGGAGACTGGTTTGAATTTCCTGTTCTTGTTTTTTTCCCCCAACTTTTTCATTTTGCTAAATTTTCATCAAATTTTTAAAAACTTTCTTTAGTGACACCAAAAGAAGATTCAAAGATCACCGTGGGACATTCACTGAGGAACAGATCAAAGCCCATTTTCTTTGCAGGTTCATTCATAATTCCAGTATATGGGATCTGACAGTTCTGTGACATTTGAATTAAGAGCCCAGGTCTCAACATTGAGTTCTCAGCAGCTACAGATCAAAGGAGGTCTCCAGGCTGGAAACTACTCCTTTGAAAGAGAAGACCTTCATTCTTCACCTCTGGCTGTGAGTTGTCATTCCTTCTTTCCCCAATCCCTGCTAAGATAAGACTCTGCAGAATGCAATGGGATGCATGCTTGTTAAAAGAAGGAAAAACCTTTCAAAATACCCTTACTCTGCTTTCCACAGCACTTTGCTCATAGGGAATCTCTAGTTCAATCCCAGTTCCTGGAGTAGCCCTGGCGGAGGTTAAACTCTGGAAGGAAGGCATGGGCTCAGGCTCACTTTACTGGTGACCATGGGTCCCCTGAGACACAGTGACCTGTAGTGGACAGCTGCCAGTCCTCCCACCAAACTGCACAGGACCCCCAAGCAGCTCCTGAGCCTCCTCCCTGAGACCATTCATCCATCTGTAAACTGAGGACATTGATGCTTTCCCCACAAGTTAAGTGAGGTGGTGATTTTCAACATCCGGGAACACTGCAGTGATTAATATGTGTTAGCATCTCAGATACCACCTACCAATTTGGCAAAAAAAATTTTTAATTGGTACCACTCATTGCCAGATGAAGATGGGCACTCTTGCACATTCCTATTGGGAGTAGAGATTTCATAACTATCTTTTTGGAGGGCCATTTGGAAATACTAAGTGTAACTGAAGCTTCAGAAACCTGAGTGTCATTTGACCCAACAATTCCCTTTCTGGGCATATGTTATAAGGAAATGGGATATATGAACAAATGTGTATGAACATGGCTCTTCACTGTAGTAATTATCTGTAAGCAGAAAACTGGAAACAGCCTAAGCGTCCACCTGTAGAAGACTGGCTAAACGCATTTTGGCACACGCTTTCAGTGGTCTCTTAGCATTAGTGGTATTGTAGAATTGTAATTGATCACATAAAATACGGTCATGGAACGTTAGGATATCTTGTACAATAATGTTTACTGTGTAACTCTGTTTTGTGAGAACTTTATCTATACATTGAGACAAAGATATAAATGTACCATATATCTGTGGTATCCAATTTGAGAAAGAGTAAATCATTTATGGACTTTCCTGAACCAGATATATCCCAGGTGTCCACTCTGTGGCAGGTGCAGATGTGAGTTAACATCGTCCCTGTCCAGCAAGGGAGAGAGATAGATACAGAGTGTGCCAGGGAGAAAGGGGCAACAGAAAGGTGTCAGGTGTGCCACTGTGTGCCAGGATGTCAGCAGCCCTGCTCAGATTCTAAAGTGAATCTTGAAGGTGGCCTGGGCAGCACCCTCTCACTGTGTCCCAGCTCAGAGAGGGGACAGGGCTTTGCATGAGGCTGGACAGGTGCAGAAGAGAATGACTTCCATTCTGCTGTAATCTGCAACTGCAAAAAGAGACATTCTCACGCCCCCTTCCACGCAGCCCCGAGCAGGCTTCGTCAGGACAACGGAGCCCTCACTGAGTACCCGTGACCCAATCTGACAGGACTGACATCCACTCCATGCCTATTCTGCTCCTGCCACAAGCACATGCATCTTTTCATCCACACCTCCCATTTTCCAGGTCATGGAAGTACCCAGGGTCATGCAGCTAGTAAGAGGCAGAGCTGGGATTTGAATTTAGAGGTGTGTGCCCACCACTCCACACTCACTGGCATTAACCCGTGCCCAGTGGCAAAGGGAGCTTGAGAAAGAGAAGGCCATATTCCAGGGGCTCAAGCTGCAGGGAACAGCATGCGTGAGAGAGCAGATGGAGAGGATGAAGGCTGGATGCTCCTGAGCACCTGACCACCTCATTCCAGAGGGCGCAGACCTGGGACGAGATGGGCTTCAGCTGGGCCCTGGAGGAAATGATGGCCACAGAGGTGGTGGCGATAACAGCTAACACGTGTTGAGGCTTTACTGCACTACCACGCACTGTGCCCAGTGCTGCCCCTTCTTAACTCACTTACATCCCCCCTGCAACCTACGAGGTGTGTACGTTTAGGGACTCAGTTTACAAATGATGACACTGAGGCACAGAGCTTAAGTAGCTAGCCCAAGACCACACAGCTGGAAAGCAGCAGAGAGGATCTGAACCCAGCCCCACTTTTTTAGTGGCTTAAAACAACACAGATGTATTATCTTAGAGTTCTGTAGGTCAGAAGTCCAGTACAGGTCTCACCAGGCTAAAATCAAGGTGTAGGCAGGCTGTGTTTCTTCCTGGAGGCTCAGGGAGTATCTCTTTCCTGCTCATCTGGGTGGTTAGCAAAAGTCAGTTCCTGTGGGTGTAGGACTGAGGTCCCCACATTTTTGCTGCTGTAATTGAGGGTGGATCCCAGCTCCTAGAGACCACTGCAAAAGTCGGTTCCTATGGGTGTAGGACTGAGGTCCCCACGTTTGTGCTGCAGTAATTGAGGGTGGATCCTAGCTCCTAGAGGCCACTGCTTAAGGCCCCTCCCTCCATCTTCACGGTCAGCACAGGCAGGTGGAGCCCTTCTCAGGGTGTGTCTCCTGCCTAACTTTTTCCATCATCTTCTGCTTTTTTAAAAAATTATTTTTTTAATTGCAGTAACATATGTAAGATTAAAATTTTGCCATCTTACCCATTTATAATTGTCCGGGTCAATGGCATTAAGCACATTCACGTTGTTGTGCCACCATCACCACCATCCATCCATCCATCCACAGAACTTCTTCATGTTGCAAAACTGAAACCTTGTCCCCATTAAGCAGTAACTCCCCACTTTCTCCTCCCCCAGCCCCTGGCACCCACCATTCCACCTTCTGTCTTGATGAATTTGATGGCTCTGGGTACTTCATATAAATGGACTCAGGCTGTATTTGTCCTTCTGCGTCTGGCTTATTTCACTCAGCATGATGTCCTCAAGGTCCATCCATGCTGGAACATGTGTCAGAATCTCCTTCCTTTTTAAGGCTGACACTATTCCATTGTCTGAATATCCTGTAGCACAGACTGCTTATCCCTTCTTCCATCAACGGACACTTGGGCTGCTCCCACATCTTGGCAACTGTGATTAGGGCTGCTGTGAACATGGGAACCTCTTTCCAAGCCCCTGCTTTCAATTGTTTGGAGTATATCCCCAACAGTGGGATTGCTGGATCATATGATAGTTCCATTTATCATTTTGTGAGGATCCTCCATACTGTCTTCCATAGTGGCTGCTCCATTTTGTATGTGGAAGCCCAGCAATCTGAATCCACAACCTGTGCCCTAAAATTCACCATACTTGGTCCACATCCTGAAGCCACAGAGCCTGGGGCCACAAAGATGAATGGAACTGGGGCTCAGAGCCCAGGGGGGAAGCTGACACAGCAGCCTGCTGCCCCGACAATGCACAAAGGGGCCACTTTGGGACTTCAGGGGTGTGGGCAGCACAGAAAAATCTAAATTTGTAACTGACATGTATGGGAGGAAAAATACCACATTCCAGGAACTAGTCACGTTTTCCCAGGCTCAGAATCCCAATTCTTCATAGGGCCCAAGTTACTCTCATCCACAAATACAAAGCACTGGCAAGAAATACAAATTATGATGCGGCATTTTCAGAGCTTGTCTTAAAATTCAGAACAAAGCTCAGTAAAGGGACCAAGTCTCGTTTGTGTTTTCTGCTGAGGTTCCAACTTATATTTAGAGCTATTTCCCTCCAGAGTCCAATGAAAGACAAGTCACTCTCTTCGAAGCAAACTTTTCCACATGCTCAAGAAAGTTGCCGCAGGTTGGAATGGATCCCACCCAAGAGCCATGTGCTGTGCATGCTTCTGGGAGGCAGCTGAGCTGCAGATGGGGAGGAGGGCACTGTGCCAGGCTCAGATCCCACCCAGCCCTCCTGGGGACATCTGCTACAGGGGACTTTCCCTCTGGAAGCCACCCTGCCCAGGGCCTCCTCTGCTCCTCTGCACTGCCCCAACTGCAGCAGCCTCCAGCCTCCCTCCCTGCAGCCTCCATGCCCAGGCAGTTTCCTTCTGCAGTCTGCCTTCTCCAGGAAGCGGTGAGTGTTGGGTGTGAGCCTGTCCTTGTGCTGGGTAGGGTCCGCCCAGGGGCAGCACCAGAACAGAATCACTGCAGAGGTTTCCACGGGGTGGAGGCCACTAACCAGCCAGAGTAGGGACATGTCAGGTCCACAAACGCTCCCTGGCCCTCGAGTGCCTGAAATCATTCCTGCTCTTGCCCATCCCACTCCAGGCTCCTCAGGCCTCCGACCTACCTGCCCATCCTGGTGCACTCAGCACCGCTCCTTCTTCACCCAGGAAAACAGAAGGCCTTTGGGCAACCTTCTCAGCCTTCAGTACCTACCTTTCCTTCAGCTTGGACCCCCGCTCCCCGCCTCTGCTGGACCCTAGGTCTACATCTGCCCCAGCTCTGCGGCTACAGAGCCCTCAGCTTCCTGCACACTCGGGGCTTCTCCCTCTTGAACCTGCTACCTGCATCGTGCCCCTTTCCTCCACAGCCCACTTGCCTGCTCTCCTTCCCTTCCACACCTCCCACCCACACTGAACCCACTCCCCCAGTAACGCACCAAGTGTTCACAGGAGCTCTCAGCTGCTGGATGGAGTGGATGCGGTCCAGCGCTCGGGGTCACCCGGGCCTTCGCCACCCTGCCAGACGCCTCTGCACGCCCTTCCCTTGTCTTGGTGGGTTCCTCAGGCTCAGTTCCAGAGTTTCTCTTTTTGTGTCTCTTTCTGTCTCTGCAGAGCTGTCTGGAGGCCTCACCTCCCTGGCAGATCCTGAGCTTCAGAACCAAATACTCCACGGCACCCTGGGAGCTCCACCTGCCCCGTCCTTGTCCTCATTTCCACCGCCCTACCCCTCTTCCCATGCTTCAGGGCCTCCCAGCCCAGTCCCTGAGAAACCTCCCTCACTGTTTGCCCCTCTCCCCTCTGTTGTCTAATGACACCCAAACACCTGCAGAAGAATCGCCCAGCTCCTGCGCCTCTGGTCCCCAGAGGCTGAGCAGGCTGGCCCTCGCCCACAGCCCCACTGAGGCCTGGCCTCCTAACATCCCACCCGCACCCAGCTCAGATGCCAACGTGCCCAAAGGCGCTGCCCGATGACGGCTCTCTGCCAGATCTCTCTGGTTTTAAGTTCACCTCTCCTGCCCACAGTGTGAAAGGACAGAGGCTCTGAGCACCAGTGTGCCTCCTCCCCTCCTCTCCGGCATTCCCTCCAAGCATCCCTGCCCTGTCCCCTCCCCAGCCCCCTGCCACCACCAGGCATAAACTCAACCTTCTAACCGTGCTGAACTCATTTCCTGGAACGCGCCAGGCCCTGTCTCTTTCCACGTACTGTTTGATCTGACTAGAGAAGATGTGCATTTATCCACTTGCCAATTCCTGCCTTTTCCTTTCTTAACTCAGGTGTTGCTTCCCTTTGGAAGCTTTCTGCCTCCTCAGGCCTGGCGGGTGCCCCTCCTAGTCTCCCCCAGGCTCCCCAGATGCTCCTTGAGGGACCGTGCCCACCTTGTCCACCCCACGATCCCTGCACCTCACACCTATCCTGAAGCAAACTAATCAGTAGTTAAATAAGAGGAGGAGGGTACATTACGGGCTGTGTGTGCGACCAGTAGCTGGTGGGAGCGGGCTTCCTGCGCAGAAAGCTGCAACATCTGTGGCTTTGTGTGTGGAAAGCGCCTGTCACTGAGGTGGGCATGCCTCCACATCAACACACTGGGCCAGGACCCAGTGGGGACGGGGCCTCCAGGCTGCGGGGTGCTGCCACAACCACATCCATCCTCCCATCCATCCGCCACCTGCCCACAGCCAAGAAACAGCCAGAAGTGCCCAGCAAGGCAAGGTGAGCCATACCAAGGAAATGCAAGCCCCTAACAGCTGTCAGTCTTATTCCACTATTGTATTCCCAATGTCTAGAACAGTGCCTGGCAAACATGTGGCTTAACAAAGATTTGTTAAAGGGATGGATAAGTGGATAAAAGCAAACCTGTATCCCTAACTGGTGGGTGAGAAATGAAAAAAGCAATAGCCCCACACCAAAGGCACAGTGGAAGGGCTTAGAATGCTCCCCTGAGATCTGTCTATACACAGGCACTGTGGAGGGAGAGGGCCCATGTCCCTGTCACTAACAGTGCTAGGCAGTGTGCAGGAAGGATGCTAACAGGACAGTCTGTTAAATCCAACCTAATGACACCTTGGCCTCACGACAGGTTCCCTTCTCTCTCTCAACTCTCTCTTAGGGCTCAGGCTCTCGGTGACAGCAGTTTTTTTTTTCTTGTTGTTGTTTTTTTTTTTTTGAGATGGGGTCTCACTCTGTCGCCCAGTCTGGAATGCAGTGGCGTGATCTCAGCTCACTGCAACCTCCAACTCCCTGGTTCAAGCGATTCTCCTGCCTCAGCCTCCCAAGTAGCTGGGATTACCGGCACGCGCCACCACGCCAAGCTAATTTTTGTATGTTTAGTAGAGACGGGGTTTCACCATGTTAGCCAGGATGGTCTCGATCTCCTGACCTCGTGATCCGCCCACCTCAGCCTCGCAAAGTGCTGGGATTATAGGCGTGACCCGCTGCACCTGGCCAGCAACAGCAGTTCTTTTTGCTGAACAGCATCTTGTAGTCTGCAGTCCTTTTCACCAATTTTATCATCTTCCCTCTCTGCCCGCAGCCCCATTTTGTAGATGAGGAAACTGTGAGCTCAGGGGCAGAACGTTGTCAGCACAGAGCCCAGGCCTCAGACCAGAAGGCCAGTGCCCTGTCCACCTTCACAGGCCATAAAGCCAATGGCTGCTGCAAACCCAGCTGGTGTGGGGTGGGCAGACCCACAAGTCTCCCATGACCAGGCACACAATGTGCATCCATGAAGGGTCCAGGAGCAATACAACAGGGAGTATCAGGCTGTGGGGAACAAGTGGCCGTGCCCTGCACAATGCCACACAATTCTGACAGGGACTGCCAGGTGGAAAACTGGGCCCTGTGTGGTCTGATCTCCCAGTTTTTCCAAGAGAAGCCAGAAATCATGATTTTAAAATAAATTTTCCTGATTTTTGACACATTTTCCTAGCTGGATGCATCTCACAGGTGTCAGTTTGCAAACCCTGGCCTGCCTGTGTTAAAGGATGTTTGTCTCACCGGTCACTGGTGCTGCCCATCACTGTATCTAAGAGCCTCGCACAGGACACAGCAGCCACCAGGCCTGTGATAAATACTGTCTGGTGTAGTGGTTATTGGTTGAATGGATGAGTGATGTATAGATGGATGCATGGGAGGATAGATGGACAGACAGATGGAGGATGGTCAGATGGATAGAGTTGGGTGAATAGATGGTCAGATGATGGACAGATGCATGGGTAGATGGATGGATGAATGGTCAGATGGATAGATGGTTGGATGAAAGGATGATGGATAGATGGACAGATGCATGGGTGGACGGATGAAGCATAGATGGAATATGGTTAGATGGATAGAGTTGGGTGAATGGATGGTCAGATGATGGACAGATGCATGGGTGGGTGGGTGGATGGATGGATGGATGGATGGATAGATGGAGGATGGTTAGATGGATAGATGGTCTGATAAATGGATGGATGGATGCATCTGAATGGTTGGACAGATGCATGTTGGATGGTCAGATGGGTGAATGCATCGAAGGATGGATGGATGGCTGGTAAGGAAAGAGGGAAGACTGGGAAGGAATCAGTGTGTGACTAGCAAGATTGGACAGCCCTTGACTTTGCTGCCAGAGCAGAGGCTCAGTGGAGGTAGCCAGTCATTGGTTCCCCAACTGTAGTGCAGACAGATCTATCAGTTCCTCCAAGACCCCTTCTGAACTGCGCCAACACCTCATATGACTCCTACATGTTCTCCTCATCACTGAAGAACTGATATGGAAGCTACTAAGGCCAAAGGACAAAAGCTAGGCCATTTTGGACCAGGGCTCAGGGCTCTGTCGATGTGTTTGGGAAGAAAGCACCTATGAAACATCTCTCAACGTGACAAAGCCATGAACCAGGTTGCCCCGTCCATGATCAATGAGACAGAGCAGACAGGAGGGGAGCACATGTATTCAGAAGTGAGGTGGACCAGGGTTCCAATTTCAGCCCAGCCACACATTAGCTATGTGACCTTGAGCAAATCCCTTCTCCTTAAGTGAAGCTTAAGTGTTTCCATCTGTAAAATGAGGTCAGGCGATCCACTTCCTACCATGCTGGTGAGGATTCAATGAGATAACACTCTGTGCACGACCCCAGCATACAGCCTGGTTTATAGTAAACAATCCATCAATGTTAGTTTAATTTCATTCCATTCAGTTGTCCAGACGGTATTAGGAAACAAAGAATTTATAGGAATAATTTAGAGGAATTCACAGTCCTGTGTCACTAAACAGCAGGGTTGTATTCTGACAAATGTGTCCTTAGGTGATTTTGTCATTGTGTGAACTTCACAGCGTGTACTTACACAAACCTAGGTGGCAGAGCCTACTACACACTGGGCTACGTGGTGTAGCCTATTGCCCCCAGGCTACAAACCAGCACAGCATGTCACTGTCCTGAATACCATAGATGATTGTAACACAGTTGTGAAAGTATTTATATATCTAAACATACCTAAACATATAAATATGGTATTATAATCTTACGGGACCACCATCATACATGTGGTATATCGTTGACTGAAATGTGGTTATGGGGCACATGACTTTATTACATTTACTCGCTAAAACTATTTAAAGCTGGCCGGGCGCGGTGGCTCACACCTGTAACCCCAGCACTTTGGGAGGCCAAGGCAGGCGGATCACGAGGTCAGGAGATTGAGACCATCCTGGCTAACACGCTGAAACCCCGTCTCTTCTAAAAATACAAAAAATTAGCCGGGCGTGGTGGCAGCCGCCTGTATTCCCAGCTACTCGGGAGACCGAGGCAGGAGAATGGTGTGAACCCGGGAGGCGGAGCTTGCAGTGAGCCGAGATGGTGCCACTGCACTCCAGCCTGGGTGACAGAGCGAGACTCCATCTCAAAACAAACAAACAAACAAACAAAAACAAAACTATTTAAAGCCAACATTTAAGAATGAGGTAAACTGTGCATCAATTGATGGATGGATAAACAAAATGTGGTCTATCCATGCAATGGAGTATTATTCAGCCATGAAAAGGAATGAAGCACTGATGGATGCTACAACATGGATGAACCCTGAAGTCCTTATGCTAAGTGAAAGTCAGAAACAAATGGCTACCTATTTTATGATTCAATGTATATGAAATATCTAGTCTAGGCACAGTCACAGAGACAAAGTAGTTAAGAAGTTACCAGTGGCTGGGGACAGGGGTATAAAGGGAGTTATTTATTAATGGTTACAGAGTTTCTGTTTGGAGTTATGGAAAATTTTGGCAATAGGTAGTGGTGATGGTAGCACCACATATTGGGGATGTAATTCATGCCACCGAATTGTACCCTTCAAACGGCTAACATGGCAATCTTGATGTTATATATTTTTTACCACAACAAAAAAAAATTTCAAACAAACCAGAAAAAGAATAAGGTCTTAGCAAAGGAAGGATTCTTCTAGTCTGTCTAAAAAAAGAAAGAACTTTGTGCCACATAAACATTAAAAACTTGCCGAGTTAACCGGATGAAGGTGTCTTTTGCCCTTTGAGACCTAAAATGTGTTTTCGGTTTATGAAATGAGATTTGGAAACGACCTGGATGTTTTGCTTTATGTAATTTGGGGGCAGGAGAGAGGAAAAAGAGAAAAACTAACCAGGCGAGTTACTGCCTTTGGAAAACAACCAACCTTAGAATCTTGTTTCGGTCCTCTCAAATGAAGACATCCATATTTAGCCCACGTGAGTCCCAGTCCACACAGACGTCACAGCAACAGGAGCAGTCATCTACCACACCCCAGGACCGGGAAGAACTCGCCACGCTTCCCCATTCAGCCAAGAGATTGTTCAAAAGCTGCACAAATGCTAACCCCAGTCAACCATCCACAGCTGCCCTCAGCCCACAGCTGTGCCTGCCCGAGATTGTGAAGAGCCGGTGGTCAGCACATGTAATGAAGCAAGGGGGTCACTGGAGAAAGAATGTACCCAAGGGCAGGCGATGCACTTGTATCTGAGGACAACGGGGACAGTGGTGGAGGGCACAATAGACGCGCTGTCTGTGATCCTCCCACAGTCTGACGACAGGACCAACACCAAAAGATGTGATCCAAGCAAGCGCTAAGCACCCATGCAAGAGCACTGCCCAGGACCAGACGTGGCCGACGGGGACTGCCAGCGAGCTCTGCCCAAGGGCATCCTTCCCATTCAAGTCTCCCCCCAGTCTCTGACAAGAAGATCCACCTTGACGCTATGGACCCCAAGCGTGGCTTTACGGTACAATTTTAACACAGAGATCATTTCGGGAATGAGTTGGGCACCCCTGCCCTACACTCTATTTCTCTGGCCCAGCCTCCCATCTAGGTCCAGAACTGAATGTAAAAAAACTCCAGCCAGGCGTGGTAGCTCATGCCTGTAATCCCAGCACTTTGGGAGGCTAAGGCAGGCAGATCACCTGAGGTCAGGAGTTCAAGACCAGCCTGACCAACATGATGAAACTCTGTTTCTACTTAAAAATATATATATATATAGAGAGAGAGAGAGAGAGAGAGAGAGAGAGCGCGCACGTGCTAGGTGTGGTGGTGCGCGCCCGTAATCCTAGCTATTTGGGAGGCTGAAGCAGGAGAATCACTTGAACCTGGGAGGAGGAGGTTGCAGTGAGCTGAGACTGCTCCATTGCACTCCAGCCTGGGCAACAAGAACGAAACTCTGTCTCAAAAAAAAAAAAAAAAAAAGAAAAAGAAAGAGAAACCTCTATGATGTGCACAAGTTCTGAGCAATCTACACGGCCTGGAGTTGAAGACATGTCACTGGGAACCGACGGGCCAGGAGCACCTCCAAAGCTCTGCTCCTGTCTAGCCACAGATGGCAATCTTCATCTCTGTGTCCATGGAAGCTCGAGGATGGTGCTTTCTTGTCATTTTCTTTCATTTATTGCTTTATCAGTGGCTGTAAGTGTTTCCATCACCAACCGAACAGCATATGTAAACCAGCACACCCTGAAAAAGGTTCATTGAAACCTGGAATGATGAACAATTGGAAGGAGACTCTGCCCAATGCAGGCAACACACATTCCAGATTCTGACATCCTTGTTCTCCCAAGAATCACTGCTGGGACGCAGCCACAACACAACCTGAGCTGTTACCCGGGGAAAGGCAAGTTCCACTACCTGGGCTCTGAACATGGCTGTCACTCACTGCAACCACTATTTCCTGAGACCTCTCCTATCTACGACCCTTCCTTTTCATGATCTCTGACAAGGACTTCAAAAATACAAACCTCCACAGGAATGAGCGTCTGCGGGGACACTGGTTCTGTGTCATATGGGAGGGTCTCTGGTGTATCAGCCGGGACCTTCATCTCCAAGGGTCAGAACCTGGGTCACGCTAGCTTAAATAACAGAGAGAACGTACTGCCCCTCTTGACTGAAAAATCCAGGAAGATTCAGGTCTGGCTGGATCCAGGCACTCCAATAACATCACCAGGGCTCTCTCCTTCCCCATCTGTCAGCTGTTTCCTCCATGTTGGCTTCATTCCCAGGGGAGCCCTCTTCACACTGTGGCCCCCCGCAGCTCCAGACCACATCCTGCCCACTCTCCCCAGTGGAAAGAGACCCTCTCTAGTTCAGAAGTTCCAGGAAAATCCTAGAATCTGTCTCTTATGAGAATAACTGGGTCACATGGGTATCAGCAGAGCCTGGTGGTGGGGTCAGCCCATCCCAAGATACATAGCTTGGGAATGGGGTAGGGGCTTTACCCAAAGGGAAATCAGGGAACTGTCACAGAAAGGATGGGGGATGGATGTATCCAGAAAAAAATAATCCATGCTCAGCACAGGCAAAGGTCCTGGAAATGGTCAGGCATTGACCTGACCAGCTCTGGCCTGTACCAGCCTCCTCCCCCATGGACCACCTGGCCACACCTGCCCATTCTCCTGCAGACCTGGCCAACTTCCAGGCCACGCTGACCCGAGGTAGGGCTGGCTCTTGCCCTGCTGCCTGCCTGACGCCTCCTATGCCCCTGAAGCAGGGCCTTCTTTTTTCATAAGGGCCCCTGTCTAGAGTCCTAACAGGCCATGTGGCTCCACAACAGACCCACAGATCACTCACTCACTCACACACTCGCTCACTCACTCACGCAGCAATGCAGTCATTCATTCATTCAACAGCTGTCTGGGAGCCCAGCACTCTGCAGGACTCCATTTACACGCACACCACCCACCTATACTGCGTAACTCTTTATGCTACGTGTTTTCATTTTAAGATGAAGAAAGAAACTAGGGCAACAAGAGGTTAAATAACTTGGCTAAGCTCACATGGCTGGTAAGAAATGGCGACACAGCGTGCAGACCCCAGGACCCAAAGGCTTTATCTAAAACAATCAGTGCAAAATGGAAAAAGATAATGTGTCCAAGGCTCATAGGAAAAACTTCGTTAACATGAAAAATGAAGATCAGGTAAAATGTATCCACAGGCAAAGCACGGCCTAGGCCAGAAGCACTGGAGAAGAGCCCAAAGCTCTTTACACCTCATCAGCCGCCTTAGGAACACAGGCCTGACCTCAAGACCTCCATATACCTCTAGAGGGAAAGCAAACTCATACAAACTTGAAGATGGTAACAGCTTGAGGTAGTCAGCACTGCACAGGCAGGCCCAGCGGAGGCGAGTGTCCTGGGAGTGCTGGGAAGGAAGAAAGCACAAGGGCTGGAGTAACCCAAGAGGGCTTCCTGGAGGAGGTGAGGCTCGGGGTTCCTGAAGGAGAGAGGGCAGAGGGCCAGGGAATGAGCAGGAAAGGCATGTGGGAGAGAGTAGGCCCTGGGGTCAACTCCTGTGGGTTTTGCCTTTCCAAAATCCTTCCCATACTTCCAGTAGTACCCTTCTGGCTGCCCCGGGAACTGCCCCTTTGCCTGGATCAGCCCATGTGGGTTTGCAGGGAGCTGACTCTATCCCCTGACCTGGGGGGCCAGGCAAAGCCCCACACCCTCTCAGTTACAGTGACAGGCTCACGGGACATGTAGCTGTGGCTGGACCAGGGAACGTCCTCTATGGGACTCTGCTGGCATGCTGAGCGAGAAGGACATGGGCCTGGTGGGGAATTGTTTGCCTGAGAATGAGGCCAACACACAGGACTGCAGAACCCAGAGGTGAGCAAGCCCACCAGGAGGGCATCTGCGGCTCCCGAAACCAGTAAACTCCAGAGCCCAGTAAGTTCTCTTTGAACTGGCTGAAGCCAGTTTGAGTCATGTTTCTGTCATCTGCAATAAAAAGAGTCTGATGCTGCTGTGGAGCTTCTTGGGGGAAGAGAGGGGCCAGGGAGTCTACAATGGGGTGTTTCCATTGCTGGGCCAAGGATAGAGGGGGTTCAGGCAAGCCACAAAGGACCTGAGCCCCGAATGTGGATTCAAACCCAGACTACAGCCCCCAGTGTTCCCTCAGCCTCACTCCTCTGCTATCCAGACATGGGGCTCCATAAATGGCAGCTGTAAGGGTGAAAGAGTGAGTCCATCGCACGCTCCTGCACTCCTGTTTATTCCATTAACTGCCGTAGGAAACTGTTCCTATCCTTACTCATTCAAACCGCTGCCTTCCAAAAAGACAGCCTCCTTTGTCCTAGCACCCCAGGGTGCCGTGGTAGGCAGGAGAGGGCCCAGGCCAATGACAGCCAGGACGGGGAGGGGGAAGCTGAGTCCGGAAGCCAAGCCACATCTTGCAGGGCACTTGGTGTTGAAGGGGGTCAAGTCCAAGTCAAAAAAGGGGGGAGTTGGACCCCAGAAGTAGAGCCCAGGTGGGTGTGGACAAGCAGGGCTCAGGGAGGCAGCAAGGCGGGGGGCCGTCGGTGAGGAGAGTGGGGGACAGCACCAGGCATGCTGGCAGCAAAAGTGCTGGACCTGGGGCTGGTCTGAGCTGACTGACACTCACCCTCGCCCTGAGAGCTCTCCCTTCTGTGCTGGGGTGAAGGAGCCGGGGTCTAGATGTTTCCACGCCGTCCCTGCAGCCTCCTGACTTTCTATGTGAAGAGCCTTGGCCTTTTCCATCTGTCTGTCCTGAGATCAGCGGTTGACCCCCTCATCTCTCTTCCCTGGGGCTCTGCCAGCTCCAAGGGGCCTCCGGGCACCCCGCAGCCTTCTAAGAGAACGCCTCCTGCTCAGGTTCTATTTCCAGGAGGCGGCTGGCCCGGGTGGATGGTGTGTCCCAAGCTTGCCTGGGCACAGCACCACGTACAAACTGTCCTCATGACTCAGTTACCAACGAGGGGCCAGGGGAGGGGTGCCCTCTGCCAAGACCTGGAGACAAGTGCACGTCCCCAGTGGAGCACAACCTCAGCCAGCCCTTAGTGCACGCTCCGTGTGCTCCCGGGGACCCCACTGCCTTCCACTACAAGCTGCCACTCAGACGCCCCTGCCCACGCCCCTGCCAAGCTCCCTGCAGCCTGGATACTGGAAACCTGGTGGAAGCCTGATGGGCTTGGCCCCAGGCAAATGCAGCGTCTTGTTCCTCAGATACAGCCCGAAATGGAAGATGCCAAGATAAAACGTTTCCAGGATTTCTTGGCATGAAATAGCTCCCCACATTCACACACGCAAAAGGATGACTTAAGTGTACATGAATCAGAAACACCTGGACACTTTTCTTAAAATAAAACCGAATTTCACATTCAAGGAGAAGGCCTAGAACACATTTGGCATTTTGGCAAACACCGGGGCTTTCGGCTGTGACATCTGTGCACCTCAGACGCGGTTCCTGCTCCCTGGGCACTGGGACTGCCCCAGTCCCCGCCTCTGGCCTCCTGCCACCTGTTCTACCCCTCAGCTTGCTCACCTCCTGGAAACCCTTGCCCCTCACCTGTGACAAGTCCTGGCTTAAATATTAGCCCTCATTAAAGCTCTTCCTCACCTAAGCCCACTCACGATCACTCATTCACCCTTTCACCGTCTCACACACTCCCTACAGGGGAGACCTGTGGTGGTTTCTGCTGTCTCCGCTGCCCCCTTTTCTGCTAATGACAGCCTCATTTTTCTCCCTGCCTTCCCTCATCCCAGGTCACAGGGTTGAGTGGGACTGACCCCACTCCCCACTCGCTTCAGGGATGGGCACACATCTCTGGGCTGGTCTTCACTCCCTGGCCACAGTGATGAGTTCCAAGATGAGCAAGTGACTTGCACTCATTAAATGTGAGTCAAGGCCGGGCGCAGTGGCTCACGCCTGTAATCCCAGCACTTTGGGAGGCCGAGGCAGGTGGGTCACAAGGTCAGAGTTTGAGACCAGCCTGACCAACATGGAGAAACCCCATCTCTACTAAAAACACAAAATTAGCAGGGCATAGTGGCACGTGCCTGTAATCCCAGCTACTCGGGAGGTTGAGGCAGGAGAACTGCCTGAACCCAGAAGGCGGAGGTTCCGATGCGCTGAGATCGCGCCATTGCACTCCAGCCTGGGCAACAAGATCGAAACTCCATCTCAATAAAACAAGTGAGTCCATCCCTCAATGCTTGGACTTCTCCCGAAATGAAGGGAAGAGGTGTTTTGTGTCCACTGGGATTTCTGATCCCAGAGTTCTTGGCAGCCGTCTTGCCACTGCTTAGAGACGGTGTATCAGTTACCTATCACCTCAAAACAACATGACCCAAAATGCAGTGGCCTAAAGCATCAATGTATTGTTTCTCAGGATTCTATGGCCTCGCAGGGCTGGGCAGTTCTGCTCCGCAGAGCTACGGCTGAGGTCCCTCGCGGCTGTTCTCCTTAGGGAGTTATCTAAGATGTCTGGAATGTCTGATATGGCCTTGTCCTCCAAGGACTCTCTCCATGTGGCGTCTCTTCAGCCGACAGTCTAGCCCTGGGCTTCTTTACGTCTGGGTGGCTGGATTCCGTGAGGATGTGTCGCAAGAGGACAACCATAATGAGCAAGCGGCTCCTCCAGCCTCTACTTGTATCACACTTGCTAGTGTCCAGTTGGCCCAGACAAATCACAGTGAAGCCCAGAGTCGGTGTGGGAGGGAACTGCACGTGGCGTGAAGCCCAGAGTCGGTGTGGGAGGGAACTGCACGTGGCGTGAAGCCCAGAGTCGGTGTGGGAGGGAACTGCACGTGGCGTGAAGCCCAGAGTCGGTGTGGGAGGGAACTGCACGTGGCGTGAAGCCCAGAGTCGGTGTGGGAGGGAACTGCACGTGGCGTGAAGCCCAGAGTCGGTGTGGGAGGGAACTGCACGTGGCGTGAAGCCCAGAGTCGGTGTGGGAGGGAACTGCACGTGGCGTGAAGCCCAGAGTCGGTGTGGGAGGGAACTGCACGTGGCGTGAAGCCCAGAGTCGGTGTGGGAGGGAACTGCACGTGGCGTGAAGCCCAGAGTCGGTGTGGGAGGGAACTGCACGTGGCGTGAAGCCCAGAGTCGGTGTGGGAGGGAACTGCACGTGGCGTGAAGCCCAGAGTCGGTGTGGGAGGGAACTGCACGTGGCGTGAAGCCCAGAGTCGGTGTGGGAGGGAACTGCACGTGGCGTGAAGCCCAGAGTCGGTGTGGGAGGGAACTGCACGTGGCGTGAAGCCCAGAGTCGGTGTGGGACGAACTGCACGTGGCGTGAAGCCCAGAGTCGGTGTGGGAGGGAACTGCACGTGGCGTGACCATCAGACGCCTGATTTCTTGGGGCCCCAAGTGCAACTGTGTAACACTGAGGTGCAGGGAGGAGTCTCCCTTCAGTCCTGGCACCCAGTGATACCTGAAGTGAGAAATCTACCCGTGGCCTTTCTAGTTACATAAACCAAAGTCAAACAAACAAAATTCATTTTTTTTCTTTATTTAGTCACGCCACTCAGAGTTAAGTTTCTGTCACTGACCAATAGAGGGACAGACGCTCCCTCTGTGCCAAGCCCAGAGTGGACACGAGGGACATAGACTGAAAGCAGGCACCGCTGACTTCACAGGCAGAAGCGCTCCCAGGCCTCTGTCTCCCCAGCAAAACTACACATCTCCCGTGAGTGGGGCCAGACCTCAGGCCTGATTTAAACTCCTCGCGTCCAGCATGGTGCCAGGCACACAAGAAAGGGCCAGTAGAAGCGTGTGGATGAACTGTGATCATAGTGCACCTTTCAAACACTGCTGTATAATGACTCTCAAAGTCTTGTTTTGTAAGGTAGCAACTCTCAAAATCAACCAGGTATTGTTTACTTTTAAGACGAAGGAAGATCCCGCTCTAGCAGTCAGGCCTATCTGATAAAGCCTGTTCCATAACAGTTTTTCTACGGTCTTGCCCTGAGAAGTCTAGCCTCTGTTGAATTCTGGAATAGTGAAAATCAGCGTGAAAGAATAGGAACACTGAATTTGAAACCTACAGATGCACAGTGGCTTTAAGCAGGTGCACACATCTTTTGAGATTCTTCCCATCAAAAGGCAGAGTGTGGGCCAGGTGTGGTGGCTCAACCTATAATTCCAGCACTTTGGGAAGCTGAGGTGGAAGGATCATTTGAGCTCAGGAGTTCAAGGCCAGCCTGAGCAATATGGCAAGACTCCGTCTCTGCTAAAAATAAAAAAGATTAGCCGGGTGCAGCGGTGCGTGCCTGTAGTCCCAGCTACCCAGGAGGCTGAGGTGGGAGGATCGCTTGACCCTGGGAAGTGGAGACTGCAGTGATCCAAGTTGATGCCACTGCACTCAAGTCTGGGTGACAGAGAAAGACCTGTTTCACAAAAAAAAAGGCAGAGTCTAACTTCTGTCCCCTTTGAATATGAGCCAGACAGAATCACTTGCTTCTAATGAAGAGAAAGTGACACAGTGATACTGCATGGCTTCCCGGGCCACTTCGGAAAGGCGATGCAGCCTCCTCCCAGCTCCTTCACACTTAGAACCCAGTGGCTAATTTGTGAGGAGGCCAAGCAGCCAGACCAAAGACCAGGTATAGATGTTGCAGCCACAGCTCCCTCCAGCTGAGGTCCCTGCCACTATCCAGCGTAACCTGCCAGACAGGTGAGTGAGCGAGCCTTCAGAGGATCCCAGCCCCAGCCTCGTTCTAGCCTCCCTCCCAGCTGACACTGAGTCAGCAGATACCAGCTATCTTTGCTGAGCCCTAATGAAATAGAAGATTCATGAATGAAATAAGCATTAATTTTTTTGAGGTAGAGTTTTGCTCTTGTCGCCCAGGCTGGAGTACAGTGGTGCGATCTCAGCTCATTGCAACCTCCATCTCCTGGGTTCATGAGACTCTCCTGCCTCAGCCTCCCAAGTAGCTGGGATTACAGGCACGCGCCACCACGCCTGGCTAATTTTGTATTTTTTAGTAGACACGGGGTTTTTCCATGTGGTCAGGCTGGTCTCAAATTCCCAACCTCAGGTAATCCACTTGCCTCGGCCTCCCGAAGTGCTGGGATTACAGGTGTGAGCCACCGTGCCTGGCCGAAATAAGCATTTTAAGCTATGAACTTTTGGGATCATTTGTACCACAGCAGTAGGTAACGGGAACAAGATGGAAGGGGCTGTAGAGATAATACAGTTCAACTCTCCCATTTGAGGGATGGGAAAAGGTCCAGAAGATGGCAGCGACTTGCCCTAACATGACCCAGTGTGGGGTGGGAACCCAGGTCTCTTGATGGCAAGTCTAGTGCTCTCCGCATGACCTGCCTGGGGCTGACACAACTCTCATTCCAAACCCCCTGTGGCCTGACCTAGCTCTGTCAAGATGAAGGTCTGCCTGTTAAGGATGGAGAGATGGAAAGATAAAAAGAGCCTGGGATCCTGAAACACCCCTGAGCAGATACACCAGCCCCGGACTTTCCGCCTCTGGAATTATCATCCTGCAAGAAGATAATCCCCCTGTGTTTAAGTTAGGGATTCTGTTCTCGGCAGCCAAATGCAAGCCCAACGGATAGGCTGGCTTTCAGACTGCACTGGATTCAAAGTTCCTACTGTGGTCTTTCCAACTTATTTTGTTATTGTTGCCAAAAACCATGTAACTGAGATGTAACTACCAGGGGCCAAGCTGAGAGAGCTTCCCACTGCCCTGCTAGGCTGCCCTTGCTGCGAGCGAGTGCATCCTTGCCCATCCTCGGCCTTCTAAGCGATCCCTGCCCCGGCATCCTGCACGCTCCCTCTGGCCAGTGCAGCATGAGAGGAGCCTGGTTCTCCTCTCAGTCCTGGAGTCACCGAACCACAACACCAAACTCAAGGTGGGCTGCCTGAGTCCTCAGAAGGGTGAGACATGACAGGTGACACAGCCCCCAGCTGACAGCCAGATGCAGGGTGGCCCCCAGTGGAAAGATGCAACCAGCCACATCCCATGAGTGCAGGCTGGCTGGGGTGTGCCATCTGCCGACGTGGGCAGAGCTCACTCGGAGACTCCCCTTTTTGGTCCTGTTCCAGCCAAGATCTGAGTGACCTCCATCCAGAATCGAAAAGCTGAGCCTCCAACTGAGGGATGTGCTCCAGGCACATTGTTTGCCAGCCTGTTGACTTAATCAGGTTATTCCTTAAAAACAATCAGGTCATTAAGAGGAAACTTTAGTAACCATGTCTTGGGCAAGGCCCCTGGGAGAGGCTCATTTTGTGGCTGAAAACCTGGGGATGGAAGTGGCCTTTTTAGGAGCAGCCTTAAGAAAGGGAGCAGCAGAACTGTCCTCGGACCAAATGCTGCCCATATGCAGCTACAAGGGCCCCCAAGGTGCCCCAAGAAACAACAGTCCAGAGACACAGACTCAGCCGAGCCCCGACAAGATGCAGCTTACAGAGCCATCTGCACCTGGCACTTCACTCGAGTCAAACAGAAACCCCATACAGGCGAGGGGCTATTACTGTTCCCATTTTACAGAAGGGGAAACTGAGTCTTGAGGCATTTAAGGGACTTTTCCAAGGACACATGCAAGTGAATGGGCACCGTGACTGGGTGTTGTGTTCCCCAGAAAAATGCACGTGTTGAACCCCTAATCCCAACTGTGATGATGGCATTTGGAGGCGGGGCTTTGGGAGGTAATTAGGCGTACATGCAATGATGAGGATAGGGCCCCGGTGATGGGATTTGGGTCATTACAAGAAGAGGTGGGAAAGACAAGAGCAGCTTCTCTTTCTGACATGTGAGGATGTGGCAAGAAGGCAGCTGCCTACAAGCCAGGAAGAGGCCTCGCCAGAACCCGACCACGTTGGCCCTGATCACAGACCCCCAGCCTTCAGAACTGTGTGGAATCAACGGCTGTTGGTTAAGCCCTGAGCTGTGGGGTCCCTGGCTGGAAGCTCCTCTGCTCTCTCCCTTAACCCCTGCCTTGCCGGAGCATCACTTACCCCTCTGAGAGTCACTTTCCCTGTCTGTAAGATGGGGAAATGCCTGCCCTACAGGGGATTCTAAGGAAAAATGAGATTGTGACTACCTTGGAGATCTGAGAACTAGGAAGCTCTGAGGCTGTACAGATGAAACTATTTTTTTTATTGCGGTAAAGTGTATGCAGCATAAAATTTACCATTTTAGCTATTCTTAAGTGCACAATTCACTGGCATTAAGTACATTCACAGTGTTGTGCAACCATCACCACCATCCGTTTCTAGAACGTTTTCATCATCCACACGGAAACTCTGTGCCCATGGAATAACTCCCTCAGCCCGTGGCAACCGTGACTCCACTCCTTCTCCAGGACTACTCTAACTGCTTCATGAAGTGGAATGCTACAGTGTGTGTCTTTGCGACTGGCTTATTTCACTCATCATGACATCCTCAAGCTTCATCCATGTTGTAGCATGTGTCGGAGTTTCTTTTTTTTGAGACGCAGTCTCGCTCTGTCATCCAGGCTGGAGTGCAGTGGCGCGATCTCGGCTCACTGCAACCTTCACCTCCCGGGTTCAAGTGATTCTCCTGCCTCGACCTCCCGAGTAGCTGGGACTACAGGTGTGCACCACCACGCCCGGCTAATTTTTGTATTTTTTTAGTAGAGATGGGGTTTCACCATATTGGACAAGCTGGTCTTGAACTCCTGACCTCGTGATCCGCCTGCCTCAGCCTCCCAAAGTGCTGGGATTACAGGCATGAGCCACCACACCCAGCCGTTTCCTTCCTTTTTAAGGCTGAATAATGTTCCACTGAAGGAATATATAATATATAAAAATATTTTGTATCATTCGTCTATCGAAAAGGAAGCTCATTCCTTAGGGAGGCTTCAGTGGACACCCAGTGTGAACCACACACACAGACTTCCTCCCACACTGGAGTTTGGTCCAGTATCAGCAAACTCTCTCTCTCCTTCCTTCAAATCACTCTCAGGTCCTGCCTCCCACAGGCTACAAATAACCTGACAGTCTCCCCATTAATATTGGATGGCCAAATTCTGCATGCCTTAGGCCACTGGGGCTGCGGTAACAAAATACCATAGACTGGGCGGCTTATAAACGTTTATTTCTTGCAGTTCTGGAGGCTGGGAAGTCCAAGATCAAGGTGCCACAGGCTCAGAGGCCAGTGAGGGTCTGAGTCCTCATAGACAACCATCTTATTGTACCTTCACACGGTGGAAGGAAAAACAGGCCTTTCTGGGGTTCATTTCCTAAGGGCAATAATGCCACTCATGAGAGCTCCACTGTCATGACTTAACCACCTTCCAAAGGCCCCGCCTCCCAACACCCCCGCCTTCACGGTGAGGATTTTGCTGTATGAATTCGCAGGGACATAAAACTCTGTCCATCACATGTTGTAAGGGAGGGGGCACTGGGCTCAGCCCCATCGCTCACTGGCCAAGTCAGAAATAGCGCACAGAGGCCGGGCGCAGTGGCTCACACCTGTAATCCCAGCAATTTGGGAGGCCAAGGCGGGCAGATCACGAGGTCAGGAGTTCGAGACCAGCTTGACCAACATGGTGAAATCCCATCTCTACTAAAAATATAAAAATTAGCTGGGCATAGTGGCGCACGCCTGTAATCCCAGCTACTCGGTAGGTTGAAGCAGGAGAATCGCTTGAACCCTGGAGGCGGAGGTTGCAGTGAGCCAAGATCGTGCCACTGCACTCCAGCCTGGGCGACAGAGCAAGACTCCCAAAAAAAGAAAAGAAAAGAAAAGAAATAGCACACAGAGCACATGCGCACGACCAGATTACAGTACAGGCCCTGCCCCACACTCTTATTAAATCCCCATAAAAACTCTACCAGGTAGGTAGCACTTTTCCTGTTGACTAAAAGAGGCTATTACACATAATTTTGCTTAAAATCCACAGATTCCTTCTTTTTCCTTTTTCTTTTTTTTTTTTGAGCGGAGTTTCACTTTTGTTGCCCAGGCTGGAGTGCAGTGGCGTGATTTCGGCTCACTGCAACCTCTGCCTCCAGTGTTCAAGCGATTCTCCTGCCTCAGCCTCCCCAGTAGCTGGGATTACAGGCGCCTGCTACCACACCCGGCTAATTTTTTGTATTTTTAGCAGAGACAGGGTTTCACCATGTTGACCACGTTGGTCTCAAACTCCGGACCTCAAGTGATCTGCCCGCCTCAGCCTCCCAAAGTGCTGGGATTACAGGCGTGAGCCACCGTGCCCAGCCCACAGCTTCCTTCTGACTCCAGAACTCATGCTGAAGCCCCTGACGCTCTCAGAGCCCTGGCTTCCTTATCTACTCCAACAGGCTGCCAAGCCTCGGTTACACACAGCTCCCTTCTGGCTCCAGCACTCCGTGGGTGTGGGCAAGGCCACGAGCTGAGCATGCTCCTGTGAGCACCAAACAAGACAAGGACTCTGAAGGCGCTCTGTATACCGCATGCCAGGCATCACTCTCCCACGCACACAACAGCAGTGCGCAGCCCAGAGGCCCAGCTGGCGGCTCACAGGGAACCCTGGTGCCTCAGCCCCTCCAGGCCAGGGTCAGAAGCCTGGGCTACAGAAACACAAGGCGTGGTCACAGGAACATGCAAACACTGGGAAAGAACCAGGGGTGGGACGTGGCTCCAGGAGCTGGAGGCAGACCCATCACCCTGCATCCTGTCTGAAGGGCACCGTGTGCCCAGCACGAAGTGCACAGAGCCAAGAGAGGAGGTCCCAAGTGCTCACCTGAGCCACAGTCCCCAGCCCCATCGTGGAGAGGGCTCTGAGAGGGTGGGCATCCCGCCATGTGACCCTCAGGTCAGGCCCTATCTGCGGGGCAAGGGAGGTGCCTGGCCCAGTGTGAGGGTCCTGGTCAGGGGATTCCGGCCACCTTTTTGCCATTGTCTGTTCTGACCCCTGGATTCCCAGGACCCGAGAGGGTCATGACCCATCAGGGCAAGGGCCAGGCCCCGGGCCTTCCTCCAGGTAAAATGCTGACAACCCTCTGAGGTGGAAACTGTCCCCAGGGATCTGGTCTGCCAGAGGCTGTCCCTGGCTCTGAGGCCACCAGCAAGGCAGCCACTACGGAGGATGGGCCTTCAATACAGAAATCTCCTTTGAGGAACAATTCACTGCCATTCCCACAAGGTTGTCGTCACCCTCGGCTGGGGACGCGGCTCATGCCGCGGGGGTGCTCGGGGAGTGTGGCTTCCCCGGTCTGCCTGCCTCCTCATGGGAGGACCACGAAGAGATGGAGACAACAGCACCCTGACAGACCAGGGGATGGACCGGCGTGGAAAGCCCCAGTGGGGCTCAGAGAGCCTCTCACATCCCGACCACATCACCAGGAAACTCTAGCACAGTTCCTCGCTATGCTCACAAAACCCACAGGGCTCGAATCTGATGTCAGGGTCCCCGGTGCGGCTGCTTCCTCTGCTTCAGTGTCCACACTGTCTACAGGTTGTACAATAAGGACCAATCAGCGGATGCATCGTCCAGACCACGGACAGGTGCAGTCAGTCACCCTCAGTCCCCTGCAAGGTCTGAGGCCTGGGAGCCTCCCAAGCCTGATGGCCTCACACTTCTAGGCCCACGGCACTGAGTCCCAGGCCCTGAGCTCCGGTACCTGCTGCACGGGCCCATTCAGGGTTGCGAGAGGGCATCCCTATGCGGCTCGGTCCCATTCTTGAAAGCGATGATGACCCTACAGAGGCTCTGGGAGGGGCTGGGACAGCCCAGAGGTTTCCCGGGGAGGTGGGGCATGTGCTGAGGGGGTGGAGGATGCAGCACATTTGGATCAGAGCTGGAGAGCCAGATGTGAGCTTTCGGCAGCCACAGCTCTACTGAGCCCTCCGCCCCAGGCCCTGGTGACACCTGGGCTGATTTATGGTTCTACCACGGGGCCCGCACTGGGAGCAGCCATTAGGATCTGATCCTGCAGAGCCACACAGGCCCATCCTCACCGCCGACGGCTGCTCCTCTGCTCCTCCGGTCCACTCCTGCTTACCTTCCAGAGACACACATGGCACTGGCCTGGGCCAGACTCCTCACACCTCTGAGCTGTGGAACACAGCGGGGGACATGATTTCCATGGAAGGCGTAGAGGGAGGGGGTCCCACATAGAGGCCGGGGGTGACAGGGAGAGGAGCCCCCCTGACCACCCGTGTCCTCATCTCTAGACTTCTCTTAGGGGGTCTGGGGCTTGCGGACGTGCCACCAGGTTCCTGCGAGGCCCCTCCCTGCCGCACCCTCAGGGTCTGCTAGTGTGGGCTTGAGGCCCGGGGTCGTATTCAGATTCTGCCAGAAGAAAGAGCTCCAGCACTCAGAGTCAGAAACCACTGGCCTCAGCAGCTCACAGATGGGGAAACTGAGGCTGGGTGGGGCTGGATGAAGGGCAAGCGATATTTCCTGAGTCATAGAACTAGTACCGAGGAGAGGAGAACAGTGTCCACAGACGCCTGGGTCTGACGGAGGACAAGGGGTGTCCTCAGAGGGAGTCTGTGGCAGGGGGTGCTGGCATGGGCTCCCCACTCAGCAGACATGAGGGCCGGACCTGTCCCTCTCTTGTCTGGGTGACAATTCTGTAAAATGGACACCACGGTCTGCCGAAGGCGGCTGTGGGGCAGCATCCAGCCACAGGGCAAGGCCATGACAGGCGCCTTCTTTACTGAAACTGTGTGTGCAAGTGGTAAAATATACGCGGCACGGCGTTTAAGTGGTGAAACGTGCGCGGCACGGCGTTTAAGTGGTAAAATATACGTTTAAGTGGTAAAATATACACGGTATGACGTTTAAGTGGTAAAATATACACGGCATGACGTTTAAGTGGTAAAATATACGCGGCATGACGTTTAAGTGGCAAAATATACGCGGCATGACGTTTAAGTGGTGAAATGTACGCGGCATGACGTTTAAGTGGTAAAATATACGCGGCATGACGTTTAAGTGGTAAAATATACGTTTAAGTGGTAAAATATACACGGCATGACGTTTAAGTGGTAAAATATACGCGGCATGACGTTTAAGTGGTGAAATGTACGCGGCATGACGTTTAAGTGGTGAAATGTACGCGGCATGACGTTTAAGTGGTGAAATGTACGCGGCATGACGTTTAAGTGGTGAAATGTACGCGGCATGACGTTTAAGTGGTGAAATGTACGCGGCATGACGTTTAAGTGGTGAAATGTACGCGGCATGACGTTTAAGTGGTGAAATGTACGCGGCATGACGTTTAAGTGGTGAAATGTACGCGGCATGACGTTTAAGTGGTGAAATGTACGCGGCATGACGTTTAAGTGGTGAAATGTACGCGGCATGACGTTTAAGTGGTGAATTGTACGCGGCATGACGTTTAAGTGGTGAAATGTACGCGGCATGACGTTTAAGTGGTGAATTGTACGCGGCATGACGTTTAAGTGGTGAAATGTACGCGGCATGACGTTTAAGTGGTGAAATGTACGCGGCATGACGTTTAAGTGGTGAAATGTACGCGGCATGACGTTTAAGTGGTGAAATGTACGCGGCATGACGTTTAAGTGGTGAAATGTACGCGGCATGACGTTTAAGTGGTGAAATGTACGCGGCATGACGTTTAAGTGGTGAAATGTACGCGGCATGACGTTTAAGTGGTGAAATGTACGCGGCATGACGTTTAAGTGGTGAAATGTACGCGGCATGACGTTTAAGTGGTGAAATGTACGCGGCATGACGTTTAAGTGGTGAAATGTACGCGGCATGACGTTTAAGTGGTGAAATGTACGCGGCATGACGTTTAAGTGGTGAATTGTACGCGGCATGACGTTTAAGTGGTGAAATGTACGCGGCATGACGTTTAAGTGGTGAATTGTACGCGGCATGACGTTTAAGTGGTGAAATGTACGCGGCATGACGTTTAAGTGGTGAAATGTACGCGGCATGACGTTTAAGTGGTGAAATGTACGCGGCATGACGTTTAAGTGGTGAATTGTACGCGGCATGACGTTTAAGTGGTGAAATGTACGCGGCATGACGTTTAAGTGGTGAAATACACGTGGCATGACGTTTCCCATCGCAGCCACAAGTGCAAGGCTCAGTGGCGGTAAGTACATTCACACTGTCGTGCCACCATCACCACGTCTGCCTCCAGAACTCTTCATCTTCCCAAACAGAAGCTGTCCCCGTTCTCCCTGGCCAGCCCCTGGCATTCACTCCAGGTACCTCCTATGAGTGGAATCACACAGTATCCGTCCTGTTGTGACTGGCTTAGTCGAATTCATCCACGTTTGCAGCCTGTGCCACAATTTCCTTCCTTTCTGAGGCTGAATCGTGTGCTATTGTATGGATATGCTGCATTCTGTTTGTCCATTCATCTGTACTACAGCTCATCATCATCCTGAGCACAGAGGAGCTGAAGGGGAGATGCTCCTCCCTCCTCCTCACACAGGAGCCCCAGAGGGCTCCTTTACCGCTCAGGGCTGGGCACTCCACCTCTAGGAAGATTCCTGCAGAAGCTCACATTGGAAGAAACTTCACACCTCTCTACCTAACTGGAGTGAAAAGCTGCTTGTTTTTTTATCTTTCTAACTTCCAGTTTGTCAGGGACCCACACTTTTATAAAATACACTAAAATGATGGGGTAGAAAAATGAAATTTAAATAACCAAAAACATAAAAGTACTTGCCCATTTTATTAAAAAATTAGATTCAGTAGACATAAAATTACTGTTTAAATTGCTTTCATAAAAGTTTCCACACATTCTCCATTTCTATTCTAATCTTGTTAGAGAACCATAACAAACAGTTCAAGGGCTGGCATCCATTTGCAAACCACATTTTGAGTAGCACAGCCTGGAGCACTGTTTCACAGCAAACTTAAACAACTAAATGCCCATCAATAAGGTAGCTGTTAAATATGCTTTGGTATATCCCTATTATTATTTAGCAATAAAAAATAATGAAGCACGTGAGTTAGCAATTCCAGTCCTAGGTATCTACCGAAGAGAAATGAAAACATATGTTCCCACACACACTTGTACAAGAATGTTCATGGCAGCACTATGCCTAATAAGCAAACAGTGGAAACCCACATGTCCATCAACTGATGAAAGGATAAACACACTGTGGAGTAGCCATACAACAGAACATCACTCAGCCATAAAAAAAGAATCAAGTATGGATACATAGTAGAGCACGAATGAACCTTGACAATATTACACTAAGTAAAAGAAGCCAGATGAAAAAGGCCACATGTTGTGTGATTCCATTTACATGAGATGTCCGGAAAAGGCAAGGCTTTAGAGAAATTAAATAGATTCGTGGTTGGCAGGGCCTGTAGGAAGGGGCTTAGGGGTTGACGGCTAAGGGGACAGGGTTTCTGTGTGGGGCAATGAAAATGTTCTGAAAATAACTGTGGAAGTGGTTGCACAACTCTGTGTATACTCTAAGAACCACTGAATTGCATACTTTAAACAGATGAACCGTACGGTGTCTGACTTCAATCTTAATAAAGCTGTTATGAGAAATAATGAGGCCGAGCACGGTGGCTCACGCCTGTAATCCCAGCAATTTGGGAAGCCGAGGTGGATGGATCACCTGAGGTCAGGAGTTTGAGACCAGCCTGGCCAACCTGGTGAAATCCTGTCTCTACTAAAAACACAAAAATTAGCTGGGCATGGTGACAGTGCCTGTAATCCCAGCTACTTGAGAGGCTGAAGCAGGAGAATCACTTGAACCCGGGAGGCGGAGGTTGCAGTGAGCTGAGATTGTGCCATTGCACTCCGGCCTGGGTGACAGAGCAAGACTCTGTCTCAAAAAAAAAAAAAAAAAAAAAAAAAGAAAGAAAAAGAAAGGAAAAAAAAAGAAATAATGAAGCAGAGTTCTCTATTAAAACATGTGACTTAATTACTTAAAATCTAAAGAAAATTCTAGGCCTGGATATTTTCACCAGTGAATTCTTCCAAACACTTCAGAAAAAAAGCAACACTAAACCTTACACACTTTTTTCCAGAGAATAGAAATGGGGTAACATTTCCCAACTTGTTCTGAGACCAGCATAACGTTATACCAAAACTGGACCACAGAAGAACACATATTAGACCATCTTTCTATAAAGACCGATGCAAATCCTAAACAAAAGATTAGCAAATTGAATCCAGCAACATATTAAAATAATATATCCCATCCAATTGGTGTTTATTCCAGGAATGCAAGCGTGGTTACATCCTAAAAATCAATCAATATAATGCACTGTTTTGACAGAAAAAAGGGGGAAAAGTCATATGATCATCTCATAAATTTAGAAACACTATTTGACAAACTGTAACACCTAATCATCACTTTTTACAAAAGCCCTTTAATATTTCCTCTGAGTTCAGTTATGAAACCAGGATGCCTGCTATTTCCAATTCTATTCAGCACTACTGAAGGTCTTAGACAAGCAATTAATCAAGTGAAAGAAACAAAAGGCATAAGAATTGGAAAGGAACAAACACAACTCTAATAATTTATAGATGGTATGGTAGAAAATACATGGAAAATCTAAAAATATTAGAATTAACAAGTACGTGTGGCAAGGTAGATACAAGACCAACATGAAAAGTCATCACCAACAGAAAGCAAATTTTAAAAATATTATTATTTAATATTCACACAACATTTAAATTCTTACCTATCTACACAAGTTCACACACAAAAAATTAAATTCTAAGAATAAATCTAATAAAAGATGTGTAAGACCTCTACTCTCAAAACTATAAAACATTATCAAACAAAATAAAAGAAGACTCAAATACATGGAGAGAGATACCATGTTCATGAATCGGAGGCCTGAAGAGCGTAAAGATGTCACTCTGTCTAAATTAATACATATTCAATGAATCTCATTCAAAATCTCAGCAGGGTGGCTGGGCGTGGTGGCTCATGCCTGCAGTCCCAGCACTTTGGGAGGCTGACGTGGGAGGATGGCTTGAGCCTAGGAGTTTAAAACCAGCCTGGGCAACACAGTGAGACTCCATCTCTACAAAAAAATCTCTGCAAAAGGAAGCCAGGTGTGTTGGTGAGTGCCTGTGGTCCCAGCTACTCAGGGGGCTGAGGTGGGAGGATCGCCTGAGCTTGGGAGGTCCAGGCTCCAGCGGGCCATGTTCACGTCTCTGAACTCCAGCCTAGGTGGACAGAACAAGACCCTGTCTCAAAAAATGAAACAAATAAATAATTTTTAAAAATCTCAGCAGGGCTGTTTATCTTTTTTATTTTTAAGGGAATTGTCATTTTAAAATTTCTATGGAAGTGCAATTGACTGAGAATAGTCAAGGCAATCCTGAAAATCTAACCTCTATTCTATTATCAATACTAACTATCAAGTTTTGGGAATTAAAATAACAGTATCGACACATGGATAGACAAATAGAACAGAACAGCAAAAAGATCCAAAAACAGACCTACAAAGCCACCAGAATAACTAAAAGAAAAAAGACAGAAAATCCAAGTGTTGGGGAGGATGCAGAGCAATTGTAATTGTCAAACACACTGGGTGGGACTATCACCCTCTTTCAAAAATGATTTGGGGCCGGGCACAGTGGCTCATGCCTGTAATCCCAGCACTTTGGGAGGCCAAGGTGGGTGGATCACTTGAGGCCAGGAGTTCAAGACCAGCCTGGGCGACATGGTGAAACACCGTCTCTACCAAAAATACAAAAATTAGCCGGGTGTGGTGGTCCTCGCTACTTGGGAGGCTGAGGCAGGAGAATCGCTGGAACCCAGGAGGTGGAGGTTGCAGTGATCTGAGACCTTGCCACTGCACTCCAGCCTGGGTGACAGAGTGAGACTCTGTCTCAGAAGATTTGGAACTATTTACTAAACATAACATATGTATACCTTACGCCCAGCAATTCTGCTGTAAGGTTTGTACACAACAGAAATGCATACGTATGTTCACTGAAAGACATATACTACATTGCTCGCAGCAGCTCTCTTCACGACAAAAACTGGTTACTACCCAAATGCCCAACAACAATGCACAAATGAACAACCCTTAACTGCATGCAGCAACATAGATGAATCTCACAAACAATGCTGAATTGCAGACACAAGAATCCATACCACGTGCTTCTATATGAAGTTCAAATGCAGGCAGAACCAGTCTCTTAGGTGAGAAATGGGGATTATGTGCCCTTGGGACACTAGGGGAGTCTGGGGGGGGGGTCTGGCCAGGTGCTGTTTCTTGGCCTGGACACAGGTGTGAGCTGCACACTTACGATATGTGCTCTTGCTTGTAGCAGGTTACATCTTTTTATTGTTGTTTTGAGATGGAGTTTCACTCCTGTCGCCCAGGCTGAAGTGCAGTGGCGCGACCTTGGCTCACTGCAACCTCCGCCTCCCGGGTTCAAGTAGTTCTCGAGCCTCAGTCTCCCGAGTAGCTGGGACTACAGGCACCTGCCACCACAACCAACTAATTACAGGCACGCGCCACCACGACCAGCTAATTTTTGTATTTTTATTACAGACGGGGTTTTGCCATGTTGGCCAGGCTGGTCTCGCCCGCCTCAGCCTCCCAAAGTGCTGGGATTACAAAAGTGAGCCACCGTGCCCGGCCCTGTAGCTGGTTACATTTTAATAAAAAGTTTGTAAAAATTCGGCAGACATCAGAGGTACTGATAAGTTTATTAAAGTGACAAAAGCTAGAATGGGTGGCGGAGTCACAGAATATGAAGTGTGTGAGGACCCACTGCCTTTCTGCCCCTGAAGGAAGGGCCTGTGCTGGTCACTGCAGCCATCCCTCTGGCTGACCGGGAGAAAGAACAGGAAGACCAAAGTGAGAGAGTGCTGGAAACAAACCAGAAGGCTGTTACATCGCAAAGGGTGAAAACTACTGGTGTGGAAAGAAATGTGGAAGAGGTCCAGGAAGGCAGGGAAGAAAAAATACCAGAGCTCTAGACAGAAAAATGGGAAGGTGGAGAGGAAGGGGGAGGGGAGGGCTGGCAGCTCTGGGGAGAGAGTTCCCTCTCTGACTCCTTTGATGGCGTTTTGGTGTAAATCTGAACAGTCTCTGAGTAAGAACGGCCGGGCCTCTGGGGTTCATTTAGGTTGGGCTGCCAGAGAATGCTGCTCCTATACTGCGAAGTCAAAACAGTTTTTAAAAGTGTGTTTATACCATGCATTATTTTATTTCTGTAAAAATTAAAATGTGTATCATTTGTTAAAGCACAGCAAAAGCTCTGACAGAACACAGACTACACTCATACAATACTGACATCCTAGGGCATGGGATTAGATGGGGTGGTGAGATGCGTGTACAGGGAGACTTTCTTTTGGGGTGGTGAGATGAGAGTACAGGGAGACTTTCTTTTGGGGTGGTGAGATGCGAGTACAGGGAGACTTTCTTTTGGGGTGGTGAGATGAGAGTACAGGGAGACTTTCTTTTGGGGTGGTGAGATGAGAGTACAGGGAGACTTTCTTTTGGGGTGGTGAGATGCGTGTACAGGGAGACTTTCTTTTGGGGTGGTGAGATGCGAGTACAGGGAGACTTTCTTTTGGGGTGGTGAGATGCGAGTACAGGGAGACTTTCTTTTGGGGTGGTGAGATGAGAGTACAGGGAGACTTTCTTTTGGGGTGGTGAGATGCGAGTACAGGGAGACTTTCTTTTGGGGTGGTGAGATGCGAGTACAGGGAGACTTTCTTTTAACTGTGGAGCTGTGTGTGTTCGAGGGTTGGAGAGTGAGATCCTTTTGAGAGCATAATTGGCTTGTTTTTTGTTTTTTGTTTTTTTTTTCTTTTTGAGCCGGAGTTTCGCTCTTGTTGCCCAGGCTGGAGTGCAATGGCGTGATCTCAGCTCACTGCAACCTCCGCCTCCTGGGTTCAACCGATTCTCCTGCCTCAGCCTCCCGGGTAGCTGGAACTACAGGCATGCACCACCAAGCCTTGCTAATTTTGTATTTTTAGTAGAGACAAGGTTTCACACCACGTTGGCCAGGCTGGTCGTCAACTCCCAACCTCAGGTGATTCTCCCACCTTGGCCTCCCAAAGTGCTGGGATTACAGGCGTGAGCCACCGCGCCTGACCTATAGTTGGCTTTTATAACAGTACTTTTTTTAAAAAATAAAAGGATGACAGCCTGCTCAAAAGACTGGGGCCATAGGGGTTCTTCAGGAAGAAGAAAAAGGCGTGTTCAGTTATGAAATAAGCCACTCCTAATAGTCCTAAACAATGCCTGGAGTGAGCCCCGGGGGATTGTGACCCTTCCACAGGCGGCTGCAGGGTCTGAGTCTCCACCTTTGGTGTTGTGGGTGGCGGAGGCAGATACCAGTACACCTGGGCCTGCATCTCTCAGCTCCTCCTCCATCACCTCCACCTTCTTTCACCAAAACGGCCTGTCTTAGCCTGTTCATGCTGCTATAACAAAATACTATGAATTGCATGGCTTACAGATTTAGTCTGTGGGGGCTGCTCTAAGAAAACCTACCAGTGGCTTGCAAAACAGACTGGGTGGCCTACAAACAAGGACAATGTGTTGCTCACAGTTCTGGAGGCTGTGAGGCGCCTGCAGATTCAGCGTCTGATGAGGCCGTTTCCTGGTTCATGGATGATGCCTTCTCCCTATAACCTCACAGGGTCGTGGGGGTGAAAAAGCTCTCTGGGGTCCCTTTTCTAAGGGCACTAATCCCATCACAAGGGCTCCACTCTCATACCCTAATCACCTCCTAACACCATTACCTTGGAGATTAGGATTTCAACATATGAATTTGGGACACAGGATTCAGTCCACAGCATAATCTCCGAGGCATTTCCCTCCTTACACTCTCCCTCCTCCTGCAAGCACTCTTCCCACCTGAGTTTATCACCCCACACAGTCCCCTCCCATGCAACCCTTCCTTCCCCTTCCCACCCCACCACCTCCCACTGAAGTAAAGGGACTAGTGCCCAGGGAACCGAGCTCGCCGCTTACAGAGCCCCCACCCCAGCCCCTGCTGGAGCTCCTGGATCCCAAGGCGGGGAAGGCAAGTCGGAGGATGCGCACTTCAGGGAGGATGCAGGTGCAGGGCCGGGGGCTGGGAGGCACCACTTTGCCCTCCTGAAAATTAAGCCCAAGAGCTGCCACGGCGGTGGGGAGCAGTCTCCCTCAGAAGGGGTCCCCTGTTCTCTCCACCTGCCCCAGAAAACAGCAAGACCATTGGCCACCCCCGCTGTGAGTACTCTGAGGCCCAGAGGTACAGCTAGGAAGCATGTCCCTCCCGGGTACAGCTGACATGTTAGCAAGCACTTTGGCCAGCACAGCCAGCCTCTATCCCCACTGTGAGACGGGCAGTGCCACAAATGGGAGGTGACGCTCAGGGGCGGTCACTTTCCAGTCCTGTAAGTGGCAAAGCTCAGAGGCACTGTGGGCTCAGCCTCCAGGTCACCTGCTGCCCCCGTGCCACTGGGGTAGTACATTCAGGCCAGACGTGGTGGCTCATAGCTGTAATCCCAGCACTTTGGGAGGCCAAGGCGGGTGGATTGGTGGAGCCCAGGAGTTTGAGACCAGGGAGGCCAGGCTGAGCAACACAGCAAACCGCGTCTCTACAACAACAACAACAACAACAACAACAACAACAACAAAATTAACAAAATTTAGCCAGGTGTGGTGGCATGTGCCTGTAGTCCCAGCTACTTGGGAGGCTGAGGTAAGAGGATCACTGAGCCCGGGAATTCAAGGCTGCAGTGAGCCGTGATCATTGCACTCCAGCCTGGGCAACCGAGTGAGATCCTGACTCTAACGAAACAATAACAATAAATAAAAATAAATGAAGTAGTACATTCCCCACAGTATGAGGGCCATAGAGGGGGTGGGGGGTGTTCTAGTTCCTGGTGGGGGAGGCGGGTGCCCCTCATGGGTGGTCTGGGCATCCTCTGCTCCCTGGGCTATGCCCTCCTCTTGAGCCCCCACGCCCTCACAGTCTCAGGCTACGGCACTTTGAGCCTCTCCCTGTGCTGGCCCAACAGTGGGCTCAGGTTCCGCACGCGGCTACTTCTAAAGACATGACCGGACAACAGGCCACTTCAAGCCCATTAGTGTCACGAAACTCATGACCTCACAGGGAAGGCAGCTCTCCCAGCATTCAGTCCTATTTCTACAGGCAGAACTGAAAAGAATGAAAAGAACAGTGGGTGCCAGGGGCGGGGAGGAACAAGAGCCTTTGGGAAACCGCAAGGGGACACGGAAGAAAAGGACTTTAACACTCGGCCTGCCAATAACCTACAGGGCAGCAAAAGGAACCTCAAGTTCAAGGGCTCTCCTAAAAGCCAGGAGTTGCTTTCTCTTCATGGTTGAGCAGAAGGTCTGCTGAGGGATTCTGGCCCCAAGTGAACCGAGGGTCTAAGCAGGGATGATGTGCTTTTCCACAGGGCAGCCACAGAAGGAACTTGCACCCTGGCCCAAGCTGCAGGCACAGCTCCCTCCTATCACCCCCACATCCCACTGCCTGAGGTCCACAGGTCGATTCCCACAGGGATACATGAACAGACATATTTGATGCCTACTGTGTGCCAAGCATTTCCACATAAACTTGCCTCAGTTTATCCTCAAAACAAACCCACAGGGTACATCGTATTACCCCATTTTATGCACAAGGAGTTGGAGAGTTTTAAGAATTAGGTAATTGGCTCGAGTTCCCAGAGCTGGGCCCACCTGCATCCAAACCCTGACACCCCTCCTCCACGAGGCACCCTAGCTTCCAAGGAGCCGGGAGGCTGCCCGGGAGGTGCTCACCCTACGTCTCAGCCCTGCCCTGGAAGCCTCAGGCTGAGGGGTGGCCACAGGGTCCCCACCTGGCCAGTAGGACTCTCTCTCCCCTCCACCTCAAACAGAGCCATGCACACATGAAATATGGGGTGGCGGGGGGCAGATATGTGTAAGAGGCCTCCTGTTCCCGAGGTGGGGGTATCGCCCCTCCGTTCCTAGATCCCGTTCCTGCCTAAATTCCGGAACCACCCTGCACCCCATCCTTCCCAAGCCTCGATCCTCATGCATTTCTTCCACTGTTCGCCACTTTTGTCTAGATAGGCAGAGGAGCTGGTTTCTGTTGCCAGCAACCACAGGATGCTAACTTGTTCACCAGCCATCTCAGCTCTTCTCCCAGGACCCTCCCTGGATCCCCTCCCTCCTCTCTGCTCCCAGGATGAGGGTGCAGACCCTGCAAAGCTGGCCGTCTGCCCCCCAGAGCTGCCTCGTCCTGACACTGGGGGCCGTCCCCAGGGCCTGGCTGCGGTGACGCGCCACTAACACTTACTGGACGATGAGGTAAAAGGACTGAGGGTTCACGAGGGCAGAGTGGGACTGGGATGAGGGAGCCAAATGCAAGGATGAAGGGAAAACAGAAAACTGTCCAGGTTTCTGCCACAGCCAGTCCTATTTGTACCATGTAGCAAGGGCAGCTATTTCTGTCCATGACACCCGCTTCCATCAGCCCCACAAGGACAGAAGGCAGCCTGAGGCAACTCCGTGCCAAGGGTGTGGGCTTGGCAGGCTCACAGCAGAGATTGTGGGCACCATCTCTGCAAGGCCAGGGGCACCCGAGCTGTGGGGCAGCACAAGGGGCCTGTGTGAGGCCCCTGGAGGAACACGGAGGAGGCACGGGGGCTCCAGGGCAGAGAAGCCGGAGGGAAGCCGCTCGCATGCAGAGTGGCCTTCCAAGCTTGGGGGGCATCCTTCTGGGAGCGCCTGGGTCCACAGAGCTCCCAAACTCTGCTCAATTCAGGCAATTTGGGAAGTAAAACAGGAAATGTCAGCTGCAAAAGGTAGAGAAGGCTTTTCAGGAAAGGTATTTCCAAACTATTTCCCCGTAGGGAATACATTTCCGTGACACTGAGTGGCAAGTACCCCGACAGTATCTGATTCACGCCAGCACCAAGCTAAATGCAAATGACTTTCAATCATCAGCCCCTGGGGCACACGCGGAACTCAGGAGAGCCGAGCCCTGGCCCGAGTCACCTCTATGACCAGCAGTGAGAAAAAAGGCGGGTGGCGAGAACATGGGAAAGAACATGCGTAAGAATATTGGCTCTCCTGGGCCAGATTTTGGACTTGATAGTCTCCATAATCACGTGAGGCAATTCCTTCAAATAAATCTCTTTATGCATGCACGTGTGGGCGCACACACCCACACCCCACCACACACACACACACACACCCACACACCCCCATACACACCCCCCCCACACCTACACCCACACACTCACACCCACACACCCCCACACGCACACACCTACACCCACACACACCTATACCCATACCCACCCCCACACCCCCCACACACTGACACACACCCCCACACCCACCCACACACACCCACACCCACACCCCCACACACCCACACCCACCCATACACACATCCCACACGCACACTTACACCCACACACCCACCCACACCCACCCACACACCCCCCCCACACCCACCCACACACCCACAAACACACCCACCCCCACCCCCACCCCCACATACCCCCCTCCCCCCCTCCACACCCCCTATTGGTTCTGTTTCTCTGGGGAACCTTGGCAAACACTGTAAGGAACAAAGAGGCCTGCTGGGCTCCGGGCTAAGGAAGGCAGCCAGCATAGCAGCATCACCCCCGGCACCGTGTGTACAGATGTAGTCAGAATCACTGTGACAAATGCCCACTCCGGCCGGGCCCTGCACTGCTGCCTCCACCTTTTTTGGGCCATTTAATCCAAGGGCTGATTGCATATCTCCTCTCATATGTCCCACAGTCATGCCAAAATTATCAGATCTCAACAAACTCTTAATCGTCCCCGTCCTGGTCCTGCTCTCATCCTGGCAAGTGGCACCAGTGAGTTCCCAACTCAAAAATCTGGGCATCATCCAAAAACTGGGAGTCATCCGATCTTCCCTCTCCCTTGCTCCCCCTCACTCAGTCAACCTCCACGTCCTGCCAATGTCCTGTGGGGATCCCTATCCACATCCTTTGCCTATTCTTTTTTTTTTTTTTTTTTTTGAGACGGAGTCTCGTTCTGTCACCAAGCTGGAGTGCAGTGGCGTGATCTCGGCTCACTGCAACCTCTGTTTCCCATCTTTGCCCATTCTTTACTAGAGCCTCTGGCTTGTCCTTATTCTTGTATAAGAGCACTTTTTATCTCATGCATATTAACTATGTATTTGTTGTATGTGTTGAAATTGTTTTTTCAGTTTGTCACTTATTTTCAAACTTGAGGTGGCATTTGCTTTCTATACAGAATTTTTAAAAATGTCCATCAAGGCTTTTTAATAGAAAACAACAAAAGCTTAAATAAAAATAAATGTCTATCAGCAGCAGACGAGATGAATAGTAATATGTTCATACACTGCGACGGCACGCTGCAGTGCTCCATTGTAGAAACGACAGTCACAGGAAATGACTAGACCTGCAAGCATCCATACAAATACTTCTTTTTTTTTGAGATGGAGTCTCGCTCTGTTGCCCAGGCTGGAGTGCAATGGCGCGATCTCGGCTCACTGCAACCTCCGCTTCCCAGGTTCAAGCAATTCTCCTGCCTCAGCCCCGAGAAGCTGGGATTGCAGGTGCATGCCACCACACCCGGCTAATTTTTGTATTTTTAGTAGAGACGGGGTTTCACCATGTTGGTCAGGCTGGTCTCGAACTCCTGACGTCAGGTGATCCACCCGCCTCGGCCTCCCAAAGTGCTGGGATTACAGGCATGAGCCACCATGCCCGGACTCATACAAATACTTCTTGAAAAAAAAAAAGAAGGGATAAAACAGATGAAAAGACACACAAATAACAAGTAGTAGGACAATAAAATATATTGCCATGGTACACGTATTTAATAAAATATATTATACAGAAAACATGCAGAAAAAGTATAGCTACCAACTCAAGACATTTGTTGCCTGGCAGAGAATAGGGGAATGGGAGAGGAACTGGTACCTTGGCTCTGTCTAAAACATTTCATTTCTCGGCCAGGCACGATGGCTCATGCCTGTAATCCCATCACTTTGGGAGGCTGAGGTGGGCAGATCACCTGAGGTCAGGAGTTTGAGACCAGCCTGACAAATATGGTGAAACCCTGTCTCTACTAAATACAAAAAATTAGCCAGGAGTGGTGGTGCGCTCCTGTAATCCCAGCAACGTGAGAAGCTGAGGCAGGAGAATCGCTTGAATCCGGGAGGCAGAGGTTGCAGTGAGCCGAGATTGCACCATTGCACTCCAGCCTGGACAACAAGAGCAAAATCCTGTCTCAAAAAACAAAACAAAAACAAAAACAAAAAAAATTTCTTTAACAACAAAATAACCAACATGAGAAAATTATGTTACTCATTAAATCTAGACGAAACGGACATCAGTATTATATTCTTCTCTGTACTTTTTTATATATTTGAAACATTCTGTAATGAAAATGAAAATTATTTTTTAATATTAAGTAAAGAAAGGATCTGGTTGGGTAAAAGAATGATCAGATACCTCATGAGACTCCATTCTTGCTTCTAGCAAATTACCATAATGTGCAAATATATCATTTCTGGAATCTGAAGTGCTCTACTCCCAGGAAACTAGGAAACCTAGCAAGTTGTTTTATCTGTGAGAGCTGATCTGAGTTCACATAACTTCACTTAGTTTTTGCCCAAATATGTAAACTAAAGAAGATTTTTCTGTCTACACAGAAAATTTAACCTTTTAAGCTTAAAATGTTCAAGGAAATGTTTTCTTCTATGGCAAGGTTTTTCAACCTGGGCACTAGTAACATTTGGGACCAGATAGTTCTTTGTGGTGGTGGCTGTCCTGGGCTTTGTAGGACACTCAACAGCACCCCTGCCTCTACCTAGTCCATATGCCAGTAGCACCCACAAAGTATGATCAACTACAAATGTCTCCAAATATTGCCATGTGACCTCCTGGGGGCAAAAGAGTCCCAGTTGAGAAGCACGGCTTTATGGTTTCTGACTTCAGTGCCAGGCTTATAAAATCTGTTTCTACCACGTAATTTTAAAAAGTGATGTATCGTATTTTTGTCTAGCCAGCCATGGTTGTATTTTTTACATCTAGATCTTCAATCCATGTGGAATATACCCCGGCATAAGAAGTCAGGTAAGAAGCCAGATATTATTACTGCACTGAACCTGTCCCCCAGGAAAGGCCGCTACAGCATGTGGGTGAGCTCCTGGCATAGGGGGGCGTGTGATAATGACACCCCACAGAGTAAAAGGCTGCACCTGTCACTCGATAATTGGCACGGAGTTGGCCAAGCTGGGGTCAAGACAGCTCTGGTCTTGTCTTCCCAGAGTTTCAGGGATTCTCCGCTACAATTAAACCTGATGGTGCTCTCTAAGTACTGGGTCAGTGGCAAATGTTCTAGAAATCTGTTTTCTAACAGATAGTCTACCTTTCACAGAATCTTCATCATCTCCCCAAACCAACAGCAAACTGCTTGATTCTGGAACCATCTGGAAAATTCTGAGGGTCTTCCATTTTTGGAGAGAAACACCAGAGCAGGTGGTTAACTTTGTGTGTCACTGCTCTTGGTTTGAACTTTTGTGTGCTTTCTAGTAATTTTAAAATATATATTAATATATTATATGTTATATATTATATTAATATATTTTATATTTATATATTTAAATATATATAAATTACTTTTCTTTTACATTCCTGTTCAATTTCTATAGAATTTAATGAGTATAATGGGCTCCATCTAGTGGTCACAAGAACATCTCCAGATTCCAATGGTCAGCACATAAACCTCAAGATCTTTATTTACAGGACATGACACATTTTATAATTGATAGACTCAGGTGGTTAAACTATGCTTTAAGAGAAGACTTCTAATTATTTTTTCCTTTCATCAGTGGGTCTTACAAATTGGTTCTTAAGGTCCACTGCCCAAAACCATGCTTACCATCTTCTCTTCCAAATTGATCCCTCTTTGGGGATTTCCTGTTTCTGCGCAGCTTCCCCTCCCCAAAGGCATGCTGCTTCAGGCTTCTCTGTCTTCTCCTGTGCCCACCCACCCAGTTTGTGAGTTCTGTCCACCACATGACCCAGTGCCTCTCACAGCTGTTCCCGGCTATCAATTCTCATGGCTATTCGACAGGGCGTTATCAACCCTCCTCCCCGTGCCTGGCACCGTGCTGGACTTAGGGGATGCTGCAGTGAACCAGGCAAGCTGTCTCCTGCCCTGAGCACCCCCTCAGGGGCCCCTCTGTTGGAACCAAGTATGATCTAGTCTGTCCTTCATGCTGTTTCCAGAGCCCTCGTCTTAAAGCTAAATTCCACTCAGACACCAACTGTGTCCCATGGAATAAAGCCTCAATCTCTCCAGACCCTGGACTCACCCTCCCCTCCCACTGCCACCTTCCAAACAAACAAGAGTTCCCACCGGTGCTCGGAGCTCCCCTCTGCCTCCGCTCAGGATGTCAGTCTCTCAGAATGCATCCCCCATCCCAGGTGGCTAACCTGACAACCAGTCTCCAAAACCTTGCCCAGTTATCATCTTCCCCAGGAAGGACCCTCCTCCAACCCAGATCCTCCTGACCTGGAGTGATCTCTCCTTGTAATTTCTGTAGGACTAGTGTTTCCTCAGGACTCATCCTATTCTCCGCATCTGTTATGGGTCTTGTACCTGTCCTGCCTTCCTCTAACAACTGGGTCTGCAATTGCCTCTAAGAATCTTAGTCAATAGCTCCCCCAGGACCAGCACAAAATAGGGTAGGAGAGACGAATGAATGAATGAATGAATGAACAAATGAACAAATGCCTATGCATAGTGAAGCGAGGGAATGGCAACCAGCCTCCAGAGTATTCTCGTGCCCCCCAAAAAATCAGACACACAAATGACCTCCTTTCACTTGGCAGAGTCTGACATACCAAGGTAGCTGCCTTATAGGCCACTCAATTTTGCCATAAACTCAAGTCGACTGAGATTTAATGCTTATAAATATATACGTGTATCATTTTTAAAAATTCTATAAAAAATAATCCCCAAAAGGGTAACAATTTCTTGCATTGAAATCCTATGAGAGGCTGGGCAAGGTGGCTCACCCCTGTAATCCCAGCACTTTGGGAGGGGATCTTTTGAAAGCAGGAGTTCGAGACCTGCCTGGGCAAAAAAGTGAGCTCCTAACTCACCAAAAAAAATTTAAAAAAAAAAAAAAATTTTTTTCAGACAGAGTCTCACTCTGTCGCCAGGCTGGGGTGCAGTGGTGTGATCTTGGCTCACTGCAACCTCTACCTCCCGGGTTCAAGTGATTCTCCTGCCTCAGTCTCCTGAGTAGCTGGGACTACAGGCACGCACCACCACACCTGGCTAATTTTTGTATTTTTAGTAGAGACGGGATTTCACCATGTTAGCCAGGATGGTCTTGATCTTCTGACCTTGTGATCCCCCCGCCTCAGCCTCCCAAAGTGCTGGGATTACAGGCGTGAGCCACTGCGCCTGGCCAGGAAAATTTTTTTTAATTAGCCATGGTGGCACACGCCTGTGGTCCCAGCTATTATCCCGGCTGAGGCAGGAGGATCACTTGAGCTCAGGAGGTCAAGGCTGCAGTGAACCGTGACTGCACCACTGCACTTCTGCCTGGCCGACAGAGTGAGATCCTATCTTAAAAAAAAAAAAAAGTCCTAAGAGAGCATGTGCCCTTCGCTAGGCTCTTTTCCAGCCAACAAAGGCAGTAAGGCAGTAAACAGGCTGAATATGAGCAACTTTTACCACTTCTGTTCCGCTCTGTGACATTTTCCATAAACTATCAACGAAATGTATCAGGTTCTGTATAACTTCCACATTGTGCTTTCTACGGTCCTAAGTGGAGTTTCACTCCTCTACGCAAACTGCCAAATGTTTTGATGGAGCAGAGGATTTCTGACTTGCATTAAACTCTGGATTATTATTCATTTCTGGAAAATCACCCAACACTGCAAGTACAGTGCCCATCCTTGGAAACCAAGCACAATGTCTCTGCAATATTCTGCAAGGATCCAAAAAGACACAAAAAGAAAACGAAAAGGATGACACCATTCTGGAATGTTCCTGACAATGTCCAGGCAGTTTGAGCCTGGTTAGTAACAAGTGCAAACAGCGTGAGGGGCAGAAGCCCAGCTCTGCTCGAGGCCTTCTGGGCACGTGGGTGGCTGATGAGGGTTCACGGCCACACACTTTCCTTTTCTGTTTCTCTCACTCCTGCATCGCCAGCATCTTCATACCCACGTCCTAGAAGAACGTGCCAGTAAAGTCTGCCAAGCCCTCGCTCTTCCCCTCCTGAAGATTCCCAGTGGCCTCCTACTCTGTGTCTCTTCTCCCTTCCTCTCTGGCAGCTCCCGACTGATGGCGACGGACCTAACAACAGACAAGCTCTGAGGACGCAGTGCCAGGCCTCGTTCTAAGCTGTCTGCACATGTGAACCCATTTGATCCTCAAAACCATCCCATGACACAGCTACTCTCAGAAACCCCACTTCACTTCACAGGTGGAAAACCGAGGCACAAGGAGGATAAGTGTGAGGTCACGGAGCCGGTGAGCAACAGAGAATCGGGCCACGCAGCCTAGATGGGAAGTCAACACACTTTCCCCTGGGCCACGCTGCCTCTTGGTGTGTTTTATTTTTTCCTTTCTTCTTTTTTTTTTTTCTTTGAGATGGAGTCTCGCTCTGTCGCCCAGGCTGGGGTGCAATGGCTCAATCTTGGTTCACTGCAACCTCTGCCTCCTGAGTTCAAGCAATCCTCCTGCCTCAGCCTCCTGAGTAACTGGGATTACAGGCGTGCAACACTACGCCCAGCTAATTTTTGCATTTTTAGTAGAGATGGGGTTTCGCCATGTTGGCCAGGCTGGTCTCGAACTCCTGACCTAAGGTGATCTGCCCACTTCGGTCTCCCAAAGTGCTGGAATTACAGATGTGTGCCACCACGCCCAGCCCTCCCGGTGTGCTTTAAGTGGAGCCAACCCTTTGGTTACACCTTTGCGAACCACCTGGCGGTGACTGGGCCAGCCGTCACCGGAAGAGTCTGGTCACCTACTGCTTGTGCCCAGCTATATTCGTTCTCTCTTCTGGGAAAAGATCCTAATTTTTCGTGAAGGAACCACCCTCCCCGACACCACATGCTTCTGGTATTGCCAACCCTCCCCCACTTTGTCTCCCCTGGTTCCAAGAATGGTCACATGACCCACCAATGACCTGGCCCATCAACGTGTCCCATGCTCCAAGTCAGTGCAATTTTTCAAGGAGAGGCGCCTGCCCCAAGCCAGGCAAACTGGGATCCATTCTGGGAGGTAAAAAAGAAAATCATGGTAAAATACATATAACATAAACCTGAGCATTTTACAGCACGAAGTTCCAAGATTAAACACAACAACCATCCCCTCTACCCACTTCCAGGACTTTTCATCTTTCCAAACAGAAACGCGATGCCCCTTAAACAATAGCTCCCTGCGTTAGTGTCTGGGTGTGGCCATAAAAAGGTACCACAGACCGTGCGGCTTAAACAGCAGAAATGTGCTAAGGTGCCGGCAGGCTGATTTCCTTCTGAGCTCATGGCTCAGCAAAAGTGTCTTCTCCACGTGTCTTCACATGGCCTGCCCTCTGCATGGGTCTACGTGTCCAAATCTCCTTTTATTACAGGGACAGCGGTCATGAGGGCCCACCCTAAGGCCTCATGTCACCTACTCTCCAAGGGAACACTGTTATCTCCAAACACAGTCCCATTCTGAGGCCCTGAGGGTTAGGACTTCAAGATACGAATACGGGAGGACACAGTTCAACCCATAACACTCCCCATGCCCCAATTCTGAGACTTTCGGGAAAGAACAGTGCTGTATCTGCTGGGGTTGCTGAGCACATGTGATATACACCTAGAGCTATACTGGCGGCCACCTTCCCAAGCATAGGTCACTCCAGCAGAGGCTGTCTGAAGACAAGCGGAGAAGAGCTGAGAGAGGAGAGCGAGCCCTGAGCCCAGATGGACCTGAAGCCAGCTGCACCTCAGACCTTTCCATTTCTAGTTGTCTGCACCAAAAATTTCCTTTTTCGCTTTATTAGTGCAGGGTGATCAGAACACTAATTAATGTTCTGATGCTTGTAACCCAAAGAGTGAGTGAATGCAAGGGCCAGAGTGACCCATGGCTCCAGGAGACGCAGAGTGGGACCACAGGGCAGTTATTTACAAGGCGGAGTCAAGACTCAAGTCCAGGTTCCCAGGCTCCAAGGTGCTGGCCCTCACCGGTTCCCTGGGATGCCCCCGAGTCACTACTGTTCACAGACGGTGGAGGCCGGACCATAGGGCAGCTCCCAGGCGGAGGCTTCAGGACCCACCTGGCCAGAGCCTCCCTGCAGGAACCTGTGTTTGCTGCGGTAAAGCCCAGCCTCTCCCCACAGACTGAGGGCTCCCGTCCTTCAGTCAATACCCTCAGGCCTGCAGCGTGCCTGGGAGAAAAAAGCACGAGGAAGTCAGACAACAGGCTACACAGCAGGCCTTCTTCCCTCCATCACAGCACACACGCAGCCCTGTCTGAATAACACAGGGTGGGAAATGACCCAACTGTCCTTGGCGGGGACTGGCCAAGTGCATTACAGGACATCCCAACAGCATGGCCAGATTCTTTCCTGGACCAAAACAAGGCAGCAGCTATCTCGGATACACAGACGGGCACAGACCACCTCAAAGAGAAAGGGCAAACCCATGAACAAGGCAGCCGGTGAAAAACAACGCGGGATAACTGTTGCGTTATTAAAAAAAAGGAGGAGGAGGAGGAGTTGCTACTTTAAAATTAGTTGAAATGGGCCCGGCGCGGCGGCTCACGCCTGTAATCCCAGCACTCTGGGAGGCCGAGGCGGGCGGATCACCTGAGGTCAGGAGTTCGAGACCAGCCTGGCCAACATGGTGAAACCCCGTCTCTAATAAAAATACAAAAATTAGCTGGGCGTGGTGGCAGGCATCTGTAGTCCCAGCTACTTGGGAGGCTGAGGCAGGAGAATTGCTTGAACCTGGGAGGTGGAGGTTGCAGTGAGCCAAGATCGCACCACTGCACTCCAGCCTGGGCAACAAGAACGAAACTCTGTCAAATAACATAACATAACATAACATAACATAACATAACATAACATAACATAACATAACATAAAAAAGCTGAGTGTGGTAGCTCATGCCTGTAGTCCAACACTTTGGGAGGCTGAGGCAGGTGGATCACTTGAGGTCAGGAGTTCAAGACCAGCCTGGCCAACATGATGAAACCCCGTCTCTACTAAAAAAACAAAAATTAGCCAGGCATGGTGATGGGAGCCTGTAATCTCAGCTACTCGGGAGGCTGAGGCAGGAGAATCGCTTGAATACGGAAGGCAGAGGCTGCAGTGAGCTGAGATCGCGCCATTGCACTCCAGCCTGGGCAACAAGAGTGAAACTCTATCTCAAAAATAAATAAATTAAAAAAATGAAAAGTAAAATAAAATAAAACAAGACACAGGTCTGCCGTGGCAAAAAATTACCACAAGCTCTCCCAGTTCTAGGGGCAAGAAGTCCAAGGTGTCTGCGGGGCGGGCTCCTCAGGGAGAGTCCCTCTCACACCCCTCCGTAGCTCTGGTGGCTGCAGGCATTTTGGTGTTTCTTGGCTGGCACACGCAGCACGCCAATCCCCACTCCGCTGTCACCTAGCCCTCTGGTCTGTGCGTCTCTGTCTCAAATCTCTCCTTGCCTCATCTAAGGACAATTGGCATTGGATGTAGACACACCCTAAATGCTGAATGACCTGTTCTGAGATCCCTAATTACACCTGCAAAGACACTATTTTCCAAGGTCACATTCACAGGTACTGGGGGTTACGACTTGGACATATCTTTTGAGGGCGACAGGATTCAACCCACTACACTATTTTATTGAGGATGGGTGCAAGGCTCACCAGAGCCAGCTCAGGACCCCCCGCCAGTCCTCCTGCCAGCGATATCCACTGGCTGGGGTGAGAGAGAAGCCCCTGCCACCACACTCAGCCTCGCAATGGGTGGCACATCCAGAAGAGCCGCCCCTCCTCTGGCCTTGCTTATCTGCCTGCTGCATGCTAGGATCCAACAAAAGATTCCGCTGACTCCCCGGGGTTCCAAGGTGGGGAGCTGCAGCCAGCTATAAGCAGACAGGGAGCCCCACTGCAGAATGTGGTCTATGTCTCCACGCTCCAAAAGCCCGAGGGACACGCTGGAGAGCCTTGGAGCCTTGGAGCCGGGAAGAATAGGAATGAGTTAGGACTTCTGGTGTTGGAGACAGGGCCTCTGTTCCTTATAAGACAAGGGGCTCATGGGCCAGCCTGCTGGGGTTTAGTGTTGATGAAGGTTCTGGTCTAAGGGGCTCTCGAGGTGACAGGAGAGAAAGTGCAGGCATGGACAGGGGTGTGCTGAGGGGTCTGGCTAGGGTCATCATGCTGCACCCCAAGGCCACACTGACCACACCTGCCAGGATGGCCTCCATCACAGCCTGGAGTTCCTGGGACAGCATCAGCACGGTGCTGATGATCAGCAGGGCTCCCCAGGGAGCCGGGGAGTCTACCAAGCCTTCCTCTCGGTGGGACTAGAGGCTCTGACCAGCCCTTCAGCCCCCCCATGGTCTTCCCAAGACCTTCTTGGGGGCCTCTTTCTAGAGGAGTTCAGGACCCCTGTTCCCTGCTCCCCACTCCTGATGGAAGGCAGGACACAGGTCCATCTGTAGTCACTGGCTTTAACTTATACCTTCTCCATAACCTCAGAAAGGCCCCCAGAGCCTGCTTCAAGATGTTATCATTTACTGATAAAGACCCTCAGTGCTAGTAAGGGGCAGACCCAAGATGTGGCTCCAGTTCTGATTGATCCGGGAGCTCCATGCCAGCTTGTGTCCCCCTTCTCCCACTCTCCAGCCATCATCTGTCTTGGGGACTTTCAAGCCTTCTGTTAGTAACCCACAGCAAGAAACCCATCTCACACCATCCAAGTCCAATCTACAAATATTAATAGCCAAAACCAAAATTTCACTCGGGCCTTTTTTATTCCAGACTTCTATGCTAGCTCACAATTTCATGCTAGTGGTTGCTGGCGGCAACCCACTAAACTGATTTGGTATCTCACAAATGGGGTGTGACTCCCAGTTCAAAAAACACACACAGGTATGCATCCAGTGACACTCAGAAAGAGGGGGACGGAAAAGAAGGACTGTTGGCATTTTACACATTTTGCAGATCATCTAAAAATCCATTTGTGGATGTGAATTTTTCCTCCAATTTAATTGCAATTTCTGACTTTTTTTTTTTTTTTTGATGGAGTCTCGCTCGGTCACCCAGGCTGGAGTGCAATGGTGCAATCTCGGCTCACTGCAACCTCCACCTCCCAGGTTGAAGCAATTCTCCCACCTCAGCCTCTCAAGTAGCTGTGACTACAGGCATGCGCCACCATGCCTGGCTAATTTTTTATATTTTTTGTAGAGACAGGGTTTCACCACGTTGGCCAGACTGCTCTCGAACTCCTGACCTCAGGTGATCCACCTGCCTCGGCCTCCCAAAGTGCTGGGATTACAGGCGTGGGCCACCACGCCCGGCCACAGTTTCTGACTTCTTGATCTGTGAATGGAGTCATTCCCTTGTCAAATCCTCTTTCTCGTATTGAAATCTCAGAGGTCCTATAAAGGCTAGCTCAAGCTCAACCATAAAATTCTTCTCCCACCTGGCCCTCAGAGACGGAATTTTCACACCATGAGATATACCTTTGCAGAAATCTCGGGGCATCTCCCAACCCTGGGATGTTTTCAGTGAGTTTGGTTTCCGGACACTTGGCTAATGGAAGGAATGAGAGAGAGGACAAGGGACACTGCGCAGCTCCTGTCTTCTCTGGACCAATAACAAAAGTCACCTTTCCCTGCATGTCGAGAAGTCTGAGACACATCACCCAAAAGCCACCTTTCCCTGCACGTCGAAAAGTCTGAGACACATCACCCAAAAGTCACCTTTCCCTGCACGTCGAGAAGTCTGAGACACATCACCCAAAAGTCACCTTTCCCTGCACGTCGAGAAGTCTGAGACACATCACCCAAAAGTCACCTTTCCCTGCACGTCGAGAAGTCTGAGACACATCACCCAAAAGTCACCTTTCCCTGCACGTCGGGAAGTCTGAGACACATCACCATTTTCCACTCATCCACTGGTATCAGACACCATTCTAAGGGAGGGTCATTCTAACCCTGAAAACACCAGCGTTAGAGACCACACACTGGGCCATGGCCTGTGCAAAGCTCCCCTGAGGACACCCAGGAGACCTGTTATGAGCCTGGATTTGAGCCATGTGGATTAGAAGTCAACAATTCCTGGTTTCATTCACAGCCATCCTGGTCTGCACCAGCAAAACCAAAGAGAGTCTATGATAATTTGAATAATTCAGACCTCATTGCCTGTTTCCTTCCTCTGCCTCCACCGCAAGAAATGAAAACAAGAAGGCTAAGTCCACTATTTATCTACCTTCTGCACGTCTGACATAGAGCTCTGGTTGCAATGTTGGTACAGTGGTGGCAACTGGGGTTCCAGGCTGTCACCTCCCATCAGTTCACACCCCTTTCTCCATCTTTGAAATGGGCCAGCTGCTACTTCCCTACCATCTAAGTCTTCAGGCAGCTAAGTCATCTCCGACAATGTCTTAGCTCCTCCACCAATACCACCCAGCAAACCGAGTCCGTTTACTTTGCTGGAAACCGACCAGAGAGCCTGCCAGGGTCAATGTGGGAAAGAAAGGCCCCAGGCCAGTGCACGAAGACGACAGCCTGACACCCCAGTCCACCTTCTGGACCATGCTGTTCTCAGCAATCCCAAGCAAACGGCGGCCAAACGCAGGAGCCAGAAGGGAGCTCAACCTTCACTTACCTGGGGGGCAGACACATTCGGATGGAGCTTCCCGAGCAGTCCGGATCTTCGCTAGTCCGTCCAACTTCTGAGCCGGAAAAAAAAAAAAAGAAAAAAAACAAGGAGAGAATGAGTTTCAGAACAGAGAGGGCTAAAAGTGGAAACATCAGCAAAAACAAATGTATCTAAACCATCTACAGTGCTGGGGCTGTCTTTGAGACCATCTCTCAAAAGATCCTTAAACTCTACAGGGAATTTTAGAATGAGGAAAAACAAACACAAACACTAAACAGTTACTGGTGAGTCCCTGAAAATGTGGCAGGTTTCTGCTTTGTTACAGCATTTTCAAATAGAATACCAAGAGTTACAACGACAGAAACAGCATCCTGCAAGTCAAGAAAAGCCACAGCGACCACCAGCCCTGCAGGGAGGGAGGCTGGGACTGAGGGAGGCCTGGAGAGAGCAGATCAAAGTTAATGCTCCAGGCGGCTTTCTGCACTCACAAGGCCACCCCGTCCACACCCGGGAAGTCCCAAAACCCCATGGCTGCAGCCCCTCCTAGCCCACCAGCCTGGGACCTGATGGCCCGGGCTGAATCACCCTGATGAAAACATTTTCCTTTGTTGTTTTCTGTTTTCCATTTTCCTTTCCTCTTACCAGTGGGGATCCTTGGCCTAAAAAATTTGGTTCAGTACAAGTTAACAAGAATCCCTACACATGCCCAGCCCTGTGCCAGATTTGGGTGAAAGGAAAAGAATTACCACAGAAAGAGGGTCAAAAGGCACAGCTCCCCTACAATGCAGGGACTGCTCTGGCAGGCTCCTGGCCCGATGGAACCCTATGGGCACCCCTGAGGCCAGAACAAACGGTCCCTGCCCCACAGATGAGGAACGCAAGCTTGGAAAAAAGGAAATTTGTCCCACATCCCAAATCTAGGTTGAGCGGAATGAAGCAATTGGCCCAAATCCCAAAACTAGCCAGAACTTGAGTCCCAATGAAGACACACAGTTTTAACCTTTCTCTAGGGGGAAAAAAAAAAATCCCCCTAAAAGCAAAACAAAAGAGCACAAATCTGTGCTGACCTAAGTGAACAGTGCAGCGCCACCATGAGAACCGAGGGCTTCATGTTCAAACATGAAACAGTATTTTTAAGCACTGGGAGGAGAGAATTTGCACAGACGACAAGACCCCAGCCAGGCCCTGTCTGCCTCTGACTGGAACAGCCCAGGACCGGGAGACTTCACCAGGGCACCTCCAGCCACCGGAAAGGCGCTTCACAGTTCCACTCCACCTGCCATTTCAGCCTCATTTTACAGACGGGCAACAAGAGGCACAGAGAGCTAAGCAGATCCTAAAACAGAAGAAGTTACCACGGTCAAAGTGTGTCTGGAGTTGGTTCCTGCCGGTGGGTTCGTGGTCTCGCTGACTTCAAGAATGAAGCCACAGCGTGGTGGCAGGCGCCTATAATCCCAGCTGCTCGGGAGACTGAGGCTGGAGAACTGCTTTAACCCGACAGGCGGAGGTTGCAGTGAGCCGAGATCGCGACACTGCACTCCAGCCTGGATGCCAGAGCGAGACTCCATCTCAAAAAAAGAAAAAAAAAAAAGAATGGAGCCGCGGGCCGGGCACAGTGGCTCGCTCACTCATACTTTGGGACGCCGAGGCCGGCGGATCACCAGGGTCAGGAAATCGAGACCATCCTGGCTAACATGGTGAAACCTCGCCTCCACTAAAAATACAAAAAATTAGCCGGGCATGGTGGCGGGCGCCTGTAGTCCCAGCTACCCCAGAGGCTGAGGCAGGAGCATGGTGTGAACCCGGGAGGCGGAGCTTGCAGTGAGCCGAGATTGCGCCACTGCACTCCAGCCTGGGCGAGAGAGACTCCGTCTCAAAGAAAAGAAAAAAAAAAAAAAGAATGGAGCCGCCTACCTTCCTGGTGAGTGTTACAGCTCTTAAAGATGGCACTGACACAAAGAGTGAGCAGCAAGGAGATTTATTGCGAAGAGCGAAAGAACAAAGATCCCACAAGGTGAACGACCCACGCAGGTTGCTGCCGCTGTTTGGTGGGTGGGGGGCGCGGGCGGGCTTTTATTCCGTTATTTGTCCCCGCCCATGTCCTGCTGATTGGTCCACTTTAGAGAGTGCTGATTGGTCCACTTTACAGAATGCTGATTGGTCCATTTTACAAACCTCTAGCTAGCTACAGAGCGCTGTTTGGTGCATTTTTACAGAGCACTGATTGGTGCATTTTACAAACCTCTAGCTAGCTACAGAGCGCTGTTTGGTGCATTTTTTTACAGAGCACTGATTGGTGCATTTTACAAACCTCTAGCTAGCTACAGAGCACTGATTGGTGCATTTTTACAGAGCACTGATTGGTGCATTTTACAAACCTCTTGTAAGAAAAGTTCTCCAAGTCCCCACTGCACCCAGGAAGTCCAGCTGGCTTCACCTCTCAAAAGCAATACCAGGGCAGCCAGAGGGTACTCCAGGGGGTGCCTTTAGGCGCACTCACTCCTCCATCATCACTGCACTCCCCAGCCCTGACTCTGCAAGTCCTTGACTTGCCCTGTAAATCGGAACCTGGCTAGGCCTCTGGATGCCAGGCTCCCAGCTTCCTGCAGGGACTGGACCTGCCACTCCCTGCTGCTTTGGATGGAGCTGCCCAGCTGTCCCACAGGACCCTTGTGAGCAGCCTGGGCCAGCCCCCAGCTTCCAAAGGCCCCCCGCAGCCTGTGGGTGAGAGCTGCTCCACCCAGGCGCAGCAGACACCACCGCTACTAATCCCCACTCCCAGCAGGGCTGCCTGGAGTGGAGTCCATGAGGGGCTGAGGCTTCTGCGCAGAATGGAGCACACTGGCCACATCTGTCCCAGTTGAATGGGGGGCCCATGCAAAAGCTGCACCCTTGAGCCGGACCTCAGAACTCACTTTTTTTTTTTTTTTTTTTTTTTTGAGACAGGGTCTCACTCTGTCATCCAGGCTGGAATGCAGTGGCACCATCTCCGCTCACTGCAGCCCCAACCTCTCAGGCTCAAGCAATCCTCCCACTTCAGCCTCCTGAGTAGCTGGGTATACACGAAGGTACCACCACACCCAGCTAATTTTTAAATTTTTTGTAGAGACGGGGTTTCACTATGTTGCCCAGGCTGGTCCCAAATTCCTGGGCTCAAGCAATCCTCCTGCTTTGGCCTCTCAAAGTGTGGGATTACAGACGTTGAGTCACCGCGCCCAGCCAGAACTCACTCTTTTCCCCATTGTATTCGCAGATATTAAAGCAGATTTCAAAATGTACTTGGAGAAGAAACCCAACATTTTAGTTTAAGCCAGTCAACCTGTGTAAGAAACTCTCATCTGTTTTTATCAGTGCTAGACAGGACAGAAAGGACTTCCACACTGATTTCATTTTTTAAACAAAAGCATTTCATGCCAAAAACAATTCACTTTTAACAACTGCTGTCACACTTGGGCTACTGCTATCACATCTGAACCTCTCCCTGAAGGGGGAGAAGGATTTTATCAACTACTGATAGGAAACACAGTTACTTTTGAGCTCCTCTCACCTTAATATAAAAAGCTAGGTACTGTTGATGCTAGCGGCGGGATCACAGGTTACTGGGATTGTGCTGGTCATTTATCCTAACTCCTTTTGTGCTTTTGTTTTTCTAGATTAGATGGTGAATCTGTAAAGTTTTCTCTCCCAGACCCCACCTCTCCCCCACCTCCAGGCCCCTCACTTTCTGTATCCTGACTACTAAGAATACAAAGTGAAATGTTTGAATTAGAAACCCAATCTCACAATCTTTACTTCATGCTCTTTTTTTTTTTTTAATCCTAAGAAAATATTCCTTTGTGTCCAGGTTTGTAAAAATGACTTAAAAGCCTCAGCATTTTACATTCAATTATCTGGCAGCACCCCCAGCATCTGCAAACAATATGGTCCTGGTTTTACATATGCAAACAAGTCCTGACTCTAAAAGTAAATAAAGGATGAGTTTCTGAGAAAAAGACCAGAGACTTTGGGCAAGTTCCCTTCTAGAAGTACTGGGAAGGAGAACTTGAAGTCTGGGGGAAGGGCGGCAAGAGCTCAGGGAATCAGGGAAATCCTGGTTTTTAGAAAAGCATTCATGACATGGTCAGAGGATACGTTTATTAACGATCTGTCGGGGCACTAGTCTTGAACACTTCACCAGATGTTTGATCACATCCTTAAGTGGTTTTGTTCTGAGGAAATATAGATTGACATAGAAAAGAAAGATGCAATGATTTATTCCTGTAAAACGCTGTAAATAATTAAGACATTTCTATCCTTTGACTAAAAATTCCTACTCTGGAGAGTATATCCTAAGGGAATAAATCAGCAGAAGCAAAACATGATATTTATGCAGAAGTTGCACCGTAAAACAGTGGGAATGGTTTAGTGAAAGATGTGGAATCTCCTTGATGCAACTGTCACATCAGGAAATAGCATTATGAAGACTGTGTAGCAACAAGGAAAAATGCTTATGCTACAATAAATAAAATGTCTACATTGACGTAGAAACACAGGCATGGGGGAACAGCAACTAACAAAACAACCCACATGGGTGTTGGAATGATGGTGATTTTCTTCTTTCTGGGCTGTTGTGATATCATCTTCTCAGTGAAAAACAAAAAAGTCTGGAAGTAGAAGAGACAATGTAAACCCTTGAAATCCCCCCGCTGAGGGCAATTTCGGAGCGACAGACTCTGTCTCCTCAGGGAGGCCCAGCTCCAGGGTCCATCCTGTGAGTACATGCACACCACAGACACCAGAGGAAGGGCTTGTCAAGAACCAAATGCTGACCACAGGCACAGCTTCTCTGCTCCCCTTCTACCTGCTTACGAAGAGACAGTTGAAGCCTTCTCACCACCACCAGCAACCCAAGGGGACTCCCTTTCCTGACCCCTTTAAACGTTCTCTTTTGATACCCCACCACGATGATGATAACAAATACAACTGAAGTATTATTATCAAGACTGGATTACATATTATGGGCCAGACACTGCGCCAATTGCTATTATCTTATCTATTCCTCCTGATAACCCCCACGCGGCTGGGATTCTTATTACACCCATTTACAGATGGGAAAATTGAGACAGAAAGAGAAGTGTCAGGGCTGGACTTAAATCCTGGTAGCAACTGACACGGATCATAGATGACAGCCTCTGCTCTCAAGTAATGTTCCTATCTACAAACATTCTTTAAAGCTATCAGGGCCGGGCGCGGTGGCTCACACCTGTAATCCCAGCACTTTGGGAGGCCGAGGCAGGCAGATCACCTGAGGTCAGGAGTTCGTGACTAGCCTGGCCAAAATGGTGAAACCCCATCTCTACTAAAAAACAAACAAACAAACAAACAAAATTAGCCGGGCGTAGTGGCACACATCTGTAGTCCCAGATACTCAAGAGGCTGAGGCAGGAGAATCACTTGAACCCGGAAGGCAGAGGTTGCAGCGAGTGAGAGCATGTCATTGCACTCCAGCCTGGGCAACAAGAGCAAGACTCCGTCCCAAAAAATAAATAAAAAATAAAAATAAAGTTGCTATCAGAAGCCAAGCCATACATAACTCAGATAGAAACCAGTACAGTGTCTGCAAAAGGTTGGGAGAGTGACAGGAATTAACTACAAGGGCAGCATGGAGGAGATTAAGGGTGACAGAATTGTTCTGTGTTCTGTGTGGTGCTGGGATGGTGGACACGTGATTATGCATTTGTCAAAAACCACAGGACTGTCCATCCCAAAGAGTGACCTGTAATGAATACCAATTACAAACCAAAAGTCAGGATGCTGGAGAAACCCAGGCTAGAGTAACAGATCTAACTATATTAAAGTTGTATGGCATAACCTCACTGAAGGTTGGGGAAAAGTGTAGCTCACCTAAGTAACGTTGCAAAATGGTGTTTTCATTGAAAACTCTAAGGCTGGCCGGGCGTGGTGGCTCACACCTGTAATCCCAGCACTTTGGGAGGCAGAGGCGGGAGGATCACCTGAGATCAGGGGTTCGAGACCAGCGTGGCCAACATGGTGAAATCCCCTCTCTACTAAAAATATAAAAATTAGCCTGATGTGGTGGCGTGCACCTGCAATCCCAGCTACTTGGGAGGCTGAGGCAGGAGAATCACTTGAACCCAGGAGGCGAAGGTTGCAGTGAGCCAAGATCGTGCCACTGCACTCCAGCCTGGGCAACAGAGTGAGACTCTGTCTCAAAAAAAAAAAAAAAAAAAAAAAAAAAAAAGAAAAGAAAGAAAAGAAAACTCTAAGGCTGAAGACAAAAGGAATCTGATGTAAACACTGTACTCTAGCTAGGCGGTAAAGATGTTTCTCACAGGGATTCAGGTTAGCAATTTTGAAACTACTTTATATACACATTAGGGTTGAACAGATAAGTAAACAAATTATGAGTAATGAGAGCCAGGTTTCTCACTGTCCAAGAAAGAAGTTACAAATAAGCAAAGGAGGAAAGTTACAGTGAACCCTGTGGTGCTGAATCAGTATCGAAGACATAACTATGAGGTCATGTTCATGTTCTGTACACAGATAGATACATACAGAAATCATCACAGATATGTGCATACAGAGGAGTCAATATACATGTTTCTACACCTCCCTCTGTCTGCAGAGAAGTTCTACAAACAGTCATACCCTAGTAGTAACAAGCACACACAGTGCCCAGATCTTGGTCTCTAATATCATTCTCCAATAAAAGGAACCAGGGCTTCTTGGAGAGATGAGAAATGAGAAATTCTAGGGCCAAGGCAGAAAAAACACAAGATGAGCCTGGAGTCTTACAGTGCCCGAAAGTAAGGAAGTGCTTTACAGAGGGGTTGGGGTCAAGGGCACTCGTCGAAGAAACATAAGAACCAACCTGAAAGGCTGGGTGCGGTGGTTCACGCCTGTAATCCCAGCAATTTGGGACACCGGGACGGGCAGATTACTTGAGGTCAGGAGTTCAACACCAGCCTGGCTAACATGGTGAAACCCTGTCTCTATTAAAAGTACAAAAATTAGCCAGGCATGTTGGATCAGGCCTGTAATCCCAGCTACTTGAGAAGCTGAGGCACAAACTGGGAGACGGAGGTTGCGGTGAGCAGAGATTGCGCCACTGCACTCCAGCCTGAAAACCAACCTGAAAGAGCTTAGAATGGCCAAAGCTGGAACAATTTAAGCAACAAAATAAATAATGTTGTGTGGTCTTATAACGCAAAGAATAAATTAAATATCCTTGAGTCTACAGTGATATAAATGATTGAATAAATAAATGGAGAGAAGAGAGAAAACTTCCTTACAGAATTCCAAATAATATATGTAAATACTTCCCTCTTCCCGGAGGTGAAGCTCACTTCCCCTCCCCTTGATATGGGCTAGACTTAAATAATAACTTTATAATGGAGAAATCTGGCAGATTTCCCTTCCCTCAACCAAGTGATCAAGGTTCATGTCACAGGAATACCTCATGCTGGCCCCATGGGCCCCCGATGGGATGCCATGAACATGGCAATCCACCTCAGTGGTATTCTTTCCAAACGCTCCTCATGAGAAGTATTAGACTATCCCAAATTGTGAGACATTCTATAAAATACCTGCTTAATATGTCTCAAAACTGTCAAGGCCATGCAAAGCAAGGGAAGACTGAGAAATGGTCATAGATTGGAAGAGACTAAGAAGACAGCACAATCAAATGCAATGTGTGTCCTAGATGGGCCGCGGAATAGGAAAAGGACATTAGAGAGAATAAATGGCTGAAATCTAAGGTGTAATTTAGTTTTTTTAAAAAAAAGCATAATCACAAAGTCACTTACCACCAACTAAGATATAGCCTTGTTATTTTTTAGAATGGATTTATTTTTTTAACTGAGGTGAAATTCACATAATCATTAACATAAAATTAACCACTTTAAAGTGAACAATTCAGTGGCATTAAGTACATTCATAATGTTATACAATCACCCCCTCTATTTTCAAAACACTGTCATCACCCCAAAAGGAACTCCTGTATCCTTTCCTCCCTAACCCCAGCCCCTGCAACCACCAGTCTGCTTTGTTTCTATGGGATTTATCTATTCTGTATATTTCACATAAGCAGAATCAACACCACTTGTGATTTCCTTGCCCTTTGTCTGGTTCCTTTCACTCAGCGTGATGTGTTTGAGACTCATGCACATTGGCGTGGATCATTCATTCCTTTTTATGACTGAATAATATTGCATGGTGTCTACACTACCATTTGCTTATCCATTCACTGATGAACATCTGGGCACTTTCTACCTTTTGGTTGTTGTGTACAGCGCTGCTGTGAACATGAGTCTACTTTTATTTGAGTATCTGTTTTCAATTCTTTGGGGTATAAACCTGAGAGTGGAATTGCTGGGTCATATGGTAATTTCACATTTAATTTTTTGAGGATCCCACCAAACTCTTTTCCACAGTGGCTGAGTCATTTTACATTGCCACCAGCAACGTATGACAGTTCCAATTTCTCCACATTTTTGCCAAAAGATCCTGGTGGATGTGAAATGGTATATCATTGTGGGTTTGATTTACATTTCCCTAATGACAAATGATGTCGAGATACTTTTCGTGTGTTTGTTGCTCATCTGTATATCCTGTTTGAAGAAATGTCTGTGCAAGTCCTTTGCCCATGTTAAAATTGGGTTGTGTGTAGTTTTGTTGTTGAACTGTAGGAGCTCTTTATAGAATCTGTATACTAGACCCTAATCAGATATAGGATTTGTGAATATTTTCTCACGTAAATTCTTGATCAGGATTCTAACCACCTCCAACCAAGATGCAATATGAGTGTGTTAACATCATCTTGAACGTTGGTGGAAGTTTTCCAATGGTTTCGTGCTGGTCTTCACATTAGTCCTTACTGAGATCTTGCTACATTAAAAGTGGGATATTGTTACTAATATATTTGATCTGATCCTCTTTAGTTAACAGTAATTGTATTCGTTTTCTATTGCTGTATAACAAATGCCACAAAGTTAGCAGTTTAAATACACACTGACTATATCACAGTTTGTGTGGTCAGAGGCTGGGCATAACTGCAGTTGGTCTCTGCTCAGGTTCTCGAGGCTGAAATTGATGAGTCAGCTGGGGGTTTCTTCCTGGAGCTCTGAGTCCTCTCTCAAGTTCATGTGGTTCCTCCTGGTTTAGCAGGAAGGCCTCATTCTCTTGCTGGCTGTTGGCCGGGGACTCTCAGTTCCCAGAGGCAGCTCACAGTTCCCCGCCACGTAGCCCCTCCACACCCCTTCATGCTGCACATCCCTGACTTCAGGAGGGTCCTCATCCCTTCGAAGGGCTCACTTGGTTAAGTCAGGGCCACTGAATAATCTCCTTTTTCACTAACTCAAAGTCAAGTGATTCCTTCGTAACTCAGTCATAGGAAGATAGCCCATCATACCCACGGGCTCTGCCTGTACTGGAGAGGAGGGAATTGTATAAAGCATGTTCCCTAGGGAGCAGGAATGTTGGAGACCATCTTAGAACTCTGTCTGTCACAGTATCACAGTTCATTTCTTTTTCTTTTTTTTTTTTTCTTTTGAAACAGGGTCTTGCTGTGTCACCCAGGCTGCAGTGTAGTGGCACCATCATGGCTCACTACAGCCTCAACCTCCTGGGCTCAAGTCATCCTCCCACCTCAGCCTCCCAAGTAGCTGGGACTACAGGTGCCACCAAGTCAGGCTAATTTTTCTATCTTTTGTAGAGACTGCGTTTCATCATGTTGCCCAGGATGATCTCAAACTCCTGAGCTCAAGTGATCTGTGCCTGCCTCGGCCTCCCAAAGTGCTGGGATTATAGGTGTGAGCCACTGTGCCTGGCCTAATTTCTTACTTTTGACAAATGTACTGTGGTTATGTACATATGTACACTATGTACATATGTTTTTCTACATTAGTACATTAGTTTTTCTACAAACCTAAAATCATCCCCACATTTTAAAAAGACCAGATCATGAATTTACACTTATAGGGAAGATAGAGTGACAATGACTAGATTTGCCATTCTGCCTAAACAACATCAACAACAAAAGCCACAAATGTATTCCTGCATATAAAACAATAATTTTGAAGATGCTAGGGCCAGGCAGGCAAGGACAGTGATCTTTGAGACAGGCAACAACTGCTCTAGCTTCCCACCTGGGGAGTGGCCAGGCTGAGCACATGGAGGGGGGACGCGGGTGGTGCCTGGCAGCCTCCCGAATTGAAGACATGGGGCTGAGAGCCAAGGGAGGCCGAGGCAGTCAGAGTGTGCGGAACACAGGACTGGAGAGAAGAAAGCCACCAAGATCTGCTGAGGATCCCCTTCGAGTAGGAGGCAGAGGGCCTAATCAGCCCCTGCAGGCAAGGAAATGACTGAGGTCAGGGAACAAACCACCGAAAAGGATTCCAGGGCACCGCAGACAGCATTCACACAGGGGCCGGGAGAATGCCTGATCCCACCAGCCAGCCCAGTAAACCTCATAATCCACCATGAGAAAGTACTGAGGAGAGGCATGGCGCGGTGGTTCACACCTGTAATCCCAGCACTTTGGGAGGCCGAGGCAGGCGGATCACCTGAGATCAGGAGTTCGAGACCAGCCTGGCCAACATGATGACACCCAGTGTCTACTAAAAATACAAAAATTAGCCGGGCATAGTGGCAGGTGCCTATAATCCCAGCTACTTGGGAGGCTGAGGCAGGAGAATCGCTTGAACCCGGGAGGCAGAGGTTGCAGTGAGCCAAGATCGCACCACTGCACTCCAGCCTGGGTGACAGAGTGATCAGAGTGAGACTCAGTCTCAATAAATAAATAAATAATAAAATACTGAGGGGAGCACAAGGAAGGGCCCTGCCTTGCTAGTAGGGAAGAATTAACCCTAGGGCCTAGGTGAAACACTGCTCTAGTCCCACCTAATGGATCCCAACAAGACCCTAAAGGACCAAACTATTTCCAAGTAACTTAATTGTGGCATCACACAGCCCAGGAATATATATACAAATGCAAAAATAGTCAGCATCTCATGAGGTAAAATTCATCATGTCTGGCAGAAGAATAAGAAGTTACCAGCAGGAAAATAGGCCCTATAATGAACAAAAAAATTAATTAATTGAAACTGGCCCACAACTGCCACAGAGGTTGGAATTAGCACACAAAGACATTAAAACAATTATTATAACCGTACTGCCTATGTGCAGAAAGCTCAGCAGAGACAACAAAGTATTGAAAAGACCTAAACTGGGCTGGCCACAGTGGCTCATGCCTGTAATCCCAGCACTTTGGGAGGCCGAGGCCGGCGGATCACGAGGTCAGGAAATAGAGACCATCCTGGCTAACACGGTGAAACCCCGTCTCTACTAAAAAATACAAAAAATTAGCCAGGCGTGGTGGCGGGCGCCTGTAGTCCCAGCTACTCGGGAGGCTGAGGCAGGAGAATGGCGTGAACCTGAGAGGTGGAGCTTGCAATGAGCCGAGATTGCGCCACTGCACTCCAGCCTGGGCGACAGAGCAAGACTCCTTCTCAAAAAAAAAAAAAAAAAAAAAAAAAAAACCTAAACTGAAATTCCAGAGATGAAAACTACCAGGTCTGAGATGAAAAATATGGTGGAAGGGATTAATGGCAGATGAGACATTGCCAAAGAAAAGATTATAAACTTGAAGACAGCAATAGAAACTACCTAAAATGAACACATAGAGAATTATTTTTAAAAGGAAAAGACAAAGAAGAGAGCTAGTGAACTGTGGGACTTCAAGTGGTCAAAATATGTGTAATTGGAGTCACCAAACAAGAGGAGTGAGAAAGAGCAAAATAGGAAAAAAAATTTTGAAGAATAGTCAAAAAGTGTTTTCAAATTTGGTGAAAATTATAAATCCACAGATCTAAGAATCACAATGAAACCCAAGCACACACACAAAAAAATCAAGAAAACGACACCAAGATATATCATAATCAGATTGCTTAAAACCAGCGCTAAAGAGAAAATCTTAAAAGCAGTCAGAGAAAAATGACATATACATGAGCAACTGGAATTGTCCTACACTGCTGGTGGGAATCTGAAATGATGCGATGGCCTTCAGCAACAGTTTCTTAAAAAGTTAATCATACACATATCATATGCTCAGCCATTCCACTCCAAGGTATTTACATCCAAGAGAAATGAAAGAATAAATCTGTACATGGACTGGCATGTGAATATTCATAGCAGCTTTATTTACAATAGACAAAAACTGGAAACAATCCAAACTTCCATCAATAGCTGAATGGATAAACAAATTGTGGTATATCCATATAGTGAACTAATACTCGGTAATGAAAAAGAATGAATTAACTATTGTGCAAAAGCAGTTCTTTGTATAAGCACTACATGAACATACTAAAGTATCTCTCAATAACTACGCTGAGTGAAAGAAACCAGACTAACAAAGAGTGTGTTATTCCACCCAGAGAAAAATCCTGGAAAATGAACAGGAATCAATAGTAACAAAATCAGTGGCACCTTGGTGGCAGGCAGGGAGGGATGGAAGGGAGGGAACTGAACGAGGCAGGAGGAAACTCTGGAGGGTGAGGGATGCATTCCCTATCTAGACTGTGGAGAGGGTTTCATAGTTGTGCACAGATGTCAAAATTTACTAAGTTGTGCATTTTTAATTTGTGGAGTTCACTGTATGTCAATTATACTTTTAAAAAAAAGGCAAACAACAAAAATCCCAGGCCGCGGCTTCTACAGGCTTGGTGGGTGGTGGAGTGTGTGTCCTGGGGACAGAAGGCATCACACTGAGCCTCAGGTTCTGCCTGGCTTCGGTGACAGGTAAAGCACCCGGCAGAGTCATGGCAAAGGCCAACTGTGAGAGCGTCTGGCCCGGCCACCGCACTTGGCAGGAGCCGCTTGGCTTTTCTCTAAGAATGTGGGTTTAATCACTCCCATTGGCACACTGAGTGACTCTCTTTCAAACCACGTCAGCAAACGCATTTCCTCAAGGGTCCCTGCTAGGTCCTGAAATACATTAACATGTTTTGAAAGGGTTGGTCTACAAACAAATGGGATTCCTCAGTAATCCTTCATTCACATTCACATTCATTATTTTTTAAAATTATTTTTGTAGAAAATATTCACAGCAGTTTTATTAATAATAACCCAATACTGGAAACAACTCAAATGCTCATTAACAGGAGAATGAATAGATAGTGATATAGTCATACAATGAAATACTACTCTATAATACAAAGAGTTATTGATACGTGCAAATACATGAATAAATCTCAAAAGCACTATTTTAAGCAAAAGAACCACACATAAAAGAAGACATACCATACCATAGGATTCTTTTTTTTTTTCTTTGTTGAGACAGAGTCTCGCTCTGTCACCCAGGCTGGAGTACAGTGATGCAATCTCCACTCACTGCAACTTCAGCCTCCCAGGTTCAAGCGATTCTCCTGCCTCAGCCTCCTGAGTAGCTGGGGGTACAGGCGCCCACCACCACGCCTGCCTAATTTTTGTATTTTTAGTAGAGACAGGGTTTCACCACATTGACCAGGCTAGTCTTGAACTCCTGACCTCAAGTGATCCATCCACCTCAGCCTCCCAAAGTGCTGGGATTCCAGGCATGAGCCACCGCACCTGGACCTGAGGGTTCTATTTATATGAGGTTCTGGAACAGGCAAAACTGAGCTATTGGTGATAGAAAGCAAGATGGCGGTTACCTCTGGGTGGAGACAAGAAAGGGGCATAGGGAATTTTCCGAGATGTTAAAAACATTCTGTACTTATTGGAGATGTTGGTCATGGGCGCATATATTTGTCAACATCCATCTAACTCTACACTTAAAATCTGTGATTTTATTGTGTGTAAATTATATCCTTTCTTTTTTAAGAGTTAGAACAAAAGAAAAAAAGTAAGTTGCAGGATGTGGAGGGAAATTCTCAGTGGAATCCCACAAGGAAACCGTGCCAGCCCCTCAATTTGTCCAAGCATTGTACTCGCCACGGGGTTGGATGACTCCACAAATATTGCTGTTTGCTACACAGATGCCAATGAAAAGGTTGCTCCCGGGAAATGTTTGGAAGCCGCTTAATGCTCCTTGCAGGGAGACATTCAGATAACATACATTGTTTCCCCAGAAATATACACACTGTGAAAGAGAAGCTTACTCCAAAAGGGTGGCTCAAAAATACAGCATTCTGTTTCTTGCGGCAACTGGTTTGCAGTGTCAAGAAACGTAAGACAATCTATGTTGTCTTTCCCACTTCACGAATGCTAAACCCTGAAGGTATTCAGCTTAGCATCTCCGAGTTGGAGAGAATGAGGACACCATCCACCTGACTTCTCTTCAAACCAGAGTCCCTTCTCCAGCACTCCTGCTCAATAGGAATCCAGGCGCTTACCTGATTTGGCATGTGAGATCAGTACTTCCCAGCCCGTTCTTTTGGGACAACTCTTCGTTTGCTTTCAAGTTCTTAGCAGTCATTAACTAGCAATCTTCATCCTGGTATCTTTTATGTGTCAGTCGCTTTTTCCTTCAGAAGAAGGAAAGGACAGCTCCGCACAGCTCCGCACCTGTACTCTTAGGGTCAAGGGGAGCCAGGCTGTTCATCTGGTCCACCCTTTTTCAACACCACTTCTTGCCTTATGAGTGAGGCAGAAATATCCTCTAATGAAAAGAAAAGTGTCCTCCTTTAGGAAACAGGAACCTCCAGGTCTTAACTACTATCCTGGGACTGAAGTCAGCCACAAAACTAAGGGATAATTGGGCAGTTAGGAAGCACCTCTTAACCTCAAAATACAACCCTTCCTAAGGCTGTCTTTCCACCATTACAGCTTCACTCGTGTAGGGAATGAAGGAGCGGCCCCTCTTCAAAGACCCCCTTTGAAAATGCAGCATTTCCCAAGGAAAGCCACGTATTCAGCTGCTTATTAACAACAACATGTTTTTCGTGTTAATTTGCCGTTCACAACACACTCCTACGTGTTACCTCCTTAGGCCCTCACTGGGAGCTCCTGCAGAAGATCACGGATTATTATTATTTCCACCTATCTTTTTGGAAGATAAATCTCAAGCAGTTCCATGGCTCACCTAGACCACCTAGATGGGCAGTGGCAAAGCTGGAACTAGAAAGCAAGTCTCACAGCAGGTCCTGTGCTCTTCCCATAGACAGGGCACCTGCCACCTGGTCCTCACTATTCAGGAGACTGATTGCTGTGAGAGCAGAAACAGAACGCAGGACAGTTCCTGGGAAAGGCAAGAAGAGTGCATGAGCCACTGTGTTGGGGGTGAGGAGAAGGGGCTCAGGACAGGAAGGAAGCGGGGACCAGGCCCACCTTCACTTGCTCCAAGTTTTGCCAGGCATATCTGTCCTCAGAGAAACTCACATACACCAGGTGTTCGGAATATGACCGTAGCCACAACTACTTCACAATCTTCCAAGCGAGCAAGTCAATCCATTGATTCCTCTAGTAGCGATGGATAAAAACCCAACTCAAATTGGCCTGGACAGTGATGTCGAGAGGGGCTCGGTCACGAAGCCGCAGTGCTTTTGGCAGTCCCTCAATACCCCTTCAGACTGTGTTTCCCTTGCGCAGCAAGTCGATGCTGGGAGCTCCAACTTACAGCCGTTGGGGGTGATTTTGCGAAGGTAGTTTTTTCAAGCAAAGTTCAGTTCCCTAAAGCATACTGGCTGAAAAAGTCTTGCCCTGCTGCCCAATAGCCCACTGGCGTTGCCATTCATTATCCTTTTTTTTTAGACGGAGTCTCACTCTGTCGCCCCAGGCTGGAGTCCAGGGGCATGATGTTAGCTCACTGCAACCTCTGCCTCCCGGGTTCAACCGATTCTCCTGCCTCACCCTCCCAAGTAGCTGGGACTACAGGCGCCCCCCACCACGCCTAATTTTTGTATTTTTAGTAGAGACGGGGTTTCGCCATATTGGCGAGGCTGGTCTCGAACTCCTGACCTCGTGATCCACCCGCCTCGGCCTCCCAAAGTGCTGGGATTACGGGCGTGAGCCACCCACCGAGCCCGTCCTCATTATTTTTCAGACACACACGGCTTCTCAGAACCCGCCCTCCAGGGTTCACCATGCTGGGCCGGCGCAGAGACCCATCCAGGCGGTAGGAGCGGGGACAGGCGCGGGGTCGTGGAGGGCCCCGGGCTGTTCCTGCTCCTCGAACTCTCTCCTCACCACAGCCGCGGTCTCCTCCCCGGGCCCCGCGCGCCAGGCCCTGCTAAAAGCCCCAACGGGTCCCCCGGCGACCGCCGCGCCGGCCTCTCGGTCCCGTCCCCCGAGGCGCCAGGCCTCCGCCTCCAGCGCGGGCCCCTCGGGCAGCGCCGCCCCTCCCCCTGCCCGCACGGGAGGCCGCCTGGGTTCGGCTTTGGACCAGGCGAGCAGCGCGGCGCCGGCCGCTCTGCCGGGTCAGCCCTGCGGAGGTGTCTTCCCCGCTGCGCCCGGCCCCCAGCGCCGCGCCGAGGGAGCGGCCGGCGCCTGTGTCCCTAGCGCGGTACTGCTTCTGCCTGAGGACTCCCCGCCGGGGGTCCTCCCTGTCGCCGTCAGCGCCTCCGCGCCCTGTGGGCCGAGGCCCCGGCGCCCCTGGCTCAGCCCAGCTCCCAAGGCCCAGCGGGTTCCTGCTCTGCCGTCCGGGGATCCCGCGGCTGGTCCGGAGCCCGGGGCGCGGCCCGCCGTTCATTCCCGCGTCCTGGCGGGGCCTGCTTCTTCCCGAGCCCTCTCCCTGCGGCTGGTGGTCCCAGCGTGCTGGCCGCGTCTCCTCTTCTCGGGACACCAGCCCTGTTGGATCAGGGCCCCCCCACGACGACCTGTGCCACCTCATCCGCCTCTTTAAAGACCCCATTCCCATGGGCGGCCGCATCCGGAGGCCCAGGGGTGAGGACTTCGCCACGTGAAGGAGGCACACGATTCAGCCCATGACACCGCCACCTCGGCGTGGAGCTGTAGGGCGAAGCTCAGGCACTCACCGAGGACAGGACCCGGGGAATCCGCTGGGGCTTTCAGCAGGGCCTGGCGCGCGGGGCCTGGGGAGGAGACCTGGGGAACAGCCCAGGGCCCTCCCAGAACCCGCGCCTGCCCCCCGCTGCCTGGATGGGGTCTCTGTACCAGCCCAGACCAGAGTGAGTGTCAAGGGGGCTCCTCCGGCCGCGCTGCGCCCCCGCGGGGCAGCCCCAGAAGGGCCATTGCTGAGTCCTCACCAAGACCAGCAAGGCGGATTCGGCCAGCCCCTTTCCAGAAGAGGAAGCCGAGGTTCGGAAAGGTCAACCAACTTGTCCCAGGACGCTGGCCGGTTCAGAGGCAGCTCTGGACTCAGACCCAGGCCTCCCAGTTCTAAAGCCCACTGCATGAGCCGTCAGGGCCCAGCTACAGGGTCTTTCGGGGACACTTGGACGGGATAACTTCCACAGTGAGGCGATAAGGTCAGGCTGGTCCCATCTGGGTACCTTATAAAGTCTCTCACTTTCTAAGTGAGATGCCTGTACAGTGCCCACACAGCATGCACACACGTGCATGCACACACCCACATGCACACACACACTCATGCACACACACATGCATGCACACGCCCACATGCACACACTCATGCACACACACGGATATTTATGTGCATATGCATACATGCACACGTGCACACATACACCCATGTACACACACATATGCACACATGCATACTCCTGGCACACACGTGCACACACACCCATGTACACACACATATGCACACATGCATACTCCTGGCACACACATACACACTTCCACCCTCACACTAGCTCACGCTCACACACACTCGAGTCCCCTTGACATCATGGGAATCTTCCCTTCCTGACTGCACCACAAGCCTGGTCTGAAAGGAGGCTGCAGGAGGGAACCGCCCAAGCCCCACACAAAAAGGCGCAGTTAAAGCACAGTTAAATCAATGAACAGATCCGGCATTTTTTGTGTGATGTTCCTCCCGGGAGGCCCAAAGTTGAGTAGATTTTATTTAAACTGTCTTTTCAAATACATTCTAATTGCTTTATGCCTTGTTTCACAGCTCAGAGTTGGAAACAAATTCCATTTTAGAAGTTGCCATTACCCATTTGCAAGCACCGCCTTCCCCCACCCACCCCTGCCCCCAAAAAATCCCATGGCTACATCAGGAGAATAGATTTTCTCATTTCCCAGTGTGAAGCGAAGCAGATGTGTGCGAAGCCTCTAGCTCACCAGGTTAACCATGAGCATTTTGCCGTGTTGCCGCCATACCGCATGATTACAAAAGCAGACTTTTTTTTTTTGAGACAGAGGACTCTCTTAAAGCAAATTGATTAGGTATTTGTGTGCCCTTTCACAATGATAAATCCATACAATTATTTTCATGAATAATTTTATTTTTATTTTGGTCATGACTTTTTAAAATTAATGGAAAGTCTCAGTCTGCTCAAATGATAAACCAAAAAATGGGGTCATGAAGCAAATTCAGTCTTTGCATTTCTTCAACAACCAACTCACATTTCTCTGCTCCTTGACTCAGAGGCTGGACATGTGCTAACAGCTTTTTTGCTTCTGTATATCCTTAATAGGATGGCAGAATCCCGGTGTTAAAAGAATCTTAAAGTCAGCCGTGTCACCATGGGACCTCGATTAGCAAACAGATGTAGACATTCCTTCCAAATTCAGTCAAAGAAAAAACTCTAATACCAGCAGCCATGTTCAGGGTGTGCACGACATGCTGAGCGCTTGGGATACATCCCCTTGTTTAATTCTCACAGAAACTTTGTGAGACAAGTACTATAATCCCTGTTTAACAGATGGGCAAACTGAGGTTTGGAAAAACACTCATTTACCGGAGGTCACACAGCTGGAAAATAGCAGTGCTGGGATGTGAACCTGGATGTCCTCAAGGCTGAAGCCTTTGTTTGTTTTGAGACGGAGTCTTGCTCTGTCGCCCAGGCTAGAGTGTGGTGGCGAGATCTCGGCTCACTACAACCTCTGCCTCCCGGGTTCAAGAAATTCTCCTGCCTCAGCTTCCCGAGTAGCTCGGATTACAGACACCCACTATCGCGCACGGCTAATTTTTGTACTTTTAGGAGAGACAGGGTTTCACCATGTTTGCCAGGCTGGTCTCGAACTCTTGACCTTGTGATCCACCTGCCTCAGACTCCCAAAGTGCTGGGATTACAGGCGTGAGCCACCGCATCTGGCCAAGGCTGAAGTCTTCCCTGCCACTCCACGCATCCATCACTTACAGATGTCTACAAGGATGTCCACACTCACAGAAAAAGCTGCTGCTCAAAGCCAAATCATTGTTTCCACCAGGTCTGCCATGAGGCTGTGGAAAGGGCTAGGGATTAGGAGTGAGGTTACTGGGTCACCTAGGTTCAGGTGCCCACTGCCACCAGGGGCCAATCGCTGCCCCTCTCTGGGAGGCTGGATCCCATCTTACCCACAGTAGAGCAGCTGTAGAGAGAGGAGGCTGCTGAGAAACTAGAGGACATGAGGCTGGGCATGGTGGCTCACACCTGTAATCCCAGCACTTTGGGAGGCCAAGGCGGGTGGATCACTTGAGATCAGGAGTTAGAGAACAGTCTGGCCAACATGGTGAAACTCCATCTCTACTAAAAATACAAAACTTAGCCGGGTGTGATGGCGCATGCCTGTAATCCCAGCTACTCGGGAGGCTGAGGCAGTAGAATCACTTGAACCTGAGAGGCGGAGGCTGCAGTGAGCCGAGATCGTGCCATTGTACTCCAGCCTGGGCAACAGACTGAGACTCCATCTCAAAAAAAAAAAAAAAAGAAAGAAACTAGAGGACATGTATGTGAATCCGCTGCCCAGGACACACATGGGACGCACACAGTTGTTTAGCCTCTAGGAGTACGCCGACACGTGACTTTCAGAGGACATCTGCAAGCTTATTTTTTTTTTTCCCAATGGTTCGTGCTTAGTCCTGAAATATGTTTCTGGACATGATGAAGGGATGTTCTCTGCGTGCCTATGTCAACAGTTAAAGATTAATCCTGATTCAACACATGATGAAAATTGCATAAGGGGGAAAGCTGGAGGTGGTGTGTGGCCTCTGGAGAATTTTCCCAAACTGAATTACATTCGTTCACATAACGACAAATCACAGTGAGGACCAAGCACGGTGCCTGGCACCACTAAATGCTGCTCAAGAAAGGTTTCTGGCCGGGTGTGGTTGGCTCATGCCTGTAATCTCAACACTTTGGAAGGCCAAGGTGGGAGGGCTGCTTGAGCCCAGCAGTGAAAGACCAGCCTGGTCAACACAGCAAGACAAAAACTTTACAAATTAGCCAGCTGTGGTGGTGCTCACCTGTAGTCCCAGCTACTCGGGAGGCTGAGGTGGAAGGATCACCTGAGTCCAGGAGTGGAGGCTGCAGTGAGCTGTCATCCCACCACTGCACACCTGCCTGGGTGACAGAGCGAGACTCTATCTCAAAAAGAAATAAACTTTCCACACCAAACTGATACAGGGGCCTAATTCTGAAATGAAACCTTCAAACTTAAAGGCTTTCTTTGTTATCAATTGCTTTTTGCTTTTGACAACAATGATAAATCCAACTGAAATTAAAAGTTCAACTAAAAGATATATTGAATCCACATTGCCCATTATAAAACTTGAAGCACAATTTCATAATGGTCCCACAGCTTCCGAATACCACAGGAGAAACCTGTCTGTCTCAAACTCAGATGTTCTAAAATTAAAACGAGGCTGAGCGTGGTGGCTCATGCCTGTAATCCCAGCACTTTGGGAGGCCAAGGCAGGCAAATCACCTGAGGTCAGGAGTTCAAGACCATCCTGGCCAACATGGTGAAACTCCGACTTACTAAAAATACAAAAATTAGCTGGGTGTGGTGGCACGCACCTGTAATCCCAGCTACTCGGGAGGCTGAGGCAGGAGAATCGCTTGAACCCGGGAGACAGAGGTTGCAGTGAGCCAAGATCATGCCACTGCACTCCAGCCTGGGCGACAGAGTTAAGATTCCGTCTCAAAAAAAAAAAAAAAAAAAAAATTAAAATGAAAAACAAAGCCCGAAAGACATCCTTCTGTATCCAGTTACTCCACATCCCAAAGAATAACAGAAGAAAGAAACTTTCCCCTCAAAACCACTGACTGTACCACTGACTGTACCATTATCTGCACTAACAAAAATAGCGGGAGGGTGTATGCCACGTTGATAGTAGGATGCAGATTTTCTTGATGGGATATGCAAGATTTTCTTGATGGGATATACGATACAGTCATCACACATGACCCTAAAGATGAGGCATCACCTGGAAAAATGTGTCCGATGTACAGTTTAAAAGCAAGGTATAAATGGTATGCATTCTGTGGTTAAAATTAGGTGAGCAAATATCTGTCTACAGGATGGATGAGAAAGGATTATGCAGAAAGTGAAACAGCCCTTGGTTTAGGATGGTAAGATTATTGGGTAACATTCATCATGCTAAATCAAGACATAGCTTGGTTATTTAAAAAAGAAAAAAGCGCGGGGCAGGGGCAACAGGTGAAGTAGCTCAGATCTGTAATCCCAGCATTTTCGGAGGCTGAGGCAGGAAGACTGAGGCTAGGAGTTCAAGACTGCAGTGAGCTATGATCACACCACTGCACTCCAGCCTGGGAGACAGGACAAGACTCTGTCTCAAAAAAAAAAAAAAAAAAAAGGAAGGGAGAGAAGGATGGGCAAGCCATCATGCCATTTCCCGACCTGAGAGTCTAGGTAAGGGAGGCAGCCACAGCTCAGCGGCAGCAGGAGCTGGAGCACTAATGGGCACGTCAAGGGGCAAGAATGCGACGTGCAGCTGCCTGGAGGAGGGCACTGTGAAGGATCTCCACCTCCCCAACACCCGCCACTGCCCCAGGGAGGGACTCAGAATTATTTCGAGAGAAGGGAGCAATGTAGAAATCTGTGGGGCAGAGAGGGCTCCTCTGAAGGTGCAGGATCACATCCACACTTCGCGAGGTCCTGAAAGCAGAGGACAGCGGGGCACAGGGCTCACAGCGCACCCCTGGCTGCGCCAGCCCCACCTCACAGCCAGAACTGAGGCTCAGAGAGGCCCCCAGGCTCCTCATCTAGAGCCTTCCCCTCCAGCCCTCAGCATTTTCCTCTTCCAGACTCCGCCCTCCAAAAGCACCAAGCAAGGCGGGACAACCCCCAGGCTACATGCACCTCACCATTCCGGGTCCCGAGGACTTGGGGTACTCCCCAGACTCCCCAACCAGGCCAGAGACATCCTCTGAGAACACTCCCCGTGAGAACATTCCCCAGGAAGCTGATGAAAGTGGGCAGAGAAACAGGGACCTGGGAGTAGGTGGCCTGACCTGGGCACAGCCGCACTGTCCCAGACTGAGAGCCAAACCCACACACACGGTTCGCAGACATTTGTCCTTTTCACTCCCTTCTTCCAAGGCAGCCTGCAAACCTAAGGGAGCTCAGGCCTGGCCCTGCGTGCTCTTCCACCTCTGTGACATTTCTCCCCCTGTAAAACAATGTCAGTAACCTCTGTCTGTACATCTCATGAGGCTGTTGTGGGCAACTTTTAGGATTTGAAGTAACTTGTAAAGCTGACATTTTGTAAGCACAGTATATACAGAGAAGCACAGATTTCGACACCGCTACCGATAAACCCAAATTTATCAATGTTCATAAACCCCTAGAGAACAAGCACCCACTGGCCTCCCCACTGGATCAAAAATCCTTTCATTGAGTTTCATGCCACTGAGGTGGAATTTCTCTAGAACACAGCTCCAGCTTAGAGCCCAAGCTTCTCATCCTATTCCTTGGATGGTCACCTACTGGTTTTGCCGGCCCCATGTCCTCTCCCCTTTCTTCCAATAATACCACTCCAAATTGTCCTTTGGGATCAGCTTTCACTTCTTGGTCCCTAGAGCTCCAGTGGGGTTGATCGTGCACACACATGAACACACACACACAGACACAGCTGAGCCTCCCCCATCGAGAGGCTGCCCTGTGGGTCTCAGTGACCAGGACGGGTAATCTGTATTGTTGGATGCAGGCTGTCTGTACTGATAAATGCAGGCAATCCACACTGGTCCATCAGAGGGAATTAGGGAGTTTCTGCTGGGACTGTTAGAAAACAGAAACTAACACTAAGGATGTGAATCTGGAGTTGCTGGAAGCTTCCCTGGCACTTTATGGGCAGAGTGAGGGCATCCTTGAGAAATATGGAGCCAAGAGGAAGAAACAAAATCCAGGCACCTCGAGCCGGGCCTACACAGACACTAGCCTGGACTTCTCCATTACTCAAGCTAATTAATTCCCCCCCACCTTTTTCCCCGATTTTTATTTGTTGTTGAAACAGCCTCAGTCTGTCACCCAGGCTGGAGTGCAGTGGCGCAATCATGGCTCACTGCAACCTTAAACACCTGAGCTCGAGCAATCCTCACACCTCAGTATCTCGAGGAGCTGGTCTACAGGCTTGCGCCACCATGCCCAGCTAATTATTATTTTTTTTGAGATGTACTCACCCAGGCTAGAGTACAGTGCCATGATCTTGGCTCACTGCAACCTCCGCCTGCCGGATTCAAGTGATTCTCGTGCCTCCCAAGTAGCTGGGATTACAGGCACACGTCACCATGCCTGGCTAAATTTGGTGTTTTTAGTAGAGACAGGGTTTCGCCATGTTGTCCAGGCTGGTCTCGAACTCCTGACCTCAGGTGATCCACCCACTTCGGCCTCCCAAAGTGCTGGGATTACAGGTGTGAGCCACTGCACCTGGCCACACACACACACACACACACACCTAGAAATAAATACATATATATATTTTTTTCTTTTTTTTAAATAGAGACGAGGTCTCGCTATATCGTCCAAGCTGGTCTTGAACTCCTGGGCTCAAGTTATGCACCCACCTTGGTCCCCCAAAGCACTGAGATTATAGGTGTGAACCACCAGGCCCCAGCCTGAATTCTTTGAAATTAAGCTGCACCATCTTGGAGTCACGTCACATTGCTATTTGAGGGTAAAAGGATCCAAAGGCATCTAGAAAGGTTGAAGCTAATGGGATGCTGCTCGGTGAGGGAAGGAGGGACAGCCTGCTCTGGAGACCATGACTGTAACTGCACCCGCTCTGGAAGGGGATTTGGAGGCCACAGTCAGATATGGCTGCTAAGAAAGCCAAGGAGCTGGGGGAAGGGCAGGATAGGAGGGGGTAACAGAGCTTCCCAGACACACAGAGTGGGTGCAGGTGCACTGTATGTGGTCTCTGGTAGACTGACTACCTTGGTCCTTGGGGGCTGGGGAGTGGCTGGTCACCTCCAGCCTAGCGTCCTCTTCCCTTCCTGCAGTGAGGGAAGTGCTACCATTCTCTGCATGTGCTACGATATGGGAAAGCTGGCAAGCAATGTCCTAGAGTGCCACCCTTAGTCACTCACTTCGGGGGCAGAACAGCATCTGCTCAAGGGTTAAAGGCCAAAGACTGCAACCAACGGGACTGTGCCAGAGACAATCCCAAACCCATCAACCTTCCCTTCAGCTGTGGCCGGCAGCACAGCTGGACAGCAGAGCCCCAAGGGAGGCAGAAATTTTGTGGTTGAAGAATGTTCCCAAAATGTGGTCCTTGGGAAACACCAAAGTGGAAGGAAGGCCCAGTTATGAAAACTTAGGTGGGCCAGTGGATGACTGAACCCCCGCTCTGCCCCAGCCTCCTCTGGGGTGACAGCAGAAACATTCCATGGCCCCAGCAGACACTGGGGTAACGCTCCACGGCTGACCCTGGGGTAACACTCGTGGCCCCAGCTGACGCTCGGCTAACACTCTATGGCCCCAGCTGACTCTAGGGTAACACTCCGTGGCCCTGACTGATGTGGGGGTAACACTCCACAGCCCTGGTTGACACTGGGGTAACACTCCACATCCCTGGTTGATGCTGGGGGTAACACTCCACAGCCCTGGATGACGCTGGAGTAACATTCCACGTCCCTGGTTGACGCTGGAGTAACACTCCACAGCCCTGGTTGACGCTGGGGTAATGCCCTACAGCACTGGCTGACTCTGTTGGTTGCTCCCCAGTAGCCATGCCCAGTCTTCCTTCCTACCAAAGCCTCGATTCTGTTCCAGCGGCAACACGCCCAGCCTCAGGGGATGAGTCAAGATTGGCCAAAGCCTCCTATGGCGATGGCATTACCCTTGCCAGTGACAGGGAGATGGTGACCCTGTGACCTAGCTCTGGCTAGTGGCTGTAAGTCTGAAAGGTGGGAAAGTTTTCCCCTGAATTGAAATTAAAGAGACAATCTCTCAAGAAGACCGCTCTCTTCCCTGCCCCCTTCCCTTCTACCCAGGCTACTCTTGGGTGAAGACATAGGTTCACAGCTGCAGCAGCCACCTTGTGACCATGAGGAAAGCAAAAGAGAATGGCAGACACTGAGTGGTTACGCAGGTGTGGCCAAGTCGCTGACAGACCCAGGATGCGTTGACCGTCTTCCAAGCTTCTCCTGTAGTGTGTGGTAAGTAAGGACACTCGGATATTCTGTTACTTGCCATCAAAAGCATATTTACCATCCTGTACTTTTCCTGTCTGTTATCATATTTGCATACATAGGAGCTGTGACCACACTATCAGAGAGAGGCAGTGGAAGAGGTTGGATGACAGAGCTGGTAAACGGTGGGACCAGGCCTCAAACTCTCTTCTGCTGATAGGAAACCTCAGGCATGGTCTGCTCTGCTCTGCCTCTGGTATAAATTCATTCAGCTTACAGATTCCCCAACCTCAGGGGCCATGCCTCAAACCTTCAAAGCCAATGTGGAAAAGTCCAATCCAAAATGACAAAATATGTCTGTGAAAGTAACGCCCCAATCCTTGGCTCATTCTAAACATGCTACTATTATTATAAAGTTCTCCCAAACTGTTGCAAGGGGGAAAAAAAAAAAGACAAGAAAAGAGTGGAGAGAGAAAGTGAACATGCCAGGAAGTCATTGAAAGGAAACTTTTTTTTGTTGTTTTGGGAGCCAGGAAATGTCAAGGAAACAAATGTAGCTATGATTTACACTGCATCTCCAGTTGTGCCATGGAATTCAAAAATAGGCATCTTAATTAAAACTGACAGCAGAGAGCAGCCCTGACAAGTAGACAAACCACCAAAGAGGCTGAAAAATCTCCATTTGACTCTGGGTTGACAGTATTTAACCAATATACAGAGTTGATAAGAGAGAAGGAAAATGCATAAACTTTACTCGAGTCTCTGGGCTTTTCTTGTTTTCAAACTGATTGGTCTGGACAATGGAAGGCCAACAGCCAACAATAAATCCATTGTAAGCTGGCATGGTCTCCTCTGAATACAACTAAATATTTCTTTAATCCTTGCATTACATTTTTTACTGTATTATGAAAGCCATGTATTCTAAAGTTTTAAGCTTTTATAACATTGTAACTATAGGTATAAGATGGGGGGATTGATTACTTAGGCAACCTATTTAAAGCACTTTAAGAGGAAAATATTAGATTTTTTTGCATGAATATTTTCACATCATAGTGAAGAAGATACGATCGTTCATGGCTCTTACTCAGAAATCTTGTTTATCTCTTCCTTTGTGTGCCATGGGAAGGGTCTTTAATGATCATGAGTTGACATGAATATTCCTTTCTTGTAGCTTCTGTATCTTCATTATCGGGCACATCAGCCAGTCCCAGAAAAAGTTATTTCACAGTTCTGTTCCCAAGGGAACAAAGAGAGTGGGTCCCATATTAACAGTGGCTTTTGTTGGCTTTTTTTCCCCTGACATTAAAGCCATGTATGGTTGGCAAGGATGTCTTTTCTTTAATGTGGACATGGTTTCTGCCTCTGGTTCTCTGGAAACGAGTTTGCTGTAGGACAAGCTGCCCGCACACTTACATACACAACTACTTCAGCGCTGGCTTAAAAGAGGCTTCACTGAGAACAAATCAGAACTGAAAAACAGCTTCAAGTACAAATGTTCTTTTCTTCCGAGATTTTCAGTTCAATATTTATTTGGCTTTCATATCTAATGGCTTGAAAAAGTATCTATACATCTAATTAGAGTTAATTACTCACTCCCTGTATGTGCCTCCCACCGTGCTCTCCTCCCAGCCAAGGAACTCATTGTTACCAGCCAGGCTGTGTACATTTCCCATCCAGTGACATTTACAAGAAGAATAGCTTCTAGCAGAAACAGGCTGGTACCCTAAGAGAGAGAAGCTGTCTCACAGGGGCCACCCAAACAACCAGAAGTTCAGCCCCAACTGCACTCATACTGCACCATCTCTGACTCTCCACTGGCGGGAAAACCCAGCCAGCTTACACTCCACGCACAGCATGCGCCTCAGATACCCAGCTGGGATTAGCGAGCAGGACCACGTGTGAATGGCACAGCAAATTCTCCAGAATACAGGGTTCCCTGGATTCTAAGTTTTTCTCTTGCCTTTCTAATCAAGAACAGAGAGAGAGAGAGAGAACACACACCCTGTCCAATAACTCATTGTTCAAGCACTATAGTTCACCCAGGTAAAATCCAGTGCAGCCGGGAGGGGGGAAGCCTGGGAGAGCAACTGCACAGTCTCTCCCGCTGAAGTTCAGGACTCAAAAATCAACACTTCCCAGCAGTGGCTGCCTGCCCAGGATGCCCCTCCCTCCTAAAATAGACACAATTTGTAGTTCCTTGTAAAATGGTTGTATCAGGACTTCTGATTTACTCAATCAGGGCTTGCGGTTTATTTTTAGCAAATAAGAGAGGCCTCCTATGAGAAAGAGCAGCCACACTTATAGCACTAACAGGTAGAAACTTTACTGGCCCTCCATAAATCAATTCAACACCCTGGTCTCCAGGGATTTGCCAAAAGCTAATGGGCGGCAATTATGAAACCATCGCCAGGAGTTTCCAGCAGGGCTGAGAGAGTTTTAAGTCTGCAGGCCCTTTCAAGGGTAAAATAGGAAATCATTTCATGAAGCAGCAATTTTACCCAGAACCCAGCTAGAAGAGATGTGATCCTAGCTTAAATTAAAGTGACTAAGAAACAGGTGGGGTGAACAAGGAGGTGTGGTACGCAGTCATCTTCTCCCACTTTCCTTTGGAGTCCAAAGGAACTCAACATTGGAAACACAGCTGGACACGTTAATAAAGATCCCAGCTGGGCAGTCTAGGGAATTGGGGGTGTACAGGCCAGTCCTCCCTCTCCTCCACCTTGAAACCCTGCCTGTTTTCACACAGCAATTGAGGATGCCCCCTTGGACAGTGACCTTGGGGTCTGGGGCAGCCATCTATCCCAGGAGGAGGAGGAAGGCTCGGCAGGGGAGGCTCTGGCCAGCCCACCAGGGCCTGTCCAGTTTTGTGGGGAGGGGAACTGCCGCACATGCCGTACAAAAGGTGGAGGCTTTGACCAACATGCTGGGTGAGGGCTTTGAGGACCCAAAGGTGGCTCTTTCTTTGAAGACACACAGCAGCAATCTTAACCCTTAGAAGTGTCACAGAGCCTCATATGAGCTTTCAAGTAAGCTGTGGAAGTCGCGATTCCCAGGTAAGGGACGGGAAACTCCGGATGTCCTGCGAGCCCACACCCCAGATGGCACCGCCTGAAACCAGAGTCCAGGTCCTCCACCCCCGATTGTTTCTCCTTCCCCTCATCTTACCAAGTCATGTGGGCGCCCCCACCCCCATCCCCGAGGCCTCAGTGCGACGGTGACGGCTCAGTCTTGGGGCCTGAGCTGCTGGAGACACACTGGAGCACAGCGGGGCCCAGCCCTCGGGCCTGTCTGAGGCTTTCCTCCGCCGTGACCACCGCCTCTCCAGGTGTACCAGCGTTGGTTAGGAACAGTAGGTGCTACTGGTCACAGTCACCAGATACTTCCCACGAGCCTCATCTTTATCCCCGACTCTGGCCGCCGGCGGGAAGCGGCGTGTCCGAGCGCACACCCCGTGGAGACTGACCCTAGGTCTGTTACTCCAAAGTCCCTGGTCTCTCCTTCCCCTTTCTCGCGGCCGCCTGCCTGGCACGGGACCCTGAGGCCGGAGCGGAGACCGCAAAACCCCTTGGGGCCGGCACCCCCAGCCTCCGCCTTGGCGCAGACGCGCCCATCTCTGGGACGGCCCCGAGCGCACGCAGCCCGCGGGCGACCCTCCTCCCAGAGACCTGCAGGCTGCCCCCGGCTCCCAGCGTACCGCCACCCTCAACCCGACACACCCAAGTCCGCCCCAGCCACGCGCCAAGACGCTCACCTCCCGCAGCAGGCGCTCCAGGTGCGGCTCGGCCCAGGCGTCCAGGGCGCCTGGCGGCCCCGCGCGCCGCAGCAGCTCCCGCTCCTCCTCGAGCGCCGCCACCCGGCCCTGCAGCGCGGCCGCCTGGACACCCAGCAGCAGGCAGGCAGCCGCCGAGCCCACGGAGAGCAGCAGGCACAGCGCGCTCACCGCCCGGGACCCGGCCGTCGTCGCCGAGCGCCCTCCGCCGCCGCCGCCCGCCGCATTGCCCTTCCCCGCGTCGCCGCCGCCACCGGCGCGCTCGCCTGGGCCCATGGCGCGTTCGTCGCGCGTGGACTCTCCGAGGGGGCGGTGCTGCTGGGGCAGAGGCTGAGTGCGAGAGGAGCAGGCGGGACAGCCCGAGGCACGAGGTCCGCCGGGCGCGGGGGTTAGCCTCCGGGTAGCAGCGGATCGCCGCGCACGCCCCTTTCGCCGCAGCCAGCTCCTCCACAGCGGCCACTTTGGGCAGTTTCCTCTATGCAAATAGACCCTGCCAGAAAAGGAGCAGGGACCCACCCAGGGGAGGAGCGGCCGGGCTGGCCCCGCGCGGCGAGGGGGCGGGGGCGAGGAAGGAGCTAGCTCCTCGGAGCCACCCGTCGGCGCCAGGCTGATCCCACGCGCAGCGCGCACCTCTGCCCTCACCTGTCCCGGGCGCCGGCACCCGCCCCCGCACGCACCTCTGAGGCTTCCCCAGCCCAAGTCCGCACTGTGGACCCCAGAGGTCGGAGGGGAGCCCAGCGACACCGCGCCCCTTCTGCAGCCCACCCCTGGCTGGAGCACCCACCACTCGTGCCTTAGCACATTCCTCTAAACTTGTGAATTACCTTTCTGACACTTGTAAAAGTTCAAAACTTCAAATCCTGCAAAAAACTTAGTGGGTCTGTCCTAGGTGGTGGATTAGCGCCGCTTCGTGGCGGAAAGCGACCTCTGCGCACTCACATTGAGAGAGGCAGGGTCGAGATTGCGCCAAACGGAAATACGCCTCTTAGAATCTTCTCACGAGTTCTTAGCTGCCGGACTTCGGTGCGGGAAACAAAAATGGTAAGACTGTTTCTGGCCTGGAGAGGGCTTTTGAGAAAACTGAGACTATAACGAATGGGAAAGATTCAGAAAATGAACTTCAAGTCTTGTTCAACTGATGACTTAATTCTGTATCAGACGCCCAACTTGGCCAAAAATTATGATCTAGTATGCACCACACTTAACCTGTACTGCGATTCTGCTGCAAATTTAAATCACAGGGCTGAGGCAAGAAGGCTGTGGCGTACAGCCTGGGTCCAGAGAACAGAATGAGTGGCACTAACGAGTCTTGGCAGGAAAGGGAAGAACTGCTGGAAGTCAGGCTGGGTTCAGATTCCTACCAGGCATATTCATGTCCTAAATGGGTCCCAGGTAACTCTTTCGCTAACTCCTGTAATACCTAAATGAAACAACAAACCAGCCGTTCAGATCTTTGTGATTTGAGTAACCCCCCAACCATTTTCTTTTTAAGAAAAATAACGTTATATCCATCTTCCCTCTCACTATCTGGATATCTTCTGGTTATCTCATTTCTGTGGATACTCACCTTTTAGAACTGTTGAGCGCCTCTGGCTAACATGTTCCGTCTCCTTCCCTTAATTCAGAGGGGAACCCCTGAGATGGCCGGGGGTTATGGTTGATAGACTTGGCTCTGTGCTAAGGTCTGGTGTATGCCCAATAGAATGAAAAGTTGGCCTCATTCTGAAAAGAGGCCAACACCCTCTTACAAGTCAGCACTACATTTCTTACAGGCACATAAACTGCACACCACCTACCTATGTTAATGTTACTGCATGTATTGTTTGCCATGTTCCTGAAGCTTCTGTGTATTGAAAAAGCCAAGCTCACTGGCCCCTGGGCCTCTGCCCTTGCCTACCACCTCACTACCTGCATTCCTGCTCTCAGATCGTTAAACGGCAAGCCCCTCCTCATCCTCCAGGTCAAGGTTCTCAACCTCACTGCTTCTAAAAGACCTTCCCAGACTGCCCCATTTAAGGTGGCCCACAAGATTCATCAGGGAATTGGGGTGGCTGAATTAAGATGGAAATACTGTCTACAACTCATTCTAAAAGGCAAAAAAGAAAATGACTTACTTGTGTCCATTAGGGTCCTGGAAGAATAGATGGCATCCTCAGAGAGGGTGACTCAAGACAGCCTGAATGTAGAGCCAATTCACAAAGTGGAGATCAGAGGGGCCAGCAGGGGAGGCCGAAGCAGCACTCTGCGGGTATTGACAGTGGGAGGCCATTACCATCCCTAACTGGGAACCCTGGGGAACTCAGAGCTATAGAAGAGGGCTGCTCCACAGCACCTGTGGCCCTTGGTTAAGGGGAACAGCCTCTGCAAAGCCATGGCTTGAAAGGGAGGGAGCTCACAGAATAAATACTCAACTGCTCTCTCCTGCTCTCTGATCTACTGGGGCCTTTCAACGACCAAACCTCCAGGGCAGAGGCCAGCCTCCTAGAGGGCAGAGAGCAGAGGCAGAAGGAAGAAGGGCAGATCTTGAGGGGGAATAAAAGAATATCCACTAACCTATCGTGTGTAGCATCACCTAACAGGTAGACAGCACTTACACCAATCCCGCTGCTGCTGCCTATGAATGGCTAACCTGTCAGCAATAGACTAAACAAGGTACTCCTCAGGCAGACTAACTGGCCACGTGGTGGCAAAACAGCTACTTTGGATTCCCTCCTTCCTGCAAGGACCAGTGGTTTGCCCCTCACAGGGACAGCACCAGCTGTGGGCTTGTCTTTCCTGCCTGCAGAGCCTCAGCCAGCATTGCTATCCCTACAGAATGCCCAACCCACAGGTACAGGATCTCACACACCACCACACCCAACCAGGGTACCCATTTTACAGTAAAGGTCTGGGGCTGAACCCATGGACCAAGGAATCCACTGGTTGTGTTGCATCCTGCACTGGTCAGGAGCAACCAGCCTCACAGAATACTGGAACTGCCTTCTGAAGGCACAGATGAAGCACCAGCGCAGAGGCCACTCCCTGAAGGATTTAGTGCCATCTCTCAGGATGTAGTGTGTGTGTTAAATCAGGAACCTCTGTATGATGCTGTGCTCCCAGTAAGAATACGTGGGTCCATGAACCCACGGGTAGAAGCACTAGCCATCCCTCCCCATGACCCCATGGGGGATGTTATGCTTCCTGTTAGAGAGTTGGAGGTCCTAGTTCTCAAAGGGGTTACATTCTTGCCAGGGGACACAGTAGGGGTTCCATTAAACTATAAGCTATTGCTGCCACCCAGGGCACTCTGAACTCTGTATATAGGGACCTGAAATCAAGACGGCACCATTTGGCAGAGGCAATTGACCCTAATGAGGAGGAAGAGGTAGGGCTGCTTCCATACAGGGTGCAGGAAAGAATAGGCCAGGCACCTCATGATAACGCCTTTGCCCAATTACAACTGGAACAAAAATGTGTAGCAAGCCTGACCTGATGATCTACAAACGCTCAGACTCTTGGAGATAAAGGGAGCATATCAAACTATTTTATAAAATAGGGATTATTTGGGTCAGATAGGGTGGACAACCACTGAAGAAGGAATGTTAATAATGAAAAGGTTCAAATATGTTCAAACTGCTGTTCAAGAAGGCATGGATATGTAATCCAGTTTATAAAAATTTTCAGCAGAAAATTGTTTAAATTAAGCCACAAGGTTTAAAGGGATAGCAAAGGGTGTTGCGTTTTTTTTTTTTTTTAATAAGGTAATGTTATTTAAAAAAATTTTTTTAAGAAGGCAATGTTAAAAAAGGCACCAGGTTTTGATTCAATGCCCAGATTCTAGTTCTGGCTTCACTAATATCTCACAGTATAAACTGAAACAAGCTATAGACCCTCACTTTTTATTTATTTATTTATTATTATTTTTTTTTAGAGGTGGGGGTCTCGCTATATTGCCCAGGCTGCTCTTGAACTCCTGGGGTCGAGCAATCCTTCTGCCTCGGCCTCCCAAATGCTGGGATTACAGGGGTGAGCCACCATGCCTGGCCACCTTTTTGTTTTTAAAACAGAGATATTGACATGGACCAGATTTACTATCTGACTATTTAAAACAACTAAAAAGCCAAAAAAAAAAAAAAAAAACTGTATAAAAACAGCAGTTTTCGAGACACCAGACATCAGGCATTAAAAGCCAGTGATCCTTTGGAGACAGGAAACAAAGTGAACCCAAGGACTGCCCTGGGTTCCTACTCTGGAGAGATTTTCCAGGACACAGTGCAGGTAGAGCCAGCGGAAGGTGAAGAGAGAAAGCTGAGTCCAGGGAGGCCAAAGCAGTTAGAATTTGCAGAGGAGAGGACAGGAGAGGGGAGAGCTGCACAGAGAATTAGAGATCTGCAGCTGGTTCCCCTGAAGCCTTCACCTGAGAACTCATCAGCATCCCTGTATGAGGAAACTACCAGAGGCCAGGACGGAATAACCCAAAAGGATTAGACTCTAATAACTGGCAAACACAAACCCTCACAGCTCACTAAGCCAGGCATAGTTCTTCCTACCAACCAGTGTGGAAAATCTGATAACTCAGAGAACGTTGGGTAGAGTACTCAAAAGGTTTTTGCCTCGGTAGTGGGGAAAATACTAGCCCTAGACTAATTGCTGCCCTGGTCCTGTCTAACAAAGCTTAAAACCCAAACCTGAAGAGATCAAACTGATTCAAATACTTAATCATGTCCCACAATAAAGCATACAGAATTTTACCCAATAAGGTAAAACAAAAGGTAAAATTACCAGGCATGCAAAGCAGCAAGAAAATATGACCCATAATAGAAGAAAATGCAATCAATCAAAACCAACCCAGAAATAACAGAGATAACAGAATTAGTAGTAAGCAAAGCTATTAAAAGCTGTAACTGTATTCCATATGTTCAAGGAACTAAAGGGAAGATTTAACATGTTAAGTAGAGGTATGAAAGTTATCTTTTAAAAAGACTTAAAATTCTAGAAATTAAAACGATAATGTTTGAGGTGAAAAATACATTGAATCACATTAAAGGCAAATTAAACACTTTGGGGCAAAAGATCAATGAACTTAAAAATATATCAATATAAGCAAAATAGTGAGAAAAAGACTGAAAAAAATGAAGAGCGTCAGTGATCTGTGCAATCACTTCAAGTGGCTTAATGTATGTATAACTGGAGTCCCTGGGGAAGAGGGCAGAAAAAAATGTTTGAATAATGGCTGAAAAACTTTTCCAAATTTGATAAGAACTATAAACCCACACACATATCCAATAATTTCAAGAAACCCATGCACAAGAAACATGAAGACAACCGCACAAGCCACATTATAATCAAAATGCTTGAAATGAGCAAAAGAAAACAATGTAACCAGAAAAAGAGACACAAATACAGTAACAAGGATAACAGCAGATTTCTTTGTTGGAAACAATGCAACCCAGAAGATAGGTAAGCAACATCTTTTGTCAACCTAGAATTTTATACCCAGCAAAATTACCTTTCAAAAAACAAAGGCTAAAGAGTGACTTCTAGACATACAAAAGCTGGAAAAATTCATCCACCATCAGACCCACAATTTTAAAAATGTTAATGGAAGTAATTCAGGCAGAAGGAAAACCATGCCAGATGGAAATATGAACTTACACAAGGACTGAAGAGCATAGAAAATACTAACTCTGTGGGTAAATATAGGCTTCTTTTCTTATTATTTAAATCTCTTTTAAAGATAATCAATGGTTTAAAGCTATATATATATACACACACACATATATACACATACATATATACATATATACGTATGTATACACATATACGTATATAGATATGTATGTATATATAGTGGGTTTTTAACATGGATGGTTTTTAACAAGGATGTATACTATAAACTCTAACGCAACTGCTAAACACACACAATAGTTATAGCTAATAAGCCAGCAAAGGAGATAAAGTGGAGTTACAGAAAAATAATCCAAAATAAGGCAGAGAAAGAGGAAAATAGTAATAAAGAACAAATGGAACAGAAAATATCAAGATGGCAGATCTAAACCAAACCACATCAACAACTACACTAAATGTAAGTGGTCCAAACATAACTAAAAGGCAAAGATTGTTAGATAGGATAAAAAAGCAATATCCAACTGTATACTGCCTATAAGAAACATTTTAAAGACACAAAAAATTAAAAGTACACACATAGAAAAAGGTATTGTGCTAACATTAAAATCGAGATAATCTCTATTTGCACTCACTCATTTATATAATTCCTATAGGGTGAAAAGCAAAATAACAGGAAAATTATTTGTAGGCTATAGAATACTGTATAAACCTAGGGGGAATAGATCAAGAAATGGTGAAAATAATAGCTTCTATTCACTAGCACTTTATGTAAATAATTTCAATTAATCCTCACAACCCTCAGGAAGTTGTTAGTACACCACTTCAAAGAAGAGGAGACTAGAGAGATTATGTAACTTGTCCACATAATACAGGTGACAACAGAGTATGAATCCAACGAACTCTGCTGGCAAGCAGACCATATTGTTCTCATGTAGTTGTTGTGAGGACACTCTAAATATTTAAATGTTTCTAGAGTAATCTGAAAAGTATAAATAGTGAGGTCTTTTAAAAGTAAACTTCCCTATCAATGGGATACTCTAAATATCATAAAGGTTTGCTTTGGTCATTCTCAAAACTGTACTTGCTCATGTTGTCTTTAGCTAGGGGTAAACCAAGAAGCTTTTGAAGACACTTGATTGTTTCTGCTTTAAAAACTGTTTATAATGGAAAAATTTTTAAGTCACCTGAGTGGCTGGGGCAGTGGGATCTTCCAAAAATCTATTAAACTTTACTTCATTTTGTTACACTGACTGCTGGCCTATGACATTCCAGCCTCAAAGGGTATTTAATTCAGGTGTTCTTTATTAAATCTATGCCTCAGTCTTTTTTTTTTTTTTTGAGATGGAGTTTTGCTCTTGTTGCCCAGGCTGGGGTGCAATCGTGCAATCTCGGCTCATTGCAACCTCCACCTCCGAAGTTCAAGCGATTCTCCTGCCTCAGTCTCCCGAGTAGCTAGGATTACAAGCACCCACCACCACACCCAGCTAATTTTTGTATTTTTAGTAGAGACGGGGTTTTGCCATGTTGGCTAGGCTGGTCTCAAACTCTTGACCTCAAGTGATCCACCTGCCTTGGCCTCCCAAAGTGCTGGGATTACAGGCGTGAGCCACTGTGCCTAGCCTCCTCAGTCTTTTAATTAGATATGATTTCTCCCCAGAATTGTAACCGTTAAAACCAAAAAAGGAGTGAATGTTTTAAAAAAAAAAAAATCTGAATAGTGAACATACTTCATTGTTAAATACAAATTTCTTTGAAAGTTCTACTCCTTCCAATTTCAGTGAAATGCTGCAATAAAAACTGGGTTGTTAATGGATCAAAAACAGAATTCTTGACAGTAATTTCTGGTGCCATCAAGAACAATTAACATTACTTGAAAAACAAGAAGTTGGCCAGGCACAGTGGCTCACGCCTGTAATCCCAGCACTTTGGGAGGCCAAAGCAGGTAAGATCGCCTGAGGTCCGGAGTTCGAGACTAGACTGGCCAACATGTTGAAACCCCTACTAAAAATACAGAAATCAGCTGGACGTAGTGGCACACACCTGTAATCCCAGCAACTCGGGAAGCTGAGGCAAGAGAATCGCTTGAACCCGGGAGGCGGAGGTTGCAGTGAGCCGAGATCGCACCATTGCACTCCAGCCTGGGCAACAAGAGCAAAACTCTGTCTCAAGAAAAAACAAACAAACAAACAAATTGTCTGGGCTTAAAACATTTATGGAAAAAATAACTGCTATTTCCTAGTGGAACTACCAAATGCCAGGTAATCTGCTAGATGATTTTAATCACGCTGTAACATGGATATTACTTCTAAGTAACCCCAAGTAACAAAGTAAAATTACTTTACTTGGTTGAGTGTCAGAGAGGATCTGGGACTAAGGTTCTAACCATGGTGCAAAAAATCCAAGTCCTTTCAATACACTAAGCTGCTACCTCAAGGAATTAGATGATAAATAAGAAATGAAAGGCAGAAAGAGCTAAAACCTTTATATTACAGCTTCAACCTAGAGGCTTAATCCCAGGTACAACTTTTTAAGAAAATGATACATCACAGGTGCTGCATACTTCTCATTTAATCACCTCAGGAAGTACACCATCAGGTTATCAATCTTAGGCTGTGACTGATCACTGAGTTCACGCATTGCCAGCCCAATCCTCCTGATAAAGTCCCCTGATAAGGTTTGGCTCCCGGTCCCCACCCAAATCTCATCTCGAAATATACTTCCATGTGTCAAGGGAGAGAGGTGATTGGATCATGGGGGTAGTCTCCCCCACGCTGTTCTCATGATAGTGAGTTTTCACAAGACGTGATGGTTTTACAAGGGGCTCCTTCCCCTTCACTTCTCTTTCTCCTGCCGCCATGTAAGATGTGCCTGCTTCCCCTTCTGCCATGATTGTTAAGTTTCCTGAGGCCTCCCCAGTCATGCAAAACTGTGAGTCAATTAAACCTCCTTCCTTTACAAATTACGAGGTCTCAAGTAGTATCTTTATAGCAGTGTAAAAATGGACTAATACATCCTCCAATTTTCACCCAATTTTATGAAGTATAAAATTGTTAGTAGTTTGTCCCCTTGCTGTCAGCAGGAGTCAATTGAATTCAACTACTCTGAAAATTTTCATGAATGCATGGATGAATAAAAAACCTCAAGAAAATGAGTAGCAGCAGCAAACTGGAAATAATCTACTTAGCTGCACTTTACAAATGCCTCCTAAGAAAATCAAGCTTGACTTCAATGGAATTTCTAGAAACAACTCAATGGAATTTCTAGAAATAGTAATTCTATGAGGTATCAAATTATTAAGAAAAATATCTAAATTACAAAGGATTCATGTGCATTGGCCATTCTAAATCTTTTTCCCTTTTAGTGTTGAAGCCCAAGGCACTGTCAAAAAAAAAAAAAAAACAAAAAACCTTGGAACTTGAGAAAATGAGTTCAGAAATACAAGGAAAAAAGGCAATTAAGAGTAGGAACTTGAAAGCTCAAAGAAGAGGGGAAGGAAGGTTGACAAAAGACACTCAATGATCCCAGAGGTACCGCCGTAACCTCTAAGCATTGCATCTATCCTAATTTCTTAAAGTTTCGTTTTAATTCCCGAAATTCCATGAATTAGGCCTAGAAATTAGCAAATACCCTTTGTGAAGAACGTAAATTTTCAGAAGAGACAGGGGGTTAGCAATCAATAACTTCTTAGTAAGAAATAATGTGAATATTTTTCTTTCCTCCTATATCCTGAGATCAGCTACTCTGAGTTTTTCATAGAAAGTAAACACTAATTTGGGAACTTGAAGCACTTATTGGGGGAAAGGACAGGAGGCTTGGGTAGTACAATGGCAGTGGAAAAAATAAAATGAAGGGGAAAATAAAGGATAGCAAACACCTTAATCTGTAGGGCTACACTGGTAAACTCAGGAAAAACCTTGTTTTTAAACATCAAATGCTTCTTTAAAAAAATTATCACATACAGTTCAACTATTCTGAAATAAAGTCACTGTATTTGGACTATATCAGAGGCCTAAACATAATGTATGCAGTCAGTCTACAATAAACTTTTTGTTTCAGCTTTCTTAAACTCCTAGTCTACTTTAGGAACACAGCCTTACTGTATTGACAAATGTTGCCCCTAAGTAACATAGAAAACCAAGCTTGGTTTCATTATTTGTCCTACAAGAAAATCCCATGCATTTTATGTTTAAAATACATAAACGGATTAGCCAGGCACAGTGGCTCATGCCTTTAATCCCAGCACTTTGGGAGGCCGAGGCAGGAAGATCACTTGAGGTCAGGAGTTTGAGACCAGCCTCGACAACATGGTGAAACCCTGCCTCTGCTAAAAATACAAAAATTAGCAGGACCTGGTGGCACATGCCTGTAATCCCAGCCACTCGGGAAACTGAGTCAAGGGAATCGCTTGAACCCAGGAGGAAGAAGGTTGCTGTGAGCCGAGATCACGCCACTGCACTCCAACTTGGGCAACAGAGCAAGACTCAGTCTAAAAAAAAAAACAAAACATAAACAGATAAAACTCCAATATTTGTGTAATGCACTTATGAAACAGGGATACTTTTAACAAAAATTCACCTGTATCTGGAAATAAGCACTTAGGAATTCTACAACAAAAAATATTCCTACCTGGCTGACTGAACCATAGCAACAGACATTTTTTTCTTTTGCCCAATTAAGTAATTTACCACATACCGGGTTTTTGTTTTGTTTTGTTTTGTTTTGTTTTTTGAGACGGAGTCTCGCTCTGTCGCCCAGGCTGGAGTGCAGTGGCACAATCTCAGCTCACTGCAAACTCCACCTCCTGGATTCAAGCAATTCTCATGCCTCAGCCTCCCGAGTAGCTGGGATTACAGGCGCCCGCCACCACACCCAGCAATGTTTTGGTATCTTTAGTAGAGACAGGGTTTCACCATGTTGGCAAGGCTGGTCTCAAACTCCTGGCCTCAGGTGATCCGCCTGCCTCGGTCTCCCAAAATGCTGGGATTACAGGCGTGAGCCACTGTGCCTGGCTCCATATAGTTTTTATGTGAAAACAAGGACAGTAAAAGAACAACAACAACAAACGCTAAAGTCAAAAAGTTTATGTAACCAATCAATTAAATTCTGGAAATTTCAGCAGCACTTTCTTCCCAAACTGCTTTCCAATCAAATCCTCTTTCTCCCGTAAGAATTATCACAAACATAAATTGCCTAATTAATAAACTTAATTCTTATAGGTTTACGTATTTATGTCATTTGATAAACAGATGCTGGCCAATGTTAAGACTCCTAAGGACTTGGTATTAAAAACTGAAACCTCTCATCAGAATTTCTATTTTTATATCTGTGACTCACCAAACATACTTGGAAATGTCCATTTTCCAAGCTAACTTTCCAGTTAGATTTTAATCTTAAATAAAGTGTGTATGTGGTTTTATTAAACAAACTGTCACAATGGACAAACTGCACGCCTTTCCATGAATGTCTGGTTATCACCCTGATATCACCCAATGAAAAAGAATACAACACTTAAAATTTAATAGAATTCTAACAGTAAACATTTTCTGAGTTTTGGTTTCTAGTACCTGCTTATCTAGAGTTAATAATAATCACCCGTTCAACAATTACAGAAGAAAAACTTTTAAAGTTAAGTTCTAAATTTGAAGTATATAAAGAATATTCCTTTAAGAATATAAAGTAGTCAAGATTTCCTTTTACTCAAAAAAAATCACTTCAGAGGTGACCTCCATGTACAAAAGGCAAGATCAATCACATTTATCACTGGACACAAAGGATATTTCAAAGGTATTTAAAAATGGTAATTTCAAAAAGAAAAATTAATTTTAATTTTTCTAATGCATTATCAAGACCATACTTGCTTAACAAGTTAATTATGCTATTGATACAAAACATACAATATTTACACTTAACTGTACAAAATAATTTAATGTTTACAAAAATATTAGAATGTTTAGTTGACTGACACAGTCTTAAGTAATCTCTTCTAGAGAAGTATATAGTAAGACCACTGATTCCCATTTCATTTCTTTTTTAATAAGTCAAAGAAAGGATGCTGCAATGCTTCATCCAAGGTAATTCTTTGAGTTGGATCATATTCTAACATTCTTCGAACCAGGTCAAACAGTTTCTCATGTTCTTCATCATGACAAAGCATAAATTCCTGGGGGAGAAATGTTTTTGTTTTAAAAAAAATTATTAATAGTGCAAACACGTGGTTTATTTAACCTTTAATCTTTTTTCTTTTACCTTCAATGGTTTGCAGCGTCTCCTAACATATCTACCAGCAGAACTGTGTTCATCCCAATCTAGCTGGTTATGGTGAAAATACTTGCGTTTTCTACAGAAAAAAAAAAAAAGTCCGGATTAGTAAAATAACAAGAGTCGTATCTTTACCCTGCACCCATGAGGGGAGACATGGAAAGCAGCTCTCTCTAGGTGTATAGACTTATATATATGCATACAATTTTTAAAAACCTCAGCAACAATTATATATCGGACACCTCATATCCTCCACCCTGTGAGGTTTTAGTCTCTCAACTAAGTTGTTCCTATCACATACGGAACAATGTCAGCTTAAAACTAGGGGCCCCCTGGATCCAGTCCTAAAATTCTGTTTTCACTAGATCTAGAATGGGGCTGGAAATCTTTAAAGAACTCCCTCGGTGGCTTCTGCGATGAAGCTGTGTTTGGAAATACCACCTTGTCTAAGAATATACAGCTGGTTAAGGACAGAATAAATTTCACACTTAGAGTGATATGATTCCAAAACACAAGCTTTTCCATATTCTATGTATTATTTTTACATCGCCTTAAGAAAACATTTATGCAAACGTAAACTTGAGTTAAAAAAAAAAAAAAAAAAAAAAACCCAAAAGCCATTTTGTTTACTAGATCAGTGGTCCTCAACCTTTTTGGAACCAGGGACCGGTTTCATGGAAGCAGATCCAGGGAGAAGGGATGATGGTTTGGAATGAAACTTCCACCTCAGATCATCAGGCATTAGATTCTCATAAGGAACCTTCATGCAACGTAGATCCCTCGCGTGCGCAGTTCACAATAGGGTTCACATTCCTATGAGAATCTAATGCCACTGCTGATCTGACAGGAGGTGCAGCTCAGACAGCAATAATGCTCACTCACCCGCCACTCACCTCCTGTTGTACAGCCCAGTTCCAAGGGGTTGGGGACCCCTGCACTAGATCACAAGGTAAATATTTTTTATTATATTAGTTTTTAAAAACATGGCCTAGTGCAGTGACTCACACCTGTAATTCCAGCACTTTGGGAGGCCAAGGCAGGCAGATCACCTGAGGTCAGGAGTTCAAGACCAGCCTGACTAACACGGTGAAACCCCATCTCTACTAAAAATACAAAAATTAGCCAGGCATAGTGGTGGGCACCTGTAATCCCAGCGACTCAGGGGGCTGAGGCAGAAGAATCACTTGAACCCAGGAGGCAGAGGCTGCAGTGAGCTGAGATCGCGCCACTGCACTCCAGCCTGGGTGACAGAGCGAGACTCCATCTCAAAAAAAAAAAAAAAAGGAGTAAGATGAAGTTAGAAGTTACCTCCAGTACAGAAAAAAAAAAAAAAAACAGTCAAAATCTATAGTCCTTGGAATCAGTATTACAACAACGTTGGGTTTTCTGTAGTTTGAATCTATGCTATTGCACATATCCAACAAAAGGCTTGAATCTTAAAACATACCTTGTTTTCTGAATCATGTGTTGTGGTATGGGTCCTAATATTCGTTCCATCATTGCCAGGTGCTCTTTACTATCATGAGTCTAAAACATGTAAGAAAAAGAAATTTAGTACTCTCCATTTCCCTACAAACACATTAACTTGTTTAATCTAAAATTTTAGTTTCCTTATTTGTACTTCTTACACTGTTTAAAGAATAACTGGGCAAGGTTACCAGAAAAACTGTCTCCTCATTTAATCAGCTGCTTAACCAAAATTAACATCCAGTACCCAATGAATAGTTCACTTGTTAACACTTACTACTCCCAGGCAACAGACATACATACAGTCCCAATAATTCTCTAAACAATTCTGAGCTAGGTATGTGGGAACATGAATTTCAAAAAGGTTAAGATACTACCTCAAAGTCATATAGCTCATATATGAGGAAAGTTAAGCTATCAACCCATGTTAAAGCACATATCCTTAAATTAGTAACAGAGGCTTGGCTAAAGTAGAATACAGAAAACAGTCAAACTTACAGCCGGAATGGTATGCTTCTAGAGCAGAGGTTGGCAAACTTCTGTAAAGGGCCAGATAGTAAATATTTTAGGCTTGGCTCGTCATGAGTGGTCCCTATTGCATACTCTTCTTCTTTTTGTAAAAACAGGCACCAGGCAGGATTTCACCATGGGCCAAAGTTTGCTAACCCTTGTTCTGGAGAGCAGAGGCTGTATGCAACACTTTTAAAAGAAATCTATCAACTACTGTGCCTTGCATATTGCTTCCAAATCGTTGTGATACATGACAGGAGTAAGTAATACTAGCTTCACATTTTAAAGAAATTCCTTAGTTTAAGAGTATTTTGCAGGGTGGAGTTAAAATATAAACCACCTCTCAAATAATATATACTTCATTTAAAACTCAAAGTGATTTATAATCACAAAATCACCTGAAGCATCCATTTCATATTAGTCAGATTGATGAAAGCATTCACTTTGCTTAACTTTTTCTTGACCCTACAGCTCACCACTGCAAAACCAGACAATACCTCCCAGAACTGATTAATAACCATGATTCTAAGACATCAAACTTATCTATAAACTCAGAGTACTTTTCAACAGGATCTCTACAGATTAGACAGAAACAGAAATCTGGCGAGGTGCCCCACGAACAGGGAATTCATCATTGTGCAACAGCTGCCTAAGTGACCCTTAGCCCATCATAGCTGCATGCCCCCTGCACTGCTCTAACTTCAAATCAACCTCAACAGTACTAGCTGGGATCTCCAGCCCCTCTTCCCCAAACAAAACAACACAACACCTTGATCATACCACGACCCTATTTAAAGTTCTTCAATGGTTGCATCACCTAAAGCTTTCAAGAATTTAAATTTCAGGCTGGGTGCAGTGGCTCACACCTGTAATCCCAGCACTTTGGGAGGCCAAGGAGGGCAGATCACTTGAGGTCAGGAGTTCGAGACCAGCCTGGTCAACACAGCAAAACCCTCTACTAAAAATACAAAAAATTAGTGGGGTGTAGTGGCTCGTGCCTGTAATCCCAGCTACTTGGGAGGCTGAGACATGAGAATCACTTGAACCCGGGAGGCAGAGGTTGCAGTGAGCTGACGTTGCGCCACTGCACTCCAGCCTGGGTGACACAGTGAGACTCCATCTCAGGGAAAAAAAAAAAAAAAATTAAGATTTCAGATGTAAGTACAACTTAAGGACAGAGTGGAAAAGAAAGTAGAGTTTCCTACTTTTTGTTTTACCAATTAAGGACTTTTTATTTTTAAAAGCAAACTACCAACAACTATGACTATCATGACATAAGAGACATTAAAAAAAAAAAAAGCAGGAGGGATAATCTCTAAATAAGGGTCAGAATGGCAAACCTAGACAACCATTTTCATTTTGGACCAGTCTACTTTTGGAATCCACTGACTTCTAGGATCAAACCAATACCTTGTGAAGTCTTTTATGAATTGATCCTTGCCTATTGTTATAATTTTCCCATTTATACAAGACACTCTGACAACGCTATTCTTCCCTGAGTAGAATATGTTCCTTTACTCCTCTGTGCATTTACAGATACTATTTCTTCTTCCTTATATGCCCATTGCACTCCAGTTTTCTAACTCCTCCTCCTCTTCCTATGTTCTCAGTGACGCCTTCTCTAAAGAAAGTAATTATTCACCTTTCCTGGGTTCTCCCTACCTACACTTTGTCTTTTTTTTTTTTTTTTTGCAACAGAGTCTCACCCTGTTGTCCAGGCTGGAGTGCAGTGGCATGATCTCGCTCACTGCAAGCTCCGCCTCCCAGGTTCACGCCATTCTCCTGCCTCAGCCTCCCGAGTAGCTGGGACTACAGGCGCCCACCACCACGCCCGGCTAATTTTTTATACTTTTAGTAGAGACAGGGTTTCACCATGTTAGCCAGGATGGTCTCGATCTCCTGACCTCATGATCCGCCCACCTCGGCCTCCCAAAGTGCTGGGATTACAGGTGTGAGCTACCCCGCCTGGCCCTCCCTACCTACACTTTCTACGTTGTTCCATCACAGCAAATGCTACACTATACTGCAATAGTTTTCCAATGTCTTTTGCATGACTTGAGAAAGATGTTATCTCTTCACCTTTATGTACTTATACTTAGAAATGCCTAAGACATTATAGATGCTTAATACTTAAGAGTAAAATACAATCCCTTGTTGCTCCTGAATTCTTTTATAAAAAGGAATAAGTGACTCGTTCATGGCCATATTGATAGTCAGCATAACTATAACTGAAAACTGGCCACATTAACACTACTGCAAATTTATGAAGAAGCTCTACAATTTAAAAAAGGAGACAGTATGAACCATATATGAACCATGTGTTACAAACACTAATCACATGCAAAATTAACTATGATCACTCACTCATAGTAATATTTCATTCAACTGTGGTTTTAAAGAATGACCATTTTGCCTAAGTTTTAATCTCAAGAATAATGATGTATGGCAATTTTCCAATATGGAAGTCAAAACTTTAGCATACCTTTAACGTTTACAATTTGTTATGAATTATTAAATGGAATTTACTAGCCACGTACCTGAAAGACTGTGAAACCAAGGTAATATTCAATAAGAATGCAACCTATGCTCCAAACATCACAAGGCTGAGACCAACCTAAAGCTATTTTAAAACAAATAGAAACATTTTACTATGCAAAAACTTTTAATTGACAGTACATTAAATCCTTCCCTATATGAGTGCTCCCTTTACAGAACCCATTTGGGAGAATACGACACCAAATTCAGGGTTTATAGTTCTAGTTTTACAGCAAATGCTATTCAACACACTCCATAGTCCATATGCTCACATCAAGACACAGTATTCTAACTAGGGAGGGGTGCATGTTATGTAAAATAAAAGGGGGCTACCATTTTCCAAGTATACAACCAATTCGTGCAAATATTCCATAGTCTCTGAACTGTTTATATAATGGGAGAGCACTGCTGTTAAAACCATTATTATGCTCAGTTCATGGTTAGTCCAAGAATTTTTATATTTTATTAGCACAAATACAGGTTTATAATTATCCTCAGAATGAAATTACTAATGCCTTATCAATTATCATCAGCTTGATGCATGAGTTTACTTCTTCCGTTAAGAGAAATATTACCGTTTTGCACAAATTGTATAAAAAGTATAATGGGAATTTTAAGCAGTTTCACCTATAAGCAGAAATTACAGACACATTGGAGCTCAGAGAGGGATCTATATATAAACATCAGGGCTGTCTACACATGATTTTATATACTTTCTCCTTCAGAATTCTCAATGGCAGTATTATTCAGATCAGAATAAAACATCTAGCCTTCTTAAATCTATACTGACTGGGAAGGAGAAAGAACCAACCACATAGATATTTTAATATTTCAAAGATCAAATATTTAGTTAAAAAATGTATAAATAAAATCTACATTCAAAGACATTTCAATTACTTTCATTATCACTGAAGTTAAAGATAAAAGAAGAAATATATTCAAGTCAATATATAATGACTTAAGTCATTTTTGTTAACCACCCGCTCCAGTGTCTGTCATTTGAACAAATGCATAATAATAGAGCATGGGCCAGGCGCGGTGGCTCATGCCTGTAATCCCAGCACTTTGGGAGGCCGAGGCGGGTGGATCACCAGGTCGGCAGTTCGAGACCAGTCTGACCAACATGGTGAAACGCCGTCTCTACTAAAAATACAAAAAAATTAGCTGGGCGTGGTGGCAGGCGCCTGTAATCCCAGTGACTTGGGAGGCTGAGGCAGGAGAATGGCTTGAAACCGGAAGGCAGAGGTTGCAGTAAGCTGAGATTGCGCCACTGCACTCTAGCCTGGGCAATAAAAGCAAAACTCCATCTCAAAAAAATAAATAAACAAATAACAAAAATAAAAAATAACAAAAATTTTAAAATATATATATATAAAAATTAGTGGGGTGTGGTGGTGTGCACTTGTAATCCCAGCTACTCAGGAGGCTGAGGCAGGAGAATCGCTTGAACCCGGGAGGCAGAGGTTGCACTGAGCTGAGATTGCACCACTGCACTCCAGCCCAGGCAACAGAGTGAGACTCTGTCTCAAAAAATAAATAAATAAATAATGGAGCATGGTTTCTACCTATTAACACATACAAAATCCGTAAATGCTAGAGCTTGGACCTCATAAAAGTTTTATTTTTCAACCAGGCACGGTGGCTCACACCTGTAATCCCAGCACTTTGGGAGGCCAAGGCAGGTGAATCACAAGGTCAGGCGTTGGAGACCAGCCTGGCCAATGTGGTGAAACCCCATCTCTACTAAAAATACAAAAAATTAGCTGGACGTGGTGGCGGGCACCTGTAAGCCCAGCTACTTGGGAGGCTGACACAGGAGAATCGCTTGAACCCGGGAGGCAGAAGTTGCAGTGAGCCGAGATCGTGCCACTGCAGTCCAGCCCGGGTGACAGTGCAAGACTGCGTCTCAAAAAAAAAAAAAAGTTTTATTTTTCAACCACTCCTATCTCCCAATTTAGTCTTTTCCCAGGTGACTGTAATCTTCTGCAGTACACCATTCTAAATCATCTCATTCTTGGATGAGTTAGCTTTTATACCCAACATAAGGCCAACTGCCTACTTCAACTCTAGCACCTGACTACATTTTCCTCTCCAATTGAATTATGCCTTCATCCTCACTCCACAAACAAAGGACCTTTCTATTCTCCCAATCTCCTGATTCTTTCTCCTCAAGGCCAGGGACTCCAATTTCAGATTTGTACTATCCCTTGCTTGGCCACATTTGGAACTTTATTAATAAGACTGACCATATTCTGGTGGGTGCAGTGGCTCACGCCTATAATCCCAGCACTTTGGGAGGCCAAGGCAGGCGGATCACTCGAGCCCAGGAGTTTGAGACCAGCCTGTGCAACATGGTGAGGCCCTGTCTCTGTTATAAAAAACATAAAAATTAAAAAAAAAAAATTCCTTGGCCGGGCGCAGTGGCTCACGCCTGTAATCCAAGCACTTTGGGAGGCCGAGGCAGGAGGATCACCTGAGGTCAGGAGTTCGAGACCAGCCTGGCTAACATGGTGAAACCCCATCTCTACTAAAAACTATAAAAATAAGCCGGGTGTGGTGGTGGGCACCTGTAATCCCAGCTACTCAGGAGGCTGAGTTAGGAGAACCGCGTGAACCTGGGAGGTGGAGGTTGCAGTGAGCCGAGATGGTACCACTGCACTCCAGCCTGGGTGACAAAGTGAAACTCCATCTCCAAGAAAAAAAAAAAAAAAGGGGGTTACTATATACTATATTTTACTCAATCTAGGATAGCACACTGTACGATGCACCACTGTTTGATATACCAATAACAAAGAAAAAATGCCAAATATTTGGGGAAAAATCTGATTCTTAAAATGAGGAATCTATTGCCTTCTAATCTCTGAAAATACCTCTCTGTCCACTATCTCTTCCCATATTGCTTTCTTTTACCCTTACACAGTAGCTCCTTTCAATTTGTACTAGGCAGAAACCCTATTATTACGCATTTAAAAGACAAGCTCTAGAGTTGTGCTTGTTCAATATGGTAACCACTAGCCACATGTGGCTGTTTAAATCTGAAATAAAATTAATGTAAATTCAAAACTCAGTTCTCCTCAGTCACACTGGCCCCACCACAAGGTAGTCAGTCACGCACAGTGACTAGTGGCTACCATATGGGACAGTGCAGAAATGGAACATTTCCGTCATCCAGGGAAGTTCTGTGGGCAAGAGCTGCATAGGATTCTTGATTTCCTCACTCCTTTACTACTCTACTCTAGGTAAATATCAAGAGTTTGCTTTTACACTCCTATTCTGAACTACCAAGTCCCGTTGGACACACAAAAAAAGTATTAAAATACGATTCCACAAAAATGCTTTACAGTCTAACCTCAGTTGGACCTAACTTTAGGCTAAGTAATCAGCTTATTACATTCAACTCTCTTGATATGCCTGATCTGAGTGTTTCCCAATGTCTCCAGGCTCCCAAGCCAATCTCTGACTTCCCTGATTTACTAACACACCTGATCTATAACTTTTAATGTTGAGGCATAACACTCCCTTAATAAGTCCCTTCTTATTTGAAAACTCTGCGCCTTAACTCATTTTCTCTCCCAGACTTTCTCACATCAAGGGTTATCACAGGAGCTCTCTTAGAGAAGCCTCTTTCTTCTCTTGACCTTTATCCGTCCTATATCTAGACATCTGCCAACCAGTTTCCTCAGTATTTTTACCAGCCATGTGCTTTTGTGATGGCATGAAAATAGGTACTCATATAACTTCAAAATCACATTTCTTTGATGCATTTAGCTAACACAGCCTGTTCTCTTATGATCATTTAAGATTTACTTGTTCAAAAATAACCACCACCTGGAATATCTTTCCCAGACAGTATCACATGTTTACCACTCAGGAAAAGTATTTATAGCAATGTCCACACATTTTTTATGAAAATAGAAAATGTTTTCTGAATCCTGCTGAGAAGATCATACTTCCCCACCCCACCAGTAAAGCTGTAAAGAACAAAAATCTCTTCTTCAATTATAATATCAGAAAGCCTGGTGTCCACTGACCCAAAATGACCTCGGGAGCTCTGTAGTGCCGGGTAGACACCAAAGTACTGTGATGTTCATCATCATACGTTGCACTTCCAAAGTCAACAACTTTGATATCTGTGTTTTTCAGTGTGCGTTCATCACGTTTCTAGAGAGACACAGTTGAGTAAACATGAAACTCAATAGATACATTTTATAGCGCTACTCAAAAGGCCAGCCCATGAATTATCTTCTTGATTGTCAAAGTAAGCTCATGAGAAAGGCAAAGAAGGATTACTTCTTTTTGGTTAAACATCAGGATATAATAAGGCTCAGAAGTGAAATTCCTCATCCAAAGATCATCAAGTTAAATTAATTTTAAAGACAACCACCCAAATTAAAACAAGTCTTTAACTTACCATTTTAGAATTATATTTGACTACATAGTCAGACTTCACAAACAAAATATTTTCAGGCTTCAGATCTGTATGGGTTAATTTATTATGATGTAAAACTACAAGAGAACAAAAACACATTATTAGTTTCACTTACAAACTTAATTTGTACTAGGAGGGAAAGGAGGACTGGCAAAGGATACAGTGGTCAAGAGACGATTCATCTTTACTTGTAAAATGTCTGTTTTTAGTGACAACATTTGGATATATAGCTTGTATAATAAAAACAAGTTTTCTGGTGCTTAAAGATTTATCTTAATTGTTAAGGAGGTACAAACGTAAAAAATATTTAAAAATAAAGATTTATTGCTGTGCACAGTGGCTCACGCCTATAACCCCAGCACTTTGGGAGGCCGAGGGGGGCAATCACAAGGTCAGGAGATCGAGACCATCCTGGCTAACACTGTGAAATCCCATCTCTACTAAAAATACAAAAAATTAGCTGGGCATGGTGGTGGGCGCCTGTGGTCCCAGCTACTCGGGAGGCTGAGGCAGGAAAATGGCGTGAACCCGGGAGGCTGAGCTTGCAGTGACCCGAGAGCGCCACTGCACTCCAGCCTGGGCGACAGAGCGAGACTCCGTCTCAAAATAAATAAATAAATAAAAATAAAGATTTATCAAGTGTACTTACAATTTATTGACTGGCAGATCTGATACGCCATCTGCCTGATGTGGTCAATTTGAAATGGCAGAAAGCTGTTTTCTTTAATGAAATCGTAAGTACTAAGTCCCAGCAGTTCAAACACAATACAAACGTGACCATGATGATCAAACCATTCTAGCATCTGGACACATCGGCTAAAACAGAGCAAAATAATAATTCAGTTTATGGAAATCTGAATATTTCATGTAATATGATGGCTCCTAGGTGAAAGTTATACTTACAAGACACTATTGGGATCAGTACTATTTAAGTGCTCTAATACTTGGATTTCTGAACGAGCTGCTTCACGGTAACGGCCTACATTTTTTACGATTTTCACTGCTACATGCATGCCATCCCTTAAAAATAAAATTAAGATAAAAATGATAAATGTACAAGAGTGAGCTGAAGCCATGTTATGCTCTAAAGCATAATCTTAATTACCAATTCCTCTATGCCATTTAAAATAATCTTTCAGAACATATTATAGCAGATTCCATATAACATCCTCTTAAAACATTTTGATAAAATACTTTATATGAAGTGATAATTCCCTTAGTACTTATGAGTTTTAACGTTTGCTCCCAGAATTTTAAATTTAATTACATTTTATACAACAACAGTTTTAAAAGATATATACAAATGTAAACCAAAAATAGGATATGCTACTGTTGAAAGCATTCATTCATTTACCAGGCTAGGCCTACTCTGTGCCAGGCAATGCATAGATATTAGTGATTAAAAGACGGGGTGTGTTCCTACGTACTTCAAAGTCTAATGGAAAAGACAGACACAGAAACAACTTAGACTTCTTCACAGAAGAGGTGACACAGAACTGAGTCCTGAAAGATAGCAGGGAGTTTGTCAGATTGGGAAGGAAACATCCAGGTAAAGGAGACCCCAACTCTAAGTAATGAAGCCCAGAAAAACCTTAGCAGATGCACTGATGCCAGTATACAGAAACAGCTACAGGGGAGGGCAGTGGGCTTTAGACTGGGGCATCTGTAAGAATGCTTCCTAAAAAGTATAGAGCCATAAATGTTGCAAATCTTCAATTTATTTTTGTCTTCCTTTTTAAACCTAATCTACCTACAGATGAGCCAGCATTCAAGCCTTCTTTTTCACTATGACCCTTCCACTTTACAAAACCATACCCATCTCTTACTAGTGTAACAAGATGTATGCCCTAGGCTATAAAAACATTTGGGGCAAACAAACATGTATTCTAATGGCTGGATACAAAACCTTTTTCCACATCCAGTGGTTTCCAGTTCATTGCTTTCAACAAGGCCCCAACGAATGTGAACTGATAAGTCACTAAAAAATTTTTTAATGCTTGGCATATACCTCAAGACTTAAAAGAACTCTAATAAGATTACTGTGACAAAGCTTCTACTCCTATCTATTTAATTATATGACGAAAAAGTTTTCTCAGTGCTTGTATCCATGAAAATGAAAACAGAAAACATACAATGCTAGACAGTCAGATATTTATCTATGGCTACATGTACTCATTTTTTTAGAGGCCTCAACTGCCCCAATAAAGGAAACATTCCAGGCCAGATGTGGTACAGGTGTGTGCCACACGTGACTACAGGCTCGCACCTGTAATCCCAGCACTATGGGAGGCTGAGGCAGAAGGATCACTTGAGGCCAGGAGTTCCACACCAGCCAGAGCAACACAGTGAGACTCCATCTCATTAAAAAAAAATTTTTTTAAAGATACATTTCATTAAATACACCAAGACTTAGACTTTCAAGAAATTCTAAAAGGACATTAATGGGATGACTGGTGAAATCTGAATAAAGTCTGCAGATTAGTTGGCAAAATTTGAAAACAAATGTATGTATAATGATAAAGCAAATCTTATAAAACGTAAACATTTGGAAAATGGGTTAACATTTGGAATATATGGGAATTCTTTGCACTATTTTATCAATTTTTCTGTAAGTCTGAAAATATTTCAAAATACTTTAAAGTTCAATTTACATTCACATATTTGTTGCAGAAAAGCAAAATGTGGGGATAATTTAGGATAGTATTTATGGAAAGTGAAATGACAATAAATTCAATAATAAAACATTTCTAAGTATTCAAGAAGAGTTTGTTTATGGATGATGGTAGGTATCAAGCTGCTATGGTATTTAGATTCCCTGAAATGCATTTAGAGAGAGGTAAGTTTTATTTTTTAATATTAATATTTACAACAGGTTGGAAATTACATCCTTCCCAAATAATTTATGATAAAAAATTTTGTCATTTTAGAAATGTGCAGTTTCGCAAAAGTTCTAAGAGCTTCACTTACAAAAGTTTTCAAGCCACAAAATAGAGGTCCTAGAGGAAAACGGTAAAATGAGGCAGAGAGGGTCAAATCACAAACTTTATTCTCTAGTCCCTAGATAATAAAATGTCTTTATAGTTTAGGAAGCTAACTCTTAACATTTAAGATTAGACATGCTTTATTGCCTCTGTAATCCGAAATTGCCAAATCTTATATACAGGGTCAAGGGCCTTAGTTCTGGAGTTCTGGGAAATTCCTTCACTTGAACATCCACTTTAATTTCAATGATTTCCCCCTGTTGAAATTTGTCATCATTCTTTTTTTTTATTTTTATTTTTTTTGAGACGGATTTTCACTCGTTGCCTAGGCTGGAGTGCAATGGCACAATCTTGGCTCACCGCAACCTCCGCCTTCCTCCCCTCCTGGGTTCAAGTGATTCTCCTGCCTCAGCCTCCCAAGCAACTGGGATTACAGGCATGTGCCACCACACCTGGCTAATTTTGTATTTTTAGTAGAGAATGTATTTCTCCATGTTGGTCAGGCTAGTCTTGAACTCCCAACCTCAGGTGATCCGCCTGCCTTGGCCTCCCAAAGTGCTGCGATTACAGGAGTGAGCCACTGTGCCCGGCAGTCAGCATTCTTAAGATCCACATTCACGGTAAATAAATCATACACAGTTCAAGAAACTTTGGTGAGTAATTTACCCCCCAAAACACGTGGCTACCATTTAAAATATATTCCATCTTGGCTGGGCACAGGGGCTCAGGCTTGTAATCCCAACGTTTTGGGAAACTGAGGCGGGTAGATCACTTGAGGTCAGGAGTTCAAGACCAGCCAGGCCAACATGATGAAACCCCATCTCTATTAAAAATACAAAAACTAGCTAGGTGTGGTGGCAGGCTCCTGTAATCCCAGCTACTTGAGAGGCTGAAGCCAGAGAATCACTTGAAGCCGGGAGGCAGCAGTTGCAGTGAGCCAAGATAGCACCACTGCACTCAAGCCTGGGCAACAGAGGCCCTATCTCAAATAAATAAATAAATAAAATTTCATCTGAATTATGAATCTTTCCCCACCAAAAACATCAGAATGTTTGAAAAGGAAAAAACAAACTTACATGCCATGATCAATGCACTCTACAACTTTGCCAAAGGCTCCTTCACCCAAAGTGTCCACGATTTCATCTAGAGTGAGGAGGGAAAAAGAGGTGTAAGTACCTGAGTACAAACTGTCTAGTTCTTCAAACAATGAATGCTTAAGTGTGGAATATTTTCAAATGATCTCTAACAAAGCATAACTAAGGTTTCAGCACTCAAATTATTTTAGTTTCAGCTGCTACAAAAACAATTAGATAGAGCTATCTTCCTTGCTCTAATCTCAAATTCCACTGATTATTTTGGAACTTTAGAATAGAAATATTTAAATTCTACAGAAAAGAAGAAATACAAAAGAACAAACAAACCCACAAAAAACAAAATAAAAAAGCAATGAAGAGTTCTTTAGCCCCCCGCTGACAAACTATTCTTAAAAAGATTATTCTTTCTGCAAAGTTTAAAAAGTGTTGAAAAATATTCTATACATCTTGCTCTTAGAACGTCTCCACTTTGACAGATCAGGTGACCCTCCTCATCATCCTCTATACTCCTGGATCTTTTCCTTCGGTGGCTCTTCTGGAACGGCAAGTGGGCAGCACCAAGATCGTCCAGCCAATCAATATATCAGAGTGAATTCAGGGCAGAATACGCAATTCATTCAGCGGGGAGATATTCAGGCATTCAGATAAGCACCAGGCCACGAACAGTTGGCAGGAGCAATTTCAAATTCAGTCCCCAGAAATTCACAGGGCACAGTTTATGTTACAGAAGAAAAACATGGCAAGGAACAGATTTTCAGATAAGATACTTAAAGTGGCAATAGAAAAAAACAACACAATTGTCTCTTTAAAATACTGATTTAATTGAAGTCTGAAATTTAAAGAATGCAATGTCATGATTTACTTATCTCTTGCTATAAACAGCATATGCTGTGAATTGAGATGTCTAGTTTGTCAGAAAAATGTTTTAAAATGTCAAGACTATTTGAAATTATTCTAATTTAGCAATATTTTAAAATATACATGATTAAAATAAAAGGGGAAAATAAAGGCTAGTTAATTTCAATGTTCAATCTAATAAAAACTAGTTTTACTGAAGAAAACTTGGGGAGAAACTAATTCAAAGTTCACTGTTCAAGCAGGTGAAGATGTCTGAGTGTTAAAAAAAAAAAGGGGGGGGGCAGACTTTTTGGATGTTTCCCATTCAGCACCCATTTTCACAACTTCAAAAGAATTCATTGCAGACAATGATGCACTGGACTATGGAACTATGCTCTATGCAGGTTAGTAACATTTAGGTGTCCACCAGTGCAATATTTCACATTTATTTTCAAGTACCAGATAAAGGGTTTCTAAGAAAAAAAAAATGCTTAAGATGAAAGAAAAGATATGGGTGCATGATTTTTTCATAAGAATATGTTACAAATAAAAAAATAGTTTTATTATTAAAATCAATAAACTCATTATCTGGTCTGCAGAATATGAGGAAATGTGGGCAAATGAGGGCTAGCTAATAAATATACAGATCAGCTACAAGAATTTGGAGGTTTCCTTTAAGGATTTAAGTAATATAAATACAATTATAATATATCCAAATAGTATTTTTTATATATATATATAAAAAATTAGAAACTTATCAGCTCATTAAGAGTACACACAAATAAAACTCCACTCAAATTGAAAACAAAACCAATCATACCGAACGTGACTGATGACTTGAACAGTGTCTATTGCGCTTCCTTTTAGGACTGCTTCTCCTGCTGCGGACTGAAGATTTACTGCAGTGGATTCGATACCCGCTTTCAATGTCTCTGTGATAATGTCTAGGAACATATCCTTCACAGTAGTCATTCCTGTATTCATCAACGTATCTCCGGTCCCGATAATCTCGCTCATTCAAGGACCTTGCTTCTAAATAATGACTGCAAACACATGAAAAGATTTCAAATTATTCTCTTCATTCTGCAATAATGTGGTTCAAACAAAACATTTTCTCAGAAATTCTTAAACAACTAACTCAATATAAGAAAAAAATTCAAACAGATGAATTAGCATTTATATTTATCTCATAAAGCTTAAGAAATAATTTTACTTTAACAAACAAGCAAATGGGCCCATTATAGAGTTTGCTGTCAAGCACTTCACACCAAGGAATAAAGCTTGAGTCAAATCATTAATTCATGTCTAGTGTTTACTTGATTAAGTGTTCCTTTACCTTCTGCACCTGTATCTAAGCTGTCTTAGTCTCTCACAGAGGTACAATCAGAGGCAGGCAAAAAGGATTCCTTTCTCTTGTAATGTAAGAGCATTTTAGATATCCCTGGCACAGAGAGAATTCTTTCATGAAAGGTATATTAGAGCTACAAGGAGCTTTAAATGTATTCCAGCCCTTTCATTTTACCGACGACTACATTAAGATCCCTAGAAGAAAAATGATTTACCAAGGTTGTATAACAACATTAGTGACAAAAACTAAAATATTTTCAAACCACTATTATACAGGCCAATTTTATTACACACATCATCTATCATGTCTCCTCTACTCTTTGCATTTCTAGCCTTGTTATTTCTGTTTGAGAAATAGACAACATAGCTTTTGAGGACTGCCTCATGTGCCAAAGGCATCTAAAATATATCCCCCTAAAATAAGAAAGGGATCCTGTAGTTTAGCATTACAGTAGTTCCACCACCCTACTTCCCTTTGCATTTCTAATTTCCTGTCATTCCTGTTTGAGAAATACCTAAGAAACAACAGAAAAAACCACCATCTAGTGCCATCGTGCTTTAATCTACAGATCCCTTTGAAAATCTGCTGAAAGCCATGGACTCTCTTCCCTAAGAAACACATAAACAAAACTTGGCAAGGAATTTCAAAGGTCATGGGCCTCAGGATGTCAATGGATCCCAGTTAAGTGGCCTTGATCTGATGGAAAGAAAAGGACATAGATTCAATTGGCCCAGTTTCCCGTCCCCCTCTCTACCTGGGATGAGTGTCCTCTTCAACAGAGTGCGAAGCTTCAAGAGGGATGCACATGGAGCACTGAGGGAGAGAGGGGACACCTGCCCAGTCAGATACATCGGCTAAAATAAGCCTAACAAGCAATGGAGTGACGGATGTTGACTAGATTGCCCTCACCAACCCCTTTCCTTTCCCCAGAATATGCTGTCATTCTTTTTCCCAGGGGGCTGGTTTAGGCAGAAATAGAAGCATCTTTACAACTACTACCCAATAGGGCTAGCATAAAATCCAGGCTGGGGAGATACAGAAACCCGGTTCTCTTTCCCTAGCATCAGCTTTAAGTTGTATTTATTGGAGAAACAACTCAGGATATTTGGGTAAGACTGTGGGTAGTCTAGGTTAGAGATCTGATCAGTTGGCTTGGAACTGTCAGGGAGAGATCACCAATACAATAAGCTAGACGTGACCATACTCTTAAGGGCATCCTTCCCGTAAAAGTCCAAAATCCTTCTATTAGAAAAAACTAGCACTAACAATCTTTAGCTGGAATACTGCATGGAATTAGAGCTGCTAAGCCATAAACAACGTATAGAGTAACAAAACATGGAGTGAACACCATGAGGACAAACTAAAAGGATAAGAGTCTCTTCAATAGATAATGGCCGATGACCAAGGCTGAGAGATTATATAAACAAAGTCTACAGAATTACACAGGCTATGGACAGGGTAGACAGGATGAACAGACTGATTTAATTTTTTAAAATATCCACTGAATGCCCAGTGAATATTTCACTATAGCCTTTCAAATAGCCAAGACGGATGAGGGTAAGGGCATTCGTTTTTATATCCACACAGGTCCTGTGGGAGATAAAAAAAAAATTATATAAGGCAAAGTCCCTGCCAACAAATAATGAACAATTTGAGATTACTCACATAAAAATGAAACAAAATCCAACAATGTAGGAAATTCTAAAAGGTTACAACACATGAGTGCTTAGAGTCAGAGATGGGGAAAAAAATCGGTTTAAAATGGTCAGAGAATAATTACAAAAAAGATGGAAATAGAGTTGCATCTTAAAGGGAAGCCAGGATTTGGAAAAAGTAGAATACAGAAGAAATTCCGGGGGAGAAGAATGGCATATTACCATCTTAAATTCATATGGCACTTTTAGCCACAATGGCTTAGAGAAGGAATTGTCTATGCATTACTCAGGAAAAAGACAATCCCAGCAAGAGCAATTTTCACATAGGGGAATGTAGACAAATAAGTAAGCTGAGAATAGCATCATTAAAAACCCTGCATGCTAGGCTAAAGAGTATTATTTCTCAAAGGACGGTCTATTTATCAACAGTATCAAATATGGAGTTCTTATTAAAAATGGTAACCCTGGGCCTTAGGTCATACTCACTGACTCTAAATCTGGTCAACATACCTCCAAGGTGATTCTTATTCACACTAAAGTTGGAGAATCACTGGTTTAAGACTTGATACTTTATGTTACAGGCTTCTGACCACAATATATAAAGGTAGGGTTTACAGCCACATCAGTCTTTCTAATGCAGAATGGATTAACTAAGCCTGTAGAAAGGGAGACCAATTCACAGGCTACCTCCAAAAGACAAATCATAAAGAAAAGACACTATGCAATATATATATGACAAATGGTTAAAATATTGTAATAAAAAGCTCTTCTAAATCAATAAAAATACTTTAATAAATACGCTAAGAATAAAAAGATGTTCAAATGATCAATAAATATATGACAGCGGACAAATTCGTTAGAAATTTAAAAATTCAGTTTAATCAAAACATTATTCTTGGCCGCCTTTCAAAACAGCCAAGATTGGTGAGAGCATGAAGGAGCACGTTGTATAATTTGGCAAACTCTCTAGAAAAAGAAATATGAACCTGTAGCAAGAAATAAGAGTTCACATGCTTTAACTTAAAAATGCTTCTTCCTGGAGTGTATTTTCAGGAAATAATCAGTGGCAAAGATTTAGAAACAAAGATTTTTTTTAATTATAATTTTACAGCTAAATAATGGGGACTAATTTCCTACAGAGATTACCATCTTTATACTTTTCTGCATTTTTCAGTTTTTTGTTATTTTATAAAAACACTCAAAGTTTTTGATCTTCAAAAATTAGAATATTCTGGATCATGGTAAACGCTGACCACCAAACACATCTGGTACAAATATCAAAGCAGGTACTGGCCTGGTGGTTAACTGGACTCAGTATCATGTTTACATAGTTAACTGTGAGCACAAATGAACTGTTCATCACTCATATCACTTCCTTTCTATATATACAACGTATAATTATCCTATGAATAACCAGTACTATGACGTTAAGCCTTAGGGTTTTTTGTATTTATTAATAGTGGGGTACAGATGGTTTTTTTTAGTGTACTGTACATTAATTATTAATTATCTCTGGTCTTTGAAATCCTGTCATAAACCTTCCCCCTTCCCCTTATATAATAATGTGTATGAAGCACGATTTGTCTGCACTGACTACAAATAAGCTCAGTTTGGCAGAACAAGTCTGTTAACGTGGAGAAGGAAAGAAATTACATACTGTTTTTTAAAGTAACCCCAGCTGGCTAATTTAGAAAGCAATCTGGTAAACAGTCCCAATGGAACATCTGCACAAAACGAGAAAACAGAACCAACAAAACAAACGAAAAAGGGAAATTAATGAAAGTGAAAACTTACCTAGCCTTTCTTTAATCATTTAGAACTTTAAGATTCCTTTAATTCTATATAAATATATTACCTCCAAATTTTACACTGGTAAGAATACAATAAAACAGGACACATGCTGTTGCAAGTTTTTATTGAGGCCATTTCCCAAATTACTAGCTACTACCTATGCAAAAGAATAGTTCTTAAATAAAGCCAGCTTCTAAAAATCCCAAACATATCCCTTGGCCTCATCTACAAATATAACCTGTATGACATGGTATAAGTGACTAATAATACATGCTGCTTTTCTCTGCTGGAATAACTCCTCCCCTATAAAACCCTACCTTATTTCTGAAACAATGAGCCCTACAACATACCCATCTCCCTCCTACATACAAGTTAAAGGTACTCGTTGGGCATTCTATCACTATTACTTAACTTTTTGTGTGTCATCTCCCTAATCACGTTACTGGCAGTTGGGACTCACCATGTTATTTAATACATTTTACATTCACTTACTGATCAACTGTCTCCTACCTACCACTCCCAGGCAGACAGACATACATAAGGATAAAGAACTTTGTTTTATTTACAGCTGTAGCCTCAGCGCCTATGGTCTAGTCTAAAATAAGTACTCAAATATTTTCTAAACGAATATTTGCTGACTGAATTATAAAACAATTTGACAGATGAAAGCTATATAAGCAAATGACAAATCATTTAAAACTATTAGAGCTAAAATGCTAGTAGTTCAAGAGTTAATTTACCAATCAGATTCTTTAAACTGGTGATGTGGTTTACAATGCCTGTTCTCTTGTGTGCTACTATGAGATCTCCTTTTCCGCTTGTGACTTCCACGGTAGCTTTCATGTCCCCAGCTTTCTCTGCTATCCCAATCAGGACAGTGAGTTCTTTTGGAATGCCGCATCTGTTGATAGAAATGAAAAGGGAATTGTGGAGGTTACAGATGTGTGATAGGTAAATTATTATATATTAGTATTATTTAAGTTATCAAAACCCAACACACAGGGTCTTACAGGCTCCAAAATCTTTTTAGGTGGTAATGCTTCCCAAGGCACTGGTATGTCAGATGACTGCTAAGAGGCATAGAGATCTAGTATTAAATTGTGGGTAATACTGATACCTTAAGACATTTTTTTTTTTTTGAATTCTGATTACATCCAGGACAAATTCTCAGCTTGGTGCTTGTCTTCATCTAACACTTGCTAACTGCCTTTTTAAAAATTAAAAAAAAGCGGGGGGGGGGGGGGGGGGCCAAATAAAAAGGTTCAGGCCTAGTGTTTCCAGCAGACAAGAGTATTTAGCTAAAAATTAGTAACGTTTTTATTTATCTTGTTTTATTTTGTTACTTTCTACTTATTAGTGATTTTCCAATTAAGTTATTGACATATTTTCTTTTAAAAATGTTAACATTAAAATGTGAGCTGATTTAAGGAGAAATAATATCAGTGTCATGCAGCTTTGGCAAAGTACTGTAATACAAATAACTGAAGTGCAAGACAAAAACACTTAGGGATACTAAATATGGGAGGTGACTTTGTTTTAATGGTAAAGAGCTGTTCAATGATGAAGCTTCTTTTTCTCAAATTCTCCATAGTTCTTTTCTCTAAATCTCAGAATGACTCTAAGCTTTGAGAATATTAGTTCTGTGTGGATAGAACACAATATTCAACAGAGAAACTGAAGAGATATAAAAAGGTGATTTTAGGCCGGGTACGGTGGCTCATGCCTGTAATCCCAGGATTTTGGGAGGCCAAGCCCAGGAGTCTGAGACCAGCCTGCGCTACACACAGTGAAACCATCTCTACAAAAAAAATTTTTTAAATGTTTATGTGATTTTATGAACTCATTTTCTCTATCCAACAAGTTCATTTTCTTATCCAGCAGTTATTCTTAACCTTAAAATCTATTTGTAGTAAATCTGGAGTAACTCTGAAAAAGAACTCAACCTACAAGGATGCACACTGAAGCATGGTCACAGTGAAAGCAAACGATAACGGTGACATCTGACTTTATTTACAAACTCCAGTGCATAACCTGGGTTCCTTCCAGGCTCAGCATCTGTGCTCAAACAATATAACCCCTATCTGTCTCTCCCCATCTTAATTATTTTCCAAAGCAGTTAAGTTTTAACAGTCAGGTCCAAATTCTCCTAAACAGGGTGAGTTTAAATGGTAAAAAGAGAAGAATTTCACAATTCAGCAAGGAGCTGAAAAAAGCTAAAATGGAGTAAAACCCACTTAGTTAACCTCATTCAGCTTGCCCAAATGACTAATAAGCAAACAAATGCAAGCAGAAATTTAAATGATTTTAAATGGATTAAAGGTTTTGAAGTGATGCAGCTTCAATTCTTCGGGGAGGTGTTCCACAAGAAAGTATGTGTCACGCCATCAGAGTCTGATTGCCACCAGATAGTCAGATATTTTAATTCACTCTTGCTGATTCTAATTCTATACCCATCAAGCATCCTTCTAAGGTGGCTCTCAGCTCACTTTACAGAGGAAGAGAAGGCACTGATCAGGCCAAACAGCAATTCTAAAACTCTTGTTAGCGTCTCAATGGAAGTGAGCATTCCGGTTTGATACAAATGGAGTCACTTCCATATGGGAACGTGACATGAATAACAGCACACATTTACTTGAGGCAAAAGGCCAAAACACAAACTTTCTTCATTAGAGCTATCAAGAAAAATTTATGGCTGGACGCAGTGGCGCCTCATCCCTTGAGCCCAGGAATTCGAGACTGGCCTGGGCAACACGGCGAAACCCTGCCTTTACAAAAAATACAAAAAATTAGCCGCACATGGTGACTCGAGCCTGTAGTCCCAGCTACTGGGACAATCACTGGAGCCCAAGGAAGTCAAGGCTGCAGTGAGTCATGATCACGCCATTGTATGGGCGACAGTGAGACCCTGTCTCAAAAAAAAAAAAAAAAAAAGAAAATGTGTATTTCAAGTGCAGTTCATCTGAAGCGTTCCGTCAAATACCAAAGTTGTATTTTAACCACATCAGGAACTCAGCTTGGTTAAGCATTTTTAAATCATAGCAAGCAAAATCACATCTGATGACCGAGGGTTATTATTATGACCCTCCATTACTATGAAGTTTTTTTTCAAGACTTATGTGTCTTCTTCAGTTTTGTTTCTTCCTCTTCTACTGTAAGTCTGCCACAACCAGCTAACCTCCAGCAAAACAGAACTCTCAAATTATCAGTTAATATGCAAACATTAAAATAAGAACGAGCTCCCTTGTGAGAGTCCAAAATTCTTCTCAAGTTCACTACTTCAAATGTAATTCAGCTGTTAGTCGCAGCCTCTGACCTCCCCCACTCACCCTGCAATGTTCAAAAATATTTTATCTGGAGGCACAAAGATCACCCGACCCACGTTCTACGTGGTAAGGTTCCTTCGCATACATAAAAAAGAAAAGCTATCTAGAATCATGACACTGCCTCTAATAAAGCATCCTACATGCTAGAGTAGGTATCTTTCAAAAAATAATGACACAGTGGATCTCATATGTAGATCCATCGCCACTGCCCTTAAGATCCTGTAGTTCTCGACAACTTTACGCTATGTACATGGCTTAAAAACATCGAAACAGGTTATAAGTTTAGGATTGGATGGCTCCAAGAGGACTGCATTTAATGGGTTACAAGCCTGTAGGGGTGTGTGAAAAGCACAATCGCACAGGACAGCTATGAGGCAAGACAAAGTGGCTGGCGAGTTCACTTTGCGGCGGTTTCCTAAGGATCGGATAAGCATATCTGGGCTATTTAGGCAACCAGGGATAATAAGATGCAAAACCACCAGAAACGCAGGTTCGCCGCAACAATGTTGTGTTCAGCAGGGCACAGAGGACTAGCCTCCGCAGATTTCCACCTCTCACAAGCAGCCACTGCCCTCAACCACCCGGATTTGCACGGACGCCCGGTCCCCTCCTCCCGGCTCCTGGGCACCCGGCCAGTGGCTTTGGCGCACTCAAGACAGGGGCATATGCTTGACTCTGGAAAACCCCCGAAACGCTACAAACGGCCCAGGCCAGGAATCCAGGGGAAGACTTGATCTCCGACAACACGAACGCCAGAGACGGCTCTCGAAGGGTCTCCCGACAGGTCCTAGCGCCCGCCGGCCGGAAGAGGTCCCGACGGGGTTAACCAACAGCCGCGCTCGCCAGGCAGCAGGGGACCGCGAGCCCACGGCCTCCGGAGCCGCGACGCGAGCGGCCAGGGCCCTCAGAGAAGGGTCAGCGGCAGAACCGCGACGCCCGAGCAACTTTCGGTGCTGCCGGCGTGCACCAGCCGAGCAGCGCCTCGCAGAACTCCCAACTCAGCTCCAGAAGCCCAGGCCCCTAACGCGGTCGTTTCTCCGACACCTGGCTCGGAGACCTAAAGACCGACAGCCGCCTGTCCCAGCACACACCATCTGCAACCCTACCTCCGCAAAAGCAAATGGCCCTTCGGCCGAGAAATGTCGCCAAACTGCCGTCTTCCCTCCTCGGCCGCTGCGACAAACACCCCACAAAATGGCGGCAGCGCCGTCGCCCTAGAATCCCCCGAGTCGCCTCTAGCACCACCTACGCCGCGCGAACGCGCCTGCGTGACAGAGCCTTGCGCGCTCCCGCCGCTCCACCTAAGGGCGGGGCTCCACGTGACGTAAGAGCGGGACCCGAGCCTCCACACTGCGGCTGCGCGGCCCAAGCATTTCCACCCCCGCCCCCCCACCCCCCACCCGGTCCCGGGGCCTCTAGGCCGGGAGGGTGTTTACGTTCTCTACGGGCTTGGGTGGAACCGGGAAGGAACGCCCGTGTCCCGCCCTAAGTGTGTACCGCGTGTCTGCCCCCTCCCCCGGGACCTCAACTCCCGCAGCCGGCACTCGACAACGGCCCCAAAACCGCCCAGGGCGGGCCTTGGCTGGTGCCTGGGCTGTTCCCTGGACTGGGTGCTTGTCCAGCCCACTTGGCGCTTCCAGTCTAAGGTGGATTCGGATAAAGAGGCTGTCTCAGAAAACAAGCTCAAGGGGTGCTCATCTTTTCAAGGCACGTGCTCCTATTTAGAACAAAACAAAAACCCGGAGGTTTCAATGGAGACTCCTGACAAGGTTTTCCTGTTAGGATCCCTACCTCCTGAGCAGTTAAGGTCGCTGGAAGTTTCCCTAACGAAGTTTTCCCCATTTTTTTTGTCCCTGCGGGCTGATTTTATTCAAGGCTGAAAAATGTCTCTGAGCTAGTGATAGTCCGTTATGGGGCTTGCTTACCTCAAATAAGGTATTCTGCAGTTCTGAGAACCCCCAGGCAGTTCCCCCGTGTAAGTATGTAACATGAGAAATATTAGGGTCAAAGTCGGAGCCCTGTGGGGAACACTTAAGGGCCAGAGGGAAAGGGGCCTGAGAAGGAATGATCAGCAGAGGAGGAGAACCAAGAATAGGGTGTCAAAGCAAGGAAGGGCTTAAGTGAGGGAAAGGGTTTAGGTAAGGTGAGACTGAAGATCGTCGGGGGGGACGGCGGGCGGGATGGGGGTTGGCTTCTGTATTCTGACGGGGATTCGCTGGATAAAAGGGAAAGCTAGAAATCAAAATTGGGAGGGTAGGGTTGAACTGTTGCGGGTATTAGCCCAATAGCATGTGGGAGACCTGTTATCCTGTTAGGTGAAAGGAGGGAACGGAAATACCTTTAGTGATCTAACATGATAGAAACTTGTGCCATCTGGTTTGGGTAAGTAGGGTAAATTTAGATAAATCTCGGAGATTGTACAGCATTTCAAAAAGTAAGTTGAATTTTCATGGAGTTTGCACTCCAAGAAGTGAAGTTGAAAAGAAACTTGGAAAACTGGAAGGGTAAACTCTTTATGCTACAGAATGAAACAAATGATATTATTTTCATCTAGAATAGCCACCATTTTTGCATCTACAAATTTAAATCTTACTCATCCTTGAAGGGCCATTTCTTTAAGATGCTGTCTCTGACATGAGTTCCCACCCATTTCCCGGCTCCTGACTACTCCAGTTAGATGTGAAGTCCTCAAACAGTGGAGTATTTGGAGCCACCTGGTATGCTAACAGATTTTGCCCAAAGAGTGAAATGTATTGGTTCTACAATTGATTACACATCCTGTCTCAAGGGAATCTATTAGATAGAATGTCGAGCTGACTAGTCTGGGCGATAATACAAGGTAGAGTGGGGCTCAAATTGCAGCATATGAGAATGTAAATTCAAGCTGGCACCAAAGAATGTTCTCCTGTTTCATGGAGTAGGAGAGATCCTGCCTCCTGCGGTTATAAGAAAGTGTGGTCAGGACAGCCCACAATTCTGCTCAAAAAAGCAACACTATGTTAAAAAGCAGCCACTTGAAATGCCACCTACAGAGGCCTTTATATTATAGACGTCACACACACTGTTACCCAATAGTAGAGTCTGCTTTGTAATTACATTCATCTCGCTTTAGTGTTTTAATTTGTATGCCACCAAAAGGTCTAATGTTTAAAAGTGTGTAGTGATCAGAAGGAAGCTGAGAATGACTAGCACCTCTATGCTATGCGATGCAGCACTATGGTGCCCCTAGTCACTCCCTGTGGCTTTGTGCTGAGTTTGGAGACAAGGACCTGATTTATATTGTCTTTGGTATCTCAGGCCTAGAACCCAGTAAATATTTGTAGGTTGTTTACATAAGCTGCTTTGGGCCATTTGGCTCAGGTGGTTTAAGGTCAAAGTGAGTAAGTTAAAGGTAGACATTTCATCCTAGCATCACTGCACCAGTTAGCTTACCACCCTTTCGTGGCAGCCTCAACCCTTCCTATTAAGTCAGTTACCTGGCAAGACTTAATGAAAAGGTTTATCTAAATTTCTGAGAATCTACTACCAATACCAGAAACACTGCCTAATCCAGTGGTTTCATCTCTACACAAGAACAGTATGTCCAAAAAAACCTTTGAGTTAACTGATGTGTCCAAGCAGCTAGTCAAAGGCTGGGCACGGTGGCTCACGCCTGTAATCTCAGGTTGCAGGCAGAGGTGGGTGGATCACTTGAGCCCGGGATTTCAAGACTAGCCTGGCGACATGTAGACATGGTGAAATCCCATCTCTACAAAAAATACAGAAAAAAAATTGGCTGGACATGGTGGTGCATGCCTGTGGTCCCAGCTACTCAGGAGGCTGAGGTGGGAGGATGGTTTGAGCCCAGGAGGCAGAGGTTGCAGTGAGCCAAGATCGTGCAACTGCACTCCAGCCTGGGTGACAGAGCCAAACCCTGTCTCAAAAGCAAAAACAAAAAGAACTAGTTTAAGAATTTTTTTGGCTGGGCACGGTGGCTCACGCCTGTAATCCCAGCACTTTGGGAGACCGAGGCAGGCGGATCATGAGGTCAGGAGTTCGAGACCAGCCTGGCCAATATGGTGAAACCCCGTCTCTACTAAAAATACAAAAATTAGCTGGGCATGGTGGCGGGTGCCTGTACTCCCAGCTACTTGGGAGGCTGAGGCAGAAGAATCGCTTGAACCCAGGAGGCGGGGCTGCAGTGAGCTGAGATCGTGCCGCTGCATTCCAGCCTGGGTGACAGTAAGACGCTGTCTCAAAAAAAAAAAAAAGAAATTTTTAGCTTTGAAGAGCAACCAAAGGAATATTCTTATCACATATTCTAGGATATGTATACGACATGCTTAACTTCAGACATCAAAAACACTCATATATGAAAGCCAGATTTTAGAGTAAAAGTCTAAATTATTGTGTAAATTAAACAAAAGCTTATTACCGTATAGAGTAACCTTTACAAAGGTATAAACCTTTGCAGTTATAGCCTCTGTTATTAGCTGCTGGTTACTGATACTTACTAATTAGACTTGCTTTTAGCTATCAAATGCTCATTCTATGCTAACCACTTCATATACATGATCTCATTTAATCATCTGAATCCTATCAAGTGATCATTGGTTATCTGCCCTAGATCAGTTATCAAGTCCCGGAATCAGGATTCAAACCCAGATCTTGCTTGCTCCAAAGCTCTTGCATTTAATCCGTTCTACTGACTGCTTCAACTTACACAACAAAGTACGTGGCAACTTACTTCACTTAGTCATTAGAGCAAACATGCTGAGTCCATCTTTCAGCAAGATCAAAGGTTTGTCTTAAAAAACCACTCTCCAAGGTAATATATCATTGAAGTCTTCTCACGATGACACAATGGATCTGTTTATCTCCATCACATCAAGGTCACTAAAGGTCTCAGTGCCTTATTTGCTATTTAACACTGAGTCACAAAGGGTCTCCCAGGTATCCCACACTGTCCCAGATGGGTAACATCCCAGCTGCCTCCAGTGTTTCCTGATCTATAAAGCAAGATTCAGTGGCACCAAACGGTGCTAGAAGCATTCTCTGGTTCACAGCACACTTCGCAGTGTACATGTGAGGTGGGGAGTGGAAGGGTCCAGGGAGGGATTTAGCTCAGAGGTTGTGTAGGGGAATATGATAGGCTGGTCTTTCCAGCCTCCTTGTCAGTTTCTGCTACCACCAAGGAAAGGGTCTCAGAGCTGAGTCACAGCCGAATGTGCCTTTTGGATACAACTGCCACACAGACTGCAGTAACCTTCAGGACTTCTCATGCTATTGGTTCTAGAAACTGTAGCATCTCAACGATTTAACGTATGTCCTGCCGTTTCATGCCCAAACGCCCTTGAAAGAGGAAGTAACAACTTAAGCCGACTCCGTAATGGGTTCCTAGCTGCAGTGGGTTAGCCATATCATCCCTCTCCATTGATAGAGAACGCCAGGAATTGAACTGAGATTTGTTTCTGTCAACTTCAATTATTGGCTTGATGTGGAGTCCCTGGGTTTCAGAGCAGTCCCTAAAATGTCTTATTGATTTCCTAATGTCTGTCACTTATTACCCTATAAGTCATTGTACCCCAACACTGATCTCATTCAAATCCCATTGAAAAAATTTTCCCAGATGTGTTTTCTCTGACGAATCTACTTAGTGATTTTCCCCCAGCATTTAAACCTTCTTATAAAAGTCTCCTGGTTGACCGTGTTATCATTGTAGATCAGATATCAGACTAAAGACTGTGATTGTCTTGGACAATCTATAGGTCTGTGTTGGACAAGCCTGGATATACAGAGACATTTGCAAGAGCTAAATGACCTCTTTAGAGGCCATTTCTCTTCTTTTTTTTTTTTTTTTTTTTTTTTGAGATGGAGTCTCGCTCTGTCACCCAGGCTGGAGTGCAGTGGCACGATCTCGGCTCACTGCAAGCTCCGCTTCCTGGGTTCATTGCCATTCTCCTGCCTCAGCCTCCCAAGTAGCTGGGACTACTGGGACTACAGGCGCCCGCCACCATGCCCAGCTAATTTTTTGTATTTTTTTTTTAGTAAAGACGGGGTTTCACCATGTTAGCCAGGATGGTCTCGATTTCCTGACCTCGTGATCCGCCCGCCTCGGCCTCCCAAAGTGCTGGGATTACAGGCGTGAGCCACCGCGCCCAGCTTTAGAGGCCATTTCTCATTCACGTTAGTAAATTAGGGTTTACCATTCAACCATCCAATGAAACCATTAAAGAGAAAGTATATTTACCTAAATTCTAAATATTTAAGGAACATTGTAGAATCCTACATAAAAGTATGAAAATATGTAACATATTTGTCTCTAAATCTTCTAGGGTTACTCTTTATTTTAATGTATAAATATCAATGTCCTATTTCATGTAATTATAGGAAGTACAGCATCCTTCAGAGTATTCTGATGACTTCTGGAGAGGCTGTTAACTTTTCTGGTAGCCCCCGTCATGGCTTACTCTGATTTCTGTTCTGGTTCCATCTCTCAGTTCCCCTATACTATCTCATCTGCAATTGCTGTCCTTACTTCATAAAGTTTTGTGCCAACTATGGACACAGATCCTTTGTCCTTTATTTCCCAAAGCCTATTAATACATAGCTTTAATGAGGAATAGGCTTAAAACTTTGAGGATGCAAGAGTCTCCCTGTATTAGTCCGTTTTCACACTGCTATAAAGAACTTCCTGGAAACTAGGTAAGTTATAAAGGAAAGAGGTTTGACTCACAGTTCCACGTGGCTGGGAAGGCCTCATGGCAGAAGAGGAAGCAGGCACCTTCCTCACAAGGCAACAGGGGAGAGAAGTGTGTGTGAAAGAGGAATTGTCAAACACTTATAAAAGCATCAGATCTCGTGAGAACTCACTTGCTATCAGGAGAACAGCATGGGGGAAACCACTCCCATGATCCAATCACCTCCCACCAGGTCCCTCTCTCAGCACGTGGGGATTAAGGGGATTAAAATTTGGGATGAGATTTGGGTGAGGACCCAGAGTCAGCCGTGTCATCCCATTTATCCTCGGTCTCACCTCACATGCTTTTAGTTACCCGCAGTCAGCTGCAGTCAGAAAATATTAAATGGACAATTCCAGAAATAAAACCTCATATGTTTTAAATTGCACACTGTCGGGAGTAGTTTCATGAAATGTTGCACGGCCTGGCTCCCTCCTGCCCGTGTGGTGAATCCTCCCTTTGTCCGGTGTATCCCTGCTGTATCCCCTACCTGACAGTCACGTAGTAGCCATCTGGGTTGTCAGATCCACTGGGACGATATCACGGTGCTTGTGTTCAAGTACCCCTTATTCATAATAATTCTTGCCCCAATGCACGACAGTAGTGATGCTGACAATTTGGGTATGCCAAAGAGAGGCTGCAAAGTGCTTCGTTAAAGTGGAAAGGTGAAAGTTCTCGACTTAAGGAAAGAAAGTAAAATCATATCCTGAGATTGCCAAGATCTACAACGAGAGCAAGTCTTCTATTTGTAAAACTGGGAAGGAAAAAGAAATTCATGCTAGTTTTGCTATTGTACCTCAAACTGCATAAGTTATAGCCACAGTGCCTGATGAGTGCTTAGTGAAGATGGAAAAGGGATTACATTTGTGGGTGGGAGACATGAACAGAAACGTATTCCAATCGATGCCAACTGAGTTCAGTACTGTCTGTGGTTTCAGGCACCCACTGGGGGTCTTGGAACATATCACTGACGATAAGAGGGGACTGAGATACTGGAGGGTGGGTACGGCACAGAAGTGAAAACAGCTTAAAATTTAGTATCAGAATTCACAATTCTGAAGGTGCCAAATCATCCCCCATTAAATAGGGTCATCTCTTACTGGCCTTTCTCTCCTTAGGTCCCAACCAACCAAGTTCCTTTGAATCATTCTCAAATTTTCTTTCAAGAACTCTCTCCTTTTGGCTGGGCATGGTGGTTCCCGCCTGTAATTCCAGCACTTTGGGAGGCCGAGGCAGGCAGATTGCTTGATTCCAGGAGTTCGAGACCAGCCTGGCCAACATGGCAAAATCCCGTCTTTACTAAAACTAGAAAAATTAGCCAGACATGGTGGTACACACCTGTAATCCCAGCTACATCAGGAGGCTGAGGCACAAGAATTGCTTGAACCCAGGAGGCAGAGGTTGCAGTGAGCCGAGATGGTACCACTGCACTCCAGCTGGCCGACAGACTCCCTCCTTCCTTCCTTCTTTCCTTCTGTAGTTATTGGGCACTTACGTATGCCACATACTGTTCTAGATGCTAAAGATACAAAAGTATATAAGACAAAGTGCCTATCCCCATGGAGGTTAGGATGCAGTGGGAGAGAGAAAAAAATGGAAATAAATAAAATACTTCAATGTTTTACATGTGCTATGAAAGAAACAAACTAGAGACTGAAAGAATAACTGAGGATGGCTTATTTTAGGTGGGCTGGTCAGAAAAGGTCTCTTGGCAGCTGTAACGTTTTAGTTGAAGCTAAAGGAAAAGGGGAAGCCAGACATGTGAAGGATGGGATAAAAACCTCCTGCGAGTCTCATTGAACTCCATGAGGAAATTGTAGGATGCTCATGGAAGATTTGTTTGTCATAGGAAGAAAAACTTGGAAACAACGTAGAGATTCATCATTAGGGGAATGAATAACTAAAAAATATATATGGATACTACATATCGGTTAAAAGCTATGAACTAGGATTTATGTATAGCATATGAACAGACCTAAGAAACTTAATGTTGAGTGGAGAAAAAAACTCGCGATTTACAAAACCATTTTTGTGGATATTTAAAAACCCACAACTACCCTACATATTTTCAAGGCCACGTGTACGACTGAGTAAGTGACTTGAGGAAAGATTGGAAGGACAATATATGAAACACACTGGAGATGTGCTTCTCAGAGGTCTGAACTTGGAATAGGAGACCACTGAGGCTCGGCATTCCGTTTCCTCTGCAGCTTTGCCACTGGACAGCTAAATCCTTGGTCTGATTTTCAACACAATGTTCCCTATGGCTGCAGCAGGCCTTCTGTCTCTACAGTGTGCTTTAACTTACAATTGACTGACCTGAGCTTGTCATTTTCCTTCTTCAAAGTTTTTTGTTTGTTTGTTTGTTTGTTTGAGATGGAGTTTCACTCTGTCACCCAGGCTGGAGTGCAGTGGCATGATCTCGGCTCACTGCAACCTCTGCCTCCTGGGTTCAAGTGATTCTCTTGCCTCAGCCTTCTGAGTATCTGGGACTACAGGCATGCACCACCACGCCCAGCTAATATTTTTGCATTTTTAGTAGAGACATAGTTTCACCATGTTGGTCAGGCTGGTCTCGAACTCCTGACCTCAAATGATCTGCCCACCTTGGCCTCTCAAAGTGCTGGGATTACACGTGTGAGCCACTGTGCCTGGCCTCAAAGTTTTAAAAATAACCAAAGGCAGACAACTCTTACACAATTCTTATAATTGCCATTGCCCCCATGCTATTCGAGTGCTTCCAGCTACTGCATCAGCCAATGTTTCACCTCCACCTGGAACTCATTCCAGTTCACCACCAGTGAGGGTTTTTCTAGACCCAAGGGCTATATTCTTTTTCCTATTTTACCACCTTGTCTCCCTTAGAAGTAATGATAATGGGCATCCTTGCCTTATCACTGTTTGCGAAGGGAATGCTTCTAATACCTACAGGTCATATTTGGCAGGCTTCCAAATTAACCTGCCTGGGGAGGTCTTGTGGTTCCTGATGACCTTCTGTCCTGAGCAAAGAATCTTCCTGTGAGTTCCTCAGATTCTTGACATACTAATTAATGCATAACCCACTGACGTTGAACAAGACACTGATTTGTTTCTGAATCCTGAAGTTTTACTGATTGTCCTGCACGTAGAACACTGTAGCCTGCATGCAGTCATCTGTAGCCAATGATTGTAACCTCTATACTGTACCCTCCAATGCAGAGGGTACGACTCCTCTGGGAAGGAGTCCACTCCCTTCTCCTAAACTTTCTTATAAAAGCCTTCCACCTTGTAGCACACTCTAGAACGTGCCAGCCTTCTTGGTGTGTCTTCCCAGGTCAATCCTCACGTTTGGCTTCCAATACAACTTTATCAAATCAGCCTTAGTTTTGGTAACACTTTCAAGATTTTAGTTAAGTTTGATGTTATAACTTTTCTTCTCAGTATGTTGTGGAAATATGTTCACCCCAATAAATGTTTATACACAGTCAATCTTGTTTTTTTTTTTTTTTTTTTGAGACAGAGTCTTGCTCTGTCGCCCAGGCTGGAGTGCAGTGGCGCGATCTCGGCTCACTGCAAGCTCCGTCTCCCGGGTTCACGCCATTCTCCTGCCTCAGCCTCCCAGGTAGCTGGAACTCCAGGCGCCCACCACCACGCCTGGCTAATTTTTTGTATTTTTTTTTTAAGTAGAGACGGGTTTCACCATGTTTGCCAGGATGGTCTCGATCTCCTGACCTTGTGATCTGCCTGCCTCTGCCTCCCAAAGTGCTGGGATTACAGGCGTGAGCCACCATGCCCAGCAGTCAATCCTTATTATTAGTGAGGGGATTTTGTATTTACAAAGTTGCCTACTCACTAAAATTTATTTGCAACCCCAATTCAATACTTGAGGCACTTACGTGGTCATTCACAGACATGAGCAGAGCAGCAAAAAAAAAATGTTGCTCAATGCAAAGATTCCCAGCTGAGTTCAAATAAGGCTACCTCTGCCATCTTGTTTCAGCTGTCATATGGAAAACCAGTGCCCTTTTCATGGTTTATTTAGTGCCACATTTCCCCCATGTTTGTGTTCATTGTTGATGATTTGGCTGTTTAAAGTGGCCCCAAGCACCATGCTGAAGCGCTGACTAGTGTTCCCAAGTGCAAGAAGGTCGTGATGTGCCTTATGGAAGAAATACATGTTAGATAAGCTTCATGCAAGCATGAGATATAGTGCGCTTGGCCAGGAGGTGAATGTTAATGAATCAACAGTGTATATTAAATAAGATGTCTTTAAGCAGAAACACAGACAAAAAAAGGTTACATACTGATCGGTTGATGAAAATGTCGTGAGCAGAGTCTCACAGGAACTGTACCCCCTGTATTTCCCCGGAGGTAGTGGTTCAGTATTCATGGACTCAGGGTTCACAGCCACTCTGTAGAACCTAACTGGTGCCAAATAATGAGAATCAACTGCATACATTTAGATTAAAAAAACATTAGATACATTAGATGTTGCATGGGAAAATCCTTGTACTGAAAACAATTCATTTTCTATCTGAAATAAATTCTTTTTTTTTTTTTGAAATGGAGTCTCGCTCTGTCGCTCAGACTGGAGTGCAGTGGCGCAATCTCGGCTCACTGCAAGCTCCGCCTCCCAGGTTCACGCCATTCTCCTGCCTCAGCCTCCCGGGTAGCTGGGACTACAGGCACCGGCCACCACGCCCGGCTAATTTTTTGTATTTTTAGTAGAGACGGGGTTTCATCTTGTTGGCCAGGATGGTCTCGATCTCCTGACCTCATGATCTGCCTGCCTCAGCCTCCCAAAGTGCTGGGATTACAGGCATAAGCCACGGCACCCGGCCTCCTATCTGAAATAAATTCTAAGTATCTAAGTGCTGTCTCTTTAATTGTATTTCCCTGATGATTTGGCTCTCCTTAACAGTTCCTAGTTTTGCAGAATTTGCTTATAAAATTCCTTGCAGTTACAATCTACGTTCCATTTACATTGTTACATAGTTTCTACAGTGGTCGTATCAACTTATTTCATTCTCTTGTCTATTAACTCATTAATGAGAAAATACTCTCAACATTAATATTATGAGCTATATATGTATACACACATATACAGCTATATATCCATACTGCATATATATTGAACATCTGTTATCATAAAATTAATAACTGAAAAGTGATCTTCCAATTTGATCCATTGAAGCACATAATACCATCTTTCAAGGAATAACTTTCCATTCTTCAGTATTATTTTACATCTCTTGATCAAAATCTATGTAAAAGAATAACATTCTTCAAAACCCACTTCAAAAGACAGCAGTGGCAAGTGTCATAAACATCATCCATTACAATTCAGAATTTATTTTTCTTTTCTTTCTTTTTTTTTTTTTTTGAGACGGAGTTTCGCTCTGTTGCCCAGGCTGGAGTGCAGTGGCGCGATCTCGGCTCACTGCAAGCTCTGCCTCCCGGGTTCACGCCATTCTCCTGCCTCAGCCTCCCGAGTAGCTGGGACTACAGGCGCCCGCCACCACGCCTGGCTAATTTTTTGTATTTTTAGTAGAGATGGGGTTTCACCGTGTTAGCCAGGATGGTCTTGATCTCCTGACCTTGTGATCCGCCTGCCTCGGCCTCCCAAAGTGCTGGGATTATAGGCGTGAGCCGCCGTGCCTGGCCTTCTTTTTCTTTTCTTTCTTTCTTTTTGAGACGGAGTCTCACTCTGTCGCCCAGGCTGGAGTGCAGTGGCATGGTTTCGGCTCATTGCAACCTCCACCTCCTGGGTTCAAGCAATTCTCCTGCCTCAGCCTCCCAAGTAGCTGGGATTGCAGACATGCGCCACTACGCCTGGCTAATTTTTGCATTTTTAGTAGAGACGGGGTTTCACCGTGTTGTCCAGGCTGGTTTCGAACTCCCGACCTCAGGTGATTTGCCCACGTCAGCCTCCCAAAGTACTGGAATTACAGACGTGAGCTACCGCTCCCCGGCCAGAGTTTCTTTTTATTTTCACAAGCAAGGTTGTCCCTTTTAAGAATTGCTTGACACTTAAAGGGATGACCCTTTCATCAGCTCTTTCTTTAACACAAGATTAAACGATGTGAGCTGGCCAGGCTTCCACCCATTGCCCAGGGAACCTGTGTGTGGGTTGAGGAATGTGTTTAACATTCAACGGGTTAACAAATCTGCCTCAGCTTTCACTTCCTGCTTGTACGGGGTGTCGAGGTCAGTCAGATGCGAGTATAAACTAGGGCCTGTCTTGTTCCCTAGATCTCCCTTTTAAATGTTTTGCTGATTGCTTGCTTGCCCCAACTGTTATCACAGCCTTAGGAGATTCCATGCTCTGCCGGCCTCTGATTGCTACCAAATATTATTGTTTTCAAAAAACCAAGGAAATAGAGCTTTTCCTTGAAGCTCCAAATCATTTCAGCCCCTTTTGGCACCAGTAAGGCAGCCAGTCCCACCAACACTGCACCATGGAGCTGGGGCAAGGGCAGGGGGAAGTGAGAACGGGAGCAGTTCTAAGACGATGTGTCACACACTTTGTTGATCTTACTAAGGTTCAATAGTTTCTCTTGAATAAATGATTTTCAGCTTGTTGTATGCCTTTAATTTCCAGAGTTCCAAAGTAATTGTTTTTAGTAATTTGCTGTTTATTTTTTAGTTGCTGCTTTTGGGAGAGAATGTGTCAAGGTCCTCTCTCTGTTCTTCTAGAAGCTCCCCATGGGTATAATTCAAAATTTTCTGTTTTAATTTAATCTAATATATCAAAAATATCATTTAAACATGTAATTTATATCAATATTGTTATTATTATTTTGTAGAGATGGGGTTTCACCATGTTGCCCAGGCTGGTCTTGAACTCCTGGGCTCAGGTGATCCATCTGCCTCTACCTCCCAAAGTGCTGGGATTACAGGCCTGAGCCACTGTGCCTGGCCTATATCAGTATTATTAATGAAGTATTTTGTTTTCTTTTTTTTTTTCGTACCAAGGTTTTATAATCTGATATATATTTTACACTTACAGCTCATCTCAATTTGAACCAGTTACATTTTCAGTGCCTAATAGCCACATTGGCTAGTGGCTACAAGATTGGACACACGGTTTTAACTGTTGCTAAAGTAAAGAAATGCTGCTGGTTTTTAGATATTAATCCTATGTGTTGTCACCTTGCTAAATTCTCTTGTCATGTCTAATTTCCTGTCTTTAAATTATCTGCGGCTTTCTAGTAAAAGATTGTATCATCTGCAAATAATAATGGGCTTGTTTCACCTCTTGGTCTTTACACCTCTTATTTATTTTTCTTCCGTTACTGTGCTACCTAAGGTGACCAGTACAGCTACAAATGGAAGCAGTGATCGTGGGCAACATTGTCTTGTCAGAGCTTACAAGAAATATGTTAACATTTTGCTGTTAAGAATGCAGTCCGTAACAGGTGTTGATAGCAACTTTTCATTAGATTGAGATGGTTCCTTTCCATTTCGAATTCATACACTCACATTCTTGGTGAGCATTTTATTTGCTTTTTATTCTTCTTTTGAGATGATTGCATGATTTTTATAGTAATATAAAATTACATTTAGAGTTTAACTTTAAGCTACTTTTCCATTCGTGGAAAAACCTTTTATATACTATACTTTTCTGGGTCATTGCTGCAATTTTTTAAAGGCTTTTTGTGTCTATGTCCATGAATGAGATTGGCCCCCACTCTTTATTCTCCTGTAATTCATTATCCATCCAGAAGTTGGAAAAGTCTTAGAAATACTGAACTCATTACTTCTCTACAGAAAGCTATCAAAATTTTCTAAGTTTATTTAAAACAAATTTAAAACCATTATTCCGGCCAACAAGGCCTTACAAAATCTGGTATATCTTATGCTATTCTCCTTCAGCCTTTTTCAGTGCTACTCAGTGTTTTTCTGGATAGCCTATCTAGTTCATTAAGACAAGAAAGAGAAATAAATGAATTGCAGAAAAAAAACTGTTATTATTTGTGGATGTTATCATTGCATGTGTAGAAAATGGAAAATACATCTGTAATCCCAGCACTTTGGGAGGCCGAGGTGGGTGGATCACCTGAGGTCAGGAGTTCAAGACCAGCCTGTTCAACATGGTAAAACCCCGTCTCTACTAAAAATACAAAAATTAGCTGGGCCTGTTGGCGCGTGCCTGTAATTCCAGCTACTTGGGAGGCAGAGACAGGAGAATTGCTTGAACCCAGGAGGCGCAGGTTGCAGTGAGCTGAGATCTCACCACTGCACTCCAGCTTGGGCGACAGAGCGAGGCTCCATCTCAAAAAAAAAAAAAAATAGAAAAAAGAAAATGCAAAATAAGGCCCAGCATGATGGCTTACTCCTATAATCCCAGCACTTTGGGAGGCCGAGGCGGGCAGATAGCTTAAGCTCAGGAATTTGAGATCAGCCTGAACAACATGGTGAAACAACATCTCTACAAAAAATACAAAAAAATTAGCCGGGCTTGGTGGCGCAGGCCTGTAGTCCCAGCTACTCGGGAGGCTGAGGTGAGAGAATCGCTTGAGCCCGGGAGGCAGAGGTTGCAGTGAACCAAGATTGTGCCACTGCACTCCAGTCTGGGCAATAGAGCCAGACCCTGAATCAAAAAAAAAAAAAAAAAGAAAGAAAAGAAAAGAGAGAGAGAAAGAAAGAAAAAGAAAGAGAAAATGCACAACATAACCTGTAAATCATTAGCAAAGTTGATGGATATAAAATCAGTGTAAAAAAATCAAATATGTTTCTGTCAACAATATATCTTAGCAAAGTTTTATCATTTCTACCATTTTACCTTATGGTAAAAATGATAAAACTTTACTAAGAGATCTTCAGGAAGACCTACATAAAGATACCAAATTCACTGGGTAAAAGACTCAATATGAAAAATACTGCCTATTCTTTCCAAACTGATCCATTAGATCAATTACAAGCAAAATCCCAATGGGGCTTTTTGTAGAAACTGAGAAGCTGATTCTAAAACAAAGTGATAAAACTACAAAAAGCCATGACTCGCCAAGTGACTTGAAGAACAAGGCGAGAGCACATGCTCTAACAGAGATTGTAGTGAACCTATAGTGACTAAGACAGCGTGATGTCGGCACAAGGATAGATAAGTAACCCAACAGAACAGAATAGAGAACCCAGGAACAGACCTCCATACGCCGGGTGCCTCCGGAAAAAGATTCCGGGACTCTGATATTTGTGGCACGAAGTTTCATATGGAGTATTCTCAGGAAGAGCACCTTGAGGTGAGCAGATGTGTTGCCTCAGCTGGTCGTCTCAGGAAATCTGGGTCTGAAGTCACCCTTCACAGTTGTCCCAGTTGAGTTAGGAGGTCCCGATCTTTATATTCCAACGTTGACCAGTCATTAGAGGTAGGCTGACCCCAGGGAAGGCATGTAGCTTTGAGAAAGAAGCTTCCTTAGGTTGAGGGCCGTTTCTAGACAATGACTCATCTGTAAGCTGGCAACCAGAGCAGTGAGTGCACTGGTCCTGAAGTGGGATATGGGTGGCACAGCACCGTGTCCACTGCAGGCCACCCTTCCACTGCAGTAAGCCCTTGCCATCTGGAGCTACTCTTCCAGGTTTCTGGCTGGTCTCTTTTCCTGATGGGTTAATGGGATGAGGTTTGGCCCCTTCTGCTGCAGCTTGTTTCCAGGCCACAGCTGGTACCCACTGTCTCCCTCCACTTTCCAGCTTAGATTCTCTGCACCTGTGGCTAGCTCCTTTGCTGGTCTTGGCGGCTCATCTGGGACGGTAACCCAGGCCCTCAACCCTGTGTGGTCTAAGCCCCTAGTCACCTCGTCCTTCTCAGGCCACGGCTTACTTACTTGTCCATTTACTGTTAAGACTGGGAAAGAGGCTGGGCATGGAGGCTCATGGCTGTAATCCTAGCACTTTTGGAGGCCAAGGCAGGCAGATCACGAGCTCAGGAGTTCAAGACCAGCCTGGCCAACATGGTGAAACCCCATCTCTACTAAAGATACAAAAAATTAGCCGGGCATGGTGGCACACACCTGTAATCCCAGCTACTCGGGAGGCTGAGGCAGAAGAATCACTTGAATTTAGGAAGCGGAGGTTGCAGTGAGTTGAGATCACCCCACTGCACTCCAGCCTGGGCGACAGGGCGAGACTCTGTCTCAAAAAAAAAACAAAAAACAAAGGCTGGGAAAGAGGGTACTGAGATCACCCGAATGGGTTGCTCAGTGTCTCACTTATCCTTCGCGTCCCCATGGTGTAACAGCAGTCCGGCCTCCTCCTGATCATCAGGGTTAGTCACCTCTGGCGGGATCCTGACTCTTTTTCTTGCCTTCTAATCTCTTGGCACAAGACGCTCAAATGAATGGGCAACAGGTCAGCTGTAGCTTGAAGTTTAATGGGACATTTTCTGTGTCTTTCTGCATCGTCCCTCTGAGACCTAAGACCTCTCAACCCACAGAGTGTAGCATTGTGGGGAAACAAAGCACAGACTCTCCTCGTGGTGTTTTTGCCCCATCACAGATATCTCTAATACTGTAGGGTCTTTCAGATTTTATAGCCCAAGGGACAGGGCTGTGTACACCAAAGCTGAGACCTGCTCCGTAGTCATTTCCTGCTCTGGGCCTCAATCCTGAGTAGCTTTTCCTATGGTCATGGCTGGCCTCAGAGGACAGCCCCCACTGAGCTTCTCGGTGATGCTGGTGACCTTCTCATCGGCACTTTCCTTATCTCCTTGGAGGATGGAGCCTCTTCCAGGCCCTCTCACAAGGCAGAGTCAGCTGATGAGTAGAGCACATCCCCTCTAGCATGTCTCCTTCTGGGTCTTATGTTCCCCTCATCTGCCATTTTCCACAGCATTTGCAGCATGTGCACTTCCTGCAGGGTGACAGGCACTTTCCCCAGGCTTCATCTGTAGCAGCACGTTAGCTTTGTCTCCCAGGGGCCTTGCCTCAGTGTTAGATCCTGTGTCACAGCAGAGGGCTCCCGTATCAATAAACTCGCCCTCCCAGGCTTCTGTTGCACAGCTCTTGATGAGCACCTTTGGGATCCAGCCCATGTTTCCTCTTTCAGCTCCTGCCAGTGCTGTGAAGCAAGTTCACTGTGCTCTAGTTACCACACTGTCTGAAACTGGTAAGACAGAACACCCACATACAAATTACATGAAGAGGGTTTGTTACTTACTCATAGGAAGCAAGGGACAACGGAAGCCCAGGATTCATTGGAAGCTAATCCCCAGGGCTCAGGAAAGCCCCCTGAGGTTGGATTGGAGTCTTGCTGTGGTGTGTATGCTCCACTTGGACTGCAGCCAAAGGGCCATGGAAGAAAGTGCATCCTGGGTTTTATGCCCCAGGGCAACGTGACTCACTGGAATAAGGCATTGAAGGACATCCTGTTTCTGGGGTAGGGGGGACTGGAACAGAGCCCAGGCCTTTCCAGCCAGCTTCTCCTTATCTCACATTGTTGTGTTCCCAGCACATTCTATGGTTTTTCCTGAGAACTGCAAGTAAGAAAGAGGAGAGAACTGGGTTGGTCCAAGGCCATCTGCAGAACTGTCCTGCAAGGATTTGTTGGCAAGGTCCTGCAGTTCCTTTGCCTACAGTTCTTTCCTTCCCTTAAGAGGCCCAGCACTTGCCTGGCCAGATTATGTTGTACCTTGACCCTAGTTACTGGTCTTGGGACTGGGGAAGAGGGGATTGATCCTGAGAAGGGTGCATGCTTTCCTTTAAAGCAGAAGCCTCCAGATCTTCTTTACATCTTCAAGCATGGAAGCAGCACTGACCTTTAACAGGGAAGAACGGGCCACTTCTGCAGACCCAGGAGGTTCAGAGCAATGTAATAATGCAAGATTTTTTAGTGCTTCAACACAGATATCCCTATTTCCAGTGTCAGGCTCCTATTCCTTCCCAATTAGGATCCTGACTTTGGCATAGCAAACCTACTGGAGTTGAGCATCCAACCTTCTCTGGAATTCTACTATTCTTATGTCTAAGTCCTGTGAGTACTTGCCATGTTCTCTTTCTTGGCTTAGTGATTGCTTTTGTATTTGTTTTATGAGTTTTCAACTCTATGTGCTATGGTTTGAAAGTTTTTGTCTCCTTCAAAGTTCATGTTGAAACTTAATCCCCAATGCAACAGTATGAAGAGGTGGAGCATTTAGGAGGTGATTAGGCCATGAGGGCTGTGCTCTCACGAATCGATTAGTGCCTTATTAAAGGGCTTGAGGGGATGAGTTCACCCCTTCTACCTGTTGTATCAAGTGAAGATGCAGCTTTTCTCACTTCCGAAGAAAACAGTGTCCATGCCGCCATCTTGAAAGCAGAGACCAGGTCAGCACCAGGCACACCCAACCTGCCAGTACTTTGATCTTGGACTTTCCAACCTCCAGAATGGTGAGAAATAAATTTCTGTTATTTGTAAATTACCTAGTCTGTGGTATTTTCTTATAGCATCACAAATGGACTAAGACACTATGGGAAAGCTATGGCCAGACAGGCCAAATCTGGCCTGCTGACTGTTTTTGTAAGTGAAGTGTTACTGGAGTACAGCCACACCCATTCACTTACCTCTTGTCTATAGCTGCTTTCCCACTACAGTGGCAGAATCGAATAGTTATGACAGAATGTATGGCCTGCCAAAGATGAAAGCATTTATTATCTAGCTAGTTACAGAAGAAGTTTGTTGAGCCCTTCTTTCTACCATATATTTTAATTTGCTCTTTTTGTATATGTATTATATCTCTCAATCTAAAAAAAGAAAGAAAATCTAGCAGCTATCCACTCATCCTGAGAACATATATATAATTATTATGCCTTCCTATAAACAATTGTTTGATTATTTAAAACCAATCTAAATATTTGCCAAGGGCCTTCATGGTGAAGGCTCTACACACCAGCCTGTAATTTAGGTTTGGGGATTAGTTGAGTCACACGTGGGAAACCTGCAGCCCACCAATCTCACCTCACTCTTTTATTCCCCTTCATGCTGCTGCAGGCAAATTCCTTGATTCAAGGAGGAACACCAGGTGACTGTCTGGGGGGTCACCAAAGGTGACCTGAAAAGCCCTTTTCTGCACTGGAGACATGACGTTGGAACAAGGACAACATCTCTAATATCAGGAAGGGTACCAGAGGTGACTTGCTGGGAGAAAAGGTGAGAGCAGGGAAGAGAACATGTTTACTATTTGGGGGCATAGTACATTTGGAACAGCGACCGTGGGGGTCAGTTATAAGGCATGTAGATGAGCAGAAGGATCCCTAGAGAGCTTTACTTCCAGAAGGAGGAGATGGAGACGTCTGTGTACATGAACTTGTTCACTGAGAGCAGCTGTGATGATGTGCCTATAATCAGACATGTGGGTAGGAGTGACAGTGTGCCAGAGCCTAAGACAGGGGTGGTCGGTGGGTCCTTTGGGGAGTGACAAGGGGTAGTGGTTGCAGCCCCTCCCAGTGTGTGTGTGTGTGTGTGTGTGTGTGTGTGTGTGTGTGTGTGTGTGATGGTGAATGAAGGGGAAGGGATCATGGTAATGCATGATATTGCAAGGGTGATGGGAGCATTGGCTTGCTTCTTCATCCTTACAGCTGGGGTTGATGCATATTCTTCCACCTGACTCTGTTAAAATCTTTGCCTTTTTAAGTAGCTGAGAAGGAGGGCGGGGGTAGTGTCATGTTGTGAGCTGAGTCACAGGAAACTTCGGCTGTCAGACACATATGGGGAAAGGGTGGCAATCTGAGAGGTAGGAAGAGGATATTTCAGGGGAGAGTGGAGGAAGCTCAGTGAAAGGGAGCTTGGTAGCTCCTGCTCTCCCAAGCATTTTCTAGCTGGATGGGGATCACGTAGGTCTTTCTGATCTCCTCAACTAGGTTGCAGCTGCCTTTGTGTTCTGACAGCCAATAGCTCACTTCCCGTCCTTTCTGTTCTCCTTCCTGTAGGGTAGAGAGTACTTTGTGGGGAATGTGGTTGGAAGAGCTGGGAAACATCTGCTACTGTGGGGCACAGGTTTCCAATTAGAACATGTGGAGAACTGGCTGGATCTAGTGCAGGGTGGGCCCTGCTCCATCACCACCCTTGATATGAAGTGGCATTGTGCACCTTCATCTTATTTTCCCTAAATAAGAAATGCTTTCTACTTAAGAAATTCTGCCAAGAACTCTGTTGCCACTGGTCCTCGTCTCCATGTCCTTACATGCCCCACAGCTTGAAGGAGAGGAGCCCTCTCTTCAGGGCCTGCATTGTTCTCGTAACTTCTGTCTTGCTATGCCAATCCTCAAGCCTAGGGAAAGGTGACTGGAGAGACTTAAGAAAAGAAACTGTATCGGGCCGGGCGTGGTGGCTCATGCCTGTAATCCCAGCACTTTGGGAGGCCGAGGTGGGCAGATCACCTAAGGTTGGGAGTTCGATACCAGCCTGACCAAAATGGAGAAACCCCATCTCTACTGAAAACACAAAATTAGCCGGGTGCGGTGGTGCATACCTGTAATCCCAGCTACTCGGGAGGCTGAGGCAGGAGAATTACTTGAACCCAGGAGGCAGAGGTTGCAGTGAGCCAAGATTGTGCCATTGCACTCCAGCCTGGGCAACAAGAACGAAATTCCATCTCAGAAAAAGGAAAGAAAGAAACTAAATCAACATAAGTGGGTTTGATTATTTAATAAAAGTAACTGTTCTCACTGTATTTCAATGTAAAATGAATCTAGGAAAAGTATTACTAGTTATGCAGGAGCTATAGAGGAGTGTTGTGATGGTAATCTAATATTCTTGATTTGAGAATATGTAATCTTCTGCTTTCTGTTATTGTTTGCGTGTGTGTGTGCATGTGCGCTTATGTTGTGTGCACGCACACCGTAGGGATTCAGGACAAACCAGTGTCATCCTGTGGATATAAGTATGTTTAATCACCTTTGTTAGTTGAGGAAGAGCATGGTGGATTACATTATTGTTTACTAAATATTCACTCCTTCTCTATCAACGTCCATGGGAAGAGGATAATGCCCTGCTCTATTGGTTCAGGCCTCAACCATGTCACCTGGCCAATTAAATGTAGGTAAGAGTGACGGTGGGCCACTGCGTAAGCCTTACAGTGTTTTGCATGTTTCCCATGCCCCTCTTACACTCCTGCCTTTCACCTCAACCAAAATATGCCTTGGATACATACTGGTCCAGGGAGGAGGAGAGACTCATGGAGCCAGCATAGACCCAAAACCCAGCCTGGACTCAAACCCAGCTGGGCCCCTCCAAGATCAGCCAAACGCAGCCACACTGCAGATGTGTGAGTGAGAAATAAAGGCTTACTGTGGGCAACTGAGTTTTGGGGTGTTATACACACTCTTGTCAAATTAGCTAACTGATATGGAGACTTCTAAAGTCCTAATGTCTAATCTCCCCTTTTTCCTCAGTAGTAGTTCTCCTACCCAATAGTTAGCTGCTGCTAGTCACTTAGCCGAAAGATTGTATGTCTCTGACTCTTGCAGATTGGTAAGGCCTTGTAACTAGTTCCAGGGAATAACAAGTAAGTAGAAATGTTCCTAAATGGAGACGGTGTACATTTCTGTTCTTTGCCCTCCTCCCGTGGGTATAGCGCAGGTGTGATGGCTAAATCAGGGATCCATAAAGTGCTGCCTACTGGCTGGCCAGATGTTTTTAAAGTTTTATGAGAATATAGTCATGATGGCTGGGCACAGTGGCTCACATCTGTAATCCCAGCACTTTGGGAGGCCGAGGTGGGAGGATCACTTGGGCCCAGGAGTTCGAGACCAGCCTGGGCAACATAGTGAGACCCTATCTGTATTGAAAATTTGCAAAAAGTAAAAAAGATAAAAATATATAGTCATGCATATTCATTTGTACATCATCTGCTGCTTTTGTATTACAAAGGTGGAGCTGATTAGTTATGGCAGAGACTTCGTGGCCAGCAAAGCCTCAAATATTTAGTCTCTGGCTCTTTGAGCATGAGTTTACTCACCGTTGGCCTAGAATGTGAACTGCCTCCTTATACCATAAAGAACCTAAGAAAACAATATGCTATAATACAATGCTTTTTCCCTGGGAATTTCTTTCAATATTTACTAGTGTCCATCTACCTTTTAATGTTTTTCAGAGATGGGATCTCTCTCTGTTTCCCAGGGTGGAGTGTATTGGCATGATCATAGCTCATTACAGTCTCAAATTCCTGGGCTCAAGCAATCCTCCTGCCTCAGCGTCCTGAGTAGCTGGGACTACAGGTATGTGCCACCATGCTGGGCTAATTTTTTTTTAAAAAGTTTTCGTAGAGACAGGGTCTCACTATGTTGACCAGGCTGATCTTGAATGCCTGTCCTCAAGCAATCCTCTCGCTTCAGTCTCCCAAGTAGCTGGGATTCTGGGCTCAAGTCATCTACTTATTTTTTATTTTACTTATTTATTTATTTATTTATTTATTTATTTATTTATTTATTGAGATGGAGTTTTGCTCTTGTCACCCAGCTGGAGTACAATGGCACGATCTCAGCTCACTGCACCCTCTGCCTCCTGGGTTCAAGTGATTCTCCTGCCTCAGCCTCCCTAGTAGGTGGGATTATAGGCACCCGCCGCCATGCCTGGCTAATTTTTGTATTTTTAGTAGAGAGGAGGTTTCACCATGTTGGTCAGGCTGGTCTCAAACTGCTGACCTCAAGTGATCCGCCCGCCTTGACCTCCCAAAGTGCTGGGATATCAGGCGTGAGCCACCGCGCCTGGCCCATCTACTTATTTTTAACTGATATTTGAAAGAAGGAATCATTATTACTAATTATAGTATACAATATTTTCTGTGCATCTTAGTCATAGACACTTTATTGATATTGGATTGAACTTTTCATTGAGTTTCTATGAAGGATGGTGTGAAGTAGAATGGGGACTAAGACCTGGGAAGTGTCTACATTCAAGAGTCTTCCATGTGGGTGCTGGGGAGAGGCACAGGGGTGAACAGGGTTAGCAGGGTCACAGCAGAGCAAGAACAGGGCTGAGGACGAAGTCCTGGGAGCAACAGAATTTGTGGGGTGGGAATAAGAGTCCGTGAAGGAGGCCAGAAAGTCAGGAAGGGAATGCCAGAGAGGAGCAGACCTCAGGAGCTGTATAAGGGAGGGAACTGAATTGCGCCAAGAGTGGTGTGAAAAGCTAAAGGAAGACTATGTTAGATAGGAAATAAGAAGATAGTGATGTAAAAAATTAGGAAGTCCATTAGCTCAGTATGGGGGTGCATGCCTGTAGTCCCGGCTACTCAGGGGGCTGGGGTGGAAGGATGGCTTGAGCCCAGGAGGTCGAGGCTGCAGTGAGCTGTTACTGTGCCACTGCACTCCAGTCTGGGCAACAGAGTGAGACACCATCTCTACTTTAAAAAAAAAAATTAGAAAGTCCCTAGTTATCAGGGAAATGCAAATTTAAACCACAATGAGCTACAATTTTCCCTCCCCGACTAGAACGGTTAGAATGAAAATTAGATAATATCAAGCGTTGGCAAAATATAGTGAAATTAGGCCAGGCGCAGTGGCTCATGCCTATAATCCCAGCACTTTGGGAGGCCCAGGCGGGCAGATCACAAGGTCAGGAGATCGAGACCATCCTGGCTAACATGGTGAAACCCCGTCTCTACTAAAAATACAAAACCTTAGCCAGGCGTGATGGCGGGTGCCTGTAGTCCCAGCTACTCGGGAGGCTGAGGCAGGAGAATGGTGTGTACCCAGGAGGGGGAGCTTGCAGTGAGCCGAGATCACACCACTGCACTCCAGCCTGGGCGACAGAGTGAGACTCTGTCTCAAAAAAAAAAAAAATGTAGCGAAATTAGACCCTCCACACATGGATAAGAATGTAAAGCAGTGCAGCCACTTTAGAAAAGTCTGGCAGTTGCTCAAATGATTAAACAGTTATCATATGACCCAGCAATTCCACTCCTGTTATATACCCAAGAGAATTGAAAACATGTTCACAAAAAACATATACATGAATGTTCATAACAGCACTATTCATTATAGTCCAAAAGTGTAACAATCCAAATGTGCATCAATGGATGAATGGATAAACAAAATGTGGTGTTTCCACACAGTGGAATATTATTCAGCCATAAAAAGGAATGACGTGCTGACACATGCCACAGCATGGATGGACTTGGAAAACATTAAGCCGAGCGAATGAAGCCAGTCACAAAAGGCCATACATGGTATGATTCCATTCATATGAAAGTACAGAGCAGGGAAATCTACAGTGAAGGAAAGCGGATTAGCGGTTGTTTAGGGTCGGGGTGGAGGATGGGAGTATGGGGAGTGAAAGCTAAAGGGTGTGGGGTTCCTTTTTGTGGTGAGAGAAACATGCTAGAGACCATCGAATTGTGAACTTCACATTGGTGAAGTGTATGGTATATGAAACATAAAGCTCACTGAAGCTGTTTAAAAAATTAGGAAGTCACCAGTAGCTTTGAGGAAGCATTTTTAATCAAGTACGAACGATGAGGCCAGGATCCTGGGTGTGGTATGTTGAGGGTGATTGGGAGTTGCAAAGTGATGAAGGGGAAGCAATGCTGAGAGGTTATTTCAGGTTTGAGAAGATGTGAGGCTGCTTGGAGAGCAAGAGGAGGTAACCTGTCAGTGGAGAGGAAGGGGGTCGTCAGGGAGACAGTGACGGTTGATGGAGACAGGGCCAAAGGACATTCTTAGGGGAGGGACAGGTGGCAAGTGGAGCTTTTGAAGAGGAGAGAGGCCAGTTTCCCCCTAAAACACGAGGGAAAGAAAGAAGAATCCTGAGAGCTCATCGAAAACAGGAACCACATCAGATTTGTTTTTGTAATCTCCGCATCTAGCTCAATTAATGGGAAATATACATTTATTCATTCACTAAACATTTAATGAGGGCAGACTGTGCCAGGCACTACTTTCCTGGCTAGTGATCCCACAGCAGCCCTCACAGACAAAACCTCCATTCTAGTTCAAGGGGGTGAAACAGCACACAGGCTGTGGAAGAGTTGTTAGCATTCACCAAACGTCCACGAGTGCCTCTATTTCCCAGCTTTCCTTGCAGTGAGGCTGAATCCACATGACTAGTTCTGGCCAATGGCCTGTGGGTGCATCACTTTCAGGTTGGGGCAATAAAGAGCCAGTGTTTGGCCTCCTTTTCTCCTCTTCTGCTATGGTGACCTTGGAAACCACACGTCCATGAAGCAATACGGATCCTTTCTGTGTGCAACGTGTTCTCGCCTCTTGATTTGCTTTGATTCTCCTCTCTATCTCCTCTTCCATTTCCTTCTCTCTGTCTTTCTTTTAAGTGCTGGTCACAACAGGCTAAATGATTTCATGAGTCACGAATAAGCTCTTTGAGAAATATTGTTCTAGATCGACACTTAATCTGCACATGAAGCGTAAGGGATCTTGTTAATACAGGTTCTGGCTCAGTAGGTATGAGTTGGGGCCTGAGAGTCTGCATTCTAAAAAGCTCCAAAGGCAGGGTGCAGTGGTTCACGTCCATCATCCCAGCACTTTGGGCCCAGGAGTTTGAGACTGGCCTGAGCAACATACTGAGACTCTGTTTCTACAAAAAAAAGTTTAAAAAGTAAAAAAATTAAAAAATGAAAAGCTCCTAGGTGGTGTGCTGCTGCTGCTCCGGGTTCAAGGGTCACAATTTTAGTAGCAAGGTCCTAGAGGGCATCCCTGTGCCCCTGGTAATGTCATTTTTGACAAAAGTGTATCTCACTGGAGTAATACACACATGCAGATGTAACAGACTTGCACATATGTATTCTCATGTACATGTGTCCACCACACACGTGTGCCCACAGATTTGTGACCATACACTCCTCCCCAGGTACCCTTATTGGTATCTGTCAGCTTAAAAATGAGATATGTTCAAACATTTTGTTAATCGGTGTTTTGACCATGTGCCATTTAGTTGCATCTGGTGAGTGGGTGAACACACAGTCATCCTTGAGAACAGTCATGGGGGTGGATGGAGGGGAGATAGTGGGGGAGGAAATAAATCAAAACTCCAGCAAGAGTCAAAGGGAGCATCCTGTGCCTGGCAGAGTCCTCACTGCACTTGCTGGGCTTCATCCAACCCCTGTGTACCCATGGGGCACTTCTGGGGACATCAGTCATAATTCCTGCTTTCTACAACCATCCCTTTTGATTTTTACATCATAAATAAAGTTCATCTGTGTCTGTTGACATCATGCTGTAAGTCCCATGGCGTCCCAGTCTCATAAATCTTCTGCCCTTTTTGGCAGCCCCACTAGTCTCATTTATTATTATTGTTGGCATCGTTGTTGTTTGCTAACAGTGATGATTCTCTGGGAACAGATTATATGAAAATATGAGCTTTACACAGAGAATAGCATTAATGCTGATGTTGAGTCATCAGCATGAATACCGCTGAGGTGAGAGGTAATCGTAAGGGCCTCTGTACCGTCATGTGGCATTTTAGTGTTTTGATGGGAAGCTTTTCATATACAAAGTAACATACATTAATTTGAGGCTACTATAAGAGGAATGTTTGCAAGCAAACAAAACAAACTTTTTTTCAAAAATGTGCCATTAAGGAATATAATAAGTCATTGAACATCCTCTAGTGTAGAGTCATAAAAGCCTTACAAATTCCATCTATTCTTTTTCAAGGTACTTAAAGGAAACGCGTTCTATAGAAGCCAATACTCAGCCTTAGAACAATTGCTACAAATTATTAAACTCATGTTATGAAAGTGGGTGCAAGACATGAGTGAATGAATGGGTTACAGAACAATGGAAGTAAATCACACACATAAATCACACTTCCAGCCGGGCGGTGGCTCACGCCTGTAATCCCATCACTTTGGGAGGCTGAGGTGGGTGGCTCACGCCTGTAATCCCATCACTTTGGGAGGCTGAGGTGGGTGGCTCACCTGAGGTCAGGAGTTTGAGAGCAGCCTGTCCAACATGGTGAAACCCCATCTCTGCTACAAATACAAAAAACTAGCCAGGCGTGGTGGTATGCGCCTGTAATCCTAGCTACTCGGGAGGCTGAGACAAGAGAATCGCTTGAACCCGGAAGGCGGAGGTTGCAGTGAGCCAAGATTGTACCACTGCACTCCACCCTGGGCAACAGAGTGAGACTCCATCTTAGAAAAAATAAATAAATAAAAGTAAATCACACTTGCACTCAGTTTCTCAGCCATGCAGGGTACACCTGCTTACTGTATCTTTCCCAAGAGCCATATAATTATGAAAAGAATAAGACTTTCCCTTTTATTATTTTAAAGACAGAGTATAAAAAGTATTTGTTCCTTTAAGACCACTTTATTGAGGTATGATTGACATATAAAGAGCTGTACATATTTAATGTATCCAACTCGATGAATTTAGGCATAAGTATACCCCTGTGAAACCACCACCACCACCAAGGCCATAGACATGCCCATCACTTTCCCAAGCTTCCTCCCACTCCCTTTTTTATTATTATTATTATTTTGTGGTAAGAGCACTTAATAGAAGATCTGCCCTCTTAGCGAATTTTAAGTATCCAAGACAGTATTGTTAGCTATAGGCACTATGCTGTAGTAGGTCTCTAGAATTTATTTATCCTGCATAACTAAAATTTTGTACCTTTGACCATCACTTTCCATTTCTCCTCCTCCAGCCCTTGGCAACCACCATCCTGCTCTCTACTTCTATGAGTTCGACCATTTCAGGTTCCTCATCACACTGAAACCAGGCAGTATTTGTCTTTCTGTATGTGGCCTATTTCGGTTAGCATGATGTCCTCCAGGCTCAGCCAAATTGTCACAAGTGGCAGAATGTCACTTCTGTTTTTATGACTGAACCCCATTCCATTGCATATACATACCATGCTTCTTCATCCATTCCTCCGTCGATGGACACGTCGGTTGTTTCCATATCTTGGCTATTGTGAATAACACTGCAGCGAGCATGGGAGGGCAGTGTCTCTTTGAGATCCTGATTTCAGTTCCTTTGGATAAATACCCAAAATTAGGATTGCTGGATCATATGATCGTTCTATTTTTAATTGTTTGAGTAACCTCCACACCGTTTTCCATAATAGCTGTACCAATTTACATTCACGCCAATAGTGTATCAGGGTTTCTGTTTTCCCACATATTCGCCAACACTTATCTTTTTTTTTTTTTTTGAGACAGAGTTTTGCCCTTGTTGCCCAGGCTGGAGTGCAATGGTGCAATCTCGGCTCACGACGACCTCCGCCTTCCGGGTTCAAGCGATTCTCCTGCCTCAGCCTCCTGGGTAGCTGGGATCACAGGCATGCACCATCATGCCTGGCTAATTTGTATTTTCAGTAGAGACAGGGTTTCTCCATGTTGGTCAGGCTGGTCTCGAACTCCTGACCTCAGGTGATCCGTCCGCCTCGGCCTCCCAAAGTTCTGAGATTACAGGCATGAGCCACTGCGCCCGGCCATTTCGTTTTTAATATAATAGCCATCCTCCCAATGAGGTGATCTCTGATTATGATTTTTTTTTTTTTTTTTGAGACGGAGTCTTGCTCTTGTCACCCAGGCTGGAGTGCAATGGCGCAATCTCGGCTCACTGCAACCTCCACCTCCCAGGTTCCAGCGATTCTCCTGCCTCAGCCTCCCAAGTAGCTGGGGTTACAGGCATGCGCCACCACGCCCAGCTAATTTTTGTGTTTTTAGTAGAGACAGGCTTTCACCATGTTGGCCAGGCTGGTCTCAATCTCCTGACCTCAAGTAATCTGCCCGCCTCAACCTCCCAAAGCCCTGGGATTACAGACGTGAGCCACCACACCCAGCCAGTACCCATTTTTAAATTGGGTTATTTGGAGGTTTCTTTGCTAGCGAACTGTTTGAGTTCCTTGTATATTGTGGTTGTTAACCTTTTATCAGGTATGTTGTGGATGTTAACCTTTTATCAGGATGTGGGTTGCAGACAGTTTCTCCCATTCTGTAGGTTGTCTTTTCAATTGTTTCCTTTGCTCTGCAGACCTTTTAGTTTGATATAATCCCACTTGTTTATTTTTACTTTTGTTGTCTGTGCTTTTGTTGTCATGTCCAAACAATTATCACCAAGACCAATGTCAAGGAGCTTTTCCTCTATGTTTTCTTCTAGAAGTTTTACAGTTTCAGGTCTTACGTTTAAATCCTTCATACATTTTTAGTTGATTTTTGTGTATGATGTAAGAAAGGAGTTCAGTCTCATTCTTTTGCCTGTGGATATCCAGTTTTCCACACCATTTATTGAAGAGACCATCCTTCCTCTGTTTTATTTTCTTGGTGCCTTGTTGAAGGTAAGTTGACCATGTGTATGGGGAAGAGCATTATTCCTGGCTTCTCTACTCAGCACCATTGGTCTAGGTGTCCATTTTTAGGCTAGTACCATACCGTTTTGATTACTACAGCTAAAGTAGTAGCTTTCTTCACCAAAAGGAAGCTTAACAGTATTATTCATAAACCGTAAAATTTTAGTTTACTAGGGTAGAATCTTTCAAAAATGGCATATGGGAAAGTATAAACGGATGGGTTTCTCACTAAGAGAAACTCTGAGCCCAATTTAGGACTATGAACAGATTAATTTCTGTTTATACTAAACAAAGTGTTATGTAGAGAATCTCTTCAATCTAATACTGTTTCTTATGCTAAAATATAGCTGTCTTTTTTTTAAAACTATTTAGTTTAGAAACCATTTCAATGTATACATTTCCCATACTTCTGTTCTTCCAAAAGATAAGCACATACAAACACCTCGTGGTTTCTTTTGAAATTCCTTCCATGAGAAAGGTGAGCAGGAAGAAACGGACAACAGCTACAAGCCTGTCATACTCTTGTTGGATTAAGAATCTGGGAACCGTTGGTCAGGTGCAGTGGCTCACACCTGTAATCCCAGCACTTTGGGAGGCCAAGGTGGGTGGATCATCTGAGGTCAGGAGCTCAACACCAGCCTGGCCAACAGGGTGAAACCCTATCTCTACTAAAAATACAAAAATTAGCTGAGTATGGTGGTACACACCTGCAGTCTCAGCTACTTGGTAGGCTGAGGCAGGAGAATTGCTTGAACCCTGGAGGCGGAGGTTGCAATGAGCTAAGATAGCGCCCCTGCACTCCAGCCTGAACGACAGAGTGAGACTTTGTCTCAAAAAAAAAAAAAAAAAAAAAAAAAAAAGAATCTGGGAACTGTAAACCATGCCCTTCCAATAAAGGCAATTTTTGTTGGCTATTTTGGTGCCTAATCGCTTGTGTGTCTGCCGGGAAAATCCGACAAGAGCAGCATGTGTGCGTGGTGTGTGCACCCTCAGTTCTGATGAAGGCCTGCTCCCTCCTGCACTAACCCGGGGTGCTTTCACCCACTTTAGACCAGCGTGAGGTACGGCTTTGCATTCCAATGACGACACGTTCCAAACTGATTTGGCAGCACTGTTTAAGTGCTACAAGGAAACCAGTAAAACAGAATCCTGAATCAGAATCCTGACGATTCATACAAAAATTAAAACAGGTCTTAAATCTCAAAAGTACTTATTACCACCCTGTGGCCACATACCCCTACACTATGGCAAAAATGGAAATCCTGCAGCAGCCAGATGTGTGAGAGAAGGGAGGTAGCCCTCCATCCCAGAACAGTAAACAAAGGAGCTGCAGAGCCACGGAGCACTGAGGAGGGCTGTGCTCTCCAAACACGGCCCCACTGAGACACGCCTCCCTCAGCAGACTTTCCTGCAGACAGGTGTACTGACAGATGGATGTTCAGACACGCAGACATTCAGAGAGACACACAGATGTTCAGACAAGTGCATTCTGGCTGGGCGGGTGGCTCACGCCTGTAATCCCAGCACTTTGGGAGGCTGAGGCAGGCAGATCACCTGAGGCCAGGAGTTGGAGACCAGCCTGGCTAACACAGTGAAACCTCATCTCTACTAAAAATACAGAAATTAGCTGGGTGTGGTGCCGGGCGCCTATAATCCCAGCTACTCGGGAGGCTGAGGCAGGAGAATTGCTTGAACCCGGGAGGCGGAGGTTGCAGTGAGCCAAGATCGTGCCATTGCATTCCAGCCTGGGCGACAGAGCGAGACTCCGTCTCAAAAAATAAAAAATAAAAAACAGACAAGTGCGTTCTGACAGATGGACAGACATTCTGACAGACAGGTGTTCAGACACATGAATCAGAAATATGCATGTTCAGACACAGATGATTAGACACATGGACAGATGTTCCATTCAGAGAGACAGATATTCTGACAGATGGACAGAAGTTTAGACAGACAGACATTCCAGCAGATGGGCATTCTGACACACAAGAAGTTCCAACAGAAGATGTTCATACAGATGTTTGGACGGACTGACATTTAGACAGATGGACAGAAGTTCAGACAGACGGACATTCCAACAGATGGATGTTGAAACAGATGGACAGACATTCAGACTGTCAAATGTGCATTCTGACAGACGGGCGTTATGACACACAGATGGTCAGAGATGGACTTTCCAACGTATGGATATTCCGACAGATTCATGTTCAGAAAGATGTAAATGGATGTTCCCAAAGGAGAGACTTTCAGACAGACAGATGTTCCTACCGATGGGTGTTTTCACACACAGAAATGCAGACGTACAGATGATTGGATAGCTCTTCATACTGATGGACACATTGACCAATAGATGCTTAAACAGATAGATATTTGGACAGATGGACATTCAGACAGGAGGTCATTTGGGCAGGCCAACAGACATTTAGACAGATCACTTTCAGACAGATGGACAGACATTCAGACAGATAGACATTTGGACAGACAGACCTTGGGACAGGTGGAAAGATTCACACACACATTGTGGCAGATGGGCATACTGACTGATGGACATTCAGACACGTGAACAGATATTCTGGCAGGTGGGTGTTTTGGCAGACAGGCATTCTGAGAAGATATTCAAATGGACAGATGGTGGACAGATGGACAGGAGGAAACATTCAGATAGGTGGGTGCTCAAACAGATGTTCGCTCAGTCACAAAGATGTTCAGACACACACATGTTCTTACAGGTGGATGTTCTGACAAACAGAAATTCAGACGTTATTGGAGGATGGAGGGGTGTTCAGAATGATGGGCATCAGACAGACAGAGTGTCAGAGAGCTGGATATTCAGACACATGGCCAGATGTACAGATAGATATTTGGACAGATGCCCAGATGCCCTGACAGACAGATGGCCGTTGAGACAGAACAACATTCAGACAAATGAACAGACAGACATTCAGACTGATGGACTTGTGGACATAGGGACAGACATTCACATAGATGGTTTTTCAAGCAGATAGGCTGAGTATCTGATAGACAGACTGGATCCATCTGAAGGTCTGCAGGTGGACAGATGTTCAGACAAACAGGTGTTTTGGGAGAAGGGCGTGCCAATGTACAGCAGTTCTGACAGATGGATGTTCAAATGCTTGTTCCTGTAGACTGATATTCAGACAGATGATATGCATTCTGACAGACACACATTATGACAGGACAGTGAGGAAAATGGACATTTGGGCAGACACAGGCCATTCCAGCAGATAGGCGTGCCTACAGAACATACCCTGTGTGTCAGATGCTCGTACGTGGGAATGTCTGTCTGACAAGCCGACTTTCTGTATGTTCCAGTGTCTATCTCTCTGTATGTCTATCTCTCTGCAACTCTGTCCATCCGCCTAAACACCTGTCTGCCTGAACATCTGCCTGTCCGTCTGGGCATCCATGTGTCTGAGTGTGCATGTATTGGAATTGCTGTATGTTGGAATTCCCATCTGTCATAACATCCATCTGTCTGAATGTGTTTGTATGAGAACCCATCCACGTGTCTGACCATCCTTAAGTCTGAACATCTTCATGTTGGCACACCCATCTGTTGGAACATCAGTTATCAAAATGTCTGTTCATCTCTCCAAACATTTGTCTATCTGAATGTATGTTCTTCTGTCCTAATGTCCCCCTGCCTGCCTTCCTGAATGTCAATGGGTCCAAACATCTGTCTGTCTGAACGTCCATCTGTTCACTACAGAGTTTATAAAACTCTTGTGAAAGTGTCCCTGTAGGTTGTTACAGAATCAGGAGGACTTCAAGTGAAACAGGAGACTCGAGAGCAGGTTTGGATGTGGGATTAGGAAGAGAATTTGAGGTACTATTCACCGGAGAACCGAAGGTGGGATCATGACTACTAATCCTGAGAAAATGCCCCACACCTAACCCCAGAGCCTGGCATATCAAAGACCAACTCCCCTTATTGTTTCATTTTTATGAGGCCAAGCCTATGTCTGACTGTCGGCTCCTCCTGTGGGCAGCCTGGTGAGGGAGGGAAGCTCTAGGGAGTCCATGTCTTCCTCCTGGTCCTGTGTGCACACAGGGAAGATGGGGCTGGTGCCTAATTAATGTGATCTTCAGGACAGGTGATTTGAGGTTGTCAGAGTAACACAAACTGAGACTGACGAATCTCAGGTGGAAAAGGATCTGACAGGCAGAAGACTTGGGAAGGCACTGGATCCAGAATTTAGCCAGGACAGGGAGAGAGCTGGACCTGACTGGTGAATCACAGGGAAGCCTTTGATTTTGTTTGTTGTTTGTTTGTTTGTATGTTTGTTTGTTTTTGAGATGGAGTCTTGCTCTGTAACCCAGGCTGGAGTGCAGTGGCACAATCTTGGTTCACTGCAACCTCCGCCTCCCGGGTTCAAGCTGTTCTCCTGCCTCAGCCTCCTGAGTAGCTGGGATTACAGGTGTTCACCACCACGCCCGGCTAATTTTTGTATTTTTAGTAGAAATGGGGTTTCATCATGTTGGTCAGGATGATCTTGAACTCCTGACCTCGTGATACACCTGCCTTGGCCTCCCAAAGTGCCAGGATTACAGGTGAGAGCCACCACACCCATCTGCAGGCAGCCTTTGTGACGATGGTCACGGTGGAGATGATGATGGATGTGACAATGATGGCGGCCGCCAGCTGCTGGTGTTTAATACCTGCCAGAGCTTCTGCTGGGTCTTCTACATGCACTGTCACATATATTACTCATGCTTATGTTATAAGGTCAGTATTATGATCCCCATTTTAGATAATAAAACTGAACTTTAGAATGAAAATGTCCCTTGTGTGAGTTCACTTGTACATTAAATGTCAAAATTGGAAATAAAAGCCGTTTCTGACTACAGAATTAATCCATTCACCCCTTCATTACTTACATCATAACTATTACCTACTAGCAGGCCAGGCATTGTGCTCAGTGCTAGGGAAAATACAGTGAGGGAAAAAAGGCATAATTCCTGCTTGTGTGGACTTTCTTCTCCCGGGGACGTGGAGGCAAACATCTATAAAATATGTGTCTAGTCAAAACCTGGTGCTAAGGGTGAGGAAGAGAATAGGACGGTGGGTGTTGAGGGCGTGGCCCAGGGCACCTGATCAGCCTCTTTAGGAGGCTTCTCGGAGGAAGCCGCATTGAAAATGGAGAGAGCGTGGGTTATGAGATGAAGGATGGGTTGGGGTACAGCATTCCAGGCAGAGGGAAGGACATGCTGCATCTGAGCTACTGGAGGAAGACCCCTGATGCTGGGATAAAGAAGGAGAAGAGAAAAGTACAGGGTGAGGCTGCACAGGCCAGTTCATTTTGGATCCTCTGGGCATCTTAGGGCCCGGGCCTTTCTTCTAACAGCAAAGGGTAGCCATTGGCTGGACCGGACGAGGTCCTTATTTATTTATTTATTTATTTATTTATTTATTTATTTATTTATTTCTAGACGGAGTCTTGCTCTGTCCCCCAGGCTGGAGTGCAGTGGCACAATCTCAGCTCACGGCAAGCTCCGCCTCCGGGGTTCACGCCATTCTCCTGCCTCAGCCTCCCCAGTAGCTGGGACTACAGGCGCCCGCCACCACGCCCGGCTAATTTTTTTGTATTTTTAGTAGAGACGGGGTTCACCGTGTTAGCCACGATGGTCTCGATCTTCTGACCTCATGATCCACCTGCCTCAGCCTCCCAAAGTGCTGGGATTACAGGTGTGAGCCACCGCACCCGGCCGAGGTCCTTCATTTTTCAGAGCCTCAGCCTTCTTGTCTGTAAATTGGGACACCTGAGGCCTCCTTCACAGGCTTCCCACGAGTATTTGGTGAGAGAGTTAACCTGAAAGCTCTCAGCACAGTGCCTGCAATGGATTGATTTCTGTAACTTTACATAGAGACCGAGATGTTTAAAGAAGAGAAATCCAAAATAATCAAATCATATTCCTGTAAATAAAGATAAAAAGAAATAGATGTCTTTGGTCTGAAGGGACGAGTTACAGGCAGACTAGGATTCAAGGGCATGAGCCCATAGAAGTGGTTTGTAGGCCCAGAGGGGGAGACAGGAAACAGCAGGCATTAGAAAGAGCTGAGCAGACACTCAGTTTAAGTTGGGCTGCTTTAGCTACGGTCCAAACGCTATTTCTTTTTTCTTTTCTTTTTCTTTTTCTTTTTTTTTTAAGACCGAGTCTCACTCTGTTGCTCAGGCTGGAGTGCAGTCGCGCAATCTCGGCTCACTGCAAGCTCTGCCTCCCAGGTTCACACCATTCTCCCGCCTCAGCCTCCCGAGTAGCTGGGATTACAGGCACCTGCCACCACGCCCAGCTAATTTTTGTATTTTTAATAGAGATGGTGTTTCCCCAAGTTGGCCAGGCTGGTCTCAAACTTCTGACCTCAGGTGATCTGCCTGCCTCGGCCTCCCAAAGTGCTGGGATTACAGGTGTGAGCCACCGTGCCCAGACTCCAGATGCTATTTCTGAACTCATCCCTGTTGTCCTTTCCGGGTTTGGAGAGGTGTGAGAAGTGCCCAGCACCGCAGGCCAAGGGATCGCTGGCTGCCCATGGCCACCACCTTCCTGGACTTAGAACCCTTGGGAAGACCTAGCCTGTGCAGCTCTGTCCTTCTCTCTCCTCACAGCCCTGGTTCTGAGGTCTTTGTGAAGCACTGAGACACTCCCATTGTCAAAGCCCACAGCTGGTCTCTCAGCTATTAGATTGGTGCCATTACTTTTAATGGCAAAACTGCAATGACCTTTGCACCAACCTAAATCCATTCTCCTCACCTCATTCCCTTTGTGTCCTCTGCTCCCTGCTCTTCACTGGGGGTTCTGTTACTTGAAAGGGGTCCCAATCCAGACCCTAAGAGAGGGTTCTTAGATCTCGCACAAGAAAGAATTTGAGGTGAATCCATACCATAAAGTGAAAGCAAGGTTATTAAGAAAGTAAAGGAATTAGGCCTGGAACAGTGGCTCACGCCTGTAATCCCAGCACTTTGGGAGGCCGAGGCAGGTGGATCACGAGGTCAGGAGATCGAGACCATCCTGGCTAACACGGTGAAACCCCGTCTCTACTGAAAATACAAAAAATTAGCCGGGCGTGGTAGCAGGCGCCTGTAATCCCAGCTACTCGGGAGGCTGAGGCAGGAGAATGGTGTGAACCCAGGAGGCGGAGCTTGCAGTGAGCCGAGATCGTGCCACTGGACTCCAGCCTGGGTGACAGAGCGAGACTCCGTCTCAAAAAAAAAAAAAAAAAAGAAAGAAAGTAAAGGAATTAAAAGAATGTCTACTCTAATAGGCAGAGCAGCCCCGAGGGCTGTTGGTTGCCCATTTTTATAATTATTTCTCGATTATATGCTGAACACGGGGTACATCGTTCATGCCTCCCCTTTTGAGGCGATAGAGGGGAACTTCCCGACGTTGCCACGGCATTTGTAGATTGTCATGGCGCTGGTGGGAGTGGAGCAGCGAGGATGCCCGGAGGTCACTCTCGTCACCATCTTCGTTTTGGTGGGTTTTGCGGCTGTTTTACTGCAGCCTGTTTTATCAACAAGGTCTTTCTGACCTGTATCTTGTGCCGACCTCCCATCTCACCCTGTGACTTAGAACGCCTAACCGTCTGGGAATGCAGCCCAGGAGGCCTCAGCCTTGTTTTACCCAGTCCCTATTCAACACGGAGTCGCTCTGGCTCGGACGCCTCTGACAGTCCTACCACAGCGACCTGCCTCTCCAGACCATCCACCCTTGGAATCGTATTCCCAGGAGCTGTTTCCACTATGCCAGAAGATGATCGTTGTGGTTCTGCTCTGTAAAACCGTAAGGCCAGGGAGCAGCATCTGGCAGCTCATAGCACCCAGAGCTTCTAACTCCTGCATTTTCACCTGCTCCCTGGTCCACGTGATGCTCTGTGGGGGTGGCTAGTGAACCCTCCTCTCTCCCCAGATGCAGGCCCTTATCTGAGCCTGGACACATCAGCCTGGAGGGCAGTGAGGGGCCAGTCACTGCCTCCTACTGTGTCCTGGCTGCTTCCTGGCTGTGGTCAGCTTTTCTGTCACTTTTGCAGCTGGAAACCTCTGTGATACCTTCTGTGAGGCCAAGTTCCTCACGTTCTGCATGCCCGTGGTCCCACAGTGTCCAGGCATCCTTCCTGCTCACCAACCCGCACACCAGGGGCAAGGCCGTGGCGGTCAGGGAGGTCTCCATATTGGCCTCCAGCCTGGGGTTGCTGGGATGCGTATTTGCTCCTAAATGCTACATAACCCTGCTGAGACCAGACCAAAATTTGGTTATAAAGAAGGAAGGTTTGAGGAACAGCATATTTTCGGGAGCTTCGACTATGTTTGCACAAATCGTGAGCATCTCGGAGAAAAAAGGAGCATTGCTATACTTGTACATCTTGTTTCTATTTAAGATTTATCTATATTCTCTCAGGACGAGAGAATTCTCCTGTCATAACCATCCAGGACACCCCAATGCTCATGAGTCTCACCTCAGAACAAAAACATTTGAGACTTGTTGGTGTACCACGTATCAGGCCACGGAGAGTCTTATCGTTTCTCTGCCTTGTTCTTTTGTGGGAGCTGCTTATTTCCCTCCGTATCTTTAGACAACAGTCTGGTTGCCTACAGTCCTGAGACATACTTCTCTAATTCCTTCTGCTTGTTGTCTCTAGAGCCCACTAGAGAACACACTGTTAATACCTGAGCCATGCATGCATTCCTTCGGCGCTTCAATACTTTTCTTTTGTTTTTTTTTGAGGCAGAGTCTTGCTCTGTTGCCCAGGCTAGAGTGCAGTGGCACAATCTCGGCTCACTGCGACCTCCTCCTCCTGAGTTCAAGCAATTATCCTGCCTCAACCTTCCAAGTAGCTGGGATTACAGGCGCACACCACCATGCCCAGCTAATTTTTGTATTTTTAGTAGAGACGAGGTTTCACCGTGTTGGCCAGGCTAGTCTCGAACTCCTGACCTCATGATCCACCCGCCTCGGCCTCCCAAAGTGCTGGGATTATAGGTGTGAGCCCCCGTGCCCTGCTGAGCTTCAGTACTTTTCACTGTGCATTGAACTTAGCAGACCCTTTTCTGCACCTCTTCATATCCCGTCATCAGCCAGGAAACAGCACACTGTTAGGGTGACCAACCATCCCAGCTTGCATGGGACTGAGGGGTTTCCCAGGACACAGATCTTTCAGTGCTGAAGATGGAACTGTCCCAGGCAAACCAGGATGGCTGGTCACCCTGACAGTGATGTGGATTCAGGCCACGCTTTGAAGCTGGGCAGATGGTGGTGCCAACATATGCGTTCTTTGATTTACTTTAGTCCATGTCCTTGGACAGTTCACAAAACACTTCTGAACCTCATTTTGTCTCATTTTCCAAATGGAGGTAATAATAGTCAATGTGTAGCACTGTTCCGAAGATGAAATGGGCTCATATGTGTCGAAATACGTCCCTTGATATTTGGTGAGCATTGATTATCTTTGCCTGGTGTCATCTAAATGGGCATGATGAGGTTGAAGTCTTAGGATGCAGACTGATAGTAGACATATATTATCCCAATAACCGTTTCTCGCATTTTTTTTTTCTTGAGACAGTCTCATTCTGTCACCGAGGATGCAGTGCAGTGGTGCAATCTTGGCTGACCACAGCCTTGACCTCCTGGGCTCAAGCGATCTTCCCACCTCAGCCTCTGTAGTAGCTGGGACTACAGGCACACATCAATGCACCTGGCTAATTTTTGTAGAGACCGAGTCTCCCCATGTTGCCTGGTCTCAAACTTCCGGGCTCAAGGGATCTACCCACCTCACTTCCCAAAGTACCGGGATTACAGGCATGAGCCACTGCACCTGGCCTCATTCCTCACATTTGTGAAATGCTTCATTCTTTACTGAGACCTCTTAGTGCATGAGCCTGTGCCTGCTCATGTGGGAGTCAGCCTCAGCTGATGGTGGCCAGTCAACAGGGATAGAGGGGCCTGGTTAGGACTGGATGAGGCTGGAGATAAGTGGGTCACTCAGATGCCACAGGGATTAAGCTGAGGGGCTGAGAGGCCGAGGAGTTCAGCTTTGCTGGGAGTGGCCCAGGCCCCCCAGGCAGTCCTGACTGTTCTTGAGGAGAAGAATGCCGAGCACAGGAGCCAGAGAGGCCTTGGCACCTAGAAGCCTCCCACAGCTGCCACTTGAGTCCGCTGCTCCATTCAAGGTCCTCTTCTGGGCCCCAGACCTGGTCCCCATGTTCTCTTTTCCTGTTGCAGTCACTGGGCAGTCCGCTTTTCCTCCCCAGCGTCTACCCCCATTCACTCTCCCCAGTGCTGACTCCAGGGTCCTCCACCATCGCTAACCCTTCTTTGTTTCTAACTTCAAAGATGACTTCTCAGCCCTTGTAGGTTTCAGGCTGATCCTACTGATCATTTTAGATAGCAGCTGAGTGATGGCCATCATCACTAACATGAGGAAGTTCAAGCACCTCCAGGGCTCTTTCCACGATGACTCCTGACCCCATAGATTGAGAGAGAGAAGCCCTCACTGGGCACCCCTCTTGACTGTCATTCCTACTCACCGTCCATATGACTCCATTGTGGGAACACACATAATGGCCTCACCTTCTGATATCCAGACACAATATAGGGAGAACAATATTAACAGCCATAGTCACTGTTTACTCTTATTGAGGGTTTGGTATATGCCAGACACTAGATAAAAACTTTCCAAGGCTGGGCATGGTGGCTCATGCCTGTAATCCCAGCACTTTGGGAGACTGAGGCGGGCGGATCACCAGGTCAGGACATCAAGACCATCCTGGCCAACATGGTGAAACCCCATCTCTACTAAAATACAAAAAATCAGCCAGATGTGATGGTGCATGCCTGTAGTCCCAACTACTCGGGAGGCTGAGGCAGGGGAATCGTTTGAACTCAGGAGGCAGAGGTTGCAGTGAGCCAAAATCATGCCACTGCACTCCAACCTGGTGACAGAGCAAGACTCCGTTTGACTTTCTTCACAGAATTGGAAAAAACTACTTTAAAGTTCATATGGAACCAAAAAAGAACCCGCATTGCCAAGTCAATCCTAAGCCAAAAGAACAAAGGTGGAGGCATCCCACTACCTGACTTCAAACTATACTACAAGGCTACAGTAACCAAAACAGCATGGTACTGGTACCAAAACAGAGATATAGACCAATGGAACAGAACAGAGCCCTCAGAAATAATGCCGCATATCTACAACTATCTGATCTTTGACAAACCTGACAAAAACAAGAAATGGGGAAAGGATTCCCTATTTAATAAATGGTGCTGGGAAAACTGGCTAGCCATATGTAGAAAGCTGAAACTGGATCCCTTCCTTACACCTTACACAAAAATTAATTCAAGATGGATTAAAGACTTACATGTTAGACCTAAAACCATAAACACCCTAGAAGAAAACCTAGGCTTTACCGTTCAGGACATAGGCATGGGCAAGGACTTCATGTCTAAAACACAAAAAGCAATGGCAACAAAAGCCAAAATTGACAAATGGGATCTAATTAAACTAAAGAGCTTCTGCACAGCAAAAGAAACTACCATCAGAGTGAACAGGCAACCTATAGAATGGGAGAAAATTTTTGCAACCTACTCATCTGACAAAGGGCTAATATCCAGAATCTACAATGAACTCCAACAAATTTACAAGAAAAAACCAAACAACCCCATCAAAAAGTGGGCAAAGGATATGAACAGACACTTCTCAAAAGAAGACATTTATGCAGCCAAAAAACACATGAAAAAATGCTCATCATCACTGGCCATCAGAGAAATGCAAATCAAAACCACAATGAGATACCATCTCACACCAGTTAGAATGGCAATCATTAAAAAGTCAGGAAACAACAGGTGCTGGAGAGGATGTGGAGAAATAGGAACACTTTTACACTACTGGTGGGACTGTAAACTAGTTCAACCATTGTGGAAGTCAGTGTGGCGATTCCTCAGGGATCTAGAACTAGAAATACCATTTGACCCAGCCATCCCATTACTGGGTATATACCCAAAGGATTATAAATCATGCTGCTATAAAGACACATGCACACGTATGTTTATTGTGGCACTATTCACAATAGCAAAGACTTGGAACCAACCCAAATGTCCAACAATGATAGACTGGATTAAGAAAATGTGGCACATGTACACCATGGAATACTATGCAGCCATAAAAAATGATGAGTTTGTGTCCTTTGTAGGGACATGGATGAAGCTGGAAACCATCATTCTCAGCAAACTATCGCAAGGACAAAAAACCAAATACCACATGTTCTCACTCATAGGTGGGAACTGAACAATGAGAACACTTGGACACAGGAAGGGGAACATCACACACTGGGGACTGTTGTGGGGTGGGGGGCTAGGGGAGGGACAGCATTAGGAGATATATCTAATGTAAATGATGAGTTAATGGGTGCAGCATACCAACATGGCACATGTATACATATGTAACAAACCTGCACGTTGTGCACATGTACCCTAAAACTTAAAGTATAATAATAATAAAATTTAAAAAAAAAAGAATACCCTGGAAAAAAAAAAAAAAACTTTACAAGACACCAGCCAGGAGGAGGGACCTGTAAGTGAACTCACATCTGGGCTACGCATCACTTGAAGGCAAAACTCAAGAGACAAGCTTCCGTAAAAGAAAGTTAGCTTTATTTGATAAGTGGGCAATCCAGGAGGAGGCAGTGATGTGTGTTCAAAGACTCCTTCTTTGAGTTGTGTCTCTAGATCAGTGGTTTTTAAGGGAAGTTAGGGAAGTGCAAATGATGATCAAAGCATTCTTTGCAACAGCAGCTATGTGCGCAGCCCCAGGCAGGCAGTTCATCGCTGCTGTCTTGGTGAGCGTCTTGTGACCTTTTGCAGGCACAGCCAGACTCTTCTTATCTGGTGGTCGAAAACTGCCAGGCAGCCTGCTCCCGGGATTGTTAGCGCATATCTCTCTCACCTATGCTCAAGGTCCTCTTTTCTTGAGGCTGTTTTTAGTGAATAAGTCTACCAGCTTCAGCAAAGCAGTAATTACACTCAAGCAAGGAAAATTCTTCTTTAACATGGAATCAGTGCTGATACAGGCCCACTGCCTGAATGAGGAAAGCTGGGCCCCAGGAGACAAAGTGCCATGTTCCAGATCCCACCGGGACCAAGGAGCTGCAGACGCAGTGACACTCATGCAATGAGGACCTGCCATGTGGGGATGTGGTCACATATATCACAGGGGGCTAAAGGCAATGAGCAATTCAAGCACCAGAAAGAAAGCTGGCACGTGCCAGCAACGCAGAGACCTGCAGCAGCTCAGGCACAGGTTAGGAAACTCCAGATCGACTTGCAGGTGCTGGTCTGAGGAGGGAGTTAGAATTCACCCTGCGTGAATATCCCCCATTGCCAGAGAGGGAGCTGGTGGAAGGAGCTGCAGGGGCAGTGATGAGCTGTCATGCCTACTCACCATCCACAGCCACATTCAACGGGCTCTGGGAAGAGGCAGCGACGATTGCTCCGACAGGCTGCCCAACCGCTCTACCTGCCTCCCACCAGTTCTCACATGGCAGTCGGTGCAATCTTTCAACATATCAGCCTTCAAAAGGAAGGAAATTCTGATGCATGCTACAACACGGAGAAACCTTGAGGACATGATGCTAAGTGAAAAGAACCAGTCACAAAAGAACAAGTACCGTATAAGTCCACTTATATGAGATACCTAGAGCATTCTAACACAGAGCATTCTATAGAAAGCAGAATGGTGGTTGCCAGCGGCTGGGGGCAGGGGGAGCAGGGAGTTGTTTAACAAGTACAGAGTTGCAGTTTTGCAAGAGGAAAACGTTCTGGAGATGGATGGTGCTGATGGTTGTACAACAGTGTGAATATATTTACTGCTGCACTGCATGTACGCTGAGAAATGGTGAAGATGATAAAGCTTATTGTCTGCATTTTTTGCCACAATACAAATTAATAATAATAATAATAAAATATCACACCCCTGCTCCCTCCAGAGGCTCCTTCTCACGCCTAGGAAATCTAAAACTTCTTGCCATGTGTGTTTGTTTCCAAGAGCCGCTGTCACCAAGTTCCACAAACCGTGTGGCTTACACAGCAGATATGTGTTGTCTCATGGTCCTGGAGGCTGGAAGTCCGAGATCAAGGTGATGGCAGGGCCGGTTCCTTCTGTGAGAGCGGATTTGCTCCACGCCTCCTGCCTGGCTTCTGGTGGTTTGCTGGCAAGCTTTGGCATTCCTCAGCTTCTAGAGGCAACACCCCAATCTCCACCCTCATCTTCACGTGGTATTCTCCCTATCTCCAAACTTCCCCTTTTTATGAGGACACAGTCATAGTGGATGAGGGGCCAACCCTAATGGCCTCATTTTTGTTTGTTTTGTCATAGCCTCCTTTTAATCTGATTACCCCTGTAAAGATCGTATCTCCAAATAAGATCCCATTCTGAGGTATGGAGGGTTAGGACTTTGACATACGGATTTTGGGAAGATACAATTCAACCCATAACACCGTGGCTCTGCAAAATGTGAGCCCTGACAGCCTGTGGCCTCGTTTCTTAGCGTTCTCCCCTCCACTGCAGGGCAGCCACGCTTACTTCCTTGCTCATCCCCCAGTGCACCAAGCACTGCTGTCTTCCGGCCTTTGGGAATATAACTCCTGCAGCTACAGTTGTGCCCTTGTCTTATGGAGTGCCACAGCAATGTAAGAAACATGTAGAGCATCATCCCAACATGAAAACGCCTCTTCCCACTCACTTCTGCTCTCAACTTGGCTGTTCCTGGAGAGCTTCGTAAAGTGTAGGGATTTATCAAATTCTAATTCCATTAGTTTAGTCACTTGTTAAACAGTTTCCTCTTTCTCATTCACTGATTCACTCTTCCAACAAATATTTGCTGAATATCTACTTTATTCCACACAGCCTGCAGGTGCCCGGGACTCACTGGTGATTGACACAAATGTCTCTTCTTCTTCTAGCTAATGTCCTAGCAAGAGAGGCCAAACACGGACAGTGCAAATAAATCGTGAACAAAATGCGTGATGCTGAAAGGTGATAAGGGCTTAGAGAAGAAGAGGAGTGACAAACGGGGTCTAAGAATGTGAGGGGCAGGTTCAGTGACAGCATGGAAATGGGTGGTCAGAGGTCTGTGGGAAGGCAAGAGCTGAGCGAGGATTGAAGACACGGAGCGAGCCACAGAGCCAGCCATGGCGCTGTCTGGAGGACACACATTCCAGGTTGAAAGAATTGTTAGAGCAAAGGCTTTGGCGAGGAACTTTCCCTGGTATGTTGGGGCTGCAGCCCGTGGGGTTAAAGTGGACAAAGGGGAGAGTGGTCAAGGAGCAATTCAAAGGCAACGTGGAGCAAATTTTTCGTGTTAGGGCTTTGGTTTCTGCTTGATTTAGGGGAGAATGTGCAGAGCTCTGAGCATGTCACGGAATAGACTAAGGGACAAAGGTAGACACAGGAAAGCCCACTAGGAGACTGTTACAGAGTGCCAGGGAGAAATGACGTGGGTTAAACCAGATGGGGAGCAGTGGATGGGGTGAGAAGAGAAATATCTGGAAGGTCCAGCCGTCATTCCTTCACAGACTGGATGCTTGCGGGAATATCAGAGGGCACGAGTGTTCACGGCCTGAGCAACTGAAAAGGCAGATTTGCCTTCAGCTGGGACAGGAAAGGCTGTGGACAAGAACAGCAGGTCTGCGGGGGAAGACCCTCAGTTCTGCTCTGGACTGAGCTCGAGACGTCTAGACGTCAAAGTGGAGGTGTCACAGGAATTTCTTTTTTTTCAACACCACGTTGGAGGTCACAGTAAGAATTTCTGAGCTGAGTTGACGGAGACTTGACATCATGGTCAGCAGTAAGAACAAGCGCAATGACAGTAATAATAGCAGTAACAACAGCCCCAGTCTGCTGTCTTGAGTGGACAGACCACAGAGCTCTCAGGATGGCATGTTCCACCATCCCCAGTGTACACAGAAGGGCTCTGAGGCACAGGGAGGGAAGGGCTGGCTCTAGCTCACCCAACTAGCTAGGGCAGACTGGGGCTAGAATCCAGTTCTTCTGATCCCATATCCATCTCCTGCTTTTTTCTGACACGTAAGATGTTCTTTGATCCAACAGAACAGCCCCCTTTCCCTGAACAGATGCTGTATCTTCCCACTCTGCCAGGAATATCTGCCTCGCATCCTGACTTCCTTCTGACGAAGCCCATTTCCAATGCTGCCTCCTCTTCATGTGGGCATCGTTCACCTCTCTCCTTTCTCCTCTGACTGCTCCGGTCGCTCCCTTGCTCAGCCTCCGTCTCAGATTCCCTGATGCTCCCCGGAGACAGGGCACACATCCGACTCACGCCCAGACCCCAAAGTTCCTCTCCTTGTGAACTCACAGCGGGGGCCACTCAGTGTGATTGAGTGGATAAGGGAAGGGGTGAATGCATTCCACACTCAGTAACCATGTTTGTGGCGCCCTAGAAGATGCAGATGCAGGATATGCTTATTCATTTATTCATTTGAGACATTCTTAGCCATTGGAAGCACTAACTTCTTAAAAATGTGATAAAAGCTGTGAAATCTTTTGCCAGAAAACTGCACATATATACACACGATTTGCAGATAGATTCAAGGGGGTTATGAATTTCAACCCACCTGCATTCCTTAGACTTCAAATTAAGCATCTCTATTGCTGCGTACCACAGAGCTGGGGATCCAGGCTGGGCTAAAGTATAGCCCCGTCTACACTCTGGGACACCCACTGAGTTGGAGTTCAGTCTGTCTTAGATAAAAATATTCGCAATCACTACACAGCTGCTTCCCACATTTTCTCCCACAGGGCATGTGGAGAGGAGTCTGGCTTAAGTGATCTCCGGGCAGTGAAGAGGAATCTGTTGTCATGAACAATGGTTTCTATCTCACTTGGAGTTCAGGGATTTGTGGACCATCAGAGGCAGATGTGTTTAGGAGTTGTCGGAATTTTAGCATGATGCCTAGACTGTGGTTGTGGCTGATGCCTGCTCTTCTATCATGGATTGGCTGCATTTCAGAAGTGTGTGGACTGGTAAATGACAAATAAGTAAAAACCCTGTTGTTGATAAATTAGAATGGGTTTTCCACTGGTTCATATAGTAACCTGTTGCTATGGCAAAAGAAAAATTAGTTCTTTTGTAGGAGAAAGGAAATTTGTCATTCTCAGAGCTAAGTGGAAATTCATTCTTCTCAGAAAAGCAGAAGGGAATTTCTCACTGTCTCTTGGTGCTTAGGTAAGAAAGGCCTGCGAAGGACAGGGTCTGTGAGAACAAAATGAGAGAGTGGAGCGCCCCAGACGGAATGGGGAATTGAGGCTGTTGATCACAAAAATGCCTTTCCCTGGAAGCATCTGTTATCCAGCACCAGCTACAGGCTGAGAATCTAAGCCTGGCCTGGGAAGAAGGTAAGTGGTAAGGAGACAGACAAGCCAGCCCAGCGTTGAATGTTGCAACGTGATCCCCCTGTAGGGAGATGTGCAGAATTCTGAAGCTGCACGAGTGGAAAGACAAAGAGCTAAGCCACAGTTCTCTCTGAGGCCAAGCAAAAATTCACATATTCCCTAAGCCCCAGAAGACAAAAATGCACTGGGCTCAGGAGGGCCAAATCTAAAGAACAGGATGAAGCAGACACTGACTGAATGTTGCCAGAACTGCAACAAAGATTTGACTCAGCCCAGTCTGTTGTTTAACTCAGATGATCAGATCTCACCCAGTCTACCTTCTGGAAGAAAGACAGACTCTCTCTGGTGGAAGATGAAGACATCTGGGGTTATTACAGTATTTCACGTACAATGCCCAGTGCACTAGTGAATGTTATGGGAATGTAGAGACAGAACCTGTGAATAAAGCCTGGGAGAATCAAAGCAGACTCAGGAGCAGACACACAGGTCATAAAGAGACTTTAAAATAATCATATGTTCAGAAGAGTAGAAAAGAATGACAAAATAGATGGAAAGGCAGTAAATTTCAACACAGAATTAGAATTTATATATAGGACTCACATATACATATATGAGTCAAATGGACATTTTTAAAGCTAAAAACACAATATGTATAATTAGGAACTTATTGGAAATAGAACAGGGTATGGCAGAGATTGAAAAGGGAAGAATATGGGACTAATAAATAAGAAAATAAAATGATAGAAAGGATCCAAACTGAAACACTAAAAGAAAAAAATTAAAATGAAGAGGAGAGTGTAAGATAAATGTGGGACACAATCAAAAGGTTCAATATAAATGTTATTAGAACTCCAGAAAACAAGGAGAACGGGGCAAGGGCGGCAGCAGTAACTAGAGCAGTAAGAAGGGAAATACCTAGCGCCCACCCACACCGGCCTCCCTGTCTCATGGAAAGGGAAAATGAAACACAACAGAGAAGTGTGGTGAAGGTCACAGCCCAGGGGCCACAGGCCCATTCGCAGGCTGAGACCTAATCCTAAGACTTCAGAAGGCTTCCCTACCCCAAGAGTTGACCATCACATGAGTAGGGCTCAGCAGGGGACAACTGAAAACACTGTGTGTCTCAGACATTATGTAGGAAGAGGTCTCTAGAGAAACCCAAAGACAACAGGGGAGGCAAAGCAAGGACACCAGAAGGAATGTTAGCCTCTGATGCCTGCAGCATAGTAAATGCAACCTAGGTCTTAGCCAGATAAACACAAAACCTCACAGTGAAGGCCTACTTACCTCGGTTCCTTTAACCCAGGACAAAATGTCTGGCTGTTAACAAAAAATTACAGAGCATATTAAAAGACAAAAGCACAGTTTTAAGAGACAAAGCAAGCATCAGACCAGACTCAGATATGGCAGAGAGGTTGGAGTCATTAGATTGTCATCTTAAAATTATAATTGGCCAGGTGCAGTGGCTCACACCTATAATCCCAGCATTTTGGGAGGCTGAGGGAGTTTGATCACCTGAGGTCAAGAGTTCAAGATCAGCCTGGCCAACATGGCGAAACCCTGTCTCTACTAAAAAATACAAAAAGTTAGTTAGGCGTGGCGGTGGGCACCTGTAATCCCAGTGACACTGGAGGCTGAGGCAGGAGAATTGCTTGAACCCAGGAGGCAGAGGTTACAATGAGCCGAGATCATGCCACTGCACTCCAGCCTGGGCAACGGAGACAGACACCATCTCAAAAAAACAAAAAACAAACCTATAATATGCCAACAGCTCTAGTGGAAAAAGTAGACAAGATGCGAGAACACATATGTGTTGGGGTGATCAGACCCAACACCAGGTCGTGGGGGCGACGAAGCCTGGTGGAGTCAAAGGATTGAGAAAAAGACAGTCTGAGAGAGAGAAGTGGGACCACAGGGCCATCACTAGTGTATGGAGGCTGCGAAGGCCCTGAGTGCTGGGGCCCCACGCTACTTATTGGTAATCCAACAAAGAAACAGGTGGTGAGAATGTGGAGGTCAAAAGGGCGCGTTGCATCAAGCACATGATTTACATGATTTACAGCTGTGATGGTTTAGCATTTGCTCTGCTACTTGAGATCATGGAGAGCAGGTTCTTTTAATTCAAGATACAATCGATCCTGGGAGAGCAAAGAGCAAGGAGCCAGCAAGTCTAGACACATTCTAGAGCCATGAGACCTGGACTGTATCCAAGCCATGAGGGGTTTTATGCCCTGGGCTTAGACTACGGTGCGACAGGGCAGCCTTCCACCCTTTAGCACAGAACTGGGTGTTCCAAAGGCCACAAGAGGTTTTAGACCCTCGCCCCCGGACATGCTCCAAGACTCTTTTACATTATGTCAGATATGCAAGCCCTGCCTCAGCTTCTCCCAACACCCAGCTTTTCCCAACACATATGTAATGTAAGCAGAGAGATGGAAACTTTAAGAAAAAATCAAAAGGAAATGCTGGAAATAAAAAGAAAAACTCACTATAATTGAAATGGAGAATGCCTTTGATGGCTTACCAAAAGATTAGACATGACTGAGAACAGAATCAGTGCACCTGGAGGAATGCAAAGAGGAAGAAGGAATGGAAAAGACAGAGCCTATCTAAGAACTGTGGGACAATGAGAAAACATGTAAAAAATGGACATACAAGAAGGGGAAGAGAGAAAGGAATTTCAAAGATTCTTTTCTAACCAAAGCATTTATGGCTATAAATTCCCCTCCAAGCTCTGTCTTAGCTTCATTCTACAAAATGCTTCTAATTTTGTGTGATTTCTTCTTTGACTCATGGAATATTTTGAAGTATATTCTTTAATTTTCAAATATTTGGGGTTTTCCTAGATAACCCCTTGTTTTTTATTTTAATTGAATAATGTCTAGTCGGAGGCATATTCTGTAGGATTTCAATCTTTTGAAATCTGTTAAGGCTGGGCACCTTGGCTCACACCTGTAATCCCAGCACTTTGGGGTGCAAGGCTGGAGGATTGCCTGAGGCCAGGAGTTTGAGACCAGCCTGGCCAACATGGTGAAACTGTCTCTACTAACAATACAAAAAATTAGCCAGGCGTGGTAGGCGCCTGTAATCCCAGATACTTGGGAGGCTGAGGCAGGAGAATCACTCGAACCCGGGAGGTGGAGGTTGCAGTGAGCCCAGATCTCTTCTCCTCTTATAAGGAGCCATATTGAATTAAGGGCCCGCCCTACTCCAGTATGATCCTGTCTTAATTAATGACATGATTTCTAAGGAAGTTCACATTCTGAGGTACTGGGGTGGCAGGGCATTTGGTGCGGGGTGCGGGGTAGGGACACACTTCAACTCAAAACACTTGCTAAACTCATTTATAGTTCTAATGTTTTTGGGTGGATTCCTTAGGACTTCTATATACATGATCATGTTGTCTGTAAATAAAGGTAGCTTTACTTCTTCCTTTTCTTTTTAAATATTTTTTTTCTCACTTGATTCACTGGCTAGAAGTTTTAGTACAATGTTGCATAAAAGTGGTAAGAACAGATACTTTTCCTTACGAGGAAAGAATTGTCTTTCATCATTCAGTATGATATCAGCTGCTGGTTTTTTGTCCCCTTTTAAGTTAAAGAAGTTCTCCTCTTTTTTTATTTATTTTATTTTATTTTATTTTTTTGAGACGGAGTCTCGCTCTGTCGCCCAGGCTGGAGTGCAGTGGCGAGATCTCGGCTCACTGCAAGCTCTGCCTCCCGGGTTCACGCCATTCTCCTGCCTCAGCCTCCCGAGTAGCTGGGACTACAGGCTAATTTTTTGTATTTTTAGTAGCGACGGGGTTTCACTGTGTTAGCCAGGATGGACTCGATCTCCTGACCTTGTGATCCGCCTGCCTCAGCCTCCCAAAGTGCTGGGATTACGGGCGTGAGCCACCGCGCCCGGCCAAGAAGTTCTCTTCTATTCTTGATTTGTTTAGAGTTTTAAATTATAAATGGCTGTTGGATTTTGTCCATTATTTTCCTGTTTTTATTAAGAGGATCATGGGTTTATTTTCTTTATTCCATTAATATGATACATTACATTAATTGATGTTTGAGGGTTAAGCCCACCTTGTATACAAGGGATAAATTTCAATTGGTCACGGTGAATCACCCTCTTTATATGTTGGTGGGTTCTGGTTGATAGTATTTTGTTGAGAATTTTTGTAGATTCATGAGGGATATTAATCTTTAGCATAGTTTTCTTGTGATGTCTTTGTCTGGCTTTGTACTAGGTAGTACTGGTCTCATAGAACAAGTTGACACATGTTCTGTTCTTTGTTTTCTGGACAGGTTTGCAAAGGGATTGATATTTTTTCTTCAGACGTTTGGCAGAATTTGCAAGTGAAGCCATTCAACTTGGATTTTCCTTTGCAGGGAGAGATTTAAAAATATTTATTTTTTTAAAGTAATTGTAGATGCAGAAGAATTTGCAATAATAAATAGATATCTCTGTGTCGTTCATCCGGCTTCCCTCAATGGTGACATTTTTATATTACTGTAGTACAAAACCAATTTGGGAAATTGACGTTGGTACAATACTGTTAACTATATGACATCTTAACCAGTTTTTCTCTCTCCCTCAGTCCCTGTCCTGTGGCAACCACTCATCTGTTCTCCGTCTCTACAGCTCCTCATTTTGAGAATGTTATATAAATAGACTCATACACTTTGTAACCTTTTCAGCTTGACTCTTTTCAGTAAGTACAATGCCTTGAGATTCACCCAGGTTGGTGATTACATCAATAGTTCATTCCATTTTATCGCTAAGAAGTATTCTCCTCTATGGTTGTGCCAGAGTTCGTTTAACCATTCACACACACATTGAAAGACTTGAAGTTATTTCTTTTTTTTTAAACAAACAAAGCTGCCATCAACATTTGTGTACAAGTTTTATGTGAACACAAGTTGTCATCTCTCACAAAGAAACGCCCAACAGTGTGATTGCTGGGTTGTATAGGAAATACATGTTTCGTTTTATAAGGAACTGCCAAACTATTTTTCTAGAGTGGCTGCACCTTTTTTTTTTTTTTTTTTGAGACGGAGCCTCGCTCTGTCACCAGGCTGGAGTGCAGTGGCGCGATCTCGGCTCACTGCAAGCTCCAACTCCCTGGTTCAAGTGATTCTCCTGCCTCAACCTCCCGAGTAGCTGGGATTACAAGCACGTGCCACCACACCCAGCTAATTTTTGTATTTCTAGTAGAGACGGGGCTCACCATGTTGGCCAGGATGGTCTTGATCTTCTGACCTCATGATCCATCCGCCTCGGCCTCCCAAAGTGCTGGGGTTACAGGTGTGAGCCACCGCACCCGGCCTGGCTGCACCATTTTACTTTCCCGACGGGTGTGTACTAGAGATCCAACTTTTCCACATCCTCGCCAGCGTTTGGTGTTTTGTTTTTTAATTTTAGTTTATTGTGATAAGTGTGTAGTAATATCTCATTGTGGTTTCAATTTGCATTTCCCAAATGCCCAATGATATTCAACATATTTTAATGTGCTTATTTGCTATCTGTACTTAATTTTTTTATTTTTTCTTCTTTGAAAGGCTCCTGTTAAAGCAAACTAAATGTGGCCTGAGAAGGACTCCATACCTCTATATTTGAGTCCTTGTGGACAAACTGTAACCTAGCTTAATAGGCAGACAAGATTGCAAACCTAACTTGGGAGTATGCTCCTGTAACAGTAGCTGGGTCTTGGCCAATCCTAGAGGTCATACTTCAAACACTCGTAGATTGCTAAGTGTTCAAACAAGGCAAACGCCAGCCTGTAACCAATCCTGTTGTTTCTGTACCTCACTGCCGATTTCTAAGTGTTCAAACAAGGCAAACGCCAGCCTGTAACCAATCCTGTTGTTTCTGTAGCTCACTGCCGGCTTCTGTATGGCACTTCTCTTTTTTTTTTGTCTATAAATTTGTTCTGACCACAAGGCATCCCTGGAGTCTCTCTGAATCTGCTGTGATTCTGGGGCTGCCTGATTCACAAATTGTTCATTGCTCAATTAAACTTCTTTAAATTAATTTGGCTGAAGCTTTTCTTTTAACACCCCATACTTACCCATCACTAGGGCCTTCCCTCACTTGCCCTGAACTAGCACGACTTTGTGTATACACATCTTTCCAGACCCCCGGGGTAAGTTGGGTCTGAAACATCCCTCCTTGGCTGTCTCGTCCACTGGCTATCCCTGTTAAATTCCTGGTTGGCCTACCATTTGGATGCTTGTCCCAACCAATATCTTGACCTCAGGATAGCTGCAATATTGGCTTTATGTGACTGTTTGCCACTAAGATCCCTATTGTTTTTTACAACACCCTTGGGCATTGAATTTTCCATGCTCTGCTATGGACAGACAGGAGAGCTCCCGATCCTGAGGACCTGCCCTGCGGCTGGATAGAACATCTATACCACGGGGGAAGGGGAGCAGTGATTGGAGAACTCCTAGACTCTCTATCTTCTGACCAAACGTCAGTAGATTTTCTTGAGTAAATGATTCTCAATTTGTTGTTCCCCTTTGGTACATTTTCAGCATTTAAATAGCTGTTTTTGCCAATTTTATCTAGTTATATTGTTGCTTCTTGTGGAGATGATTGGTGGCTCCTAACTCAGCCATTTCAGAAGTTCGTCTCTCGATCTTCTCCATTTTCATCATGTGTTTTGAAGCTCTGTTATTAGATGGATACATATTTATGACTGATACGTCTTCCTAGTCAATTGATCCTTTTATAATTATAAAATATTTGTCTTTAACAACATATTTTATCTGAAAGTCGCTTTTTTTTTTTTTTTTGAGACAGAGTCTCACTCTGACTTGCCCAGGCTGGAGTGCAGTGGTGTGATCTCTGCTCACCGCAACCTCCACCTCCCGGGTTCAAGCAATTCTCCTGCCTCAGCTTCCTGAGTAGCTGGAATTATAGGCGGGCGCCACCACGACCGGCTAATTTTTGTATTTTTAGTAGAGATGGGCTTTCACCATATTGGCCAGGCTGGTCTCGAACTCCTAACCTCAGGTGATCCACCTGCCTCAGCCTCCCAAAGTGCTGGGATGACAGGCATGAGCCACTGTGCCCAGCCCTTAAATTTTATTTGATATTAGTATTAGGTATATTATGCTTATGTTTTGTTTTTTGAGACAGGGTCTTACTCTGTCAGCTGGAGTGCAGTGGCACCATCTCAGCTCACTGCAGCTTCGACCTCCCATGCTCAAGTGATCCTCCCACTTCAGCCTCCCAAGTAGCTGGGATTACAGGCACTGCCACCACGCCCAGCTAATTTTGGTATTTTTTGTAGAGACAAGGTTTCACCATGTTGTCCAGGCTGAAGTGCCATGACTATTTACAGGTATGGGTATTGCACACTACGACCTCAAACTCCTGGGCTCAAGCAATGCCCCCACCTCAGCATCCTGAGTAGCTAGGACCAGAGCCATGCACCACCACGCCCAGCTAATGTTTTAAAATTTTTTGTAGAGATGGGGTCTTACTTTGTTGCCCAGGTGGGTCTTAAACTCCTGGGCTCAAGCGATCCTCCCATCTCAACTTCCCAAAGTGCTGGGGTTACAGTCTGAGTCACCACGCCTGCCTATATGCTATGTTTATATGGTTTATAGATTTCCTTCCATTTACTTTCAAATATCTATGCCTATGTTTAAAGCAGATTTGTTATAGACATCTAATGGTTGAGTCTTTCCTTTTTCACTCATTAGTGCAATCTGTGCCTACTGATTAGAACGTTTAGTATAACTGTTGACATTATGCCACCTTCACATCATAGGTAGAGACCCTACAGCTCTATAGTTCCATTGACCACCATCCTTTATAACATAGTTATTATAAATACCACAGTTGGCCAGGTGCGGTGGCTCATGCTTGTCATCCCAGCACTTTGGGAGACCGAGGTGGGTGGGTCACCTGAGGTCAAGAGTTCGAGACCACCAGCCTGGCCAACATGGTGAAACCCCATCTCTACTAAAAATACAAAAAATAGCCAGGCATGGTGGTGCGTGCCTGTGGTCCCAGCTACTCAGGAGGCTGAGGCAGGAGAATTGCTTGAATTGGGGAGGCAGAGGTTGCAGTGAGCCGAGATCATGCCACTGTACTCCAGCCTGGGCAACAGAGCAAGACTCTGTCTCAAAAAAAAAAAAAAAAAATTACCACAGTTACATGTATAACCACAATACAATACCATACTTTTTTATTTATATAAATTTTGGATAAACTAAGAGAACAATTTAAAAATATCTACTCATAGATTTACCGTTTTGTTGTGCTTTGTTGCATCTACTTTCATTTTCCTTAAAATATCTCCTTCAGCATTTATTTATTTATTTATTTATTTCTTGAGACGGAGTCTCGCTCTGTCGCCCAGGCTGGAGTGCAGTGGCGCGATCTCGGCTCACTGCAAGCTCTGCCTCCCGGGTTCACGCCATTCTCCTGCCTTAGCCTCCCGAGTAGCTGGGACTACAGGCGCCCACCACCGCGCCCGGCTAATTTTTTTGTATTTTTAGTAGAGACGGAGTTTCACCGTGTTAGCCAGGATGGTCTCGATCTCCTGACCTCGTGATCCACCCGCCTCGGCCTCCCAAAGTGCTGAGATTACAGGTGTGAGCCACCACACCTGGCCTCCTTTAGCATTTATTACAATGCAGCTCTACTGGCAAGAAATCATCTTTGTTTTCTTTTACCTGAAAGTATTTTTATTTTCTCTTCAGTTTGGAAGAATAATTGTACAGATATAGAATGCTGATTGACAGTTTTGCTCTTTTAAAGAGGTCTACCCAACTCTTCTGCCCTCTGATAAAGAACTGTCAGTGGTAATTTTCATTTATTGTTTCCTTGTATGACATGTGCCATTTCCCTCTGGCTGATTTCAACATTTTGTCTTTATCTTTGGTTTGTAGTAGGCTGACTATTATGTGCCTAAGTGAGGTTTCCTTTAATCCTGTAATGTGATTATCTAAATTTATGGCTTTCATTCATTGAAAAATCTAGGGACATTGTTTCATTTCGTTTCTAAAAAATTGTAGTAAGAAGGCCAGGCACGGGGCTTATGCCTGTAATCCCAGCACTTTGGGAGGCTGAGGCGGGTGGATCACCTGAGCTCAGAAGTTTGAGACCAGCCTGCGCAATATGGCAAAACTCCATCTCTACCAAAAATACCAAAAAAAAAAAAAAAAGAAGAAGAAGAAGAAAGAAAAAATTAGCCAGGCCCGGTGGCATGCACTTCTGGTCCCAGCTACTCCGAAGGGCTGAGGCGGGAGGATCACTTGAGCCTGGGACAGAGCAAGACTCCATCTCAAAAAAAATAAAACATAAAAAGGCCGGGTGCCATGGCTCATGCCTGTAATCCCAGCACTTTGGGAGGCCGAGGCAGGTGGATCACCTGAGGTCAGGATTTCAAGACCAGCCTGGCCAACCTGGCAAAACACTGTTTCTACTAAAAATACAAAATGTAGCTGGCATGGTGGCGGACGCCTGTAATCCCATCTACTCGGGAGGCTGAGGCAGGAGAATCGCTTGAACCCACGAGGCGGGAGGCGGAGGTTTCGGTGAGCCGAGATCGCACCATTTGCACTCCAGCCTGGGCAACAAGAGAAAACTCTGTCCCCTCAGAAAAAAAAAAGTAGTAAGAACATTTAACATGAAATCTATCTTCCTGACAAATGTTTAAGCCCACAACACAGTATTGTTAATATAGGGACAGTGTTGTGCAGCAGCTGTCTAGAGCACACTCATCTGGCATAACCGAAACTGTCCACCTGCTGAGCAGTACACCTCCATTTACGCCGCCCCCCAGCCCCTGACAACCACCATTCTACCCTCTGTTTCTATGAGTTTAGCTTTTTTTTTTCCCAAGACGGAGTCTTGCTCTGTCACCCAGGCTGGAGTGCGGTGGCGTGATCTCGGCCCACTGCAACCTCCATCTCCTGGGTTCAAGCGATTCTCCAGCCTCAGCCTCCTGAGTAGCTGGGACTACACGCACCTGCCATTACGCCCAGCTAATTTTCGTATTTTTAGTAGAGACGGGGTTTTACCATGTTGGTCAGGTTGGTCTTGAACTCCTGACCTCAAATGATCCACTTGCCTCGGCCTCCCAGAGTGCTGCAATTACAGGCACGAGCCACTGCACCCAGCCTAATTTTTGTATTTTTAGTAGAGACGAGGTTTCACCATGTTAGCCAGGCTGGTCCCAAACTCCTGACCTCGTGATCTGCCTGCCTCAGCCTCCCAAAGTGCTGGGATTACAGGCTTAAGCCACCACACCTGGCCGAGTTTAACTATTTTAGATATATCATACAAGTGGAATCACGCAGTATTTGTCCTCTTTGACTGTCTTATTTCACCGGAAAACAGTATGAGTTTACTAAGAAAATTAAAAATAGAACTACCATATGAACCAACAATCCTACTTCTGGGTATATGCAAAAGAATCGAAATCAGAATCTCAAAGCGATATCTGCATTCTCATGTTTATTGTAGCATTACTCACGACAGCCAAGATACGGAACAACCTAAGTATTCCACATCCACAGATAAAGAAAATGCGGTGTATACCTAAAATGGAATAGTATTCAGCCTCTGAAAAGACAAGTGCAGCTGGGTGCGGTGGCTCACACCAGTAATCCCAGCACGTTGGGAGGCTGAGATGGGTGGATCATGAGGTCGGGAGTTCGAGACCAGCCTGGCCTAGATGGTGAAATGCTGTCTCTACTAAAAATACAAAAATTAGCTCGGCATGGTGGTGGGCACGTGTAATTCCAACTACTTGGGTGGCTGAAGCCGAGAATTGCTTGAACTGGGGAAGCAGATGTTGCAGTGAGCCAAGATCACGCCACTGCACTCCAGCCTGGGCGACAGGGTTAGATTCCCTCTCAAAAAAAAAAAAGAGTGCATTATTTCTTAAAATTTTTTTTTCTGTTTCATTTTTTTTTCTTCTCTCCTCCTAACCCACCAGTTACAGAGATTTTTAAACTCTATGTTTTCCACAGAGCCCTTTCTTTCTTTCCCACTATCCTTCAGACAAGCATTTCCTTGGATCTGTCTTCAAATTTACTGACACTTTCTTCTGTCATCTCCAATCTGTAGTGAAGCCCATCCAGTGAAGTTTTCTTTCAGATAGTGCATTTTTTTTTTTTTTTTTTTTTGAGATGGAGTCTCACTCTGTCGCCCAGGCTGATATGCAGTGGCACAATCAATCTCGGCTCACTGCAACCTCCGTCTCTTGGGTTCAAGCAATTCTCTTGCCTCAGCCTCCTGAGTAGCTGGGATTACAGGCAAGCACCACCACGCCCTGCTAATGTTTGTATTTTTAGTAGAGAGGGGTTTCACCACGTTAGCCAGGCTGGTCTCGAACTCCTTACCTCAGGTGATCCACCCACCTCGGCCTCTCAAAGTGCTGGGATTACAGGCGTGAGCCACCACACCCGGCCAGATAGTATATTTTTAAAGTCAAACATTGTTTCATTTTCACACTGGTTTCTTTTTCTCTGTTGAGATATTCTAGTTTTTCATTTGTTTCCAAGCATGTTTTTATTTACTTTCTTAATCCTAGTTATCATACCTACTTAAAAATTCTTATCTGCTACTCCATCATCTGGATAATTTAAAATTTTTTGATCTTTTTTTCTTTAGAATAGGTCATGTTTTTCTGTTTTATATTTCAAAAATTGTTTTTAAATTTACCCTTGACATTGTGAATAATAGATTGTGATTCAGTTAAGGGTAAGGGAGTGGGGGAGTAACACCAGATTGGATTTCGTCTAAGGGAAGGTAAGAGCACATAAATATAAGAAAGAAAATCTAGAAAATTCTTTAAAGACTTTTTTCTTTTTTTCAAAATAGAGTAAATGAAGTGTTAGCTGGAGGGTAAAGTGAAGTCTGGGGAAATTTTTAAGTTGGAAATATTAGAACACATTTATAATGGGAATGAATCAATAGACAGGAAAAAGTTGGACAAGGTAGAAGAGAGAGGTGAAATTCACTAGGTCAGAGTATCTGAGTGGGATAGAGGGATGGGAAGTATCGCACCTGTGGCCTTATATAAGAGAGTGAATGGCAGCTCCATTCCATCACATTTTCTGTGACGATAAAAACATTTTGTATATGTGCTGCCTGATATGGCAACCACGAGCCAGCTGTGGCGATTAAGCAGTTGAAATGTGGCCAGTGCAACTTAATACATGAATTTTAAATTTTATAAAATGTAATTAATTTAAATTCGCAGCTAGTGGTTACTGTACAGAAGAGCACAGATCTGTGGTAACAGGAAGGATGAGGATGTGGGTACTTGTGTGAATGTGGTAATAGGAGCTGTAGAAATTCTGTTTTGTTCTCTTTTCATTTCTTCCCTTTTTCACTGAAGTAGAAAACACTGTTATCAAGTGAGTCCAGATCCAGTAAAGAAGTGTGGAGGGACTGAAGAGAAAGCAGTCGTCAAGATCGTCTCTTGGAATAGTAAATGGTTGAAAGATTTCATCCATGTTGTTGTCTTGATTAGGTTATACTCATCAGACCCCCCAAATCTCAAAGCTAAGATTCATTGCTCATTTTCCATGTCAGCTAGTATTAATACTTTGAGGTTAAGAAACTTCTGAGGGATTACAGACCTAGCTTCTTTCCAGTGAATCATTTTGTCCATCTTAACGATTGTGGTTTAGCCTTTTTCGTGCAAAGATTTTCAGCTTTATCTTACATAGTTGAGAAACATATTATACAATGAGAAACATTTGAATCTTTCACACTTGCAAGTCCTAGATTATCTGGGTCTTCTCATTTCTTTTTAATCCCTGCTTGCTAAATTTTTTTGGATTCATCTTTCCTTCAGAGTTCCTTGTCAAATGCAGAACCAACTAATAAATAAACCACACAAGGCCAGGCTTGGTGGCTCACGCCTATAATCCTAGCACTTTGGGAGGCCGAGGCGGGCAGATCACCTGAGGTCAGCAGTTCAAGACCAGCCTGGCCAACATGGTGAAACCCCATCTCCACTAAAAATACAAAAAATTAGCCAGGCGTGGTGACGCACACATGTAGTCCCAGCTACTTGGGAGGCTGAGGCAGGAGAATGACTTGAACTTGAACCAGGGAGGCGGAGGGTACAGTGACCCTAGATGGTGCCACTGCACTCCAGCCTGGGCAGCGAAGCCAGACTCTGTCTCAAAATTAAATAAATAAATAAATAAACAAATAAATAAACCACACCAGTAATCATGTATTTCTCAGCCTCTTAAAGCTAACCTTTTAGGTCCATGCCTTCTATAATATTGCAGGGTACCGTTTTACAAAAAGGTTTCCCACTACACGACATGGGTTGTCAACTTGATATCATCCAATAGGTTTCTTAGCCACCTGCTGTCTGGACCCAAAGGCAATGCCTTACGTTTGCATATTACTGCATGCAAGTTCTATCAGTCAGCTTTGCGGCAATCACAAACGGTCCGGCTCTAAGCAGCTTACGTTAGACAGGTTTTATTTCTCTTACCTGCTACTTGTGAGCTGCAGCTCCGTTCCTGTGTAACACACATGTCTTCTTTACCCCAGTATGAGGTATTCCAGTACCTGCACTGAATGAGCAAACTGTCATTCTCTGGCAGAGAGAAAGCAGCAACGGCGTTGGCTCTTAAAGCTTCTCTTCAGAAGTAGTGACTATAACATCTGCTTACTAGTCATTGGGCAAACCAAGTCTCGTGGCCAAACTCAACGCCAATGGGTCGGGGATGCATATTTCTCCCTCCTTGGGAGTCTGCAAGTCGGTGACGGAGGGGAGCCAGCAGAAGCTCTCCACGCCCTATCATTTAGGATTTCTATGACAGCTTCATTATATTGGCAGGATTGATTAAATCATTGGTTGTTGGTAATTAACTCTGCTCCCTGGAGATTGGGGAATGGGCCAAAAAGTTCCAAATCTCTAATCACCAGGTTGGTTCCCTTGGCAATCAGCCCCTGTCCTGAGGCCGTCCAGGAGTCCCAAGCCACCAGTCATGTCATTAGCATACAAAATTGCTTTGGAGATTCCGAGGGCTTTAGAAGTTGTGCGTCAGGTCACTGGGGCAGAGACCACATATATATTTTCTTACTATATGCCTGTAGTTGAAAGTTTCTCTTTCCAAGAATACCCAGTCCATTTACATTTAGTTAATTATCTAAATAGGCAAGAGGTAGCCCACCTTAATCCAATCACTCATTGAGCTGGATCCAAATTGGTCTTCACTGTATGTCAAGTTCAGCCCTGCTGCTAGGGTGTAAGCCTACAAGGTTCACAGCTGAATACCTGCGGTGTTATCGGCCCCTGAACTCCGGCTTTTGTCTCTACTGTGCACAGATTTTCTGCCTCTCAGCTCCTGCTTTCCAAGCGGCAAATATTCACAGGGGAGAAGTCACTCCAAAGGCCAGGCTGGCTTCTCAGGGCTTCCCTCCTGTCTGTGATGGAAGCCCCATCACGTGACCGGGCGCGGTGGCTCACGCCTGTAATCCCAGCACTTTGGGAGGCCGAGGCAGGCAGATCACGAGGTCAGGAGATCGAGACCATCCTGGCTAACACAGTGAAACCCCGTCTCTACTAAAAATACAAAATTAGCTGGGCATGGTGGTGCATGCCTGTAATCCCAGCTACTCGGGAGGCTGAGGCAGGAGAATCGCTTGAACCTGGGAGGCGGAGGGAGGTTGCGGTGAACTGAGATCACGCCATTGCACTACAGTCTGGGCTCGAAACTCCCTCTCCAAAAAAAAAAAAAGAAGTCCTATCACGTCTTGGCTGCCTTAAGAGCTCCTTAATTCCTTCAAAAATATATGTTTTCTGTTTTGACTGACTTTTCTACGTTTCTTTAGCAAGATAATTGGTCTGAAATCAGCCATTTGACAATTTCTAGGATAATTTTTAAAATTTTTCATTTTCTGGGCCAGGCGCGGTGGCTCACACCTGTAATCCCAGCACTTTGGGAGGCCGAGGCGGGCGTATCACGAGGTCAGGAGATCGACACCATCCTGGCTAACATGGTGAAACCCCATCTCTACTAAAAATACAAAACATTAGCCGGGCGTGGTGGCGGGTGCCTGTAGTCCCAGCTACTCGGGAGACTGAGGCAGGAGAATGGTGTGAACGTGGGAGGAGCTTGCAGTGAGCTGAGATCGCGCCACTGCACTCCAGCCTGGGTGACAGAGCAAGACTCCGTCTCAAAAAAAAAGAAAAGAAAAAAAGAAAAGAAAGAAATATACGATTATATAAAAACAAAATGAAAAACTAAAGAGTATTATTTCTAGTAAAATAAAAACTGTTAAAATTTGGGTCTATTTTCAGTTTGATACTATTTTCTGTTTATGTAACTTAAATCACTTTAGTTTTCAGAAAATATACCCAGAAAAAAGTTTATTTTCTTCAATTTATTGAGGCATAATTGACAGAAAATTGTATCTATTTAAGGTGTACAACTGATGATTTCACATATGTTAACACTTTAAAATGATTACCAGCCCTGGTAGCTCACACCTGTAATCCCGGCACTTTGGGAGGCCACAGCAGGAGGATTACTTGAGGCCAGGAGTTTGAGATCAGCCTGGGCAACACGGCGAAACCCCCTCTCTCCAAAAAATACAAAAAATTAGCCAGGTGTGGTGGCATGCGCCTTTAATCCCAGCTACTACTCAGGAAGCTGAGGTGGGAGAATTGCTTGAACCCGGGAGGCAGAAGTTGCAGTTAGCTGAGATGGTGCCACTGCACTCCAGCGTGGGTGACAAAATGAGACTCTAAGTAAATAAATAATAAAATAAAATTATTAACACGATAAAGTTAATTAGCATGCTGCATTAGTCTGTTTCGCATTGCTGTAAAGGAATACCTGAGGATGGGTATTTTATACAGAAAACAGGTTGTTTGGCCCACAGTTCTGCAGCCTGCACTAACACGGCACCAGCAACTACTGGGAGTCCGAGGAGGCCTCAGGAAGGCTTTAGTGTTGGTGGAAGGCAAAAAGGGAGCAGGCATGTCACATGGCAAGAGAGGAGGCAAGAGAGAGACGCCAGGCCCTTTTAAACAATCAGATCTCTTGGTAACTAATAGAGTAAGAACTCACTCATGACCTCAAGGACAGCACCCAGCCATTAATGAGGGATCCACGCCCATGACCCAAACACCTACTAGTCCTTACCTTCAACACTGGGGATTGCATTTCACATTATGAGATTTGGAGGCAAATATCCAAACCACGGCACTTACCCAATACTTCCCACACTTACCCCCTCCCTTTTTCGGTGAGAACACTTCGGATCTACTCTCTTAGCAAGCTTCAAGTATAAAATATAGTATTATTAACTATGCTCACCGTGCTGTACATTAGATCTTTAGAATTCCTTCATCTTATAACTGAAAGTTTGTACACTTTGATCAAGATCTCTCCATTTCCTCCCCTACCTCCCTTCCTGGCAACCACCAGGTTGCTCTGCTCTCTGCTTCTATGAGTTGGAAAGGTTTCTTCTTTTTAGATTCCATATATAAGTGATACCATACAGTATTTGTCTGTCTCTGTCACACTTCACTGAGTATAGTGCCCTCTAGGTTCATTTATGTTGTTGATAGGCAGGACTTCCTTTTTTAAAGTGGCTGAATAATATTCCGCTGTGTGTGTATGTGCGTCACGTTTTCTTTTTATCCATTCACCTGTCAATGGACACTTAGATTGTTTCCGTATCTTTGCTACTGTGAATAGTGCTGCAATGAACGTGAGATGCAGATCTCTCTTCCAGATCCTGGATACAACAATCCCCAGAAGTGGGATTGTTGAATTATGTGGTAGTTCTATTTTTAATTTTTTTGAGTAAACTCCATACTGTTTTCCAGTGAAATAAGACAGTCAAAGAGGTTTTTCCATATCTTGGTACCAGGAGCTTTAACTCAGGTCCAACTCACCGTGGGCCCAGCGGGTCCCGGAACCCATTCTCTGGTCATTTCCCGGGTCCAGATGTGTAGTTGGAACAGACGTGTTCAGCAGCTAGCAGAGTTTCCACACGGATTCCCTGAGCTGTAAAGTGAGGGCAATTGTGATGGGAAAGGACAAATGGAAGGCGTTACAGCCATCTCTACCTAGAAAAATACTAAAACAAAAAACACACCAATACCGCCTTCCTGGAGGAATGATATAGATGAGTGCCATCATCAAAGACTTGAAGTATGGAGGGGTGGTGATTCCTACCCCACATCCTTGTCCAACTCTCCTGGCCTGTGCAGAAGACAGATGAATCCTGGAGAATGACGGTGGATTCCCAGAAGCTTAACCAAGTGATAACTCTAATTGCAGTTGCTGTACCAGATGCGGTTTCATTGCTTGAGCAAATTAACACATATCCTGGTACATGGTATGTAACTATTGATCTGACACACACCTTTTTCTCCATCCCTGTCCAGAAGGCCCACCTGAAGCAGTTTGCCTTCAGCTGGCCAGGGACACCTTCACTGTCCTCCCTCAGTTTAGATCAACTCTCCAGCCCCATGTCACAGTGTGAACCCAGGAGGCAGAGCTTGCAGTGAGCCGAGATCGCGCCACTGCACTCCAGCCTGGGTGACAGAGCGAGACTCCGTCTCAAAAAAAAGTATCGATTTTAAAACTTGATTTTTTATATATGTATATATTGTGCAATGAGCACCATAGTCAAGTCAGTTAACATATTTATCGCCTCACATAGTTAACCTTTGTGTGTGTGTGTAAGATGAGAACACTTAAGATCTACCCTCTAAACAAATTTCAGGTATAAAATACAATAGTGTTAACTATAGTCACCATGCTGTACATTCCATCTCCAGAACTTACTCATCTTGAGTAACCGAAAATTTACACTCATGACCAGCATCCCCCATTTCCCCATTTCTCCCTCCCTCCAGCCCTGGCAACCACCATTCTACTCTCTTCTATGAGTCTGACTATTTTAGATTCCAAATATAAGTGAGAACATGCAGTATTTGTCTTCCTGTGGCTAGCTTATTTCACTTGCAAATGGACTTTATGAAGCTAGTATTATCCTGATACCAAAACCAGAAAAAGACAGTACAACAAAACTGTAAAACAGCATCTTTCTTGAATACTGATGCAGAAATCATTAATAAAACATTACTAATACGTCAATAATAGATGAAAAATTATATGATGGACAATTGATGTACTCCAGAGATATAAGGCTGGTTCAATGTTTGAAAAATCAATCAAAGAACAAAGTAGGAAGAATTAATTTATATGATTTAATAACTTATACAGCTATAGTAAACAAGGGTGTGTGATATTAGCAGAGTGCAGACCAATGGAAAAAGGTAGAGAACCCATGACAAGAACCACACAAATATGCCCACCTAATTTGTTACAAAAATGCAAAAGAAATTCAACGCAGAAAAGACAGCCTCTTCAGAGAAGAGCAACTGGACATTCACAGGCACATACACACAAAATGAACCTTAACCTAAACTTCACAAACCTTAATCACAATTTAACTCAAATGTACCAGGGACTTAAATGCACAACGTAAAACTATAAAACTTTAAGAAAAATATAGGAAAAAGTCAGCCGGGCACAGTGGCTCAAGCCTGTAATCCCAGCACTTTGGGAGGCCGAGGCAGGTGGATCACGAGGTCAGGAGGTCAAGACCATCCAGGCTAACACGGCGAAACCCCGTCTCTACTAAAAATACAAAAAATTAGCCAGGCGTGGTGGCGGGCGCATGTAGTCCCAGCTACTCGGGAGGCTGAGGCAGGAGAATGGCGTGAACCCGGGAGGCAGAGCTTGCAGTGAGCCGAGATCACGCCACTGCACCACTCCAGCCTGGGAGACAGAGCAAGACTCCATCTCAAAAAAAAAAAAAAAAAAGAAAAAGAAAAATATAGGAAAAAGTCTTCAGGATCTAGGACTAACCAAAGGGTTCTTAGATTTGACACCCAAAGCACTACCCATTAAAATGTTGGTAAATTGTACCTCACAAAGTCTTTTCTCTGTGAAAGCCCATAAGAAGGGCATGAAAAGACAAGCTACAAACAGGGAGAAAGTATCTGCAACACCCATATCCCATAAAACAAATATCTAGAATATATTTTTAAAAACTCTCAAATAATAACAGTAAAAACAAAAATCCAATTAGAAAATGGCCAAAACCATGAAGAGTCATGTCACTGCAGAGGATATGCAGATGGCAAATAGGCATACAACATGCTCCGTATCATCAGCCGCCAGGGAACTGAAAATGGAAGCCATAAGTAGATATCACCGCTTTGTCATGCTGTGCAGAGGGGCCCTGGGCAGAGGCCAGTCCCATCATTCTAAGCTCTGCTCAGGCCCTCTGCGATGGACACTCTGAAGGCCATTCTATTCGCCTTTTAATGAATAGTGACAAAACAAAATGCTGGCGAGGATATGGAGAAACTGGTTCACTCATACATTGCTGGTGGGGATGTAGAATGACACGGCCATCTGGTAAAGAGTTTGGCAGTTTCTAAAAAAAAAAAAAAAAAAAAAAAATTAGGCCAGGCGCTGTGGCTCATGCCTGTAATCCCAGCACTTTGGGAGGCCGAGGTGGGTGGACCACCTGAGCTCAAGAGTTCGAGACAAGCCTGGCCAATATGGTGAAACCCTCTCTCTACTAAAAATACAAAAATTAGCTAGGCATGGTGGCAGGCGCCTGTAATCCCAGCTATTGGGGAGGCTGAGGCAGGAGAGTTGCTTGAAACCCAGGGACAGAGGTTGCAGTGAGCTGAGATTGCACCGCTGCACTCTAGCCTGGATGACAGAGCAAGACTCCATCTCAAAAAAAAAAAAAAAATTAAACATGCAATTATTATACACCCAGAAATTGTACCCCTGGGTATTTATCCCAAAGGAAGTCTTGTGGTTACACAAAACCTGTATCTGGAGGATTATAACAGCTTTACTCACAATAGTCCAAACTGGAAACATCCCGGATGTCATCCACTGGGCGAAGGGTTCAACAGCTTCTTCTACATCCACACAGCGGAACACTACATGGCAAGAAAAAGGAATTAACAATTGATTCATGCAACAACCTGGAGGAATCTCTAATGAGTAACTGAAAAAAGCTATTCCCAAAAGGCTACATACCGTACAATTCCATTTATATAACATTGTTGAAATAACAAACTTATAAAAAGGAAGTGTATTTCAGCGGTTGCCAGGAGTTAAGGAGGGGCTGAGGGCGGGAGGGACGTGCATGTCCCTCATAAAGGGCAGTGAGAGGGTTTCTTTTGGTGACTCTCTTGACTGTATCGATGTCAATATCCTGGTTATGATACTGTGTTTTCTGAGCTGTTACCGCTGGAGGGACCGGGACATAGGGCCTAAGGGATCTCTCTGGAGTCCCTCTGTACTACTTGTTACAACAGCACGTAGAACTATAATTATCTCAAAATAATGTTTCCTTAAAAAACAAGACCACGGGCTGGGTTCGTAGCTCATGTCTGTAATCCCAGCACTTTGGGAGGCTGAGGCGGGCGGATCACCTGAGGTCGGGAGTTTGAGACCAGCCTGACCAACATAGAGAAACCCCGTCTCTACTAAAAAATACAAAATTAACCAGACATGGTGGCGCATGCCTGTAATCCCAGCTACTTGAGAGGCTGAGGCAGGAGAACTGCTTGAACCCAGGTGGCGGAGGTTGTGGTGAGCCAAGATTGTGCCACCATACTCCAAACTGGGACAATAGTGAGACTCCGTCTCAAAAAAATATAATAATGTGTCCGGAATTTATTCTTTCTGGTGGGTTCTTGGTCTCACTGACTTCAAGAATGAAGCCATGTACCTTCGCGGTGAGTGTCACAGCTCTTAAAGATAGTGTGGCCGGAGTCTGTTCCTTCAGATATGTCCGGAGTTTCTGCCTTCCAGTGGGTTCTTGGTCTCACTGACTTCAACAATGAAGCCACGTACCTTCACCGCGAGGGTTACAGCTCTTAAAGGTGGTGCAGACCCAAAGGGTGAGCAGCAGCAAGAATTTATTGTGAAGAGCAAAGAAAGAACAAACCTCCCACAGCACGAAAGAGGACCTGAGCACCTTGCATCTGCTGGCGCTGGTGGCCAGCTTTTATTCCCTTATTTGCCCCCGCCCATGTCCTGCTGATTGGTCTATTTTACAGAGTGCTGATTGGTCCATTTTTACAGAATGCTGACTGGTGCATTTACAATCCTCTAGCTAGACACAGAGTGCTGATTGGTGCATTTACAATCCTCTAGCTAGTCAGAAAAGTTCTCCAAGTCCCCACCCGACCCAGAAGCCCAGCTGGCTTCACCTCTCAATGAGACCACCCACAAATGTGGAAAAATGAACTTAACACACAGTGATTATGCCACCTATGTGTTTTTATCCAGAAACTATCTCCTGAAGTAAGATATCAGCTTTAATTTTAATACGAGGATCTGGAGGCTCAGAAACATGAAATAAAAGTTCTGGCTGGGCGCAGTGGCTCACACCTGTAATCCCAGCACTTTGGGAGGCCAAGGCGAGTGGATCACCTGAGGTCAGGAGTTCAAGACCAGCCTGGCCAAGATGGTGAAACTCCATTTCTACTAAAAATACAAAAATTAGCTGGGCATGGTGGCGGGCGCCTGTAATCCCAGCTATTCAAGAGGCTGAGGCAGAGAATTGCTTGAATCCAGGAGGCAGAGGTTGCAGTGAGCCGAGATCATGCCACTGCACTCCAGCCTGGGCAACCAAGTGAGACTCCATCTCAAAAAAAAAAAAAAAAAAAAGATTCTATGATCACACAGCCAGGAAATGAAGGCAGGATTGAGCAGTTACCTCTGGGGTAAAAGTTATCCCTTACTACAAAGGAGCTTCCATGCAGGAAGCATGATGCAGGAATGAAAGGACGGGTCCAAGATCACTGGGGGGCTGAGCTCCCTCCCTGTCCCATGGTCTTTCTACAATTAGAGGTTCAACCCAAGCCACAAGCACAAGCCAGAAAGGGATGAGGTCACGGTCATTCATTTATTTCACATTTATTCTCATTGCACCAGGTGAGGAGAGGAAGGAGTCATGCACTAACACACACAGATTGTGCTGTTTTTCAGTCTTTCTGATGAATCAGGATCCGGATTCTAAATGTCTTCAAGACCTGGATCAGTCAGTAGAGATGGCCCACTGTGTCAGGGGGCCTGGGGCTGCCGGGGGCAAAGCAGGATACATATATGGAACATGACCATTCATGTTCCAGGGCTCCCATCCGGGTACCTGAGGATTTTCCACATAGATCACAGGTGTTGGGGCCCACATCGGCTCCTGGAAGACTATGGGAACGCCATAGGCCTGGGGCAGGTGCTCGGGAGGTGCGAGGTTAACCACATCTGCACAGGGAGGACCTGAGAGAGAGAAGACACATGGAGGGCTCATGAAGCCATCACCCACCCTGTACCTGAATCCTTGCTTGTGACCTCACCCAGCCCCAGGGCCATGTCCATTCTGAACAAGTCCACGAACAAAGTCCTCAGAATTATTACTTTGGAGAAGAATAAAAAGGAAAAATAGAGGCAGGCAGCCCATCAGAGCAGCAAGTCCCCTGTGCTGTGTGTCGAGGGACTCTGGGCAGGGGCCTGTCCCATCATTCTTTGCTCTACTCAGGGCACAAGGATGGTGGGGGTGGGGTGGGGGAAGACAATGGCACTCACTAGACCATGGAGATGAACACAAAAGACACGAACCTGAGAAGACGCTGATCTTCCATCTGTACCCCAGAATCCTGTGCAGGGCCTCGCCATAAGGACATGGCAAGGGTTGGCACCTTGGCCTCTGGTTGGCCTCCTGAATAGTGAAGTATAAGTCCTGCAAGCTTATTAGCATCTGGAGACATTCCTTCCAGCTCTTGTTGATACCCCTCTGCTTGAGACGCTGAGCAATTGCTTTTGATACTATGTGATACTTCTTCTTCACCCTGTACACCTCACGTTCGAGAAATTCCCATTCTTGCAGGAAACTCCGGATTTCCTGGTCACTCCAAGGTTTAACTGACTGGACTGGAAGGAAAGAGGAATATGGATGTACTTGGCATAACTCACCTGCACATGTGCAGGATCCTGCCTCTACATAGACAGGTCCAAACTTGACTTTATTCAGTTATGGGAGATAATAGGACCTTAAATGAGAAGTGAGAGATTCAGCATCTGCCTGAGTCCTGATGCCTGACACATCCAGTCACTGGGACAGGCAAGGAAACATCTGAGAGCCTGGGTCTTGCTCAAGTTCCTTAAAATGTTTCAGAGGCTACTGACAGGGTGTGATGGCATATTTGCTGCCTGAGAGTGCTCCCCTGATGTGGGACTCACATCCCATCCCTGTGGGGCCTTTTACTGTCACCTGAGCTGTGGGCAGGGAGCTTAGGGGATGCTGAGGGCAGCCCTGGAATCCCCTGAGATGCCCCCTCTTGGGGCTTGGATGAGCGTATCAGACTCGAGAAGATGGAGGTGGGCTGGAAAATTTTCTCTACGACATGTAAGACTCTGAGGACACTGTACCTGAGGGCTTTTCTGATCCCTGGGCTGCATTTTCCTCCTCCATTTTCTGGATGTTTATGGTAGTTTCAGTGGGAAGTATTACTTTCTAATAAAAAAAAAAAGATAAATACATATTAGAATCTCTCTCTTTTTTTTTGAGACAGTCTTGCTCTGTCGCCAGGCTGGAGTGCAGTGGCATGATCTCAGCTCACTGCAACTTCTGCCTCCTGGGTTCAAGTGATTCTCCTGCTTCAGCCTCCCAAGTAGCTGGGATTACAGGCACGCACCACCACACCTGGCTAATATTTGGTGTTTTTTTAGTAGAGACGGTGTTTCACCTTGTTAGTCAGGCTGGTCTCAAACCCCTGACCTCAAGTGATCCGCCTGTCTTGGCCTCCCAAAGTGCTGGGATTACAGGCGTGAGCCACTGCGACCAGCCCCCCTTGTATTTAAAAAGTAAACTGCCAGATGAACAATATGAACCCAGTGGTTTTAGACACTGGACAAGGGCGCATGGGACAGTGGAGTGAAGGCAGGAAACAAGGGTTGGGGCTCCTGCAAGTACCCAGCTCAAACCCGCACGGAATTTCAGGCTGGGAGCAGGGAGAGGGAAATCAAGCAGAGCGTGTGTTCTCCTGAGTTGAGAACTTGGGGAGAGTCTGCTGGACCTCACAGTGGCAAGTACAGGACACAGAAGCAGTACTGGGGAGAGGGTGGAGAGAGGGAAGCAGAGAGAGCTCTGTGGATCTACTGGGAAGTCCCCTGTCCAAGCAGATCAGAGCATGAATGAGAGGAAACTGCCTGGGTTGGGAAAACACCGCGAGAAAGGAGCAGGCTGGAAAGTTCCTGGGGTCACTCTGGGCGGTGAAGAATCTGAGTCTCCGCAGCTGGAGTAAAAAGTCTGCCTAGTCCAAGGGGCTTTGAAGAGAGTGCTAGGAGAGTAGCGCCTCAGCAGTGGGGTCAAATTACCCACAGACTGAAGTTTCTTCCCATACCAACAAAGATTCAAAACGATCCCCCAAAGCATCAATCTAATTCCAAAGGCTGCCTGTGGCTGAACATACAGAGGAAGCGGGTGCCTTAGAGGATAAGGTGGCTCACGCCTGTAATCCCAGCACTTTGGGAGGCCGAGGCGGGCGGATCACGAGGTCAGGAGATCGAGACCATCCTGGCTAACACGGTGAAACCCCGTCTCTACTAAAAATACAAAAAATTAGCCGGGCATGGTGGTGGGCACCTGTAGTCCCAGCTACTCGGGAGGCTGAGGCAAGAGAATGGGGTGAACCCGGGAGGCAGAGCTTGCAGTGAGCCGGGATCGTGCCACTGCACTCCAGCCTGGGGGACAGAGAAAGAATCTGTCTCAAAAAAATAAATAAATAAAAATAAAAAGGAACAGCACACATTTCAATGGCTGCAAAAATTCTTGTGAACTGAAATGAAAGCCAACCCCAGCCATCCTCCCACGAAACAGCAAGCGGGCTCCCTTCAACTTACCTCCATTTTCACTCCTGAGTTTTCTCCCGGGAGTCTTCTCACTGTGCCTGCAGGGTCTGGTCAGTTCCTGAGTTGGCGGAACACTGGCACTTACTCTCCTCCAATGGAACCTAGGAGAGTCAGGAGGAACCCGCGTGTGGAAATGTGCTTGCTTCTGTCGGCTTCTGGAGGTCTCTGAAGCCAGTGCAGATCGGACATGTTTAAATATCTTCAATGTGATTGGGTTAGACCCACCCAACCTGGAGACTTTGGATTAACTAAAGATAAACTAATTTAGTACTTTAATCACATCCACAAAATCCCTTCATCCAGACTAGAATTTGACTGAATAACTGCAACAGGGAAATTGGAGATCAACTCGGCAGGGGTTCTAAGGGTCTCTGAGACCAGCATCTCCAAATGCAAAGGGATGGGTTGTTACATTCCTATAGATAAATTACCGCTTCCCCCTGAGTTCGTGCTGAATGGTCAGCTTTGTCCTTAGGGTTTCACCTCTGAGGATTAATTGCGATGTAAGGATTAGGGGAAGAGACTAGGCTTCAGCTGGTTGAGGGTGAATGGATGGCATGGATGGCAGTTATGGATGTGGGAACCTCTATGAGAAGCTTAGATTAAAAAGGAGTTTAGGGTAGGGAAGAGAGAGGCGAACAGAGCTTTCTCTTTACAAGAGGACAGACTTGAGATTTACATATACAGAAATGAGGAAGCAGAGGGATATTGGAGGGTGGTTAATAGTTTGGGCAAGTAAGTGACGGTGGGGATGGAGAAGGAGGGTGCTGAGTGCCCAGCATGTGAGGGAGGCAACTCCTAGGTTGCTTTTTGGCTTCAGAATCTCAGATGCAGTCCAGGATTAGGGATGCCCCTCAGAACAAATCTTAACTCTTGGGATTGATTCCACTCCACTCAGCACAATCCTAAGATTCACAGCTTTTAGCTCATGATAGCGTCTGAGAAGACAGGGAAGGGGGCTTTACAGTGAATGGTACTTTATTTCTACCCATTTTTTATTTTTAGAGGTAGGGTCTTGCTCTGCTGCCCAGGCTGGGGTGCAGCGGCATGATCATGGCTCACTGCAGCCTCAAACTCCTGGGCTCAAGTGATCCTACTGCCTCAGCCTCGCAGGTAGCTAGGATTACTGCAGGTGCTTGTGCCACCATGCTTGGCCTTTTTTTTTTTTTTTTTTTGTAGAGACAGGGTCTCACTACGTTGCTCAGGCTGGTTGTGAACTCTTCATTTCAAGCAATACTCCTGCCTCGGCCTCCCAAAATGCTGAGACTGCAGGTGTGAGCCACCATGCTGGGCCTAGTGGTACCTTAAGTCAGAACAAACTCCATGTGGCTTAAGACTAATCTTTGCTTCTTTCCGTGTCATCTAAAAATACCACTGTCTCTTCATTTCCACAGACAGATTTCAGGCCTCCATTTCCTGATGCCCATATGGCCAGGAAACTCTTCTCTGTGCTTCCCACTTTGGGCCTGTCCAATACACCCCCACTCTGCCTCAGGGACCATCTGAGACAAAAATCTGACCAAGTTATTCCTTCCTCTCCCCCAAATGTTAATGAACACCGTCTTCTTCCCCAGGCGCGAGCCCTCTGTCTTGCTGGAGGCAAACAGAAACTTTAGGCACCTCAGCCCTGCATCTAGCAGGAGCCTGCACTCAGCGTGTTCACCCCCAGCATCACCTCCCATTCAACTCATCTTCAGGGTTTCTGCCCTGCCATAAATGGCAACTGTATCCAGGCTGTTTCAAAAACAGAAATGCAGAAATAATTCCTGAATTCTTTATCTTCTCAGTGACAGCTTCTTCTCAATCAGAAATTACTGATAGCCTATTTTCTTTCCTTCTTTTTTTTTTTTCTGATAGAGTCTCACTCTCTCACCCAAGCTGGAGTACAGTGATGCAACCTCTGCCTCTTGGCTTCAAGCAATTCTCCTGCCTCAGCCTCCCAAGTAGCTGGGATGACAGGCGTGTGCCACCACACCTGGCTTATTTTCGTATTTCTAGTAGAGAAGGGTTTCACCATGTTGGCTAGGCTGGTCTTGAACTCCCGGCCTCAGGTGATCCACCCACCTTGGCCTCCGAAAATGCTGGGATTACAGGCTTGAGCCACCGCAACCAGCCTGATACCTTATTTTCTAAATAAGTACCATTAACTGACTTTTTATTCATGCTGAAATTAAAATAGTGCAGGCATCAAGGTTACTTCTATGGACAACAGCTGTTGCATTCTAATGGAGACCCTGCTTATCTTGTCCTCGGTATATGCACCAAGCCTGTTTCTGTGGCTTCTAATGGGGACCCTGCTTATCTTGTCCTCGGTATATGCACCAAGCCTGTTTCTGTGGCTTCTAATGGGGACCCTGCTTATCTTGTCCTCGGTATATGCACCAAGCCTGTTTCTGTGGCTTCTAATGGGGACCCTGCTTATCTTGTCCTCGGTATATGCACCAAGCCTGTTTCTGTGGCTTCTAATGGGGACCCTGCTTATCTTGTCCTCGGTATATGCACCAAGCCTGTTTCTGTGGCTTCTAATGGGGACCCTGCTTATCTTGTCCTCGGTATATGCACCAAGCCTGTTTCTGTGGCTTTTCAGCACAGACATCCTTCATTCCATGGCCCTGGGGCAGCTTCAGATCAAGCTGATTTTCTCTGTCTGTCCAGGCTCCAGGCTTCTCCCATTTCCTGAACACACTGGGCACCGTGTGGCCTCGGGGCCTTTGCTGCTTCTGCTCGTTGCTCTGCTCCCATCACCAGTCACCCATCAGGCCCGCTCCTCCTGCAGGCCCCCGTCGCCCTGGGCGTGGGGGCCGTCTCCATCCCTGGCACTCCTCACAGGTGCTGCCTCGCCATGCTGTCCTCAACTTGGACACAGTACATTTCAACACAACTCCCTGGTCAAGTCTAGCTCTTCCACTGGCCTACGCGTTCAGTGAAATTGTGGATCTTGTCTACAGGTGAATCCCGTGATAGGACAGCTTCCCAGCCCTGACTCTACAATGGAATCAGCTGGAAGGCTTTCTCAAAGGCCAATTCCAATCATTCAAATTTAGTTATCCTGGGCTGGTCACTGTGGAGAAAAGTCCTCTGGTGATTCTAACGCTAGTCTGGCATGAGCTCTTTGCCTTAAAGGAGTATCATGGGCTTTGCCATGAACTACACTGAGTCCAGGGGCCACCTTGGTCCTGCCCCACCTCACTGGGCCCCTGGGAGGTGGGAGATTAGATTAGACTAGAACTGCCCAGGCTTCAGGCTAGCACTCCCGAGAGAGTGTGACCATCCTGAGAGTCCCTTCTCAGAGATTCCAGTGTGACCATCCAGGTTGCTCCCGAGCACGAGGAGCTCAGAGGGTCCCAGGTGGGCCTGATGCAGAATCCGGGTTGAGAGGCTGAGCTTGGAGAGGCTGAGCCTGGAGAGGCTCCGAAGGCCAGGGACCTTTTTATTTCTGACAACAGACGTAAGTGCCACAGAATCTCTGGGGCCTAGAGCAGGAGATTGGGACCTGATTTAGGAAAGACTTCTTGAGCTTTGAGATTAGACAGGAGAGTATGACTTTAAAAGAAATGGTTTTCACACATTTTCAGGGCTGCTTGTCTTTTCAAGGGTGAGGAAACATGGGTGTTCAGTTTTTTGTTTGTTTGTTTGTTTGTTTGTTTTTGAGACGGAGTCTCGCTCTGTCGCCGAGGCTGGAGTGCAGTGGCGCGATCTCGGCTCACTGCAAGCTCTGCCTCCCAGGTTCACGCCATTCTCTTGCCTCAGCCTCCCAAGTATCTGGGACTACAGGCGCCCACCACCACGCGTGGCTAATTTTTTTTGTATTTTTTTAGTAGAGACGGGGTTTCACTGTGTTAGCCAGGATGGTCTCCAACTCTTGACCTCGTGATCTGCCCTCCTCGGCCTCCCAAAGTGCTGGGATTACATGCGTGAGCCACGATGCCCAGCTGGGTGTTCAGTTTTAAATATTTGGGAAAATCATCTAATCTAGGGGATACTGTTTCAATGTTTCAGTGTAAAAAATTAATATATGATTAATTTTGGCTGGATTTTTGGAAACTAGAAGGGCAACAAGGTCGAATACTGGGGGAAAGTGACTGAAAGTAATGGGGTGTGCCTATGTGAAGGAAGGTCTGCACAGGTCAGACACTGGACAGGTTTCCCTGGATTAATTTAAAAAATATATATTTTTAATTAGTCAGGTATGGTGGTGCATGCAGGTAATCCCGGCTACGTGGGAGGCTGAGGTAGGAGAATCTCTTGAACCTGGGAGGCAGAGGTTGCAGTGAGACAAGATTGCGCCACTGCACTCCAGCCTGGGTGACAAGAGTGAAACTTCATCTCAAAAATATATATATATTTAAATATATAAATATATCTATATATTATATATGTATAAATATATATTTATTATTTTAAAAATATATATTTTTTGAGATGGAGTTTTGCTCTTTTTGTCCAGGCTGGAGTTCAATGGTGTGTTCTTGGCCTACTGGAACCTCTGCCTCCCGGGTTCAACCTCAGCCTCCTGAGTAGCTGGGATTACAAGCATGCACCACCACGCCCAGCTAATTTTGTATTTTTAGTAGAAACAGGGTTTCTCCATGTTGGTCAGGCTGGTCTCAAACTTCCGACCTCAGGTGATCCACCCGCCTCGGCCTCCCAAAGTCCTGGGATTACAGGCATGAGCCACTGCGCCCGGCCGAATATTTTTTAAAATAATAAAAATTGCAAAGAACTTCCCTGGATTAACTAAAAAAAAAAAAAAAAAAAAAAAAAAGAAATGGGACAGGGTGAGCCAGTGGTAGTTTCTGATGTACCAAGGAAGTATTTTATTTGCACATCGAAATGGAGTCTTTTCAGGTTCCCTAGTGACAAAGGGAAATCGATCTAAGAGCAATGAAGTATTATGCAACAAGGGAGTTTGAAAGAAATGCTGGCAGAGAATACGTGGCAATTTTTCTTTCTTTTCTTTTTTTTTTTTGACATGGAGTCTCTCTCTGTCACCCAGGCTGGAGTGCAGTGGCACTGTCTTGGCTCACTGCAACCTCCGCCTCCTGGGTTCAGGCGATTCTTCGGCCTCAGCCTCCCAAATAACTGGGACTACAGGCACCCGCCACCACGCCCAGCTAATTTTTGTATTTTTAGTAGAGACGGGCTTTCACCATATTGGCCAGGCTGGTCTCGACCTCCTGACCTCATGATCCGCCTGCCTCGCCCTCCCAAAGGGCTGGGAATACAGGTGTGAGCCACCGCACCCAGCCAATTTTTCTTTTTTTTCAAGACAGAGTCTCTCTCTGTTGCTCAGACTGGAGTGCAGTGGCACCATCTCAGCTCACTGCAACCTCTGCCTCTTGGGTTCAAGCAATTCTTCTGCCTCAGCCTCCCGAGTAGCTGGGATTACAGGTGCTTGCGACCACGCCCGGCTAATTTTTGTATTTTTTAGTAGAGATGGGGTTTCACCATATTGGCCAGGCTGGTCTCGAACTCCTGACCTCGTGATCTGTCCGCCTCAGCCTCCCAAAGTGCTGGGATTACAGATGTGAGCCACTGTGCCTGGCCCATGTCAATTTTCCCCTAAATGGTGTGAAGAGGATCTGAAGTAGTAGGTGAGAGACAGGCCAGAGAAGAGAGCAATCACGGAGACAAACACACAGGGCGATTCCACCGTGCAGACAGAGCCCAGCCTTTCCCACGCCAAAGACACACGAGAGAGCACCCGAGAGAACAGATTCCATGAGGACATCATGTTCCTGTCTGGATCTCAGCCTTGAGGGAGAGGCCATGTCCACTCAGAACAGGAGAGGCCAGGCCAGGTCCTCAGGGCTGCTGCTTTGTCCACCCGTTGCTGAGGAGCAGCAGGAGCGAGGCGTGGGCACGCTCCCATGGCAAGCCCTGTGCGCAGGTGTGCGGAGGGCGCCCACGGGCAGGGTCCCGTGTCAGGGTGCTTGGGCTTGGCCTGCTCCACAGCGTGATGCGCTTGGCTTGCATGAGTCACTCCCTTCATAAGTGTGAGCTGGAACACAGGAGAGAAAATCCTGAGGAGACTGGGTCCTCCATTCTAGCCCAGGATTCTTTCTAGGGCCCCTCTCTAGGGCAAAGCCTGCGACTTTCAAGCCTAATGGTCCAGTATATGCCTATAAAGGGAGTGGATTTCACCACGGCTTGGAGCTGCTTCTATTTTCAACATTATGAGAGAAGAGAGGTTGATTAATGGGTACAAATATACAGTTCGATAAAGAAATAAGACCTAGTGTTTGATAGATCAGTAGGGTGACTATAGTTTACAATAATCTATTGTATATTTCAAAATAGCTACGAGAGAGTAATTTGACAGTCTCGAACATAAAGAAAAGACAAATATTTGGCCGGGCGCAGTGGCTCACACCTGTAATTCCAGCACTTTGGGAGGCTAAGGCAGGTGGATCACAAGGTCAGGAGATCGAGACCATTCTGGCCAACATGGTGAAACCCCGTCTCTACTAAAAATACAAAAATTAGCTGGGCATGGTGGCACGTGCCCATAGTCCCAGCTACTCAGGAGGCTGAGGCAGGAGAATTGCTTGAACCCAGGAGGCAGACGTTGCAGTGAGCCAAGATCACGCCACTGCACTCCAGCCTGGGGGACAGAGCAAGACTCCGTCTCAAAAAAAAAAAAAAAAAAGAAATGACAAATATTTAAGGTGATTGATATCCCAATTATACTGATCTAATTTTTACCAAATATATGAATGTAGTAAATTATCACTTATATACCCCAAAAAAGTTTTAAAAGAAAATCACCAGTTATTTCAATACCAATCCCAAATAATTCACACAGCCACAGTTTTGCAATTCAAGGGGATCTGGGAGGAATGAAGTCATTGGACAAAAGTAATTGAGAATTAAGTGTGTCACATGTGAATGCTTGCGTACCCCCAAAATTCATGTGTTGAAACCCCATGGCCTAATGTGATGGTGTGAGGGGACGAGGCCCCCGGGAGGTGATTAAGACTAGCTGAGTCATGAGGGTGGAGCCCTCCTGCATAGGGTTAGGATCCTTACAGGAGTCCAAAGAGAGCTTGATTCCCCCTTCACCACCTGAAGAAGGAGCTAGAAGGCACCTTCTATAAGCCAGAAAGTGGGCCCTCACCAGACACCAAATCTACCACAGCCTCCTCTTGGACTTCCCAACCTCCGCAATGTGAGAAATACATTTCTGTTTTTATAACGTAGCCAGTTTGTGGAATTACACTGTAGTAGCCCAAATGGACTAAAACAAATGGGTATGTAGTGATATCAGGGTTCCTGGGCAGAAATAGTTGTCAACAGAAGAGATTTGGGAAGCAAGTCAGAAATTGTGGATGTCTACAGAAATGTCAGAAGTGTCCCCTGAGCTACGGATGAGAACCGGAAGAGTTGCTTTTGCAGATAAGGAGTCACTGTTTTAGTGACAAAAGAATATAGTATTTTAGGGATAACAACAAAGTGTCAGGAAACAGAAGTTGAGAGCAGAGAGAGAACTTCCACTCTTAACCCAGCCGTGGAAGGAGGGGCAGGCACAGGGGATGAGACTGGAGAGTGGAGACAGAGGGGCCACAGGCACTTTTCCAGGCAGTGACCATCGCTGTGCCGGACGGGAGCACAAGGCCCGGGGGCAGAAGCCAGCCCCAATGTCAAGGAACAGGCCATGACTTGCAGTGGGTGCTGGGTATCAAGACCTTGGTTTTCTTCTTTCTTTTCTTTTTTTTTTTTTTTTGAGACGGAATCTTGCTCTGTCACCCAGGCTGGAGTGCAGTGGCACAATCTTGGCTCACTACAGCCTCTGCCTCCCAAGTTCAAGCAATTCTCCTTCCTCAGCATCCCCAGTAGCTGGATTACAGGCATGCGCAAGCAATCCTGGCTACTTTCTGTATTTTTAGTAGAGATGGGGTTTTGCCATGTTGGCCAGGATGGTCTCGATCTCCTGACCTCGTGATCTGCCCGCCTCGGCCTCCCAAAGTGATGGGATTACAGGTGTGAGCCACCACGCCTGGCCTAAGACCTTGCTTTTCAATGAAACAGTCTGAGACTGAGTCTCAGCACTTTCACTTGCTCTGTGAGCTCAGGCACATCCTCTGCTCTCTCTGGGTCCCCGTGTCTTCCCCTGCAAAAAAGGAGAACTTATATCTCACCCTCCAAGATGTACTCCCTGATGATTAGCTTAAGGATTTGGGACTTTGATGGCATCAGCCAAATCCCTTCAGGGCAGCGCCTAATCCAGGGTTTGATTGGATACCTGGGTGAGGGTGTGACTGCCTTCAACTTGCACAAGGATTTGGAAGGATTCTGAGCCCCGTATCCCCAGCTGCAAAATAGGAGGTTGTCTTGGCTGGGCATGGTGGCTCACGTCTGTAATCCCCAGCACTTTGGGAGGCCGAGGCGGGAGGATCACGAGGTCAGGAGATCCAGACCATCCTGGCTAACACAGTGAAACCCCATCTCTACTAAAAATAGAAAAACTTAGCTGGGCATGGTGGTGGGCGCCTGTAGTCCCAGCTACTCAGGAGGCTGAGGCAGGAGAAAGGCGTGAACCCGGGAGGCAGAGCTTGCAGTGAGCCGAGATCACACCACTGCACTCCAGCCTGAGTGACAGAGCGAGACTCTGTCTCAAAACAAAACAAAAAAAGAGGTTGTCTTATTTTGCACGAATGAACATCCATTATTTCTGAATTCTTTTCGACCTCACTGAGTTTCCAGTGAAAGAGGAAGTGCTGAAATCCCAACCTTGGTGTAACTGTAGAGTTAGCTGCATTTTGTGAAATGCTTTTTCCGCCTGAAGATAAACACATTCCGCCCTACCCATTCTATTAAATGTGATGTGGTTGATTTTCATATGTTGAACCAACATTGGACTTCTGGGATAAATCCCAGAAGTTCATGATGTGTAATCATTTTCATTAGCTCCTTTATTTATATTAATTTTGGTAGAAATTGCCTAGCCATAGGTGCCAGGGGTTTCAAATACCTCTAGTATCCTTGCTTTCGTCTCCACTTGTAACTGAGTTTCCCCAAATGGTCCTCCTCGGGGACAGTCTGTGGCTCTGTCTGCTATAACCCAGCGCTGTTGCACTGCGGCTCTGCTGGGATGGTGGCAGAGGGGGTGCATTCTATAATCTTCCAGTTAAATCTGTCAGTACTCGTGTGTCCAAGGGCTGGGACCTACTCAAGTGTTCTCCAGTGGTATAACTTTGCCTCCTTGCCCTGTCCTCCCTCTCCTGCTTGCAGGATTCCAATCTACTGGAGTCCTCAAAGTGTTGAGCCATGTTGTCAGTTTCCTCTCCCTTAGGTGAGACAGGAAGGATAGAGAGAGTGGGGAATGTCCTTCCTCCAGCTAGCATAAGACTCTGGCAAGCTCTTTTCCCTAGAGTGTCGGCTTTTATGGAGAAGACTCTGGGTGTATTTCACAATGATTCCCCTTCTTCTGCCACAGCCCTCAGGGGATATTTCTCAGATCATGACCTTGGGAATCTGCTGGGATTCCTGGAGCTAATGGCAGTGGCGGTATGCGGGACCCGTTATGACTATGGACCCAGAAGTTCCACATTCTCAGTTTAGTCCATATTCAACCTCCAGCAATTCATCAAAATTACCTGTTAGTTTTCCGACCAGTTTTGCCTCCAGTGGGCTCCAAGTAAACAGATCTCAGCTGTGTCTCTGGATACACCCGTCTCTCCAGATTTCACAGTTGTGACTTCAGTTCTCAGAAAGATAAAAGTCACTGATTTTCAGCTTGACTAGCTTTTTCTTATAAGGATAGGGGTGATGACTTCCAAGCCGTTTACATGTTGTAGTTGAAACTGGGAGTTCCAACAAGTTTCTGAGTGCTAGAGAATTAAAGAGAGAATAGAAGAATAGAAGAACATCGAATGACAACAGAATCACAAAAGTCCTTTAACTGCTCAGTTTAAACAGTTTAAATGAACAATTTCATGATGACTTCAGTGTCAATAGGATGGCTATCAGAGGTTGTCTGTGTAGCATCATGCAGAAACGCAGAATATGGATAGGACACCTTCTACAGCGTACTCCAGGCTTTGCTTTAATTTTGAATAACAATTGTTTGCACTTCTGGCGGGGCGCGGTGGCTCACTCCTGTAATCCCAGCACTTTGGGAGGCCGAGGCGGGTGGATCACTCCTGTAATCCCAGCACTTTGGGAGGCCGAGGCGGGTGGATCATTAGGTCAGGAGTTCAAGACCAGTCTGGCCAAACCCCATCTCTACTAAAAATACAAAAAAAAAAAAAAAAAAAAAAATTAGCCGGGCATGGTGGCAGGTGCCTGTAATCCCAGCTACTTGGGTGGCTGAGGCATGAAAATCGCTTGAACCCGGGAGGCGGAGGTTGCAGTGAGCCGAGATCTTACCATTACACTCCAGGCCAGGCAACAATGCGAGACCCCGTCTCAAAAAAAAAAAAAAAAAAAAAAAAATTGTTTGCACTTCTACACATCTACATAAATTTGTATTTGTATTATATCAACCAAAGGAATACAATTTGACTTATTAACTCAATTTAGTTTCTGCAAAAAGCTTCAATTTCCCAGGTCTCATCTAGAAGGGATAAGATAGCTTTATAAGCACAAGTTTTCAAAAGAAAAACATTGCAGAGGCAAAAAAAAAAATTCTCATTGTGATTATTTGCATCGGGGTTATACTGTAAAAAGAGACATTTTAGATCTTTTATATAGTCTCTAATAGTAAACAGAAAGATTACATTTTTATTACTGCAGATTTTATCCTGGCACTTGAAAATTCGTTTGCAATTTTGGAACCAGGAAATACTTTTGGTGTGTTTCCATTGGTCATTTGAGCTGAAAAGATTGAGTGTGGAAAGTCATTACAATTTCTGCTATGGTTGTTTTATTTTTATCTGAATTTCCTTTCATCGGAAAATTTGTTACTTTATCCGTTTCTTTAGCACTATTTGAGGAAATCATCTATCACTTAGGCTTAGCTGTTAGTATATCCTGCCTTATATCTGACTTTCCAATATGTTCAATACTGAATGAACAATTGTGTACTGTAGAAAGAGCTTCAAAACATCTTTTCTCTGATACCAAATATTTTAAAAATTAATCATGAAACTTATACTTGCATTTTGATTCAAATATACATAAATGAAAATAGGCAATAGGGTAGATCTCATATTAAGTATCCTTAACACAAAATATAAAATAAAAAATAACAATAATTGAAAATACTAATTTCGATCATCTCACTCACAAGAGTGAAGCATAATTACCAATAAATTGAGGCTGAACTATTGAAAGGTTGGAAATTTACAAACTAACAATAAACTTGAACTTGATATGTGACACAGAAAAGTCGAACTTGATGCATGCCTGCAAGGGAGAACTGTGTTTGCAGTAACAGGATCCCTGAAGAAAGCCAGAGCTGATCTTATCCAAAATTTTAAGCAGCTCAGTGTCTGGGACTGGCGAATTTTCAGAGGCAGGGATGTTTATGGACTGTTAGACTTTCAAGCGTGTTAGTGTGGTCACTGGAATTAGACGGTTGTCGACTGGCTAACTTCCAGAAGCACGGTCACTGGAAGGAGGGACTTGCTGACCGACCGTGGTCTAGAAGCAGCACTAAAGTGGCATTCAGAAGCTGGAGGCTGTCAGGAAGTTGATTTCAGAAGCATGGCTACTGGCAGCGAGGCCATCATTGATTTTTCAGACCATGTGTACTGATCCAAAGATCTAATTATTGGGGATTGTTTTACAACTTAGGAATTTGGCCAAAAGAACAGTCTTTTCCTTTCTTTAATACGGAAAACAAGTACTTTTATTCTCACTTCCCTCTTTTGCCTTCCCTCAGTCAAACACATAGGAGAAAACATAAGAGATGGTTCAGATCTTTATTTGTGGAGGTATGATTTCCAGCTTGTATTGCCACTTAAGCGATTTAAGCGCCAATTACTGAAGCAGAACCGTAGCTCAAAGTGCTGATTTTTCATTAATGAGGGGAGAAACCCTGAATACATTTAAGGCATCCTAACAAAGTTAATACAGGATTCAGGACAAAATCATTAAATACAGGACGTTTGGCAACCCTACCTGTGAGTCAGCTTTCTCCTCACTCGCCACTCTCACCTATTTGCCTATGAAAACCATGCCTTATTTATTCTAATACATGATTATCTGTCTCCTGTTCTCCATCAATGCTGTCCCTGTTTGAGTTGGAACCCTCATTTACCTATTACTTGAATTTAAACAGCCCAGATTTCCTGGGTGGCATCAGTCATCAGCTTTCTTCAACCCCCTACGCTTATCTTCTATGGAATTTCCCTTGCTTACCATCTTTGACTCCACCGATTTTACCATAAAATCCAAACTCCTTAGCTTGGCAAATAAGGCCTTTTGTGATTTGGCTTCTGCCTTCTACTCAAGCTTTAACATTTGTCATTTTCCTGCTCACTAGTTCTAAATTAAGTTTTCCAAATGTCCTATTGTCCACCTGTGGTTTGGCGCATGCTGTTTCCTCTTAATCAGAATGCTTCTGTCTCCCTCGGAGTTCCTACTATTCTCCCCAAATATAGCCCAGGCATCACTGCCCCTGGAAAGCTTTGATGTCTCCAGGCTCTCTTCATGAGTCTCTTTCTTCATCCTGTGCAAATCTTTACAATATTTTCATAGTGAAACATATTGTCATAACTTATTTGCCTACTGAAACAACAAAAACTGCAATATAATCTGCTTGCTCATTTGCTAGCCCAACTCCATCCCCTTCCCAATTCATGGCTTCTTGAAGAAAAGCCTGTGTCTGTCTTAAAACTTGTACTGTTTTAAAACTTGTAAACTTGTATAGTACCTGCTCCAAAGTTAAAAATATTTACTGTTATGAGAAAAACTTGGGACTGTAATGTCCCCCCTCAAACTGGGAAGGAGCCGAGAGACCAAAGAATGACTCAGCCAAGTCCAGCTTGATGAGCAGATGAGTTTATTATGACTTCCATACAGGGCTCTCCTGGACGGCAGCAGGACAGCTCTGGAGATCTGCACCACCTCGCACCTCTAAGCTGCTTTTAAGCCAGTTTTCTGGCTCTTTGCCTCGTGTGTGATTGGACTGTTTGCTTAGTGTGTTCCCAGATACTCTGGGATGTTTGGGTTCTCAGGGACACTTGCTCCTCGGCTGGGCACCATAGCCTTTGCTTACTGTCCAGCCTTCAGGGCTCAAGAAGTGGATATAAACCCTTAGGTAACCTGGTAGGGGATCTGTCACACTACACTAAGTTTATGAAACAATTCACATGTCTTGTTTGGGCTGCTGTAACAAAATAACCTCATCATACTAGGTAACTAATAAAATATTTCTCACAGTTCTGGAGGCTGGGAAACCCATTTAAAGTGCTAGCAGGTTTGGTGTCTGGTTATGGCCATCTTGATTCAAAGAAGGTATCTTACCACTGTGCCTTCACATGGCTGAAGGGCAGAACAAGCTCCCTTGGGGCTCTCTGATAAGGGCACTGAGGGCTCCACCCTTCTGATCTGATCACCTCTTCACACATCCCACTTCATAATACCATCACCTTGGAGGTTAGCATTTGGACATAGGGATTTGGGGGAGACAGAGAGACCATAGCAATGTCCTTTTCAAGAGTTTGCCACAGGTGTTAGATTTGTGAAAGTTCTTCTGATGTGTTCATTATAAATTTAAAAAATACATATTTAGGGTGGCCGGGCACGGTGGCTCACGCCTGTAATCCCAGCACTTTGGGAGGCCGTGGCAGGCGGATCACCTGAGGTCAGGAGTTCAAGACCAGCCTGGCCAACATGGAGAAACCCTGTCTCTACTAAAAATACAAAATAGCCGGGTGTGGTGGCAGGTGCCTGTAATCCCAGCTACTCGAGAGGCTGAGGCAGGAGAATTGCTTGAACCTGGGAGGCGGAGGTTGCAGTGAGCCGAGATCGCACCATTGCACTCCAGCCTGGGTGACAGAGACTCCATCTCAAAATAAAAATAATAATAATACATACATACATATTTGTAGCTTTAAACCTGAAATTATTGCCTGTTTTTCTATCTAATACAGTTCAGGGCATATAACTGGTACACCTTCCTAATAAATGACTTCAGAGAAATAAAATCCAAAGCCAAGTTAAGACAGTTGAGTAGAAAATTCACAACTACTAGAACAAAAGACCAGATTTTTCTTTTTCTTTTTTAATGAAATCCATGCACAAGTTTGACATCAGGGTAGGAAAAGGACGAACCCCAGAGACTGAGAGGTAGTTCATAATTCATTTTTCTTTTATTTTGGTCCTTTTCTCTAAAAAGGTACAATTTGATCAATTCATTTGTATGCTATTAAAATGCTATAAAAATATTACCAGTTTGGTGGCCTTCTAATGAGAAATCTAAAGCACACCTCCCCACCCACTCGGATAGCTCTTTCTGATGATCACGTGACATCTAGCATATACGTCTGTAGGAAAAGGGAAAAAGCAAACCCATTTCACAAATGGCTAAAGTCAATGTCTCCAATTGTAAATTCTTCATCTCAGGTTATTTTTTTTTAAGTGTCTGACAGGCACAAACACTTTCCTCATATCTATTATATAGCTGAGGTTTATCCATGGAATTAAATACCTAATGAGGGCTAAATTATTACAGTTTTTTTCACATCCATTACATTTATTACATCTCTCTCAAGGATGTATCCTTCGATGAGCTTTGGTTTAAGGCTTTCACACATACAAATCGACTTTCTAGGAGTCCTCTTCAATGTGAATTTTATAATGATTAGTAAGGGATGACCTATGGTTGAAGAGTTTCCCACATGCATTACACTCATAGGGTTTCTCTCCAGTATGAATTCTCTGATGTGCAATACGTGATGAGCTTTGTCTAAAAGTTTTTCCACATGTATTACATTTAAAGGGTTTTTCTCCTGTATGAATCCTTCGATGCTGAATAAGAGCTGAACTTTGGCCAAAAGATATCCCACATTCCTCACATCGATATGGTTTCTCTCCAGTATGAATTCTCTGGTGATTACTAAGCGATGAGTTACACCTGAATGTTTTCCCACATTCGTTACACTTATAGGGTCTTTCTCCAGTATGCATTCTCTGATGTTGAATGAGAGCGGAACTCTGTCTGAAGGCTTTTCCACATACTTTACATTTACATGGTTTTTCTCCAGTATGAATTCGCTCATGAATAATAAGTGTTGAGTGGGAGCTTAAGGCTTTACCACATTCATTACAATTATAAAACTTCTCTCCAGTATGAATGATTCGGTGTCTATTAAGTCGTGAAATAGAAGTAAAGCCTTTCCCACATTCATTGCATCTATAGGGCTTTTCTCCGGTGTGAATTCTTTCATGTTGAATAAGAGAGGCACTCTGGCTGAAGGCTCTCCCACATTCGCTACATTTAAAAGGCTTCTCTCCAGTGTGAATTCTCTGATGATAACGAAGGGATGAGCTAGACTTAAAGGTGTTGCCACATTCATTACATAAGTAGGACTTCTTTCTGAGATGAATTTTCTGACTTCCAGAAAGGGATGTGCTGTAACTGGATGCCTTCCTACCCGGATTATACTTACAAGGGTTTTCTTCAGCATGAATTTTTTGATGTATAAAAAGGCCTGACCTTCGGCTGAAGGATTTACCACATTCTTTACATCTGTAGGATTTCTCCACAGTATGGGTTCTTAGATGTTTATAAAGGGATGTACTGAGAGTAAAGGCTTTCCCACATTCTTTACATATGTAGGGTTTCTCTCCAGTATGCGTTATTTGATGTTGAATAAGAGCTGAACTTTGGCTAAAGGCTTTTGAACATTCTTTACACTTAAATAGTTTCTCTCCACTATGGTTTTTCTCATGTTTACGAAGGGATGAAGTGTTAATGAAGGTTTTTTCACACAGACTACATTTATAGCGTTTCTCTGCTGTAATTTTTGGTTGATTAAGTAATTGCGAATTCTGTTTGAGGCTGTTTCCTTGTATTTCACATTTCGGTGGTGTTTTTTCTCTGGGAAGTATCTGTTGCCTAATAAGCACTGACTTTGGGCTGAAGTTTTGGCTCAATTCAGTATTTTTATGGCTTCTTTCTACAGTGGGGATTTTTTTGTGGGTGGCTGAAACTATCTGAAAACTTCCCTTTTTATCCTGCTTTTTCTCTAATCTGCCTTCATATATGTAAGGCTTTTCTAATTTCAAATCCCAAGGTACCTTCCTGTTGGATCTTTTCAGTATCAGTCCCTGAAATGAAGAGTCTTGTGTTTGCGTTGACTTTGTGGTTTTATGACTGCTCTTCGATCCTGGAGGGAAAAAAAAAATCAAAAATGTTTCATGTGATATCATAGCATCTGACTACTGAGACTAAAAGTGTAGAAGGAATAAATATTGGTGACATTTAAATAAGACCCTGATATCTGTATGAAAAAAATTGCAAAAAGAAAAAATAGGACAGTTAGTATAATAAAATATAATTGACAGCAATTTAAGTACTAGGGTGAAGAATAAAATAAAGCAAACCCATTTAAAGAGGGTGAGAAAGAGTGACCAGAAGAATTGGCTAATGAAGAACAGAGAAAAGGGTTATAAGGGGATCATGAGTTGAAAGAGGAAGTTTGGGGTTAGGACCCAAAACCCATGATGGAATCCTAATTTTTTTCTGTTTTTTTTTTTTTTTTTTGACATTTATCTTCTTTGTGTAATTTTTTTTGAGACAGTCTCACTCTGTCGCCCAGGCTGGAGTGCAGTGGCGCGATCTCGGCTCACTGCAACCGGTCTCCTGGCTTCAAGCAATTCTTGTGCCTCAGCCTCCTGAGTAGCTGGGATTACAGGCACCTACCATCATGCCTGGCTAATTTTTGTATTTTTAGTAGAGACAGGGTTTCACCATGTTGGCCAGGCTGGCCTTGAACTCCTGACCTCAAGTGATCTACCCACCTCGGCCTCCCAAAGTGCTTGGATTACAGGCATGAGCCACCGTGCTCAACCTTTATGTAATTATTCTTAATCTGGAAAGTCCCTCCACCCCATGTCAAATTCCCTTATATCCTTCAGATTCAGTTCAAAAATGGACTCTCTCAATCCTTTGACTCTGAGGAGCCACAGTCCATTCTCCTTACTATAGCACTTACCAGAGTATTAAACATATGTATTACTGACCTTTATAATATATGCACATATATATAGTATATTATAGTTCTATATCTATGTCTGTATGTATCTCACTTTCCTTTTCTGACGTAACTGTTCTTCACAAGCAGATCAGAATGCCCTATTTTCCTATAGATCCTCTTGACAGCACTCCAATTATATACAAAAGTTGTATGTTTTGTTAATCTGCCTTAATTACTTATACATTCCTAACTGGAACAATGTCAAATATTCTTACGTATTTCATATATATACAAATATGCACATGTGTTATACATACATACACATACACATTTCAGACCCTTGTAGAAGTTGCCTCCTAGGCCAGTACATGGGTGATTAGAGAGGTTTCAGGGCCAGTTCAAACAGGAGGGCCCTGTTATTGAATTAATCGACAAGAGGTGCCACAAGACAGGCCTAGAGCCAAGAGGTGCAAGATAGGAAGGCAGCCTACTCATGCATCAAGCAAGAGAGGCTACATGGGATGGCTGAAAAGAGTCAAAGATCAACAATAAGACAGGCATGGATATGTAAGATAAAGCATGGTTAACATGGAAAAGTAAAGAACAGAATTGAAGAAATATTAAAATTGGATAAGAACACAATTCAATAGATAGTAAATTCTCTCAGGGGAACGGTTATGCACATAGTCTTGGCATCTTCTCCTGGGGTAGAGGTAACTGTTTAAAGGGACCATTTGTGTCTCACTGTATTTGCGATTCCTGTATGACAGTCACTTTCACACGTCTACAAATTACTTCTGCTTAATAAACACAATACATCTTGCTTTTCCCTTATTAGTGTTCACTTACTAGTTCCCTTCATGGATAACTCTTCTTCCATTCCTTCTTTAAATAATGGTATTCCCTAGGGTTTTGGGTTTTTTTTTTTCACTCCACACACCCTCCCTGACTAACTTCACATGCCCTATATCTTTATACTATTTATTGTAAGGGAAAGCAGAGTTTCTTAACTTTATGCTTAACACCTTCCTAGTTCCTTCTCCGTTTCAGTCTTGCTAAATTAAGTGATCAAATTTTAATACATTATTTAGGCCAAATATATGGAGGGGGCAGTGGCAAAAATGAAGTGCTTTTTCCCTGTGAATATCGGTCGTTGTTTCTAGGCTTAATATATGTGCTGGGAAGAAGGCAGCAGCAAGATTCTGCAACTTGGATTCTAGCTTGTAAGGCAATAATACAGAACCTGCCTTAGGCCTAGTGTAAAGAAAGGTCCCTCACCTTTGCTACAGCCCTGAGCACGGGGATCAGGTACTTAAGTGGTATTTTGTTTGCCATGCATTACTATCTCTACCATAATCTCCTAACTAGTCTTGCCCTCTGCCAATTCAGTCTCCACACTGCAGCCAGAATAATCTCTGTGGTTTTTTTTTTTTTTTTTTTTTGAGATGGAGTCTCACTGTGTCACCCAGGCTGGAGTACGGTGGCGCGACCTCGGCTCACTGCAACCTCCCCCTCCCAGGTTCAAGTGATTCTCCTGCCTCAGCCTCCTAAGTAGCTGGGATTACAGGTGTGCGCCACCACACCTGGCTAATTTTTGTATTTTTAGTAGAGACAGGGTTTCACCATGTTGGTCAGGCTGGTCTCGAACTCCTGATCTCATGTTCCGCCCACCTCAGCCTCCCCAAAGTGCTGGGATTATAGGTGTGAGCCATCATGCCCGGCCAATCTTTCTAAGATCAATATTTTACTATGTGGCAAACTTCCTTAAGGTCCTCCAATAGATTTTCAATGATTCACACCTGAAGTCTCTTAAGTCTTGAAGACTCTTAGGCGTCCTTAACTTGGTGAATCGAGTACTATCTGATCTGACCTTTATCCACCTGTCCTCACCCCTCTTCCCTGGCTTCTTGCCAGGTATGCTGAACTACATGCAGCTTCAGGAGCACTCCATGACTTGACTTGTTTATCTTTACATACGCTGGCAGCATCCTTTCCATTCACAAGTACTCATTAAGTGCCTACTATGGGCCAGGTAATGTTCTGGGGAATGCAGAGAATGTATTCAATAAGACAGGGTTCCAGCCTTTAAGGAGCTTATACTTTGGAGTGTGCGCATGTACTGGGGAAGGAGGGGGATGAAGGGACAAATAACAAGTACATAATAAAAGTCATGTGGATATCTGAAGAAAGTGCTCAAGAGCTCCCTGGGCAAAGGAACCAACACACACAAAAGTGAGGCTGACTTAGGAACAGCAGAGAGACTGGCCAGAGTAGAGCGAGAAGAGGGAAAATGGTGAAATGATAAAATAAGCCTGGAACGGGGCCGGGCGTGGTGCCTCACAGCTGCAATCCCAGCACTTTGGGAGGCCGAGGTGGGTGCATCACCTGAGATCAGGAATTCAAGGCCAGTCTGGCCAACACGGTGAAACCTGTTCTCTACTAAAAATACAAAAATCAGCCGGGTGTGGTGGCACACGCCCATAATCCCAGGTACTCAGGAGGCTGAGGCAGAGAAATGCTTGAACCCGCGAGGCAGAGGCTGCAGTGAGCCCAGATCACATGACTGCACACCAGCCTGGGCGACAGAGTGAGACTCCATCTCAAAAAAAAAAAAAAAAGTAAACAAAAAATAAAAAACAAAAGAGTGGAGCAGGAGGTGGGGGACAAATCCTCTAAGGCCCAGGTCATCCTAAGGACTGGAATTTAAGCCTATGGGAAGCCACTGGGGAATTATGTGTTCATTTGAGTTGGCTGCTGCGTGGACCGACTACGCTGGGGCACCAGTGGAAGCAGGGAGGGGAGAGGCTACTGAAGAAGCTACTGCAGCTCTTCAGGTGAGAAAGGGCTGGAGGTACAGATGACTACGCCGGCTGTACAGTGAAGGAAGAGCTAGTGGGACCAAGAATAACAAGACTCAGGACTCCCAGGAAGCTGAGAGGGAAACAGGAAAGTTAGGGATCATGCCTAGGTTTCTAGCCAGAATTCTGAGAGCTGCCACCAACCACCGAGAAGGGAAAGACCAGGAAAGGGGCAAGGCTAGAAGGGGAAGACCAGGAAAGGGGCAAGGCTAGAAGGGGAAGACCAGGAAAGGGGCAAGGCTGAGAGGCATTCTGTTTCTGGTATGTTTGTGATGGCTGAGATGCCTTAATAGAGTTGCAGGAAGATATTGAAATACTAGATTATATTTATTATTCTGGAGATCTGGGGGAGGTCAGAGCTACAGACAGGCATTTGGGGGTCAGCAGCATGTGGGTTTGATTTAAAGCTGAAGAACTGAATCACTTAGACACTGAAATATTAAGAGGTTAAGAAGAATAACATCAGGAGAGTACAGTGTTCCAGAAGCCAAGGGAAGAAGTACTTCAGGGAGGAGTGAATAACTGTGGCAAATAATTTGAGGACTAAAAACTTAATCCTGATTGTGGCAAGACGGAGGTTGTTTGGGATTTAATAACAGAGCTATCAGTGGAATTATAAGGAAGAAAGCCCAGCTGGAGTGCATGGAGGAAACAATGGGAGGTGAGAAAATAGAAGCATCAAGAGCAGAAACCCTTTTCAACAGTTTCTAAAGGAGAGTAAGCAAATGGGACATGGGGAGCTTTTATTTTTTAATGGATATGATTACGACTCGAAAGTCCATTATCAATTCTGGAAAACTCATCCCAACTCTAAAGTGCCAATATTTTAGTCCTGAAATCATGTTTTTCACTGAAGCAGACATGAGTTTTGGATTGTGGATATCCTGACTCTTCCTTATGATCTGTTTAGAACTTTCTAGAGGCCTACAAATAGGTCTCCTGAGTTGCAGTTCAACCTTTGCTTCCTCCTAGAATCCAGCCCAGTCCTCAGCTACCTGTTAAACAAGGTGAAGACCTAGGTCAGAAGTTGAGAAGCCAGAATGATCTTGCTGATGGCCACTGCCCTGACCACTTCCGGTTATCAGGTCTAGACTTTTCCACCTGGACTCTCACTACACCCGGAGAGTGCTTCTTCAACCCTCTCTCCCTGGACGATTTCATTTACTCCCACACCTCTTATGTGTACGACTATCCTGAAAAATACTTTACAGAGGTCTTTCCAACTGCCGGCTAGAATTCCCACTTGTGTATCTTTCTTTTTAAATTCAGCCTGTCCAAATCTGAACCCAGAGCATTCCTTTTCAAACCTTTTTAAATATGTTTTCCAGTTCAAAATGACACCATCATCTCTTCAGTTACTTTACCGTAAATTCTTAGTTTTATCTTAGAATTTTCTCTTCCCTAGGCAGTCATCAAAATCTTCATTTTTTTGTTTTTTGAGAGACAGGGTCTTGCTCTGTTGCCCAGGCTGAAATGCAGTGGTGCCATCATAGCTCACTGCAGCCTCAAACTCCAGGGCTCAAGCGATTCTCCCACCTCAGCCTCCTGAGCAGCAGGAACTACAGGTGCACACTGCCCAGCTTGGCTAGTATTTTTATCTTACGTAGAGACAGGGTTTCATTGTGTTGCCCAGGCTGCACATTCTCTTAAATCTCATCACTAAAATGTCTCTAACAAGCCGTCGTGAATATGTCTAAATTCAGGATCTCCTCACTGTAGAGTGACTTGCTCCTGATCTTAAGTTATTCCTTTGACCTGTTTCTTGCCTTTCCAGTATTATTTCCCACTGGATTTACCCCTCTTAATACACAGAATTGCTCATGTTATTTCAAAAAGCATTGGTCACGCCTTACTTTATTAATTTATCAAATATTTTAAAAGTACCCACTATGTATTAGGCTCTATCCTAGGCATCGGTGATCCACAGTTCCCTACGGATCCAGTAATTAAAAGGAACAGTTGATTTCTTCAGGGAGTTTATAGTCAGACATTAGAAATGAAGACATCAATAGGTAATCACAATACAATGTGACAATTTCTACAATAGAAACATAAGCTAGAAATGGACGTGAACACGAGCTTAGAATCATATCCAACTGTCCTTAGATAGTGAGGGTGCAGGTAGAAAAGGGGTGCAGCAGGACGTTGCTGGAGTGTTTTGTAAGAACTGACATATAAGATAGGATGTGAAAGGAATCGCCATAGGCTAGATGAAGGGGTAGCACAAGGGCTGAAGGCAGCACCCAAGTCTTTGAATGCAAGTCAGTTTTCCAGACTTATTTGCTGAAGTATCCACCCCCACCTTATCCTATAGCTAGCCAGAGTAAAAGCTCCACCTATAAAAATGTCACTTGCATTTGCAGTCTCACAAGGTTTTCTAGAGTCAGAGAACTCAAGAAGCAATCTGCTGGGAACTGCACATAAACCATGATGGGGGTAGTACTGCCTATTTGTAAACATCCTCCATCATCTTTGTGCTGGTGGAAAAGAGAAAAGCTGTTTTAGAAATGTTGTTGTGGTAACTCTTATTTTTAAAGCTTTTAACATAGAAATTTTCAGCATATGTAAAAGTAGTGTGAATTGTACAGTGAATCTCCAGCCAGTTTCAATAACCAGCAACACTATTCTATTGACAACCTTGTTATGGGCTGAACTGCATCATTCAAAAGAGAGACGTAGAAGTCCTAACTTCCAGGACCTCAGAACGTGACCTTACTTTAAAATATGGTCTTTGCACGTTCAATCAAATTAAGATGAAGTCATTGGGGTGAGTCCTAATCCAACGTGACTGCTGTCCCCGTAAACTGGGGAAATTTGGACACAGGCATCCAGAAGGAAAGATGATGTGAAGACACCGGGTGAACACAGTGTGAAGACGGAGGTACAGATAGGACTGATGCAGCTGCAGGCCACGGAGATCTCCAAGTTGGCCATCGCTACAAGCTAGCAAAAGGCAAGGAAGAATTCTACGCAGAGTCTCAGAGGGAGCGGGGCCCTGCGAATATCTTGATTTTGACCTTCAGAACTGTGAGACAGTAAATCTCTACTGTTTTAAGCCACGAAGCTTGTGGTCCTTCAGTATGGAGCCCTAGCAAACTAACACAAACCCTTTCATCTCGTCCACTAGGTTATGCTAGAGCACATCCCAGACAGCAAAATCATTTCATCTGCAAAAACATCAAAACCACTCTTAGCACATCCATCAAAATTAACACTACTGCTTGCAGTTACTTTTGCCCCTAGAATACCTACCACTAATAAGTCAAACTGCTGCAATGTAAAGGCAATTCAAATAATTCTTTTTGTGGCTAAGCCACCAACCTGGAACACAATTAGGGTTGTTTCATTCTGCTTTCAATATGTAGGGGGTACTTTCTCATTTTTGTTTAATTTTGTCTTATAATTTTATAAACCATTTTTATAGTTCTGAAGTCAAAATTTTGAGACCTCAAAAAGTCATAGATTCTACCCTGTTCCATGCTTTTTCTTCCTTCACCTTAGAGATAATCATTTTTATTGATCTCCTTTTTTTTCTTTTGCTTTTATCTTTCTAAAAAAAATAATTGCACTGCTTAATGACTGGGATACGTTCTGAGATACGCGTTGTTGGCGATGTTGTGCAGTCATCAGAGTGTGTTACACAAATCTAGATGGTATAGGCTACTACACACCTAGGCTATACCCCTATAGGGCATGTTACCTAGCTGAATACTGTAGGCTACTGTAACACAATTGTAAGTATTTGTGCATCTCAACATGTTAAAACATAGAAAAGGGACAGGAAAAAAGCAGTGTTATCATCTAAGGGAGCATCATCATATATGTAGGCTATCACTGACTGAAACATTATGCACTCCATGACAGTGTAAGTAAATACACACACACTTTTCTTGGTATTCCCACCCACCTTTCTTAGATAACGGTACTAACTGTGCTGTTCTGCACTTACTCTCACACTCTGGAGATCACTGCATAGTGGAAGTTACAGAGGTCCTCCTCATTCCACTTTACAGCTGTGTGGACGTACCACAGTTATCATCCTTGGAGTGCCTTAGCTTTAGTTCTAGGCCCCCAGTTCTTCTCACTCTGCATCTTTCCACAGGCAACTTCAATCGTAGACTCATCCTCTAAGCAAGATGTCTCCCATACTCGACTCCCCCTTACAGACAACCTACTCAAAATAGCAGCTCAGATGCCTCAAAGTCAACACACCTAAAACCACACCCACGATTCTTCCCTCCGACCTGGTCAACCCCTTGTCTCTGTAAATGGTACCACCTCTGAATCAAAACCTTAAGAGTTATCCTTAATAATTCTCCCTCCCTCAGCCCCCTCATCTAATCAATTACCAAGACCTGTTTATTCTGCCATCTAAATCTGCCTCACATTCGTCTACTTTTCCCCATCTACTGCTACCATTCCATCATGAGCCTTGCCTCCAATGTCACCACCTGCCTCTCCTGATTTTCCTTACAGTACGCTTTTACCTGTCTTCCCTATGGGTTCATTTCTCTCTGCCTGGCTTCCTGAAATGCTGGAGTTCCTGAAGATTCAGTCTTAGGCTCTTTCTTACTCCTACTGTAATGTGAACACTCTCCCTAGGCCAACTCACCCTCTCCCATTATTTCAATCACCCTATATTGATCAGGTTCTCCCAAATTTACATTTCAAGCTCAGTCTACACTTTGAGGTACTGTACTCCGAAATCAACACTACTTGTCATCGCCACTGGGATAACTAGGTCAACCAAAAACAACTCAATTCATCTAAAACCAAATTTACGTCATCTCCAAATCTGATCTCCTTCTAGTGTTCCTATCTCACTGAATGACATCACCAACCGTCACAGAACAAACCAGAAACCAAGCAAGCATCCCTGACAACCCCATCTCCCTTTTGTTTGCTTTTATTTTCTTTGTTACCCCATCTCCTCTATCTTCCATGTCTAACAGTCCTGCTGGCTGTATCTCCTGGACATCTCTGGGACTGGTTCACTTCTTTCTGTCTCCAACACCACTAACCTAGTCCAAGTCACTCGTGCATTCATTATATAACTGGACGCCTACCCTGGCCAGGGACTGTTTTAGGTTCTTGGAAAACAGGAGTGAATGAAACAGGCAACCCCTCCCACAGCAGCTTACAGTGCAGAGGCAGAGACAGATCATGAAGAAACAAGTCTATTACACAGCGCTAAGCACGAGGAGGGAAAATAAAGCACGCTGAGGAGATGGCGTGGGGGCTGCAGGGCTGCGTGTCAGATGATCTGTGCCTGTGTGAGCCGAAGCCAGTGCAGCACAAGGAAGTGAGTGAGCCACATGGACGCATGACCGCCACGAAGAACAGTCCCAGACAGAAAAAAGCAGGGCAGAGGCCCTGAGTGGGGGCCTGCTTGGCCCCCGTGACAAACCGCAGGGCGGCCAAGGGTGATCAGAGGCCTTGAATGAAGGGCAGAGTGGAAGGAGCTGAGGGTGAAGAGGTAGCCAGGGCCAGACCACGTAGTGTATTTCTCCCAAAGGAGAGTTAAAAAGATAAACAAGTGTGGTTCCCATATCAAAAAATCTCAACTTTCTTCAGGGAGGAGAAAGCTCTCCCCAGCACAGGGGCTGTGGGGACCGAGGCTGCCTGCCCTGCAGCTCCTTGCTGGGCCCATGGCATAAGGGGCCATCACTGAGCCCTCTGGACCTGACAAGCCCTGCACTGTGGCCGTCAGGTTCTCCACATGGGCTGGCGGCTGCACAAAGCAGCCTAGGCCTGCCCTGGGCTACTTACGGCTCCTCAGAACCTGTGCCTGGCTCTCAAGCACCAACCAAACCCTGTGACAGGGCCCGTGGCTCTCTCTCGGGTGCTCCACCTTCTCCTCGCTGGCTTTGCTTCTCTGGACCTTCATGAACACCTTTCTTTAGGCCTGAGCAATTCTTCAGTCCTTTGATCCCAGGCCCTTCCACAGGGAAGCCTTTGCTGACGCCACCTGCCTGCTCTGCACTCTCACAGCACCGAGTGTCTTTCCCACGTGGTCCTCACTGGAATGTGTCCTTCTGTGCCTTGTGTGCAATGAGTGTGTTCACCTTGTCCCCCACTAGATCGTGCACTCCAGAAGCAGGAGACCCGCGTCCCTTTCTGCCCAATGCTATACAAAGCTGTGGGCGAGGGTTCAACCTCGATCCCCCAGAGCCAGAGCCCCCCCAGTTCAACCGCCCTCAGTCCCCCACTGCCACGATGGCCCCTCCCCGTTTCTCTCCTCTGATTACTTCTCGGGCTCTGTCAGATTCCTCCTGCTTAAGCACCTCGCAAATGCTGTTTCCTGAAATTCGGGCCTCCACTCGGCCCCCTCACCTGGCCAGCTCCAAGCTTCTAATGCCCGTCATGCTGATGGGCTCCCTGACCTCCCTTGAGTCTCGGCCCTGTCACTTACACACCTGCCCACCAGGGTTCCCCACCTGACTACTTCACTCACATCTCAAGTGAAATCCATCCCACACCCAACTGCTCCTGTACCCTGATCACGTGGGCGCCGCCTCCTCCCTCACGAACTCACGGCTAGTGCCTTCATCCAGGCCCTTCCACCTCCTGCCTCCCTCCATGACTGCAATCACTCTGCAAGGCTTCCCGCCTTTTTTTTTTTTTCAAGACAGAGTATCACTCGTCGCCAAGGCTGGAGTGAAGTGGCGCAATCTCGGCTCACTGCAACCTCCGCCTCCCGAGTTCAAGTGTTTCTCCTGTCTCGGCCTCCGGAGTAGCTGGGATTACAGGCCTGCCCCACCACGCTTGGCTAATTTTTGTATTTTTAGTAGAGGCAGGGTTTTGCCATGTTGCCCAGGCTGGTCTCAAACTCCTGACCTCAGGTGATCCGCCCGCCTCGGCCTCTGAAAGTGCTAGGATGACAGGCGTGAGCCACTGTGCCCAGCGTTCTGCCTCACTTTCAAACACGATGCTTCCAAAGTGACCATTCTTGTGAATTCAAATCACATAAGAATGTCACAAATATATTCTCTTTGTGAAACATTAAAATACTACATCTAAGTAATGCCCCCTTCCATGGACCCATTCTCAATCCCATTCCAAGTGTAACTAATGTCACCAGGTAAGGTGTGTCCTCCTAACCTTTCTCTCTGCTTACGTGCACATTACACATACACATAGTTTTCATTAGACATAAATGGTGGTGTCCTAACAATGCTCTGTAACTTTTTGGGAGCTCTGTCCACGTCCCTGGACTCTTGTTTTCAGGGTGGTGATGCTCACCAGAGTAAGGACACGCCACAGGTCCCTTAGCTATTCTTACACGGATGGAGATTCAGCTGTTTCTGATTCACACCAACTTTTCTAAGATACCAAGGACCATATGATTCCTGCCCAAATCCTTCCATTATTTCCAGTGCTCCATGGGACAGTTTCCACCTCTTACAACTGTGCCCAAGCACTTACTACGCAGCCCTTCCCTAGCTTTCTAGGCTATTTCCTTCCTCACCTCCTCCTTTCCCAAATACACCCTGAGCTTCAGCCAGAGTGATTATTTGAAGTTCCTTAAATAGACTATGTTTGCTGAATGAATACATGAAAATACAGCCCTATTCTAAAACAACAGGAAAGAGTAAGAGATTCTGAGAGATTCATGGGGAAGTGAATCCTGCCTAAGAGCCTGGGCTTCCGCTTCCCCATCACTTCTTGAGGCCTGAGAATTCTCAAGGGAGTTTCCCAACCAACGTTCCTACCTCCTCTCATTAACCAGACCATTGTCTGCGGCCATTCACGAGCACCTCGGGCCACCCACTTACCTAGAGAGGAGACGCCAGAACTGTCTTTCTCCACCTCCCAGGGATCTTCTCCTTGCTGCAACAGGGAGATCACTTTTGGTTTGGTAAATGGGAGCCCTGCACATAAACAAAAAACCACAACCAAACAAATCAGACTTGGTTTTGTATTGATACAGTTATCCCAAATTTAAACACAGAACTCACAGGATGGTACAAAGAGCTTCTGTGTAGGGCTTCAGTTGTGCCCCTGGGAGGTAAGGGGGTAAGGCGGTAGGGTGAGGAAAAGACAAGTGACTTGTAGGACACGACTCTGGGACAATTAATTATAGGTTAGGAAAATATGATCAACATGCAGTATTGGTAATAGGATACCACTAGCTTTCTATAGAAGAGGAAATGTTAAGATATACAGACTGATTAGAATTTCTAAGTAGGTTATCTATGAAAAGGATTATGTACCAGGTAGGTTGTCTAAAACGAGAAAACACTATCTGACTCCGCTTTTTTTTTCTGAGGAGGAGTCTCGCTCTATTGCCAGGCTGGAGTGCAGTGGCGCAATCTTGGCTCACTGCAACCTCCGCCTCCCGGGTTCTAGTGATTTTCCTGCCTCAGTCTCCCAAGTAGCGGGGACTACAGGAACATGCCACCACGCCTAAGTTTTGTATTTTCAGTAGAGACAGGGTTTCACCATGTTGGCCAGGATGGTCTTGATCTTCTGGCCTTGTGATCTGCCCGCCTCGGCCTCCCAAAGTGCTGGGATTACAGGTGTGAGCCACCGCGCCCGGCCTATGTGACTCCCTTTTAAGGATGGCAGTGATCGGCAAACTATGGGTCGTGGGCCAAATTCAGACCACTGCCTGTTTATGTACGGCCCCGTGCAAAGCATGGTGGGAAAAAAAGAGAAATATGTTACGGAGACCATCACGCAGCCCACAAAGCCTAAAATCTTTACTACGTGGCTTTTTTTTTTTTGAGACAGAGTCTCGCTTTGTCGCCCAGGCTGGAGTGCAGTGGCGGGAACTTGGCTCACTGCAAGCTCCTCGCCATTCTCCTGCCTCAGCCTCCAAAGTAGCGGGGACTACAGGCGCCCGGCATCACACCCAGCTAATTTTTTTTGTGTTTTTTAGTAGAGACAGGCTTTCACCACGTTAGCCAGGATGGTCTCTATCTCTTGACCTCATGATCTGCCCGCCTTGGCCTCCCAAAGTGCTGGGATTACAGGTGTGAGCCACCATGCCCAGCCTACATGGCTTTTTATAGTAAAAGTTTGCTAATCCCTGGAAAAGACAAGTGGGAAAGGCAGGTGGTAGGCCTAGAGGCTGAATGAAGGCCCCTGTTGGGAGACAAGCAAACTACAGAATCGTTGGGAAATGATGCGTGAATCATGGACAAACTTGGAGTGTGCGATTACACAGAGAGAGAGGAATGATTATCAATACCACCTCTTCCATTCCCAGACACAGGGCAATTTCATGCCTATAAGGGGGAATATGTTTTTAATGTTTATTTATAAAGATCTGATTTGTACAATCCTCACACACTCAGCTCAAATTTTTCAGTGACCAACCGCTTTTATTCAGGGAAGGAGGTGCTGAGATATCCCGATTTTTGAATTCTGTTTCTAGAGGGGAAATTTCCTTACCCAGTGAGACCAGGTTCCTATAGTTCTCCAGCATCACATCCCGGTACAAGTTTCTCTGAGAAGGAGCCAGCTTTCTCCACTCATCTCGGGTAAACAGCACAGCCACATCCTCAAACGTCAGTGACACCTGTAAGGACAAGTCGTTCCAGCTCACCCAGGACCACCCTCACAGAGTGGAGGGGGCGGCAGTGGGAAAGACACGCTACCCGTGAAACACTTCTCATACTATTTAAGCTTCTGAAGGTTCCAGATCATTCGTTTAATGAATAATTGGCCAGTAACAAATATATACTGAGCAGCACACAGTGAGATTCAGGCCTTGTGCAGCCACTGTAAGAGATGGGTAGAGGGATTACAGCCATTAGTGGGAGTGTTAATTAGAAAACTCTTTCTGATGGCGATTTGATAATACATATTAGAACCCTTAAAGTATACTCTTTAAAGTACCGATTACTCTATTTGTACGATAATGAACAGTGCACAAAAGTACACACAAACATATTCATGGTGTTTTTAAGAGCAAAAAACCAGGAACAATCTAAATACTTAATGATGGAGGTTAGGTTAAGCAACTGAAGGTACTCTCTATGTGCTTACTCAAGCTTAAGGATAGTAATGACGAAAAGTAAAATAGCTATAATTTATTGAAGGCTTTCTATGGGCCAAGTATTGCTCTTAGAGCTTTATGTTAATTTGCAGTGTATAATCTTTATTTAACATTCACAACAATCCTATCAAGACGATACCATTATTGTTACCACTTTACACAAGAGAAAACAAAGTCACAGACAAGATAAGATATTTGTCCAGGTCACACAGTCACTGACCAGCTGTGTGACTGGTACACATTTTTTTTTTCTTTGAGACGGAGTTTGGCTCTTGTTGCCTAGGCTGGAGTGCAATGGCATGATCTCGGCTTACTGTAAGCTCCACCTTCTGGGTTCCAATGATTCTGTCGCCTCGGCCTCCTGAGTAGGTGGGATTACAGGTGCTAGACACCATGCCTGGCTAATTTTTGTATTTTTAGTAGAGACAGGGTTCCACCATGCTGGTCTCAAACTCCTAACCTCAGGTGATCTGCCTGCCTCGACCTCCCAAAGTGCTGGGATTACAGGTGTGAGCCACTGTGGCCGGCTGACTTCTACAAATTTTGTATCCTCTCTGTGACTTTGTTTTTTCTTGTGTAATTCAAATCCAGCAGATGTCTCACTGAGCCTGCATTCTTAACTACTCTGTAAAACTGCCTTTTAATGCCTGCCCCTTAGGGTTCAGAAATAAATGTGATAATCTACACAATGAAGATGGATAGCGATGATGGCTGCACAGCAATGTGAAAGTACCTAAAATACCACTGAATTATACACTTAAAAAGTTAAAACGGTAAATTTTATGTTATATATATTTTGCCACAATAAAAAAAGGTTAAAATGGTAACATACATGGTAACATGCATACACACACACACACACACACACACACAAATAAATGTGTACAGAAAATGATTTATTCGGGCTGGGTGCAGTGGTGCACGTCTGTAATCCCAGCACTTTGGGAGGCTGAGGCGGGTGGATCACCTGAGGTCAGGAGTTTGAGACCAGCCTGGCCAACGTGGTGAAACCCCATCTCTAATAAAAGCACAAAAAAAAAACTTAGCCGGGCGTGATGGCGGGCGCCTGTAATCCCAGCTACTCGGGAGGCTGAGGCAGGAGAATTGCTTCAACCCGGGAGGCAGAGGTTGCAGCGAGCCGAGATCCCGCCACTGCCTGGGCGACAAAGCGAGACTCAAAAAAAAAAAAAAAAAAAAAAAAAAGAGAACCACTAGACACGGACGGGGAGGGTGGGTGGTCCTCCCTACAGAATCCACCACTCCTGAGGGCGGACCAGCTCCTCCAAGAGAAAAGGACTTGGGCTCCATCCTGGCTGAAGATGGTCCCGGGTGAAGAACTCCAGTTAGTGGGGAAAATCCATCCACCGGGATCTGGGAGGGCAATGAGCTCACCTGGGGCCTCGCTTCCCGCTGCCCAGCAGCCATGTCCTCTTTCTGGCTCTCCCGGGAGGACGGCGCAGTCTCCAGAAGGCAGATCTGAGAAGAAAAAGGGAGCCGGGAAGAACCCCTTCTGCTTTCCAGCCCTGGAATCCGCAGCTCTAAAACCCCGACTCCCGCTGAGAAGGACCCCGCGCGCCCTCACAGGGATTCGGGAGGAGCCAGGAGCCCGCGGACCAGAGCAGCGCTGGGCCGCCCGGCCAGGCCCAGGCCTCACAGGCTTGGGGCTTACGGAGGGGACGCTGGACCCGCAGTGGCAGCAGCGACCCGCTGAGCCCACCAGGGCCGGGGCTCGCCCCACGCCGCTGAGTTCCTCGGCGCCAGCTGGCACTGCCAGCACCCACTGCACCGCTCAGGAAACTGAGGCAGCGCCGGGGCACCTGCCCCGTTCACGCCCCTGCGAGGCGGGCCGGGACTCCCACCACGACGGCCCCGGGACGACTTCCCTCCGCCTCAAGCCTTTCCCAGCCGGTTCCTCTCTCTCCCGCCAACGAATCATCTCCCGACTCCACGGAAAACGGCTTTTTTTTTTTTTTTTTTTTTTTGAGGCGGAGTCTCGCTCTGTTGCCCAGACTGGAGTGCAGTAGCGCAGTGGCGTGATCTCGGCTCACTGCAAGCTCTGCCTCCCGGGTTCAAGCCATTCTCCTGCCTCAGCCTCCCGAGTAGCTGGGACTACAGGCGCCCGGCTAATTTTTGTATTTTTAGTAGAGACGAGGTTTCACCGTGTTGCCCAGGCTGGTCTCGAACTCCTGATCTCAGGTGATCTGCCCGCCTTGGCATCCCAAAAATCTAGGATTACGGGCGTGAGCCACCACGCCCAACCCCATGTATCCCATTTCTAACACGATGCTTCTTTTTTTTTTTTTTTTTGAGACGGAGTCTCGCTCTGTCGCTCAGGCTGGAGTGCAGGGCTTGATCTCGACTCACTGCAAGCTCCACCTCCTGGGTTCACGCCATTCTCCTGCCTCGGCCTCACAAGTAGCTGGGACTACAGGCGCCCGCCACCACGCCCAGCTAATTTTTTTTTTGTATTTTTAGTAGAGACGGGGTTTCACCGTGTTAATCAGGATGGTCTCGATCTCCTGACCTCGTGATCCACCCGCCTCGGCCTCCCAAAGTGCTGGCATTACAGGCGTGAGCCATCGCACCCGGCCAAACACCAGCTTTGAAGAGGAAAGCGCTGGGTGTCCCGAGGCGGCAGGGGTGGCCGTCCTGGGGACGGACTCGAAAACCGGGTCCCGGTGCCCCGAGTCCGCGAGGCCCACATGGAGTGGGCAGGGCGGGCCCGGGAGGAAACGCCAGGCCCGGCGTCCACGGCGAGCCGGACGCGGGTGCACCAGCAACGGCGAGGGAGCGCCGCGCGGGGGGGCGAGAGTCCAGATCCCGGCGCGGGGGCCGGTGACAGACGCGGGGGTGCCCGCCAGCGCCCACAAAGGCTTTCGGAGCCTCGCAGCCGCAGGCAGTCCCCGTGCCGGGCGCCGCCTCCTACCGGCTTGGCCTGCCTCCGACGCTCACCTCCCTAAGCTCGAGCGTCCCGGGCCGCGCCTCCCCAGCCCCGAGGCTCCGGAACCGCCGGCCGGGATGCAGCCTCGCGACCCGGCTCCGCCCCGACGGCGTCTGGGCGACCTCAGGCCCGGCGCCGCTCACCCCTCGGCGCGCCGGGGACCAGGAGGGGCGGGGCAGCCGCTGAGGCCGCTGGGAAATGGAGTCCACGGGAGGACACCTGCATTCGGGGAAGTGTAGTTCCATGCGTTTGAGGCGGGGTCCCGGCTGAGCTGTTACGCGCCCACATGCCACAAGAGGGCCCCTGTGAGCTGGAGGGCCCCAGGTTCCTGGTTATAGGGAAGATAAGGGGAGGTTCGCTGAGGGCAGTAACTTGCAACTCTGTGTCTGTGTGAATTTCGGGAGGGAGGGCGTGGGCGGCAGGAAAACGGCCCAGAACAGACCTAGTTCCCCTCAGTTATTCACCAGAGGGGCACTGAGCACCTGCTGTGTGCCAAGCACGGTTGCAAGTGGTTTCAAATGTATCAATCAATGAAAGAAACCTCACTGCCCTGGAGAACATTTTTTGGGGGGGTAGGGAGCAGACAATAAGCCATACACATAATTATATAACATTTTCGGGGATAAATGTGAGGAGAAACAGGGTATGTGGAGGGGTTTCGTCGCTGAGAATGGACGAGGACTCCCAGGAAGTGCCTGAAGCAAAGGGGAGGGAGGTGCCAGCTACTGTGAAGCCAACGGATGTATGTATGTATATGTGTGTGTGTATATATATATTTTTTAAACTAAATCTTCTCAGTTACAAAAAGAACACCGGCTCCATTTAGAAAGTTTGGCGCTTCCCTACTTAAGAATATGCCTTGAACATTTGAATTTGTCAATAAATATTCTCCCTCAGTGGCATTTTTGATAGCTTCACTGCATTCCATTGCATTTTTTTTTTTTAAGAAAACGTTTAATTGGCTGGGAGCGGTGGCTCATGTCTGTAATCCCAGCACTTTGGGACGCCGAGGCGGGTTGATCACGAGGTCAGTTCAAGACCAGCCTGGCCGAGATGGTGAAACCCCCGTCTCTACTAAAAATACAAAAATTAGCCGGGCGTGGTAGCGGGCGCCTGTAGTCCCAGCAACTCAGGAGGCTGAGGCAGAGAATTGCTTGAACCGGGAGGCGGAGGTTACAGTAAGCCAAGATTGCGCCACTGCACTCCAGCCTGGGCGACAGAGCGAGACTCCATCTCAAAAAAAAAAAAGTAGTTGCCTCTGAGGAGGGTATTGGGAGCTGGAATAATACTTGCACTTGCTATTTAACACCTTGATATACTTTTCAACATTTTGCTTTACCATATGCATGTATGACATGAATGCTTTTAAGAGAGAAAACAATTTCCAGGCTTGCAAAATTGGCTGTATCATTAGCAATACTTCCAGCACCAACATACAGAAACCTTTGCTAACAGTGGCTTGCATCATGACATTATTTGTTTAAAAAGCGATCTAGAGGTAGGCAGAAGGAACTGACCGCAGTTGGTTTGGTGGCTTGATGACATCAGCGAGGGCTCAGTGTCTTTCCGTCTGTCTGCTCTGCCACCCAAAGTTCTGGCTATGGTCTCCACTCAAGAGCCCAGCATAGCTGCTGCTCCAGGAACCAGTTTTCTCACAGCCACATCCAATATCAGGAAGGAAATTACAGAAACAAAAAGGACTAACTTCCACGTGATGATCACCTTTTATTTCCTTTTCCAGAAGCCACCATTCCTTTTCCTCCTCCAACCCATTCAGCTCCTTTCCATCCTTCTCTTGCATTTCATTGGCCGGAATTAGGTCACTTCCTCACTGCTGAACCAATCACAGGGAATTTAGTTCACCTGAACTGAAGCAGCTCCATCATGTCTCATCATCTGGAGCTGAGTGCACTGCTCCCTGAACAAAGTTGGTGTTCTTGACAAAGAAGAGGAGGGCACTGACTGTTAGGCAGGCAGTAACAGGGTGTACCAGGCAGACTGGCTGACCGATGAACTAACCAGCTACCATCCCTTATGAGGAGACAACTGCCAGCCTGTCTGTCAGAATCACAAAGCCTGGAATCTCTCACGACGAAAGGCTATACGATCCTGAGGCCTTGGTCCTATGTTAATTTAGTGTGGATTAATCTTTTGAGATAAGACCGTTAGTCATGTGTTGGCATCTGCAAATTAACACTGGCTTCTGGGGAGAAACCCTTGAGGAAGAAAAAATCACATCACTGCATTTTTCAAAGGTTCAACATCAAAAAATTTATCAAGTGTAAAAACCCAGTCTGTTTGATACTGTTAAAATGATTAATATTATAAATAGCTGCTAGAAACAAGGCACATCTGACAACCTGAAGGACTGGAAGGAGAGGCAAACATTTTCCTTTCTGAATTAGGAAAAGCTAGTTTCATTATTTGCATTTTCCCTCATATCATTTTATGTCTCTGGCACATTTCCTAAATCAAAGACTTTCCTGGGGATTCTATTTATCAGACAGGTATTGGCTTGCTTTTCAGCAGCCCTATCATCGTTGATTTACTAATATACCCTATAGACTTTCTGCACAGTTTATACAGCTAAGGCCCATCGTGCCTCGTCATTCCCACCTATTTTAAGTGAAAGGCTTAATGCATAGATGGGATCTGACATATGAGTGCTGCTCACTAGTTCGCTGTCAGAGCAGGTCTGAATAATTAGCACCGGTAGCTCTTCTGTGCAGATATTAATATCTTATATCATAAATGTCAAGCATAGCACAAAGATGCAACCGGAAAACCTCCGAAAGCAAGGGAGCCCATAAATCATGGAGGTTTCACTCTATTTTTCTTCCATTTTACTATCAGAAAATAAACCCAGGTGGTGAGATTTAAAATCCTGCCCACCTCCTATTTATTACTTAGCACGGGGCCTTTCCTGAAGCTGGACCCTGGAGGAAGGGCTGAGGGGGAGGAGACATCTCAGCTGGGGAGGGATAATGATGGGGTGAGGGGTAAGTGGAAAACAAAACCTCACAACAGCACTCCCAGACAGTTCTGTGCCCTTTACCCATGTCACCATGTTGCATGCATTTGGGACTTAGAGGCCGATACAGGCTATTGGAGGGGCTGCTTATAACCCCCTGCCCTACTCAGTGAAGAAAATAATCTCTTTTATGGTTGCAAGTGTGAGAATGAACGCTGTAATGTAATGTTCATAAATTTTAATGAACTTGCTGAGGACGCCAGGCCCTAAATAAACACCCCATTCAAACTAGGCCCTAGCTCTGCAGCCAGCAAGGCCACATGCAACCTCACCCCCAACAACAGGTATCATTCGTTTTTTTTTTTTTTTTTTTTTTTTGAGACTCTTGTCACCAGGGCTGGAGTGCAGTGGCGCGATCTCGGCTCATTGGAACCTCTGCCTCCTGGGTTCAAGCGATTCTCCTGCCTCAGCCTCCCGAGTAGCTGAGACTACAGGCACCCGCCATTACGCCCAGCTAATTTTTCGTATTTTTAGTAGAGACAGGGTTTCACCGTGTTGGCCGGACTGCTCTTGAACTCCTGACCTCGTGATTCATCCACCTCGGTCTCCCAAAGTGCTGGGATTACAGGCATGAGCCACCGCGCCCGGCCATCTAACTGCAATTTAATTTAATTTAGTGATGAGGAAGTCCGTACTTCTGAAAAAAACAAAAGCAAAAATCTATTCTATCCTAAGAACTTTGGCGCTTTGGCTATTAGAAGGTTCCCACTATATTTAGCTGAGGTCAGTTTCTCTGAAACTCCTTTTGATTCATCCTACTTGCCCTTCTAGGGACCCATGGGGGAAATTCTACCTTTTTTTTGTTTTTTTGAGACAGGATCTCACTCTGTCTCCCAGGCTGGAGTGCAGTGGTGCAATTAGGGCTCACTGCAGCCTCAACCTCCTAGGTTCAATCAATCCTCCCAACTCAGGCTCCTAAGGAACTGAGACTACAAGTGGGTGCCACCACACCTGGCTAATTTTTTTAAATTTTGGGTTTGAGGGTACATGTGAAGGTTTGTTACATAGATAAACATGTGCCACAGGGGTCTGTTGTACATATTATTACATCACCTAGTTATTAAGCTCAGTACCCAATAGTTATCTTTTCTGCTCCTCTCCCTCCTCCCACCCTTCTCCCTCCGATAGGCCTCAGTGTCTGTCGTTTCCTTCTTTGTGTGCATAAGTTCTTATAATGTAGCTCCCACTTATAAGTGAGAACATGCAGTATTTGATTTTCTTTTCCTGCGTTAGTTTGCTAAGGATGGTAGCCTCCAGCTCCATCCATGTTCCCACAAAAGACATGATCTCATTCTTTTTTATGTCTGCATAATATTCCATGGTATATATGTATCACATTTTCTTTGTTCAGTCTGTCATTGCCAGGCCTTTAGGTTGATTCCATGTCTTTGCTATGGTGAAAATGCTGCAGTGAACATTTGCATGCATGCGTCTTTATGCTAAAATGTGTTATATTCCTCTGGGTATATGCCCGGGGGATTTGCTGGGTCAAATGGTAGTTCTGCTTTTAGCTCTCTGAGGAATCGCCATACTGCTTTCCACAATGGTTGAACTAATGTACACTCCCACTAACAGTGTATAAGGGTTCCCTTTTCTCCACAACCTTGCCAGTGCCAGCATCTGTTGTTTTTGTTTTGTTTTTTAACTTTTTATTAATAGCCATTCTGACTAGTGTGAGATGGTATCTCATTATAGTTTTGATTTGCATTACTCTAATGATCAGTGATATTGAGCTTTTTTTAATATGCTTTTTGGCCACATGCATGTCATCTTTTGAGAAGTGTCTCTTCATGTCCTTTGCCCAGTTTTTAATGAGGCTGTTTTCCTCTTGTACATTTAAGTTCCTTATATGATATTAGACCTTTGTCAGATGCATAGTTTGCAAATATTTTCTCCCATTCTGTAGGTTGTCTGTGCACTCTGATAATAGTTTCTTTTGCTGTGCAGAAGCTCTTTAGTTCAAGCAGGTCCCATTTGGCAATTTTTGCTCTTGTCATGATTGCCTTTAGTGTTTTTGTCTTGAAATCTTTGCCTGTTTCTAGGTCCAGGATGGTATTGCCTAGGTTGTCTTCCGGGTTTTTATAGTTTTGGGTTCTACATTTAAGTCTAATCCTTCTTGAGTTGATTTTTGCATGTGCTGTAAGGAAGGGGTTCAGTTTCAATCTTTTGCATAAGGAAAGCCAGTTATCCCTGCACCATTTATAAAACGTGGAATCGTTTCCCATTGCTTGTTTTTGTCGGCTTTGTCAAAAATCAGATGGTTGTAGATGTGTGGCCTTATTTCTGGGCTCTCTATTCTGTTCCATTGGTCTATGTGCCTGTTTTTGTACCAGTACCGTGCTGTTTTGGTTACTGTAGCCTTGTAGTATAGTTTGAAGTTAGGTAATGTGGTGTCTCCAGCTTTGTTCTTTTGGCTTAGGATTGTCTTGGCTATCCGGGCTCTTTTTTGGTTCCATATAAATTTTAAAATAATTTTTTTTTCTAGTTCTGTGATGAATATTTTGGTAGTTTGATAGGAATAGCATTTAATCTGTAAATTGCTTTGGGCAGTATGGCCATTTTATTGACACTGATTCTTCCTATCCGTGAGCATGGGATGTTTTTTTCGTTTGCTTGTGCCTTCTCTGAGTTTTTTGAGGAGTGTTTTGTAATTCTCATTGTAGAGATCTTTGATCTCCCTGGTTGGGTGTATTCCTAGGTATTTTATGTGTGGCAATTGTGAATGGGATTTTGATTTCTGATTTCTCTCAGTTTGGTTGTTGTTGGTGTATAGGAATGCTTGTGATTTCTGTACATTGATTTCGTATCCTGTAACTTTGCTGAAGTTGCTTATCAGCTGAAGGAGCTTTTGGGTCAAGACTATGGGGTTTTCTAGATATAGAATCATGCCATCTGCAAACAGAGTGACTTCCTCTCTTCCTATTTGAATACACTTTCTTTCTTTCTCTTGCCCGGCTAGGCATTTTTCCTAGCTAGGATTTTCCGGCTAGGATTTTCAATACTACGTTGAATAGGATTAGGGAGAGAGGGCATCCTTGTCTTGTGCCAGTCTTCAAGGGGAATGCTTCCAGCTTTTGCCCATTCATTACAATGTTGGCTGTAGGTTTGTCATAGATGGCCCTTATTATTTTAAGGTATGTTCCTTCAATACCTAGTTTATTGAGAGTTTTTAACATGAAGAGATGTTGAATTTTATCAAAAGTCTTTTTTTTTTTTTGGAGACGGAGTTTCACTCTTGTTGCCCAGGCTGGAGTGCAATGGCATGATCTCGGCTCACCACAACCTACGCCTCCTGGGTTCAAGTGATTCTCCTGCCTCAGCCTCCCGAGTAGCTGGGATTACAGGCATGCACCACCACATCCGGCTGATTTTTTTGTATTTTTAGTAGAGACGGGGTTTCTCCATGTTGGTCAGGCTAGCCTTGAAAACGTCTTTTTTATATCTGTTGAGATAATCATATGGTATTTGTATTTAGTTCTGTTTATGTGATGAATCACATTAATTAATTTTCATATGTTGAGCCATCCCAGGGATGAAGCCTACTTGATCATGGTGGAGTAGCTTTTTGATGTGCTGCTGGATTTTGTTTGCCAGTATTTTAGTATATGTGCTGCCAAAGTGAGCACGTTTGCCAGTATTTTGTTGAGGATTTTTGCATCAATGTTCATCAGGGATATTGGTCTGAAGTTTTCTTTTTTTGTTGTGTCTATGCCAGGTTTTGGTATCAAGATGATGCTGACCTCATAGAATGAGTTGGGTAGAAGTCTCTCCTCCTCAATTATTTGGAATAGTTTCTATAGGAATGGTATCAGCTCTTCTTTGTACATCTGGTAGAATTCAGCTGTGAATCCATCAGGTCCTGGGCTGCCGTTGTTGGTGGTGGTAAGCTATTTATTACTGATTCAATTTTGGAGCTTGTTACTGGTCTGTTCAGGGAATCAATTTCTTTCTGGCTCAGTCTTAGGAGGGTTAATTTCCGCATCTATCTTCTTTTTCTTCTTCAAGTCCTTTGTGTAGTTGAAAAATGCTGCCTTAAACCTCCTGCACAGCAAGCTGACCAACCCTAGGCTCTTTCAGCATTCGTCATGTGACAAAATTTCAGTCCTTCCTCTCAAGAAAGCACTGACTGCCTGGCCCTCTTAAAGTAAATTCACCCAAACAACAAGTAAAATACAATAGCAACAACAACAATAATAATCCTTATTAATTTTTCAGCACTTACTGTGTGCCAGGTACTCTGCTAGGCACTTTATTTTTTATCATCTTCTTTCTTACAAAAACACTATGCAGTAGCTGTTTCTATACCCCCAATTTACAGATGAAGAAACTAATACTCAAAAACATAAGGTGCTACCCTTACATGGTCCATATGAGGCACAGTCAGGATTGACTAGGGCTGAAGTTCTTAGCCCCTGCTCCATCACCTGGAGCCAGAACTATCACTTCCCTACTTTTACGAATATGGTGGAGGACTCAATTTACTCTTGTTGTTGGCTCTCAGGGTTTTTTTTTTTTCTTTCCCAAATCTGTATCTTCAGCCCACACCTCTCTCTCTTGGGTTCTAGATTCTTATATCCAACTGCCTGCTGTACACCAACCACTTGGACAACTCCTGGTTGCCTCAAACTCAAAATGTTCAAACCTGAATACATCACCTGCTCTCCCAAATATGCTCCTCTCCTGCTGTTCCCCAAAATCAGAAAATGGCTTCACAATCCACTCAGTTGTCTCGAGAGCAAATGCTGAGTCACCCTTGAATCCTTCTGTTGCCTCCACATTCAAACCATCACCATATCCTTGATTTCTCTACTGTATATTTTTCAGGTGTGTCCACTTCTTTCCATCTGCACTCTCACTAGTGAAGGCCACCAGTGTCTCTCATCTGAATGCCTGCAATACCTCCTCACAGGTCACCAGGCATCTAGTTTTGCTCCTGTCCTGCCCTTCCCTCGTCTAGAGTAAAGCCAATGGGAACCTTCCAAAATGAAAATCTGATTAAGTCACTTCTTTGCTTAAAACTTCTTTATGGTTTCCCAGCCCATGAAAATAGTATCCAATGTCTTTAAGTGCATTGCAAAACTCTTCCAGGCCTCCCTCTCCAATCCTCCCTGTCCTCCTTCTCCAGTTTCATCACTCATTATACACCCCATAACCTTTATGCCAGAGTTGTCATGAACCTTCTCCCATTCCTTCAATGTTTTATGTCATTTTGCCTCCAGGTCTTTACACATGCTGTTCCTTCTTTTGAAATATTCTTTCCTCTCCCCATTGTCTGGTAGATTAACTCCTCTTTATCCTGCAGATGTCAGCCTTAATGTCACTCTCTCAAGGTGAACGTCCCTGAATTCTCATGCATTACATACGATACCATTTTTATTCTGCCATTGTATGTGTCACCCTTTATTGTTAAGAAACAAATAAGAAATATTTAATTGTTTCCATAAGGAAATGAATTGTGTCTGTCTTACTCGTCATTAAATCCCGGAATTTTGTTAAAGCACTAAACAAAGGGCTTGAAAAATATTTGTTGCCCAATGAATGAAGGAATTAATGAATATTCGTAAAAGTAGGGAAGTGATAGTTCTGGCTCCAGGTGATGGAGCAGGGGCTAAGAATTTCAGCCTTAGTCAATCCTGACTGTGCCTCATATGGACCATGTAAGAGTAGTGCCTTATGTTTTCAAGTTTCAGTTTCTTCATCTGTAAATTGGGGGTATAAAAATGAATGAATGGCAGTTGAAATCCTGGTCAAACAGGTGCACCTAAGCATGTCTTCTTCTACATGTATGTGTGAACTTGACGTTTTGGATTCCAGAGAGGATATCGCATTTATTTCCCACTAACCTTCCTGTTGTTAGGTTCAGTACATTTTTTTCAGATTGCTAAGATGTTTTTGGATCCTGATTATCGTACCTATTCTCTAGCATATTAGTTATCACTGCCAATTTCATGTTATCTGAAACCTTGATTAGCATATCTTCTGTGTCTTCATTAAACAAGGACAGAGCCTAGTGACCCCCCCATTAGACACCCATCGCTATTAATCAGCACCTACTGCGTATGCTAATTCAATCAGGTTCAAACATGCTACATTTCCTCATCCTCAAGAATATCATGTGTAAACTTGTCAAGAGCCTTGATGAAACCCTAATAAAGATTACTATAATTCTCCAAACTCACAATTCTCAATTTTCTTGACCTATCACTCAAGTTTCTTGAGTATCCCCTGAGCATACTCAAGTTGTTGTGAAATTCCCAGAAGCAAAACTAAAATTCTACCTCTCCCTCTCTCTCCCACTAAAGAAATTATACTGTAGAGAAAGTGGATGACTAGGGGTGTAATGACAGCCAGCAGGAGTCCTGGCTGTTCTAGAGCTGAGGCTCAGATGTGTGCCTGACAGCTGGCCACCGAGTGGTCACTCCCACCTACACAGCATCTCTGCAATTCATGCTTGGGTAGTCAGCCTCTCTCTCCCCTCCAAGGAGAATGCAACATTTCAGCAACCTTCCCTGCGGCCCTGACTCTACATTCTTCTTAGATGGCACTTTATTCTTCCTGATTCCATTTCCTGATGGTCTGCACACATACTGGGATGAAAACACATCTATGTGGTTAAACTGATTCAATTAAAATCAGTAGAAACTAAGAACTTCAAGGACCTTTCACCTGGAGAACTAGATATTCCACCAAAATGATTGTATTATGAAACACCAATTGGCTTTGCAATGCATCACCCCACTGCCCTAGTTGGCAGACTCTGAAGTCCTAGAATTGCATGAGACGATTAATGCCAGCATAAACTATATCCATGAATGAAGCAGGGATCAGTGAGACATACATTGAGACATACGTCATCTACTGCGCACTGGTTGCAGGAAGCATCAAAGCAAGTGAGACAGAAAAAATATGTCTATTCTTTGACAGTGAAACCACTTGAATTACTAGTGCTAGGTAAGGTCTCTTGGGCAGGGTCCTCAAAGAAAACTAGAAGTTGAATTCCCTAAGAGAGTGGCTACAAAGAACTGTGATATTGTAACATCCCATTTCTAATCTACCATGCTTTGTGGACTAAGATTCTATCTATATACTGGCAATCATATCAGTAGCAAACAACAGTTGAGAGGAACACAGAGAAAACAGCTAGAGCAGAGTTATGTCAGATGGCCAGGCAGTGAGGGAAAGTAAATGTGAGATTGGACCAAGAACTTGTGAAACAGGCGGACATAAGGATTACTGGTTGTGGCAGTAACTGCTCTTTGCCTCCTAAATCCTCTCCCCACTACTTTCTTGTAAAAGAATCCTGAATATTTTAAAGCAGGATAAATTGTTATTTAGCTAAAAGATGGTATTTTCCATCTTCCCTCTCAGTCAGCTTAGGATGTAACTAGTTTTGGCCAATGAGCTGTGTGAAGAAGTGTTGCGTGCTAAGTTCAGGAAATCCTGTAAGGGAGGGGGTACATTCCTTCTCTCACCTTCCTCCATCATGCCTTGGAATGGTGATATAATGACTAGACCCAGGTAGAATTCTTGGACTGTGAGGTGGCCTTCGGAATAGAAGCCACACACAGGACACAGCAAAACCAGTGCCCGTTTCTGGCCCTGTTGCTGCCACACCAGCCCTGGATTGCTTTATCTCCAGGTTTCTTTTCTGTGAGCAAGACAGAAACTATCTTGTCTAAGATATCATTTTTCAGGGCATTGTTCTTGCAGCCAAAGCTCCAAATCATCACTGCTCCCCCTTCTAAGTGTTCACAAAAGACCCAGGCTCAGCTCTACCGTCTGGCTGCCCATGCTTGTCACAGGGAGAGCCAGGCCAGTTAGCTCAGGCCTCACTCTTACACAATGGGCCCCACATGTAAGCTTTTAAGCTCCTCTCCAAATGAGATTTTACACAGAGTCTTTGTGGGATTTCTGGTGTTAGAAGCATTGATTTGTCTGCCACATTTGAAATCCTGTTTTGAAATTTTTAATATTTTTTTAATATCCCAAAGGTCTTAGTCTGCTTTGTGTCACTATAAATGAATACCTGAGGTTGGGTAATTTATAAAGAAAGAGAATTATTTAAGCTCATAGTTCTGCAGGCTGTACAAGAAGCATGGTGCCAGCATCTGTTTGGCTTCTAGTGAGGGCTTTTGGGCTGTGTCAAAACACGGTAGAGAAGGTCCAAGGGAAAGTGGGCATGTTCAAACCTATGGGGCGTCCTGGCTTTATAACAACCCACTCCCGAGGGAATGAATCCATTCCCCTGAGGACTGAGCCAGTCTTGAAAAAGGGAGAACTTAATAACCCTAGAAGGACACCGAGCCATTCATGAGAGATCCACAGTCATGACCCAAACACCTCCTACCAGGCCCACCTCCCAACACTAGATCAAACTTCAACGTGAGATTTGGTGGGGACGAACAAACCATATTCAAACCATAGTATTAAGACCCTCAAATAAACAGAAGCAACCCATAGCCCAAGGGAGACTCTGCTTGCTGCCATTGGTCTCCCATCAGTACTGATGCCAGAAACTGGTCTAAGACTCTTAGGGTCCCTCATTTCTCCCAACTGTCCCCAGAACAGAGTCCTTGTTGGGGTGATCAGACCCAACACCAGGCTGTGGGGGCTGCGGAGTCAAAGGAATGAGAAAAGAGAGGTCAAGAGTACATAAGGTGGGTTCAGGGGGCCAGTGCTGGTATGGAGGCTGCGAGGGCCCCGAGCTCTGGGAGCCCACACTATTTATTGGTGATCAAACGAAGAAACAGGTGGTGAGGACATGAGAGTAAACAGGTGATAGCGTGAGGACGTGGGGGTAGAAAGGTAGTGGTGCATTAAGTGTAGCTGTGATGGTTTAGCATTTCCTTTGATGCATATAGAATATGCTCTGCTGCTTGAGATAATGGAGGACATGTTTATGAGTAAGAAGCAAGGAACCAACAAGTCTGTGCACACTCCAGAGGCTACGAGGGGTTTTATGCCCTGAGCCCTGGGTTCCAACCAAGCCACAAGGGGTTTTATGCCCTGAGCCCTGGGTTCCATCCAAGCCACAAGGGGTTTTATGCCCTGGGCTTAGATTTGTGGTGCGGCAGGGCAGCCTTCCACCCTTTGGCACAGAGCTTGGTGTTCCAAAGGCCACAAGGGGTTTTAGATCCTGGATCCCGGACATCTTCCAAGACTCTTTTACATTATGACAGACAAGCCAGTCCTGCCTCAGCTCTTCTACCAACAGTCCTAAACAAATAACAACACCCAAGTTACCAGTGAAGTTAATGTTTGATCATTTTAAATTTTCTTTTTTTTTTGAGATGGAGTCTTGCTCTGTCACCAAGGCTGGAGTGCAGTGGTGCGATCTCAGCTCACTGCAACCTCTGCCTCCCGGGTTCAAGTGATTCCCCTGCCTCAGCCGCCCTCGAGTAGCAGGGACTACAGGCACTCGCCGCCACGCCCGGCTGATTTTTGTATTTTTAGTAGAGATGGGGTTTCACCATGTTGGCCAGGCTGGTCTTGAACTCCTGACCTCAGGTAATCTGCCCACCTTGACCTCCCAGCATCCTGGGATTACAGGCGGGAGCCACCATGCCTGGCCCATTTAAAATTCTTGTTTGGCTATTCTAAAATTCACAAGGAACCAAAAAAGAGCCCAAATAGCCAAGGCAATCCTAAACAAAAAGAACAAAGCTGGAAGCATCACGCTACCTGCCTTCAAACTATACTATAGGGCTACATTAACCAAAACAGCATAGCACTGTTACCAAAACAGACACATAGGTGAATGGAACAGAATAGAGAATCCAGAGATAAAGTCACACACCTAAAGCCATTTGATCTTCAACAAAATCTACAAAAGTAAGCAGTGAGGAAAGGAGTCCCTATTCAACAAATGGTGCTGGGATAACTGGCTAGCCATATGCAGAAGAATGAAACTTCACCCTTACCTTTCCCCATATACAAAAATTAACTCAAGATATATTAAGGATTTAAATACCTCAAACTATAAGAATCCTGGAAGAAAACCTAGGAAACCTCATTTGGGACATTGGCCTTGAAAAATAATTTATGGCTAATTCCCCAAAAGCAATTGCAACAAAACACAAAAATTGACAAGTGAGACCTAATTAAACTTCTTAAATTAAAGAGCTCTTGCACAGCAAAAGAAATTGTTACAAAGCAGACAATCTACAGAATGTGAGAAAATATTTGCAAACTATGCATCAAACAAAGGTCTAATATCCAGAATCTATAAGGAACTTAAATTAACAAGCAAAATATAAACAATCCCATCATAAAATGGGTGAAGGACATGAACAGACACTTCTCAAAAGAAGACATACAAGCAGCCAACAAATATATGAAAAAATGCTCACCGACCAGGTGTAGTGGCTCACACCTGTAATCCCAGCACTTTGGGAGGCCAAGCAGGCAGACCACCTGAGGTCAGGAGTTCAAGACCAGCCTGGCCAACATGTTGAAACCCCTTCTCTATAACAATATGAAAAAATTAGCTTGGCTGGTGGTGGGCACCTGTAATCCCAACTACTCAGGAGACTGAGGCAGGAGAATTGCTTGAACCTGGGAGGCAGAGGTTGCAGTGAGCCGAAATCGCACCACTGCACTCCATCCCGGGTGACAGAGACTCCATCTCAAAAAAAAAAAAAAAAAAAGCTCATCACCACTAATCATCAGAGAAGTACAAATCAAAACTACAATGAAATGCCATCTCACACCGGTCAGAATATTACTAAAAGGTCTAAAAACAGCAGATGTTGGCAAGGCTGAGTAGAAAAGGAAAACCAATGTTTATACACTGTTGGTGAGAATGTAAATTACTTCAGCCACTGTGAGAAGCAGTTTGGGGGTTTGTCAAAGAACTTAAGACAGAACTACCATTAGACCCAGCAATCCCATTACTGGGTATATATTCAAAAGAAAGTAAATCATCCTACCAAAAGACACATGTACTCATATGTTCATTGCAGTACTATTCACAATAGCAAATACATGGAATCAACCTAGGTGCTCATCAATCGTGGACTGCATAAAGAAAATGTGGTACATCTATACAATGGAATACTATGCAGCCATAAAAAAATGAAGTCATATCCTTTGCAGCAACATGAATGCAGCTGGAGTCCATTATCCTAAGCAAATTAATGCAGGAACAGAAAACCAAATACCACATGTTCTTACTTACAAGTGGAAGCTTAACACTGAATACTCAGGGACAAAAAGATAGTAACAACAGACACTGGGGACTACTAGAGGATGGAGGGAGGGAGGGGAAAAGGACTGAAAAACTACTGAGTACTATACTCACTACCTGGGTGACAGGATCAATTGTACCTCAAACCTCAGCATCACACAATATACCCATATAAAAAATGTGCACATGTAGCCCCTGAATCTAAAAACAAGTTGAAATTATCTAAATAATTAATTTAAAAATTTAAAAATTTGTGTTTGAAGAAATAGATGGGAGAATGGATGACTGCGTTGCAGCTCAGTTCTATATATCTGAACAGAGGAGTAGGGGAGGTAGGCTCCATGCCTCTGGTGGAGTTCAAAGTGAACAAGAAGATGCCACCTGAGAAGAGAGTTGGATGACAAACTCAGCCCTCACTCAGGGCCTCAGCTCCATCAGCCTTTGCTAGAGGTGCTTCTTATCATAACCCTGGGTCAAAGTCTTCTGGGGAGAGGGGGCAGTGACCAAGCTCACAGGCTGTGTTCTGCAGGACATCTCCTCCAAACAAAGATGTCTCAGAGAAACTAGAGCCCAGCTACCATCTATGAAGAAAGGCCTCACAGTGGGATCACTGGGGACTGTGGGATGAGAGCCTTCTCTGACCCTCAGGTCTAACTCATGACTTTGCAGGCAGCAATACTGTCAGCCTGATATCAGAGCTGGTGGATCAAGTGGCTATTCCTACTCTCCTGCTCAGGGAATAACATGACCCAAATGATTGTCACCCCCAATAAAGACCCCATAGAGAGAAAAGACTGTCATATCCTATGTTAGAGAAGCAAAAGGCATATCCCCAAATATCTTAGTTCCCCTTACTAACACATTTAGCTCTGTTATGAATTTATCTACAGCTTTCTAAAAAGCCTGTATAGTTTCAATTTCTTTTCTCTTGGGATAACAAATTCCATGGTTTCATTATCCATAATGACAAAAGCCTGGTCATTCCACTGATCTGTTCTAAATTACTCAGCATTTTTAAGTCTGGATAATGTAACCTTTTAAATTAGGTCAACTATTCCTGTCACCATGTCCACCAGTCACAGGGTTATTGAACTTAACAAGAGTCGGTCCCCATTTGGCCTTCACAAAACAAGCTGAACCTGGGTTTAAGGATCAAATGGCATCCATTCCTCTCCACCTTCTGGAGAACTTGGGCCTCTGGACTCATCTGGATTACCATCCTTTGAGATGAGGCTGGGGATCAGTCTCTAAGGAAATTACAGGGAAATCATTTGGTAGCAACTTCAACAAAGCAAGATCAGTTGCTTGTGTTCTCATCACCCCAACACTCCCCTAGACACCTGCCTTGTTCCCATAGCAAAAGCTAAACTCTTCATCTTCACATCAAGAAGTAAAATATCAGCTCCAAATAGAATAAAGCAAATTCATGGACCACAGCTGAGCCTCTCCGACTATCAGGTATAAAACTATAGTCTCTCTTGGCCAGGTGCGGTGGTTCACACCTGTAATCCTACCACTTTGGGAGGCCAAGGCAGGTGGATCACTTGAGGTCAGGAGTTTGAGACCAGCTGGGCCAACATGGTGAACACCCGTCTCTACTGAAAATACAAAAATTAGCTGGGCGGTGTGACTCACGCCTGTAATCCCAGGTACTTGGGAGGCCGAGGCAGGAGAATTGCTTGAACCCAGAAGGCAGAGGTTGCAGTAAGCCGAGATCGCACCACTGCACTCCAGCCTGGGGGACAAGAAGGAGATTCTATCTAAAATAAAAATAAAAATAAAAAAGTATATGAATATGCATATATATACTAAAATTTCTTTCTGAAAAATAATGTAATGTCATTGTTACATAGCTCAATTTTATCTTAAGTGATACAGCATCTTGGAAAATTGATTTTGTTATGTCTCGGTAAAATAATCAAGACATCTTTAATCTAGCTATGTGAATTATCTTGCCCACTTTTAAAAAAATATATATATATATATTTTACTATACTTTTAAGTTCTAGGGTGCATGTGCACAACGTGCAGGTTTGTTACATATGTATACATGTGCCATGTTGTTGTGCTGCACCCATTAACTCATCATTTACATTAGGTGTATCTCCTAATGCTGTCCCTCTCCCGTCCCCCCAAAACAGGCCCCAGTGTGTGATGTTCCCCTTCCTGTGTCCAAGTGTTTTCAATGTTCAGTTCCCACCTATGAGTGAGAACATGCGGTGTTTTTTTGTCCCACTTTTTAAATTACTTACTTGTAGTCAACATAGCAATTGATACTAACACTGTATAATTATTTCATGGCTGATGGGGTCCTATAAAGTTTAATAAATTTTATAAATTTTATATTCCATGACTTCTATTTCTTAATATTATTTTTTCATTAGTAGTAATCTCTGGACATAAGAATGTGTTCAGTCAATTTAACATTAAATTAATTTTTTTGTCCTGAGAAAGGAGAAATGTCAGTGCCAAAGGCACACAATAAAAACACAGAAATCACATAAATTCCCCCTTTCAAGGGCAAAACTACTGCATATGGCCCTTGGACACATTAACTTGCCCACATCAAATCAAAAACAAATGGGATAAGAAATAAAAAGTGAACTAGTGTGAAATTGTTGCTTGTCAACATTAGGGAGTACATTTTACATCAAGAAACTCATAAAGAATAGATGATAGCTTACTTAGCTCTCCTAACCACCACCATTTTTGTTCTAGCTGGTGCTAAAAGCTCCCAATATTTGGAAACAGTTTTTTCCCCTTCTCTTTTGGGGGTATTTTTGATTGCTAACAATAGTAGCTTTTTGTTGGGCTTAAATGAATCAAATCTATTTGTTTTTATCCTGAATTGCCCACAAATCAATTATGTATTCCTGACTAAAGGGAACTCTGATAGTGACTCCATTGTTCCAGCTAATGTCACATATTAATCAGGAAGGCTGGCCCTTTAATTTCCCTGTATATTACAAACATAATATACTCACAATAGCCTGTGCCAAAATCACTCATGATAAATCTACCTGTCTTGTCTACAAAAGGTCTCCCAAAGGATTATAAATCATGCTGCTATAAAGACACATGCACACGTATGTTTATTGTGGCACTATTCACAATAGCAAAGACTTGGAACCAACCCAAATGTCCAACAACAATAGACTGGATTAAGAAAATGTGGCACATATACACCATGGAATACTATGCAGCCATAAAAAATGAAGAGTTCATGTCCTTTGTAGGGACATGGATGAAACTGGAAACCATCATTCTCAGTAAACTATCGCAAGGACAAAAAACCAAACACCGCATGTTCTCACTCATAGGTGGGAAGTGAACAATGAGAACACATGGACACAGGAAGGGGAACATCACACTTCGGGGACTGTTGTGGGGTGGGGGGAGGGGGGAGGGGGGAAGGATAGCATTAGGAGATATACCTAATGCTAAATGACGAGTGAATGGGTGCAACACACCAACATGGCACATGTATACATATGTAACAAACCTGCACGTTGTGCACATGTACCCTAGGACTTAAAGTATAATAATAATAATAAAAAAATTAAAAAAAGGTCTCACAGACTTTCCATATCCCCAGCATGACCGAAGTTCAAATTCAATCCATCATATTATAGGCCAAAACCCCAAAGAAAATCGCACCCAATGGACTGTTAAACCAGGTTAGGTTTGTGTTATTTAGCTCAACAACACTGAATCAGATTTAAGTAAAGTGCAGCCTTGAAAGTATTTTAATGGATTTTGGCTTGTTGTTGCTGATGAGTGTGTATACATATACACACAGACACACATATACACACACACATACACATACACATATAAAACAGTGTGTTAAAATAAGTATAAATTATTTCATATGAATGCAGGAAAATCATAATTGTGTTGGTAAATTGGTCATTTTGCGAAGTATGTGAATTCAGACTGTTACAAGAAGGTATTAACATATTATAAATTAGCAGAGTAATGGTTAACTACGTTTTTGTAAATGTGTTTTTAAAGGCTTGTCATAAAATTCTGAAGGAATCCTACTCACTGAATTCATTTTCCTTGACGTTAACTTCAAATAGTGCTACTAATATCCATGTAGAAATTAGAGTGTGGAGCGGGTAACGAAATCGAGAATGGTAAGATTCCACACTCCCGAATAACTGATACCATCAGTCCTTTACACCCGTATTCTCAGCCCAAGAAACTCACAAATTACACCGAGGAGTTGTAAATAAATAATTAGAAGTGATGTAGATTTGAAAACTAGCTTGATGATTTCAAATACGATACTAGAGAAGGTACCCTATTATATTAGTTTTCTTTAAAAACTAAAAAAAAAGTGGACACTGGAAGGAAAACTTAGTCTTATAATCATTAATTACAATGATAGGCCAGGCACAGTGGCTCACGCCTGTAATCCCAGCACTTTGGGAGGCCAGGGTGGGAGGATCACTTGAGCCCAGGAGTTTAAGACAACATGATGAAACCCTGTTTCTACCAAAAATACAAAAAAATTAGCTGGGCATGGTGGTGCATGCCTGTAGTCCCAGCTACTTGGGAGGCTGAGGCAGGAGGATTGCTGGAGCTCAGGAGGTCAAGGCTGCAGTGAGCACTGATTGTGCCACTGCACTCCAGCCTGGACAACAGATGGAGACCTTGTCTCAAAATAATAATTATTATTCTTATTATAATCATATCAGGATCACTGGACTTACTTCAAGTGTCACTGTGGTTCTATTATTCTGGAAAAAATGACTGTCATTTCTCATTTAAAATGGAATACATACATAGTAATAAGCTAAAGCAGATTGGAGAAATTCTTTTGAACACCTGGATCTTAGGCGAATCATTCTTTTTGCTAAACGTGTGTAATCCTCAGGAGTCTTGGATTTCAGCACAACCAGTACTGCAATGCTCTGCACACCTTGTGCATTTGTGTTTGTAATTCTAGCACTGTGTTAGAATGGGCTGACACTGTCATAGCGGGGGACATCGCTGGCTAAGCCTTATTTCATTCTGAGAATCTTCCTCTTGAGATCTCACATTTTAACTTGTCAGAAACAAATGTAACAGGGAAAATTATGCCAATGGACTTTTGAAAACTAAATGCAATAGTCATACATGAGATACGTGTGTCTAGAGTGTGCGCATGTGATACAGTGGATTCTGGGCACCGAGGAAATGGTTGCACTTACTCTGTTTCACTAACAACGATTTCCAGACATATGTTTTGAAGTGTTTAAGAAGCAATTGAGAACTCCAGAGAGCATGTATTAGGACACTGGAAAATCTACAAGAAACTGGAGCAACTTGTTTTTGAAGAATGCTTCATGTTAACATGGAGCTGTCAACTGTCTTTGTGAAAGTTGCTGTTCTGATTGCTGTATTTTTCTTCATCTTTCCCAATGAGTACAGCAGTTTTATGTCTACGTTGGCTTCTTCCTATCGAGAATATCGTAGCCTTGTGAGAACTATGTTTTGTCTTCTTATGGTTCTTTAGTGTACCAATATAAATGCAAATAAATTTTCCACTGACATAGGAAGTCTTTTGTACTTATCAAGTAATGTAGATCTACAATCTACTTTCATGTGATTCAGAGGATATAAGTTTTGACACACCACAACAAAATTTCATCCAATTAATTCATCAAATCCTATTTTTAAATTTGCTGAGTTCAGCAGATATAATTCATATTAAGGCATTTACCCTTCACTGCGTATTACTTTTAATTCCATCTAGATATCACTAAATAAAAATTCTGTTGTTATGAAATAAACACAGAAACATCTGCTAGTACTCCTGAAGTCACACTTAAACTCTATGCTTGCTAATTTTTTTGATCCTTGAGTGGTCTGAATATGGAGCACCAAATCAAGCCCTGGACCCCTGGACAACTGGCTCTGCACACTCCAGTTTTTCAGATCTGCTGGAGGTCAAATAATCTAGACATTAAATCAGATGGTGACCACGGAACAGATAGTAGGCTCTTACATCATTTCAACACAATCAAGGTCAGAAATAGAAAAACACATGCAGACATCTGTATCTTTTATTCTTTAGTAAGAATTGAATGGTGTGCAGATTCTGTATTACCTGAATCACAAGGTCCTTTATGTTTCATGCCACTACTAGAGTTCGTCTGAGAGTTTAGCTCCTTCAACTGGCAGACATCCTCATAGTTTTTTTCCTGTTTCACACAGATGCATTGTGGCTCCGTGATTCTCCATCTGTGAGCATCTCTGCATCCAGGCACAAGTCAGGTTGTTCACACACTGATCACAGAAATGGCTGTTTCGGCTGGACGCAGTCGTTCACACCTGAAATCCCAGCACTTTGGGAGGGTGAGGCGGGCAGATCACTTGAGGTTGGAGTTCAAGACCAGCATGGCCAACATGGTGAAACTCTGTCTCTACTAAAAATAAAAAAACTAGCCAGGCCTGGTGGTGGGCACCTGCAACCCCAGCTACCTGGCAGGAGAATCACTTGAACTGAAGGTGGAGGTTGCAGTGAGCTGAGATCACACCACTGCACTCCATCCAGCCTGGGCGACAGTGCAAGACTCCATCTCAAAAAAAAAAAACAAAAAAAAACAATTTCTGTATTTCTGCCCATATTCCACCGTTCCAAGTAGAGCTGCATCGATCCAACACAGTCCTGGAAAGGGAGCGTGCAGGCTGGGAACAGAGTTCTACATCACATTTTCCACAGCTATCATCTCCCCAGAATAACCTCAGCCAGCAGTCATGACACAAAGTGGGGAGACTCTGCAAACCATGCAAAGGTTGTAGAAGGACTGCAAACACCACTATGCTCACCAGAGACTTCATTCCAAGCCATTCATTCATACCAGCTTTGAATCTTTGGTTTTAAGCCAAAAGAAAAAAAGTCCCCATTTTTTCATCTTGTTTTTCCCTCTTTCCCCTCCAGAAAAATTATAAATCTGCCACAGACGATTTCAAGGCAATGCTGACATCAGATTCCAAGTTTAGAGAGGATAAATGGGATATTAAAAAATCCACAAATGCTCTTCTGGGATGCAATTTTTTAAAAGACAACGTTAGGGTTTAAAACAAACTATAATCTTGACAGTGGAATTGTAGTTTTTGCCTCTTGATTGGTTCTGGAAGCCAAACCCTGAGAGAGTTATTATATGAGAATAAAATTGTTTTATAGTGAAGTCCAAGAAATATTAATAAAGACAAATTATGTAAAGCATAAAGTTTATTATCATGTATGATTTAAAAAGTGTTAGGGAGCTATTTTCCATTTTTTTTTACCTCCTTCCCTCTCTGCCTGCTTCCTTCCTTTTCTTCTTAATCATAAGACTAACATGTCCAATACATTTACACTGCTATTTTATGAAATATTAGAAAGTATCTATAGCCCAACCTAACTGGCTTCTGTTTATCTGGGGCTCAAGGGAGGTTGGTTCTGGGCATCATTTAACACACCATGACTCTAAAATAACTACTCAGCGGCCGGGCGCCATGGCTCACACCTATAATCCCAGCACTTTGGGAGGCCAAGGCGGTGGATCACCTGAGGTCAAGCCCTGTCTCTACTAAAAGTACAAAAAAACTAGCCGGACGTGGTGGTGCACGCCTGTAATCCCAGCTACTCGGGAGGCAGAGGCAGGAGAGTTGCTTGAACCCAGGAAGCAGAGGTTGCAGTGAGCCGTGATCGTGCCACTGCACTCCAGCCTGGACGACAGAGCGAGACTGTCTCAAAAAGAAAAAAAATAAAACTTTAAAAATGTTTGTTAATATAAAATACCTATTAAGCAACAATAAAGGATAGGACTTCTTGTTAAACACATGGTCAAAGAGTTCTCACATGTATTATGGTTTTCTCCTCAAACTCCACTAAAATGATACTGAAGGAATTTGAAAAACACAAACTAATAAAGGCAGAGAGAACAGGAGAGGGCTCCACAGCAAATGGGGGAACTCGACACAACGTTTGGAAGCTGGATAACAAATGAATAGGTGGTAACTGATTTAGTACAGCAGAGACAGGGCAGACCTAGAGATCCATCGTGGGGGAAGACGACAAGAGGCCAGCCACGTTGCCCTGCAGAACTTCAGAATGTCAAGACTTGAAAGCAATATGAACCCCTGGAGGCAGGGTTGTGGACTGGGCCTGAAAACGGGATGTTTTGAAAATTGCTATATAGAAAAATAAGATTCCTTTGAAGGTAGCTCATTCAAGAGAAGAAGAAAAAGAAAAAAGGCAAGGAGTTTAATTTCTTGTAAGGTTTGCTCAGTTGTGGCCAGGGATAAGATGCTGGACCAGGAGATTAAGGGGTAGTAATGGACTGAACAGGGAAACCTCAGGCCATTTCCCTAGGGGCTCCCAGAATGCTGGCAGCCAGGCCTGTATCTTTCAAGTGAGAAACCGGGAGATCCTTCTATGGGGAAACTGACCTATCTGGGAGACGTTACCTTCACATAGTGCACATGTTACTTGGCTAAACATAATTTTTAAATTAAAAGCAATAGTAACAAAACACAATCAGACAATCACTTACAGCTTTGTTTGAATCTTGGCTTGCCTATCACTAACTTGTGACCTTGGGTAATTTCACCATCTTGATCTTAAAATTTCCTTAAAATTGAAAAACCTTTCACCGAGTTGTAATGAGGATGAAATCAGATACATATGTAGAAGCTTCCAGGGGATACAGAGGCATTCAACAAAGAGCAGGGTTTTTTTTTTTATTAGTTCATAGTGATCATTAACTATAGTAAAAGTAAGTCCTCTTAGAATAATTAACCTACTCTGGCACAGTAACCTTTAGCTGATTATTACTCTGGGCAGAATATTATATTGGCTTGCTTTAGACTCTTGCTAAGTGGGTTGTGTGCCTGAGAAATGGTGATTGAAACTAGACATACAGATTTCTGTCTAAGTATGATAGATGAGGTAAAATAACAGTGGAAAAAGAGGGGAGCTCGAAGAAGAGGAGGAAAGAGAATTGATTTTGGTTTCCTTCAAAGGGCTGGTGTCATTTTTCTTAGATTTGTCATCATGTCTTGTTTGATCACTTGAAACCTAGGTGTCAAATACCACTGCACGTTTCATAAAAGCGGCGAGTTTTATAGAGGAATTGGAAAGGTCTGCAGATAAAGAGGAAAGGAAGTGATGGGGTTAGACTCCGGGTGCTATCCTGGAGAAGGACAGGTACCCCAGAACAGAGTGCATTGAAAGACCCCTGCACAGGAAGTAGAATTAGAGGAACAGGCTGATATAAGTATCGAGGGGACACACACCAATGGCCCTCTAGGTTCCAAGTATTGGCCATTCGCTTTTCTCTGAAATCTTCCAACTATAACCTTCGTCCAAACAGCTAGCTCATGATGCCACTATTATATACCCTGTTTGACAGATGAGAAAATATAAGCAAAGAGGTTAAGTAATTTGCCCAAGATTGACTTCTCAGCAGAGCCAGGATTTGTGAATCTCACTCCAAAGTACATCTACCTTTTTTTAAACTCCATTATTCCATCTCTTCCCAGGCATGAACTTATTTTTATGAAATAAGTGTATGCAAGCCCTTTGTAAGTTATAAAGTATTACATAACCTGAAGACATTTTAGATATGATTTAACATTTGAAAGGCAAACAACCCCTGAAAATCTGAGGTGCGGTTGTGCTTATGTAACACTCAACGCATTTAGTTTGCCTTCTGCTTGTAGAGCAGGTTGAAATAGGAGAAGGGAACATGAGGCTGAAATGGACATGAAGTGGAATAGAAATAAAAGATGATGGGTTTTAGTATTTCAAGAGAAAAAGAATAACAGAATTATTTTTGTGGTAATAGAATTTGCTTAGCTTAAACACTTGTTTCTATTGCATTACAAAATTGTATAAGTATAATGTGGATTTTCTTGGTATAAAATTAGAGGGATTATTTTGAGGCTGATCCACAAAAAACTTAGGTTCTTGCTACTCAAAGTGTGGCCTGGGACCAAGTTTTGGCTCCTCTTGGGAGCTTGCTGGAAATGCAGAATCTGGGCCCCACCTGAGTCAGACCGTGCACAGATCCCCAGGTGATGTGTATGCACATCGTGGTCCCTGAAGCACTGTTTTAGGCCAAAAGCTAAAGGCTGTGGGTGAAGAGAAAAGGGCATGAACCTGGGCAAGGGCTTTTCGGGGTTACATATTTTCAATGAGAATAAGGATTTTCAGGAAGTATTCTGAGTATTTTTTAAAAGAATAAACAGACTATGAACAAATCATCCCAATTGTCACAGAAGTGACTGGACTGTGGCTTGAGAGGGGGGCTGTCGTGAGCACATGTGTTATAAATGAAGCTCATTAAACAACAACAGAAGTTTAGGTATTAACAGAGATCAGGACATTCAGTGCAGCCTCCTGTTTACCAGCGACATTTAATTACCCAAAGAAGATCTGAGTGAAATCTTGAAATTTTAGCTTAAAAATTTCCCTTTAATATGTCAAGTTATAGTAAAACAAATGTGGATTTCTCTCTCTTGTCGGAAAGCAATTTAGTATTTTATAATGCTAAGGAAGAGGAAAAGGGATACCCAATATCCAACACCCTGAAGAAACCAGAAGAGAGGAAGTCTAAGGTGCCCTTAGGTGTCCTGAGTCCCCACTGGGGGCCAGATCTCATTTCCTGGCAGTCCGTTCTCACCATTTGTGACCTTGCTCTCTGCAGAGCATGATGCTGGGAGCCAGTGGTGGGGGACGTGAGGCAGAAAGACAGTGATTCAAGGCTTCCCAGCTAGAGCTACAGGTCTCTGACCTAAAGAAAATTACAATTCCTCAGGTCCTGAGAGAGTGAATTAAGAATTTACATGCTTTCAATCAATTTATCAGCATGTATTTAGTAAACATATACTTCTTGAACAGCTCTGTGCAAGGCAGCTTATACCAGAGCACAAGCCTTAATTCTTTTCTTCCAGGATTTTTAAATCTCCATGCCCAAATTGGCAGAGTGTTTTATGAAGAGGTGAATGGCGTCTGCTGGGATAGGAGAGAGCACCGTCATAATTCACTGCCTGTATTTAGGTCTGAACAGTGGACAAATCACATTCAGAATCAGAGGGAAGTTATCGGTTTTCCCATTTTAGAGCCATGGAGCAGGTTGGGAGAGGTTTAGTAACCCAAGGTCACTCCTTGCTATAAACTGACAGAGCTGGAAATAAAATCTAGGTCTTCCATCATTTAATTCCATGAGGAAAGAATAACCCAGATGATGATCATGATGAAGGTGATGGTGATGGTGGTGGTGGTGGTGATGGTGATGATGGTGGTGGTGGGGGTGGTGGTGATGGTGGGGGTGGTGGTGATGGTGGGGGTGGTGATGGTGACGGTGGTGGTGGTGGTGATGATGGTGGTGGTGAAAATGGTGATGATAATGGTGACGGTGGTGGTGGTGATGGTGATGGTAATGGTGACGGTGGTGGTGATGGTGGTGGTGATGGTGGTAAGGAAGGGTAAAAGATGGGAAAGGCAGTGCTAGGGACTCTTCTCCTCCTTAAATAAAGAACAGTACTGCTAGCCCTTCCACTAGTGTTTGTTCTGGCTGAAGGAGAAAAGTGGGTGGCTTCAACAGACTGAAACTAGGACAAACAGAGGGACTAGGGCAAAATGTGATCTTAGCACATATGGGGATTCCCAGAGCTCCATGAAGTAGATGTAACTGAAGAATCCTCATTGTAACCCACAACCAAAGTTAAAAAAAATCAGGAGCTTCACTAAATGTATCTGGCAAGCATTTCGTCTTCCCTCAAATAAAATAAATTCCCTTAATAAAGCCCATGGAGGCAGAGTTGGTGGCGGGGGTGGGAGGTGGAGATGGTATGTGTGATTTATTACAGAGCAAAAGGAGGGCCTTGATGGCTCTGAAGTAACTATTTACAAGTGCTGGCTCGAAAACCAAGTTATACACTGGTTTCTCTTTTTGTGCCAACCTTACTTTTTTAAAAAAACATAACTTTTATGAATATCATCATTAGTGCTATAAGCACAGGGAAGTATAAGTTAATTCTACAGTAACGTGATGATTAAATCCATTAGTCATATACAGGGAATCCATAATTAACTTATTCTCCAGCATCAAGTAAATGATTCTACTGTGTGCCCTAAGAAAGCAATTGTTCACTAAAATGCAAAATACAGCAGAACTATTAGATCATAAAGCCATGCAATCTTATAATTAAATTATAAATTTTACATATTTTAATAATGTGCTCTACATACTTTGTTTTCTATGCAAGATTAAAAGGAGGTGCCATGGTTTTTCTCAGACATATTATATCTTGACCTGAGCTGTGCAATACTTAATGATAATGGATGAGTATCTACCAGGGATGACAGCAGTCTTTCAGTAGCACCAGATATTTCTTTGGATTATTGCTGAGGACTAAAATGAAGATATGCATTAGCCTTGAGTGGAGTCGCAGCTATACCCTTGGGCTTTGTTTCCCCCGCTTTTTGCTGTTACAACAACCATGGGCATCCACGTTCTCTCTTCCCAGGCCACGGGAAAGGACTGGCCCCATTCACACTGCCTTGGTTGTACATGTGGGTAAAGGCAGCACGCACACTAAATTCTCTGCAGGGGACTTATGTGCCCACATGGGCAATCTATTGTGGTTATTGTATTTTGGATTAAATAATGATGCCATTTTTTTCCCTGTGCAGAATTAAATGTGTTTGAAAGACCTGGGAAATACTACAGATCTGGGCTGCAGGGATTGCCTCTGTAACCTTCTGTTTTTCCAAATCCTGATTACTGTGGAGCTGGTTTCTATTCTCTCCCTCAGAGAGAGCTAACCTTTCTCTTTGATGGTTACGCTTTCAGCCTGCTTTCCAGTGTCACCACACGGGGTGAGGATCTTCTCACAAAGTAGCAAAGACAGCTGCCTCCACCCCTGGCTGATGTCATCCTCTTGAGGATGCTGTAACTGGCTCCAACCCGATCAGCTTGGCCACATGCTTTTCTGTGAAGCTATCATGGTAGCCAATGGATGGAGCAAGCTGACGGTCCAGGCCTGGATCAGCTGCCCTCCTCTGGAGCCCAGTGGGAGCAGGGGCAGGATCAGACTCATCAAACCACATGGAGAGAAGGGGAAGAGCAAGAATCCACCAAGCAAAAGTAGGGGAGCGTGATGGTTAATGTTGTGTGCCAGTCTGACTGCACCACAGGATGCCCAGCTGGACTCTTGTAAACACTATTGCTGAGTGTGCCTGCGACGGGGTTTCTGGGAGAGGTTTGCATTTGAGCTGGCGGATGGAGTAAAGCAGATGGCCCTCACCAGTGTGGGTGGGCATCCTCCATTCTGTTGAGGGCCTGAGTAGAAGAAGAAGAAGGTGAATTATCTCTGCCGGATTGCTTGAGCTGGGACATCGATCCGCCCTCAGCACTCCTGGCTCTGAGACCTTCAGACTGAGACTGGAACCTGCGCCACAGGGTCTCTGGCTCTCAGGCCACTGAACTATACCACGAACTTTTCTAGGTCTCCGGCTTACAAATGGCAGCTTGTGGGACTTCTCAGCCTCCATAATCATATGAGCCAATACCTTATAATACACCTCTTTCCAGAGATATTCATACATCCTATTGGCCTGTTTCTCTGGATGACCCTAGCTCAGGAAATATCTGCCCCAGGAGATAGAAACAGAAGTCTGAAGGTTGTAGTAGGCAGCCTTTAAGGTGGCCTCCACTGACCCCTGCCTCCTGCTAGTCACGCCATTGTGCATTCCCCTCCCATGCTAAACCAGGGTTGATCTCTGTGACTACAGAATAGAGCAGAAGTGATCATGTGTCACCTCCAAAATTAGATTATTAAAAAAACATGGTGGCTCTCAAAAAGGCAGGGAAAAAAGAGGATGGGAGCAGTGGCTCATGCCTGTAATCCCAGTACTTTTGGGAGGCCAAGGCAGGTGGATCACCTGAGGTCAGGAGTTCGAGACCAGCCTGGCCAATATGGTGAAACCCCGTCTCTACTAAAAATGCAAAAATTAGCTGGCCATGGTGGCACATGCCTGTAATCCCAGCTACTTGGGAGGCTGAAACAGGAGAATCCCTTGAGCCTGGGAGGCAGAGGTTGCAGTGAGCCAAGATTGCGCCATTGCACTCTAGCTTGGGGGACAAGAGCAAAACTCCATCTCAAAAAAGAAAAAGAAAAAAAATACTTTTACAATAGGGTTTGGTATATCATTAGAGTTATGGCAATCTCAACCAATCAGAAGCCCATTCCTCTACCTGGAATTACTATTCTAATGTGTTCTTCCACTTTAATTAAAGGAGGCAAAATTGGTCCCCTTGACTCTGGTCTCTACTTTTTTCCTCCATTTTCTAACTAAAGCTGTAGAAAGACATAGCAAATTAACATTGTATTTTCATCTGTTTTAGAGAAGTAATGAAGTATTTTCTATTTTTAAACATCCTGGCTAGTATTTGCTTTCTAAACCCAAAACAATCATGTTACTTCCATTACCAGAAAGAGGTCCTGACCCAGACCCCAACAGAGGGTTCTTGGACCTTGTGCAAGAAATAATTTGGGGTGAGTCCATAGAGTAAAGTGAAAGCAAGTTTGTTAAGAAAGTAATCGGCTGGGTGTGGTGGCTCACGTCTGTAATCCCAGCACTTTGGGAGGCCAAGGCGGGCGGATCACTTGAGGTCAGGGGTTTGAGACCAGTCTGGACAACATGGCGAAACCCCATCTCTACTAAAAATAAAAAAACTGGCAGGGCATGGTGGCATGCGCCTGTAATTCCAGGTACTCAGGAGGCTGAGGCATGAGAATCACTTGACCCCCGGAGGCAGAGGTTGCAATGAGCCAAGATTGCGCCACTGCACTCCAGCATGGGCAACAGAGCAAAACTCCATCTCAAAAAAAAAAAAAAAAAAAAAAAGGAAAGGCAAGGCATAAAAGAATGGCTACTCTGGCTATTACATAGGCAGGGCAGTGGCATGGGCTGTTCAATTGAATACACTTATAGTTACTTCTTGATTGTATGCTAAACAAGGGGTGGATTATTCATGAGTTATCTGGGAAAGGGATAGGCAGTTTCTGGAACTGAAATTTCCTCCCCTTTTTAGACAGCATATGGTAATTTCTGAATGTTGCCATGGCATTTACAAATGGTCATGGTGCTGGTGGGAGTGTCTTTTAGCATGCTAATGTATTATAATTAGTATATAATGAGCAATGAAGACAACCAGAGGTCACTTTCATTGCCTTCTTGGTTTTGGTGGGTTTTGGCTGTTTTTTTTTTTTCCCACTACTCAGGCCCTCAACAGAATGGATGATGCATCAGCAAGGTCTTCGTGACCTGTATCTTGTTCTGACCGCCTATCTCACCCTGTGACTAAGAATGCCAAACCTCCTGGGAATGAGACCCAGTAGGTCTCAGCCTTATTTTACCCAACCCCTGTTCAAGATGGAGTTGCTCTGGTTTGAATGTCTCTGATACTTTTTTTTTTTTTTTGAGACGGAGTCTCACCTTGTCGCCCAGGCTGGAGTGTAGTGGCGCGATCTCAGCTCACTGCAACCTCGGCCTCCTGGGTTCAAGGGATTCTTCTGCCTCAGCCTCCCGAGTAGCTGGGATTACAGGTGTCCGCCACCACACCTGGCTAATTTTTGTAATTTTAGTAGAGATAGGGTTTCACTCTGTTGGCCAGGCTGGTCTCGAATGCCTGACCTCAAGTGATCCACCCGCCTTGGCCTCCCAAAGTGCTGGGATTACAGGCATGAGCCACCGTGCCCGGCCGCCTCTGATACTTCTCTACTTAAAAATCGTAGGCTTGAAAACAATAATCTTGCTTGAGCTCAGACAGTCACACATATATTGGGTGACTATCATGTTCCAGGCCCTCAAATAGGATATACGAAAAGGTTAATAATAGGTAATCCTTGCCCTTAAAAGTAAATTCTATTGATGATTTCACACTGTTTACAGCAGTTTCTCAAGGTGTGATCCACTGACGTCCCCTCCGCATTTCTGGTATGAACTAGAACTACAGTGGACAGGCTGGGCGTGGTGACTCACACCTGTAATCCCAGAACTTTGGATTCTAAGGATTGACTCACTGAGACGGGTGGGTCATTTGAGCTCAGAAGTTTGAGACCAGCCTGGGCAACATGGCAAAACCCCGTCTCTACTAAAAATACAAAAATTAGCCAGGTGTGGTGGTGCATGCCTGTAATTCCAGCTACTCGGGAGGCTGAGGTGGGAGGATCACCTGAGCCCAGAGATCAAGGCTGTGAGTAGAGACTGCACCACCACACTCCAGCCTGGGCAACAGAGTGAGACCCTATCTCAAAAACATCAACAATTGGGCTGGGCACGGCGGCTCACGCCTGTAATCCCAGCACTCTGGGAGGCTGAGGTGGGCGGATCACCTGAAGTCAGGAGTTTGAGACCAGCCTGGCCAACATAGCGAAACCTCATCTCTACTAAAAATACAAAAATTATCCAGGTGTGGTGAGGTGTGCCCATAATCACACCTACTGGGGAGGCTTAGGCATAAGAATTGCTTGAACCTGGGAGGCAGAGGTTGTAGTGAGCCAAGATTGCACCACTGCACTCCAGCCTGGGCGACAGAGCAGGACTCCATCTCGTAACAAAATAAAACAAAAAAGAACTATGGTGAACCAGGTAGGTGTGAGCTCACTTAGAGTAGAGTGAGAGCAACACAGGAAAGCTGCTCAGGGAAAACCAGGTTCCTGTTTGGTGCTGGAAATTGTCGATGAAGAGAGTCAAATTCTGATATCTGGAGATTTACCCTTAGCCAAATGTGAGGACCATGACCCGTGACACAGCCCCAGGAAGTCCTGAGAACCTGTGCCCAAAGTGTTCAGGCTACAGTTTTGTTTTACACATTTTAGGGAGACATGAGACATCAATCAATATATGTAAAATGTACATTGGTTCAGTCCAGAAAGGTGGGACATCTCGAAGCGGGTTGTTGGGGGGTTTCCGGGTCATAGATGAATTCAAAGATTTCCCGGACGGCAGTTGGTTGAAAGAGTTAAATCATTATCTAAAGGCCTGAAATCAACAGAACAGAGGGTCTGGGTTCAGGGGTTGTGGAGACCAAGGTTTTTATTATGCAGGTGAAGCCTCCAGGTAGTAGGCTTCAGAGAAAATAGATTGTAAATGTTTCTTATCAGACTTAAAAAGAATCCAGACCCACTGGGCGCCGTGGCTCACGCCTGTAATCCCAGCACAGTGGGAGGCTGAGCTGGGTGGATCACCTGAGGTCAGGAGTTCAAAACCAGCCTGGACAACATGGTGAAACCCTGTCTCTGAGAACTGCTTGAACCTCAGAGGCGGAGGTTGCAGTGAGACAAGATCGTACCACTGCCCTCCAACCTGGGCGACTCTGTCTCAAAAAAAAAAAATAAAATAGATAAAATTGAAAAAGAGGATGCTGAAGCTTAGAATGGGGACATCTGGTGGGACTCAGATGAAACTGAGAATCTTGAATCCACAAGTCACTCTGAGCCTCTTTTGCCAAAGGAAGGAGCTTGCTCTGTTGTGTCTAAGGAGACTAGCTGCCCTTTTCTTGAAAACTGCATGACAATCTCACATGAGGAGATGCCTGTTCTCCTTCAGACCCACCACAACTACCACCAGTTGGCACCAGACTCACAACTAGGATCTTGGATTTTTAGTACCCACTATGGCCTAGAATGAGATTGCTTTTACACCAAGAGAACTGCAAGATGTTGCCAATCTATGTTGGCAGAAACCTAGGGAGTGTGTGAGGGTGTCAGACCAAGGCAGGCAGAAGAACATGACCTACAGTAGACTGAACTCCCTGACCTAGGTACACTAAGATTTTGGATATCGCGTGTTAGTTTGCTTAACTGGAGGTGGCTCTCAAAGCTTATTTGGTTGGTGGCTGGAACTAGGACTCCATGGTGGCCTAAGATGAGTGAGCAGAGATGCCAGAGCTGCCCTGGCATGATTGGAGGAGGGAATCTGAAGGCCTAGGGAGACGAAATGTTGAAAGGATTTTTACCACGGCAACCTGCACGCCTACCCACCAACTACATCCCCCGGGAGACCCCAGAAAATGCCTTCTTTACTAAGGTGTTGAGAAATACATTCATGGGGGGAACACCTGCATCCTTAGAAGGTCTGTGGCTTTCTCCTTTGTAGGCCGGGTATGATGGATCGGGGGTGTGGCCACCATTGATGTGAGCTCCCAACAGCAGAAGCCAAGAGGCAGTGCCCAACCTCCAGACGCAGTGCGAGCATGCCCGCCATCACGGACCGCAGCACGTGCCTGTGGTCAGCAAGCCCTGGCCTGTAGGAGGTTTGGCAGAGACTAACTGTCCCAAGGTCTCTGCGACTGAAACAGATGAGAAGCCTGCTAGAACACTGCCTGGGAACTCACCTCACAACAAAGGGAGTGGAGCACTGGGTTCAGGCCCATAGAATTCACTTCAAGGAGAAGGAAAAAAAGCAGAGACACAGACGGCAGCAAAGGCAAGAAACCAGCAGCCCCAGGGAAAGCAGCAAGGCCAGCTTTGTGCTCCATTTGGCAAATTGCTAAGGTAACTGAACAAAATATAACTAATGAACAATTACAGTGAAGTTCATAATTAGGTCCTTGAAACACTTGATAAAAAATATTTCAGATTCTTTTTTAAAACAACCATACTCAAGTGAGGTGAGGTGAGGCCGACCCAGGAATTAGAGAAAGCTATGAATGGATCCTCTGGTTTGAAAGGAACGAAGCCCCCCAAATCATTATCCAGGTAACAGCACTGGCCTCCCAGAGCTGATATGCTAATTTGAAGGAGACAGTGAATGTGAGTGGCTAACTCGAGGCTTGACATGTAGTACATGAACAAGAAATACTTGTTCCTTCCCTCCTGTTGGGCAAGAAGTTCACTGAGGGTAGACAATGCCATCCATTACTGTCTATATTCTGTGGGGCCTTCTCTGGGAGCCTGACACCAAGAGATTCTTAGAAAGTATAGCTAAAAAATAAATTTTTTTTTTTTTTTTTGATACGAAGTCTTGCTGCTCTGCCGCCCAGGCTGGATTGCAGTGGCGCGATCTCAGCTAACTGCTACCTCTGCCTCCCGGGTTCAAGCAATTCTCCTGCCTCAGCCTCCTGAGAAGCTGGGATTACAGGCGTGTGCCACCATGCCCGGCTAATTTTGTATTTTTAGTAGAGACAGGGCTTCACATGTTGGTCAAGCTGGTCTCGAACTCCTGACCTCATGATCTGCCTGCCTCAGTCTCCCAAAGTGCTGGGATTACAGGCGTGAGCCACTGTGCCTGGCGAGAATATCCTTGTTTTCAGGAATTCACAATAGAGTATTTAGGGTCAAAGGCACATTGTGTGTGCAGTTGACTCAAACCATTTAGAAAAAAAATACACATAAGTGTGTGTGTATGTATGTATGTGTGTGTACGTAAGGAGAGAGAAAAGGATTAAGCAAATGTCACATAATGCCAACATTTGGGCAGTTTGAGTGAAGATTATCTAGAATTGTTAGTGCTATTCTTGAAACTTTAATTTGAAATTATATGAAAACACAGAAAGTAAAGGAAAGGAATACAGATACTTGCTCCCCAGTTTCCTCTAGAGCTAGGGGTGGCCATGAGATACAGTTCTAGCCAATGAGTCGGAGAAGAAGGCTGCTGACGATCTTTCTGGGGAGAAACATCCCCCTGGTAAAATAAGAACGGGCTTCAAAGAGACTTCTCACTGCACTGGCCGCCTCATTGCTTTAAGTATTTGAGGATGTGGTGCCGGAGCTGCAGCAGCCATCTTGTGACCATGAGGAAAAGCCCAAGAAACTCACAAAGCTTTCCCCATGTATGAGTTTCCCTGACACTGTTGCCCCACTTATGTTACATAGGATCATTCAATTCCTATACTCCTTCAATCCCACTCATCATTCCAGGCCCAGTGTCAGAACCTGTATCACTCAGGACCAGGGGGACAGAGCAGCCCCCATGTCAAACATTACCAAAGGGAAAAGAGAGCTTTGGAGACTCTTACATCAGCAATTAAGACCTGTGACGTAAAAATGATACGTCCCTTCCACTCACAACTCATTGGCCTTCACAGAGCACATGGCCCAGCCTTGATTCCACAATTCTTATTCTTGAGGGGTTTTCATGCCTAAGTTTTGCCCCTTTTCCTCAACTATAAATTCCTCATGGTAAGTTTTTAAAGTTTTTAAAGATAATGATGCCCAGAGTTTTCTCCCAACTATTAAAATCATCACCTGAAGTCAGGAGTTCGAGACAAGCCTGGGCAACACGGTGAAACCCCATCTCTACTAAAAATACAAAAATTAGCTGGGCAAGTGGTGCACACCTGCAATCCCAGCTACTCGGGAGGCTGAGGCACGAGAATCTCTTGAACCTGGGAGACAGAAGTTGCAGTGAGCCTGTATTATGCCACTGCACTCCAGCCTGAGTGACAGAGTCAGACTCTGTCTAAAAAAAAAAAAAAAAAAAAAAAAAAAAAATCAGAATCCTTAGGAGTAGGGCCTAGAAATCAGATTTTACAATTCAGGTAAAACATACATTTATAGTCCACAGCAAAAATTTTAACTGTACATCTCAAATATCTTTACTATGGTAAAATATACGTAACATAAAACTTGCCACTCCACCCATTTTTAAGCGTGCAGTTCAGTGGCATTAAGTACATTCACAGTGTTATGCAAAAGTCACCACCATCCATTTCTACAAACTTTTCATCATCCCAAACTAAACTATGTACCCATTAAATATTCACTCCCCATTTCTTCTCTCTCCCCTTCCCTCAATAAGCTCTGGTCTACTTTCTGTCCCTGTGAATTTGACTATTCTGGGTGTTTCATGTAAGTGGAATCATACAGTATTTGTCATTTTGTGACCAGTGTCTGTCATGATAACGGGTTCAAGGTTCATACACATTGCGGTGTGTGTCAGAACTTCATTCCTTTTCGTGGCTGAATAACATTCTATTGTAGGGACAGAACAGTAACCATTCATCAGCAAATGATTGCGTTGTTTCCAGCTTTTGGTGTTGTGAATAACGCTGCTACAAACATTAGCTTACAAGCATCTGCTTCTGTCCTTGCTTTCAGTTCTTTTGGGTATATACCTAGGAGTGCAATTCCTGGCTCACAGGGTAGTTACATGTTTAACTTTTTGAGGAGCCACCAGTGTGTTTCCACAGCAGCTGCCCCAATTTATATTCCCACCAGTAAGGCACCAGGGTTCCAGTTTCTCCATATCCTCACCAAAGCCCAAGTTTTTGGTACACATATATGAACTCACATAACCACCACGTGGATAAAGACATCTAACATTTCCTGCATCCCAGAAGGTACCTTCATGGAAACTGGTATTGTTGCAAGCTCCCCAGCAGCCAGGGTCAAGAACCACGTCTTAAACTTTTAGGGGTTCTATCTCTGTCAAGGCTGGCTAACTCTCAACCTAAAAATAAGCCTCAAGTCTGAAGATGGAACATTAAAAATGACACTGTCACCTTGACAGAGTGGCTAATAACACCCTAGCGGGCCGGAGCCCATCAATCATGGGCTGCTGCCTTCTGTTTCGAGAGCTGAGGAAGACACCAAGATGGAAACGAGGGAGGCAGCACAGGACAAGCTGGAGTGGCTGCCTAGGCACAGAAATCCCAGCCCACGCCTCCCCAGGCCTCTCCCCAGACTGGGAACAATAAATCTAGCAGCCAGACAGAAGCACTGCCCTCCCTGAATTCAATTTGCAAGGTCAACCAGGCCTAACAGAATTGTGACATCGGCATCGCAGTCATTTACAACCCACTCTTGCCGTGTCTGAACATGAAAGCAATTATGTGATACATACTTTGGCAAGAACCTGAAGCTCCCATCAAGGGCGAGAGAAACACTGTCGAGTCAGGATATGTAAAGAAAGAACAAAGGAAAAGAAGGAAAGCCATAAAGACACATTCATAATGAAAATTTGAAAATTTCCACTTCCTTAGAAATCACATAAGAAGACTTAAGAGTCAGAAACCTTTTGAAAGCTCCATTGTCTTAAAAGTATAAATAGCATCTTTTTAGAAACCCACAATTTCAATCAAGCTGGAATAATGGGAAGTACCATTCAATGAACGTTGTCTTTGGAAATTTCATGACACATGAAATGATTCTCACTCAAAATCGAATTAGAGGCTCCAGCATGTGAGTTTGTGACAATGTCAAAGCAACTTGGAAAATGTACACATAATTGATCTTCTTCACTGGGGTATGATTTTTTTGATCAATCTGGATATTCAGGAAGTACCCACGATATCAAAAGAGGGAGTCTCACTATCCTTCTTGGGAACTCTTTCCAAAAGGGCTGGCCCTAGCCCATGTGACCTTGGGCAAGTTCCCTGAACTTGGGCCTTATTCCCCATTTTCCAAATAGGGATAATGATGACACCTACCTTCTAGGGTTATACTCAGGATCGTGGCCTGGAACAGCACCCAGCATATGGTATGTACTACAGCAATGTTAGCTATTATTGGCACCAAGTGGCTAAGCCCTAACGGCTCAGCAGAACCCAGCCCAAAGCCCACACAACTGTGACTCCAGCCCCTGAAGTCAGTGGTCTCAGGCCCTGTTGCAAAAGGACAGCTCGGCAGACCACACAGTAGAAACCATATCCTTTAGCCACCAGACAGCCCAGGCTGACAAAAACCTTAGCAACAGGCACAGAGACGACCCAGGAGTCATTACCAAAACTGCAGTTCCCTCCACCCCAGCCTGGGTGAGGCAGGAGCACCCACCACCTCCCTCTTCAAATGCCTTCTTTCAGGTGCCAGTTCCCACCAGCAGCCCTTAAGCACTGCTTGCCTGCAAGCCAGGGACTCCTGCGCCAGGCCATTCAAGGTTTCCATCCTACCTGTGCCAGCCAGTCCGACTCAGAAGCCATGCAGCTCAGGGATGTCCCAGTACAGATGCAGGGCCTCGGGGTTCGAGAAAGCACCTCGTTGCTCCATGGCTTTTCGAGCGATGATCTGTTTGACGGCAACTTCCACTTTATTGCCATTGAGCGTGTACTGCGAGGGAAGGGTAGAAAAAAACAAGAAACTGCACTTAAACCTGAAGGGGGGAAAACGCACGGCCCTGGGTATATCCAGGCCCAAAAGGCCCAGCCTCCACCCGGAGAGCCAAGAGTGAATGAGTCTCAGCTCCAAGACGCCCCTCTCCCTGCCAGGTCTGCAAAACCTATTTCTGAAAGGCAATTTCAAGACCTGGTGCTGAAACCCAACTCTAACACTCCCCAAAACCCTCCCCCGCTGCCCCTGGCACAGTTATTGAGAAAGTGAGGGTATTTCAAAGATGCCCAGAGGTCACCATGAGCACCTTCATTTTTCTAACGCTGCACACCCCAATGGGCCCCACTGGGACCCACTGCACGTGTCACATCCAAGCTGACCTCCAGAGGGCCCTCAAGACACCCCACTGACCCCGGCAGTGCATATTCCAGATGGGAACATAAAAAAAGTGTCTCTCAGGGTTCAGGCTCTGCCTGACCAGGATGAAAATGCAGACATAAGATCATTCCTAAATCTGAGCAGGCACCCTGAGCAAGAAAGTTTTCAGGGAAGATGTGGCTTCTGCCACCACTACATCTGGGGGATGCTGGGTGAATTCCTGAACCTAGTTCATTTCCTTGAATGAAAGTGGGGGTGCCAGCACCTAGGCTGTAGGGCTGTGAGTCAGGGGGTAAACAGGTCAGTGCACGCACAGCTTCAGAAGCGCCTAGCTACCATGTTTTATGATGATTTTACTTTTATTTATACTTTTACTTCTCTATACATTTTATTACATTATTCTATGATAAAGACTAGCTGCTGCCATTACTTCAGAAGTGGCCCAGCTTCCTAGAGCTACGGGCAAGAGCATCCCCAAGCTCCCATGAACTCCTCCTCGGAGCCAGCCATCTGCAGCAGACGGTGTGTTACTTTTTCTCGTAGTTGCACCCTTTCCAAACATTCAGAGCTCCTCTAAGATTCGTGGCACATGTGCTTCACCTTGAATCCAAACGAGCCTTTGGTGGCGTGGGTGTGTTGTGGGCTAGAAAACCTCAAGAGCAAGAGAGCCCAGTAGGGCTCCTCTGCCTGAGCTCTGGATCACTGGTGCCTTTTTTTTTTTTTAAACCTGAGCTGTAATTAAAATTCATTCACCTGAAAAATTCAGTCGACGTGTGAACTAATTAGAGATCTAAGCGCCGGCTTCTGAGGAGGGCCTGCATGTCACTTCGTGTGGTGTCGCCGGCCCTCCCGCTGTGAGATGGAAATGGCTCGCCTGCTCTGTGCCCCACTAGGCTTCATGCAGGGGTCCATGTGCAGCTCGTGGGCACTAATAACGCCACCTTCCACCTGCTAGCAAAATACAGCGGCCTCCCCTTAAAAGAAATCCTGCTACCGTTTCCTCCGGGGAGAGGGGAAAGGCAGAGGAAAGAGAAAGAGAAAAGAAGCCTCCACCCCCCGCCCCTGCACGGGGCCTCCCCGGATAGACAGGAGCCCAGCAGCCTCCTGGGAGGAAGGGCCAGACATCCCAGCCACGTCCTGAGCAAACGCCCGCTGGACTTGGACAGCCATGGCTGCCTGGGGGCTGCAGGCAGGAAGCCCTCAAATGTCAGGAGTCCATTCCACTTGGCCATGACCCGCCCGGGGTCCCCAGGTCTTTATTCCAGGTGAGCAGAAGGTGGGGCTGGCTACAGACACCACTTCCTTTGGCAGGACCCCTCATCTCTCTGTGTTTCCTCATCTGTAAGATGGGCTTGAGGAACACAAGCTTGTCCCACCTCATAAGGGTCAGAGGACCAGCTCCCGACCCACCACTCACTCACCAGACACCAAAAGCACCTGCTGTTTTCCAAGCAGTCAGCTGAGCTCTGAGGAGGTGGTGAACCCACAAGGTTCCTGTCCTCAAGGAGCCCCCACTCCAGATAGAAAGACATGAACATACACAAGAACTCACCCTCAGTCCATGGCAAACACTGTCAAAGCTAAAGATGGAGGCCAGGACACTGTTCAAACAGGAAATGCAGGGAAAGCCTCTCTGACATTTGAGCAGAGAGCAACTGAGATCAGGTGTGTGGAAGGGCGCTGCACGGCGTGCACACCTACTCTGAATGAAGGCTGATGGTGAGCGGAGGCAGCACAGAAACAGAGGCAGGAGGGCTGCGTTCGGGCACCCCGTGGCCCACGGCACCACCAGAGAGTCTCTGTTGTCAACCCATCTTAGAGATGAGGAAACTGAGGCTTGAACGCTAAGTGAGTTGCCCAAAGTCATGCCTCAGGGACAGAGGGGGAGCCAGGGCTGTGACAGAGCCCCTGTGCACGAAGACCCTCAGAGGAGCCGCTGTGAAGGCTGGCGGCAAGGACCACGCCGGCAAGAGCCTCCCTAGTCCCCGCCACATCATCATCATCAGGGTGCCGCATCATCACCCTGAGCTGTGGCGGGCGGGTGAGGGGCTCCTCTCCTCGAGTCACAGGCCAGAGATGGATCAGTATTACTCAACACGAGGAGTGGGGCTGAATCTGGGCCCAAATCTCTCCTGAGCACTCGCCAAGGCCTCCCACAAATGCTGAAAATGGTGCTGGCTTCCCAGGGAACAGAAGTGGCAGTGTCTCTCCACGCAGAGACAGAGACAGGCCGCCTCCCATTCCCACCGCTGGGAAGGCCCCGGTCTCAGGCTACTCTTGGGGTGGGGGGGGGAGGGTAGCCCACTCTCCGAAAGCACCATGTGAAAGGTCAGACCTGCAACAAGCTCTCCTGCCTCAGCAAGGCCCCAAGACTTCGCAGATGGGACCTCAATTGTCCTCTTCTGACCCTGAAGTGGGTCCAGTTCCCGAAGGGGCAGGCTGGGGCCATGCCGTGTCACCTCCCTGTGGAGGCTGGGCCCCTCCTTAGCTCAGCAACGAAAGAGGTAAATTCTCTCCTAAGCCTGCCACGAGGGTCCGAAAATTCAAGGGCATTCAAAAACCTGGAGAAACCCTCCCAATGACTTCCCGAATGGACCCAGGAGAAGACCCTACCTGGGGAGAAAAAGAGCCCAGAGCCCAGCTGGGTACCCTGGCAGCAAGCCCATGAAAGCCAGAATAACCATGGAAAGAAACGTGCTTAGTTTTCTCCCTTCCTAATAAATTGCTCCACTACTCTTGTGATCAGATACGGTTTGGTCATAACCATTTTGGAAGCAAAAGACCCCAGTTCTTTTTCAATAAAATAAAGCCAAGGGGACAAATTCAAATTCCAGTTCCCTAAAATGTTCCAGATGAGACAGCACTTACTCACCCAAGAAAAACAGACCCTCATCAGGAAAAGACAAAAAGCATCACTGATTAAAGAAGTACCTTCTTGGAGAGCACCAATGTCCCCGCAGAGAGCCGCCAAGAGTCACCAAGCAAAAAAAAGAGAGAGATGGATGGAAAGCTCCCAAGCTGCAGGGCTCTTCCCACGCAGAACCAGAACGCAAAGGAAATGTGTGGACGCCACAGAAAAGGAACCAACACCGCAGATGTGGACAGGGGCCGGGAGGAGAAGAACAAGGGTTCCAAGCGGGAATCGGTCCTCCAGGGATGGTCGGGGATTGCACGCAGTGGCCGTGCTGCGAGTGCTCTCCCCAGCCCCCACCACTGGACAGACTGTTTTCAAGATGTTGAAAGAACTTTTCTTAAGACAAAGAGAATGATCTGCAGGTTTCAAAGTCAATGGCATCACATATTTCAACATCGTCCAGAAAACAGCCTCTCCTGGTAAATCCTGTCTCTGGTTATTCCTCACAGACTCAGCCCAGCTCCTGGGCAACATCAAAGTCAGCTTCCCCTGGAAACCCAGTGAGTGTCTGCTCCCATCTTCTCCTTAATGAACAGCCAGTCTGTAGGCTTTAAATATAGTCTGCCACTATCTGTTTAAATTGTTGTGTACATTCACACACACACACGTGCACACATGCACACAACAGCTTCTGTCAGCTTGCGGGGACATCCATTTTGTAAGCAATGCAAATTAAAGCTGTGATCCAATCTGGGTGAACCTCCTCCTCCCCGACTTAGACTTGAAGCAGAGTGTACTGGGGCGGGGAGCTGGGGGGCGACGACACAACCTTTGAAGACCTGCCTCTAAAAAGAGTCAAGTCTCGTCTGTGTCGGCAGAACTTAAAATTAAAAGGCAAGAGCAACAACTCCCAGCAGCTCTTTAAAAGGTTAAAATTGGCTGGGTGCAGGCTGGGTGCAGTGGCTCACGCCTGTAATCACAGCACTTTGGGAGGTCGAGGCGGGTGGATCACAAGGTCAGGAGTTCGAGACCAGCCTGGCCAAGATGGTGAAACCCTGTCTCTACTAAAAATACAAAAATTTAGCTGGGCACAGTGGGAGGCACCTATAATCCCAGCTACTTAGGAAGCTGTGGCAGGAGAATCGCTTGAACCTGGGAAGCGGAGGTTGCAGTGAGCCGAGATCACGCCACTCTACTCCAGCCTGGGTGACAAAGCAAGACTCCAGCTCAAAAAAAAAAAAAAAAAAAAAAATTTGGCTGGGTGCAGTGGCTCATGCCTGTAATCCCAGCACTTTGGGAGGCCGAGGTGGGCGGATCACTTGAGGTCAGGAGTTTGAAACCAACCTGGCCAACATGGCAAAACCCCGTCGCTCCTAAGAATGCAAAAATTAGCCGAGCATGGTGGCGTGTGCCTGTGGTCCCAGCTACTCAGGAGGCTGAGTCAGGAGAATTGCTTAAACCTGGGAGGCGGAGGTTGCAGTGAGCTGAGATTGAGCCATTGCACTCCAGCCTGGGTGACAGACCAAGACTCAGTCTCAAAAAAATAAATAAAATAAAAAATACAATGTTAAAATTAATGTTCTCATTAACAATTTTGAGAACACACTAAAACCAGGGGTTAGCAGGGATAAGCCAGTTGGACCTGCAGGGCTGGGCTCGCTAACCCTCTGAACATGGGTATTTAGCAGAAATTGCTTTAAATGCAGTCTTAGAATGAGTAGGAAAAAAGATGGCAGAGAGGATGGCATTGCTAGGCAACGTGGACAAACGATATATAAAGCACCAGCAAACTACTCAGATGTGAGCGCCCCTCGATGTGTGGGCTCATGGGGTGATGGCACTGGTCTCGTCGCTGGCAGAAGACGGTCATACCGCGATGCCCTTGGTTTCCAGGATGAGGCTGGGCACATGCCGCACAGACAAGCCCACGCGGATGGCGTCACAGATCCTCTTCACCAAGTCAGGCTGGAAGGCGTGCCCAGAGGCTGTCTTCAGGAAGAGGATCACCCTCTCTTCCCCATACTTGTTATACTGGGGGACATACAGGCTGTCCTCCACCTCCTCAAAGGAGTCCACTGTGGAGACAGGAGAGGGCACACATTCACACAGGGGGCCCCTCAGTGCAGGATCGGGCCTGACAGCAACCTGGCAGAGCAGGAGGGGCAGGCTGCGTCCCCCAGGCCTACCGGGGGTGCCTGTGTTCTCCCAGCCCACCCAGGAGGAGGGTCTTGGAGGGACATTTGCCGAGGGAGCTGTTTCACAAGTGGAAGAAAGCCCATTACTGGGGAGGTAGAGAGAGTTTCAGCTTTGGCAGGACAGGTGATGTTGTACCAGGGGGCCAGGTGTGGGCCTTACTCACTTAATAAGAGATTAATTCAAGATAAAAAAGAGCCAGGCAGGGTGGCTCACGCCTGTAATCCCAGCACTCTAAGAGGCTGAGGTGGGAGGATTGCTTAAGTCCAGGAGATTGAGACCAGCCTGAACAACATGGGGAGACTTTGTCTCTACAAAAAAGTAAAAACTAAGCCAGATATGGTGGCACATGCCTGTAGACACAGCTACTCAGGAAGCTGAGGCAGGAGGATGGCTTGAGCAGAGGAGGTCGAGGCTGCAGTGAGCTAATTGTGCCACTGCCCCCCAGCCTGGTCAACAGGGTGAGACCCTGTCTCAAAAAAAAAAAAAAAAAAGGAAGCAGGTGGCTGGGCACAGTGGCTCACAGCTATAATCCCAGCACTTTAAGAGGCCAAAGTGGGTTGATTATTTGAGCTCAGGAGTTCCAGACCAGCCTGGTCAACCTGGCAAAACCTCATCTCTGAAAACAAAAATTAGCTGGGCATAGTGATGCACACCTGTAGACCCAGCTACTCAGGAGGCTGAGGTGAGAGGATCACTTAAACCCAGGAGGTGGAGGTTGCAGTGAGCTGAGATCGCACCACTGCACTCCAGCCTGGGTAAGAGAGTAAGACCCTGTCTCAAAAACCAAAAGTAAAAATAAAAAAAAAAGCAGGTGCCTGTGGTGGGTACTCCACTGGAGGGAGGAACAAAGGCTGGAATCAGACCATCAGGATTTCTCCACCCTGGCTACACAAATAACCTTGACGTAAGTTTAGGACTCTGACCTAAGCACTAGCGTGTGAGGCCATCTGATTGACTTTGTGGCCTGGGCTGGGCCTGGGTCCCTGGGCCGCACAGTCTGAAGGCCCACAGGGGACTCCACCATGCAGTTGTGAGACCCACAGGCCTACACTGTCTGTGCTTGGTGTCCTGCATAGCGCTGTGTGACCTTCAGCAATCCTGCACCCTCTCTGTGCTTCTGGCTTCTTAACCCATAAAGGCAGACACAAGTTGGCACAGTGGCTCATGCCTATAATCCCAGCACTTTGGGAGGCCGAGGCAGGCGGATCACTTGAGGTCAGGAGTTCAAGACCAGCCTGGTCAACATGGTGAAACCCTGCCTGTACTAAAAATACAAAAATTAGCGGGGCATGGTGGTGCATGTCTCTAATTCCAGCTACTGAGGAGGCTGAGGCATGAGAATTGCTTGAACCTGGGAGGCAGAGGTTGCAGTGAGCCAAGATTACACCACTGCAGTCTAGCCTGGGTGACAGAGAGAGACTGTGTCAAAAAAACAAAACAAAAAAAGAGTAGAAGCCAGTAACCAACCCAACAGAGGCCACCAGGGGGATGAAATATAATGGGGATGGGCCAAGGGACCTTAAAGACCCCATGTGAGGTTTTATGAGGACGGCAGTGTGGGCCAGGTATCATCTGAAAAGGAGGTCAGGCTCTCAAACGTCCACTGTCACACAAGAGACCAAGGGGCCAGAGTCGTGCCAAAGGTAGGGCCTGTGGAAATGCGCCCTGGGGCTCCCACCAGGACCCTCCTCCTTCCTGGATACTCAAGAACGCTCAGGGAGAAGAACATACCAATGTTACAGGTTTCCAGGCTGCCGAACCGCGGGGTTGAGTGTGCCGTCACTGGAAAGCGAGAAAAAGTCAGGGCTACACCGCAGCTCTGAAGTGAGGCAACTCCCAGGGGTCCCAGGGCAGGGTGGTCACCCCCCCTTCCACATGGCATCCCCCAGGACCAGTCACGGATGCTCCCCTCCCCAGCTCCTTGCCCCGCCACGTGGCTCTTTCTCCCTCTCAGGTTAAAGCGCGACATCGAGGGAGGCCCCTCTGTGCAGGAACATCTGTCACCTCCCTTCCCACCTGCACACGCGTCCCCTGTCTCGGGTGTGGACACTGCTGTGTCTTTGCTGTGGGACCCCTGCCCTGACACCCCCTACCCGAGAACCCCATCACAGGGCAGGGAAACTTGGATCACGCCCAGACCCAGCCCTCGGGAAGGAAGCTGGCACAAGGATGCCCCACCCCAGAAACGACACAGAAAGGGCCCAAGATGGGGGACAGTTAGCCATGTCGCAGACTGAGCAGACAATGCTTCCTCAAAGGGGATCTTCAGGCTCGGGACAGCATGTGCACAGGCACAGGGACGCATGGCACACCAGCCAGGGGGCGGTGGGGGGTCCCAGACATCAGCAGAGGCGTGGGTGGTATGGACACCCTGGTGCTGGAGTGGAGTGGGGTGCCCAGGAAGGGGGTCACTGACTCTCACAGAAAGTGCCTCCTTCCCCACCCCCAGGCCTCCGGAAGGTGGGGCTCCAGGGAAGAGAAGCCGACTCCGCAGCCCTTACCTCCAGCCGAGCATGATGACGCCCCTGGTCTTCGAGTTGATGCTGCAGCAGTCGCCATGAGCCCTGATACCTGCAAGGGCGGCAGAGGCGCCCTTCACCCCGAGGAGAAGGGGCCATGATGGCTGCCTGGACAGACACTAGGTGCAGATCCGCAGACATCATTGGGGCCCAGAGGCAGGTCTGGCATGAGGCTGGGGCAGGAGGGAGCTAGACTGTTCCTGCCCCAAGGAACATGCCCTCTAGTGGGGGCTGCTGCCAGGGCAGCTCTGACACAGCCTGCGAGGAGATACAGCTCCTGAGGCACCAGCAAGGACCCGGGAATTCACAGAGGGCGGGACCAAGCGCGGCCAGGGCACTGGGGGTCAACAGGAGCATCTGGAGACACCTCTGAGTGGAGCGCAGGAAAGAACGAGCCACGTCTTGGGAAGCAAGAGTGGCCAGGGGCAGCTGAGGGCACAAGGTGTGCAGAGGTTGGGGTCAGATATTAGAATGGAATACACAAGCTCATGGCCAGGAAGGAGGCTACCGCACCAGGCCCAGCCATGCAGGCTTGAACCAAAGCATTAGCCACATGGACAGAGAACCGATTAGCAGGTAAAACCCAGGAAACGAGGTGGGTGGGGGAAGAGGAAAGAGCCAGAGGTGACGGCAACACGGTATCAGCAGGCTACATGAGTGGCCACGTGTGCAGCTGTTCAGAGAAGGCCTGTGCACTGGGGTGGTGCTGTGAAGCTGATCCACCAAAGGGATCAAACCCCAGCGTTGGACGCAGCATCTAAGGAGAGAGGTTCCTTGGCCACATCCTCCACCCAGGCGCCAAACAGTGAAGAGAAGCCACGCATCTGAGAGTCACCAAAGGAGCAGTTAACTCACCCTCAGCCCTGGATCAGCCACACTGAGGGGAACTGGCTGCCCATCATCAAAAGCGCATCTCTGCCGCTTTGCAACACGAGAAGTCATCTGCCTTAGCAGCAGGCTCTCCTCCTGAAATAAGGCCCCAAAGATTTCCTGTGATCCAGGAAAGGAAAACGGGAAATAAGCCAGCTTCCGTGTCCTCACTGACGGGGGGCAGCCTCAGAAAGCATCTCTTTTCTCCAAATCTCCAGACACTTCTCCACTCTGAGCCAAGTGCTAACCCAAACAGTTCATGACTCAACAGCTACGTAGTCTATCCACCCATTCATGTGACATTGTGAAGGAGACACTGCCACAAGCCACAAGCAAGCCTTCTACAGGGATGAAGGCCAAGGGGACTCTGTGCAGGGAGCGCATGGTCCCTGGGAGGCAGCTGAAGAGAATGAAATGAGCCCTAAGCGACTTAATCTGATGCGAAAAAGAGAACTGCAGGCCTTCAGGTCTTCCTCCCGCCTCCCCAGGCTGGAGAGTGAAACCAATTCTTTGTCATTGGACTTTTTTTTTTTTTCAGATGGAGTTTTGCTCTTGTTGCCCAGGCTGGAGTGCAGTGGCGCGATCTCGGCTCACTGCAATCTCCACCTCCAGGGTTCAAGCGATTCTCCTGCCTCAGCCTCCCGAATATCTGGAATTACAGGCACATGCCACCACATCCAGCTTATTTTTGTATTTTCAGTAGAGACGGGGTTTCACCATGTTGGTCAGGCTGGTTTCGAACTCCTGACCTCAGGTGATCCACCTGCCTCGGCCTCCCAAAGTGCTGGGATTACAGGCCTGAGTGACCATGCCTGGCGTCTCATTGGACTTTTTTTTTTTTTTTTTTTTGAGACGGAGTCTTGCTCTGTTGCCCAGGCTAGAGTGCAGTGGCGCGATCTCGGCTCACTGCAATCTCCACCTCCAGGGTTCAAGCGATTCTCCTGCCTCAGCCTCCTGAATATCTGGAATTACAGGCACATGCCACCACATCCAGCTTATTTTTGTATTTTCAGTAGAGACGGGGTTTCACCATGTTGGTCAGGCTGGTTTCGAACTCCTGACCTCAGGTGATCCACCTGCCTCGGCCTCCCAAAGTGCTGGGATTACAGGCCTGAGTGACCATGCCTGGCGTCTCATTGGACTTTTTTTTTTTTTTTTTTGAGACGGAGTCTTGCTCTGTTGCCCAGGCTGGAGTGCAGTGGCGCGATCTCGGCTCACTGCAATCTCCACCTCCAGGGTTCAAGCGATTCTCCTGCCTCAGCCTCCCGAATATCTGGAATTACAGGCACATGCCACCACATCCAGCTTATTTTTGTATTTTCAGTAGAGACGGGGTTTCACCATGTTGGTCAGGCTGGTTTCGAACTCCTGACCTCAGGTGATCCACCTGCCTCGGCCTCCCAAAGTGCTAGGATTACAGGCCTGAGTGACCATGCCTGGCGTCTCATTGGACTTTTTTTTTTTTTTTTTTGAGACGGAGTCTTGCTCTGTTGCCCAGGCTGGAGTGCAGTGGCGCGATCTCGGCTCACTGCAATCTCCACCTCCAGGGTTCAAGCGATTCTCCTGCCTCAGCCTCCTGAATATCTGGAATTACAGGCACATGCCACCACATCCAGCTTATTTTTGTATTTTCAGTAGAGACGGGGTTTCACCATGTTGGTCAGGCTGGTTTCGAACTCCTGACCTCAGGTGATCCACCTGCCTCGGCCTCCCAAAGTGCTGGGATTACAGGCCTGAGTGACCATGCCTGGCGTCTCATTGGACATTTTTTTTTTTTTTTGAGACGGAGTCTTGCTCTGTTGCCCAGGCTGGAGTGCAGTGGCACGATCTCGGCTCACTGCTGCAAGCTCCGCCTCCCGGGTTCACGCCATTCTCCTGCCTCAGCCTCCCGAGTAGCTGGGACTACAGGTGCCCACCACCACGCCCGGCTAATTTTTTGTATTTTTTAGTAGAGACGAGGTTTCACCGTGTTAGCCAGGATGGTCTCAATTGCCTGACCTCGTGATCCACCCGTCTCGGCCTCCCAAAGTGCTGGGATTACAGGCGTGAGCCACCGCGCCCAGCCTCTCATTGGACTTTTAAAGATTCACACACACAAATAAGGAAAAAAAAATTCACTCCTAGGCTTGCAATTGATGTGTCCGGTTTCTGCAGGAGCACATGTGTATGTCTACTCAACAAACTGAGTTTATGAATGGCAGCCCCAGATCAGAGCTGCAAGCCTATGCCGCTCTCCTGGGAATCCTGCCTCATTCTGGAACTTTCGTGCCAGCAACAACATACAGTCTTGTTTGCCTGGGTCAGATCTCCCTTGAATTGGATGGGAAATTTCTGGGTTTTCTGGGCCATTTGTAGTACTGTGCCCTAATTACTGAGACCCCGGAAATGCAGAGAAAAAGGAAGATGTAAATCCACTCTGAAGAAACTTTCTTTTGTGGAAAACTTCCCCCTGACACACTTTGATCCTTTGCAAAGCCAAGCTGAGAGGAGGAATCCACAAGTAGCAGCTGGCTGCAGGGTACCACAGAGGAAGCGGCGTGATGGCGAAACAAAGCCGCAGAAGCAGTGTCTTCCTTTCCAGAGCAGACTGAACAGAGTCAGATCATTCTCCTTCTTCCAGGCACTGACTTCAGCCCTGAGTCTCCTGAGAGCTGAGGCCAAAGTGCAGCCACAGTGGGAACGGGGGAACAGGTGACTGCCGGTAACAGACCAGGCCTGTTTGGAATGTGTCATCTACACTGACTTAAATCTTAAGCTTGCTTTACTTTCTTTTAAAATATTAGGTTTTTAAAAATAATAAAAAGCGGCCGGGCGCGGTGGCTCACGCCTGTAATCCCAGCACTTTGGGAGGCCGAGGTGGGCGGATCACGAGGTCAGGAGTTCAAGACCAGCCTCGCGAACATAGTGAAACCCCGTCTCTACTAAAAATACAAAAACTAGACTGGTGTGGTGGCGCGTGCCTGTAATCCCAGCTACTCATGAGGCTGAGGCACGAGAAGCCGAGATGGTGCCAGTGCACCCCAGCCTCGGCGACAGAGCGAGACTCCGCCTCAAAAAATAAAAATAAAAAGCCATAAGGAAAACCAAAATGGGCTCATCATCTCGCCACTCATTTAAGCCCTTATTCACACTCGTTATTCATTTATTCACACAATCACACATATGTACTTCCTTTTTAAAATGTACAGAAGGCCCAGTGCGGTGGCTCACACTAGTAATCCCAGGATTTGAGGAGGCTGAGGCGGGAGGACTGCTTGAGCTCGAGTTTGAGACCAGCCTGGGCAACACAGAGACCTCATCTCTACAAAAAATATGAAAATTAACCAGGCATGGTAGCACACACTTGTAGTCCCAGCTACTTGGGAGGCTGAGGCGGGAGGATCCTTTGAGCCCTGGAGATCAAGGCTGCAGTGAGCTGAGATCACATCACTGCACTCCAGCCTGGGGGACAGACGGAGACCCTCTAAAAAAAGATTAAAAAATAAAATTTACACAAAAGCAATGCTAGGCCCCCTGTTCTTGAATTCTCATTTTCACTTACTAACTTCCTGAATCTTTCCATACCAGCATGTTGGGATTCGATCAGGCTGGTGGGAAAAATATTAGTTACAACAGGCACAAAACCCTTCTGGAAGGCCTGAGGGTTTTCACATGACTTCAGTAATAGACCGGGCTAAAGGCGGCCTGGTCCCATTACCTTTAGTCAAATAGATTAGACTAGTAAACAATGGGATGTGGGGAAGTTATCTAGTTAGCTTGTTTACTCACGTGGTCTTAAGACTGACCTTCAGACATCTGAGGGCAGGATGGCTCTCTCTGGGGGAGGTCAACCAGGGATATTACCCACTAATGGTGTTTGCTTTGAGCCTTGGAACCTCGCTTTTAATCATTATCTACAAGTGTGTTGACTCAGAACTTCTGTTGTTAATTATATACTAAGTAAATGCCTGGAGCGCGAGCTGCTCAGGGCCGTGGCCGCCATTCTTTACAGGACCCTCCTTGGAGTCTGTGAGTGGCCTCAGACCCTCAGCTGCACGGGCAAAGCAGAATATCTGTGTGTCAGTGTATGTTTATTCATCCGTCGTTTGGGTCAGGGTCTGCGGGCAGACCCCCGCAGCTAATGCCCTCTTGTGAGGGGCAATACCTCATCAGCACACGGCCTGTTCACACTTTCACCTGGCATCATTTTTTAAGGTAATGATGTCCGTAAACCCACTCCCAGTTGTGGAAAGGAAGACTCGCTCTTGTTGCTGGGTTTTGCCATCATGCCATTTCCTACACAGCCCAAGAATCTCTCAGTGCTGGTGCTTGAGAAATGGTCTAAGTGCAGGCTGTGTTCACCCTGTCCATGATAAACAGCTTCAAATCTCATTCTGATCGGCCTTTGTCTTTCCATATTTATTCATATCTCTCATCTACACCCAGGAAGTATCGAAGGAAACTGCCTTTAAAACTGACTTCATGATAGGATTACTCAAAGAGAAGCAAAACCCTACCCTAAAGGTAAGAGGACTACAAAAACAAAGCAATGATTTCAGCTCTGAGTTTCCTGACAGCCAAGGCAAAAATGGAAATATATCATGTCACAAAGTATTTGTTTTCTCCAAGAAGGAATATCAGTTTCAAAAAGAGGCTATTCTGAAATTAATCCTGAGACACATCACATGAACCCTTGCACACGTGACAAAAAAAGTGACAGAGTTTTCAAAGAGCAATGTTACAGAAGATGAAGGGCTGTCATTTCTTGGATGGATCCTCAAGCTGAGACTCTAATCCTTTTGGCCTCTCCTCCCAAGGCAGTAGCCCCTGCCCTCCTCCTCAGGGTCATCTGAAGAGTGTTTCTCCACATCCACTCTTGCTTTTCTGCATTCGTCTGTCTGCACAGCTGCTCACAGCAGGAGCCGAGGTGGGGCTTAGGTGCAGCAGGGATGCAGTGGAGGCTGAGCCACCCCTGGGGGGATGCCCCACGCTGCTGCAGGAAGGCGCTATTCCAAGCACAATGGCTTTTACTGTGACATGCAAATACGCAGGGCAGGAAAGATCCCTGGCAAATCCTACCACTTGCTGCTTTCTGATTCTCCATACGTCTATGCTATGTGCCCCGCGTCTTCCTTTGCTCACTCAGATTACCTTTTGAGAGACTGCAGCAAGCAAGTACTTAGTATAAATAACTCTGAAACAGAAGGCTTGCTAAACGATGAATTATATGGCAGCAATAACTTTAGACTGCTTATGCAATAAGATTAAAGGGAGGCAGGAATCAGAGCTTTAAATAAAAGACTTTCCTGCTTTGGGGCAAGGCACCACTCAAACCACACTCAGGGGTGTCAGTCTATGTGAGAGGGACGTGTCGGGTTGTAAATCCTTCCACTGCAAAAGCGCTCTTCCTTAGCATCTCCACGAGGACTGGATGATGGTGAGACACACGAAGGAAGAGACCCGAGCCAGACACCACTTCCACATGCTGCTCCTCGTGAACAGGCAGGCATCACCCTGGCATCACCCTGTTTCAGCGAGTGGGCCCTGCACCCTCCACCTCCCACGTGCAAACCAGAGGCACATGCCAGTGCCCAGCAGCAGGGGCCAGGGCCGAGGCTCTGGGCAGAGGTGGCTGAGATTCAGCTAAACCCAGATTATAGTTACACATGATAGCTTCAAGCTGAAGACAAGATATTCATCAAAAATTGATTATCGCCCCACTGGAGGAATGAGCTATATGCAGCTTCTCCAAGCCCTGGTGGGGGAAGGAAGAGGGGAGGGGCAGGATGGGAGGGGAAGGACGAGGACACACGACTAGACACGGAAGGCCCAGACAACGCAGAGGCTCGGCAGCTCTGTCTGCATCTCTCCAGCCGACCTGGGAATTTGGAGAAATACGCCTTCCTGTACTTGTTGCCGTTCTCATTGTTCCAGAAGTGTGTGGGCTGGCAAGGGATCGGCTTAGTACACACCAGCTTGCTGCTGTCTCCCCAGACCGCCTTTCCTGGTATGGGAGAATTAAAAATAAGCCCAACACACACCACAGCCACACACCGTGGCTCTCTCTTCTCTCTTAAGCTATTACTTATTACGCAATATTCCAGACATATACAAAGGTACAGAGATGGTCCACGCCCACACACCTCTCACGGCAGCCTAATAATGTGTTCCTCCCATGAAGTCCCCTCCCTGTGTGCTCCCCAAAATTGCTGTCTCGGACATAGTGATTTGTTATTCCCATGTGTGTTAACATTTTTGCTCCATCCATACGCATCCCTGAATACCATGTGTCATCACTTTGCATACCTTTGAACACACACACGCTGTCCTTCTATGTGTCCTGCGTCTTCCTGTGCTCACTCAACATGACATCTGGGTGGCTCGTTCGGGCTACTACGTGTCGCTCTGGTTCATTCCTATTTACCGCTTGGTCATTCGCCATGTGTGATCACAGAACTTCTTCTGCCCAAGGATGGACATTTCTATTGTTCCCAATTTTGTTTTCATTACAAATCATGGGGCTACAAACATTCTTGCATGGATCACAAGTCTGTCTTCCGGAAGCGGAATTCCTAGATCACAGGGCACGTATGCATCTTCAGCTTCACTGACTACTCCCGCATTGCTCTGCAGAACAGGTGCACTGAGCCCTGCTCACCCTTCCTAGCACAGCTGGGTTTCTAGCTGCCAGGCACAGCACAGCAGGAGACTATCCCTTCCATGACCGGGCTCTCAGATGCTCAGAGCCGGCTGCTGCCTGTGTATCCAGCACCAGGGTTCAGATTCAGGGCAACGATCACCCACTTGCCCGACGTTCCTGAGCACACAGCTCTCCGTCCTCCAGCTCGACCCTGACCTCTCAGGAGCTGGGGACCAGGAGCCGGTGGGTGTTAAACCAAGCTGGGGGGAAAGGACATCACGCTGCAAGTGACAGGGGCCTCCCCTCCGAGGGCTGTTTTGGAGAACTATCACCAAGCAAAGTTACACATCCGAGCGCTCCCACGCTCCCAACTCACGCCTAATCACAGAAAGAAACAGGTGGCGGAGCCATCACCTTCCTCGTTCCACGCATCCACGGCCATGCCCAGGTTCCAGGCCTGAATCTCCCCTTTATACACAGGAAGAGAAATATTCTGGCCCATGAAGCAGGAGGTGATGTCGGTGCCTCCTGCAAGCAATGACAAAAGGAGAGTCGAAATTCAGAAGCCCAAGACAAATTGCTTTTAAGTCAGTAAGCAACAAAAGAGAAAGTGCAAAGACGACACATATCTACTCTCCCAAACACTGCAACATCCCAGACAGGTGGGGCTTCTTTTCAGGCAGCAGTGGGAGAGGTGATATGGAAATTAGAATGAACCCCCCTCATCTGGTGATTGACGTTTTGGCCGAGCCTTGCTGTTGGAGGATGCACTAAGTAAATGACCTCTTGTGGTCACACTGAAGTTCAAGATTCAGGATCGCAGAAAATGGAAGCTTTGCCTGTGGTAACCACCCAGCAGACGCTGCCTATGCGGACCCATCACGTGGGAAGGCTTGCAGGCCATGGTTTACGTGGACTTAACGGTTGGAAAAACAGAAACGTGGCCGGGCACGGTTGCTCATGCCTGTAATCCTAGCACTTTGGGAGGCCGAGGTGGGTGGATTGCCTGACCTCAGGAGTTCAAGACCAGCTTGGGCAACATGGTAAAACCCCATCTCTACTAAAAATACAAAAAATTAGCCAGGCATGGTGGTGTGTGCCTGTAATCCCAGCTACGCAGGAGGCTGAGGCATGAGAATCAGTTGAACCCAGGAGGCAAAGGTTGCAGTGAGCTGAGATTGTACCACTGCACTCCAGCTTGGGTGACAGGGAGAGATTCTGTCTCAAAAGCAAAAAAACCAGAAACGTTCCCAGCTGCAAAGACCGTGGAGTGTGATGTCTCACACAAGAGACTATGCTACATGGAAAACACTCCTGTTTCTGGAATGAGCTGGAAATGGAGTCAGCCTCCATGGGCCATCATGTAGGGAAGCAGCGTGAACCCTCCAACTTAGGCCCACTGCTGACAACAGCCAACGGCCATCCCCTGACCCAAAAGCCTGTGTGGGAAGGGAAACAGCAGCAGGGTGAATCTGCAGGAGGGCAAAGACCCTCACACTATACACACACATGCACACACACACATGCATGCACACACCATACATACACCACACACACACCACACACACACACGTGTACACATACATGCATACACCACACATACAGCCACACACGAGCACAGCAAGGGCAGGACACGCTGAGGAACATACACCACACACGCACACACACACCACACATACATGCACACACAACACACACACATGCACACACCACACATACATGCATTCACACACACACACACGAGCAGAGCAAGGGCAGAACACGCTGAGGACGGGGTCACTCCACTCCCACAGGGAAGAAAGCCAAGAGTGTGAGGGGGGTGGCAAGGAGCCCCCTCCCTAGCCCCGTGCCTGGTGTCTGAACTTTTTCTTTGAAACAGGGTCTCACTCTGTTGCTCAAGCAGGAGCTCAGTGGTGTGATCTTAGCTCACTGCAGCCTTGACCTCCTGGGCTCAAGTGATCCTCCCACCTCAGCCTCCCAAGCAGTTGAGACTACAGGCACACACCATGCCCAGCTAATTTTTTTTTTTTGAGACAGAGTCTTACTCTGTCTCCCAGGCTGGAGTGCAGTGGCATAATCTCGGCTCACTGCAACCTCCACCTCCCCAGTTCAAGTGATTCCTGCCTCAGCCTCCCGAGTAGCTGGGATTACAGGCATATGCCACCATGCCTGGCTAATTTTTGGGTTTTTTTTGGTAGAAATGAGGTTTCACCATGTTGACCTAGCTGGTCTCGAACTCCTGACCTCAAGTGATCTGCCTGCTTCAGCCTCCCATAGTGCTGGGATTAAGGCGTGACCACACCGCCTAGCCACGGCTAATTTTTTTTTTTTATTATTTTTTGTAGAAACAGGGTCCCACTGTTGCTCAAGCTAGTCTTGAACTCCTGGGCTCAAGCAATCCTTCCGGCTCGGCATCCCGAAGTGCTGGGATTACAGTTGTGAGCCACTGTGCCCGGCCCAGGCTACTCTTTATACTCAACTCACATACGTGAAAAAAAAATTTCATAAAGCAAATGTTTTCCCTAATCAGGCTCCGAGTGTATGAACTGGGAGTGTGGGGGTGTTCAAGATCCACATGAAATGACTCGATGGCTCCAAAAACCAGAAGGGTTGATTTTGGCTTCAACTCTAAGATGATTTTATTTCTTCCTTCAGGCAAAGAATAAAAGGTGATGTCTTCTCTGCCATTTCATGTCACTGACTGACGTGTCCCATGAAAATGAGTGAGTCACATTCATTTCTGCCACCATTAAGGTCTGAGCAGGGCTCCTGACCTCCTTCCTGCTGGTAAGAATGGCTCAGACCCCCCACCTCAGGCTGAGGAACCAACAGTGGGGAGGAAAGCTGGAGGGTTGGCCTCAGGCTTTGGGCAAACATACCCCTTAAAGAGGCGCTCTGAGAGTATGTTTTCAAATCACAAGGAGAAAAATCACAACTACAAATGTGTAAAAAGAAAATAAAAGTGAGCTAGGCCAGGCACGGTGGTTCACGCCTGTAATCCCAGCACTTTGGGAGGCCGAGGCGGGAGAATCACTTGCGCTCAGGAGTTCAAGAACACCCTAGGCAACATGGTGAAACCCCGTTTTCACAAAAAATAAAAAAACATAGCTGAGTGTGGTGGCATGCACCTGTGGTCCTAGCTACACAGGAGGCTGAAGTGGGAGGATCACTTGAGCCCAGGAGGCTGAGGCTGCAGTGAGCCATGATCGTGTCACTGTGCACTTCAGCAGGGGCAACAGAGCAAATCCCTGTCTAAAAAACAAACAAAAAACAAACAGTGACCCAAAGATTTCTATGGGCAGCAACGGAATCAACTCTAAGTCCCATTAAGGAGAAGTGAGGTATGTACCCTAAACTACAGAAAATGGGGGTGCTGTCATCCCATTTGCACACACTCACAAACACACACTCAGGCACACACACTCATCTATGCACAGAACATCTCTGAAGGGAACGACGTCGGCTTCCTTGGGGAAGGGGGGCGGCAGCAATGAGGACACCTTTGTGGACTCTGAATTTTTTTCCACATTCATGAACCATTTTCCAAAGCACAACTTTATGTTAAGAAAAAAGTTATGACAAAAAAATGCACTTGGAGCCAGGCACAGTGGCTCACGCCTGTAATCCCAGCACCTTGGGAGGCCAAGGTGGGTGGATCGCCTGAGGTCAGGAGTTTGAGACCAGCCTGGCCAATATGTGAAACCCTATCTCTGCTAACAATACAGAAAAATTAGTTGGGCGTGGTGGCACATGCCTGTAATCCCAGCTACTTGGGAGGCCGAGGCAAGAGACCTGCTTGAACCCAGGAGGCAGAGGTTGCAGTGAGCTGAGATTGCACCCACTGCACTCCAGCCTGGGCTGGAGTGAGACTCCCTCTCAAAAAAACAAACAAACAAAAAAATCAGTTGGAATCCACATATAATACACCCATGTATATACATATATGAGTACGCATGTATACATCCATATATTCCCGTTTTCAACCTACAAAAATGACCGCACCTTATAATGCTGCAATCTGATTATTTCACTCATCATGACCATGTTTCAATGTCCATCAGTATATTCCTATCTAAACAAATACTTTCATCCTTGCACTTCTAATGGCTGCATAAATTAAGAATGTACCCTAAATTATTCAATGAATTTCCTTCTGCTGGGCATACAGGTAGCATCTATTTTTCCTCATATAAACAATGTTGCAATATTTGTCCTTCCATACAGTGGCTTCCATTTGCAGATTTTAGTTTTACGAATTTGCCTACTCACTAAAATGCATGTGTAACCTCCAGAACTATACTCTGGAGCTTTTGCGGTCACTCTCAGACACTGCAGAGCAGTCAAAACCCTGAGTCACCCATGCCGGTTCCCACTGAGGTCACACAAGGAGACGTGGCCTCCCTAGCTCCCTCTCACACACAGGAGACCGGGGCAGGGTGGGGCAGGGTGCCTCGTTCCCAGGCTTTGCATCCCAGCTCTGGCACCTGACAGTGGCCTTGGGCAAGTCACTGAACACCTCTGAGCTGCATTTTCTCTTTCACAAGATAAAAAAATAGAAGCAAGATGTGTTGTTTTGGATTTTAAGACTATAATCGACGTGAGAGGTGTGTGTATACATATATTTCCCCCGGGGCAAGGGTTCCATATGTGCTAACTCGGTGTTCACAGTGACTTTGTGGAGCATCGCTGCCTCAGATAACGAGAAGGGACTGTGCATATTGGCTGCCCAGTAGACCGTGTCCTTGGGATGAAACCAAGCACTGGGCAGAGGGTGTGCATACTTATGGGGCCGGCCTGCCTTCCAGAGGCGGGGATGGCTGGGAGGTCTGTCCCTGCAGAGCCATACGTGAGATGAAGGCCAGGAGGACGCTGCTCTTGACACACCTGTAGACACACTCGTTGCTCTAGGCCTTCAGCAGGGAGGCGGTGGACAGGATCGTGTCTGGAGCACGATCTTCTGCAATTTGATTATTTCACTCATCATCACCACATTTCAATGTCCATCAGTATATTTCCATCTAAACAAATACTTTCATCCTTGCACTTCTAATGGCTGGATGTGTCTGGGGCATCTGGAGATGGTGGGTTTCCACTGGGGTGAAGAATCACCAAAAGATTAAAACTAAACCCAGCTCCTGAAGCCTCACTCACAAGCAGGAAATAGGATGGATTTAACTGCCTTGATTGGCAGTACAGGGAATGAGTATTAAAGAGGCACACTCACCCAGCTTCACGGCCTTCTCTTCCAGCACCGACAGCCACTTCGCCCTGGTTACCAGGATGCTAGGGTGCAGGCAGGAAAGAAAACACCTTGAAGAAAATTCTTCAAGGCTCTTGCACCAAAGCTTCCTAAAGTTCGTGATTTATTTCTGACAAGTCTGCAAAACCTGAGACAGCATTTTTCTGGGTTGAACTCACACTTCGTGTTTACTGGAGTCTGAGTCACGGCACCTGCCTTGTTCACAGGCACGCCTGACTGTTCTTTACGCTGATACCAGTATGCAGGGCCAGCTCCCTCTACCATGAGGCTTCACGTAAAACAGTTTTTCACAAGAACCCATCATTTTCGCAGCTGCAGTGTATTTTATCTTGGGGGACCAAAGGAGGCCATAAAATTAAGACCCCTCAAATTCTATCCTCACACATTCATTCACCAATGAAGACAGTGCTACAGAATTATTATTAGCTTGTTTGTTTTGTTTTGTTTTTGAGACAGGGTCTCCCTCTGGTGCCACAGGCTGGAGTGCAGTGGTGCAATCACAGCTCACTGCAGCCTCCAACTCCTGGGCGCAAGTGAGCCTCCTGCTTTGGTTCCCAAAGTGCTGGGAGAATTCTTTGTTAAAACATGTGCCATACGTGAAACCCTCTACCCATCCCTTTTTCTTAAACAAGTTCACATTTCTATGAAATTTAGAAAAGTGCAGCTCTTCTTGAACGTTTAGAATCCACAGTTCCATGAACATTTGTGCTCAGCGAACGACACACGCTGCTGAATATACATCACTGCGTTTTCAAGGGCAGCACCGTCTAATACGCTATTTCCTTCCTCAGCTTCTCTTCCAACCAGGCAGCCCTTCACATGTAAACCTGATCTTCCCAACTAAAGAACATTTTTCTCTTTGGGGCCCAGAGGAGGCTGTGAGATTAAGACCGTTCCGTGTCACTATGGGCAGTAGAACCTCAGTCCCCGCACATTCGGTGGAAAGGCTCGTCCCAGGGAGGGAAGACTGCCATGGAACTCGCTGTCTGAAGCTGTGAGGCAGCGTGGCACAGAATGTCCTGGAATTCAAAACTGGCTGGGCGTGGCTAAGGCAATGGCAGGGTGGGTCTCCCTCCATGCAAGGAGGCGGATTACCTTAGTCCTTCCATCTCCCACACCTTTGTTCTTTTACTTCCCCAGACCCACCCTGCCACCGACAAAGCCACCACTGTACCCTAGAGATGGCTAGAGTTTTGGGAGAGGGAGACTAGCTCCTCCCACCATCCCCCACGCTTCTTTCACAAACCCAGAGCTTGATTAACTACTTCAACATCACAGCCAAGGATGAAGGTGTCACTCCCTTTGCAAGTATCAATAACAGAGGATGGAGACCTCATGACTCTGATGGTGATCACCCGGCCCTGGACAACAGTGACCGCCTCCAGCTACGGGTACAAAGCTCTCCAACAGCCCCGCCCAAACACCACCCGGGTTTTATGTAGCTTATCCGCCCATTGCCCACTCCCAGAAAACTCGAAGGCTCTCTGTGGTTCTAAAGCACGTCTAGTGCAGGCAAGACTCTGCACACCCCGATCTGGGTGAGGCTCCACCAGCACTCGGAGGTGGTGCTCTCCGGCCTGGGAGTCACAGCCCTGCTTGTCTGAAGAAACGGCAAAGTCCCCCATCTACCTCCAGGGTGCACCTAAGACAGTCAGGAAATGCAACACCATTCAGCTCATGGAAGCATGGGAGCTCACCTGCGGGCACTCATGCCACGTCTTATTTCTAGCGAGTACTGTAGGGGTCACTGCACCGAAGCATGAGACAGCGTCAGGGCCCTAAACCATTGGGACCCAGTGCCTGCAACTGCCTGGAGCCCTGGGCAGAGCCAGGTGTGGATCAGCCTAGAGGCAGCCCCTCCAGGGTCACCAGCGCACCTGTGGGCTCCACCAACCTGAGTCTCCCAGCTTCTGCCCCTGCCCCTGCAACACTCGCTTCTCCACTCAGGTGCTACACCACCCTGTTTTTTTTTTTTTTTTTTTTTTTTTTTGAGACAGAGTCTCTGTGTCACTCAGGCTGGAGTGCAGTGGCGTGATCTTGGCTCACAGCAACCTCCGCCTCCACGGTTTAAGTGATCCTCCTGCCTCAGCCTCTCAAGTAACTGGGATTACAGGCGTGCGCCACCACACCCAGCTAACTTTTGTATTTTTAGTCGAGACGGGGTTTCACCATGTTGGCTGGGCTGGCCTTGAACTCCTGACCTCAGGTGATCCGCCCACCTCGGCTTCCCAAAGTGCTGGGATTACAGGCATGAGTCACCACACCCAGTCTACACTGCCCTTTTAATAACATGAACCAGATCACAGTGCTCTCCTGATTCAAAGCGTCCACTGCTGTTCCATTCCACTCGGGGAAAAACTCACCCTCCAAGCAGCCCCAAAAGTCCCTCCCTCTCTGACCCCTCTTTCCTGTCCCCAATCTCACATCAGCCCTTTGCACTCAGGCCCCAGGAGGCCCCTTCCAGCTTCCACAACACATGCATCTCAGGCCCAGCTCCGGTACTTGGTCCTGGTGGTTCCCTCTGCCTGAAGCACATGTCCCCAGTCCTGCAAAACTAGTTTCTGACAGCACTCCTCAGAGCCCAAGATCGGCCTCTCTCATTTCCTTACCTTCCCCCTCCCACTACCAGCCCATGAGGACAGAGTGCTGGCCCCAGGTCGCTGCTGTGTGGCCCCCAGGGCCCAGTAGGGAGCTTGGCACAGAGCACGTAGCCCAGCATACACGGGGTGTAGATCCCAGCAGAGCACTGCCCAACCCATGCACTTCCTTAGAAGGACAAGCCTGCTCGCCCGCAAGGCCCCTGACCTCTAGAACCATCTTAGACGACGGCCCCATTCAGAGACGGACAACACCGGGCATTCCAGACAACATCCACACCTGCTCCACTACCAGCAAACCTGGGCAAAGTCCCCGGGGTCCTGGCCCTAATTCTATCCAGAATATTCCCCGCACTGGAGCCTAGCAACACACCCCCATGAAGAATAAAATTCGTCTTATGTCGTCTGGGCCGGGCGCGGTGGCTCATGCCTGTAATCCCAGCACTTTGGGAGGCTGAGGCGGGCGGCTCACGAGGTCAGCAGATCGTAGCCATCCTGGCTAACACAGTGAAACCACGTCTCTACTAAAAATACAAAAAGAAATTAGCTGGGTGTGGTGGCGGGCGCCTATAGTCCCAGCTACTCGGGAGGCTGAGGCAGGAGAATGGCGTGAACCCGGGAGGCGGAGCTTGCAGTGAGCCGAGATCACACCACTGCACTCCAGCCTGGGCGACAGAGCAAGACTCTGTCTCAAAAAAAAAAAAAAAAAAATTATCTTGTCTGTGCCTACAAAATAAATGCTCTTTTATCAAAAGTGTCAATAAGGCTGGGAGCTGACATGCCAGTAATCAATAGACATCTCACTCCACATTTACTAACAGACATGGGATTTAATCAGAGGCCCTGAGACAGCATCGTGAGGACTGTGCCTGCCCTGTGCTCCTCTTGTCACATAACAGGATTTGCCATGACTGCATTCAACTGTTGCACAACATTCAGTTTCCAGGAGGTGGACAGAGCTGAGCTGAAGCACCCTGCCCCGCCCAGCACCGGCTCCCTCTCACTGCCAGTGGCGACCAGGGCAGTGGCTTGAAGCCTGCATCCTTCTGACAGCCCCTCACCCGCAGCCCCTGCCTGGGTACCGAGTCACACCTGCCTCACCAAACTGCACAAGACGCTCTCCCAGGCAGGGTAAAGGCGACATCCACAGGGAGCCCTGCGACAGCATGACCACACCTCAGCCAGCCTTGGTGCTCTGGCCAACCCAGGGCCCCTGATGACGGCATGGAACCAGCCACCGTGCTGTGAACGCTCGTTCATGTATGTGTGCACACATACACAAGGCACACATATATCCACATGTACAGCATACATTCACAACTGCATGCACACACACACCCGCACCTATACACGCATACACCCATGCACACATTCATGCACTCACTTGCACTCACACATGTGCACATACACACGCACATACACACTCACACCCTCCCTTTCACATTATCACACTCCATGCACACACACGCACTCTCACACGCACTTGCGCACACACGCGGGCTCGCACCCATGCACACACAGCAGGGTCTCCCTGGGACCCTTCATCCTTGGATCTCATTAGCATTAGGCCCCACTGATGTACATTCCCTCTCCATCCCTCTCCAGTAACCCCTGATCCAGTGCATGCCTCCCACACACAACAACAAAAGCTCCGCCACCTGGAGCCTGGCATAAGGGTGAAAAGGTAAAGATTCTAGAGCCATCTCAAGTTCCCGGGGATTTGATTAACCTTCGCTGGAAACAATCTCATTAGGAAATAGCCTTCCTCACTAAGATTGTGAGCCAAATGTCAGGATCTCAATATTACCCAGGCCTGGCCAAGTTATATTTAAAATGTTAAAAGCCAAGGCTTTACAAACATGAGTGGCTCCTATTCCCTCATGAACAGAATCAGATGTAGAGTAATGAGGACATCAGAGCACAGTTGTTTCTGGAGCTCTGGCAACTTCTACATTTTTTTTTTTTTTTTGAGACGGAGTCTTGCTCTGTCGCCCAGGCTGGAGTACAGTGGCATGATCCTGGCTCACTGCAAGCTCCGCCTCCCAGGTTCATGCCATTCTCCTGCCTCAGCCTCCCAAGTAGCTGGGACTACAGGCACCTGCCACCATGCCCGGCTTTTTTTTTTTTTTTTTTTGTATTTTTAGTAGAGATGGGGTTTCACCGTGTTAGCCAGGATGGTCTCAATCTCCTGACCTCGTGATCTGCCCGCCTCGGCCTCCCAAAGTGCTGGGACTACAGGCGTGAGCCACCACACCCGGCCAACTTCTACATTCTTATCTCTGGAAACACTGTCATTAGGCCAAGGGTGATCAAGACCATAGTGGCCAGAACACGCCAGCTGACTGTAATTAATTCATCAGCAAAGTGCTGATGAGACTAGATGTTCTGATGCCTTCTAATGATGATGATGATGATGATAAGGGGTGGGGGCAGGGACCACCGTACCCATCCCCATTTGGATAATTCTCAGGCACTGGGAGGGTACCTGATGTGTCTCTCCTAACTGGCTCCCGCCTCTGCTCATGGGATTCCTGTCTACCATCCAGCCAGGGCTACAGGAAAAAAGTGACCACCTCCAGGGGCCCCAGGAAGCACTCAGTTTATTATGATGAGTTGAGGAGAAACCTGGAAGACAGGTGGCCGCCAGCCCCAAGGGACAGCTAGGGACAAGCAGGGCTCTCCTCCTGCCAATGGGCTCAGGAGAAAGGTGGCAGGAAATCCAAATGCCACGCAGCCCCCAGTCACAGGTTCTGCACCCGCCCGTCATGAACTTATCCACACATCTCCCCTGTGCGTTCAGCCTTCACCTCACTTCATCTCTGATATGGTTTGGTTGTCCCCACCCAAATCTCATCTTGAACTGTAATGTGTCATAGAAGGTCACTGAATCATGGGAGCAGGTTTTTCCCATGCTGTTCTCTCGATAGTGAATAAGTCTCACGAGATCTGATGGTTTTATAAAGGACAGTTCTCCTGCACATGCTCTCTTGCCTCCCGCCATGGAAGACATCCGTTTGCTCCTCCTTCACCTTCTTCCATGATTGTGAGGCCCCCCAGCCATGTGAAACTCTGAGTCCGTTCAACCTCTTTTTCTTTATAAATTACCCAGTGTCACGTATTTCTTCATAGCAGTATGAAAATGGACGAACACAATCTCACTCCTGAGTCTGAAGAACGTGTGTAAAACAGAACTCTAAGTGACCCTCAGTTTTCCTCCTTTTGCTGGGAAATGCCACAACTACAGAGATAAGATCAATGCAGCACGATGGCTGCAATTGACAACGCCGTACTGTGCAAGTGCTGGAACTTTGCTGAGAGTCGATTTCAGGCACTTTCATTGCTAAACACAAAAAGGTAACTGTGTGAGGAGATGCAAATGCGAATTTGCCTGACTGCAGTCCTCATTTCACTATGTGCATACACAGCAAAATACGACGTTGTGCGCCTTACGATATGCGCAATTGTTACTAAAAAATAATCTTAAAAATAGAAATAGATTGTTAAAAGAAATGAGATCACACGCTGTCCATGGGATTTTTCTCAGCCCTCACTCTAGAGAGAAAGGCCCTGGTCCTTGGTGTCCCTCCCTCCTTAACAGCTTCACCTTCCGCTTCTGGCACCTCCCACATCCCTCCTCTTAGAGAGGGGACATCAACAAAAGCAGAGAATTCCGGAGACGCCCCGAGCTCGGTAGAAGGCAGCCACGGCTCTGCATCTGATCCCAAGGAGCCTTCCTGGTGCTGCCTATCCCTTGTTCTGGGCACAGCATCTTGGTACCTACCCTATCCTGTCAACCAGGTCCCAGAGCATGTTGGGCACGGGCACCAGGGGGAGCCATCGTACAAGACCACGGCCACTCCTGTGGCCCGAATGGACACCATCCAGCCGACCAGTTCCACATCATCCAGTTCCACCATCCCGTTCCGCATCATCCAGCCCACCTGCAAAGACAGGAGGGGTGTGGCTTCAGCAGGCACCAGGCAGCTCCCCCCGCAGCTGCCCCTCAGCTTCCTGTGTCCCTGGAAAACCACCTAAGATGGAGCCACAGGTTGGTGCTAACTGCCCATTTCAAACTCATGACACTTTGGCCCAGCAACTCCACATCTAAGAATGGATCGCACAGACATATTCACACATGTGCATGAAGACGTGTCACAGAACGTCTGTTGCTCACTTGCTGGTGACAGAGACAAAGCAATGTAGGTGTTACCGACACAAGAAAGGCCACAGGAGGTGCACACATGCTACTCACACCACTACGCAGTTAATGAACTCACAAGAGACGTTCAGAACAGCGCCTGGCCCCAGCAGGATGAGGGAAGCAATTAAGCAGCCATGAAACAGAATGAGGTCTGGGCTGACGCGGAACCGTCTCCAAAGAAGGAGGTCTGGGCTGACATGGAACCGTCTCCAAGACATTGTTCATACAAAGCAAGCATGCAGCATAACCCTGTCAGTCCAGAGGAAAGGACAGATATGTAAACACACACGCTCACACACACATGCCCATACATATGCACACACACACATACACGCACACATGCACTCACATACACACGTGCGCACACACATGCACGCACACGTGCACACACACACACGCCTACAGAGGCAACGATCCACACTGAGGCAATGAAAATGATTGGCATGGCTGCCTCTGGGCCCTGGGAGACACCCAGCCTTTCCCCACACATCCTACTGGGGCTGCTTGAAATTTTTGCCATATCCAAGAAGATTTAAGTTTTTTTATTTTAATTGAAAACTATTATTAACTTCAAAAACGTTAAGGCAAGAAGGTGCAGATACACTCACAGCACCCTCATCTAGACAGGGAGACTCCATGGGTGGTCCTGGAGCGAAACAAATACCATGACAGAGTAAGGGGGAAGTTCCAGCAGGAATCTTGGCCCTGGAGGGCAACAGGGAGCACCCCAACCCCACCATGGAGGCAAGGAGGTCACGGGGGATGCGCCCAGCCTGGGAGGACTGGAGCGGACGTGGCTGGGTGTCCTGGGCCTCGCCCCACAGCCCCAAGGTCAGAATCTCAGAGGGCGGGGATGCGGTGGCCATGTGACAACCCCAAGTGGTTCTCAGCCCTGGGTCAGAACCCCTGGACAAGAGCTCGCAGGACTCAGGATGAAACAGAGCGCCAGGCCAGCAGGTCACCTACGGCATGAGCGACGTGGTTTAGCCTACGTCAGGAACCTGCCTCCCACCTGCTGCAGCCTAGGGCTGTCCCCAATTCACGTAGGCGACAGTGACCCAAAACCAACATCCCTGGGAAGCCCCACCCACACCTACTTCCCACTCACAGAGGCAGAGGGCACAAGGACACGAGGACACAGGCAAAGGTCTCTAGTCAAACTGCTTTCTTCTTTTTTCCTGAGACAGGGTCTCACTCTGTCACCCAGGCTGGAGTGCAGTGGCACAATCACAGCTCACCGCAGCCTCAACCTCCTAACCTCAAGTGATTCTCCTGCCGCAGACTCCCACATACCTGGGACCACAGGTGTGAGCCACCACGCCCAGCTAATGTTCTTATTTTTTGTAGATGAGGTCACTCTTTGCTGTCCAGGCTAGTCTTGAAGTCCCGGCCTCAAGGGATCCTCCTGCCTCAGCCTCACAAACTGCTGGGATTACAGGCATGAGCCACCACGCCTGGCCATGGAGCTGCTTTCTGAACAGGTCTCAACGTACCCGTTCAGTTTCTTTTATTAAGGAACTATTCACCAAAGGGGAAACCAGTGCCTGGAAGCCCGGAGCAGCACAGCATTCCTGGCCACCTCACTGTCCAACAAAGCTGCTGAAAGCTGAGTCAAGGCATTGTGGCTCACACCCGTAATCCCACCATTTTGGGAAGCCAAGGTGGGAAGATCACTTGAGCTCAGGAGGTTGAGACCAGCCTGGGTAACACAGTGAGACCTTGTGTCTACGGAAAAGCAATTTTATTTCTTTTAGAACGGAGTCTCGCTGTCACCCAGGCTGGCATGCAGTGGCACGATCTCGGCTCACTGCAACCTCTGCCTCTTGGGTTCAAGCGATCCACCCACTCCAGCCTCCCAAGTAGCTGGGATTACAGGCGCCCACCACCATGCCCGGCTTTTTTGTATTTTGAGTAGAGAAAGAGTTTCACCGTGTTGGCCAGGCTGGTCTCAAACTCCCAACCTCAAGTGATCCACCTGCCTCGTCCTCCCAAAGTGTTGGGATTACAGGCGTGAGCCACCATGTCTGGCCTCTAGAAAAAAATTTTTTAAAAATTAGCCAGGCGTGGTGGAGTGCACCTGTGGTTTCAGCTACTCCTAGAGGCTGAGGCGGGAGGATTATTTGAGCCCAGGAGGTCGAGGCTGCAGTGAGCCATGATCACCACTGCACTCCAGCCTGAGCAACAGAGTGAGACTCTATCAAAAGAAAAGATGAAAGGTAAAGGGAAAAAGAGGGGAGAAAGCAAAGGGAAAACAGGAAAGGAAGGGAGAGGAAAGGAGGGAGGGAGGGAGGGAAGGTGGGAGGGAGGACAGGTGGGTCACAGTACAGGCTGGGCCCAGGGCTGCAGGATGTGAAACTGCCAGCGAGGCTGCTGTTAGAATCCAGGTGGGTCAAGCTGCTCCAAGGAAAAATCTAACTGCCTGATTCTTAGTGAGCAGGATCCTTCCAGTAAAAATGAAATGCCTCTGAGAAAACTGCTCCAAATTTTTGAGTTCTTTCCATTGTATCTTTCCTCTCAATACAAGACCCTGACATTTTAAATTGCCGTGTCCCAGGGAGGCAGCCGAATCCTGCGTCCTCGTAGCTGCTGGGAGCTTTCTGCAGCTCCATAAGGACGCTGCACTGATGCTGCTGCCCGGGCTTCCTGCTCTGAAACATCTGAGAAAGGACCCGGCACACGAGGGCTCATGGGTGGGGGTGCGGCTGGCACCGGTATTCTACGTTAGGGATTGGGAATGGGAGGGGTTGTAGAGCAAATCCCTGCAGCTGAAAGAAAACGGAATCATTTGTCCCAAGAACCATGTTAATTCACAGCTGGTCACAGAGAGCCGGGAGTGGCCTCTCCACAGTCACACGTCAAAAACACACCTAAGGTCCCCCCCTCCTGAGTCTGCATGTGATCCCAGCGGTCTGTCCCCTTCATCGGTGTCTGTGGGAGGTCCCAGGGGTCTGTCCCCTTCACCGGTGTCTGAGTGAGGTCCCAGGGGTCTGTCCCCCTCCTGCATCTGTGGGAGGTCCCAGGGGTCTGTCCCCCTCCTGCATCTGTGTGAGGTCCCAGGGGTCTGTCCCCCTCCTGCATCTGTGTGAGGTCCCGGGGAGTCTCTCACAAGGGGCATAGAAGGGCCCTGGGCATTGACCTCACAGGTCAGGCACGTGCCTGTGGCATTCCACTTGGCATAAAAACTCAGCACAGAAGCACCGCCCAGGACCTGCACCTAGATCATTCTGGAAGCTCCTGATGTTTTGAGTTCCCCTCTGGGGTAAAACACACTTCCTTTAACTTGTCCTAACCTTTTGTCTTTCAGGGCTCAACAAGGGCAGGAAGCCCTCTAACACCTGAAGTTGGGGTTGTGGTTTCAAGGTGTGGACTCCATGCTGCTGAGGCAGGGTGGGCGGAGGAGCGGGGCCATCTTGACACTGTGCCCTGGGGAAGCCCTCACTGAGGTGCAGCACAGGAAGCACCCCGGGGAAGCCCTTACCATGGTGTAGCACGGGCCGGCGCCCAGGGGAAGCCCTTACTGTGTGTAGCCTGGGCAAGCACCCTGGGGAAGCTCTTACAGTGTGTAACACGGGTCAGCATCCTGGGGAAGCCCTCACCGTGTGTAGCACAGGCCAGCACCCCAGGAATGTCCTTACCATGTGTAGCCCAGGCAAGTACCCCAGGGAAGCCCTTACCGGGTGTCATGGGCTGGCACCCGGGGAAACCCTCACTGTTTATAGCACAGGGCAGCAACCTGGGGAAGCCTTCACTGGATGTAGCACAGGCTGGTGCCTGGGGAAGCCTTTACCGTGATGTAGCACAGGAGGATGTCACCGCTGGTCATGTTGCTGTGCAGCAGGTGCTCCGTCCGATGCTGGATGAGGGTGCCCTGCGGGGGAGACAGGGACAGCGGGTGCTATTAGGCGTACAGTACCAGGGTACCTGGTCCACATGCCACTCAGACGCTACCAGAAGCAGCCCCAGCAGATCCCCAATTTCTTTCCTGGCAAAAGCAGACTTTGGAGGCTCCCCCTTCTCCCTGGTGATGAGCCATGCCCCCACGTCCCTCTGCCACCCAAAAGCTGAGCGTGGCTTGTAGCCTGGAGAGAAAAACCCTGACACTCCTGCCTGCCTTTGAGTTCTCAGTACCCTGGCCATCAAGGGCACCATGGAGGCCCACCAGCTTCGGGCAGAAGAGAAGTGACCCTTATTGAGAAGAGAGTCAAAGAACAAAAGACCAGGGCCTGACTGTTCCAGGACGGGTGCTAGCCCAGCCTCATAAGGGACAGAGATCAGGGGGTCGAGCCAACTGAGAGAAACGGGGAAATGAGCTATGGGGAGAGCAGAAGTGTAGGGAAAAGAAAGAGAGATCAGACTGTTACTGTGTCTATGTAGAAAGAAGTAGACATAAGAGACTCCATTTTGTTCTGTACTAAGAAAAATTCTTATGCCTTGAGATGCTGTTAATCTGTAACCCTACCCCCAACCCCGTGCTCGCAGAAACATGTGCTGTGTCCACTCAAGGTTTAATGGATTTAGGGCTATGCAGGATGTGCTTTGTTAAACAAACGCTTGAAGGCAGCATGCTTGTTAAAAGCCATCACCACTCCCTAATCTCAAGTACCCAGGGACACAAAACACTGTGGAAGGCCGCAGGGACCTCTGCCTAGGAAAGCCAGGTATTGTCCAAGTTTTCTCCCCATGTGACAGTCTGAAATATGGCCTCGTGGGAAGGGAAAGACCTGATCGTCCCCCAGCCCGACACCCGTAAAGGGTCTGTGCTGAGGAGGATTGGGGAAAGAGGAAGGCCTCTATGCAGTTGAGATAAGAGGAAGGCATCTGTCTCCTGCTCATCCCTGGGTAATGGAATGTCTCCGTGTAAAACCCGATTGTATGTTCCATCTGCTGAGATAGGAGAAAACCGCCTTAAGGCTGGAGGTGAGACATGCTGACGGCAATACTGCTCTTTAATGCACCAGATATTTTTATGTATGTGCACACCAAAGCACAGCACATTTTCTAACCTTGTTTATGACACAGAGACATTTGTTCACGTTTTCCTGCTGACCCTGTCCCCACTATTACCTTATTGTCCTGCCACATCCCCCTCTCCGAGATGGTAGAAATAACGATCAATAAATACTGAGGGAACTCAGAGACTGGTGCTGGCGCAGGTCCTCCGTATGCTGAGCGCCGGTCCCCTGGGCCCACTTTTCTTTCTCTATACTTTGTATCTGTGTCTTTCTTTTCTCAAGTCTCTCCTTCCACCTGACGAGAAACACCCACGGGTGTGGAGGGACAGGCCACCCTTTCACTGAAGAGCTGGCCCAGAGGAGAGCCTGGAGCAGCATGAGGGCAAGATCCACGGCGTGGACCAAGCGTCCTGACTCCCTGAGACCGGCCCAGAAGGAGTCCCAGTGTGAGGTAAGAATTCAACCCGAGTCAGAAAGAAGCTCGTTTATCAAGCCCAGGGGTAGAGGAGGATCAGAGAAAGTAAGATGTGATAGCGGTTACTAGAAAAGCACCACTTTCGGCCGGGTGCAGTGGCTCATGACTGTAACCCCAGTACTTTAGGAGGCTGAGGCGGGTGGATCACGAGGTCAGAAGTTCGAGACCAGTCTGGCCAACCCACTGAAACCCCGTCTCTACTAAAAATACAAAAAAAAAAAAAAATTAGCCAGGGGTGCTGGCGGGCCCCTATAATCGCAGCTACTCGGGAGGCTGAGGCAGGAGATTGCTTGAACCTGGGAGGCAGAGGTTGCAGTGAGCCAAGATCGCACCACTGCACTCCAGCCTGGGTGACAGAACAAGACTCTGTCTCAAAAAAAAGAAAAGAAAAGCACCATATTGACCCAGGTATTTTATTTCTGAAGGTGGCCCAGTGAAATCATGAAAACGAAAGACACTGACATCGTGTCCCCCCGACAGATGCAAGGAGAAGGATGCATCATTTCCAAGGTGCTCCTACCAAAGCTGCGTCATCTGGACCTAACCACGACGAGGTATCAGAGAGACCCAAAGAGAGCTATCCTGCCAAACCAGGAGCCTGAGCTCTTCAAAAATGTCAGTGTCATGAAAGACAAAGAAAGCCCAAGGAACTGCTACAGATCCAAAGACATGAAGGAGACCTGACAACTGAGGAGGCCTGAGCTGCTAGGACACTACTGGGAGGGAAACTGGCGACCTGTAAGTATGGACTGCAGATTAGGTGACGGCATTGCACCAACGTCAACCTTTCTGAATTTATTATTATTGTTATTTTTTAAGACGAAGTCTCGCTCTGTCGCCCAGGCGGGAGTGCAGTGGCGCGATCTCTGCTCACTGCAAGCTCCGCCTCCTGGGTTCACACCATTCTCCTGCCTCAGCCTCCCGAGTAGCTGGGACTACAGGTGCCCGCCACCACGCCCGGCTAATTTTTTGTATTTTTAGTAGAGACGGGATTTCACCGCGTTAGCCAGGATGGTCTCGATCTCCTGACCTCGTGATCCGCCCGCCTCGGCCTCCCGAAGTGCTGGGATTGCAGGCGGGAGCCGCTGCACCCGGCCTGCCTCCCAGGTTTAAGTGATTTTCCTGCCTCAGCCTCCCAAGTAGCTGGGATTACAGGCGCCCACCACCACGCCTGGCTAATTTTTGTATTTTTAGTAGAGATGGGGTTTCACCATGTTGGCCAAGCTGATCTTGAACTCCTGACCTCAGGTGATCCACCCGCCGGCCTCACAAAGTGCCGGGATTACAGGCATGAGCCACCACACCCAGCAGATAAAGTTTATTATTTATTTATTTATTTATTTATTTATTGTATTTTTAGTAGAGATGGGGTTTCACCACGTTAGCCAGGATGGTCTCGATCTCCTGACCTCGTGATCCGCCCGCCTCGGCCTCGAGCTCTTTCTTTCTTTCATTTCTCCCTTTCTCTTTTGTTCATGGTTTCCCTCTTGCCCAGACTGATCTCAAACTCTGGGCTCAAACAATCCTCCTGCCTCGGCCTCCCCAGTAGCTGGGATTACAAACTCAGTCCACCTTCCTTCCTCAATAATAGAATTAAAATGCGAAGTTCTCTCTGATTAGAAAAAAACCAGTCACAGGTGCATCATTGACTGGAGTGTGAGAAGCACATGACCCTGCAAAACGTCGGCTGGATCATTTTCGGAGGCATCAGAAGAATCAGATATTTTTATAAGTGAAAACACTGCAATTTGCCACAAGTGGAACGGTGCATAAATAGAGAACAGAACAAAACCAGCTCATCTCCTCTGTCCCTGTGTCTCCAATTCTTGGGGAAGGAGAATTGTAATTAACATAGAGATGACACTTAATTAGAACATGATCTCCTGTTACCGCCCAAAGAAACCCTCAGTGGGCCAGGCGCAGTGGCTCACGCTTGTAATCCCAGAACACGGGGAGGCCGAGGCAGGCAAATCACGAGGTCAGGAGATCGAGACCAGCCTGGCCAACATGGTGAAACCCCGTCTCTACTAAAATAGAAAAAATTAGCCAGGCGTGGTGGCGCATGCCTCTAGTCCCAGCTACGGGGGAGGCTAAGGCAGGGGAATTGCTTGAACCCAGGAGGCAAAGGTTGCAGTGAGCCAAGATCACGTCACTGCACTCCAGCCTGGAGACAGAGCAAGAGTCCATCTCAGGGAAAAAAAAAAAAAACAAAAAAAAACAAAACCCTCACTGACCCCTCCAGGGAGGTGGGGAGGAGCTGACCGGGCAGCTTGTGTGGTGTTCTGTGCACTTTAGCAGGAAAGGTGAGGCAAGATGGGTGATTCAGACCCACCAGCTCGAGCTGTCTAGCGGCCCCACGCTCCACACTCATCAGCAAGTTGCACCCACACCTTCCTTCACGCCCATCTGGGCAGCAGCTGAGGTGAGATTTCCACTGCCCACCCCCTCTTTTCCAGCACTTGCTCCTGCTTCCCCCCACCCTCACAGGAGTTTGCCTACAAAATTTGTAAGGCCTACAGTTAAATTCCTGTGGGGGTGGGGGAGGTGGGAGCTACTACAATCTGGCAAAGCAGGCTTCAAACCCTGGTTTAAGGGGAAAATCTGGCCAAATATCTTTCCTCCCACTCCACTGAAGACCCCATTCCTGAGCCTGTCCATTTCATCAACCTGATTTATCATAACCACAGCTCTTATCACTCACTGAAATCACATTTGATTTCAATCACTCTCAGATGTACCCATTTGCTCTGGTCCCTTCATAAGAACGCAAGCACCTGAAGGTAGGGACTTCATCTCGTTTACTGCAGCAGTATTACCAAGGAATGGAATCATGCGTGACACAGAAGTTTTGGAAACATGTGAATGAAATAATGGATACTTATGTTCTTTTGTTCTTGTTTGCCTCACTGAAAGTCGCTTCCATTATTTGAAGTCTTCAATAAAGTTTGATTTCATATCCTGTCTTCTTCTGATCTGTATTTGCCCTTATTCAGGCAAAATGAGATGAAGAGAGTAGGGGCAGCATTGCAAAATGGCCTCAGGGAGTGGGTGGGGACTAGCCATTTCATGGGGCCGGGGTGGCTGCTATTGGGGTTTTAAAGAAAAAGCTGATCTTCCTTGCACTGGAGGAATTACTAGTGTAGAAGGCAGATGGACATCTAAACAGACAATCACGAAGTCCATGGAAAGCATCAGAATACTAGAAGCATAAGGGGAAATGCGAGCCTCCCGTGGTGGGCCAGGAGATGGGGAATGCTTCAAGAGGAGGTGACATCTGCACTGAGTCTTTTTTCTTTTTATTATTATTATTATTATTATTATACTTCATGTGCACAACGTGCAGGTTTGTTACATATGTATACACGTGCCATGTTGTACCCATCAACTTGTCATTTAGCATTAGGTATATCTCCTAATGCTATCCCTCCCCGCTCCCCCCACCCCACAACAGTCCCCGGTGTGTGATGTTCCCCTTCCTGTGTCCATGTGTTCTCACTGTCCAATTCCCACCTATGAGTGAGAACATGCAGTGTTTGTTTTTTTGTCCTTGCGATAGTTTGCTGAGAATGATGGTTTCCAGCTTCATCCATGTCCCTACAAAAGACATGAACTCATCATTTTTTATGGCTGCATAGTATTCCATGGTGTGTATGTGCCACATTTTCTTAATACAGTCTATCATTGTTGGACATTTGGGTTGGTTCCAAGTCTTTGCTATTGTGAATAGTGCCGCAACAAACACACGTGTGCATGTGTCTTTATAGCAGCATGATTTATAATCCTTTGGGTATATACCCAGTAATGGGATGGCTGGGTCAAATGGTATTTCTAGTTCTAGATCCCTGAGGAATCGCCACACCGACTTCCACAATGGTTGAACTAGTTTACAGTCCCACCAACAGTGTAAAAGTGTTCCTATTTCTCCACATCCTCTCCAGCACCTGTTGTTTCCTGACTTTTTAATGATCCCCATTCTAACTGGTGTGAGCTGGTATCTCATTGTGGTTTTGATTTGCATTTCTCCGATGGCCAGTGATGATGAGCATTTTTTCATGTATTTTTTGGCTGCATAAATGTCTTCTTTTGAGAAGTGTCTGTTCATATCCTTTGCCCACTTTTTGATGGGGTTGTTTGTTTTTTTCTTGTAAATCTGTTGGAGTTCATTGTAGATTCTGGATATTAGCCCTTTGTCGGACGAGTAGGTTGCAAAAATTTTCTCCCATTCTGTAGGTTGCCTGTTCACTCCGATGGTGGTTTCTTCTGCTGTGCAGAAGCTCTTTAATTAGATCCCATATGTCAATTTTGGCTTTTGTTGCCATTGCCTTTTGTGTTTTAGACATGAAGTCCTTGCTCAATGCCTATGTCCCGAATGGTATTGCCTAGGTTTTCTTCTAGGGTGTTTATGGTTTTAGGTCTAACATTTAAGTCTTTAATCCATCTTGAATTAATTTTTGTATAAGGTGTAAGGAAGGGATCCAGTTTCAGCTTTCTACATATGGCTAGCCAGTTTTCCCAGCACCATTTATTAAATAGAGGATCCTTTCCCCATTGCTTGTTTTTGTCAGGTTTGTCAAAGATCAGATAGTTGTAGATAAGTGGCATTATTTCTGAGGGCTCTGTTCTGTTCCATTGATCTATATCTCTGTTTTGGTACCAGTACCATGCTGTTTTGGTTACTGTAGCCTTGTAGTATAGTTTGAAGTCAGGTAGCATGATGCCTCCAGCTTTGTTCTTTTGGCTTAGGATTGACTTGGCAATGTGGGTTCTTTTTTGGTTCCATATGAACTTTAAAGTAATTTTTTCCAATTCTGTGAAGAAAGTCATTGGTAGCTTGATGGGGATGGCACTGAATCTATAAATTACCTTGGGCAGTATGGCCATTTTCACGATATTGATTCTTCCTACCCATGAGCATGCACTGAGTCTTGAAATAGGAGCCAGCCAGGCTAAATGAGAGAGGGGAAGGTGTTCAAGAAGAACGTGAGGTCAGGGATGCAAACGAAACCATGAACTGAGCAACGGTTGCCAACTGACCTCCTGCAATTGACCCTTAACAATCCAGCAGTAAGTAGGTTAAAATGCTCTCTGCCTCCCCACCATTAGACTGAGCTCCTTGAAAGCAGGAACTGTCAGCCAGGCACGGTGGCTGACGCCTGTAATCCCCGTACTTTGGGAGGCTGAGGCAGGTGGATCACTTGAGATCAGGAGTTTGAGACCACCCTGACCAACATGATGAAACCCCATCTGTACAAAAATACAAAAATTAGCCAGGCGTGGTGGCCAACATCTGTAATTCCAGCTACTTGGGAGGCTGAAACAGGAGAATTGCTAGAACCCAGGAGGCAGAAGTTACAGTGAACTGAGTTGGCGCCATTGTACTCCAGCCTGGACAACAAGAACGAAACTCTGTCTCAAAAAAAAAAAAAAAAAAAAGGAAGTAGGAACTGTCCTATTTACCACTATATCTAATGTCCTAAGAAAATGCCTGGCACAGAGTAAGGGTCAGAAAAGATTCGTTGAAAAGCTGTCTTGCAGCCTTCCAATTTTATGTAAGAATAGCACAACATGTTTCTCGGCCGGGCGTGGTGGCTCATGCCTGTCATCTCAGCACTTTGGGAGGCCGAGGCTGGTGGATCACCTGAGGTCAGGACTTCGGGACCAGCCTGGCCAATATGTTGAAACTCTGTCTCTGCTATAAATACAAAAAAATTAGCCAGGCGCGTTGGCACACACCTGTAATCTCAGCTACTTGGGAGGCTGAGACACGAGAATCACTGAGCCTGGGAGGTGGAGGTTGCAGTGAACAGAGATTGCACCACTGCACTCCAGCCTGGGCAGTGAAAAAAAAAAAGTTTTCTCTAGTACGAAAAAGAAAATATTTGTTGAATAAATAAACCAAAGCACCACTGCCTAGATTATCTTGCCCTATCCCTCAGACCAAATGCCTCTGTACCTGTGCTCACATAAGTCACATCAGAGCTTGCTATGTATGTGAGCATTATATATAAATTGCTGGACAGCCCTCAATGGATTAATTGATACGGGGCAAAGCATTTGTCTTTTGTTCAATGTGTTTCACTCTTGGTTATGATATTTATACACAAAGGAAAGCAATACTGTTTGCTTTTACCAGGAAAATCTTACAATGTGAGTGGAAACAGGCTTCTAAAATAATAATGGTGAGAATTATGGTAATATTTATTGAATGCCTACTGTGTGCCAGACAGTTTGTTTATAACCCACCCAACTAACTTGTAGGATGGATATTATCTACGATAAAAGAGGAAACTAAAGCTCATAGGAGTTGAGAAACATGACCAGGCTTATATCCTGTAGCAGGTGGTTCAAATGATCCTCCTGGTTCAGCCTTCCAAAGTGCTGGGATTACACGCATGAGCCACCCCCCTTGACCCGCCCCCACTTTTGTTTTAAGACAGCGTGTCACTCTGTTGCCCAGGCTGGAGTGCCATAGTATCATCTCAGCTCACTGCAGCCTCAATTTCCTGGGCTCAAGGGATCCTCCCAATGCAGCCTCCAGAGCAGCTGAGACTACAGGTGTGCACCACCATGCCTGGCTATTTTTCCTTAACATTTTGTCTCAGAGACAGGGTCTTGCTATGTTGCCCAAGCTGGTCTCGAACTCCTGGACAAAAGCGATCCTCCCACCTTGGCCTCCAAAAGTGCTAAGATTATAGGCGTGAGCCACCACGCCTGGCCCATTTTTCTTAAAATCAGTTTGCCACTGTATTCTTCCTCTTTTGGAAGTATTCTTCTGATGAATTTGTTCATTCAGAAAACATCTTCCAAGTTCCCACTCTGTGGCTGGCACAGTCCCAGGTGGTAGAGATACCTGCCTTGGTCTCAGGAGCTTAGGGCCTAGGGCCTCATGAGGATGTTGGATATTTGAAGATGAAACGAGGACTTCATGGCCGGGCACAGTGGCTCATGCCCGTAATCCCAGCACTTTGGGAGGCCGAGGCAGTCAGATCACGAAGTCAGGAGGTTGAGACCATCCTGGCTAACATAGTGAAACCCCGTCTCTACTAAAAATACAAAAAATTAGCCGGGCGTGGTGGCGGGTGCCTGTAGTCCCAGCTACTCGGGAGGCTGAGGCAGGAGAATGGCGTGAACCCGGGAGGCGGAGCTTGCAGTGAGCTGAGATCACACCACTGCACTCCAGCCCGGGCAACAGAGCGAGACTCCATCTCAAGAAAAAACAAACAAACAAAAACCAACTGGTCAGAGACGAAAACACAAAAGAAATTAGAAAATACTTTGCTATGAGCAATAGAGAAAACACAACATATCAAAATTTATAGGATAGAGTCAAAGCAGTGCTTAGAGGAAAACTACAGCTGTAAACGCCAACCTTAGGAAGAAAGATAAAGAGAAAGTCAATAACCTAACTTTACACGTGAAGATTTCGGAAAAAAAGAAGAGCAAACGAAACCAAAAGCAAGGAGAAGGAAGAAAATAATAAGGATTAGAACAAAAGTAAGTGATCTAAAGAAGAGAAATGGAGAAAATTAATAAAACCAAAACTTTGTTCTTTCACAAGACCAACAAAATAAGTCTTGAGCTTCAAAAGACCAACAAAATAATCAAGCCTTGAGCTAGATGATCAGAAAAGTGGGGGGGAGGAGAAAGATTTAAATGAATAAAATCAGGAGTAAAAGAGGACATTAATACTCACCTTACAGAAATAATAATTGTAAGGAAATACTATGAACTATATGCCAACAAATTAGATAACTTACATATGAAATGGACAAATTCCTATAAAGACACAAACTACCAAAACTGATTCAAAAAAAATAGAAAATTTGACTAGAAATATAACAAAATATTGAATTTGTAATTTTAAAATTTTAAACACAGAAAAAGCCCAAGCTCAGAAATAGCAATTCTTCACATACTCTTCCAGAAAAATGAAGAACATTTCCTGACTCATTCTGCAAAGCCAGTATTCTCTGACACCAAAACCCAAGACACTACAACAAAACCACAGACCACTATCTCTTATAAATACATATGCAAAAATCCTCAACATAACACTGGCAAACTGAATGCAGCAATGTATAAAAAGGATTATACACCATGACCAAATGGGATTTATCCCAGAAATGCAAGGTTGCTTTAACATCTGAAAAACAATTTATGCAATATACCATATCAACAGAATAAAGAACAAAAGCCACATGGTAATTTCAATAGATGCAGAAAAAGCATTTGACAAAATTCTACGCCCCTTCATGATAAAAATACTCAACAAACTTGAGGCCAGGCATGGTGGCTCACACCTGTAATCCCAGCTCTTTGGGAGGTCAAGCCAGATGGATTACCTGGGGTCAGAAGTTTGAGACCAGCCAACATGGTGAAAGCCCGTCTTTACTAAAAATACAAAAAATTAGCTGGGCGTAGTGGGGGCCATGTGTAATCCCAGCTACTTGTGAGGCTGAGGCAGGAGAACTGCTAGAACTCTGGAGGCAGAGGTTGCAGTGAGCCGAGATTGTACACTGCACTCCAGCCTGGGTGACACAGCTAGACTGTCTCAAAAAAAAAAAAAAAAAAATTCATACAGATGCAAGGACTCAAAATAGCCAAAACAATCTTGAAAGGAAGAATAGTGGTGGAGGACTCACACTTCTGGATTGCAAAACTTTCTACAAAGCTACAGTAACCAAGGCAATGTGGTGTTGACATGAGAATAGACATGGATCAATGGAGTAGAATTCAGAGTCCCGTAATAAAGCCTCACTTATACGGTCAATTGATTTTCAACAGTGGTCAGCTGAGACAATCAAATGGGAAAAGAATAGTCTTTTCCATATACGATGCTTGGAAAACTAGATATTCGCATACAAGAGGATAAGGTTGGGCCTCTACCTCATCATATGCAAAAGTTGACTTAAAATGGATTATAGACCAAATTATGAGCTAAAACTCTAAGAGGCTGGGCACAGTGGCTCACACCTGTAATCCCAGAACTTTGGGAGGCCGAGGCAGGTGGATCACCTGAGGTCAGGAGTTCGAGGCCAGCCAGCCAACATGGTAAAATCCTGTCTCTACTAAAAATACAAAAATTAGCTGGGCATGGTGGCATGTGCCTATAATCCCACCTACCCAGGAGGCTGAGGCAGGAGAATCACTGGAAGCCGTGATGCAGAGGCTGCAGTGAGCTGAGATCGGGCCACTGCACTCCAGCCTGGGTGACAGAGCAAGACTCCGTCTCAATAAATAAATAAATAAATAAATAAATAAATAAATAAATCTCCAAGAAGAAAACGGGTGCAAATCTTTGTGACTTCAGATTAGGCAATATTTTCTTAGATGTGACAAGAAAAGCATAAGCTACGAAGAAAAATATATAAATTGTACTACAACAAAACTCAAAACTTTGCCGCTTCAGAGGACACCATCAAGAAAGTGAAATGACAAACCACAGAAGGAGAGAATATTTTTGCAAGTCAAATATTTGAAAAGAGACTTGTATGTACAATATATACAGAACTCCTGGCCAGCATGGTAGCTCACTCCTGTAATCCCAGCACTTTGGGAGGCCAAGGTGGTAGGATAGCTTGAGGCCAGGAGTTCAAGACCAGCCTGGGTAACAGAGTGAGACCTCATGTCTACAAAAAAATAAGGCTGGGTGTTGTGGCAGGGACCTGTAGTCCCAGCTACTCAGGATGCTGAGATAGGATGATCACTTGAGCCCACCAGTTTGAGGCTTCGGTTAGCTATGATTGCACCACTGTACTCCAGCCTGGATGACAGAATGAGATCCTGTCTCAAAAAAATATATATGCATATTATAAGGTGGGAAACAGACCCAAAGTCTGAGCTCAGGGCCTGCCTTAAACTCCGGCTTCTGTATGTCCAGGTCTGCAGTTCAGAGCCTTGGAGGAAACCACTGTGATACTCTCTGGCTTCACTGTCTCCCTACTAGTTGGGGTCACAGTATTATAGGAAAGAGACCCATGGATTTGTAAGAGAGATATCTGTTTAAAGCAGATTCACCTTCCATGCCAATCCATCCTTCTTTCCCGTGGCTTCATGGTGAATTGCAATTTTAAGTAGAGGTATCTGAAGAGAGTTACATACTTATAAAGATTCACTAAGCTTCAACCACATGCCAGGCATTGGAGATATAACGGTGAGGCAACACAGACACAACTTCTGTCGTCTTACAGTCAGTGGTAAGCTATATAACCAACACATCTATAAAACTGTCACAGTGACAAGTGTCAGGAAGCACAGCCAGGAAGATGCAATTAGGAAATGGAAATTTGATCTAGTGAAAGAGATCTGGGATAAGCTTCCTTGAGGAAGCGACACATGAGGAGGGATGTGAAGGAGAACTGAATTATGTGGGAAAGGCAGGGAGAAGAGAGTTCCAGTCTGAGGCCACAGCTTGTGCAGCCTCCCATGGCTCAAGGGAGCATGGCAAGGGTGAGCAGAATGCCACTGAGGCTGCAGCATGGGAGCAAGCAGAAGGGCAAAGCAGGTGTTCAGAGAAACACACCTGCTGAAATGAGTACAGAGATACCCTTAGATGAGAGGACTGAATTCCAGTGTTCTATTGCATAGCAGGGTTCATAGGTTCACAATATCCTAGAATAATCTTTAAAATAGCAGGTAGAGAAGACTGAATTTTTTCTCCACAAATAACTAATAACTATACTAGGTAATAGGAATGTTAAATCCCACGATTTGTTCATTACAATGTGTGTACCTATGTCAAAATGTCCCTTGCATCCTCTAGTCGTATACATATACTATACAGCAATTACAACAAAGTTTGAATAAATACTACCAAAATTCCCATGGAATCATAAAATGCCCTGGGTTTCCAAAGCCATCTTTACAAATCCAAACTATGTTGGATGCATCATAGACCTCATTCCTATTTACATCTCAAAGCTATAGTGATGCAACCGATGTTACAGGCATGCCCACAGAAACACAGGGCAAGGGGCAAAATGAGGGAGCCAAATAATAAACCCAAATTCATCTACAGTAAACACATTTAAAAACAATGCCAGGAAACACAATGGGGAAAGGAGAGTCTGTTCAATATATGGTATTGGAAACTGGATATCCATATGCAAAAGAATGAGGCAGGCCACCTGTGGTACAAAATACACCATCAACAATTTGAAACGGATGGCAGAATATACGCGAAACTTGAAATCATTAAGCTATTAAAAGAAAATCTGGCCAGGCGCAGTGGCTCACGCCTGTAATCCCAGCACTTTGGGAGGCTGTGGTGGGCGACTCACCTGAGGTCAGGAGCTCGAGACCAGCCTGGCCAACGTGGTGAAACCCGCTCTCTACTAAAAATACAAAAATTAGCCAGACGCAGTGGCATGCCGCCTGTAATCTCAGCTAATCGGGAGGCTGAGGCTGGAGAATCACTTGAATCCAGGAGGTGGAGATTGAGGTTAGCTGAGATCGCGCCACTGCATTCCATTCTGGCAGTTGAGGTGATGACAAAGCCAGATTCCTTCTAAAAAAAAAAGCAACAACAAAAAATAAAAATAAAAAAAGAAAAGAAAACCTAGCATGTGTGTATACTTAGAACAACGCATATGGATGTTTAGAGTTTGAAAACAGAAAACCACAAAAATACGGGAGAAAAATCATTGACAAAAGATTGCCTTAGTAGTGAGTATGTTTTGTCTTGATTAATCACCAACATCACAGGCAACCAGGGAATTATACACATGTGGGACTATATCAAAAGGAAGACCTTGTACTCACAAAGGAAACAATAAAGAAAACAAAAAGCATCCTGAAGATGAGAAGAAAGGTTTGGGGAAACACACAGCTGATAAGGGGTTGTTTTGGAAAAGGTACAAGGTATACAGTACTGACACCACTAACTAGCAAAGAACAAAACAAAACAAAAAAAACAGAGAAACTGATAACCAAACCATGGCAAATGGGCCAAGAACCTGAATAAACTTTTCTTCAAAGAACACATAAAATTGAAAACAAGTTTACAAACACTTGGTTAACACCACTAGTTATGAAAAAAATGGAAATCCGAAAGACACTCAGATACCATGTCACTCTAATTGAAATAAATAGTACCAAAAAGTGAACATATATATAAAAGACAAATGCTGGTGTCGGTTTCCAGAGAGGGGAAATCTTAGCCACAACTGGTAGGAATATTCTGGTATATACACTACAGGAATCAGCTGGAGGTTCCTCAAAACACTGAAAAAAAAGAACTACCATTTCATTTAGCCATGCTACTGCTGGGTATACATTCAAAGCAAAAGAAATCAGTCCATGGAAGAGGTATCTGCCTTCCCATGCTGACTGTGGCACTATTCACAAGAGCTAAGATGAGAAATCAACCTACCTATCCATCCACAGATGATGGGATACAGAAACCATAGTGTCCATTCACAATGGAACACTCTTCAGCCAGACACAGATACTGAAATCATATCATCGGGAGCCACATGGTTGAACCTGGAGAAAATGACAGTAAATGAAATGAGCTACACTGAGAAAAACAAACATTGCATCGCTTCACTCACGAGGCATCTAAAAATCTTTATCTCATAGACCTAGAAAGCACCCTAGTGCTTACCAGGGTTTGAGGGGAAGGTGGGCCCTGGGCAGGGAATCAAAATGGGTACAAAGTTCCACATTGTTTGAGAAGAATAAAACCTGCAGTTCTATTCCTCAGCAGGGTGACTAGGGATAATATTATCAGAGGGTAATTTTCAGGACAGCTAACAAGGAGGATTCTGAATGTCCTCCCCTCAAAGAAATAACTCTATGAGGCAAAAGAAATGCTAAGTATCCCGATTCCATCATGATACAATGCATGCATGGACCAAAACGTCCCACTCTACCCTCTAGTTGTGCACCTTTACTACGGAGCAAGTTTTTGTGTTTTTTTTTGTTTTTGTTTTTGTTTTTTTTTGAGATGGAGTCTCACTCTGTCGCCCAGGCTGGAGTGCAGTGGAGTGATCTCTGCTCACTGCAAGCTCTGCCTCCCGGGTTCACGCCATTCTCCTGCCTCAGTCTCCCGAGTAGCTGGGACTACAGGCGCCCACCACCACGCCCGGCTAATTTTTTTTTTGCATTTTTAGTAGAGACGGGGTTTCACCGTGTTAGCCAGGATGGTCTCGATCTCCTGACTTCGTGATCCACCCACCTCGGCCTCCCAAAGTGCTGGGATTACAGGCGTGAGCCACCGTGCCTGGCCGAAAGTTTGTTTTTAAAGAAATGTAAAGAAACAATGTGAAAATTCTCATGCAACCACAAAATGCCCTGAAATTCCAAAGCCAGGCTGAGAAATCCCAACTATGTCAGACGCGGCACATTCCCCACTTTCCAATTTCATCCCAAAGCTCAGACCCACTTCCACCTAGACAGAGCAGAGAACCCAGAAGTAACACTGCACAACGACAATCATTTGGCTTTCTTTTTTTTTTTTTTTTCTTTTCTTTTTTTTTTTTTTAATTGATCATTCTTGGGTGTTTCTCGCAGAGGGGGATTTGGCAGGGTCACAGGACAATAGTGGAGGGAAGGTCAGCAGATAAACAAGTGAACAAAGGTCTCTGGTTTTCCCAGGCAGAGGACCCTGCAGCCTTCCGCAGTGTTTGTGTCCCTGGGTACTTGAGATTAGGGAGTGGTGATGACTCTTAAGGAGCATGCTGCCTTCAAGCATCTGTTTAACAAAGCACATCTTGCACCGCCCTTAATCCATTCAACCCTGAGTGGATACAGCACATGTTTCAGAGAGCACAGGGTTGGGGGTAAGGTCACAGATCTACAGGATCCCAAGGCAGAAGAATTTTTCTTAGTACAGAACAAAATGAAAAGTCTCTCATGTCTACCTCTTTCTACACAGACAGGGCAACCATCCAATTTCTCAGTCTTTTCCCCACCTTTCCCCCCTTTCTATTCCACAAAACCGCCATTGTCATCATGGTCCGTTCTCAATGAGCTGTTGGGTACACCTCCCAGACGGGGTGGTGGCCGGGGAGAGGGGCTCCTCACTTCCCAGACGGGGCTGCCGGGCAGAAGCGCCCCTCACCTCCCAGACGGGGCGGCTGGCCGGGCGGGCGACTGACCCCTCCACCTCCCTCCCGGACGGCGCGGCTGGCCGGGTGGGGGGCTGACCCCCCCACCTCCTTCCCGGACGGGGCGGCTGGCTGGGCAGAGGGGCTCCTCACTTCCCAGTAGGGGCGGCCGGGCAGAGGCACCCCTCACCTCCCGGACGAGGCAGCTGGCCGGGCGAGGGGCTGACCCCCCCCACCTCCCTCCCGGACGGGGCAGCTGGCCGGGCGGGGGGCTGACCCCCCCACCTCCCTCCCGGACGGGGCGGCCGGCCGGGCAGAGGGGCTCCTCACTTCCCAGTAGGGGCGGCCGGGCAGAGGCGCCCCTCACCTCCCGGACGGGGTGGCTGGCCGGGCGGGGGGCTGACCCCCCTACCTCCCTCCCGGACGGGGCGGCCGGCCGGGCAGAGGGGCTCCTCACTTCCCAGTAGGGGCGGCCGGGCAGAGGGGCCCCTCACCTCCCGGACGGGGCGGCTGGCCGGGCGGGGGACTGATACCCCAACCTCCCTCCCGGACGGGGCGGCTGGCCGGGCGGGGGCTGACCCCCCCACCTCCCTCCCGGACAGGGCAGCTGGCCAGGTGGAGGGCTGACCCCCCCACCTCCCTCCCGGACGGGGCGGCTGGCCGGGCGGGGGGCTGACCCCCCCACCTCCCTCCCGGACGAGGTGGCTGCCGGGCAGAGACGCTCCTCACTTCTCAGACCGGGCGGCTGCCGGGCGGAGGGGCTCCTCACTTCTCAGATGGGGCAGTTGCCAGGCAGAGAGTCTCCTCACTTCTCAGACGGGGCAGCCGGGCAGAGACGCTCCTCACATCCCGGACGGGGTGGCAGGGCAGAGGTGCTCCCCACATCTCAGACGATGGGCGGCCGGGCAGAGATGCTCCTCACTTCCCAGATGGGATGGCGGCCGGGAAGAGGCGCTCCCCACTTCCTAGGTGGGATGGCGGCCGGGCAGAGATGCTCCTCACTTTCCAGACTAGGCAGCCAGGCAGAGGGGCTCCTCACATCCCAGACGATAGGCGGCCAGGCAGAGACGCTCCTCACTTCCCAGATGGGGTGGCGGCTGGGCAGAGGCTGCAATCTCTGCACTTTGGGAGGCCAAGGCAGGCTGCTGGGAGGTGGAGGTTGTAGTGAGCCGAGATCACGCCACTGCACTCCAGCCTGGGCACCATTGAGCACTGTGTGAACGAGTCTCCGTCTGCAATCCCGGCACCTCGGGAGGCCGAGGCTGGCAGATCACTTGCGGTTAGGAGCTACAGACCAGCCCGGCCAACACAGCGAAACCCCGTCTCCACCAAAAAAATACGAAAACCAGTCAGGCGTGGTGGCGCGCGCCTGCAATCGCAGGCACTCGGCAGGCTGAGGCAGGAGAATCAGGCAGGGAGGTTGCAGTGAGCCGAGATGGCAGCAGTACCGTCCAGCTTCGGCTCGGCATCAGAGGGAGACCGTGGAAAGAGAGGGAGAGGGAGACTGTGGGGAGAGGGAGACGGAGGGAGAGGGAGAGGGAGAGGGAGAGGGACAGGATTCATACTCTTGGGATGTAAATAAATGTCAATCATTTGGCTTTCAACAAAATCCACAAAAATAAGCAATGGATGAAGGACTCGCTGTGCAATGAACGGTGCTAGGATGAGTGGCTGGCAGAAGAGTAACACTGGAGCCCTGCCTCTCGCCACATGCAAAACCTAACTCAAGGTGGATGAAAGATTTCAGAAGAAGACCTCAAACTGTGAAAGTCCTACAAGAAAACGGAGGAAATACCTTTCTCAACACAGGCTTTAGTAAACCATTTATATGGCTTAGTCCCCAAAAGCAATAGCAAGAAAAACCAAAATGAACTAGTCGAGCCTAAGAAACGAAACATCTGCCACACAGCAAAAGAAATCACCATCATGGTGAATACACAGGCTACAGGATCCATTAATTGTTCCCAAACTATTTCTGACCAAGGTCTTATAGCCAGAATCTACCATGACCTTAAATGAAAAAGCAGAAAAGCAAATAATCCAATTTAAAAAATGGGCAAAAAACGTAAATGCACACTTGTCAAGCCAGGACAGACAAGTGACTGACAGGCATGAAAAAAAAATGCTCAACGTCACTAATCATCAGAGAAACGCAACTCACAAGCACAACGAGATACCTTCTGACGCCACTCAGAATGGCCCTTCGTCCACGTCAAAACGTAAGATGCTGGTGAGGTAGCAGAGGACAGGGAAGGCTGCTTCACTCTCAGTGTGAATGCAAACTAGCTCTCACAATGTGGGAAGTGGCCTGGAGATTACTCAGAGTACTTACAAAAGAACTACCCTCTGACCCAGCAATCCCACCACTGGGTATCTACCCAGAGGAAAACAAATGCTTCTAACAAAAGGACACACACACTCCTGTGTTTTCAGAACTGCTATTCACAAGAACTAAATGCTGAGATGGACCTATGTGCAAATCAACAGTGGATTATTATTATTATTTTTTAAGTTTGGTACATAGACACCGCAAACTTCTACGTAGATTGAAAAAGAAATCATGCCCTCAGCAGCAACAAGGATGGACCTGGAGGCCACTAGGCTAAGCAAGCTAAAACAAGGACAGAAAACCAAATACATCATGTTCTCACTTATAGGTGGAAGCTAAACGTTGAACACACCCAAACATAAAGATGAAAAAAAACAAAACAAAACAGACACTAGGCCAACCAGACGGAAAAAGAGGAAGACAGGGAGACCTGGCAGTAGAACCGCTCGACTGCTGCTGCGCTCACTGCCTGGGTGACGGGGTTCACTGGGAACCCAAGCTTCAGCTCCCTGCTATACACCCACGTGCCCCACCTGCAAACCCCACCCTTTACTCACAATACAAGTAGGTGTCACTTTAGAAACCAAGGCTAGGAGCTGAAAATAAATTCTTAGAAAAGGAAAAGAGGAAACCTACAGTGATCCAAACAATTCGTTACTGGCATAAACAGAGAAAGACACTGAATGGACAAAACTGAGGAGGCAAATAATCAACCTAGAATTTTACATAGTGAAAACATAGTTTGCAAAAGCTTACTGAAGGCATAACTGTTGAGAAAACCGGGTATTCATGTGCCAGAGATTGAAACAGTTCCCTTATGTTGTACAATACATAAAAATCAACGCGGCCGGGCGCGGGGGCTCACGCCTGTAATCCCAGCACTTTGGGAGGCCGAGGTGGGCAGATCACGAGGTCAGGAGATTGAGACCATGGTGAAACTCCGTCTGTACTAAAAATACAAAAAAAAAAAAAAAAAAAAAAAATTAGCCGGGCGTGGTGGCAGGCGCCTGTAGTCCCAGCTACTCGGGAGGCTGAGGCAGGAGAATGGCGTGAACCCGGGAGGCGGAGCTTGCAGTGAGCCAAGATGGCGCCACTGCACTCCAGCCTGGGCGACAGAGTGAGACTCTGTCTCAAAAAAAAAAAAAAAAAATCAATGCAAAACGAATTGAACACCCAAATTCAATCCTGAAACCAAAAAACTCCAAGGGGAAAACACAGGATCAGCGTTTCTTTGTGGGAAAACTTGAATCTGTGTACCCACAGACAATACCACGGCTTCACCATCCCCCTTCTCTCCCTCTCAACGGGACACAGAAATCACTGCTAACAAAAGCAAATATCAGCATTTGAGACTAAGAAACACTTTAGACCTCTCTACATGGGAGAGAAAACAACGAACCCAAAGAGAAGGTATCCTACCTTGGGGGAAAAGATGATTGGGGGAAAATCATAAATTTCAAACCTATTCAAGAAACTAAAACTACTAAGTGGGAGGAAAGGATAAAAAAATACACAAGCGACAAACGTGCAAAGGACGTGCGATAGCCACTTCTGCAAAGAAAACATGAAATTGACTCACAGCTAAAAGAAGAGTGACACCCCATCACTCTCATGCCAGACATACACTAAGATACTGTCAAACTCCACTGAGAATGAGCATTACTCAAAGGAGCAATAGAAGTTTTGGAAGGCAGGGGCCTATGTAGATTCATGCAAAGGGAAACTCGTATACGCTATTGGTGGCATTGAAAATTAGTGTATATACTGTGAAAAAAAAGTTGGAGCTTCCTCAAAAAATTAAAATTACCACTTCCAGTTCATCTAGTCATTCCGACACTCGGTTTTTCATTTACAGCAAAGGAAACCTGTCCCTTAAGGAGTTACCTGCCTTCCTGTGTTTAATGAAGCACAATTCACGATACCCAAGATAGGGAATCAATCTACCTGACTATCCACAGGTGAAGGGATGAGGAAACTGTGGGATATCCGCACAACACAATACTCCTCAGCCACATGCAAATCATGTCCTTCTCATTTGGAACAACATGGATGAACCTGGAAAATATTATGTTAAGTAAAATGAGCCAGGCATAGAAAGACAAGCACAGCATCATCTCACTTATATGGAATCCAAAATCTTTACCTTCAAGAAGCAGAAGTACAGTCGTGGTTTGCTGAGCAGGGGGAATGAGGGGGATGTGAAAGATGCATTTTGGAAACATAGTTGCAGTTAGATGACAGAAACACATTCTGGTGTTCTATACCACAGCTGGGTGACTGGTTAACAAAATACTGTGTGGTATTTTTCAAAAAAGCTAGAAGGGAACAATTTGTTCTCTCAACAGAGAAATAATAACTGATCTTTGGAAACAGATATGCTAAAGTACCTTGGTTTGATCATTACTCAAAATACACATATATCAACATATCTCGGAGGAACCAAATGTCTCAGCATGCCCTCTAATAACATACTTTACTATACACAGAACATTTAAGCACTCTGAATACATAATGCTAATATTCACATGAAACCACAAACGGCCCTGAATACCTGAGGTGTCCTGAGAAATACAAACTAAGTTGGAGGGCTTACAATCCTTGATATCGAGTTACATCCCAAAGCTGTAGGTATCCAAAATACGTGTTTGTGTGAGGTGCCACTGGGCTCCAGCCTGGGTGGCAGAGTGATACTCTGTCTCAAAAACAAAACTGTTTGAAAATTTGAGTGCATTATGAGTGACAACTGGATGTTATCAAACATGTATAAAGAAAACAAAATTCTAAGCATAAAAATACATATCTAAACTAATACTGGGCAAAAAAATCTGAATAGACATCTCAGCAAAGATGACATGAAACTGGCCAACAGGTGAGAGAAAAGGTCCTCAGCATCGCTATTCATCAGGGAAAATGTACTTCAAAACCATTCAGATGCCATTTCACTCTTACTGAAATGAATGTTACTAAAAAGATTTAAAACATAATTTTTTGAGACAGGGACTTACTCTGTCCCCAAGGCTGGAGTGCAGCGGCAAGATCTCCGCTCACTTGAAGCCTTGACGTCCCAGGCTCAAGTGATCCTCCCACCTCAGCCTCTGAAGTAGCTGGGACTACCGGCATGCACCACCACGCCTGGCTAGTGTTGTATTTTTTTGTAGACATGGGGTTTTGCCATGTTGCCTAGGCTACTCTCAAATTCCTGGACTTCAGTGATCTGTCTACCTCAGCATCCCAAGGTATTGGGGTAACAGGCGTGATCCACTGTGCCTGGCCATAAAAAAAAAATTTAAAAAGAAGAATGCTGGTATAGATATAGAGAAAAGGGAACTCTTACACACTGTTGGTGGGAAAATAAATTAGTATATAAACTATGCTAAAGAGTTGGAGGTCCCTCAAAAAACTGAAAACACAACTAGTAGGAGGCCAGTGTGGTCATATCGCTTGAGCTCAGGAGTTTGAGACCAGCCTTGGCAACGTGGCAAAATCCCATCTCTTACAAAAAAAAAATTAGCCAGGCATGGTGGGATACGCCTGTAGTCCCAGTTACTCAAGAAGCTGAGGTGAGAACATCACTTGATCCTGGGAGGTCGAGGCTGCAGTGTGCCATTTCACTCTTATTGGAATGAATGTTACTCCAGCCTAGGCAACACAGCAAGACTCTGTCTCAAAAAAAAGAAAGAAAATGTAACTACCATATGATCAGCAATCCCACCACTGGGTAGACCTCCATAGCAAATGGAATGAGCATCAGGGATCAGAAAGACACAATGGGGATAAGAGATGTTCTTCATTAAATGGTTTTGAGAAAACCAATACCCCTATTGCAAAAGTATGAAATAGAACCCTCTGTTACACAATGCAAAAAATCAACTCAAAGTGGACCTAAACACAAGACCTGAAACCATGAAAATAATAAAATTCCTGTAAGCAAAAATAGGGGAGGTTACTTTCAGGGCAACTTGAATCCATGTCCACAGGTTGGAAAGAGTTTTAAAAAAGAAAAGAAAATGAAGGCAGGGTGCAGTGGCTCACGCCTGTAATCCCAGCACTTTGGGAGGCCAAGGGAGGTGGATCACCTGAGGTTGGGAGTTCGAGACCATCCTGGTCCACATGGAGAAACCCCGTCTCTCCTAAAAATGCAAAATTAGCCCCGCATGGTGGCGCCTGCCTGTAATCCCAGCTACTAGGGAGGCTGAGGCAGGAGAATCACTTGAACCCGGGAAGCGGAGGTTGCGGTGAGCTGAGCTCGCACCATTGCACTCCAGCCTGGGCAACAAGAGCAAAAACCCCGTCTCAAAAAAAAAAAAAAGAAAAGAAAATGAAAAAAGGAACACGTAGAGGTAAAATTTCATTGAGAATCGAAATTATATGTGAATGTTTTTTTTTTTACTTAGGCACTAAAATCACAAGCAACAAAAGCAGAAACAGATATGCAAGAGGCTACAGCAGACTGAAAAGCTGCCGCACGGCAAAGGAAATGACGAACTCAATGAGAAAGGTTGAAAGAGGGTTTGGGGGACTCACGTATCTGCTAAGGGCTTGTTATGGAAAATACAGAACAGAACATATACACAGTACTCAGTAGCAACAACAGCGAGAAAAAAGAACAAACGATCCACCGCAACTTGGGCAGGGACCCTGAAATGTATTTCTGCAAAGGCAACATTAAACTGCAGTGAAGCTCCCTACCCCATCAGGTGGCCACGACAGGACGTACAGGAGGGGACACTTGCTGCCGGCGGGTGGAGGAAAGCGGCCCCCGTGTCCCGGCAGCTGCAACGCACATTTTCTACCTACGGAAGCCTGGAGGCAGCTTGATCTCTTTTCCTCTTTCTGAGGCTTGGACACCTGCAGCCAAACCTGGACCTGGCCCCTTCCCTCAACCCGGGCTGGGTTTCCCCTTATTCCAGCAGCTGCAGCTTCCCTCTGTATCTACGTGGGGGAGTTTCCCTGAGAAAAAATCCTGCACCCCTAAAAATACCACAGCCTGCTATGTTGCCACCCTCAAAAGCCCTTGGTGGGGAAACGAAAAACACTGAAAAACAAAGACTAAAATACTACCAGAGAAAGAGCAAAACGGCTGAGAACCTGACAAGAAGAAACAGAACATAGAAGAAAATGTTCTTCTACACTCACCTTGAAGGAAAAATGCCGGAGCAGTCGCGCTGCGGAGAAGCCCGCACAGAAGGAAGCTCCCTCCTCAGCAGTCAGCACCGGGGACGGAGCTGTTTCTTCCCCAGGACAGGGGCCCAGGTCATCTGGAAGCTGCCAGCGGCACCCAGTGGGGTCCTGAGGGAACGGAGCTCTTCTCTTCTCCTCACTGTGGATGCCATGCCACGCCACACATGCCACGCCACACATGCCACGCCACACATGCCACGCCACACATGCCACGCCGCCTCCGTGGCGGGGGTGGGGAGCGAGGGGAACACACATGCGCACCACGTGCGGGCAGAAAAGGTGGTTTGGCCCTGCCCGCTGCTCACAGTGCGCGTCGCACGCAGGCTGATCCCATCTCCAGTATGCATCAGCCCAGGCCATGGCTCCAAGGCTCTGGAACTCCTGTACCTGCTCAGCCTGGGCTGCCACAGCTGCCTCTGCTTTTCTGCAACCGCCAATGCTTCCAGTCTTCTTGGAACTCTAGTGCTGACAATTTGGGAAGACACAAACAGTCTATAGCAAGGGGATCCAGAATGGGTGGAGGAGTAGGTTTCTCACAAAGTTGAAACTTCAACTACCAGTTCATCTAGCCACCTTTTTTTCTTATAAATTTGTTTAAGTTCAGTTCCTTATAGATGACGGATATCAGACCTTTGTTGGATGCAAGGTTTGCAAAAATATTCTCCTATTCTATAGGTTGCCTCTTTACTGTGCTGATAGTTTCTTCTGCTGTGCAGAAGCTCTTCAGTTTAATTAGATCCCATTCGTCAAATTTGGCTTTTGTTGCCGTTGCTTTTGGTGTCTTTATCATGAAATCTTCGTCCATGCCTATGTCCTGAATGGTATTGCCTATGCTGTTGTCATGGGTTTTTATGGTTTTGGGTTTTACATTTAAGTCTGGATAAAGACTATGTGGTAATATACGCTATGGAATACTATGCAGCCATAAAATACAATGAGATCATGTCCTTTGCAGGGACATGATGGAGCTGGAGACCCTTATCCTTAGCAAACTAACACAGAAAGAGAAAAACAAATATGGGATATTCCCACTTACAAATGAGAGTCAAATGATGAGAACACATGAACACACAGAGGAGAAAAACACACCCTGGGGCCTATCAGAGGACGGAGGGTGGGAGGAGGGAGAGGATCTGGAAAAATAACTAACGAGTACTAGACAGATTACACAGTCGGAATCGGCTTTACCACTTACTCTCAAGAAGCACTCGGCCTCTTTAGGCCTCAGTGTTCTTATCTTCAAAATGGCAATTATACTGATATCTTTCTATGGCAGAGACTGCTGTTCTGCCCTAATTGCCACTCTCACTTCCAAAGTGACAGAACCCCATTTTTGGACTAGGCATATGGCTCCCCAGGATGGAGACTGCATATCTTAGCCCCTCTGTTAGTTAGATATGGCCCTGTCTATACCCTCCAACTGATGATTTGCGAGCAAAGCATCACTTAGCAGCTCCCAAGAGCCTTAAGAGGCATATTGATCATACTCTTTTTTCTTCTTGACTTTCTCTTTCTCCATCCTCTCTGGAAGCTGATGCTATAATCTTGGACCACTAAGATCAAGGCTCAGAATACAATAGCTACAAAATAAAATATAGTCCCTGAAGTGGAGGCTACAAGTCTCAGAACCTTAGCTTGTGACATAGGATTAGCTGAAGTGGTCAGGTAGTAGGTAGGAATATGCAGATATTGCAGGCTAATGAAAAAGAACAAGATCACGTCCTTTGCAGGGACATGGATGGAGCTGGAGACCATTATCCTTAGCAAACTAATGCAGAACAGAAAACCAAATACCACATAATCTCACTTATAAGTAGGAGATAAATAGTAAGAACACATGGACACAGAGAGGGAAGCAACACACATCTCCCCGCTGGAGATGTTTCCCACCTTCTTTGTATTATTTACTGTGCTCCTCACATTTAGTTTATTATTGTATATCTGATTTCATTTTTTGAGGGTCTCACTCTGTTGCCCAGGCTGGAGTACAGTGGCGTGATCACACTCACTGCAGCCTCAAGCTCCTAAGTTCAAGTGATCTCTCTGCCTCAGCCTCCTGAGTAGCTGAAAATGCAGGCATGCACCACCACACTGGGCGCATATATATATATATATATTTTTTGGTAGAGATGGGTCTGTGTTGCTCAGGCGGGCCTTGAACTCCTGGGCTCAAGCCATCCTCCAGCCTCACTCCCCAGTGTGTTGGGAGGCACCGTGCCCAGCCTGTTAGGGTTTTTATCATGAGGGGATGTTGCATTTTATCAAAAGTTTTTCTGCATCTATATATATGATCATATGGTTTTGGCTTTTAATCTGTTCCTGAAGTGAATCACATTTGTTACTGCAAATGTTGAACCAACCTTGCATCCCCAGAATAAAGCCTACTTGATCACGGTGAATTAACATTTTCATGTGCTGCTGGATTCAGCTTGCTAGCATTTTGTTGAAGATTTTTGCTTCTATGTTCATCACAAATACTGGTCTGAGGTTTTCTTTGATTGTCACGTTGTCATGTCCCTGCCAGATTTTAGTATTAGGCTGATGCTGGCTTCAGAGAATGAATTATGGAAGAGCCTCTCTTCTTTGGTTATTTAAAATAGTTTCAGTAGAGGCCGGGCGCGGTGGCTCACGCCTGTAATCCCAGCACTTTGGGAGGCCGAGGCGGGTGGATCACAAGGTCAGGAGATCGAGACCATCTTGGCTAACACAGTGAAACCCCGTCTCTACTAAAAATACGAAAAAAAATTAGCCGGGCGTGGTGATGGGCGCCTGTAGTCCCAGCTACTCGGGAGGCTGAGGCAGGAGAATGGTGTGAACCCGGGAGGTAGAGCTTGCAGTGAACCGAGATCACACCACTGCACTCCAGCCTGGGCGACAGAGCAAGACTCTGTCTCAAAAAAAAAAAAAAAAAAGTTTCAATAGGATTTTTGCCAATTCATCTTTATGCATCTGGTAGAATTTGGCTGTGAATCCATCTGGTGCAGGGCCTTTTCTTTGAGGTTTTATATTACTGATTCAATCTGAGCTCAATATTGTTCTGTTCAAGGTTTCAAGCTTTCCTGATTCAATCGTGGGAGACTGTGTGTTTCCCGAATGTATCCATTTCCTCTAGATTTTCTAACTTGTGCACATGTGCAGAGCATTGTTCATAGTATTCTCTGAGGGTTCTTTGTATTTCTGTGGGATCAGCTGTAATGCCATCTTTGTCATTTCCAATTGTATTTATTTGGATCTTGTTTTTTCCTTTATCTAGCTAGCAGTCTATCAATCTTGTTTAACTATTTCACAGAAGCTACTCTTGATTTTATTCATCTTTTGTATAGATTTTTGCATCTCAATTTCATTAAGTTCTCCAATTTAAGTTACTTGCTTCTGCAAGCTTTGAGGTTGGTTGGTTTTCCAGTTCCTTTATGTACCAAATTAATTAACTTGAGGTCTGACTTTTTGATGAATGCGTTTAGCAATATACACTTTCTTCTTGACACTGTTTTAGCTGCATCCCAGGAATCTTGGGTAAGCTATGTCCCTATTTTCATAAATTTGAAAGATTTTTTAAATTTTCATAAATTCGAAAAGATTTTTTAAATTTCTGCCTTTTTTTTTTTTTTTCAAGACGGGGTCTTGCTCTTGTCTCCCAGGCTGGAGTACAATGGCACAATCTCGGCTTACTGCAACCTCCAACCTCCACCTCCTGGGTTCAAGCGATTCTCCTGCCTCAGCCTCCCAAGTAGCCTGGATTACAGGTGCCTGCCACCATGCCCGGCTAATTTTTTGTATTTTTAGTAGAGACGGGATTTAGCCATGTTGGCCAGGCTGGTCTCAAACTCCTGACCTCATGATCCGCCCGCCTTGGCCTCCCAAAGTGTTGGGATTACAGGTGTGAGCCACTGGGCCCGTCCAGGTGTTTTTTTTAATTTATTGAGGCTCGCTTCATGACTGAGCATGCGATTGACCTTAGAGAGTCTTACCTGTGCAGATGAGAAAAAAGTATATTCTGTGGCTGTTGAGTGGAGTGTTCTGTAGAAAACTATTAGGTCTAACTGGTCAGGTGTTGAGTTTAAGTCCAGCTTCCTTGTTAATTTTCTGTGTTAATGATCTAACGCTGTCAGTGGGGAGTTGAAGTCTCCCACTAGTACTGTGTGGTTGTCTAAGTCATGTTGTAGGTCAAGAACTTGTGTTATGAATCTGGTTGTTCCAATGTTGGGTGAATATATATCTAAGGTAGTTAAGTCTTGTTGGATTGTACCCTTTATCATTATGTAAGCTGGGCGCGGTGGCTCACGCCTGTAATCCCAGCATTTTGGGAGGCAGAGGCGGGCAGATCACAAGGTCAAGAGATCAAGACCATCCTGGCCAACATGGTGAAATCCCGTCTCTATTAAAAGTACAAAAATTAGCTGGGCATAGTGGCGCACGCCTGTAATCCCAGCTACTCGGGAGGCTGAGGCAGGAGAATCCCTTGAATCCGGGAGGCAGAGGTTGCAGTGAGCCGGGATTGTGCCACTGCACTCCAGCCTGGCGACAGAGCAAGACTCCATCTCAAAAAAATAAAAATATCGTTATGTAATGGCCTTCATTCTCCTACTTAATTTTTATTGCTTTAAAGTTTGTTTTATCTGATATAAGAATAGCAATGCCTGGGCTGGACACAGTGGCTCATGCTTGTAAACCCAGCACTTTGGAAGGCTGAAGCAAGTGGATTGTTTGAGCACAGGAGTTGGAGATCAGCCTGGGCAACATGGCAAAACCCCATCTCTACCACAAAATACAAAAATTAGCCAAGTGTGGTGGTGCATGCCTGTAGTCTCAGCTACTCAGGACACAAGGAGGCTGAGGTGGGAGGATCACTTGAGACTGGGAAGTTGAGTGCAGCGAGCCATAATCACACCACTGCACTCCAGCCTCGGTGACAGAGCCCGTCTCAAAAAAAAGAATAGTGACTTTTGCACAGTAGATATTTCTCCATCCCTTTACTTGGAGCCTGTGGATGTTGTTACATGTGAGATGAGTCTCTTGAAGATGGCTGGTCTAGCCACTGGATCAGAGATTTAAGTGTAAGACCTCAAACCATAAAAACTCTAGAATAAAACCTAGGAAATACCATTTGGGACATCAGCCTTGGGAAAGAATCTATGACGAGGTCATCAAAAGCAATTGCAACACCAACAAAAGTTGACAAGTGGGACCTAATTGAATGACAGAGCTTCTTCACAGCGAAAGACATTATTAACAGAGTAAATATACAACCTATGAAATGAGAGAAAATATTCCCCAACTATGCATCTGACAAAGGTCTAATATCTACATCTGTAAGGAACTTAAATCAACATGCAAAATATAAATAACCCTATTAAAAAGTGGGCAAAAGATATAAATGGACACTTCTCAAAAGATACACAAGCAGACACACATGAAAAAATGCTCAGCATCACTAATCATCAAATACAAATCAAAATCACAATGAGACACCACCTTCCTCTTGCAAAAATGGCCATAATTAAAAAGTCAAAAAACGGCAGATGTTGGTATGAATGTGGTGAAAAGGAAACACTCTTACTCTCCTAGTGGGGAATGTAAGTGAGCATAACCACTGTGGAAAACAGTATGAAGAGTCCTTTAAGAAATAAAAGTAGAACTCCCATTCAGTCCAGCAGCCCCACTACTGGGTATCTACACAAAGGAACAGAAGTCATCCTGTGAAAAAGGCACATGCACATGCATGTTTGCACAATTCACAGCTGCAAAGGCGTGGAACCAACTTAAGTGCCCATCAACCAATGAGCAGACAAAGAAAACGTGGTATATATACACCACGGAATACCACTCAGCCACAAAAAGGAACAAATGCCTTTTACACAGCAACTTGGAGGGAGCTGGAGGCCATTATTCTAAGTGAAGTAATTTAGGATTGGGAATGAAAAACCAAGTTATCATATGTTCTCACTTAAAAGTGAGAGCTGGCTGGGCACAGTGGCTCACGCCTGTAATCCCAGCACTTTGGGAGGCCGAGGCGGGCGGATCATGAGGTCAGGAGATCGAGACCATCCTGGCTAACACGGTGAAACCCCGTCTCTACTAAAAATACAAAAATTAGCCAGGTGTGGTGGCAGGCGCCTGTAGTCCCAGCTACTTGAGAGGCTGAGGCAGGGGAATGGTGTGAACCCGGGAGGCGGAGCTTGCAGTGAGTGGAGATTGTGCCACTGCACTCCAGCCTGGGCGACAGCGAGACTCCATCTCAAAAAAAAAAAAAAAGTGAGGGCTAAGCTACGTGGATAAAAAGGCCTAAGAATGATATAACTGACTTTGAGGACTCGGAAAGGATGGGAGGGGGATGAGGGATAAAAGACTACATATTAGGTACAGTGTACACTGCTAAGGGGATGGGTCCAGTAGAATCTCAGAACACATCCATGTAACTGAAACCACTTTACCCAAACACTATTGAAATAAAAATAAAAATTAAAAAGTAATTACTCCTGGGGATCTGTTTAAAATGCACCGTTAATATTCCATGACCCATCTTTTAAATTTCCATTCAAAACCCTGCAAATACTCAGAAACAGATTTAAAATCTCAAACCATTGCCAAAATTACAACTTGATTTCTGCAGAGTTGAGAGGAATTTCCAAAAACATAAGTTCTTAGGGGTCACACATGATGGCTCAGGCCTATAATCCCAACCCTGGGCGGCTGAAGGCCAGAGGATTCCTTGAGGACAAGAGTTTGAAACCAGCCTCTGCCACACAGCAAGACCCTCTGTCTCATTAAAAAAAAAGACACAGGATGGGCGCGGTGGCTCACACCTGTAATCCCAGCACTTTGGGAGGCCGAGGCGGGAGGATCACGAGGTCAGGAGATCGAGACCATCCTGGCTAACACAGTGAAACCCCGTCTCTACTAAAAATACAAAAAAATTAGCCGGGCGTGGTGGCGGGCGCCTGTAGTCCCAGCTACTCCGGAGGCTGAGGCAGGAGAATGGTGTGAACCCAGGAGGCGGAGCTTGCAGTGAGCCGAGATCACACCACTGCACTCCAGCCTGGGCGACAGAGCGAGACTCCATCTCAAAAAAAAAAAAAGACATGAACTCTTTTAGGAGTTTTCAAAGAGGGTTTTCTTACAGTTCGTCTAGTGGCTCACATGAATATTTCTGTTATTGGAGAGCATCCCATGAAGGACTGGCTTCCAGAATCCCTTCTCCTTCCCACTGAGCTGACCCACCTGTGATTCTGGCTCTCAGGATCTTTGTAGGACACAAGGCTCAGCCTTCTGCATCCTCCATCTCATCAGATTGTCCAACAGAGGCCAGGGAGTCCTCTCAGGTTCCTCCCCAGATATTACTCAGACTCTAGCAAGCAGCAGGGCTGCAAGATCCCAGCCACTTCTCTGGATCCAAAGATGCCTCAACCAATGCAGGGATTCTACACATTTCTGGGCTGCAGCCTGATGACAGGGCTATTATTGTTGTAAAAGGCACAGCAGCTCAAAAGTTTACAGGATGCTCAAGACCCACGGGGAAGTGAGACGCTAACCTACTCTCTACTCTCCTGGCCTAGTGCAGTCACCCCTGGTGGTGACTCTGATCAAGTATAGCTCAGAGGGTGACTTCTCTTGTCCGATCTTCAACCAGCAACTGATTGTCCTCAGACAAATAGGTTTCACAATGCAGTATCACTGTCTTCAGTTTAACTTTTACATTAATTTACTTCTCACTTCTTCTCACTGGGTTCGTGTTTTTGCAGGCAGAAGTTTCTGGCTTGAAGACAAAAATCTTCAACTAGTTACAGAAAATCAAACAAATGCTTGGCTGCTTTTTAATTGGGCAGATGAAGTACTTTAATATTGATAAAATGGCTCTAATATTTAAGTAGCACGTTTACAAGTCTAAAGATGAAAACTATCAATAACTCCAGCAGTCTGACAACCAAGCAACAAGAATGCAACCCGTTTGTGGCTTCCTAGCCAACAAACACAGCCCCACTGAGGACGGGTGAATGAAAAGAAGAAAAAGCATTGCAGCATTTGCATTAGGCATTTTCATTGTCAAAATGTCACAGACAACAATATTGAAAATCACGTCACTGGAAACGATTCAAAGCTGAATGCCACATTCGTAACGGCAAGCAAGATGCGAAAAACTAGAAAAAAAATCCCTTCTTTTGCTCTGAATTACGTAGGAATGGTGACCAATCTTATTTAAATTTACAAAATTTATCTACATTACTATGGATTTCTAATATGCTGCCTCCTTAGCTTTCCCTGCAAATATAACAAAGGAGAGAGTCATCCAGGATGATGGGGCAGCACAGAGTCGAGTGCAGGCCTGAGCACCATCTGCAACAATGACAAGCTCTTACTTGCTCAGGTCTTCATTCAAATGGTAAACCACACATTCCAATACTCAGATTCAAACAGAACAGGGCTGTCCATATTCACATGTGGCTCCAGTTTCCTCATCCATAAGAAAAAAGGCTTGGATTCAATCTTAAAAACCTTTCTGGCTCTAATAGCTTTTGATTTTTAGAAATAAAGTTTAGAAGGTCTGTTTCATCTAGAAACACTGATTACAAAAAAAATACTATATTCTAGGGCATTTTAAAACTTTTTCTTTACAGGACCTAAATGTTAACAGTTAATCTTTAGAAAATAATATTTGAAATCCCCTACTACGTAGCTATTAAAACGTCTACATTTTGCACCAACTTTTGTTAACCCTGGAGGCATTTACTCTTATATCCATGTTAGGAACATTTACTTGGATTAACAGAAATGTGTTGAGTGCCCTTTAAACATTTCCACACAATATGTCATTATAATCTTACGAAATAGTCTGTATTTTCTTCTAAAGAATCTTTTCAGTCAAATGTTTAATCCATTTAGGAACTTGTGTTGAACTAAAGTAATTCAGTCAAAACTACCAATTAACTAGCTGCAAGCAAATACTACTAAAGTGTGTTTCTGATAATTCACCTCTTAATGATTGGTAAATAAGGAGATGAAAAGCAAAATGGGGATTCTGAGCAATAAAATGTTACCATTGTTCCTTCCACTTTGCCTACCCAACAGAGCAAGATTAATGTCTTATTTATTTATCAGAGCCAATCGCTTGTCATTAAACTTCACTAGATCAATGTTAATGCTTCAGTAAATCAGTTGCACTACTGGAGTGGCCTTGAGTATCTAGTTGCACTTATATATATTTCTCTTTTCTATACATATTCTCATATAAAAGCTAGTATAATGCAAAACATCCCAGTTCTACCAGAGTAAGTCGATAATTCAAAGGCACAGTAAATTCCAAGAAATGGCAGCACATATACATGTTGGCTTATTCCAACGTCTGCCATCAATGCAAAAAATGTGACCTGTCTGTGCTTGACACAAGGGATCTCTAGTCCTGGCTCATACCATTGCATGAGAACAGATTATTACATTTTCAGGAATTTCTGAGAGTTAATTCTTAATAAAGTCATCATTAAAATGCATTCTATAAACTTCCAACTAAATTATATTAAAACAATAATACTTAAGACTCCTCATATTCTAATTATTTCAGTATATTTTATTATCTATGTTCATGGTGCATCTACTCAACCTGTATGGTAGAATTATCCTAGGATGGTGTGCTAGCATCCATCTCATCCCAACTCATCATTCAGTGACATCAGCTTGGTAGCTTGAATCTGGCCATGATATCCTTACCTACAACACAGAAATGTGCAAATACTACAAGCCAAGTTTTGTGTTTTTCAGCGAGTCAGTTGTTAAGCATTTACCAGCACACCACTGGATTTGGACAACCCAGGCACGTTCCCTGCTCTCTTGTAGTCACCAAAAATGCAAGATGCTATGGGACTAGTTAGCAAGACTATGGGATCAGGAAAGAACTACCGGAGAATATGTTACTTAAGTAGAGTCCCAGGGAATGAGTCAAGGTTAAACAGGTGGGCAATGAGGATAAAGAAGTTGTTTTACCAAGCAAGGGGAAAACAGACTGCAGGATGGAGTCTCATCCCAGAAATTCAAAGCCCAGGGTGCTAGTGACGGAGTAGAAAGAGATAAGGCTGAAAAGATGCAAGACAAATCTTACATATTTTAAGAAAAGGCACTCAGCCGGGCACGGTGGCTCACACCTGTAATCCCAGGACTTTGGGAGGTCAAGGCAGGTGGATCACGAGGTCAGGAGATCGAGACCATCCTGGCTAACACGGTGAAACCCCGTCTCTACTAAAAACACAAAAAATTAGCCAGGCATGGTGGCGGGTGCCTGTAGTCCAGCTACGGGAGGCTGAGGCAAGAGAATGGCATGAACCTGGGAGGTGGAGCTTGCAGTGAGCCGAGATCGCGCCACTGCACTCCAGCCTGAGCAACAGAGTGAGACTCTGTCTCAAAAAAAAAAAAAAAAAAGATGACACTCGTATTCATGACTGTATTAAAAACACTGGGAAGCTACTGAAGATTTTTAATCATGGGGTTAGAAGGAAGAGAGATGAGAACTCTCTTGACACTTGACTGAACTGGAAAAGGAACCAAAAGATTGTCCAAGAAAAGACAGAGAAAAATGACCACCAAGCTTCCCTGGCAACATAGCTAAAAGCAAAATCTTTCTGAGCATGCAGCCGTATTGTATTTTTATTTAATGATCACTTAAATGCTCGACTCCACTAATATAAACATTATTAAGCATATACAAAAGAATAGGGAATTTTAAAAAGTGAGATAAAATACAGTTATGTAAAGTTCTGATCTCTATTTCCACACTTCCATGGTTCTGCAGCCAACTTCACAGGCCACTGCTGAAGCCAGCTTTGGAAGATGAAACATAGGATGCACAGGCAACGGGACTTGGTGAGGACTGCATGGAGCTGGGGCCAGATGCCACTGTCAGGGAAGATCTAGCTCATGCCAAGAAACCCAAACCAGCATAAACCTCTTCAAAACTTGGCACCATGGCTGTGACCAAACTCCCCCCAGCTTGCCTACTGACGGCATCACAATGGTGGGGCAGTATTTCCTGGCACTCAGTTTCACCTGGGGCAAACAGAAAATGTTAAACAGGAAATGCTAATGTGTGTGTGTGTGTGCGCCTGCCTGTATGGGTGTGCGTGTACATGTGAGTGTGTATGTGCACACACGAGTGTGCATGTGAGTACATGTCTGTGTGCATGTGAACGTATGTGTATCTTGAGTATATGAGCATGTTAGTATCTGTGTGCACGTAAGTGTACATGTGTATGTATATAAGTGTGTGCGTGTGTGTTTGCACTCACCAGTCTGGGTGCTGGTTTGTGAGAGTGGGGCGAGGGGGAGCTGCTGGTGTCACACAAGGCTTGCGATAACAGAGAACATTTTTTCTTCCCAGTAAAAACAAATCCCAGCCTTCTAGCAGTGACTCGCACCCTCTCAATCTCTCTCTCCACCTGCTCCTTGTTCCCCCATCTGCCCCTCCTTCTCTCTCCTTCAGAATGTTTTCTGCAGTGCTTTTTCTCATCTTAGCTTGCTCTCTCCTTCGTTCAGCCTCCTAATCATCTTGTCCATTCTTCCTGTTTCTCACTCCTGTTTCTGTCCCGTCATCACTCTCCTCTCCTTGGAATTTTTGCTAAACGGCAGAGGAAGACTGAGAGTGTTTAACACAGAAATTCTTTATTTTTCCTGCACGTCCTCATTACAGAAGAATCTACAATAATGTCCACTTGCACACACAGCCCCTGACCCTCCACGGGGGGCTGGTATTGGGGATGGGGTGTGGAGGCAGCAGAGGAACACTGGGAAACGTCCATGGATCCAGGCTCAGCTCAGAGGCTGAGTTCAAAACTTGGCACCATGGCTGTGACCAAATTTCCCCTAGTCTGCCTACTGACAGCATCACAATGGTGGGACAGTATCTTCTGGCCCTCGTTTCACCAGGGGCAAACAGAAAACGTTAAACAGGAAATGTTAATGTGTGTGTGTGTGTGCCTGTATGCATGTGCATGTACTTGTATGCGTGTGCACACACAAGTGTGCAGTGTGTACACATGTGAATGTCTATCTTGAGTATATGAGCATGTATTTATATGTGCACATGAACATGTGTGCACATGAATGTAATGTGTGCGTATATGTGTGTGCATGTGTGTTTGCACTCACCAGTCTGGGTGCTGTGGTTTGTGAGAGTGGAGCGAGGAGGAGCTGCTGGTGTCACACAAGGCTTGTGATAACAAAGAACCTATTTTCTTCCCAGTAAAAACAAATCCCAGCCTTCCAGAGGTGACTCGCACCCTCTCAATCTCTCTCTCCACGGGCTCCAAAGTAAGAGGCTGATTATTTTGAAAATATAACACAGTGACGAGTAGCTTTTAACTCGGTTTTGGTTTGTTAAGGCCATTCCTTGGGATAAAGGAAACGAAAGGAGGAGGTTGAGAAACAAGCATAAAAACAAGAAACATAAGCGGCAGCAAAAGAAAATGAAGAAGAACACGATGATGATGATGATGATGATGATAAGATTAGACTGGAAGAAAGGTAAAAGACCAGGTGCAAGAATTAGAAGGCCTGTTATGATACCTTTTTTCCCCTCCCCGATTCATGAAATTAAAAAAATCGAAGACTATCAGAACAAAAAACAAGAAAAAGGTAACAAAATTTAGGGGTTGACTATTTGTGTAAGAATGAGGCAATGCTGCCACTCACAGCTGGCTCAGATGCCAGCAGGAGAAGGGCACCCTCCAGAGACTGCAGGAGAAAAGAGAGGACTCCTCCTTGCCCTGGCTATGCCTCCATCTGTCACCGAGGGCTGCAGTACAGAACCGGCAGCTTCCTACCCATGCCAGGCCGGGCTAGGCCCCAAAGTGCTCCTACTCCCCCTTCCCAGGCCCCAGATTTGCTGCTGCTGCCACCATTAGTGCCGACACCAACACAACCAGCAGTGCTGTCACCTTCCATCCACCGGCCCACCCTACAAGGCTCCTACCACCTGGCCAACATGGGCGCCCTCCTACCACTCCTGCCGAGCTGCAGTCTCCATTGCCGTCGCCACCACAACCGCAGGAGGCGAGCCGCAGAGCTGTGCCATCTGCAAACCCCAGGCTCCGGCTCACCATAGGTAACTCCTCCTTCACCTCCTCCTCCAGCCTGGCTCGGAGCGCCTGGGTGGGCAAAGCCAAAAAACCCCAAAACAGGATGCAGAAAGTGGCAGCGTTAGAGCCGCACCTAGTCATGCTGGCCACTGGGTGGCAAGGGCTGGTTTCAGCGAAGGCACTCACATCCACCCTCTGAAGTCCAACCTCTCCTCCTGGCCCAAGCTGGCCTCCTGACCTGGGATGGGGACTGGAGACACCACAGTGCCCGGCGCTCCTTGGGGAGTAGGAACAGCAGAAACTCTGACCCAGCCAGTCCTCCCCACCCAAGTACCAGTTCTCACTCCTGACTCCACCACCCACAGGGCCCTGAGCCCCTGTGGTGCCCACTATTCCATGCCCAGGGGTCCCAGATGGTCTCTGCAACACGAACAAGAGGGCGAGGGCCGGGGAGCCACGGTGGGTGTGGGGGCCCTGCTGCGCTCAGAGAATTGCCGTGAAAACTCTGTGCGCCCGCCACGCTCCAACACAAGCAGGAGAAGTTCACCCTCTACAGCCTTGACTCTAGGAAGAGAAGGGCCCCTTCCTCGGAGGCCACTGCTGTACCGGCCACCTCCACAACCCACTGCCAACAGCAGCAGTGCAGCGCCTCCAATACCACCCCAACCTGGCCCCTAGTGCCAGCAGCGTAGCCCTCAGACTGCACCCACGACATACCCAGAGCCAGCTGTGGGCAATGTAACCCTGATAGCACCCCCAAACCACCCCTCTGCTGCTGGCAGCGCTGGCAGTGTAGCACCCGATAGTGTCCACAACCCATCCCCACCACAGGCATTGCAGCACCCGATAGCGCCCCCAACCCGCTTTTTCCCCTCTTCCCCCACCCCCGGGCAGCACAGCCCCAGATAGTGCCCCCAACCTGCTCCCATCACAGGCAGTGAACGCCCGGGATAGTGCACCCAACCAACCACCCCCCCACCTCCCCCCTCCTCCCCCAGCAGTGCAGCACCTGACAGCTCCCCTAAACAGCCCCCGAGTGTTGGCTGGCATTGTTGCTGGCATTGTAACCTGGGATAGCTTACCCAACCGGCCCTCTGCCTTGGGCAGTGCAGCAGCTGATAGCTCCCCTAACCCACCCTCCCCGCCGCCGGCAGTGCACAATAGCGCACACAACCTGCCTCCAACCCCCCCACCCCTCACCCCACCTTGGGCAGTGCAGGCCCGGATAGCAAAGCCAACCCCTCCCACCACCCACCGCCAGCACCGCAAAGCCGGATAGCACTCCACCACCAGTCCCCCACGGCAGGCAGTGCAGACCCAACAGCACACCAAATCCGCCTCCCCCAGGCGGGCAGTGCAGCCACAGCGCACCTACCCCACCACCTTTCTACCACTGTAACTGAGCTTCAGTCTCCATCACCACCACCAACCGCAGCCAGGCAGGCCTCAGTGGCAAACGCTCCAGCCTCCAGCATGCACAAGTAGTCCCCGCTTCTCGTCCTCTAGCCGGTCAGGAGCAGCTCTTCCTGCCGGCCATCCTTCTACTGCTCCAGCCACCCTTCTACTGCTCTGGCCACCCTACTACCGCTCTGGCCACCCTCCTACCTCGCTCTGGCCACCCTCCTACCTCGCTCTGGCCACCCTCCTACACTCTACCGTGCACTGCATTCTCCTTCACCACCACCAACTGCAGGGAGGCGAGCCCAGGTGCTGCAAGGCTCCAGCCTCCAGCGTGCAGCAAGTGGCTGAGCTCCCCTTCTCCGGGTCCTCCAAGAGGGAAACAAAGTAGCTCTGCAAACTGATACACAATAACCTAAAATGACGGGAGGCCTCCTCAGCATGCACATGGGCTTATGAGCATGGTTTCTAGACTACATGTTCTGATTGGATGAGAGAAAACCTCTGGGCCTTCTCTGATTGGACTTTATTTTCACACTCTGATTGGTTGTCCTGAGACTTGCTCTCATCCAATCAGAACATGATAATAAAGTCCAATCAGAGTAGGCCTCTGGTTTTTCTCATATCCAATCAGAACATGTAGTCCAGGAACCTCATATGCATAACCTCTGTGTATAAATAGTGCTGAAGGGGAGTCAGGCCGTTCCAGGCTGTGTCTGCTCGGCGAGTTTTCTGTGCCTAGCTTAGAGGACCAGGACCAGGGATAGCCACCACCGTATGCTTGAGGCTTATAGCTTTTGGCACTGCGGCTCGCCTCGCTGTGGTTGGTGGCGGCAGAGACTGCAGTGAAGCTGGAGCGGTAGGAAGGGGAAAATAGTTTTGGGATAGACGGAGGGGTACAGAGAGTGCTTAGTGCCAAAGGGAAAAGAGGATGGCGAGCAGGAGAAGGCATTGCAAAAAGACGGTGAGGAAAAATGGTTGGAAAAAAAATTGGGGGGGGGGTACGTGGAGGGGGAAAAACGGGTGGTGAACAAGAGGGAGAGAAGGTTTTGCAGAAAGACAGTGGGGAAAACGTTTTTGGGTAGATGGAAAAAGAGAGTGATGACAGAGTAATGGGGGGTGAGCAGGAGGGAGAGAAGGTTTGCAAAAAATACGGTTTTTCTCAAATGCTTTATTTCTGTTGAGATGCTCATATATTTGTTTTTTATTCTATTAATGAGGTGTTTGCATCCATTGATTTTTCAAATATTAATGGTGCATTCCTGGGGTAAAACACATTTGCACGTAGTGCATTATCTATATGTTGCTGGAGTTCATTTGGCGGTGTTTTGTTGAATATGTTTGATTTTATAAAACAATGAAAGATACTGGTCTACATTGTTTTGTGATATTGTTTTGGTGTCAGAGTAATCCTGGCTTTATAAAATGAATTGGGAGGTGTTCTCTCCCCTTTTATTTTCTGCAACAGTTGGTGAACAATTGATATTAATTTCTCAGAGTGTTTGATAGAATTCACCTGGGAAGCTCCCTGAGATAGGATTTTTATTGTTAAGTTTTAAAAATTACTATCTGATCTTTTAACCTTCTGTAGATCTATTTATATTTTCTATTTCTCTTTTACTCTATTTTAGTTAGTATCTTTCTAGGACTTCATCCATTTTATCTAGGCTATCTTAATTTTTTTGGCATAAGATTTTCATTGCATTCTCTTTTAATCATTTTTGTTTTGTAATACTGGCAGTGATGGTGCTCTCTTTTATTGATGATTTTAGTAATTTGATTCTCTTCTTTTTTTTCTTGTTTAGCCTAAATAAACATTTGCCAATTTTGTTATCTTTCCAAACGTTTAATTTTGGTTTATTGATGTTCTTTGTTGTTTCATATTCCCTATCTTTCTGTTGGCTTAACTCTTGTGAAATGTTTCTCTTTGTCTTTAGGAAGATTGTATTTGGTTAATAAAATTTAAGTTGATTTTGGAGTATCAACTTTTATGTGAAAGTAGAAGCATGAATTGGGAAATAATGGGTTCTCAAGTATTTTTTTGGTGGTGGCAGGGGTGGGTGGGGGAACAAAATGAGTATCCATGTAGTCCTTGGTTCCCCAAATCATTGAGCTAACTTGGTCAAAATAAGTAGCCTCTCATTCCTTATCTCAAGAGGGTGGTCTTGCCTTGCTTGGAGACATTATAGTGAATTCACTTGATGTAGTTTCTTTTAATCATATCAATTTACTTCATGTCCCATTTTCTTTTCTTTTTTTTTTTTGAGACGGAGTCTCACTCTGTCGCCCAGGCTAGAGTGCAGTAGCCCTTGGCTCACTGCAATCTCTGCTTCCTGGGTTCAAGTGATTCTCCTGCCTCAGCCTCCCGAGTAGCTGGGATTACAGGCACCTGCCACCACGCCCGGCTAATTTTTGTATTTTTAGTAGAGACAGGATTTCACCATCTTGGCCAGGCTGGTCTTGAACTCCTGACATCATGATCCACCCACTTCAGCCTCCCAAAGTGCTGGGATTACAGGCGTGACCCACGGCGCCCAGCCCATGTCCCATTTTCAACCAGTTATTGTACCTGGAATGATTGCTAGAATCACATTCCATCTCGCATAGGTAAATAAGTGAATTCTGTCATTTAATATCTAAATTATATATGTTTACATATACATATATTTTACTTGTAATTCAATGAAGGTAAAGCTTTGTATGCTCTGTGTAAAATATGCTGCCTATATTCTCATGATAGTAAAGAATAAATTGAGTAATTGAATGTATTTGAATTTTACATATATTCTCCATTTAGTAAGAGAAATAAAATCTTAGTACTTAATTTAGTAAATTCCTACATTAAATTCCTAATTTAAATTAAGATGTTTCTTAGCAGAAACAAAGTTTATCTTAACGGGATGATAATTCACAAGTTTACCTCTGACGAGCATCAGCTAGTACTTATTATGAAATTACACAGCACCAAAATACAATAGAATACAATTATTTAAAACACAAAAAATATTTTATTGATTAATTTAGACATCAGATGTTTACATTATAAAATCAAATTATTTTGGGGGTTTTGTTTTTGTTTTTAGGATATTAGCAAATATTAACAAATGTGAACCATAGTAAAAGTTGTAACACTTGAACATTCCGTTTTCAAATAAACTGAATTTGTGTGTCAGATTGAAAAGCTTTTAGATGAGCGATTTATTTTTCTGTCTGTGTCCAAATATTTGTATATCATGTAGACAGCCCAAGACAATATGCAGATATGTAAGCCATTGAATAGAATGGTAAAGAACACATTCTTAAAAGAAAGAAGAGAATAAGCATCCGAACCATTTTGCATCATTCTCACTAGCAATGTAAAAGGATTTCAGTTTCTCCGCATATTTATCACTTGTTATTTTACATTTATTTTTATTGTATCCTAGTAGGTGTGAAATAGTACCTCGTTGTTTGATTTGTATTTCCGTAATGACTAGTGATGCTGTATACTACATATATATATACACATATACATATATATATACACACATATACATATATATACACTTATATTTATGCACATACACATATATAGCTTGTATACCTTGTTTGGAGAAATATCTATTCAGATTATTTGCCCATTTTTTAAATTTGTTGTTTGCCTTTTAGTTTTTGAGTCATAAGTATTCTTTGTATATTCTGGATACTAGATTATCATCAGATACATGACTTGACAAATATTTTTTCTCATGCTTAGGTGGTTGTTTTAGTCTGTCTGGACTACTATAATAAAACCCATAGATTGGGTGGTTTATAAACAACAGGAATTTATTTCTCACAGTTCTAGAGGTTGGGAAGTCCAAGATCAAAGCACTTGCAGATTCAGTGCCTGGGGAGGGCCTGCTCCATCATAGATGGCTGTGTTCTCATTGTAACCTTGCATGGCAGAAGCAGCAAGGAAGTTCTTTGGGTCCTCTTCTATAAGGGAACTAATCTCATTCGTACGTGCAGAGCCAGCATGACTTAATCTCCTTCCCAAAACTCCACCTCTGAATACTATCACATTGGGGGTGAAGATTTCAGCAATTTTGGAGAAACATAACCCTTCAGACTGTAGTACTTGTCTTTTAACTTTCTTGATAATGTCCTTTGATGCAAAAAAGTTTTTAATTTTGATGAAGTCCAACTTATTTTTTCTTGTGTTACTCTTGCTTTGGATGTGGTATCTAAGAACACATTGCAAAATCCAAGGTCATGAAGATTTATATATACATACATATATGTGTGTGTATGTATATGTATATACACACATATATATGTGCATGTGTGTGTATATATATATATATTTTTTTTCTTTTTTCTGAGAAGGAGTCTCCCTCTGTCACCCAGGCTGGAATGCGGTGGTGCAATCTCGGCACCACTCCCAAGTAGCTAAGATTACGGATTACAGGTGTGCACCACCACACCTGGCTAATGTTTCCTTCCTCTTCTTATTCAGTAAAGACTGAGCTCACATCCTACTGGATACTTTACCACCTACAGAAGTTTGTTATAATTGCAAAAAGAAAAGATTAGTAATGCCCATATATAGTAAAACAAACAGAAACTACAAAAACAGGACCAGGAAAAGATATGGAACATGTGGAAAGAATAGAACCAGTCAGGAGCAGTTTATATTTCTGACCGAACTGCATTTTACAGTGGCCAGTGAGAAGCAAGGCCGCCAGCTACCCAGGAAGCTGAGGCAGGAGAATCGCTTGAACCCGGGAGGCGGAGGTTGCAGTGAGCTGAGATCGCGCCGCTCAACTCCAGCCTGGGTGACAGAGTCAATTGCTGGGCCGGGCAAAGTGGCTCACACCTGTCATCCCAGCACTCTGGGAGGCTGAAGTGGGCAGATCACTTGAGGTCAGAAGTTTGACATCAGCCTGGGCAACATGGTGAAACCCCATCTCTACTAAAAATACAAAAAGTTGGCTAGGCATGGTGGCTCATGCCTGTAATCCCAGCACTTTGGGAGGCCGAGGCGGGTGGATCACCTGAGGTCAGGAGTTCAAGACCAGCCTGGCAAACATGATGAAACCCCATCTCTACTAAAAATACAAAAATTAGCCCGGTGTGGTGGTGAGCACCTATAATCCCAGCTACTCAGGAGGCTAGGGAAGGAGAATCACTTGAACCTGGGAGGTGGAGGTTGCAGTCAGCCGAGATCATGCCTTTGCACTCCAGCTGGGTGACAAAAGCGAAACTCTGTCTAAAAATATATATTAAACACACACACACACACACACATATATATATATAAAGTTAGCTGGCCATGGTGGTGGGTGCCTGTAATCCCAGCTACTTGGGAGGCTGAGGCAGAAGAATCACTTGAATCACTCCAAATATGACATCCTGGAAAAGGCAAAACTAGGCAGCATAAAGAATTTTTAGGGTAGTGAAACATCCTGTATGACTGTAGTCGTGGATACACATCATCATGCATCTGTCAAAATCCATGAAACGTACAACCCAAGGAGTAAGCCCTAACATAAAAGATGGACTTCGGTGAATGATAATGTACTGATATTGGCTCAGTAATGTGAATATGTACCGTACTTAGAAAGATGTTCATAAAGAGAAAACCATGAGGGGAAGGGTATGTGGAAACTGTACTTTCAGCTCAATTTTTCTATAAACTTAAAACTGTTCAAAAAAGGCATATTAATTTTTTTAATATCCTAATAGAGGATCAGAGGATGGGCAAACAAAGCCTGGGCAAAACATGGCAGAAAAAGCACAAAATACAACAAAAAAATCTTTTTCCAGTAAGTTGTTGTTGTTGCTCTAAGTAACTGGTGCAGTGATTCCAGCTGGTGACTAGTGATTCCAGTTGGTGACTAGCAATTCCAGGTGGTGACTAGCGATTCCAGGTGGTGACTAGCAATTCCAGTTGGTGGCTAGCGATTCCAGTTGGTGGCTAGTGACTCTAGTTGGTGACTGAGATTTACAGGTTAAAGGGGGGGTCAAGTAGAAGCTGGAGGATGGTCTGAAAGAGGGAGAGGGGCGTTGTTCAGGCAGAAGTGGGTTGGATCCTGACTCTACCACTCACTATGCCACCTGTCAAAGAGAAACAAAATTAGGCTCCAATTACAGGGGTAAGGGAAGATTTTCGTCAGTACCAACTGTTGCACTGGGGAAGAGTCCAGCCGGAGCTGGACTGAACTTGGATTTGTAGAGGTGACTTTGAGTTTCAAAGGGAGAATGAGGGAATAAGGAAGGGGTTGGGGGGTGCTCAGTAGAGTCAGGAAGGTAACAAATTGCAAAGGGTTGGTTGAGTGCTGTTGGCCCCAGTGCTGCTCCCGGTCTGGAAACTGTCATCCTCCCAGAGGGACGGGAGACAGAGGCCTTGTCCCAGGTGCCAGCCAGAACAAACTACATCCCTTTGGCAGCATCCAGTTTTCTCAGGCAGGTAATTAAGGGGCGCCCGAGTTATCTGAGGGGTGTGGCCTCCAGCGCTGGTAACTGCTAGTGTCTGCTCAAGTCTCCATAGGCCAAGGCTGGGGCCTGATGAGAACGGGGCTCAGAGGGGCCTGGCTGGAGTCCGGTCCAGGAGGTTCTTTGTCAATAGAGCAAGTTAACCGGGCCCTGGGAGCCTCCATTTTCCCTTGCATATCTGTGAGGAGCAAGAGATGACGTGATCCAGGAGTCTCCCGGCTCCACATCCCACAGAGGCCCTTTCTGATAAAGGAGCCGGGCGGGCACCCCGACTGCGCCCACTGGAGGCCCTGAAGTAGCAAGGCTCCTGGAGCGCGTCCTGCGCTGGAGTCCTGGAGGATGCCACAGATCTGGAGGGGGTGGTGGGGTCCTGTCCCAGACTCGCCTTAAACGCTGCGAGGACAACGACCCCCCCAGCCCGCCTCCACCCTCCAGCCTGCCTCAGGCAGGAGGCGCAGTAGTCCCCTCTGCAAGCTGCAGATTCCCCACCCTGGCTCCAACTGACCATAGTTGAAATCGAGCTGGAGGCGACAACAACATCCTAGAAACCTGAGTCCCCGCCTCAGGGTATTGATGCCCTTTACTGATTGTAAAGCCGGTGTGGAACTTTGCAGCCTTGGCTCAGAAACGCAGCTGCTGAGTGTCCTGGAGCAGGTGCGACCAGAGGACATTGGCAGGGGAGCAGTGCCTCCTGGTGGTCAGTCCATGCTGGCCTCAGTGACGGGAGAACCTTAAGGCTGGTGACATTCAGTACCCAAGCAGGCAAATCACAGAGGTGGCTGGGGGTGTGCAGGGCTAATGGGCAAACTGGAGCAATGGAATAATGTCTTTCCTCTCAGACAGGGAAACGTTTTAAAAATAGATAATGCTCAGGGCTGGCGGGGGCACACGGAAACTGGCACTGCCATACACTGCCAGAGGAGAAAGGAAAGTGGGTGCTGGCCCTGGGAGAGGTTTCTTGGTTTGTTTTGTTTTGTTTTTGAGGGGTTGTTTGTTTTTTTGCAGAGGCAGGGTCTCACTATGTTGCTTAGGTTGGTCTCGAACTCCTATCCTCAAGTAATCCTCGTGCCTTGAGTTCCCAAAGTGCTGGGTTACAGGCGTGAGCCACCAGGCCCGGTCCCTGAGAGCCTTTGGGAACTAGGAATCAAAAGTCTTTCTCTGGGGTGGGGCAGGGGGTGCGGTGTACGTGTGCAGGGGTTTCGAAACTTTGTGGCTTGGCCGTGGATCTCATGGCGTGAGAGTCTCACCTCAGTTTCATGGGCGAGATTGGCCCTTGTGGAGTTCGAGTCCAACCCAGAAGAAACAAGGAAGCCTGGGTCTTCTCCAAGTGTTGCAGCAAGCTGGCCTGGGGTCCCCCCAAAGGTAGCCAGAGACAAGCCCAGGATCACCCAGTCTGCAGCAGGGTGCAAAGGTTTGGGGTCCCCCCCAAAGGCAGCCAGAGCCAAGCCCAGGGTCCCCCAAGCATCAGCAAGATCTACATCTGGAGTCACCTCAAAGACAGCCAGAGTCTAGCTCTGAATCCCCACAATGTCGGCCAAAGCCAAGTGAGGAGGCACCACGGTGTTCTCAGGGCCGGGGAGAACCAGCCTCTGAGTGGGCCCAGAGTCCAGAGGAGCTGACCCGGGGGGTGGGGGTGGCATGAGCACCTATACCCGGGCCCAGGATCACCAGAGCCTTACCCCAGTCAGCAGGGGCCGAGTTCAGAGCCGTCACGGCCAGTACGGGAGCTGACACCCGAGGCACCTGGCTCCCCGCCGGGGTCAGCAGGAGCCAAGCAAGCTGCCTCTGGCTGGGGAGAGGTAACAGGCGGCCATGGGGCAAAGAAGGAAAAAGGTTCTTCAGCCCAGGCTCCAGTATCCAAGAAGTCGAAGGAGGAGGAGGAGGAGTTTCCTGTAATCCAGAAGGGGAGGCCCACATTGCGGCGGGTGTGGAAAGACCACTGCAAGAAAAAGTTATCCCAGATGGTTCAGGACAAGCCCCTGCACACATCCTGGCAGTGGAAGATGAAGGAACAGCAGGAAAGGAAGCTTGCCAAGGATTCTGCCCCTAACCTGGAGGAGGAGAAGGAAAGGCACTGCCAGGAGAAGAAACAGCGCTGGGCCAAGAACCTGAAACATCACCTATAGAACGAGTGGAAGGCAGAGATTGTCCAAGTGATCCAAAGCCCCACCAAGCTCAAGCTGGCGAGGACACAGCAGCTGTGCTCCACTGAGACACGGGACACCCTGCCCCTGCTGCAGAACCAGCCATCCCAGCAGCCAGCAGGCAAGGTCTGAGCTCAGGACGGCCCCGAGGCCCTCTATGGCCAGCAACCGTGTCAGACACAGCACCTCAAGCCACTGGCCAGATGCCTCTGCTGGAGCCAGCACTCCAAACCTATGGCTGCAACATGGTGACCCCCACCCTGGCCAGGGCTCCTGGGCCTTTGACGTCTTTTAGGCAGGTCTGTGTGGGACAGAGGCCCAGGGGGGTCTGGGATCTGGCAGAGATGGGGGTGAGAAGAGATTCAGCCCCCTCCCTTCTTCCTCTCCTTCTCCAAGTGCCTTCAGACCAAGAACAGTATATTCTTCGGTTCCTCAGTGAGCTGGCGACTAGCAGCTGACTCCCACAGATGTCGTATGTCCTGTCTCAGGGTCCTAGGTCCAACCCAGGCCCAAAGGCCGGCAGTCAGGAATCCAGCTTCCCCTACACTTTCCCAAAGGCTGCTCTGAGCACCTCTGCGCCCCACTGGCTCTGTCTCCGAGCAAACTGAATCCAGCTCCTCTCCACTTTTCAACACTGAAAGATGAAAATGGGGAGATTGCAGGGAGCAGTTTCTCCCTAGCACCCTCTTTCCCAAACCAGACTCCTCAGAAGCATCAAAGATCTAACTCATGTGTACCCAGTCTACAACGAAAATATTTATTGAGTGTCTGTTGCATACAGGTACAATTCGAGTCACCAGGGAATATAGACAATAGACAAAAGTCCCTCCCCTCAATGAGCTTTCATTCTGATGGAGAGAAAACATAGTAAACAAGCAAAATGTGTCATGTGTCAAAAAAAAAAAAGTCTTTCTCCAAATGCATACACTTTGATCTAGCTATTCCACTTGTAGGAATTTATTTGTAAGACTGTATAAAGTATATACAGAGTCTTATAGTATAAGGTGTAGATCTTGCTGATGCTGGGGGGACCCTGGGCTTGGCTCTGGCTGCCTTTGTGGGGGACCCCCAAACCTTTGCACCCTGCTGCAGACTGGGTGATCCTGGGCTTGTCTCTGGCTGCCTTTTGGGGGACCCCAGGCCAGCTTGCTGCAACACTTACAGGAGACCCAGGCTTCCTTGTTCTGGGTTGGACTCGAACTCCACAAGGGCCAATCTCATCCGTGAAACTAAGGAGGCTCTCGGGCCATGAGATCCATGGCCAAGCCACAAAGTTTCCAAACCCCTGCACACGTGCACTGCCACCCCCCAACCCCAGAAAAAGACTTGTGATTCTGTATAAAGTGTAAAAAGGAGTAGTAAGTTAAAGAATTAAACAGAAACTTTCATTATCGTAGCAAAATTAAGAAAATACGCAACTGTTTAAACATATTAAGATCCTTATTCAAGTAGTAAAACGACTATTTTGTCATTGAAATGGCTTTACAAAATATTGGTAAATTAAGTAAAATGAGGGTTTGAAATAATATGTGCACTCTGTGTCATAGGCCAGGTGATCCAGAGCAGGCAGTGGAGGGCCTGAGGCGTACAAGGGACCCTACTAGGGATAAACCCATGAAAAAAGCAAGCAGAAACAGGCTTGGGCAGAAGTCAAAACCGTTGCAGGCTCAGCAAAATCTCAGCCAGCCAGCCAGGACGCCAGAACAAGCATCGTCCCCTCAGAGTTGGCTGGGCCAAGAAGAGATGGCCAGATCTTTATACCCAGGCCTCAGGCACCTGAGGGGGCTCCCCAGGGAAGGCCCTGAACACTGGGGGTGCTCTCTTTGGCTCAGGCATACCCTGAAGCAGCCAGCCAGGCTCTAAACAAACTCCCACAACTGGACAGCAAGTCCTCCCCAAGGAGGGTCCAGGCAGTACATCTATGCATCTACCACATTCTGCTGGTACTAGTAGTAGTAATTTTCAGAAAATAAATTGCGTCTATCTATACGATAAAAATAAGCATATGGAATCCATAGGTGTACATATTTATAAGATAATTAGAAATGTAAGAAAATGGTTGGAGTAAATAAATAGTTAAATTCCTGGGATAGGCTGGGCGCGATGGCTCACGCCTGTAATCCCAGCACTTTGGGAGGCCAAGGTGAGTGGATCACGAGGTCAGGAGTTTGAGAACAGCCTGGCCAACATAGTGAAACTCCTTCTCTCCTAAAAAAAAATACAAAAAAATAGCCAGGCATGGTGGCAGGAGCCTGTAATCCCACCTACTCGGGAGGCTGAGGCAGGAGAATCACTTGAATCCAGGAGGCAGAGGTTAACAATTGGTTGAGTTTGTCTCAAGACCTGGGATCAAAGAGAAAGAAATGTCTGGGTTAAGATGAGAGGTTGTGGGGACCAAAGTTTTACCATGCAGATGAAGCTTTCAGCTAGCAGGCTTCAGAGAGAGTAGGTTGCAAAATATTTCTTACCAGACTTAATGTCTGTGTTGATGTTAATGCTGGAGGGGGGTAGAGGCATGTCTGACTCCCACTCCCCAAGATGGCCTGAACCAGTCTCTCAGGTTACATTTTAAGAGCCCTGGCTGAGGGGTCTTAAGATGGTTGAGGGGCCTTAGACTTTTGTTTTTGGTTTATAAGTGGTTCCAAAATGCTGGTACATAAAACCATCTGTGGGACGTGTAAAAAAGCAGGTTTCCGAGTCTTCAGTGACCTTGTTTTTCTAGCCTACTCTATGATACCGTCGCAGCAACTGTCTCCTCTCTTCTGCACCATTGCTCTTTCACTTCCCACTGGATTCTTTCACCTCATTATACAAACATTAACTCCCATCTTTTTAAAAAATAGCCTCAGTTTACCCACTTTTCTCATCAACTACCACCCAATATCTTCTTTTTCTTTTACAAAAATCTCAGTGTGTATCCAGCATCCCTCCACCACCTGACTGTTGAACACACTCAAATCAAACTTCTGCTCCTTGTCCCCAAGAGTTTTAATCTAAAACACCAGTTGTTCCCACGTTGCTAAATCCAATGGTGAATTCTCAGTCCTCATCTGAGTTGATCCTTCCATATCATGTGGCACAGATGATCCTTCTCTCCCTTTGAAACACTCCTGCACTTGCCTTCCAAGACATCACACCCTCCTGATTCCTCTCCTGCCTCACTGGTCACTCTTTCTCCCCTAGATTGTGACTTCCTAATGCTAGAGTTCTCAAAGTCTTGATATTTAAACTGTTAATTTTTTCCTTTGGTTTCTCCTCCTCACTCTCAGCTTTATAGTGACTTCACCCTGTGTCATGGCTTTACTTATTGTTTGTACACTTCGTACTCCCTACTCTGCAGCCCAGCCTTTTACACAGAACCCCAGACTCATAGCTAAATGTCTCCTGATAGCAATGATCTTCATCTCAGAAGATTCAAACTGAGCTCATTATCTTCCCTATCAGTCAATCACATCCTCCCAGTGCTCGAACACCATGGAGACATCCCTGAATCCTTCTCTCACACATATACATTCAATCCATCATATCCTGTCAACCCGATCTTAAAACATATTCAGAGAAGGAAATTAGGACCCTACCTAATAGTACATACAACAATTAACTCAAAGTAGATCAGTTACCTAAATATAAGTGATTTAAAACTATATAACTCTTAGAATAAAATATAGGGTCAGGAGTTCAAGACCAGCCTGGCCAACATGGTGAAATCCCGTCTCTACTAAAGATACAAAAAATTAGCTGGGCGTGGTGGCATGTGCCTGTAATCCCAGCAACTCGGGAGGCTGAGGCAGAGGAATTGCTTGAATCAGGGAGGCGGAGGTTGCAGTGAGCCGAGATCGCACCATTGCACTCCAGCCTGGGCGACAGGGTGTTCAGTGATCCAGTACGAGGACCCAGGGAACTCAGAAAAGCCATTACATTCATGGTTGCAGTTACCATGCGAAGGGTGGCAGAACATGCCCCCCCAAAATAGGCTGCTTTGACATAAGGATTATTGTCAGCTGAAGGCAATTGAGAAGAAATGAGTAAAAGAAAAGCTCTCTCCCCTCCCCCCATCTGCCAGAAAGCAAGACATAAATTTACAAAGATGTCCTTCCCCTCTATACCAAGAAGGACAAAGGTTGGTCACTGGAGATGACTGTAGACCCTTACCAGCCTGGAGACGGAACCAGAGGAATTTGCATAACACGTTTGACTAACCAGCCTCTATCTTCCACTAGGGCCCCATAACTTGCCTCCGTCACACCCTTTTTTCTTTGTTTTAGTTGAAGAATCTAGACCTAGCATGGTGGCTCATGCCTGTAATCCCAGCACTTTAGGAGGCCAGGGTGGGAGGATCAATTGAGGCCAGGAGTTCAAGACCAGCCTGGGCAACAGAGGAAGGTCCTATCTCAAAAAAAAAAAAAAAAAAAAAAAAAAATCTGTTTATGGTATGTAGTGGCTCACACCATGAGCCAGGCTGAGGCAGGCAGATCACTTGAGCCAGGCGACAGAGAGACTTTATCTCAAAAAAAAAGAAAAGAAAAGAAAAAGAAAAAGAAGAATCTATATAAATAAGCTGGGGTCCTAGACCACCTCTTTGAGAATTACTCATTCCCTGGATATCCCACGTATATAAGAGGTATACATGTTATTAAACTTCTGGGTTTTTTTCTTGTTAATTTGTCTTTTGTTTACAGGGATCCTAGCTAGGAACTAGAAGGGTAAAGGGAGAATTATTGTTTACTCCCCTGTACATACAAACCCAATCAAAAAGTTAATGTCACTATATTTACTTCCAACAAATTAGACTTCAGAACAAGGAAAATAATCAGGGATAAAGAGAGTCATTACAAGTGAAAAGGTGATCAATTCTCCAAGAAGACTTAATAATCCTAAATGTGTACACACCTTCATACACAGAGCTTCAAAGTACTTGAGGCAAAACCTGAAAGAACTGAGAAGAAAAATAGACAAATCCACAATTATAGCTGGCATTTCAACATTCTCTCTCACTAACTGAATGAGAGACTAGCCAGAATTCAGTAAAAATAAAGGCAGCCTGAACAGAGGTTGGCAACCAACATAACTGGTATTTTTAGAACACTCCACCCAAAAATAGCAGGACACACATTATTTTCAAATGTACATGGGGCCAGGCGTGGCAGCTCATGCCTGTAATCCCAGCACTTTGGGAGGCCGAGGGGGTGGATCACCTGAAATCAGGAGTTTGAGACCAACCTGGCCAACATGGTGAAACCTCGTCTCTACTAAAATGCAAAAAAAATTAGCCAGGCATGGTGGTGCACTTCTGTAGTCCCAGCTACTCAGGAGGCTGAGGTAGGAGAATCGCTTGAATCCAGGAGGTGGAGGTTGCAGTGAGCCGAGATTGTGCCACTGCATTCCAGCCTGGGTGACACAGTGAGATTCCGTCTCAAAAAAAAAAAAAAAAAAATGTACATGGAACATTGATCTGGACAGATCATATTCTAAGAAATAATACAAACCTGAAGATTGGCAAATAGTCTATAAGCTTAAGCAAAGCATTAATTACATTCAATCAAGCAATTTTTTTTCTTTACCATGGAATCAGTACTGTTACAGCTATGTGAAAAATCTCAAAGACTCTACAAAAAGAAAAAAATTCCTGGAATTGTAATGAATAAGTTTAGCAACCATACATAGTCAATATACCTAAATAAATAATATTCCTTTATACCTGGAATGGGCAACCTTTTTTCTTTTTCTTTTTCTTTTTTCTTTTTCTTTGAGGTGGAGTTTTGCTCTTGTTGCCCAGGCTGGAATGCAATGGCGTGATCTCAGCTCACTGCAATCTCTACCTCGCGGGTTCAAGTGATTCTCCTGCCTCAGCCTCCCAAGTATGTGGGATTACAGGTGCATGCCACCACTCCCAGCTAATTTTTGTATTTTTCGTAGAGACGGAGTTTTACCATATTGGCCAGGATGGTCTTGGTCTCGTGACCTCGCGATCCACCCGCCTTGGCCTCCCAAAGTGTTGGGATTACAGGTGTGAGCCACTGTGCCCAGCCGGCAAATTTTTTTTTTTTCTGAAGGGCAAAATAGTAAATATTTTATTTTTGTAAACCATGTGATCTCTGTTGCAATTAACTCTGCTCTTGTAATGGGAAGCACCCATAGACAACACGTAAATAATAAGGGAGCATGTCTGTGTTCTAGCAACACTTTATTTATGGCCACTCAGATCTGAATTTCAGTTTTCTCAGGTCACAAAAATGCTAGTCTTTTGATTTTTTCAACTGTTTAATAATGTGAAAAATGATTCTTAGCCAAAGAAAAGCAGCAGGTGGGGAATCAGATTTGCCTCATGGGTCATTATTTGCAGACCTTTGTTATATAACAACTGGAATTTTAAATTATAAAAATACCATTTACAATAGCCAAAAAAAAGACAAAATAAAGTACACAGGTATACATTTAACAAAATACGTGCAGAATCCGTATGCTGAAAACTACACAACTCTGATGAAGATCAAATAATACTTAAGCCAACAGCTTTTTATGGATCAGAAGGTTGATATTGCCAAGATGTCAATTTCCCCCAACTTGCTCTGTAAATGCAAGGCAATCCCAATAAAAATGCCGGCAGGAATTTGTGCAGATATTGAAAAACTGACATAAAACGTGTCAACCAACACTTTGATACACTGGCCCCTAGGAAAGTAAGGATTGATGGATTGAAGTACAAATTTTACTTTTTTTCAATACTCTTTTAGTGCGTTTTTTGCACACTCAGTGACTACTTGGCAACCACAGAGGGACCTGGGGAGGAGTAGCCCCGCCACCACGCCCAGTTAATTTTTTTGTATTTTTAGTAGAGACGGGGTTTCACCATGTTGGCCAGGCTGGTCTTGAACTCCTGATCTCAGATGATCCGCCTGCCTTGGCATCCCAAAGTGCTGAGATTACAGGCATGAGCCACCATGCCCGGCCGTCTAATGCTTCTTGGACAAGGTGGCATGTCGGTGTTAAAAACAGCCTTATTTTGTACAGATGGTTTGGGAGTGGCTCTAGTGTTTGAACGTCAACTGTTTGGGGACTGTTGCTTTGATTTTAATCCTGTTTGACATGAAATGTTATCCTAGTCTTACTAGTGATGTGTGTAAACTATATACATGAGCAATTTATACTTCATGTGGGGAAATGGGTGAGACTTCACCTGTGACTTCCTTTTCTCATTTCACTATGAGGAATATACTGAAGTGCTTGATGTGCGATTGCTTTAGAATTCCTGGTTTTAATGGGATAGCGTGGCTTCTTTGATTTTTTTTTTCAGTTACTGTATTTTGCAGTTCTCTTCCAGTCCTTTTTATATTCATCAATGATCTTACACTCCTGCTTCCTCTATACGCTTGACCATAGGCAGTCTTAATTGTAATACCTGTTTTTTCTGTTTTTTTTTTCTTTTGAGATGGAATCTCGCTCTGTCTCCCAGGCTGGAGTGCAGTGGCGCCATCTCGGCTCACTGCAAGCTCCGCCTCCTAGGTTCACGCCATTCTCCTGCCCCAGCCTCCCGAGTAGCTGGGACTACAGGCGCCCGCCACCACGGCCGGCCAATTTTTTGTATTTTTTTTTAGTAGAGATGGGGTTTCACCGTGTTAGCCAGGATGGTCTTGATCTCCTGACCTCGTGATCCACCCGCCTCATCCTCCCAAAATGCTGGGACTACAGGTGTGAGCCACCGTGCCCGGCCGTAATAGCTGTTTTAAAGCTTTTCTTCACTAATTCCACCATCTGCATCAATCTGAGTCTTTTTTATTCTCTCTGCTAGCGGTGAATTCTAGCTCTGTCTTGTTGCATGCCTGGTAATTTTAGGTAGAAGACCAGTGTAGGGCCAGAAAGGGGGTGATCTCTTTCCTTGCCATTGTAAAGGATCACAGGTGACACAAAACTGGTTAACAAGAGAAAAGCATGGTAAATTTGTTACATGCACACGTGCCCATGGGATCCACACAAAATGTGAACTCAAAGAGGGGCAGATGGTTGAGACTTAAATGTCCATGTCATGGGGGAAGGAGAAACGGGGGAATGAATAGGTCCAGTCTCACACAATGGTTCACAGGAACGTTGGTTCACAATTGGTGTGACAATGGTTCACACACCAAAGACTGTCATGTTATGCAGATAAAGTTTCTTAGGTAACCTCTTGGAGCTTCCCTAAGAAGAATAGAGGAAAAGTCTGTCTGAGTGTGGTGGTGACTCCCCATCTTCTCTCTGGTGGTTAATCTTTCCTGGTTTTTGAGATCCCTATGGAGGGAGTCTAAAGACCATTGCATTTCTTTTGGAAAGGAGCTTTCTAAATTCTAGTGTCCCTCCCTGCTCTTGGAAGAGGAATAAAATAAGATTAGAAGGGCCCTGATTCTGAGGCTGCTTCTAAGGATTTTCAGCATGTCACAGAGCCAATATTTGAGGTTTCAACTTCTGAGTCCCAATGTCGGTGTTAAAACATTTCCGAATACAGATGAAGTGGACTTCCTGTGGTTAAAATGAGACACACACCCAAAACAGAATCTTATGGCCAGAAGGATGAGTTAGGCACATATTTCTGCGTTAATTGCTGTAAGGTTCTTTCCTGTAATTAAGCAGAAACCAACTCCTGAAAAGCATTGCGGAAACAACTACAGCTGGAGAATTTCCCAGCTGACCCTAGGAAACTGCCTGACCCCAGCTGATTGAGCCTCCCTTGACGGTCCCAACACAACTCCAACTGGACAGAGGACCGGCCAAAAAAGCATTGTTTACTGGTAAATAGCCCCTAACCTCAGGGCAGTTTCGGCCATTATAGAGACTATGGACTAACTGTCTTTGTGCACTACAGTTCACTACTTTTTTTTTTTTTTAAACAGAGTCTTGCTCTGTCCCACAGGCTGGAGTGTAGTGGCGCGATCTCGGCTCACTGCAACCTCCACCTCCCGGGCTCAAGTGATTCTCCTGCCTCAGCCTCCCGAATAGCTGGGATTACAGGTGCCCGCCACCATGCCCAGCTAATTTTTGTATTTTTAGTAGAGATGGGGTTTGGCCATGTTGGTCAGGCTGATCTCAAACTTGTGGCCTCAAGTGATCCGCCCACTTTGGCCTCCTAAAGAGCTGGGATTACAGGCGTGAGCCACCGCGCCTGGTTACAGTTCATCTTCTGGCATACAGAGACAAAGTCCACATAATTTTAATGCTAAAACCCCATCCCAAAGTAAACATGGAATGTTACATGTTTATCCACTGCACATGCCCCTGGCTTCCCTCATGAATATTCATAGATTTCTCCAACCCTGCTCAATCTGTATGTAAGGTTAACCCTAGAAGACCTAGATACCAACTTCCCCCTCCCTCTGCCAAGCATGCCCTTTCAGGTTTCCCTGGAAGCCGTGTTCCCCAATCTGAGAACTGCTTCTTCCTCTGAAGAGAAAGTTTTCTTTCCTTCTTCCATGGATCTCATGTTCTTCGGCTAACACCAGCATTGTGCATTTTATATTTTGGGGGTCTGGGCATTATGTGTTCCTTTAACAAAGGATGGGTTTTGCTCTTTGCTGTTAAGTTACTTGGAACATTCTTGCTTTAGGGGATTGTTTTTTGGGGGGCCAAGGTGGGCGGATCACCAGAGGTCAGGAATTCGAGACCAGCCTGACAAATATGGTGAAACCCCATCTCTACTAAAACTACAAAAATTAGCCAGGCATCGTGGTGTGCGCCTGTAATGTCACCATGTTGGCCAGGCTGGTTATGAACTCCTGACCTCAAGTGATCTGCCTGCCTTGGCCTCCCAAAGTGCTGGGATTACAGGCGTGAGCCACTGCGCCCGGCCTGGATGATCTTAAAGTGGAAAGCACAGAACCCATTTAGGGGGCTTCCTGGCCATATGGGTTGTCAACCTAAATAAGAAACAGAGAGAGGCTCTCTAAAGGAAGTGTTTTTTAGGGAATAGGACATTGCAACAGGAAATACTGTAGTTAAAGTATATCCATATTCAGGGAGGTAAAGCAAGACAAAGGATTTTAAGGGAAAAGTGAGGAGATTACATAATCGTTTTTGAAATAATTATCCGGCCGGGTGTGGTTGCTCACGAGGCCTGTAATCCCAGCACTTTGGGATGCCGAGGTGGGCGAATCACAAGGTCAAGAGATCAAGACCATCCTGGCCAACATGGTGAAACCCCATCCCTACTAAAAATACAAAAATTAGCTGGACATGGTGGCACCCACCTGTAGTCCCAGGTACTTGGGAGGCTGAGGCAGAAGAATTGCTTGAACCCGGGAGGCGGAGGTTGCAGTGAGCTGAGATCGCACCACTGCACTCCATCCTGGCGGCAGAGTGAGACTGCGTCTCACAAAACAAAACAAACAAACAAAAAATTATCCTTTGCTACAAAGATCAATAATAAGGGCGATACCAGGCTGTGTTTGGACAGGCAGTTGCTGGGCAGATGTACTTGCAGAAGTGTTTTTTTATGTAAGGTTGTGATGGCCTTTGTGCAATGTTGTGGTTTTTGTAGAGTCTTTTTCATTCTCAGGCATAAAAGTGTGAGAACCTTCTCTTCATGGCCTTCGTTGGCTTTGTCAGGATTTTCTTAACCTCAGTGACTCCATTTTGATTATGACAATTTTCAAGGGTATTGGGAATGCGGCCTGAAATTTGACTATGGAAATGAAGAGAATGTGATCTTTTTAGGTGACATGAAAAGAATCAAGGATTGCCAGGTGCAGTGGCTCATGCCTGTAATCCCACTACTTTAGGAGGCCAAGGTGGGAGGATCACTTGAGGTCAGGAGTTCGAGACCATCCTGGCCACCATAATGAAACCCCTTCTCTACTAAAAATACAAAAATGAGCTGGTTGTTGTGGCAGAACCTGTAATCCCAGCGACTCGGGAGGCTGAGGCAGGAGAATTGCTTGAACCCGGGAGGCGGAGGTTGCAGTGACCTGAGATTGCACCATTGCTCTCCAGCCTGGGAGACAGAGTGAGATTTCATCTCAAAAAAAAAAAAAAAAAAAAAAAATCAAGGATTACACTTGGGCCAATGACATTCAGTTTAAAGTGACTTAAGAAGTCCCTCGCTGTCTGCTCACTGATACTCAGGTATGATTCTGAAGGATTGGGTGGTATGCAGTGAATGGTGCCTGAAATACCAGTTTCATTCTGAGTGGGGCCATGAGGGCACCCAGGCCTGCATCTGAGATTCCGAAGCCAGAAAACAATCTCAGCAGCATAGTCCTAGCATTCTTGACCACCCTGTGTACAGCCCTGTTCTGCTTTTTCCCACCATCGGTTCTTACATCTATTAACCCAGCACTTTGGGAGGCTGAGGCAGGCGGATCACTTGAGGTTAGGAGTTTGAGGCCAGCCTGGGCAACATGGTGAAACCCTGTTTCTACTAAAAATACAAAAATTAGCCAGTCGTGGTGGTGGGCACCTGTACTCCCAGCTACTCGGGTGGCTGAAAAAGGAAAATCACTTGAAGCCAGGAGGCAGAGGTTGCAGTGAGCCAAGATCACACCACTGCACTCCAGCCTGGGCAACAGAGCGAGACTCCATCTCAAACAAAAAACAAATGTAATCAGAACACTCTGATTCAGACGGTCTGACTACATTACATCCGGGGCTTTTGATAGCAGCAGGACTCTTGTGAGCTTCCGAGACTGCCAGAAGAAAAGAGGAGCAAATACATTTCCACACTCAGGAACCCCGTGACTCACTGCATTCCAGCAGCTCAGAGTGAGTTCCTGCAGACTCCTCTTCTATTTTCTGAAAGGTATTGTGTTAATTTTGGAGTAAATTTTGCTTTAAACACTTGATAGAATTCTCCACTGAATGCATCTGGCCTAAAAAATTTTTTTTAGTCTTAAAATTATGATTTCAATTTCTTTTCTTTGGTTTGGAGACAGCATCTCTGTCACCCAGGCTGGAGTGCAGTGGTGCAATCTCGGCTCACTGCAACCTCTGCCTCCCAGGTTCAAGCAATTCTCCTGCCTCAGCCTCCCGAGTAGCTGGGATTACAGGTGCCTGCCACCACGCCTGGCTAATTTTTGTATTTTTAGTAGAGACGGGGTTTTGTCATGTTGGCCAGGCTGGTCTCGAACTCTTGACTGGTGATCCACCTGCCTCAGCCTCCAAAAGTGCTGGGATTACAGGCGTGTCCACCACTTCTGGCTAATCTCAATTTGTTTGATAGTATAGGACTATTCAAATTACTTATTTCATATAGGTGATTTGTGGCAGTCTGTGGGGTTTTTTTGTTTGTTTCTGAGGAACTGGCATATTTCGTTGAAGTTGTCAAATTTTATGTTTGTAGAGTATTCTCTTATCTTTTTGATGTCTGCAGGATCTGATTTGTGTAATAGCCCTTGTTTCATTACTGATATTGACAAGTTATGTCATGTTCCTTTTTTCCCCCAAGTTTTGCTTCTCAGCAAGAAGTCCGGTTAGGTTGATTCTTTCTCAGCCTTGCTTTAGAGCTGTGCCCCACACATTTCGATATGTTGTATTTTCATCTTCATTCCTTCCATGCATTTCGATTTCCCTTAAGACTTCTTACGGACCCATGGATTATGTAGAAGTGTGTTATTGATTTTCCAAGTGTAAAAGTTTTTTATGTTGTCTTTCTGTTATTGTTTCCAGTTTGATTCCATCATGGTCAGAGAACACATTCTGTATGATAAAATTCTTCTAAATGTGTTGAAGTTTGTTTTATGCTCTGGAAATTGGTCTATTGGGTGTATGTTCTCTGGGCACTTGAAAGGAATGTATGCTGTTGTTGGTTGAAGTGTTTGACAAATGTCTGTTAGACCCTTTTGGTTGTTGGTGGTGTTGAATATCATTCTATTTCCTTGCAGATATCCTGCCTAGTTGTGTCCTGATGTTGAGGGAGGGATGTTGAAACCTCCAACTACAATGGTGCACTTGTCTAATTGTCTATTTCTCTATTCATTTTCTTCCACATTTTGTTTCACATATTTTTATAGCTCTGTTTCTTAATGCATACACATTTAGGATTGCTATGCCTTCTTGGTGGATTAAACTTTTTATCATTATGTAATTTCCTTCTCTGTTTTTTTGTTTTTGTTTTTGTTTTTTTTGAGGCGGAGTTTCGCTCTTGTTGCCCAGGCTGGAGTGCAATGGCATGATCTTGGCTCACTGCAACCTCCACCTCCTGGGTTCAAGTGATTCTCCTGCCTCAGCCTCCTGAGTAGCTGGGATTACAGGCTTGGGCCACCACGCGCTGCTAATTGTGTATTTTTAGTAGAGATGAATCACAGTGGTTTTAAACTCCCTGTCTGATAATTCCAATGTCCCTGCCGTCTGAGTCTGGTTCTGATTCGTGTTCTCTCTCTCTTTAAACTGTTTTTTGCCTTTGAGTATGTCTTGTTATTTTGTTTCTTGAAAATGGGGCATGGTATGGCTGAGCAGGGAACTGCAGTGGACAAGGCTTTAGTGATGTGGCGATAAGGTGTGGGGGCAGGGAAGCACGCGACAGCCCCGTGATTAGGTCTCAGCCTTGTGGTGAGCCTGTGCCCCTAGACTGAACTTCACAATGCTGCTCAGGTTGCTCCCCTCCACCCCACCCAAGTCCTTAGGTGGGAGAGGATGGGATGGCTGCAGGGAACTGAAGGGGGGTATTTTCCTTCCCTGAAGGCATTAGGCTCTGAAGGGTTAAATTGTTTCTTTTTGCCCAGGTCAGTTAGGCTCTGAGGAAACCTCATTAGATGAGTCTCTGGTTAAACTGTTTATTTTGGTCAGGGAAGGCTGGGTCTCCCTCTGTTGCCCAGTCTGGAGTGCAGTGGTGCCATCACAGCTTACTGCAGCCTTGAACTTCAGGCTCAAACCATCCTCCTACCTCAGCAGCCCCAAGTAGCTGGAACTACAGGCATGCAGCACCACACCTGGCTAACTAAAAAAAACCAGTCTTTTGTAGAGATGAGATCTTACTTTGTTGCCCAGGCTGGTCTCAAACTTCTGACCTTAAGCAATCCTCCCACCTTGGCCTCCAAAGTGCTGGGATACTGGCATGAGCCTAATGGTTGCTCCTCGGGGAAGATCTTGTTAAGAGCAGAATGCTTCTATTTATTTCAAAGTGGTATATTTCAAAATGTTTATTTCCCTTCTCCCTGCCAGACACACAAAAATCTGGGATTTTTTCTCAGTTATTTACTGTGAGAACCTGGCTGAGCTCCAGCAGGTAAAATTCACGAAAGCGTAGGGACCCCCAGTACCTGGGTCCTCCTGGAGTTTTCATCTGAGACTTGTCCACACTGAGTCTCCAGCAGGTCGTCAGTTACAGTTCTGGTTTCCCTGCCTGGCACAGGTTTCCCACGTTTCAGCTCCTAAGTTTCTGTTCCAGTACATTGTGGCTGTCTGTATTCACCTGTCCTCTCTTCACTTCGGAGAGGGCAGAGAGTGGTCCTGTATCCTCACGTCTCTTACAAATCTGTTTCAGAAGAGTTGTTGATCTTAATCTCTCTTTCAGGAGTGGAGATTTCTTTTTTTAATTTTTTCTTGGAGACGGAGTCTCGCTCTGTCACCCAGGGTGGAGTGCAGTGGTGCGATCTTGGCTCACCGTGACTTCCGCCTCTCTGGTTCAAGTGATTCTCCTGCCTCAGCCTCCCAAGTAGCTGGGACTACAGGCGCCCGCCGCCATGCCCAGCTAGTTTTTTGTATTTTAGTAGAGACGGGGTTTCACCGTGTTTCCCAGACTGGTCCCGAACTCCTGAGCTCAGGCAATCCACCCACCTGGGCCTCCCAAAGTGCTAGGATTACAGGCGTGAGCCACCATACCCGGCCAGGAGTGGAGATTTCTAAGCTTCTTACATGCCAGACCAGAACCAGAACGCAGAGTGGTATTTTTTACTTTTATTTTTTTCTAGACAGTCAGTCTCGCTGGGATGCCCAGGCTGGAGTGCAATGGCGTGACCTCAGCTTAGTGCAACCTCCACCTCCCAGGTTCAAGTGATTCTCCTGCCTCAGCCTCCCGAGTAGCTGGGATTACAGGCATACACCACCACGCCCGGCTAATTTTTGTATTTTTAGTAGACACAAGGTTTCACCATGTTGGTCAGTCTGGTCTCAAACGCCTGACCTCAAGTGATCCGCCCACCTCGCCCTCCCAAAGTGCCGGGATTACAGACGTGAGCCACTGCACCCAGCCCCTCTACATGTATTTACACCCATAGGACAATTGTAATTTTTGCCTCCACTATCAAACACAATTTAGAAGACTCAAGAGGAGAAGGGAAGCCTATTGCATTTGCCCTCCTTTCTTCCTGGCAGAGATGGAAGTCTAGGCCCTTCTTCCATTTCTGTTGGCATAGTGGGGGTGTGGACATGGTTTTTCTGCAGTTCTGACTGGAGTAAAGCAGTTACTGTGTACTGTCGTGATAGGCTGTCCCTTTCCTGGTCTTTTGGCTAGAGAGAGGATGGAGACTTTTGGGGGGTGCTTTTTGTGTGCCCATTTGCATTTCTGAGTTGCCAGCTTCTTTGCTTCCAAGACTAGGATATATGAGGTAAACAGAGACCCAGAGAACTCATCACCATGTTGTCACTTGAGTCTGACTGAGTGCCATTGCCAGTGGCTTGCTTCTCTCTACTTTTCATAGTTTTCTTATGTTTGTTTTAGATACAATAGTGAAGATTTGTAGTGTGTTTAGTGAAAAGAGTAGGGAAATACATGTCTGTTTTCCCCAGAGCAGAAGTACAAATTTGGTTTTTTGTTTTTTCTTTTTGAGACAGGGTCTCACTCTGTTGCCTAGTCTAAAGTGCAATGGCACGATCATGGCTCACTGCAGCCTCAACCTCCTGGGCTCAGGCGATCCTCCCACCTCAGCCTCCCAGGTAGTTCGGCTACAGGCGTGTGCCACCATGCCCGGCTAATTTTATATTTTTAGTAGAGACGGGTTTTCTCCATATTGGTCAGGCTGGTCTCGAACTCCTGACCTCAAGTAATCTGCCCGCCTCAGCCTCCCAAAATGCTGGGATTACCGGCGTGAGCCACTGTGCCCGGTTGAGTTTTTAATTTTTTACATCATTGTTGGCTGTTGGCTTTTGAGGGTTGGGGTGTATGTATGTATGTATGTATGTATTTATATGAGACAGATCTGGTCTTGCTTTATTGCCCAGGCGGCTGGAGTGCAGTGGCACAATCTCAGCTCACTGCAATCTCCTCCTCCCGGGCTCAAGCAACCCTCCTGTCTCAGCCTCCCAAGTAGCTGGGACCACAGGAGTGTGCCATCATGCCCAGCTAATTTTCATAATTTTTTTTTTTTGTAGAGACAGGATCTCACTATGTTGCCCAAGCTGGTCTCAAACTCCTGGGCTCAAGCAGTTGTCCCACCTCAGCCTCCCAAAGTGCTGGGATTATAGGCATGTGCCACCACGCCTGGATAATTTTGTATTTTTAGTAGAGATGGGGTTTCACTATGTTGGTCAGCCTGGTCTGACCTCAGGTCATCCACCCACTTGGGCCTCCCAAAGTGCTGGGATTACAGGCATGAGCCACTGTGCCCAGCTGAGAAAGGATTTATTTATTTATTTATTTGAGACGGAGTCTCGCTCTGTCGCCCAGGCTGGAATGCAGTGGTACGATCTCAGCTCACTGAAACCTCTGCCCTCCTGGGTTCAAGAGAGTCTCCTGCCTCAGTCTCCTGAGTAGCTGGGATTACAGGCGTGCACCACCACGCCTGGCTAGTTTTTGTATTTTTAGTAGAGACGGGGTTTCACCATGTTGGCCAGGCTGGTCTCAAACCCCTGGCCTCAAGTGATGCACTTGCCTCAGCTTCTCAAAGTGCTGGGATTACAGGTGTGAGCCACCACACCCGACCGGAGGAAGGATTTTTATGGAAGACAGCAACACATTCGGCTTTGTGCTGAGAAGCAGAGTGTAGAAGAAAAACAGTAGATACTGGAAAAGGAGTCAAAAGCCATATGATTTAGGGCCCACAACAAGGATTCTGGCTTTCACTCTAATTGCAAAGAGAAGACAATAAAACATCTCATTTTTGTTAAAAAATCTTTTTTACACCAGGCATAGTGGCTCACGCCTGTAATCCCAGCACTTTGGGAGGCCGAGGCGGGAGGATCACTTGAGCCTAGGCGTTTGAGACCAGCCTGGGCAACATAGTGAGACCCCGTCTCTCAAAAACAAAAACAAACAACAACAACAACAACAAAAACAGAAGCAGCAGCTTGTGGAAGTGTAGAGTAGTGTAGAGAGAGATAACAGGGCCTTGCACTGGGCAAGTAACCATGGAAGGACACCTGCAGTTCATGGCAACAGGGTGGGCGTGGCTCTACAAGTAAGGGAATGACTCCTTGTGCATCCAGGTGGACAGTTGTGCCATATGGAATTACCTATATGGGAAGATTGGTATTTAACACACAGGGAAATCACCATGCTACTTTCTTCTATGATTTTGACTACTTTAGATTCTACATGTAAATGAAATCATGCAGTATTTGTATTTCTGTGCCTTCTTTATTTCACTTAACATAATGTCCTCCAGGTTCATCCATATTGTCACATATGTCAGGATTTCTTTATTTTTTTAAGGCAGAATAATATTCCTTTGTGTATATAAACACATTGTGGCTGGGCTTGGTGGCTCACGCCTGTAATCCCAGCACTTTGGGAGGCCAAGGAGGATGGATCACGAGGTCAGGAGTTCAAGACCAGCCTGGTGAAGATGGTGAAACCCCATCTCTATTAAAACTACAAAAATTAGCCGGGCGTGGTCATGGGTGCCTGTAATCCCAGCTACTTGGGAGGCTGAGGCAGAGAACTGCTTGAACCCGGAAGGCGGAGGTGGCAGTGAGCCAAGATTGTGCCATTGCACTCCAGCCTGGGTGACAGAGCAAGACACCGTCTCAAACAAACAAACAAAGAAAACATTTCCTTTATCTATTCATCCATCAACAGATACTTAGTTGTTTCCATATCTTGGCCATGGTGAATAATGTTGCAGCTAACATGGGAGTGCAGGTATCTCACGGAGTTTCACTTCCTCTGGATCTATAGCCAGAAGTGGGATTGGTGGATCCTAATGTAGCTCTAGTTATAAATTTTTGAGGAACCTCTATACCGTTTTCTGTAATGATTGTACCAATTTACATCATTTTGATCGTGGCCATCCTAATGGAGGTGCAGTGATTTCTCATTGAGTTTGGGTTTATATTTCTCTCATACCTAGAGATGTTTACCATTTTTTTATATGCTTGTTGCTCATTGCTCATTTGTATATCTTCATTGGAGAATTGCCTGTTCAAGTCCTTTGTCCATTTTAAAATCAGGTTATTTGGTTTTGTTATTGTTGTTGAGTTGTAAAAGTTCCATATAAATCCAGGATATATTGCAAATCAGATATATGATATGTAAGCATTCTCGTCTCTTCTGTAGATTGCCTTTGTTTCCTTTGATTAGCCAAAGTTTTTAAGTTTGATGTCGTCCCATTTGTCTATTTGTGCTGTTATCTGTGCTTCTGATGCCATATTCAGGAAATCATTGCCATCTCCAACATCCTGAAGTTTTTTCCCTTTTTACTTTAGTAATTTATAAAATAATTTGGTCTCACATTTAGGTTTTTAATCAATTTTCAGTTAATTTTTATGTATGGTGTACGATCAGGGTACAGGCTCATCTTTTGCACGTGGAAATCCAGCTTTGTCAACATCTTTTGCAGGGGATTTTCCTTTCCCAACTGTGTAGTAGTTGTTTTCGTGCCGCCCACGCCATCCTGAAATTCACACACAGAGTTGCAAGTTACTGCCCTCCGGGAACCTCCCCTTCTCTTCCGAAGAACCAGGAACCCGGGGCTCTACAGCTCACCCGGGCCCTCTCATACGTCTGGGCGCCTAACAGCTCAGCTGCGACCGCGCCTCAAACGCGTGGAACTACACTTCCCAGAAAGCCAGCGTCCTCCCGTGGACTCCATTTCCTAGAGGCCTTAGCGGCCGCCTTGCTCCTCTAGGTCCCAGGCGCTCTGCGGAGCTTTCGCTGCCCGGTGAGCGGCGCCGGGCTTGAGGTCGCCCAGACGTCGGAGGAGCCGGGTCACGAGGCTGGAGCTTCCTGCTTGCAGAGTGCGGCGGGGAGGCGCGGCCCGGGAACGCCGGATCCTGGGGAGGTGAGCGGCAATGGCTGGCTGTGCCGGGAAGAGGCGGCGCCTGGCGCCAGGACGACCTGAGGCCGCGGGGCTCCGAGGGCCTCTGTGGGCGCGGGTGGGCACCCCCGCGTCTGTCACCGGCCCCCGCGCCAGGACTTGGACTCTCGCCCCTCACGGGCCGCTCCGGTGCCGCTGCCGATGCCCCTGCCTCTGGCTCGCGCCGCCCGCCGTGAACGCGGGGCCAGGCGTTTCCTCCCGGGCCCACCCTGCGCGCGCCGTGTGGGCCTCGCGGACTCGGGGCGCCGGGACCCCGAGCGCAGGGTAGAGGCAGCCGGGCCCGGTTTCTGAGTCAGTCCCCAGGACGGCCACTCCTCCTGCCTCGGGACACCCAGCGCTTTCCTCTTCAAAGCCGTTTTCCGTGGAGTCGGGAGATGATTCGTTGGCGGGAGAGAGAGGAACCGGCTGGGAAAGGCTTGAGGCGGAGGGAAGTCGTCCCGGGGCCGTCGTGGTGGGAGTCCCGGCCCGCCTCGCAGGGGCGTGAACGGGGCAGGTGCCCCGGCGCTGCCTCAGTTTCCTGAGCGGTGCAGTGGGTGCTGGCAGTGCCAGCTGGCGCCGAGGAACTCAGCGGCGTGGGGCGAGCCCCGGCCCTGGTGGGCTCAGCGGGTCGCTGCTGCCACTGCGGGTCCAGCGTCCCCTCCGTAAGCCCCAAGCCTGTGAGGCCTGGGCCTGGCCGGGCGGCCCAGCGCTGCTCTGGTCCGCGGGCTCCTGGCTCCTCCCGAATCCCTGTGAGGGCGCGCGGGGTCCTTCTCAGCGGGAGTCGGGGTTTTAGAGCTGCGGATTCCAGGGCTGGAAAGCAGAAGGGGTTCTTCCCGGCTCCCTTTTTCTTCTCAGATCTGCCTTCTGGAGACTGCGCCGTCCTCCCGGGAGAGCCAGAAAGAGGACATGGCTGCTGGGCAGCGGGAAGCGAGGCCCCAGGTGAGCTCATTGCCCTCCCAGATCCCGGTGGATGGATTTTCCCCACTAACTGGAGTTCTTCACCCGGGACCATCTTCAGCCAGGATGGAGCCCAAGTCCTTTTCTCTTGGAGGAGCTGGTCCGCCCTCAGGAGTGGTGGATTCTGTAGGGAGGACCACCCACCCTCCCCGTCCGTGTCTAGTGGTTTTTAATTAACAGTTTGTTCGCTAATCTTCATCCATTGTGTGACTAGTTTGACAAGTAAGATCCCACAAGTCTGTCTATCCCTAGGGACAGAGCAAACGTACACACGTGGGAAAAATCCCTGCCTCCTCCACTCACCCATGTCTCCCTTCCTGTCCTTTGCAGGAATGCTTTCTCGTTTCACCCCTGAGAATCCTCATAACACCACCCCTTCCCCAGGCTTCTCCAACGCATCGTTTTTAGTTTTTTGTCCCTCTTAACTTTGTGAATCATATTCTTTGCTTGTATCACTGTCTTGAAATCTATTGTAGACCGTTTTCATGTTTGTGTGGTGGGAATGAGGAGGCCACCCTTTCTAGGTGAGGCGAGAGTGAACAGAGTTGGAGAGGTCGCTTGACTCGCAGGACACAGAGAGAAGACCCCTCAGCTAGCGGCAGGAAGGGTTGCATGGGATAGCAATAGTGCAGAGGCAGCGTAGGTGGTAGTTAGGAAGTAGGGCTGTCAAGCCAGATGGCAGCGTTTTAAGCCATCTCCTCTGTTGCTGTTTGTGGGCCTTGGGCCTCACCTCTCTGTGCCTCAGTTTTCTCACCTGTGAAATGGGAATAACAACCGTGCCCACCGCCCAGCGTAGATGAAGGGATCACATGAGTTAGTGCGTGGAAAGTGTTCGGATCAGGGCTGGGCACTGAGTAGTTACTGCTCAGTATATGGTGGTTGTGTTTGCTGAGTGACATTATTGTCTTCATATATTAATGTTAATGTTGATAGAAACTGCTGTACAATGTGTTTAGGACCCAGACGATGTTACCCTTTATTCATTTTTTTATCTAACAATAGTAATGTCCACCGAGTGTCTAGCATACCAGGGAATGGGCTGAGGGCTGAGGGCTTTACATTTGTTCTCTCACTCTCACAGTAGCACAACAATTACAATTCTTGTTTTACATGTGAGGAAACTGAGGCTCAGAAAAGTTAAGTAACCTGAGTACAGTCCAAGTATGCCTGGCTCTGAGTTCCCTCGGACCACCCAGTCGTCCCTGTGGTGCGTCTTTCAGAGTATGGGCAGATGCAGCCACGCGATACCAGAGTGCTTCTGCAGCGTGGCATTATCTTTTTTTTTTTTTCTTTGAGAGGCAGTCTTGCTCTGTCACCCAGGCTGGAGTGCAGTGGCGCGATCTCGGCTCACCGCAACCTCCGCCTCCCTGGTTCAAGCAATTCCCCTGCCTCAGCCTCCTGAGTAGCTAGGACTACAGGCATGTGCCACCACGCCCGGCTAATTTTTTTTTTTGTATTTTAGTAGAGACGGGGGTTTCACCATGTTGGCCAGGATGGCCTCAATCTCCTGACCTCGTGATCCACCAGCCACAGCCTCCCGGAGTGCTGGGATTAAAGGTGTGAGCCGCCGCGCCTGGCGGCATTATCTTTTAAACTAGCCAAGACAGTGGAGTGGGAGCTGAGGGTGTGGCCAGAACAGGCTATTGTGCATTTGAGCTGGTATTTGTGCTCGAAGGCATTCCTATTCCATTCTCACAGAGCCAAGCTGCTCTCCTGACTAGAACCTTGTCCATCCCTGTGTGTGGGTGAGTCTCTGTGGCATCCATCCTGTCTGTTCTTGCTTCCCATGCGTCAGTAATGTGTAGACCTGTGTGTAAAATTCAGTGAAGGGAATTTTAAGACCAGAGAGTGCAGAGTTCACAATTAGAAAACCGGAGTTATGATCTTGCTGCTACCTCTAGCAAAGCACATGACCTGGGATCTTGGCTGCCCTGGACCTTGTGTTCTTGTCTCAGGGCCCTATGCAGATACACAGTTGTTCAAATTATTTCATGCATTTTCTAGTCCGCCAGTCAGATTATACATTCTTTGAGAACAAAGATCATGTCTTGTACTCTTCCCCAATATGCAGATAATTTGATGCTCTTTTTCACCATAAAAATATTGCAGGGTTATGGTGTAAATTTTAGAGACTGAAACATTTATATATATACATATGTATATGTGTGTGTATATATATATGTATGTTTATGGATACGTGTGTATATATATGTGCATATGTATGTGTATGTTTATATAGTTGTGCGTTGCATAATGACATTTTGGTCAATAAAAGACCATAAATGTGACAGTGGTCCCATAAGATTAAAACCTAGCTGAAAGATTCCTGTCTCCTAATGACTAAGTAGCTATTGTAACATTATAGTGCAGGGCTTTGCTCCTGTTTTGTGGTGATGCTGGTATAAACAGACCTACCATGCAGCCTGCCAGTCCTATAAAAGTATACAGCATATGCGATTGTACAGTTCCTAATAGTTGATGATATCTGACTGTGTTGCTGGGTTATATATTTATTGTACTATTCTTGTTATTTTACAGTGTCTTCCTTTTGCTTGTTTTTTAAAAAGTTAACTGTAACAGCCTCAGGCAGGTTCTTTGAGAGGTATGTAGAAGAAAGCTTTGTTCTCATAGGAGATGACAGCTGCATGTGTGTCATTGCCCCTGAAGACTTTCCAGTGGGACAGGGTGGAGAGGTGGAAGACAGTGGTGTTGATGCTGACCCGTGTAGGCCTAGACTAATGTGCATATTTATGTCCTAGTTTTTAACAAAAAATTTTTTAAAGTAAAAATAAAATTAAAAGCTTTTAAAGTAGGAGAAAGCTTATAAAATAAGGATATAAAGAAAGAAAATATTTTTGTACAGCTAGACAATGTTTAAGATAAGTGTTACTACAAAAGAGTCAAAGTTTGAAAAAATTAAAAAGTTTAGAAAGTAAAAGTTACAGTAAGCTAAGGACAATTTGTTAAAGAAAACTTAAAAAAAATAAATTTAGTGTAGCCTAAGTGTACAGTGTTTAAAATGTCTACAGTCATGCACAATAGTGTCCTAAGTTTCACATTCACTCACTGCTTACTCAGCCAGGCGACTTCCAGTCCTGGAAGCTCCATTCATGGCAAGAGCCCTATACAGGTGTACCATTTCTTCTGTTTTATGCTGTAGTGTACCATGCCTTTTCTATGTTTAAATATATTTACATGCACAGACACTTAGCATTGTCTTACAGTTCTCTACAGTATTCAGTACGGTAACATGCTGTACAGGTTTGTAGCCTAGGAGTAACAGGCTCTACCATATAGCCCGGGTGTGTGGGAGGCCATACCATCCAGGTTTCTCTCTTATATTCCCATAATGATGAAATGGCTTAACAATGCATTTCTCAGAACGTACCTCCATCGTTAATGCGACACACGACTGTGTACTCTATATATTTCATATATACAATAGAAAATAAAATCACCCTTAATCCCACCATCTGGAGATAATCACTGTCATTCAGTTTATTGCATGTTTCAATAGTTTTTGATGTATGTAGAAATATTTTTTTTTTTTTTGGAGAGGGAGTCTCACTTTATCACCAAGGCTGGAGTGCAGTGGTGCAGTCTCGGCTCACTGCAAGTTCCGCCTCCTGGGTTCAAGCAATTCTCCTGCCTCAACCTCCCGAGTAGCTGGGATTACAGGCACATGCCACCACGCCCGGCTAATTTTTTGTATTTTTGTAGAGACAGGGTTTCACCGTGTTGCCCAGGCTGGTCTCAAACTCCTGAGCTCAGGCAGTCCACCCGCCTCGGCCTCCCAAAGTGCTAGGATTACAGGTGTGAGCCACCACACCTGGCCAGAAACATTTTATTGAATGGGGACAAACTCGAAACAGTGAAATATAACCTGCTTTGTACTTAACATTTTCATGGATGTCTTTTTATGTCAACAAATAGCAATTTATACCATCAGCTCTAATGATTGCCTAATATTTGTTTGTATTAATGTGATAATAGCTGACATTGGAACCTTTAATGTGAGCCCGATATGGTTTGAAGTGCATTGTGCAGATGAACTTAGTTATTTATTAAGTATGTGGTAGATTTTGAGAGGCAGTTTTAGAGTACTTTTGAATGGAGCCCAGGACATCTGCCTGGATTGGAATCCCCGCTCTACCACTGAACAGCTGTGTGACTTTAGACGAATTTTTTTTTTCTTTTTTGAGATGGAGTCTCATTCTGTTTCCAGGCTGGAGTGCAGTGGCATGATCTCGGCTCAGTGCAACCTCTGCTTCCCGGGTTCAAGCGATTCTCCTGCCTCAGCCTCCTGAGAAGCTGGGACTACAGGTGCACACCACCATGCCTGGTTAATTTTTGTTATTTTTAGTAGAGACGGGGTTTCACCGTGTTGGCCAGGATGGTCTCGATCTCTTGACCTTGTGATCCAGCCACCTCGGCCTCCCAAAGTGCTGGGATTACAGGCATGAGTCACTGCACCCAGCCAACTCTAAACAAATTGCTTCGCCTCTCAGTGACTTTGCTTTCTGTGATGTAAAATGGGAACAATAACTATTTTCTTCATAAGGTAATTGTGAAGGTTAGATACAGTATATACTAATGATTAATACAAAGCTCTAAATATAGTGTGTGGCCCATGTAAAGCATTCAGTAAAAGAGAGGTGTTCTGATTTTCATCAGTATTATCCTCAAGCTTGAATCAGCACACAGGTAGTGCCGTAAGTTATTTAACCCAGCCTCTATCAGTGAGTATTTAGGTTGTTTCCTGTTTTTTTTGCTACTAACACCATGATAAGTATCCTTGTGCTTATATTTTTGTGCACTGTTTCTTACAGTAATTGGTGAGTTAAAGATTATACATAGTTCTAAGTTTTTATGTATTATAAAATTGCCAACGAAAGATTATTCTAATTAAGGCTCCCACTAATGGCCGTAATTCCTCTACCCATTTCTTACAGTGGCTGCACTAGGCCTGAATCTCACTGTGTGCTGCTCAGTATACATTTGTTACTGGCCAATTATTCATTAAAGGAATGACCTGGAACCTTCAGAAGCTTGAATAGTATGAGAAGTGTTTCACGGGTAGCGTGTCTTCCCCACTGCCACCCCCTCCACTCTGTGAGGGTGGTCCTGGGTGAGCTGGAACGACTTGTCCTTACAGGTGTCACTGACATTCGAGGACGTGGCTGTGCTCTTTACCTGGGATGAGTGGAGAAAGCTGGCTCCTTCTCAGAGAAACTTGTACCGGGATGTGATGCTGGAGAACTATAGGAACCTGGTCTCACTGGGTAAGGAAATTTCCCCTCTAGAAACAGAATTCAAAAATCGGGATATCTCAGCACCTCCTTCCCTGAATAAAAGCAGTTGATCACTGAAAAATTTGAGCTCAGTTTGAGGATTGTACAAATCAGATCTCTGTAAATAAACATTGAAAACTTAACTTTCTCCTAATAAGTATGGAATTGCTCTATGTCTTGGCGGGTGGGTGTTGATAATTATCCCCTTCCTGCTGCACAATTTCACATTAGAAATTCTCTCATAGTTCAGGCAGCATTTTCCTGCTTTGGTTGTTCTGTGGTTTGTTTGCTCACCTCTCAGCAGAGGGCTTACCTCATCCTTCTTCATCGACCTACCATTGCCTTTCCCACTGCTCCTTTCCAGCCAGATGAATCTTGTAAAATCCATCTTCAAAAGGGAATCATACGATGTTTTCTCATTTTAAAAAAAGTTACTTGATAGATCATTCTATAGATGCCAGTTTATAAGTTTTAATTACATCATACATGCAACGTTCCTTCTGTAGAAAAGCCACGGTTACCCTAATAATCAAGGGATACTTTGTTGTGTCAAAACGAAGACCGAGACTTTTGTTGTTGTTGTTGTTTATGTGCAGGACTCTCATTTACCAAACCAAAAGTCATCTCCCTGTTGCAGCAAGGAGAAGATCCCTGGGAGGTGGAGAAAGACAGTTCTGGCGTCTCCTCTCTAGGTAAGTGGGTGGCCTGAGGTGCTCGTGAATGGCCGCAGACAATGGTCTGGTTAATGAGAGGAGGTAGGAACATTGGTTGGGAAACTCCCTTGAGAATTCTCAGGCCTCAAGAAGTGGTGGGGAAGCGGAAGCCCAGGCTCTTAGGCTGGATTAGTCACTTGTAATCACTTCCCCATGAATCTCTCAGCATCTCTTTTCTTACTCTTTCCTGTTGTTTTAGAATAGGGCTGTATTTTCATGTATTCATTCAGCAAACATAGTCTGTTTAAGGAACTTCAAATAATCACTCTGGCTGAAGCTCAGGGTGTATTTGGGAAAGGAGGAGGTGAGGAAGGAAATAGCCTAGAAAGCTAGGGAAGGGCTGCGTAGTAAGTGCTTGGGCACAGTTGTAAGAGGTGGAAACTGTCCCATGGAGCACTGGAAATAATGGAAGGATTTGGGCAGGAATCATATGGTCCTTGGTATCTTAGAAAAGTTGATGTGAATCAGAAACAGCTGAGTCTCCATCCGTGTAAGAACAGCTAAGGGACCTGTGGCGTGTCCTTACTCTGGTGAGCATCACCACCCTGAAAACAAGAGTCCAGGGACGTGGACAGAGCTCCCAAAAAGTTACAGAGCATTGTTGGGATGCCACCATTTATGTCTAATGAAAATTACATGTATGTGTAATGTGCACATGAGCAGAGAGAAAGGTTAGGAGGACACACCTTAGCTGGTGACATTAGTTACACTTGGAATGGGATTGAGAATGGGTCCATGGAAGGGGATGTTATTTACATGTAACGTTTTAATTTTTCACAAAGAGAATATATTCATGACGTTGCTATGTGATTCGAATTTAATACAGATGGTCACTTTGGGAGTATCGTGATTGAAAGTGAGGCAAAACTAGAGGCGGGAAGCCTTGCAGAGTGATTGCAGTCATGGAGGGAGGCAGGAGGTGGAAGGGTCTGGATGAAGGCACTAGCCGTGAGTTCGTGAGGGAGGAGGCGGCGCCCACGTGATCAGGGTACAGGAGCAGTTGGGTGTGGGATGGATTTCACTTGAGATGTGAGTGAAGTAGTCAGGTGGGGAACCCTGGTGGGCAGGTGTGTAAGTGACAGGGCCGAGACTCAAGGGAGGTCAGGGAGCCCATCAGCATGACGGGCATTAGAAGCTTGGAGCTGGCCAGGTGAGGGGGCCGAGTGGAGGCCCGAATTTCAGGAAACAGCATTTGCGAGGTGCTTAAGCAGGAGGAATCTGACAGAGCCCGAGAAGTAATCAGAGGAGAGAAACGGGGAGGGGCCATCGTGGCAGTGGGGGACTGAGAGCGGTTGAACTGGGGGGGGGCTCTGGCTCTGGGGGATCGAGGTTGAACCCTCGCCCACAGCTTTGTATAGCATTGGGCAGAAAGGGACGCGGGTCTCCTGCTTCTGGAGTGCACGATCTAGTTGGGGACAAGGTGAACACACTCATTGCACACAAGGCACAGAAGGACACATTCCAGTGAGGACCACGTGGGAAAGACACTCGGTGCTGTGAGAGTGCAGAGCAGGCAGGTGGCATCAGCAAAGGCTTCCCTGTGGAAGAGCCTGGGATCAAAGGACTGAAGAATTGCTCAGGCCTAAAGAATGGTGTTTGTGGCCGAGCACAGTGGCTCACGCCTGTAATCCGAGCACTTTGGGAGGCCGAGGTGGGCAGATCACGAGGTCAGGAGATCGAGACCATCCTGGCTAACATGGTGAAACCCCGTCTCTACTAAAAATACAAAAAAATAGCCGGACGTGGTGGCGGGCGCCTGTAGTCCCAGCTACTCAGGAGACTGAGGCAGGAGAATGGCGTGAACCCGGGAGGTGGAACTTGCAGCGAGCCAAGATCGCGCCACTGCACTCCAGCCTTAGTGACAGAGCAAGACTCCAACTCAAAAAAAAAAAAAAAGAATGGTGTTCGTGAAGATCCAAAGAAGTAAAGCCAGTGAGGAGAAGGTAGAGCCAGGCACCGAAGAGAGCCGCGGGCCTTGTCACAGAGTTTGGTTGGTGCTTGAGAGCTAAGCATAGGCTCTGAGGAGCCATAAGTAGCCCAGGGCAGGCCCAGGCTGCATTCTGCAGCTGCCAGCGCATGTGAGGAACCTGACCGCCACAGTGCAGGGCTTGTCAAGTCCAGAGGGCTCAGTGATGGCCCCTTGTGCCATGGGCCCAGCGAGGAGCTGCACGGCAGGCAGCTTTGGTCCCCATAGCCCCTGTGCTGGGGAGAGCTTTCTCGTGATGATAGCTTGAACTTTTTTTTTTAAAAGGGGAACCACACTTGTGTTTTTAATCTCCTTTGGTAGAAATACACTAATTTTATATTAAATTAAAATTTAATGAACTGCCAGAGACCACCACAAAGTAAGCCGAATGCAAGCAGCAGGGAACCAGGTGAGATTTAAGAGGGGCGTCAGTCTGGCCATTATGTGTGGGCCGAATCTGGTGTGGAAGAGCAGGAAGAAAGAAAGAATTGTTCCCTTTCCCTTTAACTGGGGAGCATCTGATGGCTGAGTAAGTCTCCCCTCTAGAGAGAAGTATTAACAGGCTGAAAATATGAGAAGTGCAGAGTTGTCCAGAGGGATGCCGGGCACCTGATAGTGCCCTTTTCAGATTGGGGAGGATGGCCCTGCAGGAAAACCGTGAGCAGTTGATTGAGTAAGGAAGGACGTCAGAGCTGTTTCCTGCCCGATTGCTCTTGGTGGGATGACCTTCGTCCTCCTTTTGTCAGATGGAAGTCAGATGGCATTCCTAGGGTGCTGACGTGCTTGCATCTCTGCTGCACCCCTGGTGGGGCTCCTGTCTGCCTGGACTAAGATCGCCCCAGGACAGCTTCCTTTTCCCATGAGCGCTTACTTCATTGAGAGCGTGGTTGAAGGACTGGGATGTTCCTGGAATTATCTCAGATTATTAACTCTAGCTTGAACCAAAAACTCAACCTGTAGGCTGGGTGAGGTGGGTCATGCCTGTAATTCCAGCACTTTGGGAGGCCCTGATGACATGGCCTGGAATGGTTTTAAAAAGTGACTGCTTACAAGATGGAAGTGTGGCCACAATGCCCTGTAGCCCTATTTCATTTTACTTGTTTTTGTAGAGATGGAGGTCTTGCTATGCTGCCCAGGCTGTTCTTTGAACTCTTGGCCTCAAGCAATCCTCCCATGTCAGCCTCCCAAAATGCTGGGATTATAGGCCTGAACCACCGCACCTACCCAGTATAGTCCGGTTTAATTTGTATGAGTTAGTCTTTTTCTTGTTTGCCAGCAAAGACTCGTACATATGCCCTGCCCCTCCCCTCCTACCAACATCTTTTCTCTTCATAACTTCCAGAATTATCTATTTAAAGAGTAAATCAACCATATTGCTTCTGTGCTCAAAATCTCCGTTGGTTTCCATCCCATACAGTATAGTCCAAAGTCCCCATCATGGCCTTCAGAGACCTACATGGTCTGGCCCTGGCTACCTCTTCACCCTCAGCTCCTTCCACTCTGCCCTTCATTCAAGGCCTCTGATCACCCTTGGCCGCCCTGCGGTTTGTCAGGGGGGCCAAGCAGGCCCCCACTCAGGGCCTCTGCCCTGCTTTTTTCTGTCTGGGACTGTTCTTCGTGGCGGTCATGCGTCCATGTGGCTCACTCACTTCGTTGTGCTGCACTGGCTTCGGCTCACACAAGCACAGATCATCTGACACGCAGCCCTGCAGCCCCCATGCCATCTCCTCAGCGTGCTTTATTTTCCCTCTCCATGCTTAGCGCTGTGTAATAGACCTGTTTCTTCATGATCTGTCTCTGCCTCTGCATTGTAAGCTGCTGTAGGAGGGGTTGCCTCATTCATTCACTCCTGTTTTCCAAGAACCTAAAACAGTCTCTGGCCAGGGTAGGCGTCCAGTTGTATAATGAATGCACGAGTGACTTGGACTAGGTTAGTGGTGTTGGAGACAGAAAGAAATGAACCAGTCCCAGAGATGTCCAGGAGATACAGCCAGCAGGACTTGGATTTGATGTGGAAGATAAACGAGATAGGGTTGTCAGGGATGCTTGTTTTGTTTCTGGTTTGTTCTGGGATGGCCGGTGTCATTCAATGAGATACTACCACTGGAAGGAGATTAGATTTGGAGGATGGTATGAGTTTGATATTTTTACTTTGCAGGGGAATTTTACTTTTTTTAGAAAATTTTTTATTTTAAGATAATAGTAGATTTATATGCAGTTGTGAGAAGTAGTATAGAAAGATTCTGTCCCTTATATTCATTTCCAAAACCATAGTATAATACCACAACCAAGATACTGTCATTGATACAGTGAAGATACAGAAAAATCCCTTCAGTCAGCACAGAGATCCCTCCTGGTATCCGTTTTTACACACACCTGTTTCCCTCTTGTTCACTGCCCCTGTTCCCTGCCTCTTTTCCTGAAGTCCTGATAATCACTAATGTGTTCTCCATTCTATAATTTTATCATTCCAAGAATGTCATATACATGGAATAATAAAATGTATACAACGTTATGGGATTTTTTTTTTGCCCCACTTAACATAAATCTCTGGAAATTCATCTGTGTAGTTGTATACATCAGTACTTCATTTCTTTTAATTGCTGAGTCGTGTTCCATAGAGTATATCATAGTTTGTATAGCCATTCCCTTGTTGGACATCTGGATTATTTACAGTTTTTGGCATTTAAGTATAATGCTGTTATAAACATTCATGTGCAGGTTTTTGTGCAAAAATTAGTTTTTATTTCTGTGTGATAAATGCCCAGGAGTGGAATTGCTGAGTCATGGGGTAGTTGTAGGTTTAGTTTTTGAAGACATAGCCAAGTTGTTTTCCAGAGTGGCTGTGCCATTTTACATTTCACCAGTAGCATGTGAATGATCCAGTGTTGTTACATCCTTGCCAATATTTTGCCTTGGTACTACTATTTATTTTAACCATTCTGGTAGGTGTATGGTGAAATACATGGTGATTTTAATTTGTGTGTTCCTAACATCTGTTGATGTTTGACATAGTTCATGTGCTTATTTGCCATTTGTATTTCCTTTTTTTTATTTTTTATTTTTTGGAGACAGTCTTGCTCTGTCACCCAGGCTGGAGTACAGTGGTGTGATCTCAGCTCATTGCAATGTCTGACTCCTGGGTTCAAGCAATTCTCATACCTCAGCCTCCCGAGTAGCTGGGATTACAGGTGCATGCCACCACACCCAGCTAATTTTTGGCATTTTTAGTAGAGACAGGGTTTCACCTTATTGGCCAGGCTGGTCTCAAACTCCTGACCTCAAGTGATCCGCCTACCTCGGCCTCCCAGAGTGCTGGGCTTACAGGCTGAGTCACCACACCTGGCCTGTGTTTCTTATTTAATAAAATGTCTGGGTATTTTGTTCATTTTCTAGTTGAGTTATTTTGGAGTTTTTTACTGTTGAGTTTTGAAAGATCTTTATATATGCCGGATAGTAGTTGCCGGATATGTGGTTCACAAATGCTTTCTCTTACTCTGTAGTTTGTCTTTTTATCCTTTTTACTGGTTCTTTTGCAGAACACAATTTTTAATTTTACTGAGGTCCAGTTGATCAGTGTTTCCTTTTATGGATTGTGCTTTTGGTGTTAAATGTAAGAATTCTGCCTGTACTTAGATCATGAAGATTTTCTGCCATGTTCTTCTAGAAGTGCTGTAGTTTTACATTTTACATTTATATTCATGACACTTTTTGAGGTAATTTTTGTGTTAGATGCGAGGTTCATTTTTTTGCATGCGAATGTTCAGTTGCTCCATCATTATTTGTTGAAGCCGTCTTTCCTCTGCGGAGTTCTTTGGTGCCTTTGTCAAAAGTCACTTGGGCGTGTTTGTTGGGTTGTTTCTGGGTTTTCTTTTCTGTTCCATTGTTCTGTGTTTCTGTTCCTCTGCCAATACCACACAGTGTTGATTGCTGTATATATACTGGCTTTAATGTTGGGTAGAGTGATTACTTCTTGTTGTTTTTTAGAAAGTTTTATCTACTGTAGTTCTTTGTATGAATTTTAGAATAATCATCAATCTCTACAAAAAGAATCTTGCTGAGATTTTGATAGGAATTGCAGTAAACCTGTATATCAATTTTCTGTGTTTAGTCTTCCAATCTGTGAACATGATATGTCATTCTATTTATTGAGGTCTTTTTTATTTTCTTCCATCAGTGTTTGTAGTTTTCATCATGTGAGTCCTCTGTTTTTTTTTTCTTTTTTTTTTTTTTTTGAGATGGAGTCTCACACACTCTGCTGTCCAGCAGGCTGGAGTGCAGTGGTGTGATCTCTGCTCACTGCAACCTCCACTTCCTGGGCTCAAGCAATTCTCCTGCCTCAGCCTCCTGAGTAGCTGAGATTACAGGTATGCACCACTATGCCCAGCTGATTTTTGTATTTTTAGCAGAAACAGTGTTTCACCATTTTGGCCAGGCTGGTCTCGAACTCCTGGCCTCAAGTGATCCGCCTGCCTCGACCTTTCAGATTGCTGGGATTACAGGCATGAGCCACCATGCCTGGCCCATTTCCTGCATTTGAATATTGGCCTCTCAAGCAAGGTTGGGGAAGTTTTCATGGACAATAGTATCCTGAAATGTGCTTTCCAAGTTACTTGCCTTCTCCCCACTTCTTTCAGGGATGGCAGTGAGTCGTAGATTTTGTCTCTTTACATAATCCCTTATTTCTCAGGTTTTGTTCATTGGTTTTTATTCTTTTTCTTTATTTTTATCTGTCTGTCTGTCTGAGTTCAGAGAGCCAGACTTTGAGCTCTGAGATTTTTTCCTCAGCTTGGTCTGTTCCGCATTTCAGTTGCATTATGAAATTCTTGTAGTATGTGTTTGAGCTCTATTAGATCAGTTTGGTTCTTTCTTATCATGGCCATTTTGTCTATCACCTCCTCTATTATTTTACTGTAATCCTTACATTCCTTGGATTGGGTTTCAACTTTCTCTTGAATCTTTATGATCTTTGTTCCTGTCCATGTTCTGAGTTCTGTTTCTGTCATTTCAGCCGCTTAGGAGCCCTTGCTGGGAAACTAGTGCAGTCTTTTGGAGGAAAGAAGACACCCTGGGTTTTTGATTTGCCAGAGTTCTCATGATGGTTCTTTTTCATCTGTGTGAGCTTAATGTTTCATTAACTGTGATGTAATTTGAGTATAGTCAGTTGACTTCTTTTTGAATGTTTTCAGAGGGCCAGTGTTTTATGCAGGGTGTTTATTTGTAGCTGAATTCTTGTCCTAGTTTCACAGAGGGGTATATTAGCAAAGTAATTTTGGTGTTGAAGTTTGGGCTGTGGTCTGGTAGATGGCGCTTAAGTGTTATGGCCAGTAGGTAGGCTCTTGCTCAGCTATGTGACTCCTCTGTATTTCCTCAAGATTGCAGCCGTGCCCCTCAGTGCTCTGAAAATGTGGGCTCCTCTCCCACTCGAGTGCTGGCTGCACATCTCAGCTTGGCACTGCCAGGCTGCCCACCATAGCTCTGGGGTGATCTTGGTTTATGTTCGCTCCCTAGCTTGGAGGCAACAGGGGAACGGACTCCGGTTGGTGGTGGTTGTGGCAGAGACCCTTTCACTTGTCTATGGGCCTCTACCCTAAAAAGATGCAGAACCACTGTCAATCAGTGCAGTCGGCCCAGGGTGGGTGACTGCCCTGTGCCCAAGATGGGGAAGGAGGCCCTGCCTGGTGAGGAGCAGGAGGAGCTGGCAGGGGAAGGGAGGTCACCAGCGAGACAGACTGACTGCTGCTTATGGCAACTGCAGCTTCCTGGAGGTACAGCTGAAGTACTGAGGGTTTTTGTTCCTTCCTCTGTCCAAGGGTAGCAAGGGCAATACCACTGCAGTGGCAGTGACAGAGGGACTTTCGGTTGCCTCCGTCAGCTCCACCTCAGAAACATGGAGCCACTGCTACTGGGAATCTTCAGCCGAGGGGCGAGGTGGCTACCCTGCTGGCCTGAGGTGGGGGATCTACTTGGTGAAGAGTCAGGGATTGGTTCTCACAGGGAGAAGAGACTGGGCTCCTGTCCATATGGTGACTGTGGCATGCTAGAAGCCCAGATGAAGGCTTCACTGTTTCTTCCCCAGACTGAGGGCAGCAGGTGCAGGACTGCTGCTGTGGCAGTGGCATAGGGGCTATCAGTTGCCTCTGGGAGTCCTTCCTCGGGGAAGACAGAGCCACTACCAGTGGGAATGCTCAGCCAGGGGAGGGACGGCTGTTCTGCTGTCCAAAGCCAGGGTCCCTGCCTGGTGAAGAGTTGGGTATGGGAGCTCACAAGGTAGAGAGACTGGGCTCATCTCCATATGGTGGCTGTAGTGTACTAGAGGTACCAGTGTAGCGACCGGGCCCTGTGTTCCTTCCCAACCCAAGGGTGGATAGTGTGGTACCATTTTAGCTATAGTGGTAGAGGGGCTATGGGTTCTCTCTCAGATTTCCTCCTCAGAGAAATGCAGAGCCACCTCCAGCTGAAGCATTCAGGTAGGCTTGATGGTTGTGCTGGAGTCCCAGGTCGGGAGGCCCTGTCCAGTGAGGAGAAGTGGAAATGGGGACCCGTGTGGGAAACAGTCTGGCCGCGTTTTGTGAGGCGGCTGTGCACTCCCTGGAGTTCTGTTCCAGTCCCTAATCACTGTGCCCCCTCCAGAGCCTGAGGGCAACAGCAGTGAGGGCTGTGGCACAGCAAAAATAGCAGCCTGCCTCTCCCTTCGGGAGCTCTGACCTAGGGAGGTACAGAGCTGCTACTGGCCCGAGAGCCTAGGCAGGGCTGGTGTGACCGTGCGAGGGTCCCAGGACGATGCATATTTCGGCCTGCTTGATGGCATCCTACATGGCCCTTAAGTTCTGTTCACTTTTTTAAGTATTTTCTACTTTTTCTTCCTTAGACTCAAGGAATTTTAATTTTCCTATCTTAAACTTTGTTGATTTTTCCTATGGCCCGCTTAAACCTTTTGAATTTCCCTAGTGAAATTTTCGTTTCAGTTATTATGCTTTCAACTCCTAGAATTTCCTCTTGGTTTCTTTTTGTTTTCTTTTTATTGATACTTCGATTTGTTCATTATTTTCATGAGTCATTCATATTTCCCTCTAGCTCTGAGCATCTTTATGATAGTTGTCTTTGTGTAGCATGCCACCATCTGGTCTTCTCCACAGATGTTTTCTATTTATTTTTTTCCATTGGCTGAACCATACTTTCCTATTTTTTTATGCCTTTTTTTTTCTTTTTTTGTCTTACAGTGTTGCAACTCGGGATCAGATTTTCCCACTTCTGTAAGATTTGCTGGGTTTGGTTTTGTTTTGGTTTTTGTTTTCTTATTGCTGTAGGGTGGTACTAGTCCAGGAATTAGCCTGAAATATAACCTGTAGGTCTTCTCACATTTTTTTCTGAGCCCACGTCTTTCCCTGGCCTTGTGCAGTGACTTTCTAAATTCCCCATGTGTGCAGTTGTTCTTTGTTTTGTTTTGTTTTGTTTTTGAGATGGAGTCTTACTCTGTCACCCAGGCTGGAGTTGCAGGGGTGTGATCTCGGCTCACTGCAACCTCCACCTTTTGGGTTTAAGCGATTCTTCTGCCTCAGCCTCCTGAGTAGCTGGGATTACAGGCACCCACCACCACACCTGGCTAATTTTTATGTTTTTAGTAGAGACAGGATTTCCCCATTGGCCAGGCTGGTCTCGGAACTCCTGACCTCAAGTGATCCGCCCACCTCAGCCTTCCAAAGTGCTGGGATTACAGGTGTGAGCCACCAGGCCAAATGTCCTTATCCTTAATGTCTGATTCCCCAAAGCAGAAAAAGAGGGGAACAGAAGGGGAAAAAAGTAGGCACTGTTCCTTAAATCCTCTGGAAGCCACATCAGGTCAGTGGGGATTGCAAAAATGGCAGCCTGCATTTGTGTTTGCACCTCTGTGATTCAAAGCAGTAATTTGCAGTCAGAACCCAGATCCCCATTATTTGGAGAACAAGGTCTTTATTGCCACTTTGGCCACCAAAGGCCACGCTAGGGATGCTAGTACGGCTTCAAGCCATGAGATGAGGAGATTGGAGATGGGTAGCTGCTGCCAACTAATATTAATTTCACTTGACTGGCCAGGCCTTCCCCTAGAAGCTACAAGCCTTCATATAGTTTCCAGAGTTTCAAAATAGTTGTATCAGACAGATTCTGACACCTCAGTTGTCTAGGTGGATAGATAGAACCTTGGTGCTTCCTACTCTACCATCTTCCCTGACATCTACTTTTTCTTTTACCTGACATTTATTTTGCACTTTTGGCATTTTCTGTCTTTAAGTATGTAAGTACTATGCCACCATCTGGAGTTCTGATGGGGAGGTGCTACTGATGTCTATTGGGTAGTATGCTGAGGGTGAGGTCTTGCATAAAAGTCACAGTTAGGCCGGGCGCGGTGGCTCACGCCTGTAATCCCAGCACTTTGGGAGGCCGAGGCGGGCGGATCACGAGGTCAGGAGATCGAGACCATCTTGGCCAACACGGTGAAACCCCGTCTCTACTAAAAATACAAAAAAAAATTAGCCAGGCGTGGTGGCGGGCGCCTGTAGTCTCAGCTACTTGGGAGGCTGAGGCAGGAGAATGGTGTGAACCCGGGAGGCGGAGCTTGCAGTGAGCCGAGATTATGCCACTGTGCTCCAGCCTGGGCAACAGAGCGAGACTCCGTCTCAAAAAAAAAAAAAAAAGTTACAGTTATGAAGTTAATTCTTATCATTTGGGGAAGAGATTTTGATAGGTTGCTTGTCACACATCCATCATTATCTTCAGCTACCCAGAAGGCTTTGTTTGATATTTACTCTTTAAATGTACATTTTATGGCACTTAACCTCGGTGCCCATTTAGGTCTCTTCCAAGTATACTTTCCTTTCTTTCCTGTTCTAAAGCCTTTTAAAATAAACTTCCACTCTTGCTCTGAAAAGAAATAAACATACATTTTGTCATTTGATAAATGTTTAAATTTTCCACTTGGAGGTTTTTTTGTTTGTTTTGTTTTGTTTTGTTTTTTTGAGATGGAGTTTTGCTCTTGTTACCCAGGCTGGAGTGCAGTGGCACAATCTCGGCTCACTGCAACCTTTGTCTCTTGGGTTCAAATTATTCTCTGCCTTAGCCTCCCAAGTAGCTGGGATTATAGGCATGCACCACCACACCTGGCTAATTTTGTGTTTTTAGTAGAGACGGGGTTTCACCATATTGGTCAGGCTGGTCTCGAACTCCTGACTTCAAATGATGCACCCGCCTCGGCCTCCCAAAGTGCTGGGATTACGGGTGTGAGCCACCACACCCGGCTGAAAGTATGTTTTTAAAGTATATATTTTTTAGGACCTTGTTGTTTGTGTGTGCTGCTTTTTTTTTTGAACTGGAGTCTCACTCTGTTGCCCAGGCTGGAGTGCAGTGGTGCCATCTCGGCTCACTTCAGCCTCTGCCTCCCAGGTTCAAGCGATTCTCCTGCGTCAGCCTCCCGAGTAGCTGGGATTACAGGCATGTGCCACCACACCCAGCTAATTTTTGTGTTTAGTAGAGATGGGGTTTCACCATGTTGGCTAGGCTGGTCTCAAACTCCTGACCTTAAGAGATCTCCCTGCCTCGGCCTCCCGAAGTGCTAGGATTACAGACGGGAGCCGCTGTGCCCAGCCTGTGTGCTGATTTCTTTGCAGAAACCAGAGTTGTTTTTGTTTTTGTTTTTTGAGATGGAGTCTTGCTCAGCTGCCCAGGCTGGAGTGCAGAGGCCCAATCTCAGCTCACTGCAATCAACGTTTCCTGGGTTCAAGCCATTCTCCCGTCTCAGCCTCCTGAGTAGCTGGGATTACAGGCACCCGCCATCATGCCCAGCTAATTTTTGTATTTTAGAAGAGAGTGGGTTTCACCATGTTGATTGGGATGGTCTTGAACTCCTGACCTCCTGTGATCTGCCCGTCTCAGCCTCCCAAAGTGCTAGGATTACAGGTGTGAGCCGCCGTGCCTGGCCCAGAAACCAGAGTTTTTAAATTGCAGCTTTCTTAGTAGGTATGGGCTATAAAAGGAAAAAGATTAACCCACTCACTCCTGTTACAAGGAAGGACAGAAAGTGGAAGAAAACTTCATTTTTAGTTTTGTTATGGAAAAGTTCGAGTATATATAAAAGTAGAGAGAATAGGCTGGGCGTGGTGGCTCAAGCCTGTAATCCCAGCACTTTGAGAGGCCAAGGTGGGTGGATCACGAGGTCAGGAGATTGAGACCATCCTGGCTAACACGGCAAAACCCCGTCTCTACTAAAAATACAAAAATTAGCTGGGCGTGGTGGCATGTGCCTGTAGTCCCAGCTACTTGGGAGGCTGAGGCAGGAGAATGGTGTGAACCTGGGAGGTGGAGGTTGCAGTGAGCTGAGATCACGTCACTGCACTTCAGCCTGGGCGACAGAGCGAGACTCCGTCTCAAAATAAATAAACAAAAAAGTAGAATAATATAATGACTTCCCATGTATTCGTCATCCAATTTCTCTTTTTCCTTTTCTTTCTTTTTTTTTTAGACGGGGTCTCACTCTGTTGCCAGGCTTGAGTGCAGTGGCACGATCTTGGCTCACTGCAACCTCTGCCTTTTGGGTTCAAGTGATTCTCCTGCCTCAGCCTCTTGAATAGCTGGGAGTGTAGGGGCACGCCACCACACCCAGCTAACTTTTGTATTTTTAGTAGAGATGGGGTTTCACTGTGTTGGCCAGGATGGTCTCGATCTCCTGACCTTGTGATCTGCCCACCTCAGCCTCCGAAAGTTTTGGGATTACAGGTGTGAGCCACTGCACCCGGCCTCTTTTTTTTTTTTTTTTTTTTTTAAAGGCAGGGTCTCTTATTTTGTCACCCTGGCTGGAGTGGAATTAGATAATCATGGCTTATTGTAGCCTCCTGGGCTCAAGTGATCCTCCTGCCTCAGCCTTTTATGTAGCTAGGACTGCAGACGAGTGCCACTATGCCCAGCTAATTTATTTTGTTTGTTTTAGAGATGGGATCTTACTGTATTGCCCAGGCTGATCTCGAACTCCTAGGCTCAAGGGATGATCTTGTCTTGGCCTCCCAAATTGCTGGGATTAAAGGGAGGAGCCACTGTACCTGTACCCAGCCCATCACCCAATTTCAGTAGTTGTCAACTCATGGTCATTTTTTTTTTTTTTTTTGAGATGGAGTTGCACTCTTGTTGCCCAGGCTGGACTGCAGTGGTGTGATCTTGGCTCACTGCAACCTCTGCCCCCAGGGTTCAGGTGATTCTCCTGCCTCAGCCTCCCTAGTCACTAGCATTACAGGCGCCCGCCACCAAGTCCAGCTAATTTTTGTTATTTTTAGTAGAGACAGGGTTTCGCCATATTGGCCAGGCTGGTCTCAAACTCCTGACCTCAGGTGATCCACCTGCCTCAGCCTCCCAAAGTGCTGGGGTTACAGGTGTGAGCCAGCACGCTTGGCCAACTCAAGATCATTTTTGTTTCATCTGTTCCAGTGATTATCTACCAGGACTGATTCTGTCATTTGTCAATGTCTTGAAAGATTTTTGCTTGTCGCAAGCCTGGAGGGAGGAATTGTGAGGGGCAGGTGCTACTGATGTCTGTTGGGTGGAGATCAAATATGCTGCTAAACATTCCACAATGCACAGGGCAGCCCACACTATCCACACAACTAAAAAATCAGCCCAAAATGTCATCTGAGGTTGAGAAATCCTTATCTGTATCTTGTCTTAATGCACTGACATTTTTATAATGTTATTACATCCAAGAATAGGAGAGGTGATTATTTGTTCAGATATACTTTAATGTCATTCATCTGATATACTTTAATGTCATTCAAGACTGGTATAAAATTTCCCTTATATAGGTTTTTCATATTACTTGTAAATTTACTGTGATTCTTAGTATAAATGAAGGCTATTGATTTTAATGTGTCAATTTTATATCCAGCTACTTCAGTGAGTGAGTTTTATCATTCATTCTCTGGACTGTTTTTTTGAGATGGAGTCTCGCTCTGTCACCCAGGCGCAATCTCGGCTCACTGCAGCCTCCACCTCCCAGGTTCAAGCAATTCTCCTGCCTCCGCCTCCCGAGTAGCTAGGATTACAGGCGTGCACCACAATGCCCAGCTAATTTTTGTATTTTTAGTAGAGATGGGGTTTCACTGTGTTGGCCAGGATGGTCTCAATCCATTCTCTGGACTTTTTAATATTATCTGCAAATAGAGGTAGTTTTACTTTCTCTTTACTCATATCTAATTGATTTATATTGCCTGATTGCATTGGTTAATATGTCTAGTACAGTGTTAAATTGCAGGGAAAATAATGGGTGTCTTTGCCTTGTTCTTCAGCATAGCAGAAATACCTCTAGTGTATTTAATAGATACTAGCTTTAGGACAAAGGTTTATGTATTTTATTATGTTGAGGAAGTATCCCTCAGTTCATTTTTGCTTGAGTGTGTTTATTGTCTGTGGTGCTGAATTTTGCTGAACATTTTCTCAGCATCTCTAGATGTGTATTATTCCTTACTTAAATGCATTTAATGTACTACAATAAGTGCTATAATAAGGGGAGTGAGTTGTTGGAACTCAAAGTTAGGAAAAGGTACACAGAGGAGTTAACATTTGAACTGAATCTGAAGGATACAAAGGAGTTCAGAATGTAGGAAAAGGAGGGAAGACATTCAGGAGTATAAATAATTACAGGAATGGGGTAATTTATGAGTCCATCATAGGCTTTGGGTACTAGATTATATTTCCTAAATTCATATGCCTCCTCCTCCTCTGATCCTTCTGCTCCATTCTCTTGGTCACTCTTACACACTCACCCGCCTTAACTGAGTTTGTTTTATTCATTTGTTCACTTATCAGTTCAGCTGTCATCCATTATTTTATATAGTGTTTTTTAGAATTTTATCCTCTTTTAGTCATATAGCAAACCCTTATTGAGATACCATTAATCCCTTCTACACATTTAGTCTCAGCCAATCACATGAATCATGGGCTATTGCTTTCTTTTTTTCTTTTTTCAGGATGTAAGAGCACACCTAAAATGACAAAGTCAACTCAAACTCAGGATTCATTTCAGGAGCAGATAAGGAAAAGATTGAAAAGGGATGAACCCTGGAACTTCATATCAGAAAGGTCCTGCATAAATGAAGAGAAATTAAAGAAACCGCAGGACAAAAATGAAAATTTACAAATAATTTCAGTTGCCCATACAAAAATCCTTACTGTAGATAGAAGCCATAAAAATGTTGAATTTGGCCAAAACTTCTACCTGAAATCAGTCTTCATTAAGCAACAGAGATTTGCTAAAGAAAAAACTCCATCAAAATGTGAAATACAAAGAAATAGTTTCAAGCAGAATTCAAATTTACTTAACCAATCAAAAATCAAAACAGCAGAGAAACGCTATAAATGCAGTACATGTGAAAAAGCCTTCATTCACAATTCATCCCTTCGTAAACATCAGAAAAACCACACTGGAGAAAAATTATTTAAATGTAAAGAATGTTTAAAAGCTTTCAGCCAAAGTTCTGCTCTTATTCAACATCAAAGAACTCATACAGGAGAGAAACCCTATATATGTAAAGAATGTGGGAAAGCCTTCAGCCATAGTGCATCCCTTTGTAAGCATTTAAGGACCCATACTGTGGAGAAATGCTATAGATGTAAAGAATGTGGTAAATCCTTCAGTCGAAGGTCTGGGCTTTTTATACATCAAAAAATCCATGCTCAAGAAAATCCCCATAAATACAATCCAGGTAGGAAGGCATCCAGTTACAGCACATCCCTTTCTGGAAGTCAGAAAATTCATCTCAGAAAGAAGTCCTACTTATGTAATGAATGTGGCAACACCTTTAAGTCTAGCTCATCCCTTCGTTATCATCAGAGAATTCACACTGGAGAGAAGCCTTTTAAATGTAGTGAATGTGGGAGAGCCTTCAGCCAGAGTGCCTCTCTTATTCAACATGAAAGAATTCACACCGGAGAAAAGCCCTATAGATGCAATGAATGTGGGAAAGGCTTTACTTCTATTTCACGACTTAATAGACACCGAATCATTCATACTGGAGAGAAATTGTATAATTGTAATGAATGTGGTAAAGCCTTAAGCTCCCACTCAACACTTATTATTCATGAGCGAATTCATACTGGAGAAAAACCATGTAAATGTAAAGTATGTGGAAAAGCCTTCAGACAGAGTTCCGCTCTCATTCAACATCAGAGAATGCATACTGGAGAAAGACCCTATAAGTGTAACGAATGTGACAAAACATTCAGGTGTAACTCATCGCTTAGTAATCACCAGAGAATTCATACTGGAGAGAAACCATATCGATGTTTAGAATGTGGGATGTCTTTTGGCCAAAGTGCAGCTCTTATACAACATCAGAGGATTCATACAGGAGAAAAACCCTTTAAATGTAATACATGTGGAAAAACTTTTAGACAAAGCTCATCACTTATTGCACATCAAAGAATTCATACTGGAGAGAAACCCTATGAATGTAATGCATGTGGGAAACTCTTTAGCCAGAGGTCATCCCTTACTAATCATTATAAAATTCACATTGAAGAGGACTCCTTAAAAGCCGATTTGCATGTGTGAAAGCCTTAAACCAAAACTCATCAGAGAATACATGCTTGAGAGTGATTTATTAAATATAATGAATATGAGAAAACTCTTAGTTCTCATCAGATACTAAGTTTTAAGAATAAACTTTAGCTATGTAATAACTTATGGGAAAAGCTTTTATACTTGTCACTCACTTTTTAAAATATCCCGAGACAGTTCACTGTTGCAGACATTGAAATTGGCCATTTGTAAGATAAAAGGTATGTTTATAAAATCTCTTTATATAATATATGCTATCTATGACATGCAAAAAAGAAAAGTCTGGGTGCTGAGGTGCTGAATTTTTCATTAGAAAAACATTTGTATAAGCTACTATTATATAAATATAAGCATATTTATTACAGCAAACATTTTAATAGCAAACAAAACAATTGATCTTAAAAATATATGCAATATATACTTACCTGGCAGGGAAGATTACCATGATCACGAAGGTGGTTTTCCCAGGGCAAGGCTTATCCATTGCACTCCAGATGTGCTGACCCCTTCAATTTCCCAAAATGTGGAAAACTCAACTGCATAATTTATGGTAGTGGGGGACTACATTCGCACTTTCTCCTGAAATATATATATATATATATGCAGTATTAGAGCAAAGGACCAATAAGAGATAAAAACTAACTGAACTACCTCTTAGTGTCTGGAATTTACCTTTTCCTGACTTACTGTCAAACTTCATGCATGGCTTTTATTAAAAAAGAAAAAATCTGTTCTCTTCTTTGTTGTAGTCATGCCCAAACAACATCTAATAGCCTCCCATATTTTCTATACATTTCCTAGTTTTGTTTTCAGAATTTTTTCTTTATTGTCTTGAAGTCATATTTATTATGAAACCATACTTGCTATGCTCTGAACAGTAATGTTAGATAGTTTAGGTTGAAGCATTTTGTTTGTTTGGGCGATCACTTCAAGGTTAAAGCTATTAATATTTTTTTAGTTGGCTGCAGATGAAATCCTAATTGTTTAAAGAGCCTATCACTTGTGACAGTCTTCAGAAGGAATCAGTTTATGAAATAAAAGTTTTTTTTCCTCGTGGGGTTTTAAAAGTTTCAGACTGCAAAGGAAATTCTTTAAAAATAATTGTAAATTTCAAAACTGATTTACTTAGAAATGTTTGTTTAAGCCTGAGTTTGGGCCAGATATTATCCTGAGCGCTAGAAATTGTATAGAAGAAAGAAACAGACCTTAAAGAAGTCATGAATTGAGTGGGTGGAGAAGAGGAGGTTGAAGGGAGTAAGCAAATCATAATGTGTTGGGGTTTTCACAGATAAATAGTTAAGCTGTGATGCTGTGTTGCAGAATACAAATGGAGAGATTTGCATGGGATGCAGAAATATGGAAGACTAACCAAGCAGACCAGGAGAGACCAGCAATAGTGTCCCAGAGACCATGATGTCTGAGCCCAGTTTTGGAAGAATAGTAGGTATTCTTCATGAAGTGAGATCCTGAATAGAGGGAGCCACATATGCAAAGGTGTAGGGTGGGTGGGTGACAGCATATTACATTTGTAGAGAATCTATAGGAAGTAATGAAAAAGAAAAGCTTGAGAAGAAGGCAGTGGCTAGGTAACAAAAGGTCTTACTTGCCAAACTAAGGAATTTGAATTTTATTCTGAAATTTAGGGTACTAAGTAACGACTTTAAGTGATGGAAACTGTATTGCACGAATGTGTAGAGGATGAATTTAGGAGATTGAAGACTGCTGAACAGACTGAAGCCTAGAATTCAGCCTCCAGTGATGGGTGAAGGAGGCTCTAAGCTCAAGCAAGGATAGTCAGTGAAGAATATGTTGCACATGCTAATGTAGTAAGAATAGATAAGGCATAGTTTTTGCAATCAAATAATTGGGGAAGGTGATTGACACACAGGGTAGATTAACTTTACCTGGATGGATGGTGGTGTGATATGCCTTGTAGGCAATATAGGGGTAAACAGTTTGATTTTATACATGTTAAATGAGCCATCCAAACCCAAAAGGTCAATTTGAGCTGGATGGCTTGAGTTAGGAGTAATTAAGATATAGTTAGTGAAAAGCTTGGCACATGTAAATTGGCCATGAGAATGTATAGATTAGAATGAGAAAGGGATCGTGGATACAACCCAGGAAAACATCAATATACAAGAAGTAGATGAAGGAATTGTGCAAAGATGAAAAGGAATGGCCCTTTATGTAGGTGAAAAGGCAGAAGAGTGATGTCACTGAACCCAAGGGATAAATGAATCTCAGATGGGCAGTAGTGTCAGGTGCTATAAATGAAGTAATAAGGAGAGTAAATTGGTAAATGAGATAATTGTAGACTTTGGCAAGAGAAATTTCACTGAAGGAGGGTGAACAAGTAGGCTGTTGAAGACTATTTCAAATATAATTGAAGGGAAGAATGACTTAGGGACCATTTCTGGTTTAATAATGTATGCACATGTTGAGGGTAGATTAAAGAAGACATTGCTGGGAGGAACAACTTTTGTGAAATAAATTCGAGTCATAGCATAGGTGGAGGAATTAACCTTAACTTCAGGGAGGGAAAAGCCCACATAAAGAAGGGAATACAGATAAGTGATTTGGAGGTGAAGGAATTTTCTGCCTGCTGACTCATTTTCTCTAAGGAGAAAGACTTCATTTTTTAAGAGTCTCAATTTGGATATTTGAGTGCTTAATGATATTAAATTAATGAGTTTCAATCCTTGTCCTGGAGGTTTTTTGGGAAGTCAAGGCTCTTGAGTTTTATTTCCTACCCTTGTTTCTATAAGAAAGCTCCATGTTTGTCAGTTTCATGTATTTGATAGTTTTAATCATAAGGAAAAAATTTGCTGGTGAATTAAAGTTTGAAAACTACTCAGGGAGGGAGAGAAAATGCTTTTTAAAAAGTGGTAAATCTGAGGAGACTGGAAAGAAATGTCAGAGTTCAACAGGCATGTGGAGGTAGATGGAAAGGCATTCCAAATTGGAGAAAAGCTTGTGCAAGGCAAGGAGGCATGACGTGTTCATGGTATTATTGCAAATTGTATCTTAAAACTTCATTCCTGTTTGTTCCTAGTATATAGAAGTATAATTGGTTTTTGTATATTGACCTTGTATCCAGCAACCTAGCTAAATTCACTTATTTCTAATAGCTTGCTTGTAGATTTTTTTGGATATTTTACACATAACGATAATCTAAATAATTTCCATTCTGTTTCTCTTTTCCAATCATAATACATTTTATTTTTCTTACATTATAGCACTAGTACAGGCCAGTACATTGTTGAATAGAAATGATAAGTATATTTCTCTATTTAATATTATGTTAGCTTTCTTTCCAGGCTGGGCATGGTGGCTCACACCTGTAATCCCAGCACTTTGGGAGGCCAAGACAAGAGGATTGCTTGAGCCCAGGAAGGAGTTCGAGACCAGCCTGAGCAACAACAACAACAAAATTAGCCAGGCATAGTGGTGCACATCTGTAGTCCCAGCTACTTGGGAGGCTGAGGTAAGAGAATTGCTTGAGCTCAGGAGGTTGAGGCTGCAGTGAGCTGTGATCCCACCACTGCACTCCAGCTTGGGGAAAGAGCAAGACTCTGCCTCCCCCACATGCGCCCCCCAACCCCTGCCCCTGCCAAAAAATTGTTTGTGGATCCCTGTTATCAGAATAAGGACATTCCCTCATATTCCTAGTGTGATGTGAGTTTTTATCATAAAAGGGAGTAGTATTTTGTCATGTCCATTTTCTGCATTGGTTGAAATGATCATTTTGTTTTTCTCTTCATTCTTTTAATAGATAATTGTTTGAATTTTGGTGTTAACCAATGTTTCATTCCTGAAATAAATTCTACTTGGTCATGATATATCATCATGTATGTGTATATGTATATAAGATCAGGTTTCTTCCTTAGTAAACAGAAGCCTGATGAAGTGCCCAACGTTGTGTTCTAAGAACTTAGAGCAAAAGGAAATTATCCAAGTCTCAAGGAAAGATGTAATAATACATGGAAATGAGGTACTCTTGGAAGGCAAGGCCCAGGAGCAAAAGGCTCAGAGGAAGAATAAATCTAGCATTTGTAGGGACCTGTAGGGAGACTGGCTTTGCTGGTGTAGAGGGCTCCTGGTAGGATAAAATAAAAATATTTGAAATGAAAGCTACAGTTACCCTGTCAGAGACTTTGAATGCTGTCTAAGACTGTAGGAGTTTGGATATGATGATGGACATATTAATTCACTATATTTCTGAGGAGCAAATGACCAATTTGAGACTATTTTAGGAAGAATTATCTGATAGAATAGATGATTCAAAGATTATTTGATCATTTCTGATTATGATCAAATGATTCAAAGATTATTTGATCATTGAGAAACTGAAGGACTGATTGTTGGGAGTAGGTCTTTGGGCGAGTCTGTGAGAAGAGTTCTTAATGAGAACTAAAAAGGTTATTTCTGTTCTTGGTGTCCGAAACTGTTCTGGTATTTTGCCAAATACTACAGATAGTAAAATTCTTAATTAAAGCTGACATGGTTATATTTTTAAAAATTTAGGTGCAATTAGTCTTTCAAGATCAGAAGATATTTAGTTAGTATCATAGTTCAGTCTGTTCCAAGCTGTAAAGTCAGTTATTTCAGTAATGTAATTTCTAAGATCTATAAAAAATGAAAATATTTTATTTTCTTATATAACTTTCTGTGAGAGCATTGAACAGTCAAGAAACTTGTATGTTTCCCAGCCCCCATTCTGCTTCAAGTTACATGGTGTCTAGCCTTTTCAGCTCTAGAAATTCTACATTATTATGTAATATCCTGCTTTATGGGTCTTGGTGGTATATGGTATAGATCAACTCAAAATTTAAAATTTTCATCGTATGAATTTTTGTGTAGAGATTTCAAGATGAGTTGATCTGAGAACAAAAAGAACTCCAAAGAAATCTTACTATTTTCCTGTTGGTATATATTGTTCAATAAAACACTATATTGGTATATATTGTTCAATAAAACACTATATTGGTATATATTGTTCAATAAAATAATTATGTATTACGAATTAAATTTTCAACCTAAAAATCAGATTATTCCAGGAAGATGGAATAGACAGATGTACCTTTCCTTACTTATCCCGTACATCTGAAACCTTGTATATTATAAATAAACATAAGACTCTGGTGATTCTTTTTTTTTTTTTCCTTCAAGACGGTCTTGTTCGTTCCCAGGCTGGAATGCAATGATGTGATCACGGCTCACTGCAGTCTTGACCTCCCAGGCCCAAGTGATCCTCCCACGCCAGCCTCCAAAATAGCTGGGACCACAGTCCTGTACCATGCACCACTGTGCCTGGCTATTTTTTTTTGTAGGGGTGGGTTTCCCTATGTTTCCCAGGCTCCAACTCCTGGGTTCAAGTGATCCTTCTGCCTTGGCCTCCCAAAGTGCTGGGATACAGGTGTGAGCCACCATGCCTGGCCAGTGGTGATTCTTTTTGCCTCATATATCCCAGACTTGGAGCTGAAGAAGATGGAAAACCCAGAAACACCAACAGAGACCCACCAAAAAAGGAAGCTCAAAGAAAAGTCTACTGTCTCTACCCAAAGGACCAGGAATTGGGCAGTCTAGCAAGACAGAAAACTTTAGACAGCCACTCTACTTTGGTCACACAACCAGATAAAGCTGCTCCCATGACTATACACACCAGCAAAAGCCAAGTGGGAAGTCTAAACTTCTGCCCTTGTAAGGATGAAAAGAAGGCTCATAAAACCCCTGCTGGGTGGTATCAGAGAGTGCCAAGAGCTAGGTTATTCATCCACACTGGCTGGTAATGAGCACCTGCCCTATGCCAGCAATAATAGCGGGGACCATGTGCAGAAAGGGCTGCTATCCCCACCCAGTAGGAAGAAGGCATCATTCCCCTTTTCTGGTAGGTTGATGTTAAGTGGAGGCCTAGTGCAGAGTAAGACCATTTACCCCTGCCCAGCAGTAATCAGACCACATTCCAACCCCACAGTGTCATTGGAGGCTACATAGGGAGCAGGAATAAGTCACACTTAATACCTCCCAACCATAGTTATATCAGTGTAGGCCTAGTAAGCTCCCAGAAATTTCACCCACACAAGTAAAATGGAGACCCTTATGCGGTATCTAGATATGTCAAATGAGGAACATGAGCTGCTAGTCCACCTGGTCAAATAAGATTCAGAGTTTCATAACATAATACTAAAAATGTTCAAGTTTCAACAAAAAATCATGTCAAGATCCAGGAAGATCACTTGAATGAAAAATGACAATCAGTAGATACTAACAAGTTAATGATAGACATGTTACAATTATCTGACAAAGATTTTTAAGTAGCCATCATAAACATGTTTCAATGAGCAATTATGAAAATGTTTGAAATAAAAAGACTCTCAGCAAAGAAGTGAGAAAGAAAAAATGGAAATTTTAGGCTGGGCGTGGTGGATCATGCTTGTAATCTAGCACTTTGGGAGGCTGAGGCGGGCAGACCATGGGGTCAGGAGTTCGAGACCAGCCTGGCCAATATGGTGGAACTCTGTCTCTACTAAAAATACAAAAATTAGCTGGGCGTGGTGGTGCGCACCTGTAGTCCCAGCTACTCGGGAGGCTGATGCAGAAGAATCACTTGAACCCGGGAGGCAGAGGTTGCAGTGGGCCAAGATGGTGCCACTGCACTCCAGCCTGGGCAACAGAGCAAGACTCTGTCTCAAAACAAACAAACAAACAAACAAAAAAACCACGGAAATTTTAGAACTAAAATACAGTAACCAAAAATTTTAAAATTCACTGCATAGGCACAGCAGCAGAACTGAGAGGACAGAGGAAAGTATCAGTGGATTTAAAGATAAAGTAGAATTTACTCAGTCTTAAATACAGAGAGAAAACAGACTGGAAGAAAAGCAGAGACTCAGGAATCTGTAGAATTGTAATGAAAGATCTAACAATATAATCAGAGTTCAGGGGAGAGAGAGAAGAAAAAGTGGGCCTAGAAAATCTTTGAAATATTAATGGCTGAAAATTCCCAAGTTTAGCAATAGGTATGAACCTATACATTCAAGAAGCTGAGCAAACCTCTAGAAGCATGAATCCAAGGAGTCCACACCAAAACATATCACAGTTCAACTTCGGAAAACTAAAAGAAAATCGAGGCTAGGCTGGGCTTGGTGGCTCACGCCTGTAATCCCAGCACTTTGGGAGGCTGAGGCGGGCAGATCACAAGGTCAGGAGATCAAGACCATCCTGGCTAACACGGTGAAACCCTGTCTACTAAAAATACAAAAAATTAGCTGGGCGTGGTGGCGGGCGCCTGTAGTCCCAGCTACTCGGGAGGCTGAGGCAGGAGAATGGTGTGAACCTGGGAGGTGGAGCTTGCAGTGAGCCGAGATTGCGCCACTGCACTCCAGCCTGGGGGACAGAGTGAGACACTGTCTCAAAAACAAAAAAACAAACAAAAAAAACACTGGAGGCTAGAGAGAAAAATCACAGTTTACCTATAGGGATAAAAATCTAATGAAAACAGATTTTTCACTAGAAATGACAGAGGCACATCATTTTTCAAGTACTGAAGTAAAATAAGTTTTAACCCAGGGAAATGACATCGGCAGAATAGGAAGCCCTAGTCCCTTGTTCTCCCGCAGAGACATCAGCTAAACATCAAACTACAAATTGCTTTTGTGAGAATTCTAGACACTAAGAGGTTGTAGCACGCCAGGTGAGTGCAAAGACAGAGACACATCAAAATGGTAGAAAATTTTTGACATTTTACCCACCCTAGCCACTCCCACTGCCTAGCGTGGCAAGGTGTGATCAGGAAAAAAACACTCAGCTGCCAGTTTTTCCCTCAGGAGGGAAGAAGAGTGGGCTGTGCATCCAGTGTTTTAGCTTTTCATGGTGCTTTCCAAGGGCATGGTTTGTCTCATGAGACTCAGAGTACTGACTGGAATTAGTTTGGATGCTAGATTGGGGGCTGCTGAGAACAAAGGTGAGCACTGGAGCTTGTTACATCACCAGAGAGACTGTAATACTGCAAACAGCAAGGGGAACAAGAGGTTACAATCTCTAAAGAAGAAGCAGGCAAAAACCTCATTCTGTGCACAAGCCCAGAGAAGTAGCATCCCCAGAAAAACTTTGAGACAATCCCAGAATCTCTAGTTGTGCTAAATGATGACGGTCTTCTTTTATACAAAGCCAATCCTTAGAGACTGCTGGAGGGGACTGTTTTTTTCAAGTGGCCAAATCTCAACAAAAGATCACAAGGCTGTAAAGAAAGAGTGAAACACTTCCCAATAAAAAGAAACTAACCTCCAGAAACCAACCCTAAAGAAATGGAGATCTGGCCGGGTAAGGTGGCTCATGCTTATAATCCCAGCACTTCAGAAGGCTGAGGCGGGGGGATCACTTGAGGTCAGCAGTTTGAGACCAGCCTGGCCAACATGGTGAAACCCCATCTCTACTAAAAATATGTGAATTATCCACGTGTAGTGGTGGGCGTCTGTAGTCCCAGCTAGGTGGGAGGCTGAGGCACAATCCCTTGAACCTGGGAAGTGGAGGTTGCAGTGAGCTAAGATCACACCACCGCACTGTAGCCTGGGTGACAGACTCTTGTCTCAAAAAGATGCTAAAGGGAATTCTTTAAATTGAAAGGTAATAACATGAAACTATGAAAATATAAAGACTCTGGTAAAAAATACATAGATAAAGAATCCCTTAGTATTGTAATGTTTGAACATAAACCATTTTTAAGCCTGCTGTAGAATTTGAAAGAAAAAAGCAAAGCTAGGCCGGGCGCAGTGGCTCACGCCTGTAATCCCAACACTTTAGGAGGCTGAGGCAAGTGGATCACTTGAGGTCAGGAGTTCGAGACCAGCCTGACCAACATGGTGAAACCCTGTCTCTACTAAAAATACAAAAATTATCCGAGCACAGTGGCTAGTGCCTGTAATCCCAGCTACTCAGGTGAGGTAGAATCGCTTGAACTTGGGAGGCGGAGGTTGCAGCGAGCCGAGATTGCGTCCAGCCTGGACAACAAAGCGACAGACTGTCTCAAAAAACAACAACAACAACAGCAACAAAGCTGGGCATGGTGGCATGTGCCTGTAATCTCAGCACTTTCGGAGGCTGAAGTGGGAGGATCACTTGAGGCCAGGAGTTCGATACCAGTCTGGGCAACATAGGTAGATCCTGTCTCTACGAAACATTTAAAAAAATTAAAAACTGACTGCTATAACTTTTTGGTAGATTAGCCCTTTTATCATTATGTAATTTTCCTGTCTCAATTTTCTTTGTCTACAAAGTCCACATTATCTGATATTAATACAGTAGACCACTTCAGTGCCTTTGACATTGAACTCATGGGATTCTGGGTGACCAGGGTCATTGTCCAATATCAAAAGAACATTCAAGGGCAGTCCCTTACTGGCAAGGTACTTCGTGATTTCACGGACAAAAGCATTAGTGGAACCAGTCCAGAAAAAGTTTCTCATTGTCCAGGCCTTTTGGTTGTGTGCCCAAGAACAGAAAGTTCATACTTAACCTTTTCCCTCCAAGGCTTGGAGGTTAGCAGCATTGTACATAACAGCAGTTCTGATCATAAACCCGACTACATTTGCACAAAACAGTAGAGAGACTCCATTCCTTCCTACCTTTATTTTTTGTAAAGACAGCATCTCGCCATGTTGCCCAGGCTGTCCTGGAACTTGCGGTCTTGAGTGATCCCCTGACTTCGGCCTCCCAGGGTGCTGGGATTACAGGCATGAGCCACTGTACCCAGCCTGGCCTTTACCTTTCTTACAGCTCTCTGGGATTTGGCATTATTTCAGGTTTGCCAAGAAAATAACATCCATCTGTTTCCAAGATTTAAAATGTTGCTGGTGTGTCCTTACTTGTTTTTCCTGACCTTGTGAATTAACAAGTTTTCAAACAATCTGTTACATTTGCTTTTAGTGGTACAGAGGAGGCAAAATACATTTTTCTTGCGCATCCTATGTTGGTGGCTGAGACCCCTAAGACAAAAGACAAATTAACAAGAGCAAAACATACAAGTTTCTTTAATACAAGTTTTACATGACACAGCAGCCTACATAAGGAAATGAAGTCCCAAAGAAACAGTTAAAGTTGTGTATTTTTATGCTAAATTTGATGAAGTCACAGAGAAATATAAATGGACAAAGAGGATATGATCTAATAGTAATACACTGGGGGCAACTTAGCAAGGCCTGTTTGTTCAAGAGTTTTCTTTGTGACTGTGTGTCTTCAGCAATAAAGATGTTACTTTCCTCCAGGTATAGGGAGTGCAAATCTCACATGAGAATCTTATGACCTGCTTCAGGGGACGTTAGGAAATTCTTCCTAGGTTTTACAACCTGCTTCGTGGGAGATGTGTGGAAAAGTCCTTCCTGTTTCTGCTGTTTTCTCAAATGATGAGGTGCCATATTTTGGCAGTGTGTGTGTGTCCTGAACTATATCAGTACGTGTTAGGAGGGAACAAAATTAGATGTGTTCTACCCAATCTGCCTTCTTTTCTTCTTTACTGTATGCTTTGAAGGCTGCAAAATTTCCTCTAAATATTCCCTTTACCTAAATCTTTTCTAAAAAGTTTCTAGTCTTTTAAAAAATGTTTAGCTTAATTACATTGTCAAAGAATATGGTCTTGTGTGATACCAATTGCTTGAAATGTGTTGAGGCTACTTTACAGACTAGTATGAGATCATTTCTTAAATGAATATATGCTTTTCCATGTGTTTTCTTCAGTTTTGGGGTGGAGTAGTCTACATGTCTATTCATTAACATAAAACTAATTTTGCTTTTCAAATATTTCATATCTATAGTGACCTTTTTGTCAGCTTTTCTATTAGTTACTGAGAAGGTAGGTTAAAAACTCTGAGGCCAGGGTGGTGGCTGACGCCTATAATCCCAGCATTTTGGGAGGCCAAGGCAGGAGCATTGCTTGAGCCCAGAAGTTTGAGACCAGCTTGGGCAAGAGTAAGATCCCATCTGTACAAAAAAGAAAGAAACAAAATTAAAAATGGGTTCTGCCCATGTTTGCTTTATGTATTTTGTATCTTATGTTATTAAATACATAAAAGTTTAAAATATTTTATTTGCTGGTAAATTAATGCCTTTTTTTTTTTTTTAAGACACTCTCTTGCTCTTGTCACCCAGGCTGGAGTGAGGTGGTGCAATATCAGCTCACTGCAACCTCTGCCTCTCAGGTTCAAGTGATTTTCTTGTCTCAGCCTCCCGAGTAGCTGGGACTACAGGTGCCCGCCACCACGCCTGGCTAATTTTTTTTGTATTTTTAGTAGAGACAGGGTTTCACCATGTTAGCCAGGCTGGTCTTGAATTCCTGACCTCAGGTGATTCACCCACCCGCCTCCCAAAGTGCTGAGATTGCAGGCCTGGCCAGAGAGACGACTTTAGCCGGGGTAAGGGGCCGCCTGGGAACCCCGCGTCCCGCCTGGACACACCGATGACCTGCAGCGGCCACACCGTGGGCCACCTCAGCTGGCCACTGGCACAGCCTTGCCCTCTGGGGCCCCGTTCTCGCACACGCCGACGGCCTGGCCGCACTGCAGCCCCGCAGCCTTGTGGGAAATGTAGTCTGGCGCTCCGGGCTGTAAGCGCCGGTCGCGGCTGTGTGGGTCGCCGCTGCTCCCGCTCCTGCTGGGAGAGGGTGAGTGCGGGGCCGGTGGCGGGGGCGCGCGCCATCCGTGAGTCTTGTAGGCCCCCGCAGGAGGAGCTCAGGATTGCGGGGCGAGGCCCCAGCTTCCTGAGGGTTGAGGGGCGGGCCCGCAGCAGATGGGCCGGGGGTGCGGCCTCACTGCGCCTGTGGAGCGCCGGGCCTCCAGCTCCAGGTGCGCTCCCTCTTCCCCAGGAGCTGGCGGCGCGAGCACACTGGCAGCTGAGTGTCCTTCGGCGCTGTCCTGGGCAGGCGCCGAGGTGGAATCACAGCCCCGGAGCAGCGGGGATGGGGGCTGGAACAAGGGCCACGCCGGCCACCACGGGTCAGGGAGGGGCCCAAGGTTCCAAGAGTCGCTCGGACCCGGGTTCCTCCCTGGCTTTCCCCAGCCGCGCGCAGCTTTGTCCCGGGACACGCTGCGACCGTGGAGCGAACCTAACCCGCGGACATCCCGGGGATTCTGGGCCAGAGGCTGGGTCTCCCTGTGCAGCATCTGCCCTTTGTGTAAACCGGGTCTCCGGACCCGCCCTCTGGTTCTCATTCCGAGAGCGCTGGCATGGGCTCCCCTCCCATCTCACAATAAGAATGGGGAGGCCAACCTGGTGCAGGTTTCGACCTCGGGGAATCTTTTTTTTTTTTTTTCCTTAAGCGATTTCACTGTAGCACAACTAGAAAATTGAGATTAAAACAATCATTCAAAATCTATCTCCATCTGCATGGCAGCGTGGATATGTGTATAAGCATAGAAACACTTTGTACTTTGTTTTTAAACAGAAATATGAATATTAGCAGCTTTTTCTCCATCTATCTTTTAAAACTGAGTCATGAGATACATTTGGTAAGGGGTTTGAAGTGTACAAATCTTAAGCCTTGTAATTTTTTACTGGCCTAAACACCCAATGAAGATAGAGAATACACCTGAAAAAAACATTGGAATATGTTAACACCGTCTACTTATACCAGATTTTAAATACAGCTACGTCGTCATTTTAATGAGCGTGAGGGAAAGTATGGATGTGTCGTATTGAATCCTCTCCTTAGGTTTTTGTGTTAGGGTTTTCTTTTTTTTTTTTTTTTTCAGTATTATAAACAGTATAGGCCATCTGGCTACGTACATCTTTGCATTTTGTCTTATTCTATAAATCTCTTAAAGTGAAATTTCTAGGTCCAGGGTAAAGTAAGGATTTTGATACCTCCTGTCTGTTGCAGTTTATATAAACACTTGCAGTGTAAGAGTGCCAGATTTACCCACACCAACTGTGAATGTTAGCATTCTCTTGAACTTCTGAGAGGTGCAAAAGATAGGATTGTTTACATTTGCATTTTGAACACTAATGAATATTTTCACGCAGTTTGCATTTTGTATTTTAATTTTGTATCTGATACATAAGCATGTTTCCTGACTCTGCAGAAACGTCACAGGTTCTTATGGTCACACATGAAAACCTTTTCTTCACGTTTGGGTGTTTGACATCACTGGCAGAGAAGCTGTCTGTCCCACGAGATTACAAAAATGTTTGTAGTTTCTCTTAGTACTTTCATTTTTTGTGTACATTTTTATTTTTTTCCAAATGGTAAGCCTTTGTTACAAGTTACTTAGTAATTTTTTCTTTGTTGATATGAAATGTCACTTATTTCATATCTTGAATGAAATATATATATACGCACACATATATAAATACATGTGTATTTGAACCATTTAGGTTGGTAGAATTTTAATTTGTTCCATTGATGCTTTTCCCTGTTCGGCTATAACATCCATGATTGCGGAGAGTTTATCTGTTTTATTTACAGCTGTATCCACCCCTACCCCATGCAATGGTGCCTAGTATACAGTTGGTGGTCAACAATGTATCTGGTAAATAAGTCAGTAATATTGTGTTCCAATTCTTGTAGCTTTATGAATACTGGTGGGCAAGTTGTCTCTCATCAGTATTCTTTTTTAAAAAAGTCTTAGTTGTTGTAACACACAACTTAAATATTTTTTCCATAATTAGTGAACTTCTTTTTTTTTTTATTGAGACGGAGTCTTGCTCTGTCACCCAGGCTAGAGTGCAGTGGTGTGATCTCGACACTGCAACCTCTACCTCCCCGGTTCAAGTGATTCTCCTGCCTCAGACTCCTGAGTGGCTGGGATTACAGGCGCCCACCACCACTCTCTAATTTTTGTATTTTTGGTAGAGACAGGATTTTGCCATTTTGGCCAGGCTGGTCTCGAACTCCTGGCCTCAAGTGATCCACCCACCTTGGCCTCCCAAAGTGCTGGGATTACAGGCGTGAGCCACCGCGCATGGCCCATATTAACTGTAAAATATTGTTACTTAGGCATAACTTGGCTGGGAATGTGTTAAGTTTATGAATTAAAGAAATGACATCCTGGTATATTGAGACATATTGTGCAAGAATATGTCATGTCTCTCTGTCTTTCGTCTTTGTATAGCTAAATAGGCATAATGAAGTGAACTTAATACATGAAAATCATTTTCTTTATGTAGCTACTATCCAGGTCTTATTTAGTTTATTTATAGGCATTTTCATTGTTGCTGTTGCAGGAGTCTTGTTTCTCATGGCTTCTTTCCCTTCGCTCAGCTCTGCCTCCTTTGGCTTCTGTCCCTCCCCAAGGAAGAACCCCACAGGAAGGAAGGAGAAGGCAATGGCTGCTTGGCCTCTGCCATTGGGAGCTCGGGTGAGCTCATTTTTCCCTCTCAAACCTCCCCCTTCCTCCTGTACTGCATGTGGGCCTCACTGCTCAGGACAGGGTTATTGAAATAGCAGAATGCTGGATATTTTTCACAAAGCCCCCTCTGTGTTCCTGACCTCTGTTCCTAGCTGCCACTTACTCAGCTGGATACCCTGGCCTGCTGTGTTCTTGGTGCTGTTCAAGGGTCAGAAAGGGAAAAAAGTTATATGCAAGCCGGTGCTGGTGCTTATAGGGCTTATGGGCTCTCAGGGATCATAAAAGAGGGCACATCTGCATGGTATACAGTCATAATTGCACCTGAATATGGTAATAAGAACAAGTGTGGTTAGGGACCCAGTTTATCCGTATTCCAAGCTTGAGTGAAGGGGAGGATCAGGGTGGTGGCCAGGAGAAGTAGGTAGTGTTTGCCCATCTCAGGGGTTGGGAAGGGATAACTGGAGAGGATTTGTTATAAGGGAGTCAGTGTGTCCAGAGTTTAAATCCCAACTCTACCATTTAATAGCTACATTGTCTTGGCAAGAGGCTTGGCTTTCCTGAAACATTATTTTCTCGTGGTCGTAATAGGAATTACAGCATTACCTGTCTGCCATATAGGTGACATTATGAAGAATGTCGCCTGGCTGATTTCATTTAATAGTAATAGCTACTTCATAGGTCTGTTGAAAGTTCAAATAAAATAATAAAAGTAAAAAATGCCTGGCGTGGCTCCTGGAATGTTGAAGTTATTCAGTAAGTTGTAGGCATTCTTAGTATCATCCCAGCCAAGAGCCTGTGTATGGACTTTTAGAGGTGGACTGAAGGGGGCAGTGACTGATAGTGAGAAATGCTCTGCTGGAGTAGAAGAAATCGGATAAAAATTTTAGGACCAAGTGTCGGGAAGGAGGAGTTTGTGTGTTTGGCAGGGTGGTGGCCATGGGGGTGGAGGTCAGTCTGAGGAATTTTGATAAGGGAGTTCGCACAATCAAAACTTTTCTAGGAAAAAGTAGTGTCCGTGAGATGGAGGGAAGCATGGAGCTGGGATAGTAGGTGAGGATTCCAGGCTTCTCTGAAAAAGAAAATAAGGCATCAGAAGACTTGGCCCTAACTTTTTTTTTTTTAAGGTTAAACTTACTTAGCCTTGTTGTCTGGAATACTGAAGACTTAACGGCATTTTCTCTTCTCATAAAAGTATATATTAGGGGTCGTTGATTTATTAGGATCACTTGTTTATTTATTAGAGACCAGTTTAAAGAAAGCTTCGTGGAGGCAAGTATAAACTGTTGTGATTTCCATTTGTACTGCTTTCTTCAGTATTATCAAACTCAGTTATAAAAGGCAAAATAACTTTTAAAATGGGGGTATTGGACAAAGGGAGTTTCTGGAAGAGGGAAATGTTGAAAGGGGAAGCATTCAGAAGATTTTGGTTGATGACTGTTGTGGTTTGGTTGTCAGTAACCTACATTTTAATGTATGTAGCCAAAATAGTGTTAATTTTTAAATCAGCTTTTTCTGAGGCACAGTTTAATAAAATAACCCAATTTAAGCATAGAATTCATTGAGTTTTGACAAATTTATGCACCAACATAGCCACCACCTCAGTCAAGGTACAGAACTTTTGCATCACCCCAGTGTCCTCGTGCCACTTCTACTCCACGTCCCCCACCCCAGCCAGTGTCCTTGTGCCACTTCTACTCCACGTCCCCCACCCCAGCCAGACAGTGTCCTCGTGCCACTTCTACTCCACGTCCCCCTCCCCAGCCAGTGTCCTTGTGCCACTTCTACTCCACGTCCCCCACCCCAGCCAGACAGTGTCCTCATGCCACTTCTACTCCACGTCCCCCACCCCAGCCAGACAGTGTCCTCGTGCCACTTCTACTCCACGTCCCCCACCCCAGCCAGTGTCCTTGTGCCACTTCTATTCCACGTCCCCCACCCCAGCCAGACAGTGTCCTCGTGCCACTTCTACTCCACGTCCCCCACCCCAGCCAGACAGTGTCCTCGTGCCACTTCTATTCCACGTCCCCCACCCCAGCCAGACAGTGTCCTCGTGCCACTTCTACTCCACGTCCCCCACCCCAGCCAGACAGTGTCCTCGTGCCACTTCTACTCCACGTCCCCCACCCCAGCCAGACAGTGTCCTCGTGCCACTTCTACTCCACGTCCCCCACCCCAGCCAGACAGTGTCCTCGTGCCACTTCTACTCCACGTCCCCCACCCCAGCCAGACAGTGTCCTCGTGCCACTTCTACTCCACGTCCCCCACCCCAGCCAGACAGTGTCCTCGTGCCACTTCTACTCCACGTCCCCCACCCCAGCCAGACAGTGTCCTCGTGCCACTTCTACTCCACGTCCCCCACCCCAGGAAGTCACTGATTTGATTTCTGTCCCTACAGTATTACCCTTTGTAGAACTTCATGTCAATGAAATCAAACAGTATATATTATGCCTGGCTTTTTTTGCTCAACGTAATGTTTTTCAGGTCTTTACATGATATTGTGTGTAGTAATAGTTTGTTCCTTTTTGTCTTAAGTAGTACACAGTTGAATATACCACCTTTTGTTCATTCACTTGTGACAGACATTTCAAGTTGTTTCCTGTTTTTAGCTATTATGAATAAAACTGCTCTGTACATTCATGTATGAGTCTTTTTGTGGATATATACTTTAATTTCTCTTGGGTAAATACCTAGGTCAAGTGTACATTTGACTTTGTAACAAACAGCTAAACTGTTTTCCAAAGTATATGTACCATTGTACATTCCCTCCTGCAGTATTTGAGAATTCCAGTCGCTCTACATGCTCTTCCATACTTGGTGTATCCATTTCCAAGAGCTGCTGTAATAAAGTGCCACAAATTGAGTGGCTCGAAACAATAGAAATTTATTGTCTCACAGTTTTGGAGGCCAGAAGTCTGAAATGAAGGCATTTGCAGGGCCTTGCTCTCTGAAACTGGTGGGGGAATCCTTCCTTTCCTCTTCCTAGCTTCCAGCTTCTGGTGGTTTGCTGGCACTCTTTGGTGTTCCTTGGTTCATGGCTGCATCGCTCTAATCCTTACCTCCTTTGTCATCTGATGTTATCCTTATGTGTTCATGTCTTCAAATAGCCATTTTTCTTATAAGGATACCAGTCATATTTGAGACAACCTGTTTTCAGATGAGGTCCTATTGCAAGGTACTAGAAGCTGGGACTTCAACATACCTTTTTTGGGGGACACAGTTCATAACACTAGGTATTATAAGCTTTTTAAATTTCAGTTATTTTCAAGGGTGGAAAATGCTATCTTGTGGTTTTTTGGTTTGTTTTTTTTTTAACTTTTATTATGAAATAATTTCAGACTTTAAAAACTGCTGCAAGGCCGGGCACGGTGGCTCATGCCTGTAAACCCAGCACTTTGGGAGGCCACGGCAGGTGGATCACTTGAGGTCAGGAGTTCGAGACCAGCCTGGCCAACATGGTGAAACCCCGTCTCTACTAAAAATACAAAAAATGAACCGGGCGTGGTGGCACACACCTGTAATCCCAGCTACTCAGGAGGCTGAGGTGGGAGAATCGTTGGAACCCAGGAGGCGGAGGTTGCAGTGACGTGAGATCACTCCACTGCACTCCAGCCTGGGAGACAGAGTGAGATAACAACAAATGCTGCAAAAATAAAACAATTTCTGGATAGTCTTCATCTGAATTAACATTTTGCCATTTTTCTCTTCCTGTATACACACACATGTTTATGTATATGTATGTGTATATATATTTCTGAACCATTTGAGAATAAATTACAGACATGCCCATTTCACTCTAAGTGTCTGTGTGTGCTTTCTATTATCATACATAACAAAAATACAGTTATCAACATGAGGAAAACTTACATCGATACAATACTATTAGCCAAACTCCAAACCTTACTTGCATTTTGCCACCTGTCCTACAACTGTCCTTTATCTGGTGCAGAATCCAATCCACATCACACATTGTATTTAGCTGTCGTATCTCCTTGGTCTCCTTTTATCTAGAATAGTTCATTATTGATCTTCAATGACTTGGATACTTTTGAAGAGTACAGGCCAGTTATTTCATAGAATGATCCTCAATGTGGGTTTGTTTGATGTTTGCTGATAATTTGATTCAGATTGTGATGAATTAAAATTTGAATGGCTGATACAGTGTTCAGAATTCAAAAATAAGCATTCACTTAAAATAAATCTTCTTCCTACTCTTGTCTCCAAGCTCCCTATTATCTCTCCTCATAAAAAGGTAATGATTCTCATTTCTTATGTAGCTTTCCAGAGATGACTACAAAAGCCCATAAAAGTATGCATTTTCCCAATATTTAATCCAGTTGATAACAGATAATATTTACTCAGGAGTCTGCACCTGTTCTATTTTTAGCTATTTTGCATTTCACAATGTATCTTGGAGACCTGTCCATATCAGTACATCGGGGCTTCTTTCTTTGATTATGTGGGCATATCATAGTTTAGTTAACCAGTCTGCCTTAAGGGACATTAGTCTAGACACTTGATAGCAGCTGATGACAGGCATTTCGTCACTTTTGTTGCTGCTTCTCTGAATTACTGATGAATCACTTGGAACTGTACAGTAGATGAGAAATGAGTAACTCAGATGTTGAGAAATAAAGTGTAATTGTCAACTAGATGTGTTTATAACCTGTAAATGGAATGCAATTATGAAGTACGGTAATAGACTTGGGACATATCAATGCAACATTAGAGCTGTTTTCCTTTTTTCATCTTTCTCCGTAGTTTCATCTTTCCCATATTGGCCAGTGATGGTAGTATGAATTGTCTAGGTGTTACTTTTATTTGCCTTTAAATTTAATATTTTATAAATATTGGGCATATAGACTCATCATATCTACTATCCCTTTTTAAAAATTTAAAGGCAATGAGAGAGAATTCCAAGTTTCCAACCCTCAGAAACAACTATGATGTACATTCTTCCAGACTTTTAAAATACCTGTCTACACCCTTTGCCCATTTTTATATTGAGTTATTTACATATAAAAGAGGTCTTTTCTATAAAGTGGATAGTATTCCTTTGCTATACGTTGCCAGTATTCTATCATGTTTCTTTTAAATTTGTTTATAATATCTTTTGCTACAAAAAAGTTTTGAAGTTTTATGCAGTTAAATTTCCTTTCTCTTTACTTGGCTTTGGGATCATGCTATGAAAAGGAGCCTGGCACGGTGGCTCACGCCTGTAATCCCAACACTTTGGGAGGCCGAGGTGGGTGGATCACGAAGTCAAGAGATTGAGACCATCCTGGCCAATATGGTGAAACTCCGTCTCTACTAAAAATACAAAATTACAAAAATAAAATACAAAAATACAAAAATTAGCTGGGCGTGGTGGCACGTGCCTGTAGTCCCAGCTACTCGGGAGGCTGAGGCAGGAGAATCAGTTGAACCCGGGAGGTGAAGGTTGCCGTGAGCCAAGATTGTGCCACTGCACTCTAGCCTGGCAACAGAGTGAGACTCCATCTCCCAAAAAAAAAAAAAAAGAAAAAAAAAAAGAAAAGTTTTCTGTACCCCAAGATAATATAAATCTTTTTCTGTGTTTTCTATTAGTTTTATAATTTTAAATTTACATCCTTGTGCTGTCTGGAATGTATTGTCTGTGATGTGAAGTAGGGATCTAACTTCATTTAACATGATATGGTGAAGCATTTCATCCATCCATCCACTCATTAAACATATTTAGCGCTTCTCTGCCATGTGGTGTGCCGTGTTCTGGATACTGGGAATGTTGCAGTGAGTAAGAGAGGCAAGATCTCCTTCTCTGAGCTCTTATTTTCCACAGGGGATGCAGACAATAAAGAGGAAATATGGTTGAGGATAGTGTTAGGTGCTGTGATGAGGACGCAGCAGGGGAACATGGTAGAGTGTCACTCAGGGCTGTTTTAGCTCAGCAGAGGAGTGGCCCCTCTCAGGAGATGGCATTGGAGCTGATGTTATCTACTGAAATAATCTGCTCACTCTCCGTGGACTTGAAATGGAACCTTTAAAATATGCCAAATTGTCACATATATATGAAATATATATGAGTTTATATTATAATATAGTTTACATATATTTATATATATTACATATATATAAAATTTATATATATGTTTATTTTTCTGGATTCTATTCCATTGTTCTATTTCTGTTGTAGTACCACACTATTGTATTTGTTGTCTCAGAATTCATTTTGCTTTTTTTTTTTTTTTTTTTTTGAGAGACAGAGTCTTGCTCTGTCTCCCAGGCTGGAGTGCAATGGCATGATTTTGGCTCACTGCAACCTCTGCCTGCCGGATTCAAGGCATTCTCTTGCTTCAGCCTCCTCAGTAGCTGGGACTACAGGCACGTGCCACCACGCCTGCCTAACTTTTTGTATTTTTAGTAGAGACAGGGTTTCACCATGCTGCCAGGCTGGTCTCGAACTCCTGACCTCATGATCTGCCTGCCTCAGCTTCCCAAAGTGCTGGGATTACAGGAGTGAGCCACTGCGCCCGGCCCATTTTGGTATTTCGTAAAGCAACTCTTCCCTCATTTTTCGTTGCAAAAGTTTCGTTACTGTTCTCATATATTTATCCTTAATAGTCGAATTTTATTATGAAGTTCCAACAGTAATAGTAAAAAAGTAAAATTATGCAGTTCTGATTTGAATTTCAAAGTGTGTAAGTCAATTTGAGGAAGATTGCCATCTTTACGATGTTTATTCTTCATATTAAGTAAAAAAATGATACTTTATTCTATTCAGATCTTTCATTATGGCCTTTAACTCTTTACAGACCAATCATGAAGATCTTGCGTATTTCTCTTAAATGTATTCTTAGGTGTTTCATTTTTTGTTGCTGTTGTAATTGGAGTTTAATATGATTGTGATTTTGTAAAGAAAAAATTTGGATTGCTCAGTATTGTATCTGAAGACACTTTGCTGCTGCAGTGCCTGAAACTTCATCACTATCATATTTTACTTATAAATTATACTTTCATCATTTATAATGTCCTTATTCTATTTGATATGCAGTTTTTTCAAACAATAACTGTATCAAAAAGCCTTTGTTTTTAGGTTTAAGAAAACCTCTGTATGAGTAAGATAAACCCATGAAGCTCCTTAAACACTATGAGGTATTCTGTACTGAATGTAGTGCTAGGGGGAAAATGACTCATACTAAATGGAAAGGAGGAAAGGAATAAAACATCTTAAGGAATTGATGACAAATGTATATTACTAAGTTTCATGTTCACTTTCTTTTTTTTTTTTCTTTTTTCTTTTTTTTTTGGAGACAAGGCCTGGCTGTATTGCCCAGACTGGACTACAGTGGTGTGATCTCAGCCCACTGCAACCTCTGCCTCCTGAGCTCAAGCCATGTTCCCACCTCAGCCTCCCGAATAGCTGGGACCACAGGTGCACACTACCACGCCCAGCCAATTTTTGTCTTTTTTGTAGAGACAAGGTTTCGTCATGTTACCCAGGCTGGTCTTGAACCCCTGAGCTCAAGCCATCCGCCACCTGCCTTGGCCTCCCAAAGTGCTGCTATTACAGGCTTGAGCCACCATGTCTGGCCACGTTCACCTTTTAAGAAGCCTTTTGTAGTTACCTAAATCAGCACTTTACCAGCCCACAGCTGGCACGGGGATCTGCAGTGCATTTCACAATAGAAGCTCTGCGCATGCTGAGCACAGAGCCAGGACTTAAGGTGGTGAGGGTTTAGGGAAGCAAGGAAGACCAGCACATAGCAACCTGGATTTGGACTTTTATTTTGCCTACTGTATTCAGCTAACAAGGTAATTTGTTGAAAAAAGTGGATGATTTTTGGAAGGGGAATCTTGTATTTCTGATTTGATAATCTTCTTTCACCAAAAAGAGGCTTATTTTTGTTTTCACATATATTCTCCCTTATCTGATAACGTTATTCTCACTGCTTTCTTTACATTTGCATTTGCCTGCCATATCCTGTGTCTGCCCTCCTCTTTTGAAATTTTAAACTTTTTGGTTTCTGTTTTACGTATATCTTTTGTAGGTACCATACAGCTGGATTTTAAATCAATTTTAGAGTTTTTGTCTTTATTTATTTATTTTTTTTGAGACAGAGTCTCGCTCTGTTGCCCAGGCTGGAGTGCAGTGGCCCGATCTCGGCTCACTGCAACCTCCGCCTCCCGGGTTCAAGTGATTTTCCAGCCTCAGCCTCCCAAATAGCTGGGACTACAGGTACACGCCACTGTGTCTGGCTAATTTTTTTGTATTTTTAGTAGAGATGGGGTTTCACCATGTTGGCCAAGCTGGTCTCGAACTCATGACCTCAAGCAATCCACCCACCTCAGCCTCCCAAAGTGCTGGGATTATAGGCGTGCACCACCATGCCCGGCTGAGTTTTTGTCTTTTTTTTTTAATAAGTTTTTATTTAAAATATTCCCTTTTTAATCTGTTCCAAAGTGTTGGAAGCTGAACGTATAGTTCAGCCACCCATCCTTCCAGTAAAGTTTTCTGAGGACATACTTTTTAAATGGAAAAATAACAGGAGGATCCTCTAACTGAAACCAGGTAGGACCAGAGTCAGCTCCTCAAGCCCCTGAGGCAGTCTGGCCAAAGCTGGCCTTATGGAGCGAGCGTGTGGAGAAGTCTGGGGAACTGGACCCTCTTGTGAGGAAAGGGCTGAACAAGCTCATGTTCTCTTTAGTGAAAGTGGTCCAAATTCAGACCCAAAAGCCTCCATTATGGCATTCCCTGGCATTCTTCCTATACTTTATACATTGAAGGCAGCTCCCTCTTTTATGGCCAGTATAAGCAGGCAAAGAAACAAAGGAATATAGATACATATATGTGTACACATATATATTTTATATAGTTAAAATATATACATATTTTATATATGTATATACACATTTTATGTATGTATACACATTTTATATATACACATATTTTATATGTGTATACACATAAAATACACATATTTTATATATACACATTTTATATGTGTATATACACATATTTGGGGGTAGGGAAAGGAGAGGAGGGTCCTGTAAACCTAAACAGTCATCATATTACCCCAAATGAGCCTGACTTTAACAAAAAGATGACTCCTGGGGGTTAAGTGACAACATGGGTGCAGCAAGAAGGGAAAGGGCACAAATTTAACTATTAAATATACTTTGATATTTGTTTGGCACAATTCAGGCGCACTCCAGGCTTCTGCCTTTGCCAGACAAGTAAGCTCGTGATATTCAAAGAGATAAATAAATAAATAAATAAATAACAATTCAAGCAGAGCTGCATACCACAGTTTTCCTTAAAGTCAGTTGGCCGGCACACAGTTTCCAAACCACCAGGAACAGAAACTTTGGCTCCAAGGCAAACGAAACAAACAAAAAAAATTATTTCCACTTACAACATGAAAATACAGAAACTTCATCAAAGAAAGAAAACTATCAAAGAAGTCTACTTCCAGCAAAACTGAGGTAGCACTGCTTTCTCTGCATTCAATGCTTAAGTGGTTCTCAGTACAACGTGTTCTTAAAAAATGCTCACTTGACTGACAGGTGCAGCATGTTGATGGATAAACTCAACATGAAATGCCATAGGTCAAAGAAGGAATGAGCAAGAAGTGAGGGAAATCAGAGTTCTGGATAAATTAGCTTAAAAGGGGGTTGTCACCAGACTACAAATGCTCTTGGCTGGCCTTGGCTCTCCAAGAGCTCTAAATCGCCTGGAAATTAATGCAGTGTGATTAAGTTAACACTCCTATTCAAATCTGTGTAAATCTTTAAAAATAATTATTACTGGCTGGGCGCAGTGGCTCACGTCTGTAATCCCAGCACTTTGGGAGGCTAAGGTGGGCAGATCATGAGGTCAGGAGATCGAGACAATCCTGGCTAACACGGTGAAACCCTGTCTCTACTAAAAATACAAAAAATTAGCTGTTGTGGCAGTGGTTGCCTGTAGTCCCAGCTACTTGGGAGGCTGAGGCAGGAGAATGGCGTGAACCTGGGAGGTGGAGCTTGTAGTGAGCCGAGATTGCGCCACTGCACTCCAGCCTGGGTGACAGAGGAAGACTCCATCTCAAAAAATAATAATAATAATAATTATTACAACCTAATTTCAACCATGTAAATAGTGCTACACACAGTACAGACCTGCCCTTAGAAACGATATGCAAAACAGATCTGGCACTGTATCATTTTATAATGTGAATTCACCCTAACCATCTCATCCCCCACTCCCTGCTCTATGCCTTCCCCTACCAAAAAAAAAAAAAAAAAAAAAAACCTAATTTGTGCAAGAAATGGCAGGCTTATTCTATCTGAAGGCTACAAAAAAAAGATAACATGTAGCCAGGTTCAAATATTTTTGGAGATTCCCCCAAAACAAGAAATAACCAAAATAACCAAAAAATGAACAAAGTGCCTAAAACATGGTACAGCATTTTAGAGCCCTTTCAGATACAAAGCAGAGAAAGGTGTGTTGGGAGAAAAGCTGACTGTTGGGAAAAAAAGCTGAGGCAGGGCTTGCATGTCTGACATAGTGTAAAAGAGTCTTGGAACATGTCTGGGGTCTGGGGTCTAAAACCCCTCATGGCCTTTGGAACACCAAGTTTAGTGCTAAAGGGTGGAAGGCTGCCCTGCCGCACCGTAATCTAAGCCCAGGGCATAAAAGCCCTCGTGGCTTGGATGGAATCCAGGGCTCGGCGTAAAACCCCTTGTGGCTTGGATGGAATCCAGGGCTCAGGGCGTAAAACCCCTCGTGGCTTGGATGGAATCCAGGGCTCAGGGCGTAAAACCCCTCATGGCTTGGATGGAATCCAGGGCTCAGGGCGTGAAACCCCTTGTGGCCTCTGGAATGTGTCTACACTTGCTGGCTCCTTGCTTCTAGCACTCCCAGGCTTATAGTTCGATTGTATCGTAAACTAGAAGAACGTGTTTCCCATTATCTCAAGCAGCAGAACATGTTCCATATGCTTCAAAGAAAATGGTAAACCATCTCAGCTGTAGATCATTGCTTAATAAATGGCTTTCTTTCAACCCCCACATCCTCACCACCTGCTGCTTTGTTTGATCACCAGTAAATAGTGCTTGCTTCCAGAGCTTGGGGCCTTTGCAGCCTCCATACTAGCATTGGCCCCCTGGTCCCACTTTCACTCTTGACTTCTCTTTGCTCATTCCTTTGACTCTGCTGGACTTTGTAGCCCCCATGGCCTGGTGTTGAGTCTGATCACCCCAACAAAGGTGTGAAGTAGAAACTATCCTGATCTTCAGTAATTTCCCAAAAGGTCCAATTCCTCAGTTGGCTGCAGGGCAGCGGGCAGATCCTTGCCGCTGCTCCTGGGACAGAGCCACTAAGTCTGCTCCTCAAGACACAAGCCCTCGGGCCCTGAGCTGAGTGCACCTCTCTCTTCCTCTTCTTTTTTCCTTCACTCCATTTCCCACTCCACAAAGGTGTCAAAGAGATTTGGCCAGGCCTCATCTTCACTGTGGTTGCTGAGGTCAGGGCCAATCACCTGAGTGAAGTTAAGGAACATGTTCCAAGAGTCCCGGGAGATGCCCTTGATCCTCAAGGGGTTCTCTGTTAGGAAGTTCAGCCACTGGTCCAATACTGGAGAATTGTTCTGGGTAGAGACTAGTTTCCATAGGGTGATGGCTATTTGCCGATGCACTGACCACTGCCCTTCTTCAGAGTCCAGGCCAAACTGAAATGTAAACTGGTAGAGATCCTTGAATTTATTCTCCTGTTTGGCTTCTGTTAAGAGGCTAGAGAACCGTGCACAGATTCTGTCACTGCTGTCTGCATTTAATGCTTTGCAGCCATCAAAAATCTTTCTGGTGAATTTGCACATGGTTGCAGCCTGGAACTTCCAAGCCAAGAGCAGCACTCGGAATTCTGTGGGGTCGACACATAGGTCATTGCAAAAGTGCTCCATGCCTTCCTCCAAAATTGCATCTTCCCACTCATCCTTGTAGCACCTGAACAGTTCTTCCAACCCCTGCAAGGAAGACTCCTCGGCACTGGAGTTGGACTCCCTCCCACCATCTCCTGAGGATGTTGGCAGCTGGCAGCCTCGGCCTTCTTGGTCCTATTGACAAGGCTATCTCTACTTGGCATGCCACAGGGTGGTACTTGCTCCTCACAGTGGCCTGCACCCTGCCTGCTGTGTGACTTGTTGCTGGGGTCATGGTCTGCATTCTTGCTGCCCAGGGTCAATGAGGGATTCTTACACTTGGTGACACACTGGCCCATGGTACTGGTGTCCCGGCCTCTAGAATGGCCTCCTCTGGATCAGTTGCCCTCACTGCCACTGGCCCATGCACCTCAACATGTCATCAGTCAGAGGAGCTAGCCAACAGCTGCTCCAGAGGTTCCTCCAGTCAAACCCTTTCTGGAAACGATGGCAGCATGGCGGGTCCAAACCACCTACCATCCCCGCTGGGGTTTCCAGGCTCCCTACCCCTGTCGCCGCCGCCTCTTCTTCCACCACTGCCACCGCCTCCTTCATCTGCCAAGGGAAATGAACCATTGGGTTCATTTTTAGGGACTGAACCTTTTTATAGGGAAAAAAGGTTCCTTTTAATAGCGAAAGCGAACCATTGGTGTTTGTCACTATATGTGTGTTAAGTATTTTTCTGGTTATTATGCGGTCTTATTTCCTTTATTCTCCTTTCTTTACGTTTGTTGAACATCTGATGATTTTCTTAGTTCCCTTTCTCCTTGGATAAAATGGAAATTCTGCACTTTTCCTGAAAATATTTGTCAGTGATTTTTAATATATTTTTGTAACTTTGAAATATTGATTAAATAAAAATTAGGGAGAAAATGATGTAGAAAGAAAGGTAGACAATGAACTCTGTGCCTGAGTGTTGACACTTTTTCTGGAGTTCCTAGTCTTGGATGTGAAGTACACAGATTTCTTGGAAATTGATTTTGCCCTCTGTCTCTCGTATTCAGTCCTTCTTTCTCCACTACGGTTGACCCTTAAATAACACAAATTTGAACTACACAGGCCCACTTTGATGTGGATTTTTTCCAATAAAAGTTACACTGAGTGTGCCTGCCTCTCCTGCCACCTGCTCTACCTTCGCCACCCCTGAGACAGCAAGACCAACCTCTCCTCTCCCTCCTCCTCTGCCGTCTGTATGTGAAGACAAGGAGAAAGACTTTTATGATGATCCACTTCCATTTAATGAGTATATGTGAAATAACTGTTATGTTATTAGTAAGCCTTCCAGTCAACACTAGGCTATTAGGAGTTAAGTTTTGGGGGAGTCAAAAGTTACACGTGGATTTTAGACTGTGAGGGAGGTTGGTGTCCCTAACCCCCATGTATTCAAGGGTCAGTTGTGCTTTCTCCCTTTTCCTTATTTACATATCAAAACGCTCTCTGTCCTGAAATGATGAAAACCTTTTCTATTGCTTTATTTCTATTATCTATTCTTATTTCCATGGTCTTACTCTCATTTTCTTTACAAAAAGTTTTAAGTAATTTATCTGGCTGGACACGGTGGCTCACTCCTGTAATCCCAGCTCTTTGGGAGGCAGAGGCGGGCGGATCACTTGAGGTCAGGAGTTTGAGACCAGCCTGACCAACATGGTGAAACTCCATCTCTACTAAAATTACAAAAATTAGCCAGGCGTGGTGGGCACCTGTAATCCCAGCTACTCGGGAGGCTGAGGCAGAAGAATTTCTTGAATCCAGGAAGTGGAGGTTGCAGTAAGCCGAGAACGTGCCACTGCACTCCAGCCTGTGCGACAGAGCAAGACTCGGTCTCAAAAAAATAAGAAAGAGAAAGAAAAGAAAAGAACGAGGGCTGGGCTGTGACTGTATGTGGCTGATAAATTGCTATCGACCTCATCTGTTGAGTGTCAAGTGTCCCGTGTTTGGTCATCATGTACCATTTAGGGCAGGGATTCCCTCCTTCACCAATGGGGTGAATAGGAGGTGATCACAACACCACTCCCTCCTCTCCCATGGGAATCTAGAGCCGCCTTTAGTGCCTTTCCTTATTTCTCACTTATACCTACTCTTCCTGTCCTTACCTCCCAAAACACTTTTTATATTTTGTCTCTGGTTATTTCGTGATTGGTGGCAGACATTTTCTTCCATCTGGAAGGCAGCATGTTTTCTCAGGCAGATCTTTGTCCTTTCAGTGCTGCTGGGATTTTCACTCCCCTCAGAGGGTTTGGTTGGCATAATCCCTTATTGAGGAATTTTTAGTTTCAGGAATCAGTGACTTTCAAGGATGTGTCCATAGATTTCTCTTGGGAAGAGTGGATTCAAGCAGATTCTGCTCAGAGGATGACCGTGTATGGGGAGGTGATGCTGGAGAACTACAGGAACCTGGTCTCACTGGGTAAGGACTTCTTATAACTCAAAACCCACCTCTTGACACCTTTCCCCCTCAATCCTGTGTGACCTGTGAAATTTATGAATTTGGACTCGAAATCCCTGATCATAAGGCATTGTTTTAGGGTGTTTGCTTGGTGTCCTCTCTTTCAAGGCAGAAGATTGAAATTTTCTGTAGAGAATGGAAAATGGGGAACTTCATAAGCCACACCTTCCTTGTTTCAGAAGCCCTGAAGGAGAAATGATCAGAACTCTGCTAGGATTGGTTTTTAGGATCAGTTCAGAACCCAAATTTAATGTCTTTCCTCTTAAGCAGGAAATCACCTTTCCAAACCCAATGGGACTTCCCAGCTGGAACGAGAAGAACTGAGTCTGATGCAAAAAGAACCGCCTGAGGGTGGCTTTCGAGGTAAGTGCCAGGCTGTGCAGACTTGTTACATGAGTGTGTCTTTGGGGAAAATCACTTCAGAGATTGTTGGGTCTCTGGAGAGACTAGGGCCACTGGATGTGTGTTCTCAGATGACACCTCCGCATTACTGATGGGCCTCTTTTCTCTAGGGCTCACTTATGTCATCTTGCAGGGAGGTGGTGGATTATGAGGAGTAAATGAGTTGTTACATTTATGGCACTTACCCACTGCCTGGAACATACTGAGCATTTGGTAAATGTTAGCAACCACTATGTCCTCTTCTGTCTTCTTCTGCATTCTGAATTGAAACCCTGTCTTTATGCATCTTCTCTGGGCTTTTACTGTCTTTCATGAGTGTTTCCTCTCAACCATAACATATATCCATAGCTTCCTTTCTGTCATTCATGTAAATATTTGTAAGCTTTTTCTCCTTCAAAGGAAACTAACATTTCTCTTCCTCTGCATTGTGTGAGAGAGTTTTAGACAGTCTTCATTTAAAAACATGAAAAATGATGTTAGCCTTGTTTTCATTTCTAGCAGCCTTACATTGTATATATTTTCTTTCTCATTCCCAAAATTCTAATCTGCATTACTACCCATTCAATGCCATTTACCTCAAAATGTTGAATGCTCCTTTATCTTTGTTATCTGGTTTCTAATCCTTATCACAACTGAAATTTCTGTTTTAGGTGTTATTACTGACTTTTCTCTGAAAAAAAAAAATGCATTTTACATCTTTATCTTCTCTACCATGTGCAAAAGTACCAATCATTTCTTTTTTTTTTTTTTGAGATGGAGTCTCGCTGTGTCACCCAGGCTGGAGTGCAGTGGCACAATCTCAGCTCACTGCAAGCTCCGCCTCCCGGGTTCACACCATTCTCCTGCCTCAGCCTCCGGAGTAGCTGGGACTACAGGTGCCCGCCACCACGCCCAGCTAATTTTTTGTACTTTTAGTAGAGACGGGGTTTCACCGTGTTAGCCAGGATGGTCTCAATCTCCTGACCTCGTGATCCGCCTGCCTTGGCCTCCCAAAGTGCTGAGATTACAGGCGTGAGCCACCGTGCCTGGCCCTAATCATTTCTTTATATATATATTTTTTAATTAAAGAAATAGGCAAATATTTAATCTCTAGATAATGTAAAGCTATCTAAGATAAAACAATGAAAGAAATCATTAAAGGAACACAATTATAGGAAAAACATTGCCTGTAACCATCACTGCTGGTTTCCCACAAGTTTTTTAAAGAATGGGATTCTGGGAGAGGAATCACTGGGTCAAAGGATATATCCATTTTTTATGGTCTTGCTACATATTGCACTGCTTTAGATACTATTTTGTGTTTAATGATAATTTCTTTGGTATAAAATGAAAGGTAGTGTTAATTACTTTTATTACAGATTTCTATGGATTTTATTACTATTGATATTTGTATTTATTCTTATGTAAATAACCTATTTATTCAACAAATATCTATTGAGTACTATTCTTAGCACTGGGACTACAGCAATAAGCACAGCAGGCAAAGTGTTTTTGAGGAGCTTATATTCTAATGGGGTGACAATAAAGGAAGAAGGGAGGTGGGGACAGAAGGGAAAGGAAAGGAGGCAGGAAGGGAGGAAATGAATATAACACAGTGATAGGTGCGGTGTGGAAAAATAAAGCAGCATAAGGGAACGACATTAGTTAGCAGGAGTGTGATTTTACAGGGAGGGCTTCTCCTTTAATGAGACTTTTGAGCAAATACTCAAAGTGATGGGCCACATGGGAGAACATTGAGGACAGAGGGAACAGCAGGTGCGAAGGCCCTGAGGTAGGAGATTGTGTGGCATTGTTTGAAGGGGACAGTGCTAGCAGATACGAAGATTTCTGTAAACCTTACGTTTCAGTCCTTCTGTAAAAAGATCTATTTGTACTATCATTTTTTAAATTTCTGTGAGCCACTCATTCTCTGAGTGTTCTTCTTAAATAGCAGTCTTTCTAACACATACACTAACTTCACTCATCTGTTTGGGAGTATTTCATTGTTTTTTGTTTCTGGTTTTCTGGTATGTATGTGCAGCAGTTTTTTCCTTGCTCCCTAGATTATTTTATTGATGCCATTTTCATTGCTTATTGCCATTCTGGTGGGTTTTCTGGAAGCAGCAGAAGCAAACACATATATTTTGATACTGTGTTTTCATCTCCCACTTCTTTACCCCATTCGTGCTTCCCTATTGGGTTAGAACCTAAAGGTTTTTCTTTCTTTCTTTCTTTTTTTTTTTGAGATGGAGTCAGGCTGGAGTGCAGTGGTGCAGTCTTGGCTCACTGCAACCTCCGCCTTCCGGGTTCAAGCAATTCTTCTGCCTCAGCCTCCTGAGTAGCTGGGACTACAGGTGCACACTGCCGTGCCCGGCTAATTTTTTGCATTTTAGTAGAGACGGGGTTTCACTGTGTTGTCCAGGCTGGTCTCAAACTCCTGAGCTCAGGCAGTCTGCCCACCTCAGCCTCCCAAAGTGCTAGGATTATAGGTGTGAGCCATGGCACCCAGCCCACTTGTTTTTTTTTTTACTGCATGTGACACTGTATTTTACTCATCATTTTCAATGTCTGTCTGTCCTTATCCGGGTGTGGTTGCGTGCACCTGTAATCCCAGCTACTCGGGAGGCTGAGGTGCAAGAATCACTTCAACCTGGGAGGCGGAGGTTGCGGTAAGCCGAGATTGTGCCACTGCACTCCAGCCTGGGCAGCGGAGTAATACCCACTAATATGTAGGCTCACCGAATTGTCATTGAACATGTTTTTCTTTACATTCCCTGCCTACGACATTGCCTGCTGGAGTAAGTACTTAAATATTTGTTGAGTGAATATTTAATGACATCAATTAGAATTTTCATAAATCTGGTGAAAATATAAATTTGAATTTATGAAATTCATATCAATACAGATTGGATAATTATTGGGATGAATGAATGAGTGGGCAGGGCAAAACAGCAAAGGTGGGACCCTCAGGACAATAACATAGTGAGGGGGCCAAGGATGCTCTGGTGAAGGTGAGTGGTCCAAGGAGGAGGAGAGGGCCCAGCAGAGAACATGGTCAAAGGGAGAGAGGAGAGCCAAGGTAGAGTATGACAGTGCCAAGTAGGGAATGAAAATGCCTGTTGGACTTGGTGATGAGGGAGTGGCCTGGGACCCAGGGAAGAGCCCATTTAGTGCTGAGAGAAATACGCTGTGGGCAGAAAAGTGAAGAGGAAGCAAGCAAGTGAAGACTTTTAAGTACAGACTGTCGTTTCAACAAGGTCAGCTTCTAAGGAAAAGGAAGAAAGAGTAAGAACTCAGAAGAAGCCTGTGGTTTGTTTTTTAACAAGGAAAAGACTTGAGTGTATCTGAAAGAGCAGAGAGGTGTCCATTGCAGTGGGAGAAACTAAAGATAGGCGAAAGTTGAATGGAAAGGAGCCCATAGAACATGATGATTTGCAAACTCCAGATCTTGTTCTTTCCAGATTTTCTTGGATATTGCTGTCAGATTAATCTGACATTGAGTCCTCTCATTATCCTGTCCCAGTCAAGGGGAGAAAGCATTGACTGAGTGCTGTGCTCAGCTCTTCCACAGCCAGCATCTCACTTACTTGACACAAAACATCTATAGGTAAGTACTGGTACTCCTCTTACGGTGGAAGAAATTGGCTCTGAAAGGTGAAATAACATGTCAGAATCTGAACACATATCTTCTGTTTTGTTGGTTTTTTACTTTGAGTTTAATGGTAATTCTTGCTTTCTTCCCTTGCCCTGCTGTGTTCTTATTTCCTAGTATATTTAGTAAAACTAGAAACTTCTGTATCCTGGCCTAATTTTCTTTTCAGCATCATTTCTTTTCTCTGTACTAAAGCTTTGTACAGTTGAAAGCGTTGTTAGATTTTTGCTCCTGTTTTACAAAAGATGAATAGAAACTGCAAATCCAGAAGTGCTGTCCCTGGTGCCAGTATTTTCATTGTAAACTGACTAATTTTGAGAAAAGATAGAAATTTTTAGTAATGTGGAAAGCAGTGTCTTTTAGCCTCTCATCAACAGCAATTAGATTTAAATCATTTAATCATATTCAGTTATGAAGGAGACAAAAATTAAGAACATGCATAAAGTATTAGAAACCTACTATCAAAGATTATGTGTAAAAATACAGTTGGGGATTCTATAATCTTTTTAGCTCTCCAGGAAGCCACCCTAACCATCCCTAAACATAGGAGCCTGCTGTCTGTGTTTCACACATGATTTTTAAAAATGTGGCCGGGCGTCGTGGCTCACACCTGTAATCCCAGCATTTTGGGAGGCTGAGGCGGGCAGATCTCTTGAGGTCAAGAGTTCGAGACCAGTCTGGCCAACATGGTGAAACCCCGTCTCTACTAAAAATACAAAAATTAGCCAGGTATGGTGGCACGTACCTATAATTCCAGCTAGTCAGGAGGCTGAAGCGTGAGAATCACTTGAACCCAGGAGGTGGAGGTTGCAGTAAGCCGAGATCATGCCACTGCACTCCAGCCTGGGCAACAGAGCAAGACTCCATCTCAAAAAAAAAAATTTTTTTTCAGAGATGTACTGGGTAACTACTTCTGCATATATGTATGTCTGTCCATGTAAATATATGTGTACATATATACAGAAACATACACAGAGAATTTATATAGTTAAGAGTCTCTATCTACCTGCATGCTCACATGAGCCTCACTGATGTTTAATACGTACACATATCTTTGCTTTCGTTACTAGGAAAACTGATCTAAAATACTATAATGAATGTAGAAGTATTCAAAAAGTTCATTCTTCCTTAAATAAGACAGGCCCACTGCTGCCTCAGGGCCTTAGCACTGGCTGTTACCCTGTCTGGGAAGCTTTCCCTTAGATAGTCCTATGACTTCCTCTCTTAGTCCCTTAAAGTCTTGGTTTAAATGTCACCTTTTCAGTGAGGCCTTTTCTTATGACCCACTTTAAAATTGCAGACGTTTTCTCTCACCCATCATGTTCCCTATATCCATTTAAATGCTTTTATTGTTTTTCTGTAAGGTATACCACTTAAATACTAAGGATTTTACTTATTGTCTCCCTTTCTCTTGCTAAAATATGTTTCATAAGGGCAGACATTTCTTCTGTTTATTGCTATATCCTGAGCACCCAGAACAGTACCTGGCTTGATAAATATTTATTGAATGAATGATTTATCGTGTTCATAAAACCAGTTTGACTGCTATATGGAGAGAATGCATTGTAGGGTAGCAAGAGTTTAAATAGAAAATCCAGACAGGTGGGTATAGAAATAGTCTAGTTGGGTGTTAGGAGTAGCTAACTGTTACCCAGAGGATGGAAGAAATATAAAAGGAGAAAATAAATAAATCAACTTGCCCTTTTCAAGAAGCATGGGACCTGCTTGCTGCCCAGTCCCATCCCACACACCCATACTGTGCAAGCTCCCAGCCTCTGCTATGGCTTGTGCCAGCCGTGTGTACTAAGGGGTCTGTGACAGACCAGACACCTTGGTCTGGAGACTCTAGTTCATGTCCTGGTGAGTATCAGAGTTATATAAATCCTATAAGTTAATGAGTGAAGGCAGAAAAAGCATTCCAAGCCGTTAAGGGAGTATTGAGTATTTCCAGTATTATTACTCAGAAGTCTTGTTTAGGAAAAAAGGAAAGGCAGAGAGAACTGTATGTTGCTTAATGTAAAATAGTAATGATGGTAATGATAACAGCTAATAATCACTGGATCCTTATTACATCCAAGCATAATGCTTTGTGCTTTATAAAGTCCTTATTTAATGAGATAGTAAAATGTCAAGGATCTGAAACATTGTTTAATCCTGGAAGAGCTACAGTTTCTGACCTATACTGCTCAGGTTCCAAGCCCACAATACTTCATCAATTCTGAGTAAAGCCACCCTAACCGTTTTTCATTTTGTAGGTAGACAGTTATATAATCTGGGAAAAATTAAAATTTTCCCCCCATCTCAGTGGCCATATTGGTCACACTTTTGGAATAACATTAAATAGTAGTAGTAATAGTAAGCACCTTTTCCTTGGTTCTGTTATTAGAATTCTTCTAGGGCTTTATTTGTATTCTTGGTGCAATGCTAATATTTTTGTTTTTGAATCACGAATGGATGAAGGATACCAGTTGAATACTTCTGAAGCATCTATCAGGTTGATCATATGACCTATTAATATGATAGTAATAGACTCTTAATAGTGAACCATTCTTTATTTCCTGGATAAATCCTTCTTCGTGCTAGTTATACTCTTGATGTCTAAGTAACCAGCATTGTTTAAAAACATGAAGAGTTCTGGCTCTGATATTACAGTGACTTAGCAGGGTGGGTCTGCTGGTGACAAATTCTCTTAGTTTTCTTTCATATGAGAACGTCTTTATTTCACCTTCATTCCTGAAAGACTTTTGCTAATATAGAACTCTAGGTTTACGGTTACTTCTTTCAGCACTTTGAAATAATTAATCCTCTTCCTTCTGGCATCCATGGTTTCTGATGAGAAATTCAGTTATTCACATTTTTGCCCCGCCACCAAGTAGTGTATCAATTTTCCCTGGTTGCTTTCAAGATTGTTTTTTTCTTCCATTTTTAGAATTTAATTATGGCTGGGCATAGTGGTTCACACCTGTAATCTCAGCACTTTGGGAGGTGAAGGCAGGCAGATCACTTGAGGCCAGGAGTTTGAGACCGGCCTGGGAAAAACATGGCGAAACCCTTTCTCTGCGAAAAATACAAAACTACCTGGGCGTGGTAGTGCCTGCCTGTAGTCCCAGCTACTTGGGAGGCTGAGGAGGCACGGGAATCGCTGGAACCCAGGAGGTGAAGGTTGCAGTGAGCCAAGGTTGTACCACTGCACTTCAGCCTGGGCGACAGAGTGGACTCTGTCTCAAAAGAAAAAAAAAATTTGATTATGATGCATCTGGGCGTGGATTTCTTTGGGTTTACCCTGTTCCTATAGGTTGAAACCTTCTGTCAAATATAAGCTTTTAACCATGATTTCTTCAAATACTTTTTCAGCACCAAACATTTTCTCCTTCTCTGGGACTCCAGTGAGACAAATATGAGATCCTGTGTTGTCCCATACATCCCTGAGGTGCTCTTCATCTTTATTTTTTCTCAATCTTTTCTCTCTGTGTTGTTCAGATTGAATAATTTCTTTTAATCTGTCTTCAAGTTAATTCTTTCCTTTTTTCACCCTTCTGCTGTTGGACCTATTTAGCAAGATTTCTGTTTTCTATATCAATAAATAAGTGTTTGTATATTGAAAATACTGTAGGGCTAGGTGTGGTGGCTCACACCTGTAATCCCAGCACTTTGAGAGGCCAAGGCTGGTGGGTCACGAGGTTAGGATTTCAAGACCATCCTGGCCAACATAGTGAAACCCCGTCTCTCCTAAAAATACAAAAATTAGCCGGGCATGGTGGCGCGTACCTGTAGTCCCAGCTACTCAGGAGGCTGAGGCAGGAGAATCGCTTGAACCCGGGAGGTGGAGGTTGCAGTGAGTCGAGATCGCACCACTGCACTCCAGCCTGGGCAACACAGTGAGGCTTCATCTCAAAAAAAAAAAAAAAAATTGTATATTTTTCACTTCCAAAATTTCCACTTAGTTCTTTTTATATGCTCATTTTCTTTGCTGAGATTTTATTTCCATTTCTTTAGAGTGTGTTCACTCTGACTTGTTGGAACAAGTAAGGCAGATGCTTTAAAGTCCTTGTAAGATAATTGTATCATCTCACTTGATGTCTGTTGGTTATCTTTTCCCATGTAAGTTGAAATGTTCCTGGGTCTTTATATTCTCAGTGACTTCAAAAGGTATCATGGGCATTTAGAATATTATGTTATAAAACTCTATGTCTTCTTGAAATCCAACAGAAAATGTTGATATTTCTGTGTTAGCGGGCAGTCAACCTGGTTGAGCTCAGACTACAAAGTCCAACCAGCTTTCTGTGGGTTGTGGTTTCTCTGTCAGTTTGGTTGTCAGAGACTTCACATTGTTGCTTGAATCTTGCTCACATGTGTGTCGCTCTGTGGCCAGTATGGAATTTAAGCAGCAGTCCCTCTTATTCTCAAAGTCCACATGTGCTGCTTAGGGGGTCAGATTCATGCATATGTATCTCGCAAGTGAGCCCAGGTGTTCTTAAATAACTTCCAAGGTCATGTTCCCGAATTCTCCCCTGTCTATGTCCGCAGTAGTTTCAGCTTCCCTGTGGCTGTCCTTTTGACTCTTCTGGCTACAAGGCAGGGGCCTGTAGTTGCCCCGCTCTGCTGTGACTTCCAGTGACTGTCCCTATGCAGAGCCAAGCAGCAGGAGGATAAAGAAAAGATGATGAAGTGGGGCTTCTTGCTACCCTTCTTGGGACCACAGATCCCTTGCTTGGGGAAGAAGGACCCTCTCCTCATGTTTTTGAGCTCCTGTCAGCTTGCAGTGGCACTGCTGTTGCAGCAGCCACCAGAGGATTGCTTAAGTGCTGGGGTGCAATAGAACGGAGAAAGGGGAAAAAATAGGCAATTCCCCCTGCTCTCTCTAAGCATTAGAAGTCCTTTTCCTGCTCCATGAACCGGCCCTAGAGCTTTTCCTGGAGAACCTCCTCTGGCTTCTCCTGCCTCAGTGCCTGTTTTCAGATGGCTGTATAAGTTTAGAACAGAAGACAGCTGAGGAAAAAAAGGAAGCTCACCACTGGTTCAGTGGTACTTTGGATTTTGGTTTTCTTCCCCAATTCACCTGCTACTGTTTACTTCTCAGGGCCTTCAAATAATTGCTTCATGCTCTCTGTTCAGGTTTATCAGTGGAAGAGACATGCTGGAATAGGCCTACTCCACCTTATCAGGAAGAGGATCCTCTACTTTGGTTTTAATTTGATCTTTGTCTAACTTCTTAAGGTGGAAACATAGGTCACAGATTATGGGCCATTCTTATTTACTGTAAAAACATTTAAAGCTCCTTCCGCAGGCAGGAGAGTCAGCTAGCCACCCAAGAAAACATCACGAAAGATACCGATATCAAGAGACTACTGTATACCCATCTTCTATGTGTATTTTCAATTATCTAAGTGTCTTCATTCCATCACTCTTCTTGGAGAACTCCTCAGTATTGGAAACACACTTGACATGGTTGTGCGTCTGTTTTGGTTTTGTAACTGCTGTCAGTCTAGTACTATATTTAGTAGTGAAACCAAATACATCCTCTAAAAGAAGTTCATTATCACACAAGGTAACCAGATTTTTGAAATGCTGTATCTACTTTCTTATGTCTTGTTTCTCCTTTCATGTAATTTTTGTTCTATATGGAGCACCACTAATAGAGTTGGCATTGGAAACATTTTTTTTTATTTGCAGTTATTTTGTCTACTTTTACTATTGTGCCTTACTTATGTTTGTTAGGACCAAACCTCAAAGCATGGCTAAGAATTTTCAGTAGAAATGGAGTTACATCCATATGGGAGAATAGTCTCCAGATCACTACAATGTCTAGTTTTGTAGGAGCATGGCTTGGAGCACTTCCTATTCCTTGACTGGGCAAGAGCATGGCAGGTATGGCCCATCTCCTGTACACTTGGAGCGACCTTTGTCCACGTGGCTGGCCTTGTTATTTCACCACTCTGGATATACTGGAATAGAAAGCAACTTACATACAAGGACAATTAACTGGAGCAAAGGGAGATATTTCTTTGTGCAGATTCTGTAAGGGCTGTGCAGAAATGTGTGTGGTCAAAGCCAAGCAGTTCCATTTACAGCTCTGTTTTTTATGTAGTTACAACATGATGTGATTGTAGCTTTTTAAACTATGAAACCCCTGAGAGATTGTACCTTCTAGTTGAAATAAAGTATTTATAATAGAAAAACAAATATTGAAAGCTATATAATTTCCTCTAAGCATTGGTTGTAACACATAAAATATTATCTCATTCCATTGTGATTTCCTCTTTGACCTCTCAGAATTTACAAATTCACTGCTTAATTTTCAAACATGAGGATTTCCCAGATAGTTGAAATGTAATTCTTTAGGTGTCTTTTTTTAATTGTAATGTTTTGTGTTTGTGTGTATATGTGTACAATATATGTAACATAAAATTTGCCATTTTCGCCATTTTTAGTGTATAATTTGGAGGCATTTAAATACATTCACATTGTTGTGGAACCAGCACCGCCATCCATCTCCAGAACTTTTTCATCTTTCCTAATGAAAACTCTATACCCTTTAAGCAATAGCATCCCATTCCCCGCTTCCGCCAGCCCCTGGTAACCTCTGCTTTCTGCCTCTATGAATTTGACTACTCTAGATACCTCATATGAGTTGAATCATGCAATATTTGTCTTTTCGTGACTGGCTTATTTCACTTAGCATAATGTCTTCGAGGTTCATCCTTGAAGTGGATTCAGCATGTCACTGCCAGTCTTTTTATACCCAAACTAACTTCCCCATTCATGTTTATTTTTTATTCAAATTGAATATTTAAATAATAGCAGAAATGGTTTAGGAGTACCGTTATTACTGAATCTTCATATTTAAGACTGTGTTTTGCCTTTCTCTGCACATGTGTGGAGTGCTGACCATGTGGAGTTCTTGAGTCACATCCGTTCTTGCAGGCATGGCCCCATTGTCTTTCGGCATCCTGTGTTCCTGAGAAAATCTCTTCTCCCAGTTTTTTAAAAATTTGTAGGTAATCTTTTTTTTTTCTTTCATAAGCATCAACTCCTCAGAACTAACTTTTAAGTCTAAATTCCATGAAGGTATACTGAATCCTACTATTAAGTTTTCTGTAGTACAAAAATATGTTTGAACTTAAAATGATTAATATTTTCCAGAATAGCAAATACTTTGTTCTTTTTGTAATTTGATTTTTGAAATACATACACAGAAGAATGTGTAAAATCTGTACTGTTCAACAAAAACCTACATACTCTTCTAAGCCCTTTATTAACTAACTTTTGTTCTTGTATCAGCACTATAAGATAGGTACCATTTAACAAATTTGGACAATAGAGCACAGAGAGGTTAAGAAACCTACGCAAGGTGTGGTGGCTCATGCCTGTAATCCCAGCACTTTTTGAGGCTGAGGCGGGCGGATCACGAGGTCAGGAGATCGAGACCATCTTGGCTAACACGGTGAAACCCCGTCTGTACTAAAACCACAAAAAATTAGCCGGGCATGGTGGCGGGCGCCTATAGTCCCAGCTACTCGGGAGGCTGAGGCAGGAGAATGGCGTGAACCCAGGAGGTGGAGCTTGCAGTGAGCCGAGATCGCGCCACTGCACTCCAGCCTGGGCGACAGAGAGAGACTCTGTCTCAAAAAAAAAAAAAAAGAAACCTGCCCAAGGTCACACAGCTAATAGTGGTGGAGCTCCAGAGTTCATTTTGAGTTCATTAACTCAAAAGTCCGAAGTTTCATCTTAGTGTTATCGTAACCACTGTGCCCTTCTGCTTCTCTTTTTAGTTAATAATGATAAAGACAAATGAAGAAAAAAGAAAGCAGGCCAGGCACAGGGGCTCCCACCAGCAATCCCAGCACTTTGGGAGGCCAAGGTGGGTGGATCACCTGAGGTCAGGAGTTCAAGATCAGCCTGGCCAACATGGTGAAACCCCCATCTCTACTAAAAAGACAAAATTAGCCAGGCATGGTGGTACATGCCTGTAGTCCCTGTAGTCCCAGCTACTTGGGAGACTGAGGCAGGAGAATCACCTGAACCCAGGAGGCGGAAGTAGCAGTAAGCCGAGATTGCGCCATTGCACTCCACCCTGGGCGACAAGAGCGAAACTCCATCTCAAAATAATAATAATAATAATAATAATAATAAGGCAGATATCCAGTTACCAGAGCCCAGATCAAGAAACAGAACATTGCTAGTGCCATGGAAATGCTTTGTGTGCATCTCCTCATTCACATCCTCTTACCTCTCTCTACCCAAGATATAACCAGTATTCTGACTTCTGTGATACCTCCTTTCCCTCTCTTTATACTATTGCCATTTATCATTGAATCTCTAAACAATATATCTGGTTTTGGTCTGTTTTAAAACTTTAAATTGAATCTTTATATATATATACACACACACACACACACATACATATATATATATACACATATATATTATGTGCCTTTGCTTATTCATTCATATTGATATGTGTAGCTTTAGTTTATTAATGCTCACTGTTGTCAGTTACTCCATTGTATGAACACTTGACGATCTTGTTATCCATTTTTTGATGATGGGCATTTGTGATGTTTCCAGCTTTTGCTGCTGTACACAGTGCTGTGTGAAGAATCATGAATTCTCACACTGTTGCAAGGTGGAGTTACTAAGTGCATGCACCTAGTGGTAGATTTGCTGTATCAGCCAATGTGCTTGCTCTAGGCTGTACTAAACTATTTTTCCAGTGCTTGAATCAGATTGGATTTCCACCAGGAGTATGTGGAAGTTCCCACTATTGCATCTTTCCAAAATCTGAAGCTGTCAGTTTGAATTTTTACATTTTGTTACTTGGGCGGACGTGGTAATGGCATCTTGTTGCGGCTTTAATCAGCTTTCCCTTGGTTACTGTTGAGATTGGGCATCTTTGCTTACGTTTGCAGACCATTCAGGCTTCCTTTCCTTAAGTGCTTATTCAAGTATTTTGCCCATTTTTCTAGTGGGCTTGGTGTTTCATAAGCATTATTTTCCAAGTCTCCATTCTAGTTTTTTGTGGGTCATGTGTTGCAAATATCTTCTCCCAGTAGGTAGTTTCTATTTTTTTAGCTTTTATTTTTATTTTTATATTTTGAGACAAGATCTTGCTCTGTCTCCCAGGCTGGAGTGCAGTGGCATGATCACGGCTCACTGCAGACTTGAACTCCCGGGCTCAGGCGATCCTCTCACCTCAGTCTCCGATCCTCCCACCTCAGCCTCCGAGTAGCTGAGACCACATGTGTGCGCCACCATGATCTGGTAGTTTTTGAATTATTTGTAGAGATGGGCTCTCACTATGTTGCCCTAGGTGATTTAAAATTCCTGGTCTCAAGAAATCCTCCCACATCAACCTCCTAAAGTGCTGGGATTACAGGCGCGAGCCACTGCACTCAGCTTTTTATCTTTTTTTATGATGTCTTTTGATGACTAGAAGCACTTAATTTTCTCCCAACATTTTTCTTTCTTCTTTTGGTCTTTATACTTCTTTTTTCTTCTCATTCTCTGTTTTAATTATTTTTAAAATTTATTTCCTGAACCTCTTCATAGTTTCCAAACTTAATATTTTCTGTGTATAATTTATCTTTGAATAGAAGCAGTTCTGTCTGGACTTTGTATTTGTCTAATAGTGTAAATGGATTCTCCTTTGCTTGTTATGTTGTTTAATACATAGCACCTTAAATGTTCCCAAAGAACTTGAGTTGGCTGGCTGACCCCTGTACAGAGGTGAGGCAACAGGGAGCTGCCAATTCACATGTCACCTGCTGGTATTTTCTTTTTTTTTTTTTGAGATGGAGTCTCGCTGTGTCGCCCAGGCTGGAGTGCAGTGGCACGATCTCGACTCATTGCAAGCTCCGCCTCCCAGGTTCACGCCATTCTCCTGCCTCAGCCTCCTGAGTAGCTGGGACTACAGGTGTGTGCCACCACGCCCGGCTAATTTTTTTGTATTTTTTAGTAGAGACGGGGTTTCACCGTGTTAGCCAGGATGGTCTAGATCTCCTGACCTCGTGATCCGCCCACCTCGGCCTCCCAGAGTTCTGGGATTACAGGTATCAGCCACCACGCCCGGCCACCTGCTGGTATTTTCATACTCAGTTTGACAGGTCCTCTATTTGGGGTTACTTGGTTGTATGTGTTTTGGAGGTGGAGCCTGGTTGTCTTTCCACTTTTTCTCTCTTCTCACTTAAGCAGATCAGGTTGGAAGAAAGAGGCCTGGTTAATGCTCATTTCTTGCTTCACAGGAAAGCCTGTGCCCATAGGCCTTGGTTTGTTTGTTCAGTGTTGATCTGTCTCTGTTGACTTTGATCAGCAATCAGAAAGCTGATTCTCAGGTTGCTGTGCCAGTCCTCTACCCCTTATTTTGTCTGGGATAAGAAATAGCATCTAAGAAAATTCAAGTCTGAGTAGCTACAAGGTCCTTTTCCAGCCTCCTCTCAAACAGTTTAGCAGATCCCCTGGCCTGTCCCCACCACCAGTTCTCATCTTTAAGGAATGCGTGTTTAGGAAATGGTAGTATCCCTTCGGCCTGTCTTACCCCTGTGAATACATGACACCTGCTTAAAGTTTAAGGGGAAGAAACCCCTAGATCGTGTCATCCTCCTTTAAGAGTTTCAGTTTCAGAGGAGTATATTCTCAAGGGGTAGCTCACATACTGTGTTAGTCTGTTCTCACATTGCTATAAAGAAACACCTGAGACTAGGTAATTCATTCATTGATTTATTTTTTGGGTTTTTTTTTTTTTTTTTTTTTTGAGACAGAGTTTCGCTCTTGTCGCCCAGGCTGGAGTGTGATGGCACAATCTCAGCTCACTGCAACCTCCGCCTACCGGGTTCAAGTGATTCTCCTGCCTCAGCCTCCTTAGTAGCTGGGATTACAGGTGCACACCATCACACCCGGCCAATTTGTGTGTGTGTGTGTGTGTGTGTGTGTGTGTTTTAGTAGAGATGGGGTTTCGCTATGTTGGCCAGGCTGGTCTCGAACTCCTGACCTCGGGTGATTCTGCCCACCTCAGCCTCCCAAAGTGCTGGGATTACAGCCGTGAGCCACCACGCCTGGCTGAGACTGGGTAATTTATAAGAAAAGTTTAATTGGCTTATGGTTCTACAGGCTGTACAGGAAGCATTAGTGCCAGCATCTGCTTCTAGGGAAGCCTCAGGAGGCTTACAGTCATAGTGGAGGGCAAAAGGGGAGCAGGCACATCAAATGATAAAACCAGGAGCAAGAGAGAGTGGCAGGGGGAGGTGCTACACACTTTTAAGTGGTCAGATCTCACGAGAACTCACTTATGATAGGGAGGACAGTACCAAGAGGGATGGTGCTAAACCATTCATAAGAAACCACTCCCATGATCCAATCACCTCCCATAAGGCCCCACCTCCAACACTGGGGATTACATTTCAATATGAGATTTGGGTGGGGACACACATCCAAACTATACCACCTAGATTATGTTACTTACTTCCTATCATATTTCATTTTATTTACTTCCTATATCATATTTCTTTCTTTTTTTTTTCCTTTCCTTTTTTTTTTTTGAGACAGAGTCTCACTCTGTCACCCAGGCTGGAGTGCAGTGGTACTACCTCAGCTCACTGCAACCTCCACCTCCTGGGTTCAAGCAACTCTCCCACCCCAGCCTCCCAAGTAGCTAAGACTACAGGCGCCTGCCACCATGCCCAGCTAATTTTTGTGTATTTAGTAGAGATGGGATTCCACCATTTTGGCCAGGCTGGTCTTGAACTCCTGACCTCAAGTGATCCGCCTGCCTTGGCCTCTCAAAGTGCTGAGATGACGGCCGTGAGCCACCACACCCGGGCTTGACCATATTTCTTAATCCTCATTTTATATCTGTGACCCTCAGACCCAGTGAGACAAGTAACTAGTTAAGATGGTGTTAAGAGCCACGGTTTGAATCCAAGTTTGTCTGACTTTGGGTCAGCAATCTTTACACTGTGTCACACTGTGACATTTTAGGAAGATTAATTTGGTGTAGGATTCTAGGTGGCCTCGTAGGAGGAAAGAAACTTCTGGGAGGAATACCAGGTACAGTGTGCAGAGTTTCCTGATCTGCCTTTCCCAATCCCAGCTCTTCTGCATGTGTTTCCTTAGTTCCATCTTCATTATGTAGCCTACTCCAGTGGTCAGTGCCTTCACTGTCCATCCCTCCTGAATGGGCTCACTCTTTTCTCTGCTTATGCAGTACATCTGCCATCCCCTGCTTTCAGTTCCCCTGTTATCTTTGGATCAGTTCACTGTTGTTTCTCTCCCTTCCTATTTCTCTACCTAATTTTGGGTACATGTTTGAAAGCTCTCAAATGTGCTCAGCAGTTATTTTAGTTGATAGCTAGTTTAATTCTCTCATTCCTACCTTATGCAGTTTCCAGTCTCCTAGCACAGAAACCAATGTGCATTTGAATTTTTTTTTTTTTTTCAGACTGGGAGACAAGACTTGAAACCAAAGAGCCAACTCCGAAGCCCGGTATTACTGAAGATTTATGCCATGGGGTAACAATGGAAAGGGAAGGTATCTGGCATTCTACTCTAGGGGAAACCTGGGAACCTAATAATTGGTTAGAGGGACAACAGGATAGTCATCTGAGCCAAGTGGGAGTTACCCATAAGGAAACCTTCACTGAGATGAGAGTATGTGGAGGTAATGAATTTGAAAGATGTTCCAGTCAGGATTCAATCCTTGATACACAGCAAAGCATTCCTATGCTAAAAAGGCCCCATAACTGTAATTCACATGGAGAAGATGCCACACAAAATTCTGAGTTAATTAAAACTCAAAGAATGTTTGTAGGAAAGAAGATCTATGAATGTAATCAGTGCAGCAAAACCTTCAGCCAGAGCTCATCCCTTCTTAAGCACCAGAGGATTCATACTGGGGAGAAACCCTATAAGTGTAGTGTATGTGGGAAACACTTCATTGAACGCTCCTCCCTTACTGTTCATCAAAGAATTCATACTGGAGAGAAACCCTATAAATGTAATGAATGTGGGAAAGCCTTTAGTCAGAGCATGAATCTTACTGTCCATCAACGAACTCACACCGGAGAGAAACCCTATCAGTGTAAAGAGTGTGGCAAAGCCTTCCATAAGAATTCGTCTCTTATTCAACATGAAAGGATTCATACTGGAGAGAAACCCTACAAATGTAATGAATGTGGTAAAGCTTTTACCCAAAGCATGAATTTGACAGTTCATCAGAGAACTCATACAGGAGAAAAACCCTATGAATGTAATGAATGTGGAAAAGCCTTCAGTCAAAGCATGCATCTTATTGTACATCAGAGAAGCCATACTGGAGAAAAACCCTATGAGTGTAGTCAATGTGGAAAAGCCTTTAGTAAGAGCTCAACTCTTACCCTACATCAGCGAAATCACACTGGAGAAAAACCCTACAAATGTAACAAATGCGGGAAATCCTTTAGCCAAAGTACATATCTTATAGAACATCAGAGACTTCATTCTGGAGTAAAACCTTTTGAATGTAACGAGTGTGGAAAAGCTTTCAGTAAGAATTCATCTCTAACTCAACATCGGAGAATTCACACTGGAGAGAAACCTTATGAGTGTATGGTGTGTGGAAAACATTTCACTGGACGATCATCCCTTACCGTGCATCAGGTCATTCACACTGGAGAGAAACCTTATGAGTGCAATGAATGTGGAAAGGCATTCAGCCAGAGTGCTTACCTTATTGAACATCAAAGAATTCATACTGGTGAGAAACCCTATGAATGTGATCAGTGTGGAAAAGCCTTCATTAAGAATTCATCCCTTACAGTGCATCAGAGAACTCATACAGGAGAGAAACCCTATCAGTGTAATGAATGTGGAAAAGCCTTCAGCCGGAGTACAAACCTTACACGACATCAAAGAACTCATACGTGAGGAATGTTTTCACTGGCCCTTACCTCATGATTAACTCTTCAGTAATAATCGTATGAGACATACAATGTAGAAACCTAATAAATGTAATGATTGTGGGAATCTTTCAGTTGAAGTACAATATATCATATCAGATAATACCACTGCAGAGAATCCATCTAAAAGTAGAGAAATCTTGATTCAGAATGTATAATTTCCTTTATGTCAGAAGGTTTAAGTAGCTAATATAAACAATGAAGAGTCATGCAGAAGATAAGTTCTGTTATATCATACCGCACATTCTCCTTTGGCCATCAGAGACTTTACACTGGAGAGAAAAATGTGAGAGTGTTTAACTGGACAGCCCAGAGACCTGGTATGTAGTCCTAATCTGCCACTGCCTTGGACAACTTGCCTACTTCCACCAGGTTATGGTTCTTTATTTGGTAAATGAATGATTTTGGAGTTAGAAATCTTGTAGGAGCTCTGTTAGCTCTAAAATGCTACAACTCTATAAATGTAATGAATGCTGGGAAATCTTTGTTCTTTTACGATCTTATGCTGTCTGTATGCTGTCTAGATGCTCTTGTTCCACAATCTGGTTTCCTTGGATGCTTTTAGTCAAAATTATTTACCTTTACGAATTCCTAGTACCCTTCCATGTCCCTAATCTTCCCCTGCATTGTTATTTTGTCCCCTAACTACAGGCTGGTTTCCATAAATTAATGGAATAAGTATGCAAATTTTTTCATTTATTTATTTATTTATTTTGAGATGGAGTTTCGCTCTGTTGCCCAGGTTGGAGTGCAGTGGCTTGATCTCAGCTCACTGCAAGCTCCACCACCTGGCTTCATGCCATTCTCCTGCCTCAGCCTCCCAAGTAGCTGGGACTACAGGCACCTGCCACCATGCCTGGCTAATTTTTTTGTATTTTTAATAGAGATGGGGTTTCACCATGTTAGCCAGGATGGTCTCAATCTCCTGACCTCGTGATCCACCCACCTCGGCCTCCCAAAGTGCTGGGATTACAGGCATGAGCCCCCGTGCCCGGCCAAGTATGCAAATCTTAATGCAATAGCATGCTGTTTTGAGTTCTCAATTAATAGTTATTAAACTGTTGTTAAATGATCATTTAGAAAATAACATAGTCCTATAAGTACAAAGGAATCACATATCTTTGTGTCATATTCTGGCTATCAAAGTAGAAAAGAAAAGACAGGGGGGCTGAACACTAACAGACATAGCCATCTGACCTATTAACAAAATGCTGAGGCTGGACAAGGTGGCTCATGCTTGTAATCCCAGCACTTTGGGAGGCTGAGGCAGGATGACTGTTTGAGCTCAAGAGCTCAAGACCAGCCTGGGCAACATAGTGAGACCTTGTCTCTACAAAAAGTTCTCAAAAAATTAACCAGGCATGGTGGCACATGTTTGTAGTCCCAGCTACTCGGAAGGCTGAGGTGAGAGAATAACTTGAACCCAGGAGGTTGAGGCTGTAGTGAGCAGTGATTGTGCCACTGAACTCCAGCGTAGGCAACAGAGTAAGAACTTTGTCTCAAAACAAAAAACAAAAACGTTGCACCTCAAAAACATACTCAAAACAATATAGGGAGATTTTATAGATCTATAGTTATTGTGGTAGTTAAGATAGCTTTGTTTATTTCACACACATATACCAAGTCCTAAATATGTGTTAGACATGATTAGAAAATCAAAATGAGTAAGATATATTCTTTGATTTATAAGGGTTAAACTAAAAAAGTGGCAGTATAATGGGAAAGGAGAGGAAGAATACAATCACAAGCAGAATCTAGGAAATTTGGTAAATGACTAAATGTGCCACTTGAATGAGAAGGAAGAGTCTAGGATGACTTGGAGTTCTTATTTTGGTAGATAAGGTTGCCATAATTAAAAACACCTATAGTTGCCCAATTTTGTGGGGCAATGATGAGTTCACTTTGGGTACATTTCCATGAGTCTGTGGGACATCCAAGGGAAGGGTCCTGATAGGCAGCAGAGTAAGTGATAAAGGAGACACATTTGCAGGACTGTCATTGATGGGGTAGGTGGTAAAAAGAGGAAGCAGTAGGCGCTAAGTGGAATAAACAGCAAAAAGAAAAATAGAAAAATCAAAAGTTGGTGCCACAAAGGTAAAAAGATAGCTTTAACACAGCGATAGGAATAGTTAATACTGTGAAATGCTATGGAGGGCAAAGATAAAAATAGAACTATGTCGGCCAGTCGCAGTGGCTCACGCCTGTAATCCCAGCACTTTGGGAGGCCAAGGCAGGCGGATTATGAGATCAGGAGATCAAGACCATCCTGGCTAACATGGTGAAACCCTGTCTCTACTAAAAATACAAAAAAAAAAAAAAAAAAAAAAGCCAGGCATGGTGGCACATGCCTGTAGTTCCAGCTACTCGGGAGGCTGAGGAAGCAGGAGAATGGCATGAACCTGGAAGGTGGAGCTTGCAGTGAGCTGAGATCGTGCCACTACACTCCAGCCTGGGCAACAGAGCAAGACTCCATCTCAAAAAAAAAAAAAATACAGAACTATGTCCTTTTGTTTGGGCTATCAATTTAAGACAGATGGCTTAACACCTCTGTTTGAGTGGGTTGAAGAGTGAGTTAAATGTTAAAAAGAACTTAGCAGCCTTACTGAGGTGGGAGAAACTCGGAAAGGTAACTAGAGGGAGGCTGGGGCTTGGAGCATAGCAGAAGAGCTGTGGGCTGCAAGCAATGGGAAGCCCAGTCCGTGATGGTGTAAGAAAGTCGAGATTTAGTTTTCTCACATAACAAATCTGGAAGTGGCTGTCACTTGTTCACAGATAAAACAATTCAGTGTCTTGAGTTTAATGTGGTTTCCATCATGGTTACATCATGATGGCCATAGTATCAAGTAATGTATCTGCATTCAAGGCAGGAGGGAAGGGGGAGGAGAGCACCAGCAACATTTAGTGCCTTTGATCAGGAGAGTTATTCCCAGAAGCCACTCAGCAGACTCCTGCTTACATCTCATTGACCACAGCTGCATTGCATGGCCACCCCTAGCACAAGGAAGGCTGTGGAAAGAAGTATTTAACCCTTCCAGCCTCTATAGAGGAGGCAGGCACAAAAAAAGGGGGGTTGAGAATGGTGTTGATTTAGCCAGCCAACAACCTGCCAGGAAGTGTTTGTATGATTTAAGGTAGGATTGAGCAAGTTCATAACTGAAAAAAGAGGTGTGGAAGAGTGAAGGTACAGAAAGGAGGGGACACGCAGCTCAAAGTGGGAAGATCTGGAACACAGGTGGAGGCTGCAGGGATCGCTTTCAACAGGAGGAAGGAAACTTTTCCCTGGGAGAGATGTGACGCCACAAATGATGGGTACAGAAGATGTTCGTGGGTGGCAACGGAGGAAGTTCCTGTGAACTCTTAACTGTTTGAACCTTCAGCATCCAGTCTCTCTTGGCTAGGTGACCTCTCAAGGTTAATATTTTACCAGTTTTGAGTCATTGCATCCATCCTAGGCTTCAAAACCCTTCATTTTTCCCTTTCTCTCTTGTCCTGTGCCTGCCTTTTGAGCCTTTATTTTGCTGCTGTCATTATCATTTCCATCTATTTTCTACCCATTTCTTTTGTGTGCCTCCTTTCTTCCCCTCTAGCTCTCTCTCTTGAGATCATGTGGGGAACAAGAAAAAAAATATCTGAAGAGGAAGGAGGAGACCCTGTAGAAGAGAGAGATTATTAAAAATCTAAGTTCCTGAGGATACGGCTAGTTTGATGTTTTATTCCCCCTTCTTTCTGTTCTAACTCCAATGGTTTGTATTTGAGTATAGGCAAGGAGACCCAGGATCTGCATGCTGAGTTGAGAAGTGTGTGTGTGTGGAAGGAGGCGAGGGCAGAAGAGTGGAGAATCTCAGTGTCAGTGATGTGCCCCAGCCTCCTCCAGCCTCCACACTTGGAATGAAGGGAAGGGTGCTCTTTATTTGTGAAACAATAAAGGAACCAATTGGGTTTCTTTCGTGGAATTTCAGAATTAGGACAGAGGCACTTGGGTGTTAGAAGATCAAAGTACTAGATATGAGAGCTGATGCTGACATCTTAGGTCATGTGCAAATTTAATTGTAAGCAAAGGAATCCAACTGGGAGGAGTACTGGGAGGATAAGGGTCTGGGAGAGAGGGCCCTTCATTTCAGTGTCCGTTCTCAGGCAGAACTGAAGTTTCAGTAATATATGAGGATTTTTTGGTAACTTAAAGTACAGTACAGCCAGGCCTTGTGGCACCTGGGAATCACCAGCAGCCGAGGACGTGTGCATGCTCTCTCCCTCCGTCTTCGTCCCCCAACCCTCGCCACTGCTACCACCACCACATGGGCTCTGTTACTGCTTTGTCCATCCCCTCACTGGTGGCTGGATTCCTTTGTTTACGATTAAATTTGCACATGACCCAAGATGTCAGCATCAGCTCTCCTATCTAGTGAACTTTCATCTTCTAACACCCAAGCGTCTCTGTCCTAATTCTAAAATTCCACGAAAGAAAACCATTTGGTCCAGATCATCCTTTTAAGACAAGCCTCACAAGTCACCTTTTCTGGCTAAGTACCCATCCAGTCAGCTGGTGGGAGGAGGCCCGCCATGTGATCACTGTCCATGCAGTCGGGCCGGCGTGCAGCAAACTGACAGATACGACCTATATGTCATGAGATAGTTACTGAGCACCTACTCAGTAGTTGCTAGTGATTTAGAGCTCAGAAAGAGCTCAAGGTAGGGAAGTCCGAAATAAACCAGGAGTTAGGATGCACTAGGGTAACTTTGAAGGTAGCAAGAAACACAGCGCCCTCTGGAACTATAGAGAATTGGGTGACCAGGGTATTTCCTCTATGGCTGGATCATCATTCAAAAGACTCAAATAGGGCCATTCCCTCCACTTGAGCTCTGTGAAATGGGCCTCTGGGCATTTAAAGAGGTTACCAGTCAGGGTTCTTTAACGAATAAAAGTGGAGCTGCAGAGTATGGTGCCAGTACCCCTCTCCTAGATACTGCATAGCTTCCAACTGCCTCTGGCTCCTGAAAAATATCACAACAGATCTGGAGGAGAAGGGTCTCTGAAAATTTATGAATGCTTATAACTTAATTGAGGTAGGTCATTTCCCTGCCTATATACACATTGGCATGATCTGATGGTCTGTGGTCAAGAGACTCATAAGTAATTGGCCTGTGCTGCATGTTATTGTGACAAGGATGAGTAAGACCTTGTTCCTACTCATAGTGTAGTTCATTCAAGCAACTAACATTTATTGAGCTCCTAGCGTAAGTCAGCTTCTATGAATTCCAGGGTAAATGACGCCTGATCTCTGCTGTCAAGTAGCTCCTAGCACACAGTGCCATAAGAGTGAACTAGTTGGGTGAACAGAAGACGGGAGGAAATGAGAAGGTGCAGGGAAGAATAGGAGTAATGGCAAGAGAGGCTAAGAGAGCATAGTGTATATTCAGGAAATTCTAAGAGATGTATGATTTAAGCATAGAGTAGAAGTCAAGAAGCAGGAAGAAATGAGGCTAAAGGAAGATCTTATTATATCACGCTTCAAGGGTCCCAACAGGGCTCAGCAAATGGACACCAGGAATTACTGGCACGTAGCCACTGTCCTGGGGAAGCGTAAGCAGACTGGTGATGGAGGTCTTGGTCAAATGTAAGTGTTCATTTGCATATCCATAGTTAATAGAGCAGAAGGGAAAGGGGTTCTCCAGACCACGTTTTAACCTCCTTTCTCCGAGGAGACTGGTTCCTGATGAGAATCCTTGACAGAAGCGGGGGCTTCCTCAGTGAATGTTCAGAACAATATAGTGTGTGAGTCCTGGCTAAAGTCAAAGGGTGTGTCAGGCTTCATATCAGAGGTTTCACTGCTTCTCTTCAGCTTGAATAGTTTTGTTTTTTAGTTGCTTGTGGAAGGGCACCTGTTAGGTACTCCTAACAGACTACAGCATCACCAGGACAAATGGGTCAGATAAATGAAGGTTTTATTACCGTTTTCAGTTCTGGAAGACTTGGGCCTTTGTATGTCATTTCTTTGCCATCTGGGTGACAAGTAATAGCACTTTTGAACCTTCCAACATCAACAGAAGGACTCCTGGTTCCAAGGACATGGGACCTGAGCAAGGCACTTAACAGATGAGTGCCTCAGTTTTCTCATTTATTAATAGGGCAAACCTCAGTTTTTGGTTGCATTAGATAATGTAAAGTGCTTATAAAAGTGCCCAACATGGCCAGGCGCAGTGGCTCACACATGTAATCCCAGCACTTTAGGGGGCCGATGCGGGCGGATCACCTGAAGTCAGGAGTTCAAGACCAGCCTGACCAACCTGGGGAAACGCCATCTCTACTAAAAATACAAAATTATCCAGGCGTGATGGCGCATGCAGGTAGTCCCAGCTACTGGGGAGGCTGAGGCAGGAGAATTGCTTGAACCCGGGAGGCGGAGCTTGCGGTAAGCTGAGGTCATGCCATTGCACCCCAGCCCGGGCAACAAAAGTGAAACTGTGTCTCAAAACAAAAAAAACTCCCAACATGTAGTTAGTGCTCAATACATATTATCATTCTTATATTCCTGAAAACAATAATATCCAAACTCCTGAGCATAGCACCCAAAACCCTTCAATATCTTAGAATCATTAGGCTCTCAAAGCAAATGCCTTGTGGAAAGGTTATATAATTGTGGGAGGCTACTTGTAATTGTGGACTGCTGTCATTGCCTCCTCATTGGTTTTCCTGTATCCCCTCTAGCCCCACCACTGTCTGCCTTCTTTGAAGCTGACCAGTGCTTCCATCAAAACGTGCCCAGCCATGTCACTCTTTCGAATCTAATCATTTCCAGGCACAGAAATAAATCCAAATTTCCTTCCTTCAAGGCCTGTAGTTACTCCTGCAACAGCATCTCGCAGTCTTCCTTGTTCAGTAGGCCCTCGCCAGTCATACTGACCTTGCCAAGCCTGGAGTCCACCAAGCATACTTCTCTCTGGTCAGCATTTCTGTTCCCTCCCTTTAGAAGGCACTTAACCCTACAGTCACATCGTTTCTTCCCTCAATGTATTCAAATCTCTGCTCAGGTGTTACCTCCTCAAAGAGAACTTCCAAAACTGCTGCTTGAAATAATTCCCCGCCCCATCACACCCTAACCCCTAACAGTAGTGTTATCACTACCAGATAAATATTTTCTACTTGTCTGACCCCTCCTCTAGTACAATTAAAACTCCATGAGTGCAGGGTTTTCCTAGCTATTTCTCCAGCCCCTGGACTCGGGGTTCTTACCCTCTGGAGCCCAGTTTGAGTGACCTGGAGTCACGAGGGAGGCGAGAGAGAAGGGTTACCAGCGATACTCACACAACATCCTCCCCCTCTGGTGCTTTGCCGGGTCCCTGGGAACTGCTACATGGGCTGCACAGCGGCTGACCCTGACCTTGTCAAGCACTTGACACATAAGTGCTCCAAAGTGTCTATAGAATGAAATCTTCAATAAAACTCCAAACAGAATGCTGTAGTCACTGACACTGCTTCCTAAAACGTGGCCAACAATTCCGTATGTGACAAACAGGTCACATTGATTTTTTTTAACGACCAACAAAGTTAAAACCCTCTCATCTTTCCTTCCTGAGCTCCATGCAAATTACCTATTCAAAAGCAACTAAGCATCTCCAGTTGGATATTCTTAGGCATCATCTCATCCTTGCCAGTCTCTGCAAAATATGGTCGACAAAAATAAATACCACCTTCTTAAATACCACCCAGCTGTCCAAGATGGAGACTTCCTGGCATCCAGGCGCCTTCCTCTCCCTCGTCCCCACCTCTGAGAAGTTCCCAAGCACGAAGTGTTCTGCGTCCCGAACATTCCAGGGGCCGCCAGCCACCATGGGCTCTGTCCTGAGGTGCCAAGCAGGACATCCCTGCCCGACATCCTTGTCCTCCCGCACCGCACCCGCGTTAGCGGCTGTGGCGTCGCCACCCCAGCACACGCTGGCCCGCCCGCAGCGCCAGGCTGGAAGTGTCGTGCGCTTGCCAGGCCAAGGGGCAATTCTGTTGCCTTCCAGGCTTTTTCGGCGCGGTCCCAGTCAGGAACGCGCCCTGTCGCCTCCTACTCCGTCTTCCGGACCCTCCCGATCCTCTCTCGTCAGCGATCGGGCGTCGCTCCCCTGGACTAACCTCCCTTGCCCCATCTTCAGCTTTTCGCTGATCTGCATCTTCCTGCGCCTTAGTGCAAGGCAGAGACCTGGTTCTAAAGCGAACGGAACGGAACCGATTCTGTAAGTTGCAATGAGCGCGCTGAGGTCGGCGTGGAGGGGTCTCTGGGAAAGGTAGTTTCCGCGCCTACAGCGCCGGGGGCGGGGCCCTGTTCCCGCAGGCGCAAGGCCGCACTGTCTCCGCCGATTGTCCCTCTGGGAAGTGGAGTCTGGCCGGCGGAACTGCAGCAGCCCTGAGACTTGTGGGAATTCGGCCCAAGGGTTCCCAGGGCAACGCGCAAGCGCAGTTCGGCTCCCGGCTGCAGACTCCAGCTCATTGTGTTCTGACTGCGATGTGGCGCTTGCGATCTCTCGCCGCCGGCAGAGGCTCCTCGAAGAGCGACACGGGGCTGACGAGGCACGGTGGTCAAAGCCGCAGAGGGAGAGCGGGAGCGGTCGTGAGGTCGTCTGGGGAGAAGGGCGGAGGCAAAGCCGAGGAGGTGCGGGTTGTGGTCCATTCTGGAGGACGCTGATCGAATGCCCCAAACTTCCCGGAATGTATGTCTGAGATTTGATCCCAAACAGAGAGGGAGGACGGCCAGGGGTGGTCATCCTGGGCTGAGGGTCGAGTCTGTGAGTGCCTGTGGAGGAGATGGAGCCAGGGCCTCTGGCATGTGTCTTGGAGCGGACTCCGAGAAGCCCAAGGTTTCCTCTCAGGTGATAGATACACGCCTGGCGTGGTTCCTTCCGAGTCCTGCGCCAGGAACTCGCCAAGGCCGGAGGCAGCCGCTGCGCAGCCCCTGCCACAGCCCCCGAGGGACCTGGCGAAGCGGCAGGGGCGGGACGGGGTTGTGTGTGATTAGGGTTCCTAACCCTTCCCTCTCCCCTCCCGCCCAAGTCACACAAACGCCGCTTCTGCCCACCCGTGACTCCAGGCCACCCAAACTGGGCCCCAGAGAGTGAGAACACTGAGGCCAGAGACGGGTTTGCCTGAGAGGCTTCGACAGTGAAGAGCCTTCTTAGCCTCCTTTCTGAGGAGGAGGAAGACCACCCTCCTTTTCCTCTTCTCCTGTCACTGCCAGATAAGGCAGCTGTTCCAAAGCCGCAGAGGGAGAGCGGAGCGGTCTTCCAATCCAGTCGAACCCAGACACTGCCCTCAGTTGCCTCTCCCTAGCGCTCCCACCTTTTCGGGTACATCCTGGTGGGTTCTGGAGCTGAATAACTTTAGTTAAAGAGATAATTCTCGGCCGAGTGCGGCGGCTCACGCCTGTAATCCCAGTACTTTGGGAGGCCGAGGCGAGCCGATCACCTGAGGTCAGGAGTTCGAGACCAGTCTGGCCAACATGGTGAAATCCCGGTCTCTACTAAAAATATAAAAAACTAGCCGGGCGTGGTGGCGGGTGCGTGTAATCCCAGCTACTCGGGAGACTGGGGCAGGAGAATCGCTTGAACCCGGAAGGCGGAGGTTGCAGTGAGCCAAGATCGTGCCACTGCACTCCAGCCTAGGTGACAGAGCGAGACTCTGTCTCAAACAAACAAACAAAAAAGAATTCTCTTGAGATCGCTCAGTGAGGCTGAAGGGAAAGACCAGAGGGTGGGTGGAAGGCATGAGAACTGGACCTGGAGCAGGCTTTCTGCAGGGAAAAGTCAATGTATAGTACCCTCAGAAGGAGGAGAGAGAATGGGGAGCAAACAGGAACCAAAACACTCACTGCTTGGGGTACTGGAGGCCTCCCAGGATGTGAATGCTCACTGCCTCGCTCTGGACTGCTGTATGAGAGCTTTTGACCCAGTCCTCTCCTAATAGCAGGTGTGTGGACCCTTCTAGCCTGAGGAGTCCTGCAGGTGTGAAGCTCCACACCTGCCTCCATAGCACTTTGCCTGTCCCTAAGAGGGCTCATCGGAGAAGAAAGAATGGCTGTCAGCCACCTGCCAACCATGGTCCAGGTGAGTGGGGGTTTCTTCCCCCTAAATTGCTTTCTGGATTTGAAGAGTGTGGCATGTTTCCTTCCTCAGACCGGGAGCTTTATTCCCAATCCAGTCCCACCCAGACACTGACCTCAGTTGCCTCTCCCCAACCAACACCCTCCAACCCCGCCCCATATCCGGCTCATCCTGGTGGGTGTTGGAGCTGTATAACTTGCTAAAGGTCACATAAATGTCACAGCTGGGACTGGAACCCAGGTCCCTGTGAAATCAAAACCTGTACTCTTTTCACTAGCAAGTAAGATTAGGGATCTGAAGTGGTAAAAGCATGTATTAGTCCCTTTTTACATTGCTCTAAATAAATATCTGAGGCTGGGGAATTGATAAGAAGTTTAATTGGCCCACGGTTCTGTAGGCTGTACAGGAAGCATGGTGTCAGCATCCACTTCTGATGAGGCCTTTAAAAGCTTCCAATCATGGCAGAAGGTGAAGGGGGAGCAGGCGTATCACACGGTGAGAAAGGGAGCAAGAGAGAGAAGTGGGAGGTCCTAGACTCTTAAACAACTGGATCTCACGTGAACCAACTGAGCGAGAATTCACTCATCACCAAGAGGACGGCACTAAGCCATTCACGAGGGATCTACCCCCATGATCCAACACCTCCCACCAGGCCCCCCCTCCAACATTGGAGGTCACATTTCAACAGGAGAGTTGGAAGGGACATACATCCAAACTATATCAGGGCAGTATCTCACACAGAGCTCAAAGAAGGGCATTGTGGGAACACTTTTTTGGGGAGGTGTGATTTACTAGACTCTTTTTCTTTTATGACATTTGGCTTTTTTACCAATGAAATTATTCAAAAGACTATTCTGCCAAAAAGTCCTATAAATTCCTAAAACGCTTTGAGCAGTCCTAGCATCTTTAGAATAAGAATATGGGCCAGACGCGGTGGCTCACGCCTGTAATCCCAGCACTTTGGGAGGCCAAGGCCAGCGGATCACGAGGTCAGGAGATCGAGACCATCCTGGCTAACACAGTGAAACCCCGTCTCTACTAAAATTACAAAAAAAATTAGCTGGGCGTGGTGGTGGGCGCCTGTAGTCCCAGCTACTCGGGAGGCTGAGGCAGGAGAATGGCGTGAACCCAGGAGGCGGAGCTTGCAGTGAGCCAAGATTGTGCCACTGCACTCCAGCCTGAGTGACAGAGCGAGACTCCGTCTCAAAAATAAAAAATAAAAAAGAATATGGACTGTGCTTTGAAGGAGACAGCATTCATTTGGGCATATACATTCTGATACATTTGGTTAAATTGTTCTAATTCCTTCACATTTAAACCTCCCCAAGGACTGGGATGTGTGGCAGGAATCACTGGAAAGGATGACCAGCTAGGTGGGAGCGCCATGTTCAACATAGCACAGCTCACCGGCTGTTCCCCTCCTCCTCTTGGCTTCTGACTTGTCACTTAGGACCCTTCTCATGCACCACTTTTTCTGCAAAACCTGTCCGCACCCACAGTGCCAGTCTACTGTGATATTTTCCTTCCTTAACCTTTTCCTCAAAGTCACTGTCGGTGTCATACAATTTATCTTGTGTTTATAGGCTGCCTTGATTTGGTTGCCATTCAGCAGACATATGTTAGGGCTGTAAAATGTGCCAGGAATTATGATCTGGGCTACAAATACAAAGTGAACGATAAATGGGCCCTGACAAATTGGTTCATGGCTTCCATCCAAGTGTTTCTTGACTGCCTGTCATGGGCCAAGTCTCTGGGTGCAGGTAACGGAAACCTAATTCAGACTGCCTCAGGCAGAAGCAGGCACTGACTGGAAAGTTACGGAGGTGTTCCCCCAAATGCAAAGGCAAAGACACAGCTAGATGTTGACTGTGGAAGTGGGATCTACAATAACCTGAGAATCCTTTCTCTTGGACCTTTGGTTCCTTCTCTGGGCTTCTGCTTACCTCTTTTTTCTCAGTGAACACCAGCTCCCTTAACTTCTCAGCCAACTGGGAAGACAAGAGCTGTGATAGCTACTGGATTTTACATGCTAGGTTAGGTTTCGGCTACACCTGTGTGTCAGGACGAGAGACTTTCCTCTGTGACCCCCTCTCAGAGTTTCTAAGAAAGGGACTAGTTCTAATCAGAAGGAACAAGTTTCCTATTGTGCAGAATGACTGGTTCCATGGGACCCATGTGTGTGTATGCACATGTGCACACGTGTGCATGTGTGTGTGTGTGTGTTGAGGGTGTGTGTCACAGGGTGTGTGTGGGGGTATTTGTGGGGGGGGGTGTGTGTTCGGGTGTGTGTGCGTGCTTGCATGTGTGCGTGTGTGTCGTGTGTGTGTTGAGGGTCTGGGGGGATGTGTAGGGCTGTGTCTTTGTATGTGAGTTTGTGTGTATGTGTCTCTGTGTGTTTGTGTGTGTGTCTCTGTGTGTGTATTTGTATGTGGGGGGTATGGGTATGTGTTGTGTGTATGTGCATGCGCACTTGTGTGGTACGTGTCTGTGTATGTTTGTGTGTGTATGTGGGTGTATGGATATGGGTTGTGTGTGTGTGTCTCTGTGTCTGTGTGTGCTTCTGTGTGTGAGTTTATGTGTGTTTGTGAGGGGTACGGATATGGGTGTGTGTATGCTTGTGTGTGTATGTGAATGTGGGGGGTGTGTGTCGTGTGTGTGTATGTGGAGGGATAGGGGTGTGTATGCTTGTGTGTGTGCATCTCCGTGTGAGGGGTGTGGGTATGGGTCTGTGTATATAGGTGTATGTGTGTGTCTGTGTGTGCTTGTGTATGTGTCTCTGTGTGTAGGGGGTGTGGATATGGGTGTGTGTTTTGTGTGTGTGTGTATGTGGAAGGGTATGGGTATGTATGCTTGTGTGTGTGTGTCTCTGTGTGGGGGGGGTGTGGGTATGGGTGTGTGTGTGTGTTGAGGATGGGGAGGTACACACTGAAGAAAAGCAGGAGTTGCTGAGCAGCCACAGATAGGTGTCGAGTACATGGGCCGTGTTCCAGATGCAGGGAAGGCCAAGAGATGTAGAGACAGACAGTCCACATCTTGGAGTTAACAGTCCAGCGGGGGAGACTGAAGGTAAACCAAACATCACAATAAAATGGGACAGTGTCTTGATGGGCCCTCATAGGCGACTGTAGGAGCCATCAGGGAAGGCTGCGCTGAGCGAGCGGTGTTGAGCGAGCCGTGTCTATGCTGAGACCTGCGTAGGATTTGGTCCCCTGGGGTGAGGGGAGAGGCGGGGCTAGGCGGTTTGAGGGAGATGGAGAAAATGTTCTGGGCTAAATGAATGGCAAGTTGGAAGTCCCAGTGCTGAGAAAGCCTATCTTCGCCACCATATATGTTTCTTCAGCGTGGAGAGCAGTGTCTAGTCCAAGGCTAGGCCCCTAGGAGACCCTGAAGAGTGATGAACTTGTCACAGAACGCCAGCTCCCTGTGTGCCAGCAGTCCTGTGAATGTGCACGAGCTCCTAGGGGCTGCCAGTCTCTTTTCCAGAGAACCATGTGCAGGGGTAGCCCCTGGTCAAGGAGAATGAATTTGCTGTTGCAGGAATCGGTGACCTTCAAGGATGTGGCTATACTGTTCACCCAGGAAGAGTGGGGGCAGCTGAGCCCCGCCCAGAGGGCCCTGTACAGGGACGTGATGCTGGAGAACTACAGCAACCTGGTCTCACTGGGTAAGTGGGACCCCTGCAAAGTTTCTCTTCACTTTTGGGGATCTCTTTGGGACCCTTACATTGACACCATATAGAAGAGTCGGTTGGACCAACTGAGGACGCTGTCTTCAAGGGTGCCATTAATTTTACCTGTCCTTGGTGTCCTGGGCACAGGCCTCTTTTGGAGTCCACTGCGGATGCCTCAAAAGTGACTAGGGTCAAATGCTTTCTTTCTGGCAAGGAGGGGAACATGGGAAAAGATTGTGTCAGGCCTGAGTCATCTTTTCCTCCCTCTGGGAACACACCTGACCCTGGGCTTTCCTATCAAGTCCCATTTCCCAGCAAGCTCTGAGGACCAGGCTTTGTCTTTGCAGTGATTTTTATCTCTTGTATAAACAGATGTGGTTCATTTTTGTCTCCCCTTAAAAACAGGACTCTTAGGACCCAAACCAGATACGTTTTCCCAGCTAGAAAAAAGGGAAGCGTGGATGCCAGAGGACACCCCTGGAGGCTTCTGTCTTGGTAAGAATCATGTGTGTGGGAGACACCAGGAGGAGCCCTGCTGGGTAGGGAAGGCTCCGTAGGGAAGGCAGGGAGGTTCGCAAATGCACCAGCCTGAGGATTGAGAAAGAGCCTGTTTCACATTCGTTCACCTGAATACCTTGTTGCTACTTTTGTTCCAGCCTGCACTGCCAGCATGTAGCAGGCCTGGACCCTCCCCGCAATGGTTTTTCTTCTCTCCCTGTTTGGCATAGATTAGTAGAGTCTCTGGTCTAGAAAAGACTCAACTTCATCTGGGCAGTTCTCCCCACACCCCCATTCATGGGTGTCCTGTTCAGCATCTGACAGTGCAGTCTCTGCCTGCCCTTCTCTCGTGAGGAGCCACAGCACGGCGGCTTCTGGTCTTAAGAGCCAGTTCTCATGTGCCTGCAAGGTGTCTCCTCTAGCTACACGTTGCACTTGTCTTCAACTACCTCCATATGTGTTTGTCCACGTGGGTTATTTATCTTCTACGTTTTGCTGGCCATCGTCTTTGACTGCAAGTGCCATGGAGCCCAGGTTATTGTATATTTTGCTGTGTTGCTCACACCTAGCACAGTGCTTGGCACCTAGTAAGTGGCACAGACTTGTTGCCTGGGGATACAAAAGACATGACAGTTTGGTGATGGTTACTTGTCTTGAGAAGCTCATTGTATCTGGTGGCTTAAGGGCAGTGGTGTGTTTTTCTCCCTTAATCCCCAGTATTCGAGAGAGCTTAGTGCCTTATCCAAGCACTGTAGCGTTTCCCTGTCAGCTAGCATTTTGCAGGCTGTGGAGTATTTTTATAAACCTTTTGCTACAGATTCTTCATGGTAACCCAATGCAGTAGGTGGGAATTTATATCCTACAATAAATAACTGTGTACCTGGAATATCTAGAACCCAATTTGTTATGGAAATTACATATCTCTTTATTTATTTTTATTTTTATTTTTTGAGACGGAGCCTCGCTGTGTCGCCCAGGCAGGAGTGCAGTGGCGCAATCTCAGCTCACTGCAACCTCCGCCTCTTGGGTTCGAGCAATTCTCCTACCTCAGCCTCCCGAGTAGCTGGGACTACAGGCGTGTGTCACCACGCCTGGCTAATTTTTGTATTTCTAGTAGAGATGGGGTTTCACCATGTTGGCCAGCATGGTGTCGAATTCCTGATCTTAAGTGATCCGCCCCCCTCAGCCTCCCAGAGTGCTGGGATTACAGGCGTGAGCCACCTCATGTGGCTAGAAATTAAATATCTTAACTCTAAAACTCAGTTGTCAACAAAAAATTTTTAATATACCCAATAATATTCTGAATAGTCTATGAATTTGTATATTCCATTACCAAACTAAGGCATTTTAAATGTTTTATTCTGTATTATACAAATAGTCTTATAACAAAAATGGAGGCAATTAAAAGAAATTCATCCACAGTTCTACCACCTTGGCATCACTGTTTTTACCTAAATCATTCAATCATCCATTCATTCATGATTCATGGAGTCTAATTCTTCATTGCACCCTTGAGAGAGGAGTATGGAGGTGAAGAGGACTTTTGTGCCTACAGAGATTTCATAGTCAGGTGTGGGTGATGACATGAAGGTACAGCCAACCACAGTTCAGTGCATCTGGGCCCCTCCCCACACTCTGTTCCCGCAGGCATGATTTCTGAGTTTCGTGGAGATGCCGCACCGAGGCTGGTTTGGGAAGGGTGATTAGCAGTTAGCCAGTCAGACGTCAGAGAAGATTTAATTTATGTCTCAAGAAAGTTTTATACCTTTCCCATTTCCTATTAAAATTTTATATGTAGATCTAATTTATGTAAAATTTAATATATATTTTATATAAATTATTCTATGAATTTATATAATTTATATTTAAAAATAAATAATAAATTTACATAATGTATAATTTATATAAATTATATGTACACAAAATTTTTTTTTTTTTGAAGACACAGTCTCCTTCTGTTACCCAGGCTGGAGTGCAGTGGTGTAATCATGGCTCACTGCAACCTCAGGCTCCTAAATAGCTGAGACTACAGCTGCTTGCCACTGCCTGGCTAATTTTTATTTATTTTTTATTTTTTATTTTATTTGAGTTGGAGTCTCACTCTGTCACCCAGGCTGGAGTGCAGTGGTGCAGTCTCGGCTAACTGCAACCTCCATTCTCCCAAGTTCAAGCGATTCTCCTGCCTCTGCCTCCCAAGTAGCTGGGATTACAGGCGCCTGCCACCTCGCGCAGCTAATTTTTTGTATTTTTACTAGAGATGAGGTTTTGTCATGTTGGCCAGGCTGTTCTCAAACTCGTGACCTCTGGTGATCCGCCCCCCTCAGCCTCCCAAAGTGCTGGGATTACAGGCGTGAGCCACTGTGCCTGGTCTTTTTTTTTAGTAGTTTGCACAGGCTGATCTCAAACTCTGGACTTCAATCCTCCTACCTCAGCCTCCTAATAAAGTTATATTTTTAAAAAATAGATCTATTTTGTTTTTTGTCCACTGGGAATTTCTGCTATGATGACGTGCTGGTCATTTTCAAATAGCTACTATTGTCACTTGTCAGTTCCTAATTCATGTTCATTCTCAACATATTTGTTGGATTCATTTTTAGTTTTTTTCTCTTATTTCTGTTTCATTTCCTTTTTTTTGTTTTTTGTTGTTGTTTTTTGAGACAGAGTCTCGTTCTGTCACCAGGCTGGAGTGCAGTGGCGCAATTTTGGTTCGCTGCAATCTCCGCCTCCTGGGTTCAAGTGATTCTTCTGCCTCAGCCTCCCAAGTAGCTGAGATTACAGGTGTGCACCACCATGCCCAGCTAATTTTTGTATTTTTAGTAGAGATGGGGTTTTACCATGTTGGCCAGGATGGTCTTGATCTCTTGACCTTGTGATCCGCCCACCTTAGCCTCCCAAAGTGCTGGGATTACAGGTGTGAGCCACCACGCCCGGCCTCTGTTTCATTTCTTAATGACTGGCTAAGACATCAAAGACCATAGAGAGCAATGATAATAGGTTTTCAAGGAATTGGATCTAGTAATTTTCCATTGTTGCACTAATTAGTCATGGTTTAGAATGCACACTTTTTTTGTGTGTGGAGACAAGGTCTCACTATGTTGCCCAGGCTGGTCTCAAACTCCTGGGCTCAAGTGATCCGCCAGCCTCAGCCTCCCAAAGTTCTGGGATTACAGGTGTGAGCCACCGTACCTGGCTGACACTTATTTTTAATCATAATATGAAAAAGTCCTTGGTAAATAGCTTTCCTTCTTAGTTTTTCTATTCTCTGTGCCATGAGCTAGGGGAAGGGGAGACAGCTGACATTTGAGCACCTGTGGATCAGCACCGTGCTGAGAGATTTGGGGGGATTTGTGTTAGCTGCGCCTTTTCATCCTTATAACCTGTGAGGCAAGGATGACTGACTCCACTTCGCAGAAAATGGAGCCTCAACTGCTGAATTAATTTGGGCTGATGGAATGCTGCTTTTAAGAGGCAAGTCAGGGTTAGCATGAAGCCAGCAGGAGACTCGCCCGACCCTTCAAGTGTTGCACTTTTTTCCCTTCTCCAAAATAGTTTTAATTACATATAAATTGTCCACTCACCAAACGTAAAGGAATGCTCAGCCAAAGGCTCACCAATGCTCGGTGATTCCTTAATTGAGGAGTTGCTAATACCTTTTATAATTTCTTCCTTATTTATTAATCTGTTGAGGTTTATTTTTGCTACATCGATTGTACATTTTATTCTTTAGCTTTATCTTTTTTGAGTTATAAAATGTATTAGATTACAACTATGTATTATCTATTATTTTAATATTGTATATTATGTCTTCTTATTTCCAATTTTATCTGAACTTTTTTCTCTTAAATTTGCTTGGAATTTTCTTTTAAAGAACCATTTCTTTCTTTTTTTTTTTTTTTGAGACAAGAGTTTCGCTCTTGTCGTCCAGGCCGGAGTGCAGTGGCGTGATCTCGGCTCACTACAACCCTGCCTACCGGGTTCAAGCGATTCTCCTGCCTCAGCCTCCAGAAGAGCTGGGACTACCGGTGCCTGCCACCACGCCCGGCTAATTTTTGTATTTTTAGTAGAGATGGGATTTCACCATGTTGGCCAAGATGCTCTCGATCTCCTGACCTTGTGATCTGCCCACCTCGGCCTCCCAAAGTGCTGGGATTACAGGCATGAGCCACTGCACCCGGCCTTAAAGAACTGTTTCTTATTTATTGCTCTTACATGTAATTTCTACATACACCATTATCATTTCTTTGTTTCACTATAAAATAAATTTATTTTGAATATCGTACATCATGTATACACAAAATAATATGTTGTATTTTTGAACAGTTTAAAGAATGATAAGGAAGAAAGGCCCGTGCCTCACCATCCAGCTTGGGTACTGGAGCGCTGCAGCACTTTTGAAGTCCACTGTGCCTCTCTTTGTGTTTTCTTCCTCTTATAACAAAGAGAGCTACTAGCTTGAATTTTATACCAGCATCTCCTGTGCTTCTCTTTATGGGTTTGCCACAGACGTCTATAGATCTAAGCAATATTTGCTTTGCCGTTGCGTGCTTTAAAACTTAACATGTATGTACTTTACTGTAGAAACCTTTCTACAACTGGCTTTTTTCAGATCCATGTTGAGGCACGTAGCTCTAGGTCATTTCTGAAATTGCACTTTTCCTTCAGTGATATACCTTACTTTATCCAGTCTCCTGCTGCTGGCTGTGTAAGTTATTTCCAGACTTTTTACTATTATGGATAATGCTGACCTGAATATTCTTGTATATGTTTCCTTATATACATGGACCTTGTTTGGGAGTTTCTTTGCGTGTATTCATAGATGTAGAGGTACTGGATTTAAGGTTATATGCTCCTTCAACTTCACTAGATATTCTCAGATTGATCATCAAATTAGTTGTTCCAAATTGTACTAACAGTTGATGCAAGTTTCTGTTACTTAAATCCCTGCCCAAATTGGAAACTATCAGAGTTTCTAAAAATTCTGTTAGTCTTATTCCTGAGAAATGGTATCTTGTGCTTTTCATTTATGTTTCCTTCATTACTAGTGAGGTTGAACATCTTTTCATATATTTATTGGTTATTTACTTTCTACGACTTACACATTCCTATTCTTTGCCCGTTTTTCTATGACAGTTTCTTTTTGTATTCGTTTATAGGAGCTCTGTCTGTATTTAGGAATCTCTACTTTATCAGTTTGTATGAATGTCCGTTATCTTCTCCAGTCTATAGCCTACCGTGTCTCTTTATGAACAGAAGTTCTTACCTGAGGAAGTAAAATCTATTAGTCTTTGTCTTTATGATCTTTATTCTTAGTGCTTTCGGTGTCCTGTTTAAATCATCTTTCCTACCTTTTGATCCATGAGGGAAGGACTTTGTCTTGTTTGCTCTTGTATCTTGGGCAATACTAGGTCTCAGTATGTATTTGTTGAAGAAGTTAATTTCTAATAATATTTACCTTTTTCTTTTTTTTTCTGTGTAAATGTTGTCAAAAGTTTGTCTTTTATTAGACTTTTAAATGAATAAACATGTGACTTTGCTGATCCTTTCTATTTTTGTTTATTTTATTAATTTTTGTTCTTCACTGTTTCCTTCAACTTTTTTGGAGTTTATTCTGTTTTTTCCCCCTTTTCTTTATTTTAAGCATTTATTTTTAATTGAAGTAATACAAGCATTTAATGAAACTGTATGAGGTTTGTGGTGAACAATGGTGGCTCTTTCCCCCCACTTCCCCATTTTCCCCTCTCTAGAAGTAGCCACTCCCTCTTCTTTTAGCTGATTATTTGATATATTTGCTTCCATTTCTCCAAGTGACATGTTTGTGTTGCTACCTCTTGACTTTTCAGTCTTAGACATTATGTATTGAATTCTTTCTATGCGAAGTGAGGCTTAAACTCAGCCCCTGCCCCTTCAATGACTTAAACTCAGCCCCTGCCCCTTCAATGACTCCTGCTTGTTGGATTTCCATTCGCTGTCCTCTCGGTTGTAGTGTAGCTTTGACTTGGTCAGTAGTCAGTGTTTACATTCTTAAACACTAGTCATAACTGAGCTGTGTCGGAAATTATGACCACTTTTGCTTTCCTAAGCAATGTATTCCTAGAATTCATTGGTTCTTAGTTTAGTTTATATTGATCATTAATTTGATCTCATTATTTCTCTCATTGTCTTCATCTTTTCTGGAGCCTTCTGACCTCCATTCTAGAAGGCTTGGCCTTCTGCATCTGGTGCCCAGCTGGCATCCTGAGAATCCCCTTCTATCCTTGGCCGTTCACTACGCTGTTCACTGTGTCTCGTGTCTTCTTTCGTGGTTTGCTCTCTCCTTTTGGTGGCATACATCTCCTTGTAGCTTCCTCAGGAAGAATGCAAGGAAATGCATATTTTCTACCCTAGCCTGTCTGTAGATGTCTTTTTTACTCCCTGACACTTTATGGATCATTCAACTGGATAGAATTCAGCACTGGAAATCATTTTCCTTCAGAAATTTGACATTACTCCATTGTTTTCTGGACCTCAGGCTGCTGTTAAGAAATCCAAAATCACTCTGTTTCTTAATCATTTGTAACCTGTTTTTCCTCTCTGAAAACTTGCAAGATTTTCTCATTTACTCCAGTGATCTTAAATTTCCCAGTGATGTTCCCTACTGTGGTTCTATTTTTATCCACCGAGCATTGGTGAGCCTTTGGCTGAGCATTTAGTGAAACTTTCCGTCTAAAATTCCTGCCCAACCAGGCATGTTGGCTCACACCTGTAATCCCAGCACTTTGGGAGGCCGAGGCAGGTGGATCACTTGAAGTCAGAAGTTCGAGACCAGCCTGGCTGACGTGGCAAAACCCCATCTCTATAAAAATACAAAAATTAGCCGGGTGTGGTGGTGGGAGCCTGTAATCCCAGCTACTCGGAAGACTGAGGCACAAGAATCGCTTGAACCCAGGAGGCAGTGGTTGCAGTGAGCTGAGATTGTACCACTGCACTTCAGCCTGGCTGGAGTGCCAGGCTGGACAACAGCTGGGCAACAGAGTGAAACTGTGTCTTAAAAAAATAAAAATAAATAAGTAAAATAAAGTTCCTGCCCATTGACTCTAGGACATTTTCTCTATTATTGTTTGATTTCCACCTTCAGTTTTTTTCTTTTTCTCTTTGTGGAATACTTCATACTAATAATGGACACCCTAGATTGGTCTTCTAATTTTCTTATTATCAAAATTCTCATCTTTTATGCACTTTTGTGTATGTGCTTTTTGACAGGTTTCCACAACTTTGTCTTCCAACTCTTCTACTGAGATTTTTAAAATAATTCTTACTCAGCTTCATCAGATTACAATTACATGGAATAAAATTCACCAATTTGAAGTGTAAAATTTGATCAGTTTTGACAAATTTATACAATTTGTAGCCATCACCAAATCAAGGAAGACAACATTTTTCTTATCCCCCAAAGTTCTGTCTTACTCCTTGGCCGTTAATTCCCTCCCCTGCCCACAGGGCCTGGCAGCGACTAACCTACTTGCTGCCACTGCGAGTACCCCTCTCCAGGATTTCATGTGAATGGAGTTGCCCAGTGCGTGCTCTTTCTGTCTGGCTTCTTTACTGGCATGATGTCTTTGACACTCATCCCTGTTGTTTCACATGTCAGCAGTTCCTTGCCATTGCTGGGTAGCCTCCCACTGTATGGATGTACCACGGTTTGCTCATCCGTTCATCACCAGTGAGGGTTTGAGTTGCTTTCAGTTTTGGGCTAAAGCCACTATGAACATTCTTGTGTAAGTTTTTGTGGATAGTTTACATGTTTTTTTGTGGGCATATGTTCTCATTAGGGTAATTGCCTAGGAGTAGGATTGCTGGTTGTATACTAAGTGTGTGTTTAACTCCGTAATAAACTGTGAAACTATTTTCAAAGCAACCATTCCATTCTGTATTCCCACAGCCATGTATATGGGATCTATCTGGTTGCTTCTTATTGCACTGGTTAGGACCTCCTGCACAAAGTTGAATAGGAGCTGTAGTGGGGTGGTCTTGCCTTCTTCCCTGTCTCAGTGGGAAAGCATTCAGCCTTTCACCATCACTATGATGTTAGCAGTAGGCTTTTTGTAGACGCTCTTTATTAGGTTGAGGAAGTTTATGCCCATTTCTGGTTTGATGTGAGAGTTTTATCACAAATAGATACTAAATTTTTGTCAATTGTTTTTCTCAGTCCTTAAGATGATGCTGTGGTTGATAAAATGAATTACATTGGTTTTTAAGGACCAAGTCAAAGTTGTATTACTGGGATAAGCATAACTTAGTCTCGACTTACTATCCTTTTTAAGTATTGCTGAATCGAATTTGTGAACATTTTGTTAAAGAGTTTGCATTGATATTCATGAGTGATATTAGTCTATAGTTTCCTTTCCTTATAACATCTCTGTCTCTGCTCTCAGAGTAATGTTAGTCTCACAAAATGAATTGGGAAATTTCTCCTTCTGTTTTCTGGGAAAATTTGTGTCAAAATGCTGTTATTTCTTTATTAAATATTTGACAGAACTAGTGAAGTCTTCTGGGCCAGGAGCAGAAGACTTGTGGGACAGTTTTAAACTGCAAATTCAGTTTCTGTGGCTTTCTTCTCTTTGGTGGCTCACAGATTGTAGCCATGGCCTTCCCAAACCCTGATCTCTGTGCCCTCAATTTATTGAGACCCCTGGGCTCTGTTTTGCTCCTGTGCCATGACCTGGAGTCTGCCTCCAGGGACTAAACTGGGGCATCTGTAGGTCTTACCTGGCTTGTTTCCCTTCTCTCAGGAACCACTGTCCTCCACCACATTTGTCATTTACCTCAAAACAGTCATTTCCTACTTTTTTCTGGTTTTCTAATTGTTTACAAAAGGAACTCTATTTTGTTTTTGAATCCTCTAATCATTTTTAATTTCCAAGAACTCTTGTTTCTCTGAATATTGCCTTTTTCAAAAATAAGCTCTTATTCCTGTTTTACAGTTAAAATATCTTACATTTAAAGATAATGATTTTCAAAGACATTTTCTTCTCCCATCATTGGGTCCATTTTCTCTAGTTTTCTGTTTGATGATTTTGGTATTTCTTTCTTGTGAGAAGCTTTCCTCAGTTACAGCTAGTAATCCCTCATTGCCTATCCAGACAGTGGGAAGACTAACGTCCTTTTTGGACGTTCTGGGTAAGTGGGGCTTCAGTCTTCAACACAGTTCTCCCGCCCCAACACAGTTCTCCCGCCCCAGGCATCTTCCGTCCAGAGCAACTTTGTTTTGCTCTCCTGAAAAGAAAAAAAAAAAAAAAAGCCTCGAGTCTTTTGCCACATTGAGAAAGGGCAAATCCCCCAGTTCCCTTGAGTTGGGAAAAGGATGGGAAGAGGATCTGGGCACCTAAGGTCAGGGTAAACTGACCTTAAACCAGTCTTTATTTTATTTTATTTATTTATTTATTTATTTTGAGACGGAGTCTCGCTCTGTCACTCAGGCTGGAGAGCAGTGGCGTGATCTCGGCTCACTGCAAGCTCTGCCTCCCGGGTTCACACCATTCTCCTGCCTCAGCCTCCCGAGTAGCTGGGAATACAGGCGCCCGCCACCATGCCCGGCTAATTTTTTGTATTTTTTGTTTGTTTTTTTAGATGGAGTCTCACTCTGTTACCAAGCTGGAGTGCAGTGGTGCAATCTCGGCTCACTGCAAGCTCCGCCTCCCGAGTTCAAGCGATTCTCCTGCCTCAGTCTCCCGAGTAGCTGGGACTACAGGCGCCTGCCACCACGCCCGGATAATTTTTGTGTTTTTAGTAGAGACAGGGTTTCACCATGTTGGCCAGGGTGGTCTCGATCTCTTGACCTCGTGATCCGCCCACCTCGGCCTCCCAAAGTGCTGGGATTACAGGCGTGAGCCACCGCGCCCGGCCCAGTCTTTCTTATTTTATTCGTCCTAACTTCCACTTCGAGATAAAATTGATGGGACCAATCCTTGAAACTTTAGGTGATTGAGGAGTGAATTGGTCTAGCGTTTGGTCCCTCCCTGGGTGTGACCTCTTGACAACATTATATAGGAGGCTTGGAACATACTACTTGCATGCCACTTCAAAGCCTACATTAAGGATTTTAAAACCATCTTTTTTTTTTTTTTTGGGATGAAGTCTCACTCAGTCGCCCAGGCTGGAGTGCAGTGGCACGATCTCGGCTCACTGCAAGCTCCACCTCCTGGGTTTAGGCCATTCTCCTGCCTCAGCCTCCCGAGTAGCTGGGACTACAGGCGCCTGCCACCATGTCCAGCTAATTTTTTGTATTTTTAGTAGAGACGGGGTTTCACCGTGTTAGCCAGGATGGTCTCGATCTCCTGACCTCCAATGTAGGTAGGGGTAGGTCTCCTTAATTTAGCCTACCCTGAAGTGACCTGGGACCCAGTGAGTGTGCCTGAGTTGCTCACACCAGAGTGCTCTTTCGTACTGCAGGCGAAATCAGTGCCAGTAAGACCAGTCTTACTGAACTGGATTAATTCACACCTCAATTAATTTTCAGTGTGGTCAAACCGGGATGCATCTGACTCCCCTCTTGGTAAACTCTATTTGAAGATGAGTGTTATCATGTAATATAAAATATTTAAAAAGTCAAATAATTACCCTCAAAAAATATTTCAAGTCATGTATTCTCTTATACATAGATGATGTGTTTTTAATCACAATCAATAAAAGGTTTTAATAGATGTCAGTATCCAATAGCTGATAGAAAAGAAAGCTAGAAATTGGTGTTTTTATTATTTTTGAAAGCCGTCCCCTAGATTTTTTAAAGCAAACTTTTTTGAAGTTTATACAGAAACTGTTTTCTATATACATCTTTATACTAAAAGTACATAGATCATAAATGTCCAACTCAGTGAATTTTTACTGTTTAAATATATCTGTGTAGTCAGCACTCACATCAAGAAATAGAACGTTACCAGCACACCTTGTAACCCCTCGCAGTTTCTTTTGTCGTAAAGGTAACAACTACTCTGGCAATAGATTTGTTTTGCCTGTTTTTAAACTTTAAATCATACAGTATGTACTCTTTTGTGTCTGGCTTCTTGCTTTCAACAGTATGTCTGAGATTCATGCTTGTTGTCACTTGGAACAATAGTTGGTTCATTCTCATTGCTATATAATGTTTCGCCATATAAACCTGTCATTATTTGTACATTTTACTGTTGCTAGACATTTGGTTTATTTCTAGCTTAGAGCTATCACGAATAGTACCATTATGAACATTTCTTGTGCAACTTTTAGAAAACATAGGTACACATTTTCCTTGATTAAATAGCTAGGAGTGCTATGATTATGCATATGCGAACTCTAACAGACATAGCCAAATAGTTTTCTGAAGTGGTTATACTGGTTTATACTCCTACCGGCGAAATGCAAGGTTTCCATAGCAACTCCTAGACACGTAGTATTATGGTTACAAAAGGTTTTCTACCATTCTAGAGGATGTATGGCTATAACTGAAGTTGATCTTCCTACTTTTAGAATTTCAATACCCTCTTTTTAAAGTATCTATACATCTTTGCCCCACTTTTATTTTGTTGTCTGATCTTTTGTTATTGGCTTATAGGGCTGTATATTTGAAATGCAGAATCTTGTCATATATATGCAAATATTGTTTCCCACTCTGGATAATGATGTCATCTGATAAATGGAAATTCTGAATTTTGAGATACCTGAATTCATCAGAGGTCTTTTTTTTTTTCTTTTTCTGCCTATGGTTAACGCTTGTTGTGTTCTATTTAGGACATCTTAAGCACATGAAGATCTGTGTTTTCCTATAGTAGCTGTAGTATTTTGTCTTAAATACTTAAATCTACAGTCCATATGGAAGATTGATTACTCATTATTTTCTATAGGGGTATCCAGTTGACCCAGGATCACTTGCTAAAAAGACCATCTTTTCCCCCATTGTACTGCACTGTCACCTTTGTCATATATGAGGTGACTGCATGTACGTGGGTCTGATTCTGGGTTCTATAATCTGTTCCATTGGTCTGTTTGCGTACAGATTTGTTTCTGGACTCTATTCTCTTTCATTCTTTCTGTCTAATCTTGTGCCAACACAACATTGCTTTAGATTACTCGAGCATTATAATAAGCCTTACACTTGCTGACGTAAATTCTCCAGTTTTGTCCTTTTCTTTTAGAATTTTAGAATTGGCTATTCGATTTTCACAAAATTCCCGCTGGAATTTTGATAAGAATTGGGCTGAAAGTGTAGACTAATGGGGGACAATTGAGAATTTGAGGTCAAATGTGTTTATTGGGTTGTTGAGATAATTTCCTTTTTTTTTTTTGAGACGGAGTCTCGCTCTGTTGCCCAGGCTGGAGTGCAGTGGCGCAATCTCGGCTCACTGCAAGCTCCACCTCCTGGGTTCATGCCATTCTGCTGCCTCAGCCTCCCGAGTAGCTGGGACTACAGGCACCCACCACCACGCCTGGCTAATTTTTTGTATTTTTAGTAGAGACGGGGTTTCACCGTGTTAGCCAGGATGGTCTCGATCTCCTGACCTCATGATCTGCCCTCCTCGGCCTCCCAAAGTGCTGGGATTACAGGCATGAGCCACCGTGCCCGGCCCCTTTTTTTCTTTTCTTTTTTTCTTTCTTTTCTTTTTTTTTGTTTTTTGAGACAAGTTCTTGCTCTGTTGCCCAGGCTGGAGTGCAGTGGTGTGATCATAGTTCACAGCAACCTTGAACTCCTGGGCTCATGGCGATCCTCCCACCTCAGCCTCCTGAGTAGCTGGGACTACAGGAACACATCACCATGCCTGGCTGATTTTTAAAATTTTTTGTAGAGACGAGGTTTCACCATATTGCCCAGGCAGGTCTTGGACTCCTAGACTCAAGCGGTCCTCCTGCCTTGGCCTCCCAAAGCACTGGGATTACAAGCATGAGCCACTGTGTCCAGCCCATTCCTTTTCTTTTTTTTTTTTTTGAAATGTAGTTTCGCTCTTGTTGCCCAGGCTGGAGTGCAATGGAAAGATCTTGGCTCACTGCAACTTCCACCTCCCCGGTTCAAGCGATTCTCCTGCCTCAGCCTCTGGAGTAGTTGGGATTACAGGCATGTGCCACCACGCCCGGCTAATTTTGTATTTTTAGTAGAGACGGGGTTTCTCCTTGGTCAGGCTGGTTGCAAACTCTGGACCTCAGGTGATCCACCCGCCTTGGCCTCCCAAAGTTCTGGGATTACAGGCATGAGCCACCACACCTGGCCAGCCCATTCCTTTTCTTAATGGTTTGATTTCTGAGTCATTGAGGGTGCCAAATGAACATTTTTCACTATGATTATTGATTTATCTATTTTTCCTTTTTATTCTATTTTTACTTTATACATTTTTAAAGTTATGTTGTGTGCATACAAATGAAAATTTGTTGTATGTTCCTGGAGAATTGACCCTTTTGTCTATATAAAATACCTTAAAGTCTGTTTTCTCCAATACTGTGTGATTTGTCTGATATTAGTATGGGTATAGCACTTTTCTTTTGTATGATATATCCTTTTTAATTATTTTATTATTTCAGTGTCTACATTTTTGGTATTTCTTTTCTAAATGATATTCAATTATGTTTTATTTGTTCATCCAATCTCACAATCTTTTTTTTTTTTTTTTTTTTTTGAGACAGAGTCTCACTCTGTCGCCAGGCTGGAGTGCAGTGGCACGATCTCAGCTCACTGCAACCTCCGCCTCCTGGGTTCAAGCAATTCTTCTGACTCAGCCTCCCAAGTAGCTGGGATTACAGGTGCGTGCCACCGCACCCAGCTAATTTTTGTATTTTTAGTAGAGACGGGGTTTCACCATGTTGGCCAGGATGGTCTCAATCTCTTGACCTCGTGATCTGTCCGCCTCAGCCTCCCAAAGTGCTGGGATTACAGGCAAGAACCACCACACCTGGCCCACAATCTTAGTTTTTAAAAATAACTTAGGTAAGTTACTATGTATGGGATTTTATATCTACTATCCTATTATTTATTTTATATTTCACTTACTTGCTTTAAATTCCTTGTCCTTTTTTCCTTCCTTCTATTGGATTACATACTTTTATTGTGCCATTTTCACTCTGTATTAGCTTGTTAATTAACCTTCTTTACTTAGTCTTTTATTGTTAATAAATAAAACCAGCTTATTACTGTCCAAAATAAATTTTTACTTTTAATAAAATTAAAATTATTGTTACAATCTTAAAAATTAACAGCATTTTTGGCCAGGTGTGGTGGCTCACGCCTGTAATCCCAGCATTTTGGGAGGCCAAGGCGGGCGGATTGCCTCAGCTCAGGAGTTCGCAACCAGCCTGGGCAACACGGTGAAACCCTGTCTCTAGTAAAACACACAAAAAAAATTAGCTGGGCATGGCAGCATGCGCCTGTAGTCCCAGCTACTCGGGAGGCTGAGGCAGGAGAATCGCTTGAATCCAGGAGGCAGAGGTTGCAGTGAGCTGAGATCACCACTGCACTCCAGCCTGGGCAACAGAGTGAGACTCTGTCTCAAAAAAAAAAAAAAAAAAATTAACAGCATTTTCTTCCTTCTACCTTTATTTTTGCTATGTATTTTAATTCCACATATATTTGCAATCCATTAAGACATTATAATTATTGTCTCATATAATCAATTGTATTTTTGTTTATCCACATATTTAACTTTTCCATTGCTTTTCATGCCTTCTTACATTTTCATATTTCCACATGGAATTATTTTTCTTCTGCCTGGAACACATCTGTGTTTCTTTTAATGTAGATCTGCTGGTGACACCATCTCTGTTTTTATTTGTATGGAAATATCTACTTCATGTTTAATTTTTAGAGATATTTTCTCTGTGTGTTGAATTCTAGCTTGACAGTTCGGTTCTTTCAACGCTTCAGATGTTACTTCATTGTCTTCTGGGTTCCATTGTTTTCATTAAGACACTGCCAGTCTTAGTTTTGCTTTTTCAAAGGTAGTGTATCATTTTTTTTTTTCAAGCAACTTTCAAGGTAATCTTCAGTTTTCAGTAGTGCCTAGCTGAGGTGCCCAGGTGAATTTTCTTTGTAGTTATCCTTGGAGTTTATAGCCCTTCTCAGAGTTCATTTTTCAACCTTTTTGTTTTTAAATAATGTTTAGTTTTTTAGCCATGTTTTACTATGGATATTTTCTGCTTATGTATTTTTGTAGCTCACTATTCCTCTTTTCTGCTATATTTGATATCTTGTTAAAGACTATTGAATTCATAATTTTGGTTATTGTATTTCTCAGTTCTAGAATTTCCATTTGATTATTCGGTTCTAATTCTTTGTTGTAATTCTCATTCCTGTTTCCTTGAACATATTAATCACAGTTATTTTAAGGTTCACATCTGATAACTCTGGTATCTGTGTTCTATGGTTCTTTTTCTATTGTCTGTTTTTCCCTCTTCATTGAATTTCTTAGCACAGCTGGCCTTTTTTATTGTATCCCTGACACTATGTGTGAAGGAGAGCAGAGGCTCTAGATGTTGTTCTTCCAGAGAAGATTTAACTTCCCTGGTAGCAGCTAGAGTGCAGGCAAACCATCTTAGTCCAGCCAAGGCCTGTAATAGCTGGAGGTTGGTCACAATATTTGTAAAGCTATGTCAACTGCTCATTTGCCCGTACTACTAGTTTTGTAGCCCTGCAGGAGTCCCAGCTGAGAGCTTCACATGTTATGATGACCTCTCCTTGGAAGGTCCTGGTTCTGTTGTACTAAAAGACTAGAAAATTTTGGATTTCTGCTTAACTTTAATCTTTTGCCCTGTAAAGCTTAAGAATTCAATAAAATGTTTGAGTAACAAGCCACTGAGTATTGAGATCACCTCTCTATATTTTCATTCTCTCCCAAATATTAGACTATAAAGTCTGCCTGGGTGACATCTGATGCCTTCAGACAGATAACTTTTTCCAATTCAGATTTTCTAGTTGTTTTCTGCAGAAATGTTAGTCTGCCACAGGCTACTCTATTTGGGCCAGAAGTGGAAGTCAGTCCTTAACATTTTGACATTTGGCAATACCGATGTTTAACTTTGACCATTCTTTGTTTTGAACAAGGATATATTATTCCGAGCTCAACAGGATTTTAGTCTTGAAATGTGCCTGTTTACCTTTCTTTTCCTAGTAAGTAAAGAGGTTTGTTTCTTTGAATCTAAAATGATACCAGGAGTGCCTTTTTGTAGAAGATTTTCTGCAGCGAGTGGGAAAAGGAGGTAATAAGGATGGCTTGTTCTTGATGGGATTTCTCGTGAATTCTGCATCGTCTGTGTTTGGAATCTAGCCCTTAGTTTTACATTTTAGGCCCTCTGCTGTTTGCCCTGAGAATACTTGCCGGCAGTGCTTGCAGCTGCAGCGTTTATCCTGAGATAACTTTGCCACAAAATATCTCATGGCACATTTCCCTCCCATGGGTGTCACATTATTCATATGGGTTTGGAGACATTGCTTCCTCACAAGCAATAGGAGGTCCTTATTTTTTTAGTAGATATGAGCATTTCACACAGCCTGTACAGCGGCCTAGCTTTTTATTATTCATCTGAATGCTCAAATGAGCCTATATCTTGATTTTAGTATTCACTCTAGAGTCAAGGTTTTTCCTACCAAGTGTCAACTGCTATTTTCAGCAGTTTCTTTAGGCCACATCTGGCTGGCTTTAAAAATCATCTCATTTGAATCGACAGGGTACTTTTCTTCTTGTCTGTTAGCATCATGTGGTCTTTATCAGGTTTTTCTTTTTTTTTGAGGCTTAGAAAATCAGATAACTTCTCTATTATAACAAAGAAAATATGTGTTGTACTCAATTCTAACCCAGGCCTGTGACTTTTTTTTTTTTGAGACAGAGTCTCACTCTGTCACCCAGGCTGGAATGCAGTGGCGCGATCTCGGCTCACTGCAAGCTCCGCCTCCCGAGTTCACACCATTCTCCTGCCTCAGCCTCCTGAGTAGCTGGGACTACAGGCTCCCACCACCACGCCCGGCTAATTTTTTGCATTTTTGGTAGAGACGGGGTTTCACCGTGTTAGCCAGGATGGTCTCGATCTCCTGACCTCGTGATCCACCCGCCTTGGCCTCCCAAAGTGCTGGGATTACAGGTGTGAGCCACCACGCCCAGCCGCCTGTGACTTCTAAGATCATGCTTCAAAGCTCTCCTGCCTCATACATTATACATGAGATCAACCCCTGCTGTAGTCCCCTGTTCACCCCTCTTTTCTGTCCTTTCTTGTTGTTACTTCAGAAAATCTTCAAACTTGAAATCTTTCTGTTAACATTATGAAGAGGCTCGTCATCTTGCCGCATCCAAATGTTTTACTAGGGTAAAACAGACATTTTTATTTTTAATGTCTTTCAGACTGGATGACTATGCCTGCCAGTAAGAAATCTACTCTCAAGGCAGAGATTCCTGAAGAAGAATTAGATCCATGGACAATAAAGGAAAGATTCAGTAGCAGTAGTCACTGGAAGTGTGCTAGCCTGCTGGAGTGGCAATGTGGAGGCCAGGAGATCAGTTTGCAGCGAGTGGTACTCACTCACCCCAACACCCCATCACAGGAATGTGATGAATCTGGGAGCACTATGAGCTCATCTCTTCACAGTGCTCAAAGTCAGGGATTTCAACCTAGCAAAAATGCCTTTGAGTGTAGTGAGTGTGGAAAAGTCTTCTCTAAGAGTTCAACTCTTAATAAACATCAGAAAATTCATACTGAAAAAAATGCAAATCAGAAAATTCATATTAAGGAGAAAAGATATGAATGTAGAGAATGTGGGAAAGCCTTTCACCAGAGTACGCACCTTATCCATCACCAAAGAATTCACACTGGCGAGAAACCCTATGAATGTAAGGAATGTGGCAAGGCCTTCTCAGTGAGCTCCTCACTTACGTACCATCAGAAAATTCATACTGGAGAGAAGCCTTTTGAATGCAACTTATGTGGAAAAGCTTTTATCCGAAATATACACCTTGCCCATCATCATAGAATACATACTGGAGAGAAACCTTTTAAATGTAACATTTGTGAAAAAGCCTTTGTGTGCAGGGCACACCTTACCAAACACCAGAATATCCACAGTGGAGAGAAACCCTATAAATGCAATGAATGTGGAAAAGCCTTTAATCAGAGTACAAGTTTCCTTCAGCATCAGAGAATTCACACTGGAGAGAAACCCTTTGAATGTAATGAATGTGGGAAGGCCTTCAGGGTGAACTCTTCCCTTACTGAACATCAGAGAATTCATACTGGAGAGAAACCTTATAAATGTAATGAATGTGGGAAAGCTTTCAGGGATAATTCATCCTTTGCACGACATCGGAAAATTCACACTGGAGAGAAACCTTACAGATGTGGCTTGTGTGAGAAAGCCTTTCGGGACCAATCAGCACTAGCCCAACATCAGAGAATTCATACTGGGGAAAAACCTTATACATGTAACATATGTGAAAAAGCCTTCAGTGACCATTCAGCCCTTACCCAACATAAGAGAATTCATACTAGGGAAAAACCTTACCAATGTAAAATCTGTGAGAAAGCCTTTATCCGAAGCACTCACCTGACTCAACATCAGAGGATTCACACAGGAGAGAAACCCTATAAATGTAATAAATGTGGGAAAGCTTTTAACCAGACTGCAAACCTCATTCAGCATCAGAGACATCATATTGGAGAGAAGTGATATGAATGCAGTTTGTATGGAAGACCTTTGAGACTGAGTAGATGAATTATTGAATGTGAGATAATCCGTTCTAGAGAATAACTATGAAAGCTTGCATCAAGATAGTCACTTTATTTACTGAGGGTCAGGTTTCACAGTGTCATGGGGTTTGGGCATTTAAGAATGGCAAACACTCGGCCGGGCACAGTGGCTCACGTCTGTAATCCCAGCACTTTGGGAGGCCGAGGTGGGCGGATCATGAGGTCAGGAGATCGAGACCATCCTGGCTAACAGGGTGAAACCCCATCTCTACTAAAAATATAAAAAATTACCCGGGCATGGTGGCGGGCGCCTGTAGTCCCAGCTACTCAGGAGGCTGAGGCAGGAGAATGGCATGAACCCGGGAGGCAGAGGTTGCAGTGAGCTGAGGTCACGCCACTGCACTCCAGCCTGGGCGACAGAGCAAGACTCAGTCTCAAAAAAAAAAAAAAAAAAAAAAAGAATGGCAAACACTCCTCATTCTTTAATACTGCCTCAAATAGCAGTACTGTTTGATTTGTCTGAATTACCAAGTATCAGAACCAAAATGGAGCTTCATTAACAGCATTAAAATTGGTTTATCAAATTACATTTTGACTATTACAGAAACTGAAATTGTAAAAATTAAAGCTGAAAAGCAAAAGAACAAAAAGGTAAAATGGCCTACAAGCATTTCACTCTACTAGATTCTCTTACATAAGAGAGTTTCCAGCTTTAATGGAAGCCTTAGTCCTCTCCTCACCCACACCACCGACACCCAGTGTAGAGAAAGTGCATCACCCACACTTATTTAAACCATGCTTCCTGCCTTCTGCTTCAAACCATCCATTGTCGGATCTCTCTGGTCTGTCTGCTGGCTTCATCCCTGTAGAATCCCTGTGAGATGATTCATTTGCCCCAAATGACCCTCTTCTGACTTAGCAACGCCTAACTGTCTGCATGGTGCCACCTATCATTGCCCCTATGGGGAGTGTGGTGGTCTGGTCTCAGACACAGTCCATGATGTTGAATATCACACCCAAATCCAGCCTTCAGAACTTGGTATCTCTATCCAGAAGGCACAACTTGATCAAAATTCTTGAGTTATACGTTTCCTCTGGGCTTCAGCTTGACTGATCCTGGGATGGCACCTGAAGGAGGGGCTTTGCCTGTGCCGCCTTTACCCTCCAATTGTTCTGTACTTAGTGACTCTACACATCAGTCAGGGACTTGCTCAGCTTCAGGTGCAATGATCCCACCCACTTACGTTGTACTATTCCCAGTCACCTCCATCTGTCGCTGCCCGTTTCTCTATGTGCAATTGATATAAGAGGTGAAAGCCCCCAGGCCAGTTCTCAGATTGCTCTGACCCACTGTCTTCCCCCGGCTGGACAGTCCACTGTGTCCACTGCATTAGAGTACATTTACTACTCCCAGGATAAACTGCTGCATCCTGGTCCTTCCCCTGCTTTTTCTAGGTTTCTGGAGGTAGTAATTCTATATTCATAGGAAAGCAGACAGCTTTGAATTTCTGCTTTTGCATTTGGAAGTGGTCATTTCCTCTCCTCCATCTGGGCCTTCCACTATTTAAAGACTCATGCTGACAGTGGTGAGAAAAATGTTGAGTAATTCCATGAGTCAAGAAGTCGTCACTAGCACCATTGATATTCTCTGGCAAGGGCCATGTCCGTGTTCAAAAGTTTGAGTGGTACAGTCGTCCTGCAAGTATGGTTCCTTTACCCTGTTTTTTTTTTTTCTTTTTCTTTTTCTTTTTTTTTTTGAGACAGAGTCTTGCACTGTCACCCAGGCTGGAGTGCAGTGGTGTGATCTCGGCTCACTGTAACTTCCACCTCCTGGGTTCAAGTGATTCTCCTGCCTCAGCCTCCCGAGTAGCTAGGTCTACAGGCACCCACTACCATGCCCAGCTAATTTTTTGTATTTTTAGTAGAGTTGGGGTTTCACTATGTTGGCCAGGCTGGTCTCAAACTCCTGACCTCGTGATCCGCCCACCTCGGCCTCCCAAAGTGCTGGGATTACAGGCGTGAGCCACCGCACCCGGCCACCTTCCCCGTCTTTAATCTTCAGTGCTTTCAGTAGAAATCACACAGATAAGTAACATCTGTGCATCACACACACACACACACGCACACGCACACAGCCTCTGAGGGCCCTCTCCCTTTTCCTACCACAAGGAATGGAGGAGCCTGCACTACTGCAAGCTGGAATATATCATGCAATGAAGATGGGAGGCCAAGCAAATTTTTCTGGAAAGTGAAGTGGCAAGTTCCTGGTATGTGGAAGTGCTGTCCGTCAAGTTGAGCAACCCCCTGACCCCTCAGAATGGAGCACCTCACCCCCATGTTACAGAAGAGGATATTCTATATCATGGTAGAACTCAGTGGGCTCTGGGTTGCAACATAGACTTGGAAGCTTCCAGCAGCTTCAAAGTCCAAGTAATCTAAATTCAGCCTTCATCTAATAAAGGCCACCTTTGTGGGCCAGCATCTCCTGTTAGCTGATCAGCAACTCAGACTTTCTTCCCTATTAAGCTGCATGTGAAGCAGTATTTCAAGAGGTTTCTTGGGATTGCCTGTGTCCCACGTCCTCAGAAGTTCATCTGCAGCTTCACGCAGCTGACACTCTCAGATTCCGGAGTAAACCTGAAAAAACCATGTTCACTGCTACAGATGTCTGTCTTCACCCCATCCATGTAATGTGCCAGGTCTTAACTACCACCCCCTTACCTTGAATGCCTGAGAAGCACGTTTCTAAGCTGAGTTGGTTGGTGGTTTTGTCTATTTGTAATGAACGCATGAGAACTACCACTACTTGGTATGTGCCTACAGTTGAGCCAGGGCCAAGGCCTGCAGCCACTTGAGTCTCATTCACCTCAGCTGCGGCTCCAGGAACTATGCGTCAGCAGCATTAAGTGCAGGCTGAAGGCCCCCATCTGAGAAGACAGTGCACTCTCCCTGAGTTCACCTCTCATCAGGCTTGGGTTTTCATGAAATCAGTCCTCCGAGATGCCTGTTCACTCATCCCTGTCTGGGAAGGCAAAAAGTAAGTCACTGGCCTATTAGATACGCCCAGGCGGACTTGAATATATTTATGGTACTAGTACTTGGCCAGGCAGTGGCTTTATTGTATTATACTGTAGGATTACGAGCTCACTGCATGGCCTTCTCAACTAGGGGAGGGGACACTGCCTGGGTCCTAGTCATACTTTTCTCACGTGGATGATACTTCTCTCTACCTGGGCATTCTGACCTGCCCCAGCTCAACCCCTAAAAGTACATTTCTGAGGACCCTGCAGTAAGACTTTTTCAGCCACAATCTTCTCTACCAGCTGATCTGTGTGGTGTTAGACATTTCAGTACTTACTGAGAGGGAGTTTTCTGTGCCCCACCTTCAGCTGGGTTAATCCCCAAAGAACCTGTGTTTCCTAGGAAGAGCAGTTCATTCCATACCTTGCTTTTGTAGTCCTAATGGCCATGTCGACATACCCAGCTGTGACAAGATGAAGGACCACGATTTGGGACTCTTCAGGGACAGACTTGGCCACCTGGTGATGTGCCACCTTCAGCAGCTCTGTCTTCACACGTCCAGCCTGCGCCTGCTTCATGTAGTACACAAGACTGCTCTGGTACACCACGACCATGACCTTCACATGAGGCCAGTCTCCCCGCCCCTCACCTGGGCCATAGAAAAAGGTAAGAGCCTGAGAAGCAGCTCCTGGCCTCTCCTCCCACCTCGGAGCCTTCCGAGACCCATCACAGTGCCAGCTCCACTCTGCCCAGTTTGAGGAGGGAATTGGCATCTAGACTGATAGTTTCTTCATTTCTATGGGCTTCTGGGAACAGCCACTGAAACTGCCTCCTTGTTACCGAAAAAAAACAGTTGCTTTGGATTTCCCCTTTCAGATTCCTCTGCCCATCTCCTGCCGGGTGCCCCTCATCTCCAGCTGACTGATTTGTCATCTGGGTTCTTTCTCCCTGCCTGCCTGTTTGCCTGGCTTTGACAGCGCCCTCTCTAAGACGTTACCTTCCTCCATATTCACTAACTGCTTCTAGAACAGCATTTGTCCCTGCAGCAGACTCAGGCTTCCAGGTTACTGTGGCCGAGCCTCAGAGTCTTGGAACAAAATTGCTTTAAACTGAGTGCTTTTGATGGAGAAAACAATTTAATTCAAAATTAATCCAAGAACACCATAGCCTCCCCCTATCTGATTGCTCTCCTTTCCTTCGCACTTCGCCCCACCCTCCCCTGTAGCACTGGCTTAGTCGGCAGTACAACGTGGAGACGTCAATCTCTCACCCCCCTCTGTCTCGCAGTGGGAGGGCTCCCTGCTTCTTGGCCCACCTCAACTCTTGCTAAATATATCTTTGGCAATTTAAATATTTTTATAACAGTTTGTGAAGGGAAAAGAACGTGAGGCTTGGTTGTTTCTGATCACTCAAGGACCTCTCAGCAGTGCTGACGGTCCTCCTCTGCAGGTGCCAGCACTGGGTGGTACTCACACTCCCTGTGTTCCGTCTGCCACCCTGTGTACCACATGTCACTGTTTTTTTTTCTTTCTTTCAAGCGATTCTCCTGCCTCAGCCTCCCAAGTAGCTGGGATTACAGGTGCCCACCACCACGCCCGGCTAATTTTTGTATTTTTAGTAGAGACGGGGTTTCACAATGTTGGTCAGGCTGGTCTTGAACTCCTGACCTCGTGATCCACTTGCCTTGGCCGCGTCACTATCCTTAAGAAATTGTTGACAATAATTATTCATCAGTGTGTCTTTCTGAAAATAAAATGAGAAAAGTGCCCAGTTTCTAAGATGTACAAGTTGCATTTTTGTCACCTGGTTATCTAGATGACACTAATGCATGGCCAAAAGCATTCCAAGTGTTTCTCTCTGTAGCCAGCCTGGCCCGAGCCCCCCACAATGACCATCGAAGCCCCACGTGGTCCTGGAAAGCAGCGTGTTCATGCTGTGGAATGTAAAGAGCTGTTTCCCATCACCGGGGCCAGCAGTTCACATGTGAGGCCACGCCTGGCACCAGATGCTGTTGTAAGAACTTCGTGTATATTCATTCATTTAATCCTCACAATTGCATGAAACCGTTACGTCCATCCTGTTTTGTATTGTTATGAGGTAGTCAGTTAAGATGGAGCCAAAAGAGGCAGAGGAGAGGCTCGGGATAACAAATGTACTCACTATTCCTAGAGACAGGAGGCAGGGCAGGCCACACAAGGCCATGTGGGCGAGGCACCTGAGTGTTCAGGAGGCAGAAGACAGGAGTCGGCGGGGAGTAGGGGGAAGCATGAAGCCAGGGCCTTTCTTTGGGTGTCTGAGGGAAAGGCAAGGCAGGGTGGGTGAATTGTTTAGACTGGCTAGTTTGTGTCATTTCAGTAAGCTCTAAGCTATAAGGATGGGGGTGTCCCTAGGTGCCTGGTGCTCGGCCCTGGGGTGATGAAGGCAGAGGAATGTTGCTTCTGGTGTGTGTGGGCCTGAGAGAGGAGGCCTGGCTCTGGCTGGTTACTACATATCAAAGACGTGCCCAGCTCAGTCTTTGCTGTCTCTTAAGAACTGGCCAGCCCCGGCTGGGCGCAGTGGCCATGCCTGTAATCCCAGCACTTTGGGAGGCGGAGACGGGCGGATCACGAGGTCAGGAGATTGAGACCATCCTGACTAACACGGTGAAACCCCGTCTCTACTAAAAAAAAAAAAATACAAAAAATTAGCCGGGTGTGGTGGCGGGCACATGTAGTCCCAGCTACTTGGGAGGCTGAGGCAGGAGAATGGTGTGAACCTGGGAGGTGGAGCTTGCAGTGAGCCGAGATGGCGCCACTGCACTCCAGGCTGGGCAGCGAGACTCCATCTGAACAAAAAAAAAAAAAGAAGAAGAACTGGCCAGCCCCAGGAAGGGCGGCTCTGTCTGTCCCCAGCCAAAAGGTTTGTTTTTTGTTTGTTTGTTTGTTTTTTGAGATGGAGTCTCACTCTGTCACCCAGTCTGGAGCACAATGGTGCAATCTCGGCTCCCTGTAAACTCAGCCTCCTGGGTTCAAGTGATTCTCCTGCTTCAGCCTCCCTAGTAGTTGGGATTACAGGCATGCACCACCACACCTGGCTAATTTTTTGTATTTTTGTAGAGATGGGGTTTCACCATATTGTCCAGGCTGGTCTCGAACTCCTGATGTTGAGTGATCTGCCCAGCTTGGCCTCCCAAAGTGCTGGGATTACAGGTGTGAGCCACCGCATCTGGCTAAAACATAATATACAGAAAAATTTTAAATATATACACAATATATTTCACAACTATTTTATGACTATACAACATTTTACAATCTATTTTACAACTGTGTTGGTATAAAGACAAAATCTTTGACCCTAAAAGGTCATTTTTCTTTCCAATTTGGGGAGAGCTTAAAACATTTCCATGAGCCTCTAGAAGCATTCTGGGCCCCAGGCACTGTCCCTACTGTACCTAATGGACAAGTCGGTGCTGCCTGGCATTGGTGGGTGGGGAGGGCTGGGGCCACGTGCTCACCTGGAACCTAAGGAGGTGAGGTTCACCCACACCACATGATCCAAGAGTAGAAGTGAGGGGTCCACAAGAAAAACCCAGGGTCTTTCTCCAAAGAAGAGAGGGTGTGGTAAGGTCCCACGCAGGCAAACCACAGATGACCCCAGGCCTGACGCAGCTGAGGCTGAGGCTGCGGCCTTTGGTGGCTCACCCCCTTCTCAGATCCACACTTTCTGGGCCAGGCCTGAGGCTGAGCCACGTGGGGGTGAGAGAACCAGGAGCAGGGGGAAGATGTGGGGGAAGGGCAGGCGGAGTGCTGACCCCGAGGACCTGTTTCCCTGGAAAGGCAGCAGTTTTTAACCTATCTTATCGCCAACTCGGATGAATTCTTGTACCAGCTGCATAACTATACTCCCAAGATCCAGTTTCTCTCTAACTTCAGGCATCCACGTTTTCCTGCCATAGACTCTTGTAACAAACCTCTTTCCTAATAGTAAATAGGTAAAAAACAAAAACAAAAACAAAAAAACCCAGAGGCCTTTCTGATCGTGGTGGCTGACAGCAGATCCGGCTGCAGTTCCTCTCCTTTCCCTCCCCACCTCCCTCCCTCCTTCCTTCCTTCCTTCCTTTCTCTGTCTCTCTCTGTCTCTGTCCCTCTCTCTCTCTCTCCCCCACACCTCCCCTTCCCTCCTCTCCCCTCCCGTTCCTTTCCTTTCCTTTCTTCTGTCAGCTGAAGCAGCAAGACCACACAGGCCCATTAGTTCATGCAGGGGGCCTTGGCAGGACTTGAAACGGAGGAAGCTATTGTCTGGTTTGGGGCTTTGTATTTCAAATTTCCAAGCTGCAGATAATTGCTATAATAATGTACATTTTACCAGAGCATTAAAAAATGGAAAAGTTTCCATTTATTTTTCTTTCTTTCTCAATTAATTTTCCTTGCAGTGAAGAAGAAATTCCAAAGTTGGAAAAAGTATTTAACCACCTGAAGTTCAATTGCTAATTCACCTCAGTAATACACCTAGTGGCAAATCTTTTATCCTCCAGTTTTTAGTGTCTTTACTGATTAAAAAAAATAGAGGTTGACTGGGCCGGGCGCAGTGGCTCACGCCTGTAATCCCAGCACTTTGGGAGGCCGAAGCGGGCGGATCACAAGGTCAGGAGATTGAGACCATCCTGGCTAACATGGTGAAACCCCGTCTCTACTAAAAAATACAAAAAATTAGCCGGTGTGGTGGCGGGTGCCTGTAGTCCCAGCTACTCGGGAGGCTGAGGCAGGAGAATGGCGTGAACCCAGGAGGCGGAGCTTGCAGTGAGCAGAGATCGCGCCACTGCACTCCAGCCTGGGCGACAGAGCGAGACTCCATCTCAAAAAAAAAAAAAAAAAAGAGGTCGACTGAAGAATTTAAAAAATCCTATCCATTTATATTACTTCTGCCATTCTTTATATATCAGTGTGTACATAGGCAGAGAATGAAACCTGGAGGCTTTTGTCACCAGGGTCATAGTTTAAACTTATGAAGTAGACAGTGGGGTTGGGCTGGGATGGTGCGGTGAAGATGATGTCATGACTAAACAGATTTATTAGGAAAGAGGTTTGTTACAAGAGTCTATGGCAGGAAAACGTGGATGCCTGAAGTTAGAGAGAAACTGGATCTTGGGAGTATAGTTATGCAGCTGGTACAAGAATTCATCCGAGTTGGCGATAAGATAGGTAAAGGATGCATCAATGCTTATTCCTTGAGAAGCAGGTCATGGTTGGTCCTTCTTGTCTTTTAGGTTTTCTTTAGTCATGAACTTGTGTTAGCCTTTCTAATGGTTGTTGTGGTTGTTGTGGTTGTGGTTGTTGTTGTTGTCGTTGTTGGAGATGGAGTCTCGCTGTGTCGCCAGGCTGGAGTGCACTGGCGCAATCTTGGCTCACTGCAGTCTCCGCCTCTGGGGTTCAAGCGATTCTCCTGCCTCAGCCTCCCGAGTAGCTGGGACTACAGGCGCCCGCCACAATGCCCGGCTAATTTTTTGTATTTTTAGTAGAGACGGGGTTTCACCGTGTTAGCCAGGATGGTCTCGATCTCCTGACCTCGTGATCCACCTAGCTTGGCCTCTGAAAGTACCGGGATTAGAGGCGTGAGCCACCGCGCCCGGCCTCTAATGGTTTCTGTACTTACCATTACTGCATGAGAGAGAGGTTCATTGAGCACTCGTTATGAGCCAGACACTGTGCATTGTTCCTACATTATGCCATGAAATTTCTATAAAAACCTTTAGGTTTGTAGGGATGGATGATTACCTATCAGCTAGATATGAGTATCATACTTACTTGACAGACAAGGAATCTTTGACTTAAGTAGCTTGTCCAAGATCACAACATGAGAGTTAAGAGAAGGGTTTTAAGTGTGAAGCTTTGTGATAGAACCCAAACCCTTACCCAATAAGCTGGACCACCACGGATCTCAGGAATTGGTCACTCTGGCTGCCAAATTTCTGCTCACCTCTTCTCTCTCTTCCTTTTTATTCTTTTCCCAAAATATAAGGACACATCAAAAGATGTTTCTGGCCGGGGGCAGTGGGTCATGCCTGTAATCCCGGCACTTTGGGAGGCCATGGCAGTCTGATCACCTGAGGTCAGGAGTTCAAGACCAGCCTGGCCAACATGGCAAAACTCCGTCTCTACTAAAAATACAAAAATTAGCCGGGCTACTCAGGAGACTGAGGCAGGAGAATCACTTGAACCCGGGAGGTGGAGGCTGCAGTGAGCTGAGATCACGCCACTGCACTCCAGCCTGGGGTATAGAGTGAGACTCTGTCTCAAAAACAAAAAAAAGATGTTTCTAAGAATGCCAGTGGTGCACGTTTGAGAGCAGTATTACTCCAGTGAATGAATGTGACCACTACAACCAGTCTGCATGTGAAACACTTTTTGAAAACACATGTATAGAAGATGTTTCAAGAGTGCAGCTTGGTGCGTGATTAAGATGTGTTGTTTCAATGAATAAAGGTGTCCACTACACTATTCTGCATGTAATATACTCTGGAAAGACATGTGTACAAAAGATGTTGCTAAAACATTCTCAACACAGTAGCCAGAGTGGTCCTTTTGTTCGTCAGACCCTCTAACTGTTATTAAAACCCTCCAGTGTCTCCTCTTCTCACCCAGAGTAAATTAAAGTCCTTGATTTTAGTGGCCTTGGCCTACAGGGCCACACATGGTATACATACCCCAGTGCCTCAGGTGACGGTTAGCTTGATGTGTCACCTGGCCAGGCTATGGTACTCAGTTACTTAATCAAACACTGATCTAGATGTTGCTGTGAAGGTGTGTTTTGTAGATGTGGGTAACCTCTACAATCAGCTGACTTTAGGTAAAGGAGATTTACCCCCAATCATCTGGGTGGGCCTCTTCCAATCAGTTGAAGGCCTTCGGAGCAAAACTCTCTCTCTATATCTTTATCTAATCTATATCTACGTCTAATCTGTTGATCCTTTGGGCTCTGTTCTCTGGAGAGCCCTGACTGCTCCACTCTGCTGCCTTCCTCACATTTTCTCCCCCGCTCTCCCTACTCCTCCATGCCACTCTCTTTGCTGGGTCCCCAAAACACCAGGCCGACCCCTGCCCTTGGGCCTTGCACTTGCCACTCCGCCTGCAGGACCCCATCCCCCAGATATCCCCATGGCTCACTCCCCACCTCCTTCAGATGAAGCCTGTACTGGATTGCCCTATTCAGAATTGCAGCCATCCCCCGCCAGCTGCCCCATTCTCTGTACCCTGCTCTGCTGTTTTCTTTTGTCCACAGCACATCACCCTCTAACATACAGTGTCATTTATTGGTTAGTTTTGTATGTTGTTTATTGTGTGTCTCCACCACTAGGGTGCAAGTCCTATGAGGGAAGCAGTTCCTGTCTATTTTGTCTGCTGATGTATCCCAGGTGCTTAGCACAGAGTAAGCACCCAAGGGTACCTGTGGGACCAAAATGAATAAGCAGTCTGTGGGGGGCAGTGAGGAGGGGCTAGCTGGGAGTGAGATGGGGTCCTGGGACTGCTCAGCTGTGGGGCTGGGTTAATGAGTGGGGTCTGTGTGGGCAGTGATTGGTAGGACTGGGAGGATCAATGGTAGGCTAATGGGGCCAGCAATTTGGGCACCTCTGCAGGGTGCATTAAGGAGACTCTGGCTTTTAGTGACTGTGGGAGGAATGAGTATCTTGCCCAAGGTCACTCATCTAGCAGAGCTGGAGTTGACCTCAAGAAGACTTAACCATGACACAGTGCAAGGTCAAGCTGTGAAAGCTGACTTAAAGAAGTACACAGGGCATGGGCAAGACAAGGTCTGTGTGCCCTGGAAGTTTTACCTGTCTTACCTGTCTGCAGACCAGAATGGGAAAAATAACTCAGATGTTGATACTACAGGTAAATTCAGTATTTGAGAGCTCTGATCAGACCCAATCTGGCAGATTGTATCAGTGCACAGTGCCTGGGGCCGTGTTCCCCTAGACTAATGTGCCCTCTCTGCTGTTTCTGTTAGGAGAGTCTGCAGGTAAATTTGAGAATAAACCACAGCCAGATGGAGGTGACAGGAGAGGGCTGGGACCCTAGCAATGGGACACAGCACCACGGTGCCATGGAACGGTGATTTTTATAATACTATGTAGGATGAATAAGAGGGAAAAGATACAAGAAGCAGAAAGACTAGTTAGTATTCTGACAGAATAATTGCTTTAGGTTGAATATTCATGTTGCTCCAAAATACATATGGTGAGATCCTAACCCCCATTGTATGGTATTTGGAGCTGGGGCCTTTGGGAGGTTATGAAAGTAGAGCCCTCGGGAATGGGATTAGAGCCCTTATAAAAGAGACCCCAGGGTGCCCTCACACCTCCCACCATATGAGGACACAGCAAGGAAGTGCTGTTTAAGAACAAGCAGGCAGCCCTCACCAGACACCAAATCCACTGGTGTCTTGCTCTTGGACTTTCCAGCCTCCAGAACTATGAGAAATGTCTGTTTTTTAGAAGCCACTGAGTCTATGGTACTCTTTTATAGCAGCCTGAGTAGAGTAAAACAGTAATCCACAAATGAAGTGATGAGGCTTAAAATTTTCAAATTCAGTCTTCTCTTTTTTTTTTTTGGAGACAGAGTTTTTCTTTGTTGCCCAGGCTGGAGTGCAATGGCACGATCTCAACTCACAGAAACCTCCACCTCCCGGGTTCAAGCGATTCTCCAGCCTCAGCCCCCCGAGTAACTGGGTTGCAGACATGTGCCACCATGCCCAGCTAATTTTGTGTTTTTAGTAGAGATGGTGTTTTGCCGAGATGGTGTTTCGCCATGTTGGCCAGGCTGGTCTTGAACTCCTGGCCTCAAGTGATCCACTCACCTCAGCCTCCCAAAGTGCCAAGATTACAGGCATGAGCCACTGCACTCAGCCAAATCCAGTCCTTTTACTAATTTACTTCTCTACACCCTTGGCGTGCCTTTTAGAATTCTATCCAACTGGTCAGTTTCTTCTTATCAGAGCCTTATTCCTTCTTGGTTCCTATCCCTTACATTTCTTCAGCCTTTTCTCCACAGGGTGGAATGTCATTTTTGAAACCCCCCAAGCTACTTGTAATAAGCATCAGTATTCCACTCTGGCTGTCCATACTACAGCAGTTTTTCCCCCGTCAAAGCCCAAGAGATAGAAAATATTTAGTTTGGAATTTTTCATGTTTAGAAACAAAGGTATCAATATAACAAAGAGTATGTGTGAAGCAGTTTCATTCTATAAAATGATGAGAAGATTCACTTGGAATTGTGCATTTTATTCCATTTTTGACGAAGTTTTATGAAACAATATCTGTATAAAGAAGCAATCGAAGACCTAAATCAAACTTTTGGGAAAAGTTAAATTTATTGAACAGGAAGTAACTGAATAAAGTCAGTTACCTGGACTCTTTACAGTAAGCAATGAATGTAATAAATTAAGGGGAAATTTCTAAAGAGCAAAAAGGATAAGAAAGGGGACAAAGCTATAATAAATGTGTCAGAAGATTCACACAAGTGAGACAGCCTAAGAATATGGTTACTATACAGAAGCTCTTCTGTAGAAGTCTCAACACAGTGGACCACAGGGGAGACCTTATAAATAGGTGGGTAAAGCTTACATCAAAACGTAATCTTACTCTGCTTTAGAGCTCTCATCCCAGAGAGGAACACTGCAATTTTAATTGTGTAAACATGGAATAAGCATCCAACCCAGAACTCCATTTTCACTGGAACATATAATTCATACAAATAATTCAAGGGCAACAAATGGGACAAAACCTTCGGTGCAGGTCAGCTGTCACTCGACATAAGAGAAACCACACTGGAAGAATGCCTTATAAATTCCACACATAGAAGAAAACCCACAAAACTTTATTCAGGGGTCCAGATAAATTGATTGGACCTCAAAGAATTCAAACCCATGCATGCAAAAAAACAGGAAAATCTTTAGGGAGCTGTCAACCTCCACTGAACACCGCAGAAATGATCAAAGAGGCTAGGTGCGATGGCTCACGTTTGTAATCCCAGCACTTTGGGAGGTGGAGGCAGGAGGCTCGCTCGAGCTCAGAAGTTCGAGACCAGCCTGGGCAACATAGTGAGACCTCGTCTCTACAAAAAATAAAACATTAGCTGGGTATGGTCGTGCGCACCAGCTACTCAGGAGGCTGAGGCGGGAGGATTGCTTGAGCCCAGGTCGAAACTGCAGTGAGCTATGATCGTGCCACTGCACTCCAGCCTAAGAAATTGAGCAAGACCCTATCTCGAAAAAATAAAATAATAACATAAAGAAATGATCACAGGCAGAGACCGTATGCACACACCGAGTGTGGAAAAGCCCTCTTGTGGAAGTCAGTTATTTGTGTACATCAGAAAACTCTGGAAGGAGAGAAACCTTGTGAAGGTACTAAATATGACAACATCTTCAGTAACAGAGGATGTGCCCCTGTACCCAGAATGGTGCATGCTGTGGAGATACCCTGCAAGTAGACCGAATGTGAGAAAGCCACAGGAGTACATGGGCCTCGCGGTGCATCAGAGTTCCTGCCAGAGAGGCCCACAGGCATGAACATGGCAGAGTGTGAAAGTCGTCTGCGGGAAGCCAGGACTCTACGCCAGAAACTTCACACTGGGGAGAAATCCTCAGTGCAATCAGTGTAGAAATGCCTCTACTAAGAACTGCTTCTGATTCTGAATCATAGAGTTCACAGTGGAGAAAACCACATGAATGTAAAACTGTGGAAAAGTTTTCAGCTAGAAGCCAGAGCGCACTGCACACCAAAGAATTCACACTGGGAGAGACATGAGAAAACAGCAAATGCAGGAAAACTTTCCCTTGGAGATCAGAGCTCACTGATCTCAGAGTTCATACAGGAGAAGAGCCCTATACAATCACGAGGGTGGAACCGCCTTTGGCAAGAAAACACGCCCCATTACCCATGAGAGAGCTGCACAGGAGAGAACCCCTGTGGAATAAATAATTCTGGAAAGCATTCAGCAACAAATGAAACGTCCTCATTTGCACTATAGAGAAGCCCTAGGAACACAACAAATGTGGAGAAGGAGAGTCAGTAGCGCAACAAAAATGTTCGTCAGAGGAGAAGCTTTTAAGTTAATTACTTACAACCTGCAGCAACACCTAGTCCCAAGGCCAAAACCAACTGCGCACCAGAGAAGCTGTATGGGAAAGTTTGTATGTTGGATAAAGCGTGGTTCACCCTCAAAACTAGCTCCAGACATCACAGACTAGAGAATGTATACTGATCTTAAACAGTGGTCAATTTAACAAATGTAAATTCTACTCCCAGGGACATAAAATCCCATAACTTAAACCAAGCTTTTTGTAAAAACTATCAGTGAAAAACAAATGTGCGTGCATCTGCCGCCCAAGCCTCTTCCTCCCCAGGCCTGGCGCTCAGCTTGCAAATGGACTTCCCAGTACCTATGGGGAAGGAAGGGTTTCCATACCCGTCCTGAGCCATCCACTTGGGATTCACCCTCACCACGGCCATGACTCTCTGTCACTGCTCCCAACCTGGAGCTCCTAAACCCATCCCCAACCTGAACACAACACAAATGCACCCCTGCTCCTTGTTCTCACATCACTAACACTACACACGTGTATCTGAATTTCTTCAGGTTTGGGGGGTTTTTTGGTGCTTTTTGTTTTGTTTTTTTGAGACAGAGTCTTGCTCTGTCACCCAGGCTGGAGTACAGTGGCACAATCACAGCTCACTGCAACCTCCACCTCCCAGGTTCAAGCGATTCTCCTGCCTCAGCCTCCCAAGTAACTGGGATTACAGGCACCCACCATCACACCTGGCTAATTTTTGTATTTTTAGTAGAGACAGGGTTTCACCACATTGGCCAGGCTGGTCTCGAACTCCTGACCTCAGGTGATCCACCTGCCTCGGCCTCCCAAAGTGCTGGGATTACAGGTGTGAGCCACCATGCCTGGCCAAGGTTCGCCCATGGGAAGTGAGTCTGGTCTGTGGTGAGGAAGCATGAAGCTCACATGCTGGAATCGGGGCAGAGCTGGGTCCAGTTCCTTCTCAAGGCCAGCCCCACTGACACGGAGCATGGTCTTCGCAAACTCCCTGCCACTGACTGTTCACTGTGGACCCGGGCTCTATACAGCTTCCACCGCGAGGCAAGAGGAAGAAAGGAGAGGCAGCAAGCAGTCCCGTTCCCACCTGCCCTGCTACTTGTGGTCCTCTGCATCCTCGCCCTTGGGTGGGGCTGCCACCGTGGAGGTGGCCTTGAGGCTCCGCTTTCGCTTCTGCACATTCTGCTCTGGATGGAAGAGGATGACGTAGGTTTTGGGTATGTAGAGCATGCCGAGGGACACCGAGGCACTCAGGCTCAAGGACACGGTTAGCGTGGTTGTCTGGATGTAGATCTAGGCCATGGAAGAGGGGACCAGATGGGACTCATTCCCGCTCTCCCTGCCCCACTCCACACAGTCCTCACCACATACTCTGGAGCTGAGTCTGTTTCAGCTGGGGAACTGGGAATGAGCACTTAGACCAGGACAACAGTATGAGCAGGGGCCCCGCGCCTGAGGGGCTGGCAGCCTCCATGCAGCTCTGGTGTGGGCAGGAGGGAGGGGTGAGGAGGGGTTATTAACAGAGAGACACCTGGGGAAGCCGGGGCATGTCAGTGAATGAGCACGTTTCAAATACATACAAATGAATAAATGGGCAGAGACAAACTTCAGGAGCAGATGGGCAAATAAATGGATGACAGGTGCATAAAATGTTCTGCTGCATACATGAATAAATGATGCAGCAATGGGCTGACGCATTAATGGGTTGGCAGTTATAAAGCACATGAAGGCTGGGCGCAGTGGCTCACGCCTATCATCCCAGCACTTTGGGAGGCCGAGGCAGATGGATCACTTGAGGTCAAGAATTTGAGACCAGCCTGACTAATATGGTGAAACCCCATGTCTACTATAATTACAAAAATTGCCCAGGCGTGGTGGCAGGCACCTGTAGTCCCAGCTACGGGGGAGGCTGAGGCTGGAGAATCACTTGGCCCAGGAGGCGGAGCTTGCAGTGAGCCAAGATCACGCCACTGCACTCCAGCCTGGGCAACAGAGTGAGACTCTGTCTCAAAAAAAAAAAAAAAAAAAAAGCATATGAAGAACTTGAATTAAAAAAAACAAGCTAACTGTAACTGGGTGACAGAGTGAGGCAATATCTCTCAAAGAAATGAAAATGATAAAAAAAAAAAAAAAGAAAAAAAGAAGAGTGAAAGTTAAGAAGAGGGGTTAGAAGCTTGGAAAAGTGAATGAATGAACAAAGTAAGAAGGGAATGAGTGAATGAACAAGCAGCCAGATAAACAAAAGCACGAAGAAGCATTTAATCTCATGAATGAGTCGACCAGCCGGACAGGCAGGAAACAGGCAGCGAGACCTCCTGGGGACCTCATTACCTTTTCAGCTGACTGGGCAGTGCCAAAGAAGATGGGCACGAATGCCAGCCAGATGATGCAGGTGGTGTACATGGTGAAGCCGATGGGCTTGGCCTCGTTGAAGGTCTCGGGCACCCCACGGGCCTTGATGGCGTACACTGTGCACGTGACCATGAGCAGGAGGCTGTAGCCCAGGCAGCCGATGAGAGACAGATCCGACATGTCGCACTTGAGCACCCCTCTGGCCTGCTCGGGGTCCACTGTCCGCTGTTCCTCATAGTCAATCACGCTGTGTGGGGGCCGGGCCCCCAGCCATGCTATCACCCCCACCACCTGCAGGAGCCAACACTGCATCAGACACAGCATTTTCCAGGGACAAATCCATTCCAGCCCTGACAGAGGCCCCTGCAGGTCAGGATCCCCTTGAGGCTCTGGCCTATGGAGGGGATGCTCCACCTCTTCGTGGTGGCTCTCCGGAGCACTCAGTGGAGAAGAGGGGATGGCAGCCCAGGCAGGGGCAGCCCAAGAGGGGTCCTTCCAAAGGCCCGTGACCTGGCAGCTGCGGAGAAGGGCTGTGCCGCCCGTATATGTTGGCAACATCAGTGCAGTGTGCATAAGGGGCAGCTCGGTGTCCTCTTCATGCATTCTAGCCATTACCAATGCCATTTACTGTGCCCCTTCAAGGTAGATGGCTGCGGCCAGAAGCTCTGGAACTGAGGCCCTACTCGCATCGCCTCTCTAGCCTCCTCACGTGTACTGAGCTTCAAAATCAGGGCACGCCACAGGCAAGAGAAACAAAGGAGCACTCAGTGGGGAGGAGCAGGAATGGGAGCTGATGCCGAGGAGTAGTGGAGTCTGTGCAGGCCCTCACAGGGAGGAGATGGAGTTACCCCTCCCTCACATGACAGGAAGCACAACCTCAAGCCAAGGAAAGCTGGGAAACAGGAACAAAGCCACCTGCATAAAGGCGGGACCCTGGAAGGGCTGCCCCACACGTTCGTGCAGGTTGTTCACTGTACAAGAGCGCCTGATTGGGGGCAGGGGTAGAGCTGGAATCCAGCCTGCGTGCCAGTGCCATGCTGAGCACCTGGAGCAGGGCCATGTGATCCTGCTGGAAGGGATGCTTTGCAGTCATCTGCCCACCCAGAAGAAGCAGCTTTCTGTGCTTCTCCCAAAGGCAGCAGACCCCTGAACAAAGGACCTTACAAATAAGTGGATCACGAGGTCAGGAGATCGAGACCAACTTCCAAAATAAGTTTGGAAGTTCCTACTAGAACAAGGCTCCAGGTGGGAAAAAAAAAAAAGTTGCTCATGAGAAACAAAAATGCAAGCCCAGGGCTGCACAGCGGTAACCACCAAAGCGGCCCACAGATGCCGCAGCCCGTGGAGTGGGGAGCGAGCGAGCACGCCTCACTCAGAATGGACTCCTGCAAAATAACAGCAAATGAGCAAAGGACAGGAACAGGCTGAGCCCAGGAGAGGAAAGCCCCATGGCCGGCACACTGGTGCTAAGTGCAGGCGAATTGAAGCCACAGTGAGATGCCATTTTGCAGCCCGTCATGACGTGGTAGTCATGGCAAAACACCTAGGCCAGTTGCAGGCTTGTGTGTTTTTAAAGATCCCTTGTATCTGGAAAAGAGGGTACAGTGTGGGGTGGGCAATGGCTGAGGCTGGGGAGGAGAGCTGGGGGTCCCCAACGGGGTCTAAGCATCTCCACCTGAGGGTGGGGGAGCAGGAGCACCTCAGGCCGGGACGTAGAGGGCACCTTCTCAGGATGTGCGGCACACGGAGACCCTGGGCCTGACCAGGGGACACTCAGGCCCTGTTACGTGGAGGAAGACGGGAGCACCTCCTAGTCACGGAGAACTGCATGACCCGAGGCACGTGGCGTGTGTGGAACGAATAGAGAAGGGGCTCGCCGGGAGTGGACAGCACCGGGAGTGCTCCAAACGGGTGAGCAGGTGTTCGCACTGAGGCCACCCTCCACCTGGCCCTGAGAACCCAGCTGGCCCTGCAGTGTCACACCAGGTCACCCTCCCCAAGCCATCTGTCTATCATACTCTTCACACAGAAAACATCCAGGGCGCCCCAGACTCCAAGAGTTGTCTCCAAGGCTGTAATAACTTTACTGTCTTAGGAAAATCCCCCAAAGGAGCTCCATTATTTAATGGCCAGCACGAAACGCTGGCCACTGGATGGAATTCGACGCTCCACTCCACAGTAAAATGTTGGACCCTGTGCCTCTCATCCACACTGCCCCAGGGAACAGGGCAGCAGAGACTCCCTTGTGGAAACAGGAAAACCGGTCAGATAGCTCTTTGTCCTGTTTCCATATGTGAGCCAAATTATAGAAGAGCATGTTTGGTTTAGAAAATAACTTCACTGTTGTACAGAAAGATCTCTGGAGGCCCACACTCCCCACCTTACTGCCCCGTTTTCCTTCAAGGACCCAGCAGGGGAGATGGCGGCCCTAACTGAGCTGCTGTCACCGGAGGGGAGGGGCTCCATTTCCTGTGGCCTTAAAAAAAAAAAACTCACTGGGCGCAGCGGCTCCCGCCTGTCATCCCAGCACTTTGGGAGGCCGAGGCGAGCGGATCACGAGGTCAGGAGATCAAGACCATCCTGGCTAACACGGTGAAGCCCTGTCTCTACTAAAAATACAAAAAATTAGCCGGGCGTGGTGGCGGGCGCCTGTAGTCCCAGCTACTCGGGAGGCTGAGGCAGGAGAATGGCTTGAACCCGGAAGGCAGAGCTTGCAGGGAGCTGAGATAGCGCTACTGCACTCCAGCCTGGGCGACACAGCGAGACTCCGTCTCAAAAACAAAAAACAAAAAAACAAAAAAACACAGGAACCAAAATAGAAAAGAGTGACTCTAAAAACGGCATTTATCTTTTTGTTTTGAGACAGGGTCTTACTCTGACGCCCAAGCTGGATTGTAGTGGTGCGATCTTGGCTCACAGCAACCTTCAACTCTTGGGCTCAAGTGATCCTCCTATCTCAGCCTCCCAAGTAGCTAGGACTACAGGCACGCACCACCATGCCCGGCTAATTTTCATATGTTTTGCAGAGACAGGGTCATGCCATGTTGCCCAGGCTGGTCTCGAACTCCTGGACTCAGGTGATCCACCCACCTCAGCCTCCGAAGGTGCTAGGACTACAGGCGTGTGCCACTGTGCCTGGCTTTTTTGGCTCTGTAACATTGTGGACAGTCCCCCTCCCTGCCCTGGCCCTTGGGAGCCTACGGACCCACCTGCAGGGAGGTGAGGCTGAAGGTGATGACCAGCTGCGAGGTGGGGCTGATGAAGGGAGGGGGTGTGACCGAGCGCTTGCCCTGCTCAAAGATGCGGTAGATACGGTTGGTCTTGGTGAGCAGGGCAGAGTAGCTGAGGGTCGTGCCCAGGCCCAGGAAGAGCCTGCGGGCGGCACAGACCCCGGCCCCAGGCTCGGCCACCATGAGGAAGGTGATGGCGTAGATGAGGAAGATGCCGGTGAGGAGGACGTAGCTGAGCTCTCGTCCCGAGGCCCGGACGATGGGCGTGTTGTTGTGCCGCACGAAGGTGGCCACCACCGTGGTAGTGGCCACGATGCCTAGCACGGCCAGGAGGAGCGGCGGGGCTGCCCAGGGGGAGGACCAGCTCAGGCGCACCACAGGTGTGGGGCGGCAGCCCGTGTGGTTGGGCGTGGGCCTCATGTCCCCAGGACAGGCCTCGCATGTGAACTCGTCCACCTGGAAGCGGTACCCGTCACAGGCCTCGCAGTGCCAACAGCAGGGGACGCCCTTCACCATCTTCTTCCGCTCCCCCGGCCCGCAGGGCAGGCTGCACAGAGATGAGGGCACCTCGTGGGGGTCGCCAGACCACTGCAGGGCCTCCACCTGGGACGCACAAAACACAGGCTGGGGCGTCTGCCTCCGGGATCCTGGGCCCATGCCCACCCGGGGCTCGGTCTGCACACTCACATCCAGTCTGAGGGTCTCTGCCCACTGGCCCACTGCCTGGTACCCGCCACTGCTGGCACTGCCATTGGTCGCCTGGTACTGGAAGATGTCGTACCGCCCGGGCGCATCTCCGTTCTCGTTGAACATCACAGGGGTTCCTGCGCTGCCTGGAGAGAGAGTCTGTCATCCTCGGTGGTCCTCCAGCCCAGCAGAGCTGGCCTCCTGGGGAGGCCCCAAGGACCAGCAGGAGAAAGGAGGAGCTTAACAAGCATCACTGCTCATAAGGGACGTGCAAATCCAAGCCGCAGGGAGATCCCCCTTCACCCATTGGGATGGCTTCTAGCCAAGAACCAGAAAATAACGAGTGTTGTGAGCGTGCGGAGAAATCGGAACCCTTGTGCACAGTGGGTGGGAAAAGGCTGCAGCCGCTGCAGAAAACAGTGTGGAGCCTCCTCAAAAAATTAAACACATGACCCAGCAGTTCCACTCCTGGGTAGATACTCGAAAGACTAGAAAGCGGGTGGAAAGAAATGCTTGTACAGCCACGTTCACAGCAGCGTTATTCACATAGCCACAAGATGAAAGCAACCCGAGCGTCCACTGACAGAAGAATGGACGAACACGACGGGGCCATTCACACGATGGGATGCGATTCAGCCTTCAAAAGGAAGGCAGTTCTGACCCATGCTATAAAATGGATGGACCTGGAGGACATGATGCTCAGTGAAACAAGCCAGTCACACATGGGCAAATACCGTCTGATGCCACCACAGGAGGTACCGAGGGTAGACAATTCATAGAGAGGGGCCGTGGAATGGCGGTTGCAGGTGCTGGCGGGAGGAGGGGATGGGGAAGTGTTTAATGCATAGAGTTATGGTTTCATAGATGAAGAGTTCTGGGGATAGATGGTGGTGATGGTTGCATAACATTGTGAATTTATTTTTATTTATTTATTTATTTTGAGACAGAGTCTCACTCTGTCGCCCAGGCTAGAGTGCAGTGGCACAATCCCAGCTCACTGCAACCTCTGCCTCCCGGGTTCAAGCAATTCTCCTGTCTCAGACTCCCGAGTAGCAGGGATTACAGGCACCCGCCACCATGCCCAGCTAATTTTTGTATTTTTAGTAGAGACGGGGTTTCACCATGTTGGCCAGGCTGCTCTCGAACTCCTGACCTCAAGTGATCCACCTGTCTCGGCCTCCCAAAGTGCTCGGATTACAGGAGTGAGCCATCGCGCCCAGACTGAATGTATTTAATATCACTGAACTCTACACCTAAAAAATGGTTAAGGTGATACATTTTATATTATATGTATTTTATCACAATTAAAAATGAAAAAAGTTTCACTGTCCAGGCGAGAGGATGAGTTCAGACATGGAGAGAGGTCTGAGTGACAGTATGAAATTGGAATGACTTGAAGAGTGAGCTCTATTTTTCTTACAAGCTTGTTCCACCAGCCTGCAGAGATGCTCTGGAGTCATATTAAATGGAATTGATTAGCAGAGAGCATGGCAGAGAGAAGGTGGTGAGTGAGTGTTCAGCGGAAGAGCGGAGTTTTGAATTGTGTAAAGGATAGTAATTGAACAGAAAGTCATCTCTCCACAAACCATGGACAGAGCTTGAGTCCACTGGGGTCTCCTCAGAAGACACAGTTTTGAGCCCTGACCATACACCAAGCCTGGTGCCAAGGGACAGGTCGGACCCACGCCTGTGCCCGGCGCATGACTCAGAGTGGGCGGCATGTCCCTGGGTAGGCGCCCCACGCAGTCTTAACTGTGCCCCACGTGCACCCCCAGGGTCCAGATGCCCTCAAGCTCTGCGCAGTGGAGGGGAGTGTGGTGTGACCCACTGGGGGTTCCTGGCAGAAGGGATCAGAGAAGCTCCCCAGCATCTGAACTGTGCAAACCAGCGCAGGGAACACTGAAGCCTGGGGAGGGAGCAGTGTTAAAAAGTGGGGACCGGAACTTGTCTCATGTCTTTGGCACTCAGCCCCAGGCGCCCCCGCTCAGCCTCACCCAGCCCTTCCACCCTGAGGTCGTCCCAGGCCTCACAGAAAAATCCAGCCCCCCAGCTGCCCTTCACTGCTGCAGGGGGGCAGGCACCCACTCACCATTGAAGCGGACAGCTCGAATGTACTGCAGAAGCGTCCGCCCATCGGTGGGTTCCATCGCCGGGCACAGGCCTGTGTGCCCAGGGCAGAGCGCCTGGTGCATGCTGTGGAGGGCGTGGGCAATGGCGTACACCGCGTCAATCACAAACTGCACCTTGCCCTCCTGCTCGTAGGTGGAGTCCCGGCCGATGCGTTCCTCGCCTGTCCTAGGGATGCCCAGAGAAAGTGTGCCCGGCCCCCATGCACCCAACCCGGCCTCCCGCCTTCCCCCTCCCCACCCTCCCCACCCTCCCCACCCTGGGCAGCTCTCACCTGTGCATTTGCGGGTGGACTCGTCTGACTGGGTACCTGAGCTGGTCAGTTTGCAGTTAAAATTCTCTTCCCAGAACTCGGCAAACCAAATGTTCCTGCGGTTGTTCTCCAGGGATCGAGTCATGAAGTACTGGTCAAATCCTACAGACAGGGAAGAAGGGGGAGGGTGGCGCTGACCTGAGCCAGCTGTGTTTCTCCTGTGTCTCTCTGCCACTTGCTCACTTTCAGCTAGGCGTGGCCAGGTGAGCTAGGCGTGGCCAGGTGAGCTAGGAGTGGCCAGGTGAGCTAGCAGTGGCCAGGTGACCAAGTTCTGATTGGTGGACTCAGAGCCAACTGGAGGTTCCAGGGTAGCACTTACATGCTGATGCAAACTCAGAGCCTCACCATTTGAAAGACTTTTATCCCTGCTCCTTCTTTCCTGTTAGGATGCTGCTGTGAAGATGTAATGGGTGGAGCCTCAGCAGCCATCTTGTGACTATGAGACCATAAGCAGGAAGACCCAAGGCAACCACAGGGAATGGTGGAACAAAGGAATGGACAGAGCCCAGGGCTTTGAGAGCGCATTCACTCACTGCCCCACGCCTAAAGTCACCAACTCTCAGACCTCCTGTCTTGTGATGAGATGCCTTTATCGCTAAAACTACTCTCAGTCCAGGCTGCCACCTGCACCCAGATGCAACGTAGCTGAAATAAAAGGTGTGATGGTATATATCCCCCTAAGGCTAAGAGGCCCTAGCAGCCAGGGCTCAGCCTTTCCAGGGTCTGTGTTTCATAAAATAGCCCTGAAGGATGTCATCAAGGTGTCCTCGGTCCAGCCTTGGGGAAAATGAGCAATCCTATTGTAAAGTGAGCCATCTGTTCCTGCTGGATTCATCCAGATCCACAGGTGGGACTGGGGGTGCAGGGGCCTCATCACTCTGATCACCAGGATGGTATATTCCGTATCCTTGGTTTCTCTCCCTCCCACCCTCACCCTCAGATTAGAATGTCTTTGGCAGCACTAGAAATACAGGCACTAAATTAAGAAACAAAACCAAAAACCCAACAATTCCTCCCCGTCCAGTGAGTGGAGCGTGCTTTCCTCGCACGCCATCCCAGTCAAGCGCTGCTTGGAGGGACGCGTCCACAGATGATCGGACTCATAGGATCTGGGGATCTGAGAAGGGATCTGGATTATGGCACCAATTACACAGATGCAGAAAATGAGCATCCCCAAGAGGGGGTGCTGGGGAGACGCGTGGGGTGGGGGATGCAGTGCCCCTGGACTCACCGTCGATGGAGGCCCTTTTGGGCAGGATGGTGATGGCCCCGACGGCCACGTCCTCCAGGCTCAAGATGGGCGAGGTCTTGGCTCCCCAGCTGTCTGAGCCGACCCACAGGAAGTGGCCGGTCAGGTTGGCCTGGCGAGCTGCCTCCAGGACCCGCCTGGTAGGAGCAGGGCTGGGGTGAGGGAGGGCCTGGGAGCCTCCTCCAGCTCGGCCCCCATCCCTTCCCACTCTATCCATCTCCCCTGCTCTATAATCACTCACCAGATCCTTGTTTCTCAGGAAAAACGGGGCCGGGGGCATTTAGGGCACCTTCCCTGGGCTTTCCTCTGACCCTAGGCCTGCCCACTTGCTCTGCCCACTGTAACCCACTGTTCAGGGGGCTCAGAGGGACTCCTTGGGGGAAAATCCAGTTGGAAGCCAGCCCCTCCCCACATGCCTCCACCAGTGTCACACCCAGCCTCCTAGGCTGGAGATGAACTCCGGCCGGTGGGTCTCGGGCTGGGGTCCGCAGCCTCTGTATGGACCCTGGGCTCCTTCCCTCACAGCTCATTTTCTGCACTAGGGTCTGCCCAGAGGTCCCTCCCCACACCCCCAGGAGCTGTAAACACAGACACATGTTCTGTGCGCTATTCAGTCTGGGCTTGTGGCGTCTCCCCAGACCAGGCTGCTTCTGAGCCTGGGCACCAGACTCAGAGGCAGCAGCAGGGAAGGTGGGGGGTGCGGGGAGCGGGGGAAAGGGAGGCAGGGAGAGTGTGCAAGGCGGCGATGTGCAAGAGGAGGGGTGGGACCCTCAGGGAGAGCCCCAGGGGCCCGGTGATTGTGCCACTGTCCCACCTGATGTCATCCTCATTGGCAAAGATGATGATGCCCCGGGCGTTGGGCGTCTCCATGAGTCTCCTGATCACCTTGCTGAACTCTCCTGGCTTTGGTTCCCTGGGAATCTTGATAGACTGGGCAATACAGACCCCCCCTGGGCGTTGGGGGTGCCAGAGTCAGCTTCTGTCCCACCCACCCACACACCCACCTGGCCACCGCTGCAGAGGACTGTGTAGCCTGGCTGAAGGGTCTGCAGGGGTGAAGTCTGGCCTGCACCCTCCGCCAAGCCTGAGGCAGGGCTGAGTCGTCCAAAAGAAAGAGGTCCCGCCCACATGGAGCACCAGCCAGGCAACCTCGGCCCAGCATGGACCTGGGCCCCCCATCTTTCTGCTTCTGCCCCAACTGAGGGCCCCGGGCCCACACTATGTAGACTCCTTGGTGCCTCGGAGCCCCCAGCTTACCAGCCTCTCGAGAGATCTGAACGAAGGCCTCAACCCCACTTTCGCCATAGTTGCCCTCAGAGGCCAGCGTGGACACATAGTTCCATCCCAGTGCCCTCACGATGTCCACCATGGCCTGCGCCTGGTAGGAGTCGGGTGGCACCACCCGGGAGAAGAAGTCATAGCGCGTGGAGTCGCTGAGCTCCGGGGCTGTGGAGGCATAGCTGATCTGGGGTATCTGTGGGGCAGGAAGGACAGCTGGGCTGTGGATGGAGGTCAGTAACTCGAGAGAGGGAGGGCAAGGGGGGCCCAGGACACGGACGGGGCACAGAAGGTGTGTGGCAGGGACCTGGGACACAGATGGGAGATGGAAGGGTTGGGGTGGGGACCTGGGGCCGGCTGGAGCAGCCACCTGGAAAGGCTGGAAGCTGTGGGCAAGGTCTGTGTTTTGCGAGTGGGCCTGAGAATTCCGTGAATGCTGTGCAGGTGGGAGGTATGCAGGGCTGGGGAGAGGGCAGGACCGCCACATATACTGGTACAAGCTGTGTCCTGAACAAAAACCCCCCAGCAGAGGGCCTGCAGCCCATCCAGCTACATCTGCCTGTCCTAGTCAGCCCCAGGGCAAAGCATGTTTTCTTGATTCACACCAAGGGGTGGTCTGCAGGGACGGGCAGCCCTAGGAGGGATTAGGGCAGACAGGGGAGCAGCAGGGGGTGTTCGGTTTAAAGCTGTGTCTGGCCTAGGATGGGGTTTGTTGGAAACTGGGTTTCTCTGCATGCATTAGAGTGATTAACAGCAGAGACCAGAGGCTGAACTGACCGGGGAGTGTGGAGGCAGAGAGACGGGGCTGAGAAGGCCGCCAAGAGGGGGCTATGGGGCTCCAGGGCAAGAGGGGCTATAGCAGGAGCTGGTGTGAAGGCCAGAGAGGGGGAGTTTCTGGAAGGAGGGAGGGGGGCTGGTCCAGGGTTGTTTGAAGCAGGATAGAAAGTATAGAGACAGCATGAAAAGGAAGCCGGGAGTGGCAGGGAGAGAGAAAGAAAGAGGGAAGGTGGGGCTGGAGAGAAACAAGAAGGAGAGAGGGAGAGAGAGAGAGAGAAACAACTGAGGAGACCGAGAGACGAGAAAGGCCCAGTGGCCACAACTCAGTGAATAATGCTGTGGTCCTCCCAGCTCTCCTGGACACTTGAGTTTGGGAACAACCCTCCCATGCCCCCTGGACCTCCCGAGGGAAGTTAATGTAAAATGCCTGCCCGCACGGTCATGTGGCTGGGAAATGAATGTAGTTCTTTTAGACCAGGAATTGCAGCTTCTTGCCTGTGGCTGTGTTTTGCACAGTTTTTATTAATGTTTGCATTTCTAGCCGGGCAGCACAACCTCAATCTGGGCTGAGCTGGCAGCAGCGGGCCCTGGGCTCACAGAGTCCTGCCCGCCTGAGTCCCCAACTGGGCCCCTGAAGGCCTTGGGGTCTGGAATCTCTGCATTCGACCTAGAGGACAGAGACAGAAACTAGAGCTCTAGGCAGGGCTGGGGACACATACAGGTGGGTGAAAAACCCCTGGGCGGCCACACAGCCTGTCTGGTGCCAGCGTGGAGATGTCACATCAACACTGCCAATCCGAGGAAACAGGGATGGGGGCTTTCATGTGCGCAGACGACAGGGAGCGGCCCCGCACACCTGGAACAAACACAGACGCTGCGCCCGGGAGTCGGAGAAGCTCTCAGGAAACAGAAGTTCCTCTCCTAGGTAGATGGAGGCTAGGCCTTCCTCCTTCACAGAGAGCCGCATGCACACAGGCCCCTCCCGCCACAGAACCCCAGAAAAACTGTCCCACAACCAACCCCCGGTGAATGACCAAATCGAAAACCCCCAAACTTGTATGCCAAAGCCCTCCTAATCCCGATTCTGCTGGCCCCTAGGACTGCAAGGAACACGCTGCCCCTCACGGGACAGTTCCCTACGTTTGAGGACAGAGCAGGGCCAGCCCGGGCACCTGCGCAGGGCAGGGTGCAGGAGACCAGAGCTCAGAAGGGAACGCCCCGCCCTGCTCTCAGATGCCCCTTGAGGGAGAGTTCAAGGCATTTTGAAAATAAATTTAAATGATCAAAAAAGAGAAAGACCAGACCTTTCAGGCCTATCCATCCCCCACAGCAGCCCAGGGACACGTCCCAGTTGCTGCTCTGGAAGAAGGGCCCGGGTTCCAAAGAAAACTCCAAGTTGAAACATCACTCGAGCGCTCCGCAGGCCCAGGGCGCAGGAGCACCTTGTATGGTTGCAGGGGCTGTGCCCAGAACAAGGGCACCCGAGCAGGCTGGCAAATGGGGACTGAAGTCAGGCCGCCCTCCCCAGCCAACCGGCCAGAGGCGTAGGTGGCACCCGCCCGGGAAGGGGCGCCCTTGCGGGGCGGGGTAGACAAGGGCGGCTGGAGTGTTTGGGTGGATCCGATTCAGGCCAGCGTCGGGCTCAACTGACAGGGCTTCTTTGACGCTGTGTGAATTCGAGTGATTAAAACGGAGACTCTTCCAGAAGAAGTAAAGGAAGGAGACTTGGGCCACCCCAGGGCGAGGACGGGAGAGAGACGCTGGACACCGAGCCCGGCCCCGCGGCCCTCACCGCAAACAGGCGCAGCACGTTGGCGACCATGATGGAGACGGAGCTGGCCGAGGCGCCCACGACGGCCACGACGCGCTCGGGGGGCGCGGTGCGCAGCGGAGGGACGCCTCCTGGGCAGCGCACGCCCACCTCGTCGCCGTCGCCGCGGCCGCGGATCAGCGCCTGCACGAAGCTCAGCGCCTGCTCCAGCGCGTAGGTGTCCCGCGAGCAGGTGTCCAGCAGCCGCGCGCCCAGGCGCACGCCGGGCAGCAGCTCGGGGTCGGCGTTAACGCGGTCCAGCGCGTACAGCATGGCCTCCAGCCGGTGCACGCCCTGCTCCTTCTTCAGCGGCCCGCACGCCCGGCCCGCCGCGCCCCGCGCGTGCACCGGGAACAGGCCGCCCAGCGTCAGGCCGCCCGCCAGGCGCACAGAGCCCGCGGCGCGCGCCAGGCCCGCCTGCGCCAGCCACGCCAGCGGCAGCAGCGCCACGAGCAGCGGCTCCCGGGCTCTCCGGGGCCGCGCCATCGGCTCGTCTAGCGGGCTGCGGGGAGACAGAGGGGCGGGGAACGCTCTGAGGGCGGGGGAAGGAGAGCGCGGGCTCGGGGCGCGGGGAGGGACACCGGGGTCCTGGGGAGAAGGCGCTCGGGGCGCGCCTTCCACTTTGGCTCTGGGGAGTTAGCTCAGCCGGCCTGCCCCGGCCTCCGTCTCGCTCTTACAAACGCTGAACCCTATCGCCCGGGGTCCCGCCCGACCACTGCCTCCACCCCTCCAGCCCTGCCACTTCCCGACAGCTTGGCCCCTCTTCCTCGGGGTCCATCCCCAGCGCACACCCAGGCTCCCCTCCAAGCCAGTCACCTGCGCCAGCCGCTGTCGGTTCAGGACAAGTCTGTGACAGATGCGGCCGAGGCCCTGAGCGAGAGAGGATTTAAGGATTCTAGGGAGGGATGAGAGACCGCTCCGAGGGTGGAGACCCCTCCTGAGTGTGGGGGGTGGCGGTGCTGGCTCTCCCCGCATCTCCTTCCCCTCCCTCTCCTAATCTCTGGGTCTGTTTTCCTGTTTTCCTGTCTTTGGTTTGCGTCTGACTCAGACTGTCTGGCTGTCTCTCTGGGGCTGTGTCTGACACAGTCTCTGTCCATCTCTATGTCAGTCTTCTTCTGCCTCTAGGTCTCTGTTTCTCAGTCTCTGTCTCTGGCTTTCTGCCTCTGTCCTCTTCTTGGAAATCTTTTCTGTCTCTGTCCCTTCCTGCCTCTCCCTGCGGTTATCTCTCTCTGTCCCTGACCCCTTTTCTGTCTCTCTGTCTCTGTCCTGGCCACCAGTGCTCCTGACTGCAGTTGCCTAAGGTATTCCCCAGCTTTCTCCTTGCAGAACCCTGCAGGGGGCAGGGGCTGCCTGAGCTGGGAGGGCCTGAGCAAGAGGAGGAAGAGCGAGGGGCAGGAAGGGGCCAGGAGGGAGAAGCCTTTAGTATTAGCGAACTTACAACACCCTGCAGTCGAGAAACAGCCCTCGAGGAGTGAGTTGAGTTGCCCAAGTGCATGCAGCTGGCATGTGTGGGCATCAGGATTCACACCCAGAATGGCATGAAACAAACAGCCCACACTGCCTTGGAGGGAGGGAGGGGAGGGGCCGGCTTTCCTCGCAGCTCGCACTCCCGCCTATTGCTTGGGAGGATGGAACCCCGCGGGGTCGTTCTGGCTCCGTATAAAGTCTCCTCGGGCTCTGGGTCTGAGGCAGCCGCTCGAGCTGCGGTGCTCACTGTGCCAACGCTCTCTGTACCTAACTCCCCATCTCATCGTGGAGGCCAAGGTGAGGGGGCTTGGCCAAAAGATGCTTTTATCATCCCCCCATCCGAGGCCCAGGATTTGGCTCTCTGATGCCAAGAGAGCAAAGGGCGTCCTGGAGACAGGTGGTGAGCTCCTAGCCACAGGGATTAGCAGGCTCGTCGTCCGAGGGCCTGAGCCGGCTTGGGCTCCATTAGACAGGCTGGATTAGGGTGGCTGCGGGGATTTGGACAAGGCTGGTAGAGGGAGCAAGCAAGAAACATGCCACCTTTCTCTCTTCCCCCGCCTCTCCCAGGCCCCGATAGTTTCTACTGCCAGAACCACTTCTCCTGGTGGAAGCCCAGAGTCAACAGGCTGGGCCTAGCCCTGCTCCTATCCATTTTAACAGTGGGAAGGCTGGGGAGCTTGGCTGGTGCCAGGCCCTGAGCCTGACATTGCAAAGGACTGCATAAACTGGGCTTGGGAGGGGGATGGGCCCTTCCCTGTTCAGGACGAGCCTGACAGCTCCCAGCACACAGCAGCCTCCTGCTTGGCATGACCAAGGCAGCCACTGCCCCTGTCTGGAGGACAGACCATCAGGAAGCGGGGGCAGCAGCTGGGGGACTGGCAGGGGGTCCTCGCCCTGTAGGAGGGAGGCACGCACACCTGTGAGCAGGGGGCTGGAGGAGAAGGGGAGGGGGGTGGCAGGATTTTAGTCCTGATGGAGATTTGGCTCTTGGAGGGGTGGAGGATGGCATAGCTGCTGGGGCATTCCCTGAGAATATGAGGACCAGAGACACAGCTGAGCAGGTCAAGGAGGGCAGAAGCCAAGAGTTCGGGTTTGGGCAGGAAAGTGGAGGCTTCGTGGTTCATGAGCCTGGAACTGAGGGAAGAGGCCAGGCGGGAGAGAAAGCTGAGGTGGGATCGCCACGGTGGTGTTTAAAGCCGTGGGACACAGGAGTTCCCTGGGGCTGAGAGTGTGGACAGACAGTGAGGTTGGAGCCCCAGGAACCCCAACATGCGGGTCTGAGCAGAAGTAAGGAGACTGGGAGGGGGTGGCCGAGGAGTTAGAGGAGAAGCAGGAGCGTAGGCACCAGAGGAGCCCAGAAACAAGGACTGAGGAAGGAGGGAACATTCAGCATAATTTATTCAGCCCCGTGCAGGGGCAGAAGGCCAAAGTGCACCTCGCACAGGCCATAGGGCCCTCTTACAGCATCCTGATACAGCTGCTCAGGCTCGATGAGGTAGCACAGAATTTTTACAAAATGCACAGGACGTCATTTAAAAGGTTGCCCGAAGAAGAAGTCCTGCTGTTCCCTGACCCTGGGACTGTTTTCCTCAGCTGGGCTGCCATGGCAGAGTTCCACACAGACAGTCAAAGAACAGAGATTTTTTTTTTTATGGTGAAAAGCTTTAATAACAGACAATGTGATTTCATACGCAACCAATCAGCAGATTAACAAATCATTTAACTTTCTTTATATAAAACCAATATTCCACTCAAGAAAGATGAACCAAAATGGATCCTTTTACACTCACCAACCTAACTGAGTACAAATGAAGTCCATGATGTACCCCATTAGCATGCTACATGTGTGTCAGTAAAACAAGCCCTCCCCCACCCCAAGCCCTGGCCCCCTGGCAAACAGATAAATGACGTGCACTGCATGATGATACCATAGGTGAGAACTTTGGTTCATGCAGTCAGCTGGCATAGAGGTTGCACCCCAAAACCCCCGCCCTAGCACCCAAAGTCAGTCGGTGGTGGGGGCTCATGGTGTCAGCTGTGTTCTTTCCACACCAGGTGAATACTGTGGTCAGGAATACTGGTGGCAAAGGCCAAGCCCGTGTCATTGTGCCCATCTGCTCCATTCAGCCAGGATGCTTCGCCTGCCAGGAAGCTTGAGCCTCTCTTTGATTTCTTGTACTCTGGAAGAGGCCAGCGACTAATCAGGCTCTGGGTCTGCAAGTCCATGATGTACAAGGTGGCAGCTGCCAAACAGTAGGGCAACAATATTTCCAAAGCCAAGCAAGGCCAAGTTTGCTATCTCAGGAGTCTTGATGACCCTGAGAATATCATAACTGTTGGCAAAGTCCCGCTGCTAGAGACCGAGGGCTGAACTACAAACAATGTATTTGCCATCAACACGAAGTCTTGGCTGCAGGCGGATACTTCTAACCTCAGAGACAAGATGATGTCTTTAAGCACTTGCAGTTGATTTCTGTCCCAGTTGGCCAAATCTTAATCTCATATTTGTCTGCACTTAAGAGGAGGTATCCTTCAGGGCTGTGTGCAAGAGAGACTCGACTTTGCGCTTCTGCAGAACTACCTTGGTGACCCATGCCGTGTGCCCAGTGAGTGTGCTCAGGCATGCCCCAGTAGATAAAGTCCATCCTTTCACAGTGAAGGCCGCAGAGCCGCTCACCAAGGTATCATTGTAGTCCACGCTAAACACTGCCTGCGTGTGCCCGCGAAAGTGCTGGATCCTGGCTCTGGAACTCCATTCCCAGCAAGCCACAGTGTCGTCAAAGGAGCCTGTCACAAGCTTCTGTTCATTGAACTTCACCACGGCACAAGTGTGGGTCTGAATGCCACAAACGCACTGCCCTGTGGTCACACCCCATAGCTTTGCAGACCCTGTGGCTGTTTTCCTCAGCTGGGCGGCCATAACAAAGCCCCACAGACAGAGGGTTAAAGAACAGAGATTTGTCTTCCCACTGCTCTGGAGGCTGGGCGTCTGAGATCAGGGTGCCAGCGTGGTGGGTTCTGGGGCGGGCCTCTCCCTGGCTTGCAGACCATCCTCTTCTCCTTGCGTCCTCATGTGGCCTTTTCTTGGTGTGTGCAGGAGGAGGGAGAGTCCTCTTGTCCTCTGCTCATGAGGCCACCAGTCCTATCGGATTCGGGCTTCACCCTCGCGACGTCATCTAACCTCATCCCCTGTTACAGCTCCATCCGCTCTTACAGCACTCACATTGCCAGTAGGGCTTCCGCGTAAGAATTTGGGGACACAACTCCCTCCATAGCCCTCTGACTGGGCCTGAGGCATCCGGGGGAAAGAGCAAAGGGCACCCAGTGGGACTATAGGGGGGTGGTTCAGTGCACACTCAGGGCTACAGAGCCCAGGTCTAAATCTTGGCCCGGTCACTTTTTATCAAGGTGACCTTGAGCAAGTCTCTGTACCTTTATTTAGCCTCAGTGTCCGTATCTTTTTTTTTTTTTTTTTTTTTTGAGACAGAGTCTCGCTCTGTCGCCCAGGCTGGAGTGCAGTGGTGCAAACTCCGCCTCCCCGGTTCAAATGATTCTCCTGCCTCAGTCTCCTGAGTAGCTGGGATTACAGGCGCCCGCCACCAAGTCTGGCTAATTTTTGTATTTTTAGTAGAGACGTGGTTTCACCATATTAGCCAGGCTGGTCTCGAACCCCTGACCTCGTGATCCGCCCACCTCGCTCTCCCAAAGTGCTGGGATTACAGGTGTGAGCCACCACGCCCGGCCATCAGTGTCCACATCTTTTAAGTGGAAAACTTGATATGGCAAATTCTAGTGTTTTAAAATTTCAATTCAATGTTTCTTTTTTTTTTTTTTTGAGAGGGAGTCTCGCTCTGTCGCCCAGGCTGGAGTGCAGTGGTGCGATCTCGGCTCACTGCAAGCTCCGCCTCCTGGGTTCATGCCATTCTCCTGCCTCAGCCTCCAGAGTAGCTGGGACTACAGCCCCCCGCCACCACACCTGGCTAATTTTTTGTATTTTTAGTAGAGACGGGGTTTCACCGTGTTAGCCAGGATGGTCTCAATCTTCTGACCTCATGATCCGCCTGCTTTTGCCTTCCAAAGTGCTGGGATTACAGGCGTGAGCCACCGCGCCCGGCCGAGAGGGAGTATTTTCAAAAGGAAAATCATAAAGTAATTTGATCAAATCTGAATCTTATCCTAAGTAAAAGGCCCAAACAGCTTTCCAAAGGAATTGAACGCATCATATTGGGGTTTAGAATTCATCATTTTCATGATACCAGTCCATGTGGTTTTTATTGCTTGTCATTGGCATTGGCTTGAAGTTCAACATGAACACCAACTCTTGGGCTCACAGTTTTGATAATGGAGGAACCGCCTCCGTTTTGAAACAGAAATGTTTAAGTGCACAATGCACCAGACACTGGTTTATAAAGGCTGTGTTTTATTTAAGCTGCCTTTCCACAGGGCAATGAGGGATTTCAAACATGAAATATATTTGAGAAACTTCATTTTAAGGAACCCATTAGTTAGGGGATATTGTTTTGTTTTTAAACAGGAAGATCTTTAACCAGAACACAAATTTTCTTCAAAATTAGAGAAATCAAAGTACTATACAACAAGGCCATAGAATATATCTCCGAGAAGTCATCCCAGATCTACAGTGAACATCTACTCACAACATGGCTCAGAAAACTTTTTCTTTTTGACTTTTTTGGGGCTTTTTTTTTTTTGACAGGGTTTTGCTCTGTCACCCAGACTGGAGTACAGTGGCCCAATCATGGCTCACTGCAGCTTCCACCTCCTAGGCTCAAGCAATCCTTCCACCTCAGCCTCCCAAAGTACTGAGATTGCAGGCACAAGCCACCATGCCTAGCCAAGAAAACTTTTTCCTAAAGGGACATGTGTAGGCTGAATAATACCCTTGCTTCTGTCCAAGTTCTAATTCCCAGAACCTGTGAGTGCTGCCTTATATAGCAAAGGGGACTTTATAGACGTGATCAGATTAAGGTTGTGAGATCCTGAATTGTCACGTGGGCCCCATGTAGTCGTAGGGCCCTTAGGAATAAGAGAAGGTGCCATGAAGATGGCAGCAGGGAGTGATGCAAAGATGCTAAATGTAGGCTTTGAAGATGCAGAAAGGGCCAAGGAATGCAGCTCTGACACCTGGGAAAGGCAAGGAAGTGGATCTCCCTGAGAGCACCTGGACGGGGGCAGTCCTGCTGACACCCTGATTTCCATCCCGTGAAACTGGTTTCAGACTGTGAGAGAATCAATTTGCATTGTTGTCATGAACTGAGTTTGTGGTAACTTGTTACAGCACCAATAGAAAACCAGTGAATAAACATGTTTGGCTTTGCCCCTCTGTCATAACTGTTGACCTCTGCCCCTGTGGCACAGACACCATCACAGGCAATAGCCAGAGTCAGCCCCGCGGGCTCGGCCAGGGATGGAAGCCACTCGGCAGCCGCGTGACCAGAGTCAGCCCCGCGGGCTCTGCCAGGGATGGAAGCCACTCGGCAGCCGTGTGACCAGAGTCAGCCCCGCGGGCTCGGCCAGGGATGGAAGCCACTTGGCAGTTGTGTGACTGGGATTCTCATGATCAGCATCGGCTTAGCTCAGGATCCCCAACGACTGCAACCACTAAACCTGAGACAGGGCTCTGGAGGGCCAGCTGGAGGCCACAGCAACACACACACACACACACACACACACACACACACACACACACACACACAGCAAGAGAAAAAGCCTGGGAATGATGACACTACAGAGTTGTGGATAAAAGACAGTCTTTTCAATCAATGAAGTGGGAAAATTAGGTGCCCCTATGAAAATAAAAGGAACTACACCCCTACCTCATTCCACACACCAAAATCAATTCAGATGCATTATTTACCTAAATGGGAAATGCAAACTGTGTTAGTCTGTTCTCACACTGCTATAAAGAACTACCTGAGATTAGGTAATTTATGAAGAAAAAAGTTTTAATTGACTCACAATTCCACATGCTCTACAGGAAACACGGTTGAGGAGACCTCAGGAAACTTAAAATCATGGCAGAAGGGGAAGGAGAAGCAGGCGTGTCTTCACATGGCCAGAGCAAGAGGAGTAGAGAGAAGGGGGACGTGCTACACATTTTTAAACAACCAGACCTTGTGAGAGCTCGCTCGCTATCATGAGAACAGCAACGGGGAAGTCTGCCCCCATGATCCAGTCACCTCCCACCCGGCCCCACCTCCAATACTCGGGATCACATTTCAACATGAGATTTGCATGGGGAACAGAGGCAAACCATATCACAAACCAATAGATAGGTCAAAGATTGTAGGTGAGAGTATTTCTTGACCTTAGGGAAAGATATCTTAAACTGAACACACAAGAAACTAATCATAAAAGAAAGGAACTATACATTTGGTAACCTTAAAATTAAGAACTCTCTTACAGACAGCATAAGGATAAGGATGAAATGTTGATAATGATCAAAGCTAGATGATAGGTTTATAAGAGTTCATAACAGTATTTTTCTAGAAAACAAAACGAGAGGAAAAGACACCATAAAGAGAGGGAAAAGGCAAGCCACCAAGTGGGAGAAGATGTTTATAACTCATATAACCAACAAAGCGCTAGGCTACAGCATGCAGACGGAACTTCTACGAATCAATCATAAAAACAAAAATTACACATTAGAAAAATGGGCAAAAGATTTGAGCAGTCAGTTCACAAAAAAGGGTATCAAAATATCTATAACAATATGAAAAAATTTAGCCTTGTTAAAATTAGGGAAATGTAGATTTAAACCACAATGAACTATCCAGCAGAAAGGCTAAAATTGAAGAGATTCAAAATTCTCTGTGTTAAGGGTGATGAAACATACGAACCCTCATGCACTGCCAGTGGGAGGGTAAATTGGTGCAATCTGCAAGAACACAGTCTTGAATTATTTACTAAAGTCGAAGATACACATGCCCTAGGTCTCAGCAATTATATTTGTAGGTATATTCCCTAGAGAAATGAATGCACAGATATATGCATATGAACATTCAAGGTACTGTTATTTATTAGAGAAAAAAATGGAACAAATGAAAGGTACATTGTAGAATGAATAAATAACTTGTGGTATTCCATGCACTGAAATGGAATATTATATAGAAAAAGGAGTGAGCCAAAGTGACAAGTAATAGCACAGATTAATCGTCCATATAATTGAACACGCATACTGTAATTCCATTTTTCATAATATCCATAAACAGGCAAAGTAAATCACAGTATGTAGAGATGCACACTTCCGTAGTAAAAGCACAAAGAAATGCAAAGAAGGATCATGACTGGGAGGTGACTTGTGAGAGCACTTGTGGGTTGTGAGGGATTATGCAGGTGTTTTTATTTATTTATTTATTTATTTATTTATTTTTTTTGAGACGGAGTCTCGCTCTATCACCCAGGCTGGAGTGCAGTGGTGCGATCTCAGCTCACTGTAAGCTCCGCCTCCCGAGTTCATGCCATTCTCCTGCCTCAGCCTCCCGAGTAGCTGGGACTACAGGCACCCACCACCACGCCTGGCTAATTTTTTTGTATTTTTAGTAGACACGGGGTTTCACCATGTTAGCCAGGATGGTCTCGATCTCCTAACCTCGTGATCCGCCCACCTCGGCCTCCCAGAGTGCTGGGATTACAGGCCTGAGCCACCGTGCCCCACCTATGTGGGTGTTTTATTTACACTCTTCTATTACACTGAACATTCATGGTCTTGCATTTTTTTTAATTTATGTGTTACTTTTCACAATTTAACTATTTTAAAACATAAAAAAGTATGACAATTAGAAAACAAAAAGTAAGATGTGAGAACTAAGTTGAAGTAACTTCGTAACTCAAATAAATGTAATTCTGCTAAATGTTTCAGTTTAAGAGACAAAAATCTCAAGTTTTTGTGAAACAAAATCCAGTTTAATGTTGCTTATGAGACTCCCCTAAAACATAAGGCTGCAAAGTTGCCCCTATCAGACCCATGTGATGGTTCACTGGAAGACCCTACCTGAAAGGTGTCTTTATTTTACCTAATTCAGTGCTCCCCCAGTGCTAAAAGTTAGAAATAAAAGTGGGGACATTATTACTGACCTTAGAGGGATAAAAATAGTTATAAGAAAATACTACAAACAATTGTGTGCTAACAAATTAGATAACCTAGATGAAGTGAACACATTCCTGGGAACACACAAACTACCAATACTGACTCAAGAAGAAAATAGAAAATCTTAACAGACCTGGCCGGGCGCAGTGGCTCATGCCTGTAATCCCAGCACTCTGGGAGGCTGAGGCGAGAAGATCACGAGGTCAGGAGATCGAGAGCATCCTGGCTAACACGGTGAAACCCCATCTCTCCTAAAAATATAAAAAATTAGCCGGGCGTGGTGGCGGGCGCCTGTAGTCCCAGCTACTTGGGAGGCTGAGGCAGGAGAATGGTGTGAACCTGGGAGGCGGAGCTTGCAGTGAGCCGAGATCACGCCACTGCACTCCAGCCTGGGTGACAGAGCAAGACTCCGTCTCAAAAGAAAAAAAAAAAAAGAAAATCTTAACAGACCTATATTGTTACCAGTAATCAAAAATCTCCCAGAAAGGAAAAATCTTTCTTTCACTGGGTGAGTTCTAGCAAACAGTTAACACCCATCCTTCTCAAACTCTTCAAAAAAAAAACAAAAACAAAAACAAAACAAAAAAACAGAACAACAACAAAAGAAGAGAGAACACTTCCTCAACCATTCTATATATGAGGCCCGCATTAACCTGGTACCAAGCCAGACAAAGATATACAAGTAAACTATAGACCACTATCACTTACGAATATAGATGCAAAAAATCATCAACACAATACTAGAAAACTGAATCCAGCAGCATATAAAAAGGATTATGCACCACGAGCATGCGAGATTAATCTCAGAAATGCAAAGGTGGGTCAACATATGAAAAGCAATCACTATAACTCACCACATTAGTAGAATGAAGGAAAAAAGCCACATGAGCATCTCAATCAATCTCAATCAATGCAGGAAAAGCATTTTTAAAAAATTGAACATACTTCTAGAATAAAAACACTCAGAAAACTAGGAATAAAAAAGGGACTCATTCAACACAATAAAGGGAATTTATGAAAAACTCATGGCTAACATACTCAATGGTAAAAGATGAAAGCTTTCCCCCTAAAATCAGAAGCAACACAAGAATGCCCACTTTCACCACTGCTATTCAACATTGTACCAGAAGTTCTATCCAGAGCAACTAGGCAAGAAAAGGAAATAAAAGCCATGTATACTGGAAAAGAAGAAGTAAAACTCTCTATTCAGAGATGAATGATCCTTTATTTGGAAAAATCACACAGAATGTACAAAAAACCCTACTATACTTAATAAATTAATTCATCAAATTTGCAGTGTATGGGATCAATATATGAAAATAAGATATATTTCTATACATCAGCAATAAGCTCAAAAGTAAATAAAAATTAAATTAAGTAAATTAAAGTAAATTAAATAAATTAAGCTCAAAAGTAAATTAAAAACAAATTCCTTTCACAGCAGTATTCAAAATAATAAAATACTTAGCAATAAATTTCACCAAGACAGTGAGAGACTTGGGCACTAATAACTATAAAGTAAGGCTGAATTAAATGAAAGAAAAAATAAATAGTAAGATACCCTGTGTTCATGGATTGGAAGATTTAATATTTTTCAGAAATGGCAAAGCCAATCCTCACATATATATGGAATTGCAAGGGGCCCTGACCAAAACAGTGTGGTATAAGCGTAAGGATATCTAGGTCAATGGAATAAAATTAGGAGTCCAAAAATATATTCTAACATATTTACAGTCAATTGATTTTCAAGGAAGGGATCAAAATCTACAGCCAATTGATTTTTGACAAGGGTGGTGAAACCATTTAATGTGGAAGAAAATGGTCTCTTAACAAACGGTGTTGGGATAACTGGATATACATGCAAAAATATGAATCTGGACTCTTTCCTCACATCATACACAAAATTTAATCAAAATGTTTCAAAGACTTCAATGTAAGATTTAAAACTATAAAACTCTTAGAATAAAACATAGATGTAAATCATTATTCCCTTGGATTAGACAACAATCTCTTAGATATGGTATGAAAAGCACAAACACTCCAAGAAATAATAAATTGGAAACTTTTAATTAAACAAAGTAAATTAAAAACAAAATGTAAAACTTTTGCCATCAAAGAAAACTATCAAGAAACTAAAAAAGGAAACCAGAGAACAGTAGAAAATATTTTTAAACATTTGATACATTCTATACATCTGATAAGGGTCTAACATTTATAATTTGTACAGAACTCTTACACACACACACACACACACACACACACACAGAGAGAGAGGGAGAGAGAGAGAGAGAGGTTTGTTTTGAGGAATTGGCTTGTGTGATTATGGAGCCTAGCCACTTTGGCAGTCTGGAGCCCCAGGAAGAGTCAGTGTTGCAGTTCAAGTCCGAAGGCCATCTGCTGGCAGAATTCCTTCTTGCTCTGGTGAGGTCTGTTTTTTGTTCTAGTCAGGCCTTCAACTGATTGAATGAGGCCCACCCACATTACGGAAGGCAATCTGCTTTACTCAAAGCCCACTGTTTTAAATGTAAATATCATCCAAAAACACTGTCACAGACACATCTGAAATAATATTTAACTAAATATCAGTATTGTGGGCTAGACAAGTTGACACATAGAATTAATCATCAGAAGTCTATGTCAACTTGACATGCATATGTATCTGCTTAAACCATATTCAATCTCCAAACCAAGACAACTAAAGGTCATACTTCTGCCTAACATGATAAACCCCTGCATACAACTGAAAGTGCACTAATCCTTTCCCCAGAAGATGAAAAGTCTTTAGGTGATGTTTGCTCTTCTGCTTGATGTGCCATAACTTAAATACTATGATGTAAAGTTAACCATACTTAAATACTATGACATAAAGTCAAACACATTGTTACATGATGAGGGATAAGAGAGGGAAAAAATATTTCCAAAACATATTCATAACCAAACAAGGAAAAAATACTCAAGTACAGTCCTCATTTCTATCACTGGTCATGTAGTCATAGGTAGTACTTATTACTATCTTCTTCCACTACCCATTCCATATTCCTGTTGCCCTCAGCACACACTTCAGCTGGCTGTGGATCTTAACCTGGTGGGGCTACCCAAATTTTTATTCCTAAAAGGGCTTGGCCATGAGTAGTCCTACCTGATTGGTTGTTGTAGTTTTCCATTCTGTAATCCTAGGGCATTCGCAGTGTTGGGGAACCACCACCTATATAGTTTTCTATTGCTTTAGCTCTCACATTTAGGTCTTTGATACAAGTGGCGTTAATTTTTGTATATGATGTAAGGTAGGGGTCCAACTTCATTCTTTTGCATGTGGATACCAAGTTCAGTATATAGAAGGCCTTTATGGTAGGAAATACTTGGGCAGACACCGGAAGGAATGTGTGAAAAAAGCAATGTTGATGGCTACCAGGCAGACGGTACAGCAAGTGGAGATCCAGGCTCAGACAAATGCCAAAAAATAATCAAGGAATGAATAAGGTGTTTCTGCTAGACCACAGTATAGGTATTTCTGAAAATTCTTGTGTTGTACTGCAGACAAAAAATAAACAGAGGTATTGGAATAATAGGATTGTAACAGACCATTCAAAACATAAGGAGGTTTGGAACCAGAACACTAATGAAAACCACAATCTTAATGAAAAATAACAGCAAAGTTAAAAGGGCATAATAAATTGTTAAAAACATAAGTACATATGTGCATATTTATACATACATACTATAGTAAACTGAGAACTTGACCTTTTAAGAAAGATGAGAGCATGTTGGAGGGAAAGGATGTGATGAAGGGTTGATGCCACTGGGTTATGAAGACCCAACAGAAGTGTTTGTGAGAGAACAAGGGGCCACACTAAGCTGAGAGAGACTGTGAGTCAAAGCTACAACAGGCACAGCCCCATATTCTCAAGTTGTACTCTCTCAGCTGTGTTGTTTTGCCTGCATTCAGATCCTCTTACATTGAGTGTAAAATATTAATATGCTGGGGGGAAAATCCCGCACAAACCAAGACACTTTCCACATATCATCAAACTAATCCACAATACAGAAACATGTGCTGCAACAAAATATATTTTTTCACAAACAATTTCAGAATAGAAGAAAAGAAAACATTTGACAATGCCTTTAGTGAGGCTAATACTTAGTACAAGAAATAAAATTTACAGGTCAAACTGAGGAATACAGATACAAAAATCCTAGTCCAATATTTGCAAACTGAAATACATACAATGTCATAACCAAGTCTGGTTTGTCCCAGAAATGCACTTTAGCAGATTAATGACTTAGGAAATCTAATTCACCGCATTAACAGATTAAAGGAAAAACATGATTATCTAAATGGATGCAGAAAAAGCATTTGATAACATCTAATATTCATTCATAATTTTAAATGTTTCATAATCTAAGGATCTTCTTTAAACTGATGAAGTTATCTACTAAAAGCCTACAGAAAATATTGCACTCCATGATGAATTATTTGAAGTTAAAATCAGAGCAAGACAATAATTCCAATTATCATTCCCTCTAGGGGGCACTAGTCAGTGCAAGAAAAAAAGACATAAAATGATTGATTTGGAAAATACACAGCTTTCATCATTTGCAGGTGATATGATTGCTTACTATGTCAGGGTTCTCTAAAGACACAGAGAATAGATAGGTAGATAGATAGATAGATAGATAGATAGATAGATAGATAGATAGATAGATACAATAGATAGACGTAACATACAGAGTTATGTAAGTACATAGTTATTTATTATATAGACAGATATATTATACAGATTTATTAGAAGGAATTGGCTTATGCAGTTATGAAGGATGAAAGGTTCCAAGATCTACAGTTGGCAAGTTGGAGACCCAGGAGAGTCGTAGTGTAGTTTCAGTCTGAGTCCAAATAGCTGAGAATCTGGAGAGCCCATGGTGTAAGTTTCAGTCCAGCCAGTAGCCTTGAGACCCATGCAAAGCTGATGTTTCAGTTTGAGCCCAAAGCCAGAAAAAACTGATGTCCCAGCTCAAGGCAGTCAAGGCAAGAGGAGTTCCTTCTTACTTGGGAGAAGGTCAACATTTGTGTTCTGTTCAGAGCTTCAATTGATTGGCTAAGACCCACTTACACTGCATTAAACCAATCTGCTTCACTCAGTCTACTGATTCAAATGTCAGCTCATCTGGAAATGCCCTCACAGACACACTCAGAATACTGTCTGACCAAATGTCTGGGCACCCCACGGACCAGTCAAGTTGATACATAAAATTAATCATGATACCTACATAGAAAATAATATATAAATATAAGAGCAATTCTAAAATCATTTGCCTTTTATACACCAGCCACAAAAAGTTAGAAAACGTAATCTTAAAAAAGATTACATTTATAAGAGCTACAAAAATATATAGAATAACTAGGAATTATCTAAACAAAGGTGGGCAAAAATCTTTAAGGAAACTCTTAAGACACTTTATTTAAAGACTTAAAGAAGAACTAGATAAATTAGGTGGTTAAAATGTCCATGGATAGGAAGACTCAGTCATATAAAAATTCTGCTGCTTTTCAAATTGATCTACAGATTCAATGTAGCCCCAAACTATATCCCAAAGGCGTTCACAGGGAAACATGCTGATTCTAAAATATATGTAGAAAATCAAAGGACTAAAGATAATCAGGTGCCTCTTCAAGGATAAAACAAGATGATGTATCAAGATGTATCACAAAGCTATATTAATTTATAAGCAATAATGGTGCAGATTTAGACATATAGATGAACTGTATAGAATAGAGAGTCCTAAAAATAAGTTACACATATACATAGAAAATTTATTAATGGAAATCCATATATATGGAAAACTGACATTTCAAATTATAGGGAAAAGGACAAATTATCAATAAAAGATTTTGAGTAATTTAGGTAACCATAATGAAAAAGAATGAAATTGGATCCCTACCTCATACCATACATAAAATTAATTCTAGATGGATAAAGACAAATATCAGAAGAAAATTAAAAGATTTTTCAATGTATGAGAATATGTTCTTTGAACTAAGTATAGTGATTGTTAAATATGGTTAAAGAAACACTAAACATTGTAGCCCAAAAGGAAAAGAATTACTAAATTGCCTATAAAACTACAAACTTTTGTTCACCAAAATACACCATAAAGGGAATGAAAATTGTTGCCGCGAACTGCCAGAAGACATCTGCAATGCAGATAATTGACAAATAATCAATATGCATAATAGGTATAAGACATGCATCAGTGAGAAAGACACAAACAACGGAATGGAAACATTGTCAGAACACTTCAGGGCACTTCACAAAAGAAGAAACTCAAACTGACCGTAAACAAAGGAGAAGTTCAACTTCCTTAACAATCAATAAAATTAAAATTAAAACATCAATGAGGAGTTACCATTTAATTTTTTTGTTCCACCTGATTGAATTGTGAAGAACTCTCATAAAACATTTTTACTCTAGATTGGTTTAATCACATCATAGTTTGGCATTATATTGTCAAGTTGAAGATGCTGTGAAAGGAAAATAAATCTTGGGGCCCCAAAATCACTCAGCTAAAGGCAAAAGTCAAGCTGGGAACTGTTCAGAGCAAACCTGCCTCCCATTCTGTTCAAAGTTATCCTTCTGCTCACTGAGATAAATGCATATCTGATTGCCTCCTTTGGAAAGGCTAATCAGAAACTCAAGAGAATGCAGCCCTGCATGGTGGCTCATGCCTATAATCCCAGCACATTGGGAGGCTGAGGTGGACCACTTGAGGTCAGGAGTTCGAGACCAGCCTGGCCAACATGGCAAAACTCCATCTCTACTAAAAATACAAAAATTAGCCTGGTGCGGTGGCAAGCACCCGTAATCCCAGCTACTCAGGAGGCTGAGTCAGGAGAATTGCTTGAACCTAGGAGGCAGAGGTTGCAATGAGCCGAGATCATGCCACTACACTCTAGACTGGGCAACAGAGTGAGACTCCACCTCAGAACAAACAAACAAACAAAAAAGAAACTGAAAAGAATGGAACCCTTTGTCTCTCACCTACCTATAACCCAGAAGCCCCCTCCCTGCTTGAGTTGTCCCATCTTTCTGGATGGAACCAATGTATATCTTACATATATTGATTGGTGTCTCATGTATCCCTAAAATGTATAAAACCAAGCTGTGCCCTGACCATGTCAGGCACATGTTGTCAGGACCTCCTGAGGCACGCATCCTCAACCTTGACAAAATAAACTTTCTAAATTAACGGAGAACTGTCTCAGATATTTGGGGTTCACAATGCATATACCCAAAGCCCTGCAATTCCACTTCTGCAAATGCCACCCCCCAAAAAAATTTCTCATTATATGGACACCAGGATTCAATGAGTGTTGTTTGTGGAAAAAACTCACAATGACCACTGACAGAATAATGAATAAATAAATTGTTGTGTAGTTGCACAATGTATACTAAAGAACAATCAAAATTAAGAATTTCAGTGACATCTATCAAAATAGTTGAATCTTACAAACACAATGATGAGCAAAACAGCGAGCTGCAGAAAATTAGACAGATATTTTATGGATACATATTTGGAAATTTTATTTTTTAAGAATCAGTGGAATGAGAAAAACAAATCCAGGAGGATGGTTACCACTGGTGGTGGTGGAGAATGGGGACAATAATAAGCAATAATGAAAATAATAATAAGATGATAATGCCTAATACATATTTAGTGTTTGCTATTTGCCACTGTCCAAAGTGCTTTTGATGCAGGATTTTTGCTCCATAGCTTAGCTAAGTCTGGGTTTTTGTCTCACAACCAGGAAGAATTAAGCATGCAGACACTCAAAGAGTGAGTCAGGTGGGGAGTTTTACTGAGCGCTGAAACAGCTTTTAATGGGGAGGTAACATGGGGGTGGTCCCCCTACCTGAAGGCAGGAATGTTCCCCATATGGCTGAGCCTGGGGCTTTTTATTGGCTCAGAATAGGGAGCACGTGCTGATTGGTTTGTGAGTATGCACAAAAGGTTAAAGTGAAGATACTACTCAAAGGTGGGCATGATAGTGTAGAAAACCAATTAGGAAAGGGTAGGTATATGTAAAACAGGTGAAGGATGGAGATCAATCAGAGGAGGGCATGCCAAATGGGAAGCAGGATTCTCAATTCAGTCCAAGGATTTACCCAGGACTGGTTACTCCGGGAGCCTGCCCCTCCCTGCCTTCTGCCTCTATCACTTTTATATTTTATACCTCAGTTAATCCTCACAACAAGCCTCTAAGCAGTTACTTGTACTTTTTCTATTGGTGAAAAAGAAACTGATTTATCGTTCTCAAGCATTGCATCGAATGTTTCCTAATTAAAAAATAATAAACCACAGAGTAAACAGTGTCAATATTTAATACATGAAAGCAGAAAAAAGGCAGCATAATTGTTGTTGTTTCTTAATTTGGAAATAAGGATGTAAATTCCAGAAGAAACAAATAAGCTTGAAACAGCTACCTTCTAGCTGTGGTAGCCTCTTTGGGGAGGAGTGGTACAAAGGCCTGCTGTTTGATAATGGAACTTTCCCTTACCAATTGGTGTATATACTACGTGCATGCGTTTCTTTGATATAGATAATTCACTGAAAAATATAGCTAGAATAAAATGCCAGACAGAGCTGGTCTCTGGATGGGCAAGTTCTTTTTCTATACTTTCCTCAATTGAATAAATGACACAGAAGATATTGTTATGAATGAATTACAAAGGCATTTAAATTTCAGCATGTCATGAAAGATTGTAAGAAAAATTTAAAACTAGTATAATATTTGTAACAAAAAGATAACAAATATCGAAAGAAAACACTAAGTCCTTGTTATAGAATAAAGGAAAATAGGTAATATTATGACTCTCTTACAAATATAAAATGGACAGATGGCAAGATTTTTATCTAACTAATGAGGGAATCAGTAAGATTTTTAAAATCAGTTCAAACGAAAACTCAAAGAACCGCACATATATAAGCTGAAATGAATTTACAAATAGATGCACAAAGGTTCTATTCATAGGGCAACAAGATATTTTACAGCATCTTAACAAAAAAACAATACATTTGTAGAGAAGTGGCAATTGCATTCTACCAGACACAATCAATCTGCATTTCTATAAACAAGAGCAGTTGCTTAATTAGAAGTTTTCTGGCCAGGCGCAGTGGCTTACGCCTGTAATCCCAGCACTTTGGGAGGCCGAAAAGGGCGGATCCCGAGGTCAGGAGATCGAGACCATCCTGGCTAACACAGTGAAACCCCGTCTCTACTAAAAATACAAAAAATTAGCCGGGTGTGACAGCAGGCGCCTGTAGTCCCAGCTACTTGGGAGGCTGAGGCAGGAGAATGGCGTGAACCCAGGAGGCGGAGATCGCGGTGAGCCGAGATTGCACCACTGCACTCCAGCGTGGGTGACAGAGCGAGACTCCATCTCAAAAAAAAAAAGAAAAAAAGAGGTTTTCTACAATTTCCAGGGTTGTAAATAGCTTAAAGACAATAAAAGGTTGAGGTAGTCCCTGAGGGCTTTCCAGGCCGGATATCCAGTAAATTTTTTGGTCCCTATTAAAGTTTTTCTCATTTTTTCCCTACAGCCTCAAGACATAATTGGGAAAAGAAAGAATAATTTTTTTAAATAAATAAATAAATGAAAATAAGCATATGAGATAATGTTTTATAAATCAAAGAAATGCTAATTATACTATAAAATGTTCATACATATATAATACTTGTTTAAAATTACAGTAACTCCTCACATTGTGCCAAATCTCATTTTTATTTTTATTTTATTTATTTATTTATTTTTTGTTTTTGAGGCGGAGTCTCCCTCTGTTGCCCAGGCTGGAGCACAGTGGCGCAATCTTGGCTCACTGCAACTTCTACCTCCCAGGTTCAAGCGATCCCCTGCCTCAGCCTCCCGAGTAGCTGGGACTATAGGCACACGCCACCACGCCCAGCTAATTTTTTGTATTTTAGTAGAGACAGGAGTTCACCATGTTGGCTAGGATGGTCTTGATCCCTGACCTCGTGATCCGCCTGCCTCGGCCTTCCAAAGTGCTGGGATTACAGATGTGAGCCACTGCACCCAGCCATGATTTTTAATAAAAATTGAATTTTAGAATAATTTCCAATTTATAGAAAAGTTACAAAAAGTGTACAGTCACCTTATAACCCATACTCATATTATGAACATCTCACATCAATCTAGTGCATTTCACACTGCAGGGGAGGAGAAATTTTTCCCTCTGCCCTCCTGGGTTCTCCAGCTGGGGCCCTGCAAATTAGACAGACAAAAGACAAATTCGGCCAGGTGCGGTGGCTCATGCCTGTAATCCCAGCACTTTGGGAGGCCGAGGTGGGCAGATCACCTGAGGTCAGCAGTTTGAGAACAGCCTGACCAACGTGGTGAAACCCTGTCTCTACTAAGAATACAAAAATTAGCTGGACATGTTGGTGCGTGCCTGTAGTCCCAGCTACTCGGGAGGCTGAGGCTGGAGAATTGCTCGAACCTGGGAGGTGGAAGTTGCAGTGACCCGAGATTGCACCACTGCACTCCAGCCTGGGTGACAGAGTGAGACTTCATCTCAAAAAAAAAAAAAAAGACAAATTCCCAAGAGAAAAACAACAGGAGTTTATTAACACGTGCACTGCACGCACACGAGCGAACTCAGCGACGGTCACTCAAGGGGGTGGTTAGAACTTGAGCTTATGCAGCTTCTTCAAAAAAGAACAACACATTTGTAGAGAAGTGGCAAGACAAAGGAAAAGGGCTTTAGGCTTCCAGGAGCAGCAGACTCTGAGAAGGTCAATATTTGGAGGAAACCAATGGAGTAAGGTTTCTCTGTGCAGGTTGTCAACCAAAACGTATGTGAGACAGGTCTCAATCAATTTAGAAGTTTATATTGCCTAGGTTAAGGACATGCCTGGAAGAAATAAATATGGAACAAATAGTCTGTGGTCTGTGTCTTTCTCCAGATGATTTTGAGGCCTTGAATATTTAAGAAGGAAAAGTGGGCTGGAGGGGAAAGAGGGAGGATATGGTCACATTACTGAGTCCACATGTTGCAAGAGAAAAGGAGCAGGCAGGGGAGTCTCAGTCAATCATGTGTTTGTCTCGAGCTCAGTACATCCGCACCTTACATGACATAAGGTGAGCGTGGAGGAGTAACCTGTGGACGTAGTTAACCTTTTCTCTGTAGCTGTCTCCTTAGGAACAAAAGGGAGGCATGACTCAGCTCTCAGCTGAATTTTTTTTTCTTTTGGCATATAGTGAATCAGGTCCCAAGTTTTTCTTTTCCTTTCGCATCGTCCATCTCAGAGCCGACTTTCCAGTCTTCTTCATGGCCAGAAAACTTCCCCGGGAGAGGGGATTTGTGTCAGTCTTCCCTTCTCAGAACTGTCTGCACCTGTTAATTCTCATTTGCCTCCAGCTCAAAACAAGCCTTATGCTAAAGTGGCATATTTTGGGGTGGCATCTTCTGGTCTCCTACAAGACAATGAATGAACCAATATCGCTAAATTATTATTAACTGAAGTCTGTACTTTATTATTCACCTCTCTTTAGTATTTGTCTGATGTCCTTTTTCTGTTCCAGAGTCCCATCAAGGCTGCCACATTCCATTTAGTTATTGTGTCTCCTTAAGCTCCTGCTGGTTGGGACAGTTTGTCAAGACTCTCCGTGTTTTTGATCACCTTGACAGTCTAAGGAGTCCTGGTCAGGTATCTTGTAGAAGGACCCTCTATTGTGACTGTCTGATGTTTTTCTCATTATCAGGCTGGAGTTATGAATTTTTGGAAGAAAGACTGTGGAGGTAAAGCGTCGTTTTCAGCAGCAGGACTTTAACTGCTGATGTTAACTTTAGTCACTCGACTGAGGAAGCGTTCGTCATGTTGCTACACTCTAAAATTACTCCTTTTTCTTCTTTTCACCTTGTGCTCATAAGGAGGTCATTATGCACAGCCCACTCTAAGGAATGGAGACTTCTGTTCACCTCCTGGAGGGTAGAGTATTCGCATTAACTATTTTAAATTCCCTCTCTCTCTTTTTGTTTTATTTTGTTTTGTTTTGAGACAGAATCTCTGTCGCCTAGGCTGGAGTGCAGTGGCAAGATCTCGGCTCACTGCAACCTCTGCCTCCTGGGTTCAGGCGATTCTCGTGCCTCAGTCTCCTGAGTAGCTGGGATTACAGGTGAGCGCCACCATGCTCAGCTAATTTTTGTATTTTTTATAGAGACGGGGTTTCATCATGCTGGCCAGGCTGGTCTCGAACTCCTGGCCTCAAGTGATCCTCCCACCTTGGCCTCCCAAAGTGCTGGGATTACAGGCTTGAGCCAGGGCACCCCGCCTTAAATTATTTTGCATGAGAGATTTGCCTGTCCTCTCCTATTTATTTATTTATTACACTGCTCATTTATGCTGCTGGAGACTCCCATATATGGATTGTGTACTTTGGGTTGTAACCCAACATTATTTTATTGCTCAAATTGTTCCACCTTTGCTCATGAGGAGCCCTCTCATTTGGCTCCTTGGTCCCTTGATACATCCCCATCACTTGTTTATGTTGTTGTTATTTTGAGAACTTCTTTGCTTTCTGGCATTACCAGTTCTTCCTGGCTCACCTTGTCCATTTCCTGTCTCTGTTTTAGAATCTATTTCTCCAAGGAGCTGTGGTTCCTTTTATCGGAAAATGGTATTGGAAAACAAGGTCTTTGCCCTAGGTTTGCTTATTGCTACTGGATCATCTTTGCTTTTAGGTCCTGTCAGCTAACAGAGCAAGAACATATTTGTGTATGTGAACCTATGTATACACACCTGTCTAGAAACATTTCTATGTTGTGATTTGTACCTACAATAAGCTCAACAGGAGTTCATGCTGATGCCTCCAACTCTAATCCATTACCACGTCCACTATCCTTTTAGTATCCTCACCTTTGTCACATTGACAGTCTCTTTTGCTGTATAAGGTAATATTCACAGGTTCTAGGGATTAGGAGCTGGACATATTTGAGGGGATCTTTTTCCAACCTACTACAGTAGGTGCTAAGTGGTATCTCACTGGAGTTTGAATTCACATTTCCTTAATGACTAATAATGTCATGCAACTTTGTATGAGCTTATTTGCTATTCTTGTATGTTCTTTGGTGAAGGGTATGATCACATCTTTTGCCCACTTTTAATATTGGGTTTGGGGCTGGGCACAGTGGTTCACGCCTGTAATTCCAGCACTTTGGGAGGCCGAGGTGGGCGGATCACTTGAGATCAGGAGTTTGAGACCAACCTGGTCAACATGGTGAAACCCCGTCTCTACTAAAAATACAAAAACTAGCCAGGCGTAGTGGTGTGCGCCTGTCGTCCAGCTACTCGGGAGGCTGAGGTACAAGAATTGCTTGAACTGGGTAGGCAGAGGTTGCAGTGAGCTGAGATCTTGCCATTGCACTCCAGCCTGGGCCACAGAGCGAGATTCTGTCTAAAAAAAAAAAAAAAATTAGGTTGTTTGGGTTTTTTTTTATTACAGAGTTTTAAGAGTTCTTTATGTATTCTGGATACAAGACCTTTATCAGATCTATGCTTTCCAAATATTTCTCCCAATCTGTGGCTTGTCTTTCCATTTTCTTAAGAGTGTCTTTGATAAGCAGGTTTTAATTTACAGGAAGTCCAAGCTGACTGTTTTTTCATTTGTGGATCATGCTTTTGGTGTTGCATTCAAGAAACCTTTGCTTAACACAAGGCCACAAAGATTTTCTCTTATTTATTTTTTTCTAGCACTTTGGGAGCCCAAGGCAGGCAGATCACGAGGTCAGGAATTTGAGACCAGCTTGGCCAACATGGCGAAACCCCATCTCTACTAAAAATACCAAAAATTAGCCAGGCATAGTGGCAGGCGCCTGCAATCCCAGCTACTCAGGAGGCTGAGACAGGAGAATCGCTTGAACCTGGAGGCAGAGGTTACAGTGAGCCAAGATTGTGCCATTGCACTTCAGCCTGGGCAACAAGAGCGAAACTCCATCTCAAAAAAATAAACAAAAAATAAAAAATTAACCGGGAATGGTGGTGCACGCCTGTATTCCCAGCTATTCGGGAGGCTTAAGCAGGAGAATCGCTTGAACCCAGGAGGTAGAGGTTGCTGTGAGAGAAGATTGCGCCACCGCACTCCAGCCTGGGGCGACAGAGCTAGACTGTCTCAAAAAAATAAAAAATAAATAAAAAAGTATAGTCTTAGTGTAGGGTTTTGTAGACAAGTTCTTTTGCATTTGTAGCTTGGTGACAGATTTTTTTATTGGGAATGCATGTTGGATTTTCCAGTGCCTCTTCTGGGCTTTGACCTGAAGACTCTGTCGAAGCAGTAAGATGGGACAGTTGAAGGACTCACCTCATTTGTTTTTGACTCTCTGGAACCAATGTCCTTTATTGCCTGATGTCTCATGTTACATGTTGTCTCTTGGTGGTGGTGTTAGTGTGTATATAAGGTGAGACAGTAATTCCAGTCTTTTTTACTCTATCTTGGCCAGAAATAGTAAACAGATTTTTATGGCATTTGCTACTTTTTTTTTTTTTTTTGAGACCGCTCTGTCGCCCAGGCTGGAGTGCAGTGGCACTATCTCGGCTCACTGCAAGCTCTACCTCCTGGGTTCACGCCATTCTCCTGCCTCAGCCTCCCAAGTAGCTGGGACTACAGGCGCCGCCACCACACCCGGCTAATTCTTTGTATTTTTAGTAGAGACAGGGTTTCACCGTGTTGGCCGGGATGTTCTCAATCTCCTGACCTCGTGATCCACCCATCTCGGCCTCCCAAAGTGCTGGGATTACAGGCATGAGCCACGGGGCCAGCCGGCATTTGATACATTTTAATCCACTGTAGCTGTTATTCTTTTTGGTGATCATTTCTTCCATCTTTGTCCAACAGAACCCCTTCAGCTTGGTTCTTGTGCCCTTTTGACAGGACCCTTATGATAGCTTTCCTGCTTTCAGCCACCATGCCTATCTTGGGCCTTCCCTGCTTTGGATTTATCAGAAGCCTTTTGTGTTAAATGCTAATCTAGAGACCATCCCTTGGCAGCTAATTACTATTGGATTATCATTCCTTCTAGGCTTTGCAGTGAATAGGAACAGGGAATTTTTTTTTTTTTTAGAAAGAACCAAAAATCAATTGTTGATATTTTCAATTCAAATATTAACTAATAGGCTTTTCACTTAACTACTAATACATTTTATTTGTATTTCTTCTTGCTTACTCTGAAAATCTTGGCTATTGACATTAATGTAATTGTTTATTTGCTTTATCCTGCAATATGTATATACATTTGAACTTATCAATATAATATTTTTGGCCGGGTGCAGTGGCTCATGCTGCTAATCCCAGCACTTTGGGAGGCTGAGGCAGGCAGATCATGAGGTCAGAAGTTTGAGACCAGCCTGGGCAACATGGCGAAACCTCATCTCTACTAAAAATACAAAAATTAGCCAGGTGTGGTGGTACGTGACTGTAATCCCAACTACTCAGTAGGCTGAGGCAGGACCAGGGAGGTGAAGGTTGCAGTGAGCTGAGATTGTGCCACTGCACTCCAGCCTGGGTGACAGAGCAAGACTCTGTCTCGAAACAAAACAAAACAAAACAAAACAAACAAAAAAAACTTTTATTATTAGTGAGGATATCAAGTGTAGCTTAAGATTACTCTAGGGCTGGTTACAAAGTCATATATCAGATATCTATTTGCCCATTGCTTTCTTATAAATATTTTAACATACATATTTAAACATAAAAAATGATATCCATCTAAAATTAATTGTTATCTATGTCTATTCCCCTGAATAAGACAAGAACCTTAGCATGCCATCGCATCTTCTATTCCTTCACTGTCACTCTCTTTTGTGATCATCTGGGTTTTTCATCCTGTTATTAAATTACCTTCAAAATGCCTTAAGAATCATTTTGACTCAGATACGTTTTACTTGTTGATTTACTTACTACAGTTTCTTGTAATCCATGCAAGTTTTACTTTCTTCGATTCTTCTTTTTTCTTTTCTTTTTCTTTTTCTTTTTTTTTTTTTGAGACGGAGTCTCGCTGTCACCCAGGCTGGAGTGCAGGGGCGCGATCTCGGCTCACTGCAAGCTCCGCCTCCCGGGTTCACGCCATTCTCCTGCCTCAGCCTCCGGAGTAGCTGGGACTACAGGCGCCCATCACCACGCCCGGCTCATTTGTTTGTATTTTTAGTAGAGACGGGGGTTTCACCGTGTTCGCCAGGATGGTCTCGATCTCCTGACCTCGTGATCTGCCCGCCTCGGCCTCCCAAAGTGTTGGTATTACAGGCGTGAGCCACCGCGCTCGGCTGATTTTTTATATTGTTAGTAGAGATGGGGTTTCACTGTGTTAGCCAGGATGGTCTTGATCTCCTGACCTCGAGATCTGCCCACCTCGGCCTCCCAAAGTGTTGGTATTACAGGCGTGAGCCACCGCGCCCGGCCTTTTTTTTTTTTTTTTTTTTTTGAGACAGGTCTCCCTGTGTGGCCCGGGCTGGAGTGCAGTCGTGAAATTTCGGCTCACTGCTATCTCTGCCTCCCTGGCTCAAGTGATTCACCCCCCTCAGCACCCCACCCCAACCCCCAGTAGCTGGGACCATAGGCGTGCGCCACGATGCCCGGCTAATTTTGTTTTTGTGTGTGTGTGTGTTTTTTTTTTTTGGAGGGGGGTGAGGAGACATGGAGTTTCACTACGTTGCCCAGACTGGTCTCGCGCTCCCGAGCTCAAGCCATCTGCCCACTTTGGCCTCTCAAAGTGTTGGGACTACAGGTGTGAGCCACTGCGCCCGGCGGGATTCTTCTTTTTTTAAATGAGTTACATTCATTACTAATTCTAGCAGAGATACTCTATGAATTGGAATCTATGTAAATACTTTCATCCTCCAAATGCCTTTGCTTCACTCACAATCCAATGCAAGATTGGAAGGTGATAGTATTCTACAGAATCTATAGTACTCTATTTAAATTCCAAATCATCTTCTGTTTGAAATCTGAGGACACTGCTCCACACCATCTTCTAGAACCCGTGTTGCTGAGAAGCCTGATGTCAGCTGCACTTTCTTTGGTTTGTCTAGAGTAGTGGACGTTCTTGGTTACCTAATATCCTCTCGCCTTCCTAATTCTCAACAGAACCTAGATTTTGTTTACATATCCACATCACATCCAGCTCCTGAGGATCAGGGTGGAGAAAAGGAAGAAACCTGTTTGTTTGTTTTTTCTGAGAGTGTCGCTCTGTCCCCCAGGCTGGAGTGCAGTGGCGCGATCTCAGCTCGCTGCAATCTCCGCCTCCCGGGTTCAAGCAACTGCCCTGCCTCAGCCTCCCGAATAGCTGGGATTACAGGCTTGAGCCACCACGCCCGGCCAAAACCTGGTTTTTGCTGACATCACAGAACCACCGATTCTTCTCTGGCCGGAGTCTGCCCCAGTGATTTCTTGCTATTCCTTATTCATTTCAGCCAACTTGAGCAGTTCCAGCTTCTGTGACTTGTAGCAAATAACACATGCCAACCTTTTATTCCGTCTTTTCTGGCCACTTTTAGGGGTTCCTATTTATCCTCAGAGATGTGATATTTCATCGAGGATGTATTTTTTATGGGCCATCCCTACCCTAGCTCATTCATTATGCCAAACACCCTGCATTTTATTTACTCTGAAGACTCAGGGCTTCCTCAGCTTGAATGTGTTTTCTGCTATACCTCTATCACTATTTCTGTATGTAATCAATTTGTTATTATTCCCCCCTCCCCATTTTCTCTGCTTTCTTCTGAATCTTTTTATTAGATTTTGGGTATCAGAGCACATGTCTCCTGCATGTCTTCCAAATGTTTCCTCAATTTCTGGTGTTCTGATGGTATTTTTCTAGAGTTGCATGAGATTTGCTCCTTTGAAAATTATATGTGTTTGGGGTTACTTTGAAGAATATGAAGAGAAAAAGGGAGGTAATCATGGGTACTCAGTCTGGCACCTTTTACTTTGTAAATCTCAATGCTATGTTGTTTTGTCAATAATGGTCTATAACTGTCATATCTTTATTATTATTATTTTAAAATAATAATTAAATATAGAAATAACATATGGTCCAGAAATGGAATTGCCCATGTGTTAATTCTACATTTAATTTTTTTTTGAGGAACTGCCATACCGTTTTCCAGCGCAGCGCTACCATTTTACATTCCCACCATTAAGGCACAAGGATTGTTTTCTGGTTTTCTTTTTTTCCCAAATTTTATAATAGCCAACCTAATGAGTGTGAAATCACAGTGGATGTTTGATCTGCTTTGATCTGCATTCCCCTAATGATTAGTGATGTGCATTATTATCTTTTAACAATATAAAACATCCATTTTGTTCGATTTAATTATTTTTACATTGCAATAATCTTTGTATTGTTGTAACATCGTGATCCAAGATTTCTTTTTCATATTATCTACCTGACATCTCTTAGTCCATCTCTGCATTTTCTATCTTCAAGTACCCTTTGTGTTTAGGTTTGTCTCTGTAAACCCTAATGTTTGATATTTTAAAAATCAACACTTTCTGAGCACATAGTATTTGGCGTGTACAGTGCCGGTCACCGAGGATGCAGTTGTGATGATAGCGCTGGGAGTTGGGCTTTATTTTACGTTTTAAAGAAGTCACTTCAAAAGAAGTGAGTGCCATGAAGAGGGAAATACTAGGTTTATGCTTTTGTTTTACTCTGAGTGCCAGTAAATATGTAAAGATTACAAAAATTTATTTATTTATTTATTTATTTATTTATTTATTTGAGACAGAGTCTTGCTCTGTCACCCAGGCTGGAGTGCAGTGGCGCGATCTGAGCTCACCGCAACCTTCGCCTCCCAGGTTCAAGCGATTCTCCTGCCTCAGCCTCCCGAGTAGCTGGGATTACAGGCATGTGCCACCATGCCCGGCTAATTTTTCGTGTTTTCGTAGAGACAGGGTTGCACCATGTTGGCCAAGATGGTCTCGATCTCCTGACCTTGTGATCCGCCCACCTCGGCCTCCCAAAGTGCTGCGATTACAGGCATAAGCCACCGCGCCCGGCCGAGATTATAAAATTTAGACATAATTCATTTTTAATTAAAATCGCAGAATGGACTGTAACAGTTCTGTCACCACCTGCGAATAATCAGCAGCGGCTAGTCTTCCAGATTTAAAAATTCATACTCACTTTTCCGTCTTACTATTTTTGTCATTCTAATTACGAATACAATGGGTGGTTTAGCGGAGGGAGAGTAGTTGGAGCCCAAGCTGAGGGACTCGGCTTCAGCCTTCTCGAACTCCACAGCCCGACCGCGTTCTCCGCTCTCGGCGCTGTGGTTCCCTCTCGGACACCGTAAGTGGTGGTGCCGCAGTGACGTCTGGGAAATGAAGTCCGGAGGGACAAACGCTGCGGTTCAGCCAGGGAAACCCGTCGGCTCTCCGGCGCGCAGGCGCAGTTGCGCCCGGCAGCGACGGGAAACGTCTCTGAATTAGGTGTTCCGCTCGCCTCTTGTGCGGTGTGGAGCTGCGCGCCCCCCGCCGAGGCGGGCCCAGGTACAGGCTGCCGGTGAGGGCGGGCCCGGGGCGTGCGGCTGCCGCGGCGGGACCAGGACGAGGGCTGGCCTCTGCGCGTGTCTGCCGAGCCCCCGGCTCCGGGCGTCCGAGCCGGGGCGGCCTCGGCAGGTGAACCCGGCCCCGGAGGGGGCGTGGCCTGGGAAGGGCCTGGCGAGGCCGGGAGGGCGCGTCGACGCCGCTGGACTCCTGGGCCGCAGCCTGGGCCGGACTCCGGGGGAAACGGCTCCAGAAAAGAAACTGCAAAATGCCGCCTCGGTTCAGGGTCCGGAGCCCTCCGGGCGGTTTTCCGCTCTTAGCGTTTGTGGGTTTAAGCCTCCCCCTACTCCGTTTCCCGGAGTTTAAACTTTAGATTTACTCGTTTTTGGCAGTCTTGCTCGTTTGGCGGTGTTTTCCTACAGCCAGTCCTAGAGTGATTTAACTATTTCTTTTTTTATTTACCGTAACCATGTCTACTTGCTAAGTTTCTTCCCATTTCTCTAAATTTTAAATCAATTTCTAGCCAGTGATGCTATTTTCTTGAGCCCTTGTTTTTTTGGGGCCAGGGAGAATGGGTAACGCTACTTTTAAGCAGCTTTGATAACTTTTTGATAAAGGAAGTAAATCTTAATAAGAGGAAGAAAAGAGGACTAATTTTTGGTTGGCTGTTCCTAAAAAAAGAGCATCCGTTCTTCAACTGTTGTTTTTCGTATTGAACAACATCCAAGTGCAGGTGTGTGGAATATTGTGTCATTTCCTATTACTTTATCTGGATGAGCCTTGCCTGATTCTGCCCTTGACCCTGTTAAGGCACAGCAGATTGTCTTCATCACTTCGCTCCATTCGTCTTTATCGTAAAGCACTGGCAGAAAGGTAGCAGGCCCGGTGACTCTGTACCTGCTTCCCACACTGGTTTAAGTGGCCGAACTTAGGGCCCCTCTGGCCTGGGCAGTTCCAGGCTCCTTCTGTGCAGGTGCTCAGCTTATGGCTTCTAACCTGGTCTGGCCTAATGAGGGTGGGCATGCAGGCTGGATGAAAAGACCTCACAGCTTTTTTCTCCATTCCAGGTGCCTTCTCCAAGAGAGGCAGCAGGGAGGGAGAAATGGCAAGGAGGTTGCTGCCAGCCCATGTACAGGTGAGTGAAGGCTTTTTGCTTGAACTGCCTTCAGGGTCTAGACGTGGTAAACTTCTTCATCTGTTGTTGAGCTTCTCTACCCAGTGAAGCTCAGGGAAGGACCAGAGGGCTTGGTAGCTGAGAAACTCTGGAAGGAAGGTGTTTCCCTTGCCTCAGAGCCTGTCTCATGCTTTTTTTTTTTTTCTTTCCCTTTTTTGAGACAGGGTCTCACTCTGTTACCCAGGCTGGAGTGCAGTGGCACGGACATGGCTCACTGCAGCCTCAGCCTCCCTGGTAGCTGGGACTACAGGCATGTGTGCCACCACACCCGGCTAATTTTTGTATTTTTAGTAGAGACCAGGCTTCAAGAAGTTGGCAAGGCTGGTCTTGAACTCCTGACCTCAAGCAATCTGCCCGCCTCAGCCTCCTGAAGTGTTGGGACTATGGGCGTGAGCCACCGCGCCCGGCCCCCAGTCTCATACTTTTTGACAAAGAATTTAATGGGGCTCCAAAGCCAGGCCACTGCCACTACCAGAGCTTTGTGAAAGATCCAGGTGTTTTTGCCCTGTGGAGGACAAAGACACGGAAGAGTTAAATAATTCCTTCCTAACACTGGGAATTTGAAAAAGAGAGGCCCTGTATTCCCAGGACCTTGGGAGGCCAAGGCGGGCAGATCACTTGAGGTCAGAAGTTCAAGACCAGCCTGACCAACATGGTGAAACCCGGTCTCTACTAAAAATACAGAAATTAGCTAGGGATGGTGGTGCATGCCTATAGTCCCAACTGCTCTGGAGGCTGAGGCAGGAGAATCACTTGAACCCGGGAGGCGGGGGTTGAAGCGAGCGGAGATCATGCCACTGCACTCCAGCCTGCGTGACACAGCGAGACTCCGTCTCAAAAAAAAAAAAAAAAAAAAAAGCCAGGTGTGGTGGGTCTGGGGGTGCGCTCCTGTAATCCCAGTTAGTCCGGAGGCTGGGGCAGGAGAATCACTTGAACCCGGAAGGTGGAGGTTGCAGTGAGCTGAGATCGCGCCGTTGCACTCCAGCCTGGTGACAGAGCAAGACTCCATCTCAAAAAAAAAAAAAAGAAAGAAAGAAAAATATGTCTGAAGGAGATAAGCTTTGTACGCCTTTGTGATTCTGTACAGGATGCTCAATTCAGCATTTCTAGAGTACGAACAAAGTGCAGACAACCTAAACATCCAGTGCTAGGGGAGTTACATAAACTAGATCATCTGTACACTGAACTACTGGGCAGCATGTAAACAGTGGTGACCAGGATGCTGTTATTTGTATAATGTGATTTTGTTTTTATTTAAATATAGAACCATATTTGCATGAAAATCACCTGAAGAGACATAGCAAAAAGTTAACTTTTTCTGGTGGTAGAAAGTTAGATGAACACTTCTTGTTGTTTTGCTTATTGATCTTTTAGAATTTTCTAGTAAGCTTTTTTAAGATGATTCGTTTTGTTTTGTTTTTTAAGAGACAGGATATTACTCTGTTGCCCAGGCTGGAGTGCAGTAGTGTGATCACACGTCACTGCAGCCTCGACCTCCTGGGCTCAGGCAAGCCTTTTGTCTCAGCCTTCTGAATAACCGGGACTACAGGCACATGCCACCACACCCAATTAATTAAAAAAAAATTATTTTTTGCGGAGATGAGATCTCTCTATGTTGCCCAGGCTGGTCTTGAACTCCTGGGCTCAAGTAATCCTCCTTTCTTGGCCTCCCAAAGTGCTGGGATTATAGGCGTGAGCCACTGTGCCCAGCCAAGAAGATGACTCTCAAGAAAAGAAGGGGAGATGGCCCTAGTTCAGAGCAGTGACATGCCATCCAGTGAAGGAGGAGAGAGGTAGAAGAACAGGAGCTTCTGGGGTGGGGAGGGAGACTCCTGACCATAGCCTTCTCCTCTGGCTTGAAAGGTTATGTAGCCCACCACCTGGGACCTCTCCTGACACAGCCATGCCTGGAACATTCTCATAGCCTTCCCTACTGTGAATGTCAGTGTCCTCTTTCCCAGGACTCAGAGATGGCCCGAGTTGAGGCAGAACTAGGACTCAGTGACCGCCTTTCCCAGCAAGCCTGGTGGCGTTCCACCTGTATCTCCCTCAGTGAATGCGCTGGTGCCTCCTTCCGAAACCTGACTGTCGGGTGTGACCTGTAAGATGAGGGTTTGGTCTAGGTGATCGGACGTTTCCAAATCTAAAGTTCAGTGTTTTCTTGCTCTGATTTTGTTTCATGGGTTCAGGTGCTTCTCTTGTTTGGCCTCTGTGTTCAAGCTTCCTGAGGGGACGGTGTTTCACTCACCATAGGTAAATGATAAATGTGTGCTTGGTAACTGAAAAGTTGTCCAGAAACACTTGAAATACTTAGAACCCTAAGTTGTGACAGGGTTGCTTCTCAGTCGTCCCGTTGTGGGGACGGTCCTGGATGAACAGGAGTGGGTTTGCCATTCCAGGAGTCCGTGACGTTCAGGGATGTGGCCGTGTTCTTCAGCCAGGACGAGTGGTTGCACCTGGACTCTGCCCAGAGAGCCTTGTACCGGGAGGTGATGCTGGAGAACTACAGCATCCTGGTCTCACTGGGTAAGGAACTTTCCTCCTGATGCAGAATCTGCCAGGAGAGCACCTTAGCACCCTCAGGGGCCCATTTGGAGGGCTTGGCCAGGTCGGCTCACAGGTGGGCTCCAAGAGTGGCCATTGCCATTCCCCTTGGTTGTACGGAGAGACCTTGGCTTAGTAGAGTTGATGAAGGGGTCTTTTCTCTGCTTTTCCTGTCTTCTGCCCACCGAGCTCTGTTCCCTGAGCCCCACACGGTGTTCCTGCTGAGAGGAGTGCACAAGCAGAGCCCTGACTTGCTTCCTGGGACCACCTCCTGGTTGTCCTCTAGGAGCCCAGTTTGAAGCCTCTCTCGGAACAAGCCTCCTCCTTCTCTGTACTGCCCCTCTGCCCGGGGCACTCTGGGGCTGGACCCGCCTGCTACGATGGCCGCTCACGTCTCTTTCTTGTTCATGAACAGGGATTCTCTTTTCCAAGCCAAAGGTCATCTCCCAGTTAGAGCAAGGAGAAGACCCCTGGATGGTGGAGAGTGGAGTTCCCCAAGGCGCACATCTCGGTGAGTGACAGAGTAATTGGGAGATGGGCATAACATTTTCCCACTGCCAGGGCACAGCGAGGAGGCTGCGCTCAAGGGTCTCCTTGATGTGCCAGGCCAGGGGGGAATGCTGGGAAGGCAGATCCTTTCTCTTTTGATTACTTGATCCATCATGTTCAGAGGAGGGTTGAATTCTCCCAATATGGGTTGCACTGTTTTCAGATATCTTGTAATTTGCAGAATATGTAATACAGTATATCATGTGTAAAGGTTTATAATTCTTTTATCTTCCTTTTTCCTTGCTTTTACTGGATTGATTCTTTTCCTAAATTATTTTCCTTAGTGGCTTGAACATTACATTGTTTTTTTTTAATCACTACAATACATCCCTCATAGTTTCATCTTGGAACCATCTTTTGCTTTGATTTCTTTGGTGTACAACTTATTATACATGGTTCAACAGGGGAAAAAAAGCAGATATATGTGTATGTATTTACATACATGAAAGAGGGAAAGAAGGTGTGACAAACGGTAACAGTTACGGAATGTGAGTCGGCTTCCGGATACTCATCATGCTATTCTTCTCTTTAATGTGAAAATTTAGAAAATAATGCATCCCAGATCCCAGCTCCTAAGGCATATCACTTTTTCCCTATACGCCCTTGGATGACTGCATTATCAGCTTCCCCATTCATTCTCCTGTGAATTCTGTCTATGCTTCTGGCAGTAGAGGAGGCCTCTGTTGAGCTTTACCACGTGTCTGGTGTTTTTTTCTCACCTGGGCAGGGCGTGGGCTTTCTGGGCCAGTTCACTTTTGCGTTTCCATTCGTGAACTCTGTCTTCACATTTTTCCCTTTGGCTCGACTAGAATATTTTCTTGGGTAACGTTTTTCAAAAAAGGTTCGTGTGTGCAATATCTGTACGTGTCAAAAATCAGTTGTTCTTTTCTCTCCTCTGAGATTTGTGTTTTGGATCTAGAATTCTGGCATCCTTTTTTTTTTTTTTTCCTCTCTGCATTGTCCAAACTGCTCCACTGTCTTTGGGCATGGAGTGCTGCTGACAAGTAATCCCATTAGTCAGATTCTATCTCCTGTATAGGTAACTTGTTTTTTCTTTTCTGTCTTCTCTTTGGAATCTTATAGGACATCATCTTTATCTTTGGAATTCAGACTTTTCATTAGGTTATATGAAAGAGTATTTTTTTTTCTTTGTTCTTTGGCACTTTACTGGCCTCTTTGCTTTGAAGACTCAGTCCTTCCTTTCATTTCAGGGATCTTTTGTTTCTGCCACATTCCACCAACAATGTGAGGCAATTGACTGCAAGAGTAGTGACACAATAAAATAGAAATTCAATCAGACATCTAGAAAATAAATAGATCTGTAGTAAGGACCAGAATGGTAGCTATAAATGAGTTTCAAATTTCGCTCTGAGCTTTCTGGTTGGCAAATAAATCATTGGTATCGCATTGTCAGTGTTGTTTTACAAGCATTTTTAAAAATTAATTATTTTAAATTTGTACAAATTCTACATGCTGTTGTAAAAATAGGAGCAAAAAAAAGTCACCTGGAATTTTACCAACTATGATCAATTATTGTTGTTTATTACCCATTCAAACTGCATATTTGTTTAAATGTGTTTGTGTGTGAGAGACAGACACAGTGAGAGAGAGATACAGAAAGATTGATTATACAGTTTGTTCTTGAGCCTGTTTTAATTGTGAATGTCATTCAGTTATTCAGCCCTCAGTGAATAGAGGCCTACCTCATTGAGAGGACTATATTGTATGTTAAGCCAATTAAACAGTCTTCCTTTTGGAAATTTTAGTTACCAGTTTTTCTCTGTTACTAATATTGCTAAGATGGTTATGGGAATACAAAGCCATAATATAAAGAGGCAAAGGTACCAAGAGTAAATCATCACAGTACAAAGACATGAGTATTGTGATTGAAAAGGCCAGGCATGTGGATTAAAAATCCACAAGGGATTTTTTGAAGCACTATTCAACTTCATTAAATTAAAATCAATGAAATTCCAACAAAGCACAAGTTACCATTTTTCCCTTATTACCAAGGATTAAGAAATAGATACCCAATGTGTTGCCACTGCTGTGAGTGATAAGCAGTATCGTTAGTGGGACTGCAACTGGTAGTCTTTCTGAGGATGGTCTGGTTTTATTAAAATCAATTCCAAGTCTAGAAATCTTAAGATAATTTCTGCACAGATAACTGTGCAGAGTTACAAAGATGTTGTAAAAGAATGTTTGTTATAACATGAGGCATCACTGCCACAAAAGGAGGAGGGTAAATGACTCTCAAAAAGGGATTTAGTAAATGATGATGTTTTCATGCATTGGACATATTATATTGCCATTAAAATGATGATATCAGCCTGCATTTATTGACATGGAGAGAAGCTCATGATTTTTAAGTGAAATGGAGGTAAAGGAAGCTTAATTTCAACCCATTTTAATTTTTTAATTAAGTGATTTTTTTATATGCAGAAAATTCTGGTGAGCTACGTCCCACATATGATAGTGATTACAATTGCATGATGTATTTATGGGTGAGCTATATGTTCATTTTTATAGTTTTCTGCGTTTTTCTTATAATGATGATTTTTTTTTGTAGTTAAGAAAATAAAAGCTGTTTCATAAAATACAAAAGAAAATACATTTCTTTTGAATCAATGATTCCATTTCTTGTACTGTATCTTAAGTAACCAAAAAGGTAGACAAAAAATTACTCTCAATAATGTTCTTTTCTCCCAGTATTCCCCAATATCATGATAATGGTGTTGGTGTCCATTGAGTTGCCCAGACCAAAAGCTAGGAGTCATCCTTGAGTCCCCTCTTTCATTGCCTCTGCGCTCTATTCGTAGGTGAAGATACCTGCCAGTGCTACTTGCAGAACATCCCAGATACGCCCACCTCTTTCCATCTCTTATCACCACATGCCAGTGCCAGCCACCACCATCTTCATCCAGGAAGAGTGCAGCGGCCTCATTGCCTGTTCTGCAGCTGCCCTTGTTCTCTTTCTCCCCGGCCCCATTACAGTTTGTTTTTCATACAGCAACCAAAGTGATCCTTTTTAAACAAAAACCACGTCATTTCATGTCCCTTCTAGCCCTCAGTGATGCTGATGAACTTCCAGTATCTTCCTGTATCCTAGAAAATGCTCCACGATATAGCCTGGCCCACCTCTTTTCCTCATCTGTGACACTCTTCTTGTTCACTCTGCTTCAGCTACCATGGACTGCTGTATGTCCTGGAAAACAGGAAGCTATTCCTGCCTAGGGCCTTTGTGTTACTGTTCTCTCTGACTGGAATCACCTTTATACCCACATTTTTGTCTGGCCAGCGCTTGTTATTTAGATCTCATCTTTAATTTCATTTTCTCATCACCCAGTTTAAAATAGTTGCCTATTCACTCTTATTACACAGTGCTTCGTTTGTGTTTTCTTACAGTTCTCATTGCTCCTTTGTACTGCTGTTGATTTGTTACTTGGTCATTGTATCACAGTGCCAGAATGAAAACCTTGAGAGTAGGCCCTTGTCTGGCTTGTGCCCTGTCATTCTCAGAGTCTTAACGTTTGCGTAGCACACAGTAGGCATTCAGTAGGTATTACTTGAGTAAGTGGATGCCATTATTTACAGCATTCTGAGGAGGTCTAGAGCAGCACTGCTTGACATCCTGTGTTTGGCGGAGCTCTTCTCTTTCATTTAATTTTAGCCCCTCTGCAGTTTTTCCCTTGGTATTTACCTGAGTGCACTGGTAGCTGCCCTGGGAGATGACGCTGAGGGACACAGGCTGTGTTCAGAAGGGCCTCATAGCCTAGCGAGCTGTGCTTTGTTAATAGATCAAGCCTGGCTCTTCCTGTTGTCCCCTAATTTCCTCAGCTCACCTATATGTAGGTTTCTTCAGACCCTTCCCACCCACACGTCTGTCATCCTGCTTCCTTCCTCCTCTTCTTTTTCCCATCCTTCTCTAAGATTTCAAGGCTTTATATTTTTTAACTATCCTTGTGCGTTTTTATGTCACTTTTTAAAATTCTCAGTTCAAGAGAGACTTATATGTTTTGTCTACTTTAGGATGGGAAAGCTTGTTTGAAACCATAGTTTCTAAAGAAGAAAATCAGGAAGTCATGAAAAAACTCATAATTGATGGCGCATTTGACTTCAAGTTGGAGAAAACCTACATAAATGAAGATAAGTTAGAGAAGCAACAAGGCAAAAAGAACAGACTTTTCAGTAAAGTGTTAGTTACCATCAAAAAAGTCTACATGAAGGAGAGGAGCTTTAAAGGTGTTGAATTTGGGAAAACCCTTGGTCTAAAATCATCGCTTATTAGAAAACCGAGAATAGTTTCCAGAGGAAGGAGACCCCGTTCACAGCAGTATTCAGTTCTCTTTAAACAACTGGGGGTCAGCACAGTGCGTAAATGTTATAAATGTAATATCTGTGGGAAAATCTTCCTCCACAGTTCCTCCCTGAGTAAACACCAGAGAATCCACACTGGAGAGAAGCTCTATAAATGTAAGGAATGTAGGAAAGCCTTCAGCCAAAGCTCATCCCTAACTCAGCACTTGAGGGTTCATACAGGAGAGAAACCTTATATATGTAGTGAATGTGGAAAAGCCTTCAGTTTCACCACATCTCTTATTGGACACCAGAGAATGCATACTGGAGAGAGACCTTATAAATGCAAGGAATGTGGAAAAACATTTAAAGGTAGTTCATCTCTTAATAATCACCAGCGAATCCACACAGGAGAGAAGCCCTATAAATGTAATGAATGTGGGAGGGCCTTCAGTCAGTGCTCATCTCTCATTCAGCACCACAGAATTCATACTGGGGAGAAACCGTATGAATGTACTCAGTGTGGGAAAGCCTTCACTTCAATATCGCGGCTAAGTAGGCACCATCGAATTCATACTGGAGAGAAACCCTTTCATTGTAATGAGTGTGGAAAAGTATTCAGCTATCACTCAGCCCTTATCATACATCAGAGAATTCACACTGGTGAGAAACCATATGCATGCAAAGAATGTGGGAAAGCCTTCAGCCAAAGCTCAGCTCTCATACAACATCAAAGAATTCACACTGGAGAAAAACCCTACAAATGTAATGAATGTGGGAAAGCCTTCTCTTGGATTTCACGGCTTAATATACATCACAGAATTCACACTGGAGAGAAACCATATAATTGTAAGGAATGTGGAAAAGCCTTCAGTTCCCACTCAGGCGTTAATACTCATCGAAAAATTCATACTGGAGAAAAACCTTATAAATGTAATGACTGTGAGAAAGCCTTCAACCAAAGCTCAGCTCTAATTCAGCACCAGAGAATTCATACTGGAGAGAAACCATATAATTGTAAAGTGTGTGGGAAAGCCTTCAGACAGAGTTCATCCCTTATGACACACATGAGAATTCATACAGGGGAAAAACCTTATAAATGTAAAGAATGTGGGAAGGCTTTTAGTCAGAGCTCATCTCTTACTAATCATCAAAGGACTCATAATTGAGAAAAACTGTATAAATGCATGTAGGAACTGAAGTTATATTCCATACTGAATATCAAAAAATTCATTGTGGGGAGAAAGTGATGAAGAGTAGTTAATCATAGGTAAAACTTCAGTGTTAGACCTCATCAAACATCGGAGACTTCATGATGCAGGGTAACCTTGGGAATGCTAGAAAAGCTTCTATAAAATGTTTATTCATATGTTCTTAAGTTATTACCATGAAATGGAGAATTTTTAAGATTGCAGGGTTAGTATTTGATTGTCTAGTGATGTACGATAACAGCCACCAGCTTTCCTGAGCATCACTGGGAAGCCTGCTGTTTATGTACAAGTACAGCCATAAAATCCAGAGACAGATAAATCTAGGAATCTATTTTTTGAAACTATTATGCAAGCCAGTGGTACTAGAAAGAATGTTTTAGAAAAGAAATATGTACAGGTGACCCATAGCTACCTCACTGTCACTAAAATGTTTTTTAATAATCTTAAAGCAGATTCTGCACTTCATGGTAAAGACTTTGAATTGTTTCTCTGCTTCCTAAGCCATTCACCTGAGAAGAAAATCACTCCATAAACTATGCAGACGTACTGTCTTTGAGTTTTCTTCCTGACTACTTGTTCCAAACTCTGAGTCAGATCTAAAGTCACTTTAAGTCACAGAACGCATGGTATTTCACTTGTTTTTCTCATTAAAAGTGATTACCTTTGCTGTATTAAATTGATAAGTAAAGGTCATTCAGACAACCACTGCGTTTGCAATTTACTGAAAAATGTTATAAATTATCTCAGAATGTAGCCAATAGCAAGCACAGCTCAGCTCCCAGGGTCTGCCTGCTTCTGTGAGTTTTCTGGTTAGCAGCCACCAGAAGGCCCAGGAACAATGTAGAACTCAGGTCATCATCCTTGGAGGTAAAATGAACCAGATGATTTTCACCCTTACTTCCACTTTTTCGCCTTCATCAGACAAGGTTCACTTTCTCCCCACACTCTAAAGGTCACTGGGCAAATATTTAGGCTCTGAGTTCAGATGCTCTTTCTTCCAGAAAATGGACTTATACTCTTCAACAAGTGATTTAGCTCATTTCAGCATTTCTAAAATGTGAATCATAAGATTAGCAAGCTAAAAACAGTTATCTCACAAGTCAAAATTGTTGGGCTTTAGAGAGGCTAACATCTAGTTTAGCCAAGTTTATCAGGAGGGGGCAAGCACTTCAGGGCTGAAACCACCCATTTCATAAAGTGCTAAGTTTTTCTGCCAAGGAACTTTAAAAAATAGAAAACGGGCTGGGTGCAGTGGCTCACGCCTGTAATCCCAGCACTTTGGGAGGCCAAGACGGGCGGATCATGAGGTCAGGAGATCGAGACCATCCTGGCTAACACGGTGAAACCACGTCTCCACTAAAAATACAAAAAAAAAAAAAAAAATTAGCCGGGCATGGTGGCGGGCACCTGTAGTCCCAGCTACTCGGGAGGCTGAGGCAGGAGAATGGTGTGAACCTGGGAGGTGGAGCTTGCAGTGAGCCGAGATCGTGCCACTGCTCTCCAGCCTGGGCAACAGAGCGAGACTCCGTCTCAAAAAAAAAAAGATAGGAAAGTGTTATTGGGAGCATAGCAAAAATCACTGAATACAGCTTTTGCCTCCTGGGTTACTCAGTCTCGTTGTTTCAGACTTGTGAAGAACAGACTTTTCTGAATCATTGAATGCTTCATCTCTAATCCTTACTTCCCACAACTGTTCAGTTTTTTTTCTCTACATAAGTTGGAAAAATTCCTAGGGAAATATAACTTCCCTAACTATTAGTAGTTTTAAAATCATCAAAAAGTTAAATCTGAATTAAAATCACACAAAGGAGAACATTAGGCCAAGTTATTTTTTAAGACAAGATCTGTCAAAACTTGAAGTAACAGATCAAGTTTTATGGAAAGTCTCCCAGAGGAGATAATGTAATAGCACAATTTTGCTAATATAACCCAGTGTCAAAGCCAGGTAAAGCACAAGAAATGAATATTATAGGCCAATATTACCTATGAACAAGAGGTGAAATCCCAAGCAAAGCATTAGCAAACGTAATCCAGAGCACCTAAGCATAGTTAATAACATGATAAAGGTTTATTTATAGAAAGCCTACTGAAAAAGAATGGTAAGATGTTAGAAGCATTAATGACAAGAAATACGGAGAAAGAATAAACTGTAGCTGGGCGCAGTAGCTCACGCCTGTAATCCCACCACTTTGGGAGACTAAGGTGGGTGGATCACCTTAGGTCAGGAATTCGAGGCCAGACTGGTCAACATGGCGAAACTCTGTCTCTACTAAAACTACAAAAATTAGCCGGGTGTGGTGGCACATGCCTGTAATCACAGCTACTGAGTAGGCTGAGGCAAGATAATTGCTTGACCCCAAGGAGGCAGAGGTTGCACTGAGCCGAGATCATGCCACTGCACTGCAGCCTGGGTGACAGGACTGTCTTAAAAAACAAAAAGAATGAACTGTTCAAAATTGGCTCTGAGACAGAAATGATTCACAGAAAAAAAATTAGATCCCTATCCTCACCATAACAATTATATGAAAAGCAAAAACTGAATAACTTGGAGGAATATGTAAAGGAATAATTTTATGTTCTTGAGATTGGGAAAGATTTCTTAAACAGGCTACAAATTAGCTATATAAAATTTTTGATGTATTTGCTCACATGAAAGAACTGCTTACCAAAGTATACAAAAAGGGAGGTGAAAAAGTCAAGACACAAAATCGATCTTTCTACAGTATGCCCAACAAAACTATTATAATCCAGAAATACTAATTTGTACAAATCAATAATACCACTAGGAAAATGGGCTAAATACATGACTTCTTATTTCACAGAAAAGAAAATACAAATTTCCAGAAACACGAAAAGGTAATTAACTTCATTAGTAGTTAAAATGCAAATTAAGGCCACGGTAATGTATGATTTTACAACCACAAATGAGGAAAAATTAGGATGTGTGACAATACTGAGCTTCAGGATGTATGTGGAATAAGAAATTCATTAGTAGTGGGAATATAAGTCAGAGATGACATAAAGCTGAACTTGTGCGTGTTGTGGACATCTGCATAGATACACTGGAGAAACGATTGCATGTGGGCATCAAGGGATGTATAAAGATATTCTTAGCAGCACTGATCATCACACCAAATGATTGTAAGTAGTCTGAATGTCCATTAATTAGGAGAATGGATATACTTTGGAATATTAACACAGTAGAAACAGCAGTGAAAAGGAATAAAGCGAAGCAAAACATGGATGAAGCTGGCATGGTGGAGCACATCTGTAGTCCCAGCTACTCTGCTGAGGCAGGAGGATCACTGTTGCCCAGGTGTCCAAGACCAACCTGGGCAACATAGCAAGACCATGTCTCTAAAACAAAAAAACAGATAGATTGAAAAACACGTTTTTGAGTTTTTAAAAGTCATTGGCAAACTACATAGGGTATGATACAATGTTTTTGCAAAATTATATATTAAAAGATATATACCAGCTGGGTGCAGTGGCTCATGCCTGTAATCCCAGCACTTTGGGAGGCTGAGGCAGGCAGATCACGAGGTCAGGAGATCAGGGCCATCCTGGCTAACATGGTGAAACCCCATCTCTACTAAAAATACAAAAAATTAGCTGGGTGTGGTGGCACATGCCTGTAGTCTCAGCTACTTGGGAGGCTGAGGCGGGAGAATCACTTGATCAGGAGGCAGAGGCTGCAGTGAGCCAAGATCATGCCACTACATTCCAGCCTGGGTGACAGAACAAGACTCTGCCTCAAAAAAAAAAAAAAAAAAAAGAAAGAAAGATATGTACATGTGATAAAGATATTTAAATAAGAACATCAAATGTTTGAGAATATATTGTAGTTATCCATTGCTGTAGGACAAATCACCCCAAATGTAGTGTTGGACAACAATGTATTGTCTGTCATGAGCCCATGTTGGGGCTTAGCTGGGAGGTTCTTACTTGCTGTCTAGTAGATGTGCAGTCACAGCGGCTGGGGCTGAAGCTAAACTGGGCTTCAGGATGGCTGGCAGTTGCTGGTAACTGCTGGGTGAGAGCTGGCTTGGGCTACTCCATGTGGCTTGGGCTTCTTACAGAATGGGGGTTGATTTCTGAGAGGGAGTGTCCCAAGAGCAAGTATTCCAAGAGAGCTAGGTAGAAGTTGCAGATCTTAAAAGCCAGCTTTAATTCTGTATACAATTGATTGAGAATGAGTCAAATTTGGCCCGTATTCAAGAGTAGTTTAATAAACTGAATGCCAAGGGCATGGTTCACTGGGGAACTGTGTATGGAGACTAGCTACCACATACATAAAGGACAGGGACTTTACAAAACTCTGGTGTGAGGCAAGGAGATGATGACTTGGAGAGAAGCACAGAGTCTTCCTCTACTTGCTTGGTGCTTGAGAGAGACTCCGTCTTCAGGAAGAGGCTGCTCCAGCCAGCCAGAGCCATTGTGTATGTCAGTAAAAAGAACTTTAAGAGAATTTGTCCAACTCAATCCTGGTGAGTTGAGGTGGAATAAAACAGAGATCCTGAAGCCTGATCACCCAGGGTGATGTGAACATGAAGGTTAATATGGAATGAGCTTAAAGGTTGTACCTAACAGCCCTTCCACCATCAGAGCCTTCTTCCGGCCACTGCTGAACAGGAATGTGTCTCATTAACAAAGCTATCAACACTTTTCTCACCTGTCTATAATCTTCCCTTCTCATTCATCTCCCTAGATCTCCAGATAAAGAGAACATTGGTTCCTAACCAAAGTAAGGAAGTGCCTGGTAAATTATGTGTACATTAAGATAAATAGGAAGAGAAAGAATTAACAATCATCTTTAAGTTGTCAACACATTTTCTTTGCCCAAGTTCTCTTGTTCAGACTCAACACTTCTCAACAGACTTGTTCAGAATCTAGGCAAAAAGAAAAATGTCCATTTTCATGGCTTCCTAACAGGTCGTTTCAAAGCAACCTGAAAAATGCAGAATATGTTTTAACTTTTATAATATGGTTGACATGCCTGATGTACTGTATTCAAAGAAATTACTTAAAATGCCCTTCTTTTCATGTGGTTTGGGGCTATTACTGGCTGTCACCTGATCAGGTGTTTTCTCATGAATAGGTCTAGGAAAAATGAACAGGCCAGTTGTTTTGTAGTCTGGCCCTTCATTGGACCTGTCTGATGCTTCTTCATGATTAGATTTATGCTATGCGTTTTTTTGTTTGTTTGTTTTTTGCTTTTTTTTTTTTTTTTTGAGACGGAGTCTTGCTCTGTCACCCAGGCTGGAGTGCAGTGGTGCAATCTCAGCTCACTGCAACCTTCACCTCCTGGGTTCAAGCAGTTCTCTTCCTCAGCCTCTCCAGTAGCTGAGATTACAGGCACCTGCCACCACGGCCGGCTAATTTTTTTTTTTTTTTTGTATTTTTAGTAGAGATGGGGTTTCACTATCTTCGGCAGGCTGGTCTTGAACTCACTGACCTCATGATCCACCTGCCTCGGCCTCGCAAAGTGCTGGGATTACAGGCGTGAGCCCCTGTGCTGGGCCTATGCTATGCTTTTTTGGTAAGGAAACCATGGAAGTAATACTGTATTCTGAGTTCATCATCACACCCTATTGGGGGATTGTGACTTACTCCGATTGCTGGTCATTTTAACTTTGCTGTCTTCATTCAGATGGTATCTGGCAGATTTTGCACTGTGAAGTTACAATCTTCCTTTTGTAATCATCAGTCTCTTAACAGGAAATCCTATGAGTGTATGTATATGTATTTTTACTTGTCAAACTTGATTTACCAAGGCCAGACACATGGCTCATGCCTGTATCCCAGCACTTTGGGAGGCTGAGGTGGGAGGAGTGCTTGAAGCCAAGAGTTTGAGACCATAGGAAACATGGTGAGACCCCACCTCTACAAAAAGTAAACTATCTGTGCATGGTAGCATGTGCCTGCAGTCCCAGCTACTCAGGAGGCTGAAGTGTGTTGATCGTTTGAGCCTGGGAGTCTGAGGCAGCAATGAGCTGTGATCATGCCACTGCACTGCAGCCTGGGCCACAGAGTAAGACCCTGTCTCTAAAAATGATTTAAAAAATAATATAAAATAAATTATAATATATAAAACATTGTTTTAAAAACTTGATCCTCAGTCCGGGTGCGGTGGCTCATGCCTGTAATCCCAGCACTTTGGGAGGCCGAGGCTGGCGGATCACCTGAGGTTGGGAGTTTGAGACCAGCCTGACCAACATGGAGAAACCCCATCTATACTAAAAAAAATACAAAATTAGCCGGGCATGGTGGTGCATGCCTGTAATCCCAGCTACTTGGGAGGCTGAGTCAGGAGAATTGCTTTAACCCGGGAGGTGGAGATTGCAATGAGCTGAGATTGTGCCTTTGCGCTCCAGCCTGGGCAACAAGAGCAAAATTCCATCTCAAAAAAAACAAAAAACAATAAACTTGATCCTTTAGTTTCATCCATTGATGACACTTGCTTTAATCACTTATTATAATCGCTTCCAAATGAAGATTGTATAATTCCATTGTTTCTTCTACACTTGTTAATTGGCTTTCTGCTTTGAAGAAGAGTTTTATATTCTCTGTATATGTGTGTTTCTATGATTCCAGAAGCATGGTTTTCTATTTTATTCAATGGCCTGTAATCTGTTAATATCAATTATTTATTTTGATGCTGAAATTGTCCCAGGATTGGCCTTTGGGACTCCCTTTAGGCTGATTTCTGTGTCCTTTCTGTTACAACAAGCTTGGGATTATATCCAAGATTTGTAATTCCAGCGTGCGTACTTCTGTCAGTGTAAGCAAAGTATGATTTCTGGACTAGATGACTTGGGCATTGTCGGAGAGGTGGAGTTTAGAGGTATTCTCTGTTTTTCCTATAGGATCTTGCATTTCTTCCTCTTGCTGCTTGTCTCTTTGTGTTGGGAACAGGCCCCTCAAAATCTGGCCATAAACTGGCCCCAAAACTGGCCATAAACAAAATCTCTGCAGCACTGTGACATGTTCATGATGGCCATAACACCCACACTGGAAGGTTGTGGGTTTACCGGAATGAGGGCAAGGAACACCTGGCCCGCCCAGGGCGGAAAACCGCTTAAAGGCAGTTTTAAGCCACAAACAATAGCATGAGTGATCTGTGTCTTAAGGACATGCTCCTGCTGCAGGTAACTAGTCCAACCCATCCCTTTATTTTGGCCCATCCCTTCGTTTCCCATAAGGGATACTTTTAGTTAATCTAATATCTGTAGAAACAACGCTAATGACTGGCTTGCTGTTAATAAATACGTGGGTAAATCTGTGGGGCTGTCAGCTCTGAAGGCTGTGAGACCCCTGATTTTCCACTTACACCTCTATATTTTTGTGTGTGTGTCTTTAATTCCTCTAGCGCTACTGGGTTAGGGTCTCCCCGACTGAGCTGGTCTCGGCACTTTGATGTGTGGATTCCCCACCACTGCCTTTCTGTTAGGAATTCACCTGAGGCATGACCTCCTTCCTGTGGCTGTCTCCTCACATTCTGTGTGTACTTTATCAAAATGCAAAGTGATAAAATACACATAACATAAAATTTACACTTTCACCCATTTTTAAATGTACAATCTATTTCCAGATCTTTTCATCATTTCAAACAGAAACTCTGTACCCATTAAGCAGTAACTCCTCATTTCCTCCTTCCCAGCCCCTAGTACCTTCTATACTGCCGTCTGTATGAATTTTACTACTCTAGGTATTTCTTATAAATGGAATAATACAATATTTGTTCTTTTATATCTGGCTTATTACATTTAGCATATGTCTTCAAGGTTCATTCATGTTATAGCATATGCCAGAATTTCCTTCTTTAAGGCTGAATAGTATCTATTTTATGTATATACCACATTTTGTTTATCCGTTCATTGGTTGACGTTTGGATCATTTGCACCTTTCAACAATTGTGAATAATGCTGCTGTGACTATTGGTGTACAAGTACCTGTTTGACCCCTGCTTTCAGTTACTGTCCCTGTAGTTTTGCCTTTTACAGAATGTCATATAAATGCAAAACCCATGTCATGCCTGTGGCAGGAGGTCTCAGAGCCACCGGCTTGCCAGTGTCTGCTTTGTGATCTCTACTTAAGTCTAACAATACAGACTATGGATGAGAGAAAATAAGCTATAGCATAACTTCAATTTATTTTAAGCAAATGAATTTAAAGACACAATTATAACATTGTAGGTTTTTCATGACCCATTCAATGAATTTATACAGCTGTGTTGGAAAGACCCAGATAGAACTTACCCCCTTTGGCTTCTGTATTTCAGCACCATCCTTTCTGCACATCTCTTCATGAAGGTCAGTTAGTTCTTTTTCCCAAAAAACTGTTTGCAATCACTCTTCATTGTGTCTGTGCAATTCTGATCTTCCTTTAACCTTTTCAGTGTATATAGGACAGGAAAATGTCAATAGCTTACTACAGGTTTCTGTCATCCAGGTGGAAGTCATGTCAGCATGACATTACAAACAGTGTTTAAAATGTCACTGTGTGTGTTCCCCAAGTCTAGCTAGTCCATCAGCCCTGACCCACATTTATACAGGAATGGACATCATTAAGATGATCACCTGATCAAGAGGATAAGGTTAAAGAGGAGCTGTGATTTGATTTTGAACACAATGCATATACTTTGCATTAGCCTTTCAAATTCCTGAACATTGGTTAGGAACAACTCCCATTTCTCCTTTTCTATAATTTTCCTTTTTTATTTTCTCATTGTGAAGGAGAGGAAGGCAGGGAAGGAGAGACATGGGGAGGGTGAGGAGGGAAGTAGGGAAACTCATTTGAGCCTCACCACATTGGACCCAGGGCCTGCTGGATCAGGTTAATGGGTTTTTGACTACTGGATCAATGCTGTACACAGAGTGTAGATTTTTTTAATGTAGATATTTATTGTTTAAAGAACAAACCACATTAGAAAGTGAGAGAATATTCCTTTCAGAAATTGGATTCTGTAAGCTTGAAATATAAACTTAAAGAGTCCTCCCAGAACACAGAGGAAAGTACAAAGAATTAAAATATAAGAACATCAGATATATGGCCGGGCGCGGTGGCTTACGCTTGTAATCCCAGTGCTTTGGGAGGCCGAGGCAGGTGGATCGCAAGGTCAGGAGATGGAGGCCATCCTGGCTAACATAGTGAAACCCCATCTTTACTAAAAATACAAAAAAAAAAATAGCTGGGCATGGTGGTGGGTGCCTGTAGTTCCAGCTACTCAGGAGGTTGAGGCAGGAGAATGGCATGAACCCGAGAGGCAGAACTTGCAGTGAGCCAAGATCGCGTCACTGCACTCCAGCCTGGGCGACAGAGCGAGACTCCGTCTCAAAAAAAAAAAAAATATATATATATAATATCATATATTTTATATATATGTATCATATACATATCATATGTATATGAAAGCTAGACATGAAGTCTAGCAATTTAATATATTGCTAATTTAAAAAGGCAGGAAAAAATAGAACAGAAGCCTTATCCTTTTTTGTGTCTCACAAAAATAATGGAAAAAACCTGATTGCTGGATATAGGAAATTAGAAATACTTAAAGATACAGGAAACTGTAAGAATTAAAGAGGAAAGAAACACGAAAGGTGGCTTGACAGTCAAGGACAGGTTTATTTTAGAGAAAACAAACCTGAGAGGGGCTGCTGGCCGAGTTAGGTCAGAGCCCACTTTCTTATAGACTAAAAGTTTTTAAGGATTCAGTGTGGAAAGGCCCACTGTTTTACTGGGACCCATTGTATGAGGGTGAAGTTTGGAAGTTACCCAAGAGACTTTCCCCCCCACCTCCCTCTGTGCCTGAGCTGTCTTATCTGTGTTTTACTGTCTGCTGTTTCTGGTTCCTTGTAGTTAGAAGAGAAGTGATTTCCTTGAAATGCATGAGGCTAGAAAAGGAGCTGGAACTTCAAGTGCCAGCGTTTGTCTGAGATGGTGGTGCTACTGCTCTGTCAAAAACAAGAACAAAAACCCGATTTTTAAAAGTCCATGTAGGGAATCAAACAAAAAGATTACCTACAAAAGTAGAAAAATTAGCCTCAGATTGGTTGACCAAAAAAGGCAAACTCTATAAAATATTAGAAGAGGCTTATTCTCAGCCAAATATCAGGATCATGGCCCATGACACAGCCTCAGGAGGTCCTAAGAACATGCACCCAAGGTGGTTGGGTTACAGCTTGGTTGTATACATTTTTAGGGAGACAGAAGTTACAGAAAAAGACATAAATCAATACATGTAAGGTGTACTTAGGTGCAGCCAGGACAGGCAGGACATCTTGAAGGTGGGGTCGGTGGTTCCTTCCAGGTTATAGGTGGATTCAAAGATTTTCTGATTGGCAGTTGGCTGAAAGAGTTAAATTTTACCTGAAAAGTTAAAGTCAGCAGAAAGAAATGCTTAAGATAAAGGGGGTCGGGCGCAGTGGCTCATGCCTGTAATCCCAGCACTTTGGGAGGCCGAGGCCGTGGATCAAGAGTTTAGGAGATTGAGACCCTCCTGGCCAACATAGTGAAACCCCGTTTCTACGAAAATACAAAAAATTAGCCGGGCGTAGTGGCGTGCGGCTGTAGTCCCAGCTACTGGGGAGGCTGAGGCAGGGGAATGGCTTGAACCCAGGAGGCGGAGCTTGCAGTGAGCTGAGATGGCGCCACTGCACTCCAGCCTTGTGACAGAGCAAGACTCCGTCTCAAAAAAAAAAAAAAAAAAAAGATAAAGGGGGTTATCTTATCCCCCCTTAAAGTATTTCTATTTATAGGGATACTTACATCTTAAAGTATTTCTACTTATTATTTTTAAGTATTTCTATTTATTTCCTATATCCTAAAGGGAAGTCAAGGTTCTTGTTATATAGATAAATCCTCCAAGTAGCAGGCTCCAGAAAGAATAGATGGTAAGTATCTTTTATTGGAACTTAAAACGAGTCAGACTCCCTGGAAAAGACCTAGTAAGGGAAGGAGATTCTCTACAGATGCAAATGGCCCCCACAAGAGATGGCTTTGCAGGACCATTTCAAAATATGTCAAAGAAAATATATTTTTGGGTAAAATACTTCTATTTCCTTCAGAGCCTGCTATCTGTCATGTGATCCTATATCAGAGTCAGGTCGGAATTTGATATCTCATTGCTACAGAGAGTCTGTTTTTTTTCCGTCTTAAGGTCTCTATTTTAATATTGCTGGCCAGTTGTGCCTAAACTCCAGAGGGAGGAGGGTAGTAGGCGGCATGTCCAGCCTCTGCTTCCCATCATGGCTTGAACTGGTTTTTCAGGTTTCTTTGAGATCCCCTTGGCCAAGAGGGGAGTCCATTCAGTTGGTGGGGGTAGGGGGGGGGCTTAGAATTTTATTTTTGGCCTAGAGATTTCCCCATAAAATGAAGAGGGGCCTGTGGAATAGAGCCTCTGTATTTCTGTCATTCCCAATCTTCAGACATTTCATATTTCCTCCTTTGCACAGTTATCTCCCAAACAAAAATCTTGAAGAAACACACTTTTCAGGCAAATGAGAGAGTACAAAGAAAAAGTCGACTGTGACAGTGTGAAAAGAAACAAATACAAAGACCAAAAGTAAAACAAAACTAGGAAAGTGGTAGAGGAAGATTCATGGCTTATAAAGACACAAGTTAAATATAAATTTAATTATAAATAAATATAGATTATAAAACTCAAGGAACCTACCAGAATTCATAGTTGAAAGAGAAAATGGAACATGCAAATGTGAAAATCGGATACTTATGGCTGTAGACTACTAGCTCCTACTATTAAATCTCTAAATGGGTCAGACAGGAAAGTAAATTTGCATTTAGTTTAGTGTATAAAGGAACTCAGAGGATTTAGGTTAATTTAAAAATTTTTAATAATTGTAATAATAGAGTAGAAAGAATATTTTTAAATAATGTAATATAATTACCAAGACTATTTGAAAAGAGTAAATATACCTTATAGTTGAAAAAGCATATTCTGAATATTTTTAACATCCTTTTCCATATTTGACTTTTGAGCTTTTTACAGTTCTTTTTGTTTTGGGGGGTCTTTTTTGGTTCTTGTTGCTAATGGTTAACCAGGGCCTGCTTGAAATAACAAGCCCTTCAGTGTATCACCTACAAGTTTGTGTATGCGTTTGCATTTATGTAAAGTGTGTATAATCATGGAATTATAACAAAAAGGAAACTCATCAAAAGTTAACAATGCCTGTTAGGTGCTGATATTACCCGTAATAAGAAATGTGATACTTATCTTTTTTATGACTCTGGACTTACCTATTAATTATGATAAACCTATATTAATTATATAAACATGGCATTCACATCAGTGGCTGAAATGGAATTGTAATGTAGCAAGAGAAAATTGACTATTTTCAAATATTAATAAAATTATTTTTTATAAGCATAAATTCAAACCTTTTATGTGGGTTCTTTTGGATTTCCATTGTTTTAAGAAAAATAATATAGTTGATAAATTTTTCCACTCTTCATACATTTCATATTTCTTCCCTTGCATGGTTATCTCCCATACAAAAATCTTGAAGAAACACACTGCTTTTTTGCTTGGAGACTAAATTTTATTCATTCTTCTTATTTTCTGATAGATTGCACCTGCTGTGTGTGTCTCATTCAAACAAATTTAGATATCACTTAAGGAAGATCTTTTTGTTTTCTTTTGAGATGGGATTTCTGTTGCCAAGGCTGGAGTGCAGTGGTGTAATCACAGCTCACTGCAGCCTCAACCTCCTGGGCTCAAGCAATCCTCCCACCTCAGCTTCCTGATTAGCTGGGACTATAGGCATGCACCACCATGCCTGACTACTTTTTAAATAAATTTTTGTGGAAATGGTGTCCCACTGTGTTGGCCAGGCTGGTCTTGAATGCCTGGGCTCAAGTCATCCTTTCATCTCAGCCTCCCAAAGTGCTGGGGAGTTGCAGATGTGAGCCATCATGCCTGGCCATAAGATTTTGTAATTTAAACTTTCCTCTTTTCTACACTGTCTGCAGTACAATATCTTATGATAGCAAGACGACAGATTTTTTTCCCCTGTGCTTACGCTAATCTCTTTATAAATATCTGCACTGTTGATTTTCAGCCCAATCATGCCCTGATGCCTGGTAATGGCCAAGAAGCAGGAGAAACTTCTGAGCAGAGGAGCCAGTTAGACAAGGCTTAACCCTGGCCGTCAGTGAGATAACGGTTGAGAATTTTCATAAAGAGTTTAACAGGCCAAGCTAAGAATGGAACAGACGTGCTTCCAGCTCTGAGCACTGTGCTCACTAGCCCTTTGGGGCTGCTTTTTCCCCAGCCTCAGGCAGTTTCCTCACACACACGTGCTGATCAGGGCTCAACTGAATCCTCAAGGCGTGGTCTCCAAAATCCCCTGGTTCTCTGTCTCTGCAGCTCTCTCCTCTCTGGCACTCTGCCCTATGAACTCAAGCTGTCTTGAATTTCCCAGACTCCCAGCTTCATCGCGTCAATTCAGGAAAACCACTGGGCTCTGTATGGGTTCCTGCTACCCGAGCTTGATCCAGACACGACTCTTTGGCTTCCTGTTTCCCAGGATTTACTGTCCAGCATCTTGAGTGTCATCATTTCATTCTTCCTTCCAGGATTTTTAGTTGCTTCAGGTGGGAAGGTAAATCTGGACCTTGTTTCTCCAGCTTGACCATTGGTAGTTCCAGGATCATAGCTCATACTTTTATTGACAAGATGCTCATTTTAAAATACAAGTTAACATTCCAAATATATGTTGGGGTAAAAACGCTTTATGTGCTCTGTTGGTTGGAATTCAACAATTGCCTCGGCCTCCCAAAGTGCTGGGATTACAGGCATGAGCCACCGCTCCTGGCCTAGCTTTTTTTCTTATTGTAAGGACAGGAACGATAACTTCCAAGCTCTTTACATACAGACCAGAAGTCTGGTAAACACCTTGTCTGTTCTTGGCTTTTAGGATACTCTGGGGTGTTTTCTACACCAACAACTGATTCTCCACTTCTCTGATCACCAACTGGGTGTCCAACAATCCATGCAATTCTGACACTAATTACCCAGAGTCAATGTCAGACTCCACAGATTTAAGGCTTCCGTTCCGTAAAACTGCCCCTTCATCAGACACCAGTCTCAAGTCCCAGACACCTGTACTTCTGATGAACTGGCTATAAATCAGGGGTTCCTATGACCCCCATCTCAGGTTCGATAATTTGCCAGAATGATAACACAGAACTCAGGAAACACTTATATTTATTGGGTATTATATTAATAAATGATACAACTCGGAACAGCCAGATGGAAGAGGTGAATTGCTCAGGGTATGGGGGAGGGGCCTTGAGCTGCCATGCCCCTCAGAGTACACCCCCTCCCAGCACCTCCATGTGTTCACCAGCCCCAAAGCTCATCAAGTCTCTTTGTTGAAGGGTTTTGATAAAAAGTAGTTTCCAGTGCCCCTCCCACCCAGAGGTCAGTGGGTGGGGCTGAAAGTTCCAAGCCTGTAATCCCTTAGTCTTTATGGTGACCAGCCCATCCTGAGGCTCCCTAGTGGCCCCATCCTAAGTTGCCTCATTAGCATAAATCAGGTGTGACCAAAAGGGCTTGTTATGAATGACAAAGATAGTCCTATCACCTCTGTAACTCAGGAAGTTCCAAGGGCTTTAGAAGCTTTGTACAGAACCCAAATATAACAAAGGATGCTTCTATCACCCTTATCTTTCATGAAATTACAAAGTTCTAGGATCTCTGTGACAGGAACTGGGGACAAGGACCAAATATCTCTTATACCACAAGATACTATATTCTGTTGAATTTCCTTGGCATTCTTTTTTACTAGTTCCTCCTTATGTTCCTGTAGCAGGACGAGCCATGGACAAAACCCCATAGACACCGAGATAGTGAAGGAAGTAGCTTTAATCCTCTGGAAGCATTGGCAGACTAGCGTCTTAAAATCCGAGCTTGTTGAGTGCACAGTTTCACAACACTAAAGGGCTCACAACACTAAAGATTTTACATGAAAGGGCTGTGATTGATTGAGCAATCTAGGGGGTATGTGACAGGGGCTGCATGCACCGGTAATCACAGTGAAACAGAACAGAACGAGAAGTTTCACAATGTCCTTCCATACAATGTCTGGAATCTATGGATAACATTGGTTGCTAGGTCATGGGTTGAATTTTAACTATCAGGCTAAGGTCAGGCAGGCCCAGGCCTGGTTTTGGGTCTGGTGCCTGGCACCCAGCTGCCTGCCTTTGGTTTCGCTTCCTTGTTTCTTCTTAAAACAGGTACTGAGTATAAAACAATATAGAACAATGTGGGGGGGTCTCTTTCTCTCTTCTCTCATTTCCCCCCTTTGAGACTCTCACTTATTTTATTAGTGGGAATTCTCACTTTCATTTTCACTACTTATGTCTTCCTGTGCAATAGATTGATAGTGATTCATATAATATACTCGTGCTGAAGCATTCTGGTGAACTAAGGTAGCAATGAAGCTTTTTATCACTTGAAGAAGTACAGGTAGCAAACAAGGGAGTAGTAAGCAGGTTCCTATTACTATTATAACTCCTATTATAAGAGTTTTAAATCCTCCTATTGCTGGGAACCAATTTCCAAACATGGCCCCAGGATCAAATTCATGCCACACTTGCACGTATACATGGGCCAGTTTTGTTGTATTTTTAACTATGTCTTCAACTACTTGCCCTTGATCATCTATGTGTAGACAGCAATTAATAAGGTTAAATTTTCCACAAACTCCTCCTTCAGCTGCTAGCAAGTAGTCGAGAGCTAGTCTATTTTGGTAGATAGCATTCCTCATCTGAGTCTCTTGCCAGGCAAGAACAGTCAAGGCTTGACCGGTTTTATTAGCAATAATTTCTAAAACAGCTTGCAAACGTATGATTCAGTTGAGCATGTAGATGGGGGTCTGATATCCTCACGAGCCATCTTGTGCCCAAGTGGCAGGCCCATAGTATTGTATAATTCTTTCAGGGGGCCATTCATCATCTTTGCAGTTACCTATGGCTATGCTTTGTTTTTTGTGGGAAGCATAGAAGGGAATCCTAGGAGTTCGCCTGTTTTTATGGGCAGTAGGAAGAAAGACGGTCTAATAGTGCCAATTACACAGCTACCTGTCCACTGATCAGGTAGCTTAGCATAGGCTCTATGTCCACATATCCAGTATAACCTGGTGGGGGCAGTCCAGTCCCGGTGGAATTCTGGGTGGGTCCAAACAGTCTGCAATTTTGGAAATTTACTGAATGGATCTTTTTCTGTGTAATTGGAACTCCACCATGTAACTGTTTTTGTGGTACCATTATACAGTTTTTGTCCAAGACAAGCCGTCCTACAGGATGAGTGAACTCTTTTCCTTCTCTAGCTGTGCAATATTGTCCAATAATTGAGGCTTTTAGAACCCAGAAATTGTCAGGACTAGGATGCGGTTCTCTAGATTGGGAAAAAAGCTATACAGCATAAAATAAGTATATCTGCCATGAATCATATTCATGTACAAATGTGTGTCAATACTGGTCTTGTGTCATCTGGGCTACTTGGAAAAAAAGATAAAAAAGATCCTGTTTGGCTCCAAAAAGGAAAAAGTAGCCCTTCCTGCAGAAGTGGAAGCTGCAACCCTTTAGAATTAATAATTACAAATCCCTCAGACCCAAAGTGGGAAAAAGGAGAAACGTATCTCTAGGCATTGATGGAAAAGGACTAGACCCTAAGGCCAACATTTTAATAAAAGGAGAAATTCGAAAACGCTCTCCAGAGCCAGTATTTCAGAGTTTCTATGAAGAACTAAATGTGCCAGTACCTGAAATTCCAGGAAACACTAGAAATTTGGTTTTGCAATTAGCTGAGCATGTAGCCCAGTCTCTGAAAGTCACTTCATGTTATGTTTCTGGAGAGAACCACATCCTAGTCCTTGCTGATTACTATTAATAGTGGCACAAGCATCAAATTTTAGAGTTACATGTTTGGGAACCCCTCTTTCTTCTGCTCTAGCTATTACTTTACTTGTGTCACCTAGAAAAGGACCAGTCCTTAGTCTTGTTTCAAAAACTGTGATCATGGGAGGTTCAGAGGGGTCATAGCACACATCAGGCTGACCACTTCCTGGATTACATACTTTGTACTGAGTGTTATTATATAAACATGTTCCTTTTGGAGTTCCTGGGCACTCATAATAACTATGGAACAAAAAGATTGTTTTAACCTGTTGTCCTACCTCAGTGACCTGATGTAGCCACTGAAAGCAGTCTTCCATGTGAAAAGAAGCAGTGGAAGCTTTTACCCCACAAGTCCATGTCATAAGGAAAATAAGTCCCACGATGATTTTCCTCATGCTTCGGCCATGCGTGGACCCGTCAGCTTCTGGGTGTGACTGGAGCAGGGCTTGTCGTCCTCCTCAGGGTCACTTTACAGGGATTGTCCAGGCTTGGTTTGGCCCTCCAGGTTTCAGGGGCTGCGGGATTTTTTTACGTGGCTGTGGTGAACCCAGGCCGGGATTCTGTCCACCTTTACAGCTGTGGGAGTGGTCAGGATAATGGTCTGGGTTCCTTTCCACCGTGGCCGCGAAGGAGCTACGTTCCAGTCCTTGATCCACACATGGTCACCTGGAGAAAAAGGGTGAACTGGGGAGAATAAGCTGACCGGGCACCTCTCATTTACCCAAGTTGAGATTGTCTGGGTAATTTTCCCTAGGGCCTGTAGCTATCGCTGCAGTTCAATTTCACCCAACTCTTGGGGAGTACCCGGAAGTCCTGCAGTACAGGAGGAGGCCTATGATATAATATTTCATAAAGGGAGTATCCTGTTTTCTTAGAGGGGGTGCACCTAATTTTAAACAATACCATAGGAAGGGCCTGTATCCATTTTAATCCTGTCTCTTGACATAGTTTCCCTAAACTATTTTTGATAGTCCAATTCATTCCCTCCACCTTTCGGGAACTCTGAGGTTGGTAGGTGGCATGTAGCTTCCAAGTGATTCCTAATACCTTTGCCATCCTCTGTACTAAGTCAGCCGCAAGTGCCGGCCCATTATCTGAGCCGATTGGTAGAGGCAGTCCAAACCTAGGGATGAGATCTCGAAGAAGCACACGGGTTACTTCACAAGCTTTTTCAGTTCGTGTTGGATAAGCCTCTATCCACCCAGAGTAAGTACACACTAGAAGCAGTAAATACTTGTTACCTCCGCATTTGGGCATCTCTGTGAAGTCCACTTGAAGATCTTCAAAGGGAGCTGCTCCACAGGCTTGTGTGCCGGGAGGAACGGGGGGCCTTGCTTTGCATTGTGCTGTTGACAGGTAACACATCGCTGCGCTACTGTTTTAGCAAGAGCTGGCAAATGCGAGATGTAGAAGTACCGGCTTAACAGCTTTTCAAGCGACTCCTGGCCTAAATGGGTAGTTTCATGTACAGCCAGCACGACTGCGGCTCCTAGCACCTGTGGCACAGCTATTCTCCCATCCGGTAACTTTATCCATTCTTCTTTTATTGTTTGCCTCCCTTTGCCTGAAGAACGTCTTTTTCCTTTTTAGAATAAGTAGGCACCAGATCAGGTGTTTGAGGGAGTAGTGGGGCTGTGACTGATGCCTGGTAAAGAGTAGATGCTGCTTTTTGTGCCTCTGTGTCTGTTCGGGAGTTTCCTTGGCTTACTGAGGTGGAAGCTTGCAGGTGTCCCCTGCAATGCATGACTGCTACCTTTTGGGGTTTCCATACTGCCTCTAATAATTGCAGAATTTCTTGTTGATATTTTATGTCTTTTCCCCCAGAATTTAACAGGCCTTTTTCTTTACATAATCCTCCATGTACTTGAAGGGTTAGAAAGGCATATCAAGAGTCAGTATAAATGTTTACAGTCTTACCTTCACTGAGTTCCAGAGCCCGAGTTAAAGCAATGAGCTCTGCCTTCTGGGCTGAAGTGCCGTGAGGCAACGGTTTGGCTTCAATAACATCATCCAAGGTAACCACCGCGTATCCTGCACATCTTTCTCCTCGTGGATTGATGAAGCTGCTCCCGTCCACGTATAACTCCCAGTCCACTGATGCCCATGGCTGGTCTCGAAGATCGGGTCTGCTAGAATAGACTGAGTCCAACACTTCCACACAGTTATGTTAGACAGGGCTGTCTGATACTGGGAGTAAGGTGGCAGGATTCAGAGTGTTACAGACGTCAATGGTTATGTGGGGGTTTTCACATAACAAGCTTCGGTACTTGGTTAATCTAGCATTTGTTAGCCAATCGTGTCCTTTGGTATTCATTAAAGTTACCACTGCATGGGGGTTCTTTATACTTAAGTTTTGCCCAAGGGTTAGCTTGTCTGCTTCTTGTGCTAACAGGGCTGTAGCTGCCAGGGCTCTCAGACATGGAGGCCAGCCTTTTGAAACTCCGTCTAGCTGTTTTGAGAGGTAGGCCACTGGTCTTGGCCAGGGCCCCACAGTTTGGGTTAAAACACTGACTGCCATTTTTTGTGTTTCTGACACATAGAGTGTAAAGGGCTTTGTCAAATCTGGTAGTCCTAAGGCTGGGGCTGACATAAGTTTTTCCTTTAACTTGCAAAAGGCTTGCTGTTGCAGAGGTCCCCATTCAGAAGGCTCCTGGTCGCCCCCCTTTGTAACCCCATACAATGGTTTGGCTAGCACCGCAAAGTTTGGAATCCATAATCTGCAAAACCCCATGACTCCTAGAAATACCCTTACTTGCCTTCTGGTTTTAGGGGGAGACTTGCTTAGTAAGCTGAGAGCCACCATTTCCTTTACAAAACAGGGCTCTTTGCAGGCTGAAGTTACCGGCAACGGAGTTATCACGGCCCTTACAGTCCCACGAGAAGAAGAGTGGAGACTTTTTCTAACCGAGCCAGGTCAGGAGATAAAACTGGCTCTAGCTAACAGTGTGGGCAGAGGACAATCCTCCGGGCTGGCCACTGCAGTAGGCAGTAGCTTAGGTTCCGGTAAGCTGCAGGTGACCTGCTTTCTTCCTGACCCCAGGCTGCGCTCCCCTTTCCGGATAGTGAATCCCAGGTAGCGTACCTGCTGTCTGCAGATCTGAGCTTTCTTCTTGGACACCTTATACCCACAGTCCTCCAGGTGTCGAAGCAGGGCATCCGTCCCTTTTGCACACCCGTCTGCCATGGAGTCTCCTAGCAGAAGGTCGTCCACGTACTGGAGCAAGACGCAGCCTAGGTCTTTAGCAGGAAACTTCTGGAGGTCTCGAGCCAACGCCTCCCCGAAGATGGTGGGGGAGTTTTTAAACCCCTGGGGAAGCCGAGTCCAAGTGTACTAAGTAGTGACACCTGACCCTGGATCTTCCCACTGAAAGGCGAACAGCTTTTGGCTCTCAGGAGCTAACCTGATGCTAAAGAAGGCATCCTTCAAGTCCAGACAAGTGAACCAGCTGTCCTCAGCCAGCAGCAATCCTAACAGTGTGTAAGGGTTAGGAGCTGTTGGGTGCAGAGTCACTGTAGCTTGGTTCAGCAAGCATAAGTCCTGTACGGGTCGATAGTCCTTGGTCCCTGGCTTGGGGACAGGTAGGAGGGGGGTGTTCCATGGATACTGGCAAGGAACTATAATTCCAAAAGCTTTCAAGCGGTTAAGGTGAACCTGTATTCCTTCAAGAGCTTCTCTGGGAACCGGATACTGCTTTTGTCTAATTGGCTGGGCCCCAGGCTTAACTTCTATGAGTACAGGGGCTTGACTGATCGCCAGCCCGGAGGATTGTCCTACACGCATACTCTTAGCTAGAGCCGGTTTTATCTCCTGACCTGGCTCAGTTAGAAAAAGTCTCCATTCTTCTTCTCGGCGGACTGTAAGGACCATGATAACTCCTGTTCCTGGTAACTTCAGCCTGTAAGGAGCCCTGTTTTGTAAAGGGTGGCTCTCAGCTTACTAAGCAAGTCTCTCCCTAACAAAGGCAAGGGGCAGTCAGGCATTTACAGAAATTGATGAATCACTTTGTGTCCTCCCACCGAGCAGGTCCACGGTAGGCAGAAAACCTGCTTGGCGGAGACTCCCGTTGCTCCGATTATATCAATGGTTTTCTTAGATAAGGGGGTCACTGGGGTGGTTACTACTGAGTGTTCGGCACCGGTATCGACCAAAAACTTAATGTCCTTGCCCCCTGTTGTCATCCTGACCATGGGCTCCTTGGGGGCATTTGAGCCCAGTCTCCTTCAGTCTAGCAGCCCTTCGGCCAGATTGCACAAAGTCCCTTGGTCTTTATCTGTGGTCTTTTGCTCCGCATCACCTTGCTTCTCCTTCAGGTGGGGACACTTATCTTTCCAAGGTCCTATTTCTTTACGGTAGGCACATTGGTTACGCTGCAGACGCGAGCAATTGGACTAGGCATTCCTCCCGGAACCCCCCTTTCCCTGCCCTTTGTGGGGGATCCCTCTAATTGCTGCAGTCAGCAAATTAGCGTTCTGCCTGGCCTGGCATTCGCCTTCCTTACAGAGGAGACGTTACAGCAGACCAATGCACCAAAAGTGGGAGTCGCAGCAGAGAGTTTAATAATTGTAGGGCAGCCAAATGAGGAGTTGGGAGGAAACCTCAAATCTGCCTCCCCGAGAGGTTTGGGGATGGGGTTTTTAAGGGGTCTGGCTGTGTGAAGGGCTAAAGTGTGGGGACTGATGATTGGTTGAAAAGTAAGGGGTCAAGTCATGGGACAGGGAGAGGAAGAAATTGCATTCCTGTGTTTAGTCGGTTCCCTGGCGGGGATCTTCAGACCCACTGGCGTCAGCCATCCTGCTGGAATTCAGGATCTGGAAAACACCTTAAGCAATTCTTGGGTTAGAAGATCCAGTGTCAGAGATTCTGCCTATAGGAGCAATGGGGGAGCAGGTGGTCAGCACACTGCAGGACTCTTGGTTAGTTAGAGCTTCAGGGAAGTGGGTCAAAGTGCACCACTGCACCCTGCTCAATGTCTAACTGTAATTCTCCCTAAACTCTGGCTTGTAATTCTCACTAACCCTGCGAGGGTGGTTTCGGAGCCATCAGGGGCAAGGGAATTCTTGCTCAGCTGGCTTTACAGCATTCTTGCTAACACAGCAAAGGTGGGGGATGAGAAACTCTGTCAGAGAGTAAGAATGATCAGATGTCAAGAGTTGGGGGATTCTTGCTAAACTGACTTATCAAGACTCTTTGCAAAGACTGGGCTGGGCAGGACAGAATGAGGGCCAAGGTCAATGCCTAGTGAAAACGAGGGCTCAGAACGGCCTGACTGAAGTTTGGTCAAGGAGGGAGTCTTTATCACTCTCTGCTGCTCAGCGCATTCTCGTCTCGTTCAGAGTGCAATCCACTGACACAGAACCCATTAAGAACCTCCACATTCTGCCCCCTTGCCTAGGATCTCCTACTGTTCTCTCCCTTTTCTTTCTGCTTCAGCAACAGTGTCCTTATTGTTCCTTCAACAAGCCAGGCATGCTCCCACCTCAGGGTATTCGAATCCGCTTTTTATTCTGCCAGAAAGACTTCCCACAGATACTTAAATTGGCCCATCCCTCATCTTCTGCAGGTCTTTCTTCAAATGTCACCCTCTCAATGAAATGTTTCTTAACCAGTTTGTGTAAAATTGCAAACTCTCCCACCCTCCATGTTCCTGTTCCCTTTTAAAATTCTTGTTTGCACTTATAGGGAAGTTTAAATTTTTCCCCTGAAGTTTCGATAATTTGAGTCTATAAAACAAAATGATACATAGCTGAATAGGAAAAAAAGGCATACAAATTTTATTAAAGTTCATACAAGCACAGGAGTGATACAACATACAAAAACTCAAAGGCAAGGTAGTTGATATTTTTATACCATCTTGAAGTTACAGGAAGAACAGGGGCTTGGATCACGGCTAAGACAGGTTATAGGAGGGGGCTTGGATCATGGCTAAGACAGGTTATAGGAGGGGGCTTGGATCATGGCTAAGGCGGGTTATAGGAGGGGCTTGGATCATGGCTAAGGTGGGTTATAGGAGGGGCTTGGATCATGACTAAGACAGGTTATAGGAGGGGGCTTGGATCATGACTAAGACAGGTTATAGGAGGGGGCTTGGATCACGGCTAAGGCGGGTTATAGGAGGGGCTTGGATCACGGCTAAGGCGGGTTATAGGAGGGGCTTGGATCATGGCTAAGGCAGGTTATAGGAGGGGCTTGGATCATGGCTAAGGCGGGTTATAGGAGGGGCTTGGATCATGGCTAAGGCAGGTTATAGGAGGGGGCTTGGATCATGGCTAAGGCAGGTTATAGGAGGGCCTTGGATCACGGCTAAGGCGGGTTATAGGAGGGGCTTGGATCATGGCTAAGGCGGGTTATAGGAGGGGGCTTGGATCATGGCTAAGGCGGGTTATAGGAGGGGGCTTGGATCATGGCTAAGGCAGGTTATAGGAGGGGCTTGGATCACGGCTAAGGCGGGTTATAGGAGGGGCTTGGATCATGGCTAAGGCGGGTTATAGGAGGGGCTTGGATCATGGCTAAGGCTGGTTATAGGAGGGGGCTTGGATCATGGCTAAGGCGGGTTATAGGAGGGAGAGAAGAGGAAAGACCTGAAGAAAAGGTAGACTCATTATGCAAATGAAACTGCACAGGTAGCAGCCTAAGAGCAGATGGTAGCCCGTGGTTAAAGTTTGCACCAAATTTTCAAAGGTGTCAGACTCTCAGTTAGTCTTTCTCAGATCTGGACCAGGGGAGAACCTCAGAGAAAGCCTATTCACATCTGTTGTTGACTTCACTTCATTTCCTCTACAGATGCAAGTCTCTTCTACAAAAGACAGCTTTTCAGGACTATTCCTGTCTGCAGGCTCTCTGAATAGCCATCTCAAGATATGTCAGGGAAGTATGTTTTGGAGTGAATTATTTTGGTTGCCTTCACACTCATCTCTATCTCAAAATGTATTTATTCCTCTTATTATCTTTCCTCTCTCTCTTCCAGTAAAATTCAAGCTGCGTTTGTGCACAGGTTTTGCCAGTTTTGCCCACTGGTGTATTTCCAGAATCTGGCACAATGCTAGGCACAGGATAAGTGTTCAATATAATTTTTGTTGTTGCTGAATGAATCAATAATGAAATCCTATACAGTAATGAAAAAGGATGAACTTTGCATGTATCAAGGTAGACTAATCTAAAAGTGTTTGTGTTGAACACATATATACACATGATACATATATGCATGTATATACACATGATAAATATATATACATATATACACATATAGGCATATACACATATATATGCAGAAATCTTTATATAAAGGGTATCTGCTATATACATACATATTGTATATTGTATAAAAGTTGAATACAATATACAATTGAAACTATACAATTGTATATTGTATGTATATAGCAGATTACCTTTATATACATACATATTGTATATTGTATGTATATAGCAGGTTGTCTTTTTATAAAGAAAGATTTAAAACGTTGCAAAAGTAAACAATGTTTAGGGACACATGCATGTGGAGTAATTATCAAACAAAACAAAGGAATGCTGAAAGCAACTCAGGAAAATGACTTGGGAGCACTGTGAACAAGGCTTCCAAATTTTGGGTAAATTTCTCTTTGGTAACCTAAGTGTTGGGTATGTGGGTATTTGTTTTATTATTATTAAACTGTGGGCCTCGCACAGTGGCTCATGCCTCTAATCCTAGCACTTTGGGAGGCTGAGGTGGGCAGATCACGAGGTCAAGAGATCAAGACCATCCTGATCAACATGGTGAAACCCCATCTCTACTAAAAATACAAAAATTAGCTGGGCATGGTGGTACGTGCCTGTAGTCCCAGCTACTCAGGAGGCTGAGGCAGGAGACTGCTTGAACCTAGGAGGTAGAGGTTGCAGCGAGCCAAGGTTGCGCCACTGCACTCCAGCCTGGCGACAGAGTGAGACTCCATCTCAAAATAAATAAATAAATAAAAACAAACAAAAAAAACTGTGCCTATGAATACATTATCTCCTGTGTATGGTACACATTAAAATAATTTAAAATAACATAACTATCTTGTGGTTTTGATTTGCATTTCTCTGATGATTAGTAATGTTGAACATTTTTCATATACCTGTTGGCCATTTGAATGTCTTTTTGAGAAATGTCTATTCAGGTCCTTTGCCTATTTTTTTTTTTTTTTTTTTTTTTGAGGCAGGGTCTCTGTCACCCTGGCTGGAGTGCAGTGGTGCTATTTTTGCTCACTGCAGCCTCAACCTCTGAGTTCAAGCAATCCTCTGCACTCAGCCTCCTGAGTAGCTGGGACTACAGGCCTGCACTGGCACGCCTGGCTAATTTCGTTTAGTTTTTGTATAGACAAGGTCTCACTATGTTGCTGAGGCTGCTCTGGAACCCCTGGGCACGAGTGATCCATCCACTTCCGCCTCCCAAAGTGCCGGGATTACAGGCATGAGTCATTGTGCCCAGCCCTTTGCCCATTTTTAATGGGACTCTTTGTATACTGTTGTGGTTTTTTTTGTTTTGTTTTTTCTTTGAGATGGCATCTCGCTCTGTCACCCAGGCTGGAGTGCAGTGGCATGATCTGGGCTCACTGCACCCTCCACCTCCCAGGTTCAAGGAATTCTCCTGCTTCAGCCTCCCAAGTAGCTGGGGTTTCAGGCATGCACCACCACGCCTGGCTAATTTTTGCATTTTTAGTAGAGACGGGGTTTCGCCACATTGGCCTGGCTGGTCACAAACCTGTTATTTGAATTCTTTGTATATACTGGGTATTAGTCCTTTGTTGGATGAGTAATTTATAAATTTTTTTTCTCAGGTTGTTGCTTCACTCTGTTGTTTCTTTTGCTGTGCAGACACTTTTTAGGTTAATATAGTTGTTTATTTTTCTTTTTGTTGCCTGTGCTTTTGAGGTCTTAGCCACAGACCTCAAAAGCACAGGCAACAAAAAGAAAAATCTTTGCCTAGATCAATGTCCTGAAGAGTTGTCCCGATGTTTCCTTCTATCAGTTTTAGTTTGGAGTCTTTAAATCTTTAATCTATCTGGAGTTGACTTTTATATATGTTGAGAGAGAAGGGGTCCAAGTTCATTCTTCTGCATATTATTATCCAGTTTTCCCCAGAACCATTTATTAAAGACGTAGTCCTTTCCTCATTGTGTGTTCTTGGCACCTTTGTTGAAAATCAGTTGGCTGTAAATGGGTGCACTGATTTCTGGGTTCTCTTATTCTGTTCCATGGGGGTGTGTGTGTGTCTATTTTTATACAAATATCATGCTCTTTTGGTTACTAACACCTTCTAATTAGATATAAGCTCACTCTAGTTAGAATGATTATTATTAAAAAGACAAAAAATGACAGATGCCAGTGAGGATTTGGGGAAAAGGGAACTCTTATACACTATTGGTGGGAATGTAAATTAGTACAGCCACTATGGAAAACAGTGTGGAGGTTTCTCAAAAAACTAAAAATGGAACTACCATACAATCCAGCAACCCTACTACTGGTAAAGGGAGATAAATCAGTATATGAAAAGGATACCTGCACTCATGTTTGTCACTGCACTATTCGCAGTAGCCAAGATACAGACTCAACCTACCAGCAATAGATGAATGGGTAAAGAAAATGTCATACATAGACACAATGGAATACTATTCTGCCATAAAAATGAATGAAATAATGTATTCACAGCAACATGGATGGAGCTGAAGGTCATTATGTTAAGTGAAATAAGCCAGGCACAGAAAGACAAGTACTGCATGCATGTTCTCACTTATATTCGGGAGTTAAAACACTTGATCTCATGGACATAGACAACAGGAGGATAGATACCAAAGGCCAGGAAGGCCAGAAAGGAAGGGGAATGAAGAGAAGTTGGTTATGGGTACAAACATACAGTTAGATGGAAGAAATAATTTCTAATATTTAATAGCAGACTAGGGTGACTATACTTGGCAATAATATTGTGTATATTTCAAAGTAAATCGAAGAGAGGGCTTGAAATGATACCAACGCATAAAAATGATAAATGCTTAAGGTGATGGATACCCCAAATACTGTGACTTGATGATCATTACACAGTCTATGCGCGCAACAAACACTCACATGGACCCTATACATTATGTAAATTATTTTGTATCAACAGAAAAGTAATCACAACCAGCGGTAGGAGCTACAGCACACTGATCCTCCTAAATGAATCTAATTTCCGGTTTTGTTTTTTCAAACTACTCCGCTTGCTTAACAAGTGCGCGGGCTGTAGGCAGCACGGCCAGCAGCTGGAGACCTCCTGCCTCGTGTGCGGCGTGCGTACCCCCTCGCACTGCAGCCCCTACGCGCACTCTCGCCTTTGAGAGCTCTCGTTGGCGGAGGCGGTTCCTCTCCCGGAGTTCGCAGCGCGCACCGCGGCGTCCCCTGGGAAGTGTAGTCGGCGTGGGGCCCGAGGCATGCCGGGAGTGGTAGTTCTCCCGCGGTTGGCGGGGTTTCGGGGACAGCTCGCGGCCTTTCGGGGGGTTCTCCTGGCTTGGGCCATCCAGGCTTGGCTAGGATTGCCGGCCTGGGGTTGAGGCGCTCGCAGTGGTCTCTTCCGGGCCGGGGTGGATCCGGGCCTCTCCAGCGAGTGGGCGGCGTGCAGCCTCGTCTGGGCTTCTGGGACCAGCCCTACGCGGCTCGGGCCCCTTGGCCACTGGGTCCCGGGGCGCCGTCCGCGAGCGGCCTGGACTGCCGGAGACCCGCGGGAGGGAGCGCCTCGCCAGGTGAGCTGGGTGCGCCGGGCCGCTGGGGTGGGGATGCCAGCCTTTTGTCATTGTTCATTCTGCGATTTTCTTCTGTGCATTTTCTTCTGAGTAACGGAAATAATAAAAGCAATAGCTGATGCCCGCCGAGAGCGCTCGGGTGCCAGGCACCAGACTAGCGCATCGCCCGAACGAACTCCGCGCATCCCTGCTAACAGATAGGGTGGCGGTACGCTGTTCCCGCTCTGTCAGGAGGAGACCGAGGCAGAGTGGCGAGGTCATTGCCCCAGATGTAACTGGGGCCTGGGGCTAGGATCAGGATTCCCTTCCCGGCCCTTGTGACTTTGGGCAGGTCACGACCTCCTGGTTTTCAGTCTCCGTAACATCTGTAAATGTGAAGACTGAAAATACTGCGTGGAAAACACTCACCGCTTCCTGGGAGGAGGTGCGCTTCGTCGCGTAACCGAGGCCTTGTATGGCAGCTTCCCCAGGGCTGGTCGAGGCACCCGCTGGAACTGGCCTGGCAGAGCCCCAGGTTGGCTCCATGCTAGGCGGCACCCTGAGGAGTCGCTGCAGATCGCGGGCCTGGAGGCCCTCACACTTGCCCGGCTGCCCCAGGCAGCCTCTTCCCTTGCTTTCTGTGGGGCAGGCACGGTTTCCACCTCTCCCACCTGGGGTTGGTGTTTGGGCAGCGACGGCTGTTTCTGGTTGTGGATGCCATTAGAGGCGGCACCTGTGGAGTATTAGGAGGGACAGCAAAGCTCTGGCTTTGGGTGGGGACAGTGCCTTAATCCTGTTACCTTGGGTAAAGTGTGGTAAGGCCCGACGAAGATCTAGTAAAGAGGCTGGGAAAGCTGAGTAGTTGGATTATGCTCACAGTTTCTTGGGGAGAACACAGCACTCCACGGAAGGACCACTCAGGGCAAGCAGTGGGGTCCGTCACCAGGGTAGGGATGCGGGGAAGCCTCTTTATCGTGGCTACCATAGGGAGGAAAGGGCGAGGCAGGGCAGGCAGGATGAGGATCAGCTAGCTAGGCTGGGAAGTGGCACCCCAGGAGACTGGATATTCATTGTGACTTTTAGGGTGTGCAGTTCAAAGCTAGCTAAGGACTCCAGACATCCATGGGTGAGTCACAGTTTGCCTAGAGGTAGCTGAGAGGCCCTAAGGTGGAAGTTAAAGAGTCAAAGTGCAGAAATAGAAGTAGGGTTGGCACATTGCCCTAGTAAACTAGTAAACACTCTTCTTGCTTTACATCATTACGGGGGGTGGCTTTTTTGAGACCTGATGGACATTATGGGCGGTTGTAACTTCCTCTCTCCAAGCCATCTCCTGACGCCAGGGTTCCTCTTGACACCTTTTTCCTCTGCAGACCCACCGTGTCCACACTCTGCTCTCCCTGGGTAGGAAGACTGAGGAGGAAGGGATGGCTGTGGATCTGCTGTCTGCTCAGGTGAGAGTGAGTGAAGGTTGTCTTTTTCATCAGTTGGCTTCTGGATTCAGAGATGGTAGACATGTTTCCAGACTTTGTCCAGGTGCTTTTTGGTCCAACTAAAACGATGGAAGAATCCGGAACCTCAAAAGTTTTTCCCAGTGTCTTGGGCTTAGCAAGGGGCTGCTGAGGAATGTGCCTGTTTTGTCCCGAGACTACTCTTAATTCACCCCGCTCACTCTGTGATCCACATTTGAGGCAGTTCTGAGCATATGCTTCCCGCTACACTGGTGCTGGGTGGGGAGAATGGGGCATGAAGCAGTCTTTGTCTTCATAGAGGATATAGTCACACTTGGGGCTAAGATGTGGAAGGGCCGGAAGACACCCTCCACAAGCATTTATTGAGCCCTATGTACAGGATCCTGTGCAGCACACGGGATGGAAAGAGGAAAGCTGTCATTTCCATCTTCTGGGAGTTCGTGGTATCGATCTTAGGAAACATGATTAAATGTTCACGGGAAATATCCCAGAAGTGGGGGCATTCTGAGTTTATACTGGAGGCCAGGACTGATATTGGTGCTTAGAGAAGACTAAGGGCATCCCAGAAGGAGTTCAGCGTGGTTTGGGCTTTGAAGCCCAGAAGGATGCAGGCCTGGGGCCTTCCCCTCCCAGTGCAGCTGGGATGTTAAGCTGTCCAAATGTCCATCTCACCTGTCTGATTGATTCCTCTATTTCCTTCTCTGATTCTTTTCTTTTTTCCCTGCTAGTTTAGCCTCTCTTCCTGGGCTCTTTTTTCTTGTTCTTTCCCCATTTAAGATCCATTTTCATTACTTTAACCCTCAGCTTTCTGAGTATCTTCCCCAAATCTGTCCTCAGGCCTGACCTTCTTCCTAGCATTCCTGTCTGTCATTCCGACGTGGAAGTCCCATCTTTCCTTCAACACCAGCTCCCTTTCCTCTAGTCCCCTCCCTTCTGTGCATTTTCTTTTCTGCCATACCCCAAAGCCTATTCTTCATTGACTCCTTTTCCAATAGCCCATAGGCTGGAAATGTGGACTCAGGAGCTTGACTTCATGGCTTCAAATCCAAGCTAGGGATGTAGTCCTGAGCAAGTTATTTTATCTCTCTGTACCCCATTTCCTCAATTTTGGTGGGTTAATAATATACATACATGACTGAGTTGCTATGAGCATTAGTAACAGTAGTAGCTGGGCACAGTGGCTCACGCCTATAATCCCAGCACTTTTGGGAGGCCAAGACAGAAGGATTGCTTGAGCCCAGAAGTTTGAGACCAACCTGAGCAACATAGTGAGGCCTTGTCACTATACAAAATTAAAAATAAAGTAGCTGGGTGCAGCAGCACCTATAGTCCCAGATACTAAGAAGGCTGAGGTAGGAGGATCACTTGAGCCCAGGAATTCAAGGCTGCAAGTGAGCTATGATTGTGCCACTGCACTCCAGCCTGGGCACGAGAGTGAGACCTTGTCTCAAAAAGAACCCCAAAAAGTAGTAATTACAAGCATATTTGCTGTGAGCCAGGTTCTATGTATTACTATGTATAAAAATATCTGTTCCTTTCATATAGTAAGTCATTTACTCCTTACAAGAGGACTGTTAATATCTGAATTTTACAGATGAGGAAACAGGCACAGAGAAGCAAGTAACTTGATCAAGGTCACACAGCTGGCTTTTGATCCCAACAAGACAGTCTATACTGTTAGCATCATGCTCTGAAAAAGTACATTTAAAATGCTGAGAGAAGTGCATGGTACGTATTAAGACCTCCATAAATTCCAGCTGTTACTATGATCAGTATCAGTAACAGCAGCAGCAGCACTATTTTAGGACCTGCCAGATTTGGTGGGCTTTGCCTCACTAGGCTAGACTGATTCCTTAATTAGAAGCAGATGGATATTTCAGGAAACCAAGACGTAAAGACCAGCAAAATGCAGTGCACAGGAATATCCAGCTATTACCTGGGCTATCTGCTGCCCAAAGGTAGGGTTCTTCACTATCTGAGCTCTCCCACATCCACAGCAGGAGAGACTTACTTCATTTTAGCCAAGGGCAGAGGTAGGTTTGTTTGCAACTCAGAGCCAGTTTTTGTTGTTGTTGTCTTTGGAAGGGGTGACAGCTGATTCAATATCTAATCCTTTTGTGGGTTTTTGTTGTTGTTGTTGTTGCTTTTTTTTAGAGACAGAGTTTTGCTCTGTCGCCCAGGCTGGAGTACAGTGGTGCCATCTCGGCTCACTGCAGGCTGGAAGGAACTCTTGGGCTCCTGCGATCCTCCTGCCTTGGCTTCCCAAAGTGCTGGATTATAGGTGTGAGCAACTGTGTCTGGCCAATATGTAACCCCCTTTTTTTTTTTTGAGACAGAGTCTTGCTCAGTCGCCCAGGCTGGAGTGCAGTGGCGCCATCTCGGTTCACTGCAAGCTCCGCCTCCCGGGTTCACGCCATTCTCCTGCCTCAGCCTCCCGAGTAGCTGGGACTACAAGCGCCCACCACCACACTGGCTAATTTTTTTTTTTTTTGTAGAGACGGGGTTTCACCATGTTAGCCAGGATGGTCTCGATCTCCTGACCTCGTGATCCACCTCTTTGGCCTCCCAAAGTGCTGGGATTACAGGTGTGAGCCACCGCGCCCGGCCTATGTAACCCTTTTGATTAAGTCTCCTGGGGACCCAGATTGTCCCAATCACAGGGCTCATTATCCCATTTAAGTCAGTGCAATGGTGATATCCAATATCACATTCTGTCCTCATTAAGGGTACCGAGGGAGAAATTTCTCTCTACTTGTTAGGAAAACAGCAAACAAGCATATTTTTTGGAAAAAAATAGGTTCTTTGCAATATTACATATTTCCATGTAATATATAATTTATTGTCTGGGGAAAAGGCACATGGAATTTGGTATTGATTGCTTAATAGTCATAATTTGTTAATTACATACTTTTCTGCAGTAAATAAGTACTTTTTGATATTGTCAGTATTTTTAAAAAGAATAATCTTTATTTTTTTACAACAATTTTAGACGAGAGAATAATTACACAGTTATCATACCCTGCACCCAGCTTCCCGTTATTCACATCCTACATTAATATGGTATATTTGTTACAATTAACGAGCCACCATTGGTATGTTATTATTAACTGAAGTCCATGCTTTATTCACATTTCCTTAGTTTTTACCTGCTGTCGTTTTTCTGTGCCAGGGCCCCCCAGGATTCCACATGACATTCAGTTTCACATCTTCTTAGGCTGCTGTGGCTTTGGGGCTTTCTCAGACTTTCCTTGTATGTAATGATCATAATAGTTTTGAGGAGTACTGGGTTAGGTTGTTTTTTGTTTTTGTTTTTGTTTTTTTGTTTTTTTTTGAGGTGGAGTCTCACTCTGTCACCCAGGCTGGAGTGCAATGATGCGATCTTGGCTCACTGCAACCTCTGCCTCCTGGGTTCAAGTGATTCTCCTGCCTCAGCCTCCAAGTAGCTGGGATTACAGACATGTGCCACCACGCCCTGCTAATTTTTGAATTTTTGATAAAAACAGGGTTTCACCATGTTGGCTGGGCTGGTCTAGAACTCTTGGCCTCAAGTGATCCGCCTGCCTGGCCTCCCTAAATGTTGGGATTATAGGCGGGAGCCCCCATGCCCGGCCCTGGTTAGGTATTCTGTAGAATGCCCCTCCATTGTGATTTGCGTGATGTTTTTTCTCATTATTAGCCTGGGGTTGGGTTTTGGGGAGGAAGGTCACAGAGATGAAGCGTCAGTCTGATCACAGCATACTAATAACATGACATCCCTGTTGCTGTTCACCTTCATCACCTGACTGAGGCACTGTTTGTCAAGTCTCTCCACTCTACAGTTACTTTCTTTTTCTGCCTTCCCATACTGTATTCCTTCGAAAGACGACACTGTGTAGCCCACACTTACGGCCTGGCAAGACAGGCACCACTCCTAGAGGTGAAGAATCAACATACATTATTTGGAAATCTGTATGGAGGATTGTTGCTTCTCTCCATTTATTTATTTATTCAAACATTCATTTATATCAGTATGGCAAACATGGATCTTTCTGCTGTCTGTACATATCAATTATGCTTTAAAAACTTTTTTTAAGTGGTTACCCTCTAGTTTTCAATATAATTTCACAACTAATCGAAGTCCACCTTCAAATAACATACTGCACCATGGGTAGTGGAGGTGTCTTATAACAGAGTATTCCCCTCTTCCTTACGGCATTGCTGCCATTCATTTCACTCATCCATATGCTATCACCACCCAATACACTGTTACTATTATTAATTTAAGCAAATAGTTATCTTCTAAATCAAGAGTAAGAAAAATGTTATCATCATTTGTTCCTTCTCTATCTTCCCTCCTGTCTTCACGTAGATTCAAGTTTCTGACCTATTTTATTTTCCTTCCCTATGAAGAACTTCTTTTACTATTACTTGTAAGGCAGGACTGCTGGTAATGAATTCCCTCAGTTTTTGTTTGTCTGAGAAATCTTTACTTCTCATCCTTTTTGAAGGATAATTTCTCTGGATATTGAATTCTACATTGGTGATTTTTTTCCCTCAACACTTTAAATATTTTGTTTCACTCTCTTCTTGTTTACATGTTGCTAATGGGAAAATCCACTGTCATTCTTATCCTTGTTCTCTATAGGTAAGATCTTTTTCCCTGTCTTCTTTCAAGATTTTCCCTTTGACTTTGGTGTTCTGCAGTTTTCCTATAGTATGCCTAGGTGTGGATATTTTGGTCGTCATCCTGCTTGGCCTTCTCTGACTTTTCTGGATTTGAGGTTTGGGGTGTGCTGCTCATTTTGGAAAATTCTCAGCCATTATTACTTTGGATATTCACTCTGCTCTGTTCTCTCTTTCTTCTCCTTATGGCATCCCAATTACATTGTAATTTTAAATGATCAAGTAGAATTGTATTTTTAACATGGAAGGATATACATGCTATATAGTAAGAAAATTTGGGATATGAAATGACAGTAATCATCATTTCTCACAGTTTCTCTGGGTTAGGAATGCAGGTGTGTGAGAGAAACAGCTTACCACACAAAGTCGGGTGTCTCAGCTGAGAAATTTAAAGACTGAAGGCTATAGAATCGTTTGAAGCCTCAGTCGTTCACATGTCAGGTAGTTGATGCTTGCTGTTGGCACATTGCTGTGATCACAGATAGGGCTATTGGATGGAACATCTACCCACAATCTCTCCATGTGTCTTGGGCTTACAACATGGCGACTAGGCTCCAAAAGTGAGCATCCAGTGAGCCAGGTGAAAGGTGTATTATTTTACTACCTTTTCTTGGAAGTTACATGCATCATTTCCATTGAATTCCACTGGACAGCTTCAAAGGAAGGAAACATAGAACTCACTTCTTGGTGGGAGAAATGTCAGTGTCACATTATACAAAGAGCACGTAAGATGAGAGAGAAATTGATGTGGTCATCTTGGGAAAGTATAATCTTCCACATTTGTCAGAATTAAAATATGTATAGCCTGTAATCCCAGCACTTTGGGAGGCCAAGGCAGGCGGATCACCCTGAGGTCAGGAATTCAAGACCAGCCTGGCCAACATGGCAAAACTCTGTCTCTACTAAAAATACAAAAATTAGCTGGGTGTGGTGGCACGCGCCTGTAATCCCAGCTACTTGGGAGGCTGAGGCAGGAGAATAGCTTGAACCCGGGAGGCAGAGGTTGCTGTGAGCCAAGATGGCACCACTGCACTCCAGCTGGCGACAGAGTGAGACTGTCTCAAAAAAAAAAAGAAGAAGAAGAATGAGGTTGGAGGCTGGACATAGTGGCTCACGCCTGTAATTTCAGCTCTTTGGGAAGCTAAGGTGGAGGAATGGCTTAAGGCCAGGAGTTCAAGACCAGCCTGGGCAACATAGCAAGACCCTGGCTCTACAGAAAAACAAGAGAATTATCTGGGCATGGTGGTGCACATCTATAGTCCCAGCTACTCGGGAGGCTCAGGTGGGAAGATCACTTGAGCCCAGGAGTTCAAGCTGTAGTGAGCTATGATTTATTGCACTACTGCACTCCAGCCTAGGCAACAGAGTGAGACCCTGTTAAAAAAAAAAAAAAAAAAAAAAGATTTCTCTATGTGGATGTGATAAAGATCCATGAAATGCTAGTAAAGCAGGATTGAGAATTTTCCCATTAAAAAAGGATACATGTGTAAAGCACTGCTAGTTACCTGTAGAATGGGGCCGCTAATTGGAGTTAGGAGAGAATCCCTAACATCGCACTGCGTGTTCTTTTGCATCCTTTCTATTCTTTAGCACGTGTCTGTTTTCATATTGTTTAACAAATGGTCAAAAGAACACGTGTGTGTAATTGGATCTAAAATCTGGAATACATTTCTAAAAGAGGAACAAAAGTCTTGAGTAATAGGATTTAGTATGATTACATTGTGTTTTTGTTTTCAATTTAGACATTTTTTTCTGAAGTTTAATTTGTTTAATTTTAGTCTCTGATTATGCTTAATTTGTATACTTTTTAAAAAGCGAATGAAATTTTAAAAGAAAAAGAATGCTTTTTTTTTTTTTTCCCTGGGAGTATTCTAAGGCCTAGGGGAACGGGATTGGTGGTAAAGACGGAAGTTGGGTTTGCTGTGAGTGTCCTGTTAACAGCAACACGGAGCCTGTATTAGTGTGCCAGGGCACCATAGCAAAATACCAGAGACGAGGTGGCCTCAACAATGGAAATGTGTTTTCTTGCACTTCTGGTGGCCAAAAGTCCAAGATCAAGGTGTGGGCAAGTCTGGCTTCTCCTGAGGCCTCCTTGGCTGCTTGATGGCTGCCTTCTCGCTGCCTCCTGCCACATGGCCTCTCCTGCTCATGAGGGTGTCCGTGTCCTAATCTCCCCTTCTTAGAAGCACATGCCGTATTAGATTAGGATCCAGCCTAAAGGCCTCATTTTAATTTAATTACCTCTTTAAAGAACTTGTTTCCAAATACTATTACATTCTGAGGTATAGGGGTGGAAGCCAAAAATAAAATTAGAAGGCCCCCTGCAGCTGTCTGAATGGACTAACTCCTTGGCCCTTGAAATTTCACCTGAAAGACTGGTTCAGGCCGTGACAGGAAGTAGGGGTTGGACATGCCTCATTGTACCCTCCAGCATTAATATCTACACAAACCTTAAATCTGATAAGAAACATTTACAGTCTATTCTCTCTAAAGCCTGCTACTTGGAGGTTTCATCTGCCTGACAAAACCTAGGTCTCCACAACCCGTTATCATGACCCAGACATTCCTTTCTACTGATGATAATTCTTTCAACCAACTGCCAGGCAGAATATGTTTACCAAAAATACAGAAAGTAGCAGGGCATTGTGGCACGTGCCTATAATCCCAGCTACTCAGGAGGCTGAGGCAGGAGAATCACTTGAACCTGGGAGGCAGAGGTTGCAGTGAGCCCAGACTGGCCACTGCACTCCAGCCTGGGCGACAGAGCAAGACTCCATCTCAAAAAAAAAAAAAAAAGAAAGGCCGGGCGTGATGGCTCACGCCTGTAATCCCAGCACTTTGGGAGGCCGAGGCGGGCGGCTCACGAGATCAGGAGATCGAGACCATCCTGGCTAACATGGCGAAACCCCGTCTCTACTAAAAAATACAAAAAATTAGCCGGGCATGGTGGCGGGCGCCTGTAGTCCCAGCTACCGGGAGGCTGAGGCAGGAGAGTGGCATGAACCTGGGAGGCGGAGCTTGCAGTGAGCCGAGATCGCGCCACTGTACTCCAGCCTGGGCGACAGAGCAAGACTCTGTCTCAAAAACAAACAAACAAACAAAAAAACACCAGATATTTACTTTTCTAGCTTTAATTATAGATAAGGTACAGGCTTGTGACCCAAGCTTGACCTACTTCAGACTTTCAATCAGGAGCTAGAGCTACGAGGAAACAGGAAGAGAACAAAGGTCTCCAACCCCCAGTTTTGCAGACCGGTACCAGCTCCTGGTCTATTAGGAACCAGGCGGTACAGCAGGAAGTGAACAGCAGGTGAGCGAGCATTAGCACCTGAGCTCTGCCGCCTGTCAGATCGGCAGCGGCATTAGATTTCATAGGAACGTGAACCCTATTGTGAACTGCGCACGTGAGGGGCCTAGGTTGTGTGCTCCTTATGAGAATCTAATGCCTGTGATCTGAGATGGAACAGTTTTATCCTGAGACCATTCCCCCAACCCTCCTGTCTGTGGAAGAACTGTCTTCCACAAAACCTGTCCCTGGTGCCAAAAGGCTTGGGGGCCTCTGATATCGAGTACAGTCTGGTAATTTGTGGCAACATCAGTAACATTGAGTTTGTAGAGGAAGGAGGAGTGGCACAGCAAAAGCAGTAGCTGTCTTGTGCTGGTGAGGCTGTACCATCTACTTTTCCATGACAACAGTATTCTCACAAGTCTGGTTTCCTAGTGTGATCCTGGCTGTGGTCCGGAATGTTGCTGCCCTAGTTTCTGTTTTATTTTCCAAGCCTACTTCTGTGACTGTCAGTTTCCCTGGAGCTACCTGGTCTCTTGTGTAAATGAGCCAAAGTCAGTTTCTATTGCTGGAAACCTAACAAACTTCACATTTCTTATAATCTTCTTATAAAGCCACCTGCCACAACCCAGATTCTCATCTTGCATTTTAAAAATACAGCTTAGACAACAAGTGTTTCTAAGTGAGAACATTGTAAGCATTTTGAGTGGAGTTATCTTTCCTTATGCAGCACTCTCTCATCCATTTCCAGATGATTAGCAGCCTTGATCTCTCTCTTTTTTTTTTTTTTTTGAGACAGAGTCTCGCTCTGTCGCCCAGGTTGGAGTGTAGTGGTGCGATCTCGGCTCACTGCAAGCTCCGCCTCCCAGGTTCACGCCATTCTCCTGCCTCAGCCTCCTGAGTAGCTGGGACTACAGGCGCCTGCCACCAAGCCTGGCTAATTTTTTTTTGTATTTTTAGTAGAGACGGCATTTCACTGTGTTACCCAGGATGGTCTTGATCTCCTGACCTCGTGATCCGCCTGCCTCAGCCTCCCAAAGTGCTGGGATTACAGGCGTGAGCCACTGTGCCTGACCCTGATCTCTTTTTTTAAATGCTGGTAGGACTCCCTTAGTCACTGTGAAAAATGAAACACCCTCACACATTGCTACTCACTCTAGGGAGGTGGGAGGAGATACCACATGCTAACGAGAACAACTGGATGAGATGATTGATAAGATGTGTTTCAGGTCTGGAGTTCTAGTAGTCGGTCATTTTATCATTTCTTAATATTTAATGAGCTTTGCTAGGCTCACTGAGTTTTTAAAATATACTTTCAAAAAGATACATGTGCTTCCAGCTTCTGGTAATAGAGAAATAGCTCCTTTCAGACTAATTCATCTGTGGATAACTACTACACTCTGGATAAAATATAAGAAACCTTAAGGTACTGGAGAGAAATCAAAAGCAGACAGATATTAGACACCTGTGTATATTTGGAAGAAGGAATTGTCACCAGATAAATTTTCTGTTTTTTACAGCTTTTTGCCTGGGAGTAGGCCACAGTCAGCACCAACAGAATAATCAAAACTTAGTCACAAACTTGCAGTCTTACTGGTGTGAATAACCACAAGATAGAGTTTGAGGCAAACTTAGCAGTTGGAAAGTGAGAGGAGGAATCTTGGAAAGGAGAGAGGCAGAGAAGGGAAGCCCCAGATTCTGTGCACAAACTCTGCCCAAATCTCTAGCTGACCCCTGAACCATACATGCACAGGACAGACTCAAAGTAGCCCAAATAAGAACTGAACAAAGATATTTGATGCTGCCCACTAGAGAGGTGGCAGAGTTTGGAATTTGACTCCAACTAAATTAACTACCTGCTTAAAAAAGTCAGTACTCTTCAAAGGAACATAACAAAATCCAGAGTTTCTACACATTGTGTACTATACAATTTCCAGGATAAGGTAGGCATATGAAGAAATGGGGAAGTGTAACCAAAAATCAAGAGGAAGACAATCAATAGAGACAATGACCCAGATGACCCAGATATTAGAATCCACAAAGATTTTAAAGCAACTACTATAACTGTGCTCAAGGACTTAAAGGAAAATATACATGTAAAGAATGAACTAATAGGAAATGCAAGCAGAGAAATAGAGATTGTGAAAAAAGTAATTCTAGACTATGAAGTTTTAGAACTGAAAAATAAGATACCTGAAATTGTAAAAAAAAAAAAAAAATTACTGAATAGGCTTAACTTTTGGAAATGAACATAAGGAGAAGTCAGTGACAGTTGAAGGTAGATTGACAGAAATTATCCTATCTGAAAAACAGGGGAAAAAAAGGCCCTCAGTTACCAATTAAATGATATTAAAAGGTCTAATATACATGAAATTAGAGTTCTAGAAGGAGAGGGGACAAAGAATGGGACAAACTATATTAAAAGGAAATAATGGCCTAAAATTTATCAAATTTGGTAAAAAACATAAATTTACTGATTTATAACATTTGATGAATCTCAAGCAGGATAAATACAAAGGAAGTCACAGCTACACACATCATTGATCAGTGACATGCAATAGAAATATAGTGTGAACCAAGAATGCAAGCCACATACCTAATATAAAATTTTCCACCAGCTACATTAAAAAGGTAAACAGAAGCAAATAAATTAATTTTAATAATATATTTTCTTTGACCCAGTAGATCCAAATATTATTTCCACATGAAATCAATATAAAATTATTGAGATAACTTGCATATATGTTTGTGTATGTATGTATGTATATGTTGTATGTGTGTGTATATATGTTTTTAAGTAAATAATCTGGTATGTATTTTATACAGATAACATATCGCAATTCAGAAGAGCCACATTTCATGTACTTAGTAGCCACATATAGCTAGCTGGTTTCTACCATATTGGGGAAAGTCATAGAGAAATCACAAAAAACAAAGATTTGAAAGGAGGCTGAAAAAAATTGTACTACATACAGAGAATCAATATTTGAATGACCGCTGGCTTCTCATCAGAAGCAACAAAGACCAGGAAGCAATAGAATGACATTTTACATGCTGAAAGAGAGAGACAAAAAAAATCAACCCAGAATTCTATATCCAATGAAAATACTCTTCAAGAATCAAGATGAAATAAAGCCATTTTCAGGTAAAATAAAATTAAGCTAATTCATTGCCAGCAGGCCTGTACTATAAGATACACTAAAAAGGAAGTTATGTAAGTTAAAAGAAAAATATACCAGAGGGGAACTCTGATTTTAGGAAGAATGAAGAGCATTAGAAATGGTAGCTATCTGGATAAATATAAAATACTTTTTTTCCTTTCGATTTCTTTAAAGTGCAGCTGATTGCTTAAAGCAAAATAATACTATTGTATTATAGGAGGGGGTTTACAATGTAGGCAGCTATAATACAAATAACCACCATGAAGATAGAATTTATTTACATCTGAACTGGAAAAGCTCTATCTTTTTCTCTAGAAAAGCTCTATTTTTATCTCTGGGAATTCTTGGTGGTCTATTTTTTTGACTCTTGGCCAAAACAAGATAAAGGCAGCATGGTTTTTTTTTGTTGTTGTTTTTTGTTTTGTTTTTGTTTCTGTTTTTTGAGACAGAGGGCTGGAGTGAAGTGGTGTGATCTTGGCTCACTGCAGCTTCCCTGGGTTCAAACAATTCTCACATCTCAGCCTCCTGAGTAGCTGGGACAACAGGTGCATGCAACCAAGCCTGGCTAATTTTTTGTATTTTTAGTAGAGATGGGGTTTCACCATGTTGCCCAGGCTGGTCTTGAACTGCTGAGCTCAGGCAGTCCACCCACCTTGGCCTACCAAAGTGCTAGGGTTACAGGTGTGAGCCACTGAACCCAGCCATCAGCTTGTGTGAGTTTTTGTTGTTGTTGTTTTGTTTGTTTTTTCAGAAAGAGTCTTGCTCTGTCTCCCAGGCTGGAGTGCAGTGGTGTGATCTTGGGTCACTGCAACCTCTACCTCCCGGTTCAAGTGATTCTCCTGCCTCAGCCTCCCGAGTAGCTGGGACTACAGGCACGTGCCACCATGCCCAGCTAATTTTTGTATTTTTAGTAGAGATGGGGTTTCACCATGTTGGCCAGGATGGTCTCCATCTCTTGACCTCGTGATCCGCCCGCGTCAGCCTCCCAAAGTGCTGAGATTACAGGTGTGAGCCACCGCGCCTGGCTAATTTTTGTACTTTTTTTTTTTTTTTTTTAGTAGAGACAGGGTTTCACTGTGTTGGCCAGGAAGTTCTCGCACTCCTGACCTCAGGTGATCCGCCCACCTCCGCCTCCCAAGGGGCTGGGATTACAGGCGTGAGCCACCACACCCGGCCTGGCTTGTGTATTTTTAAGATCTCAATGTCACTGGCTACTCCTGGTAAGCTTCCTTACTGATGGCTTGCAACTGGCCTAAATGATCTGACAGGACTTGCTTGATTACATAAAAGGCCCCTGCTGAGAGTTCCTCCTTTGAGCTCTCCCACACCAAGATTCTTCACACAGACCCAGAGTCATGGCGTGATCTGTGCAGATAAGGGAGACAGCACATGGAGTGTCTCAGCTTTCTAGTGCTTCCCTGAACTGTCTTTCTCTTGCTGTGCTGTACCCTTTGCCTTTCAATAAAACCTTGACATGAATACGCTCAGTGAAGTTTGGTAAGTGCTGTCAACTCTCTGAACTGGGAAAATCTTTGTAAAACTATAGCATAAAGAAGGGTGGTGATGTCCTATATACTTGCAAGATTCTTGCACTCTATGTGAAATGATATATTAGCTCTAAATAGGTGATGAGTAACCAAAAATGTATATTATAATTATTCGAGTAACCACTAAAAATACAAAGAGGTCTAACTACAAAGTCAACATATAAATTAAAATAGGCCAAGTGTAGTGGTTCACACCTGTAAGTCCAGCATTTTGGGAGGCTGAGGCAGGAGGTGGATCATGAGGTCAAGAGATCAGACCATCCTGGCCAACATGGTGAAACCCCGTCTCTACAAATATACAAAAAAATTAGCCGGGTGTGGTGGTGGGCGCCTGTAGTCCCAGCTACTCGGGAGGCTGAAGCAGGAGAATGGTGTGAACCCGGGAGGCAGAGCTTGCAGTGAGCCGAGATCGCGCCACTGCACTCTAGCCTGGGCGACAGAGTGAGACTCTGTCTCAGAAAAAGAAAAAAAAAAAAATAAGCTGGTGGTATGTGCCTGTAGTCCCAGCTACTCAGGAGGCTGAGGCAGGAGAATTGCTTGAACCTGGGAGGCAGAGGTTGCAATGAGCTGAGATTGCACCACTGCACTCCAGCCTGGCAACAGAGCAAGACTCCATCTCAAAAAAAAAAATTATAAATAAAATAAAATGGAATTTAAGAAAATTCAAAGCAAAGGAACACACATACATACACACAATCTCCCTAACTGTAAAAAACTGTAAGCCTAATGATAGGGCATAAAGTAATAAGTGAAAGATTGCTTTTCTGCCCTTCTCCACAAATATCAAAGAATAACGAGGGTGACAGCTTGTATCCTTCCAGATAGTTGTGCATGGGTCATATATATGTATATACAGATGTAGAGTTTTTCAACAAATATAGATTCTTTTGTGGCTGGCTTTTTCATATGAATCAATAATATATGAAGGTCAAATTCCAGTGTCATAGAGATCTACCTCATTCTATTTAGTGGCTGCATGACATTTCATGGAATAAATGTACTGAAATTTGCTTATCCATTCCCTTATTGATAGATATGTAGGTTGTCTTCAATTGTTCACATTGTATTTCTTTCTTATTGCTGCTGTAACAAATTACTACAAATGCAGCATCTTAAAACAGCATAAATGTATTCTTTTACAGTTCCGGAAGTCAGAAGTCTGAATTCAGTTTTACTGGCTTGAGGTCAGGCTGTCGGCAGGGCTGGGTCCTTCTAGGGCTCTCGGGAAAATCTGTTTCCTTGCCCTTTTCACCGTCTAGTGGTTCCCTGCAGCCCTTGGCTTGTGGCCCTTTCATCCATCTTCCGAGCCTAGCACTCCAGTCTCTGCTTCTGTCATCACATCGCCTTCTCTTGAGAAAGATCCCAGGCTGGTATTTAAATTCCTTGTTGGCAGGAACTTTGCCTGTTTTCCCCTACTCCCACTGCATGTGGCATGTGTCATTGTTCTCAATGAGTACTCCATAAATACTTTTTTAATTAAATAGCTAATGGGTGGTTCCAAAAATTACGTAAACAGTTGACGTGAATTATTAGAATCCTGAGATTTTCTGTACATCCCACTGTCACTTTCTTCCTGCATTTTCTGTTGAAGAAGATGGTCCTGGGTGAGCAGGTATGGGTTTGCCATTACAGGAGCCTGTGACATTCAGGGATGTGGCCGTGTTCTTCAGCCAGGACGAGTGGTTGCACCTGGACTCTGCCCAGAGAGCCTTGTACCGGGAGGTGATGCTGGAGAACTACGGCAGCCTGGTCTCACTGGGTAAGAATTTTTGCCTATGACGAAGAATCTGTTATAGGAACGCCTCACAGGTCCATCTTTGGGGTTCCGAGCCTGTGGTCTTGTACCCTACTGAGCCCCTCAGAAAGGCTGAATTGCTGTAGAGTGGAAAGTGTACATCTTTGTTGTGATGCCCTTCTTGCTATCTGTTTCTCTACCCTCCACTCTCCCTCACATCCTACTGCCAATCAGTTCCCTCCTTGGAGTAGGCCAATGACTAGAGATCCCAGTTTAGATTCTGAAAAACACATAGGGACCCCCCATCTTAGAGGCCTTCATTGTCAGGGCCCTATAATGGTTCTGAACTGAGACCTTCCCCCGCCATTGACAGCTCCAGTGCCCCTGCGAAGTGCTTGTGCTGCCTTGTCTGCCTCTCAGGGCTTGCCTTCTTTGCTGTGTTGGTTCAGAGTGAGTAGTAGGTCAGTTCTAGGATTGGTCTTCATGCTATTTGTTCAAACTTCATTTGCTTCCTCATGAGCAGGGATTCCATTTTCAATGCCAAAGTTGATTCATCAGTTGCAGCAAGGAGAAGATCCCTGCATGGTGGAAAGAGAAGTCCCTTCAGATACCTGTCTAGGTAAGTGAGAGGCTGGGAAATGGGCACAAGGGGGTCTTTATAGACAAGTAGGTCACAAAGAGGCAGTTCTTGGGAAACTCTTGGAAATGCTGAGTCCTATTGAGATGCTCAGGCCAGTTGTATTTTGTTTGAGTTGTATAGGTTAAAGTACACACAATTACCTAATTGCAATTATCTAATGTTAACCTATTTTCTATCATGGATTGATGAAAGGTTTTAACAGAGAGTAGTTTAGAGTCACCTCGAACTAAATCTTTTCACCCAGAATCAAAGCTGAGCTTGGGGCTTGGGCATTTTTCAGGACTTTAAGACATACTGACTTCAGATCTCCTGCAGATTTTCATTATTCTCAAGAGATTCCTACAAAGAGAGTGCAGTCTTTTGGTTGCAGCTTATTAGAAGAAATGAATATGTCTCTCTTTGTGATAAAATAAAAAGAGGAAAATAAAAAGAAAGGTAATATGAAACAAATTGTAATTCTTCCAGTCACCAGGGATAGATTGTTGCACAGGGGTGATTTACTCCATGTTTTCCTCTTTTTTATAATGAGCATCTTAAACTTCGATCACATAGAATCATCACAGTCATGCTGCAGGGCTGTTGTGATTTTCAAAACCTGAATGTCCCCCCACTCCTTTTTTTTTTTTTTTGAGATGAGTCTCTGTCACCCAGGCCGGAGTGCAGTGGTGTGATCACAGCTCACTGCACTCTCCGCCTCCCAGGCTCAAGCGATCCTTTCACCTTAGCCTCCTCAGTAGCTGGGGCCACAGGTACCTGCCACCACGCCTAGCTAATTTTTTGTATTTTTGGTAGAGATGGGGTTTCACCATGTTGTCCAGGCTGGTCTCAAACTCCTGAGCTCAGGTGATCCACCTGCCTCAGCCTCCCAAAGTGCTGGGATTACAGGTGTGAGCCACTGTGCCCAGCCTGTCTTCTCTTTAACAGACTGTTTCCCCCTTCACAGACTGCAATATAAAATCACAGTCACATGAAATAAAGAAATTTAAGAAAACCAATCCAAATATTTAAAAAATTATCAGGCATAGAATTTCAGAGAGAGCATGGGGAGAAAACGTAATGAAAGGGACATGTGAGTAAGAAGGAGAAGGTGGACAGGCTGCCTACTTCATTGCCTGGTATATGCATAGTGGAAAATGATGACAGAGTGGAGTATCCCATGGTATTCAGCGTGGGCTTATCATTTGGCATTTTTCTGTATCCTCATATCTTCTACTCAGCCTGTTCTTCTGCATCTAACTTTACTATATCCAGGTGGAATCGCTTCATTTTCATTGTTAATTTGTCCAGTGTATTCTCTCATGCCATTCCTTAACCTGTTTACCTCACTTTCCTTTATCCCATCCTGTTCTTCCCAAGATTCAAGTCAGCATTTGAAATCTGATTGTATCACTCTTCTTTCATATATACTGTTACCAGTTTTTTTGTCTCACCGATACATCAGTTTGCTTCTTCCAGCAGAGGAGGCATTAATTCTTCTGATTCATTTTAGGTTTCAAGACTTGGCTTGAAACAGAAGCATTGCCTCATAGACAGGACATTTTTATAGAAGAAACATCTCAGGGAATGGTAAAGAAAGAATCCATTAAGGATGGTCACTGGGACATTAACTTTGAAGAAGCTGTGGAATTTGAGAGCGGGATAGAAGAAGAGCAAGAGAAGAAACCTCTTAGACAAATGATAGATTCGCATGAGAAAACCATCAGTGAAGATGGAAACCATACAAGTCTTGAATTGGGGAAAAGCTTATTTACAAATACAGCTCTTGTCACACAACAGAGTGTTCCTATAGAAAGGATACCCAATATGTATTATACATTTGGGAAAGATTTTAAACAGAATTTTGATCTCATGAAATGCTTCCAGATTTACCCAGGAGGAAAACCTCACATCTGTAATGAATGTGGGAAGAGCTTCAAGCAGAATCTGCATCTTATTGAACATCAGAGAATTCATACAGGTGAGAAACCCTACAAATGTAATGAGTGTGAAAAAACCTTCAGCCACAGATCATCCCTTCTTTCTCATCAGAGAATTCATACTGGAGAGAAACCTTACAAGTGTAATGAATGTGAGAAGGCATTTAGCAACAGTTCAACCCTTATCAAACATCTGAGAGTGCATACTGGAGAGAAACCATATCGATGTAGGGAATGTGGTAAAGCCTTTAGCCAGTGTTCAACCCTCACTGTACATCAGAGAATTCATACTGGAGAGAAACTCTATAAATGCGGTGAATGTGAGAAGGCCTTCAACTGTAGAGCAAAACTTCACAGGCATCAAAGAATCCATACAGGTGAGAAACCCTATAAATGTAGTGAGTGTGGGAAGGGATACAGCCAGTTTACATCTCTAGCTGAACATCAGAGGTTTCATACTGGAGAACAACTGTATAAATGCTTGGAATGTGGGAGAACCTTCACACGTATTGCAACCCTTATCGAACATCAGCGAATTCACACTGGACAAAAACCTTATCAGTGCAACGAATGTGAGAAAGCCTTCAACCAGTATTCGTCCTTTAATGAACATCGGAAAATTCATACTGGGGAAAAACTTTATACATGTGAGGAATGTGGGAAAGCCTTTGGTTGCAAATCTAACCTTTATAGGCATCAGAGAATCCATACTGGAGAGAAACCGTATCAGTGTAATCAGTGTGGAAAGGCCTTCAGCCAGTATTCATTTTTAACCGAACATGAGAGGATCCACACTGGAGAGAAACTGTATAAATGTATGGAATGTGGGAAAGCCTACAGTTACAGATCAAACCTTTGTAGACACAAAAAAGTTCACACGAAAGAGAAACTCTATAAGTGGAAGGAATATGGGAAACCTTTCATCTGCAGCTCCTCACTTACCCAGTATCAGAGATTTCTTAAAGGAGATAAAGCCTATGAGGGTTAGTTCATCTCTCAAATAATCCAAGACTTCTCACTGGGGAATAAGGGAATACTAAATAGGGTACAAACTCCTAATAGATTTGTCTTTTTTACTTCTCCTGAAGGAAATATGTTAGTTGCCACTAAGTCATGATAAAATTGATCAGTGAGACTATGAAGAGCACTGACTTGTTAAGTTTTAAAAGAACCATAAATTCTAAGGTATCTAAAAACCTATGAGTATTTAATTCATAGAAAAAATGTAAAAGGCCTAACTTTTAAAAAATCATGAAAAATAGTTGAATATACATTTTGTTTCTCTCATAAGACCATATTCCCTTTAAAAGAGTGAATTTTCTTTTAAAAACAGTCACTGAGTTATTAATAATGTAAATAAGTGTGTGGCCTTCTTTAAAATAGCTGGCTAACATAGGAAGCACTTCTTTTCATAAAGAGAAGCTAAACATAAAAAGGAATTATTTCAATTTAACTCTTCACATGGAAATAATAATAAAGCTCTTTATATGAGCTGTCCCACCAGCAACTTACATATGTAAACATACATATATACACATATGCATGTGTGTGTGTAAACATAAAAGTCCTTTATTATTAAAAAATGTAGTTTTATTGATTTAGAATTTAGTTCTTAAAATCTTGCCCAAAGATAGACTCTCTTTCTTTTACTTTCTTCCATTATTTCTTAAATTGATGTGGTTTTATATAACTGAACAGAGTACTATTACAGTACCGTAGAAGGCGGATTAACTGAAGCAGCTGGAAAGACTGTCAAGCACATACTTTGTTATCTGTTGCAGAAGGGATGTATTTGGCAGAATCTCAGGCTGCATATCTGGTAGCTCATTAGAGCCAGGAGAGATTTTAGTTTAATTATAGCCTTTCATTGTACTAACGAAGGATTTGAACTTAGTGAACAGAGTCAAGACTAGAATCTAGGTCTTCGGTTCTGGTGTTTTGTGATCATTATAGGCTCGTTTCCAACCTGAGGTCCCAAGAGTACTATTTGTTTTGTAGCCTGGTTAGACATAGTTGCAGTAATTTAAAGTTACTGTGTTATCTTTAAGGGCTTCCTCTCACCTTAATCTTAATAATTGACTCACAACTATATTCTTTTTTCTTATGAGTCCCTAATTATGCCTGCTTTTGTTATAATTGTACTTAAATCCTTAAAGCTAGCTGAGGTCCAGATAGTGTAATTGCTTTTGGAGGCTTCACATATAAGGTTGCCTTCTTATTACACATATTTTAGGAATTATTTTATGGAAAGTTATATATGAAGAGTTTATTATTAAGCATTCCTTTCATCAGTTTAAATGTTTAATTCCTCCCAGGTGTTTTTCCTCCAATTTTATATTTGATTTTTCATTCAATTCACAGTTGGTATCATTAAAAAAAAATTCTAATACAATTAGCTAGACCTGAGAAAAATGTTAGAATTAAACTCAAGCAGTCAGTATAGTATATTTCTTAACCGACTGGTTTTAGCTTATCAGAAAGTAATTATTTTATGTATTTAAATACATTTACAAAGAAAATGAGGCTTTTAAACAGACCTCACTATTTAACATTGTACACAGTAGTGGTGAGCATGCTTAGTACCCAAATTTTGGTTTCTAAATGCCATTCCCCACTAAAAGGAACCAGGGTTCCTTGGAGAAATGGCTGATTCCATGTTTGGAGCAGGGGAAGTAGGTGGTGTGGCTAAAATACTTTTTATTAAGAAAATAAAATAAAAGCAAGATAGTATTTGAAGACTAATGGGGTAATGTCAGAAGGGGACAGGCGCCAAGTTGAAGGTATTCTCACTGGCCAAATTTAGGACAACTTAAAAAGAATAATCACTCTTACTGGTGATAATACTAAGAAGGAAAAGAAGTTCATAATGATGAAAGTAGAGAAAAAAGAAAACTCTATACAATTATTTGCAGAATGTCTTCTTTTAAATGTACATGGAATGATAGATTTGGAAAAATTACCATTTTACAACCCTTAATGTAATTAAATCTGGCAAAAATCGATGGTAAAACCCATTAAGTGGAAAAAAATTTAAGGAACTTTGTTTACAAGGTGTCAGAACATCACAGATATCTATTGCAAAAGAATTGCCTTTACAGTGAGATTTGGCTGTCAAACTGCATTTCACTACTTCTGGAATAAGCCAGCATTATGTGGCTCTTGATGGGATGCGGTATGAAGCATGTGTGATCATCCTTGATGTACTGCCAAAAATGTTTACCTCAAATTTAATCTTTTGTCTAGACTTATCTTCCTGTTTAAAGAAATACAGGAATAGAGGAACAAGTTGAATTACACAGTATGGAAATAAATAGACAAGTGCAGAGTTGGTATAGGACAACTGGACTTTTTTTTATATTTATTTTAAAATGGTTTTCTTAAATTTTTTTTAAACATAATACGAGGAAGGTGTTAAAACTGGTGTAATAGCTCAAAAGAATTAAGTATTCCAGATTTCGGGAGGGATGAAGAGGGAGATATTCAGAAACCTTCACCAGATTCCTCCCAACTTGATCATAGTGGATTAATGACGTGCTTTGTGGATGTGGTTAGTCAATGACACCAGCTTGACGGATCTTTCTTTCTGCACCAAACCCCATTGAGTTATCTGGTCCCCTTGGCTGACGAAGAGCTATTAGGCGAGGATCACTGGCATCATCCAGGGCGATGTTCTTCAAGCGACTGACCAACCGATCAGGTCGAGGAGCTGCAACAGCCTTGGGGCCCTCACAGACTCGCCAAACATTCCAGGCACTGCACTTGCCAGTGCGCTGATGAAGAATCACGGAGAACTCCACCTCATCTCCTGCCTGGAGCTCAAGGCCATCCTCAACTTCTTTCATATGGAAAAAGAGCTTCTTGCTATCCCCTACTTCATAGTTAATGAAGCCAAACTGATCTTGCACACATTCCACTGGCCCTACGCAGGGGTGTGATGTTGTAAGCCATAGTTTGTGCATTTTGGCCCTGGTCTGGACTTTTCAAAAAGCAAATGTAGTAAAACAAAAAGTGGTCTCTGCTAGATTAAGACAAGAGACATAACCAAATGGAAAGTGTGATCCTTTATTAGCTTCTGATTCATAAAAAAAAAAAAACCTATAAGAGACATTTGGGGGGATATTTGGGGAAATAGGAAGATGGAATGGGTAGTAGATAATGTGGTATATTTGATTTTTCTAGAAGTGATAATTGAGTTACGTAGGATAATAATGTTCTAATTCTTAGGAGATGCATGCAGAAGTTTTTTTTTTTTAAGTTTTGAAAAGTCATGATGTTGACAGCATATTTTCAAATAAATATGTACAAAATCAGTCAATTGTTTTTTGTGGTGGATCTATATGTGGTGGATGTTCATTGGTCATTTAAAACATTTTTCTATGTGTGTCAATTTTTAATAAAAATGCAAAAAGTGATTGGATAAAGTGATGAATATTAATCTTTCAATCAGAATTCTCCATTTATATTCGTAGGAAGTTCCTGTTTGAGAGTTTATCCTCCAGGGATGTAATCATTGGCAATAAAGTAACTAGGTGGTACCAGTTCTCCTTTAAATGGAATGAGCATGTTCCACTTTATCTCTCATGCTAAATGTAACTAAGGCATGGAGCAGCTGTCTGGGGACCCTCAAAAGTAATGATTGATAACAACAGGCAGATTTGGGAAGGAAACTAGAATTTGAAACAAGATCATTGTGGCGCTCCTGGGCATTCCTGTGGTGAGGACAGAGATGGCTGAGCAGGCATCTAAACCTCAGAGTTAGTTAGGAACCCTTCACTCTGGGCAGAGGATTTGTGAGCCAAAAAGGGTTAGGAGACTCCCCATTGCTTTTCTTCCCTCACTATCTTCCTGCTACTTGGACCTGGAGGTGATGTATCCATGAGGTGTGTAGCAGAGAGGAGAACCTAAACCCTTGGATTTCTAACCTGAAGATCAGGAAGAGGAAGTGGCTCCTGAGAGGTGGAAGGTGTCAAGGTGGTGACAAAGATAAGGAAGGTCAAGAAAGTGATTTCATAACAGTTGTTTATGCAATCTGGGGCCCTCCCCTGGTCTATACATATATAGGTCTGACCCGATAATTGTTTGGGTCTGACACTGGGCAAAGATCCAAATAGCACTGAGAATACTTAGAAAACAACTGGACTGACATTAGAACCACAGCCCACAGGAGATGGATTGGAACTGGTCACCAAGACTTAGCCAGTTAAATTGCCTGCTGGAAAAAATACCCTAACATTTTCTGGAAGAATTAAATACCCAGAGGCTCGTAATATTCAAAATGTCCAAGATGCAATGCAGAATCACGTGAAATACATGAGTCAGGAAATTTTCAACAATTCAAAGACAACAGACACTAACCCCAAGATGACACAGATGTTGGAATTATGAGACAAAGACTTTAGATATTATAACACTGTTTCAGAAAGTGACCATTCCAGAAATTGATGGAAATGTCAAATTTTTCAGCAGGAAATTAGTAATTTGACTCACTTCTAATAAATAGAATATGATAGAAGTGATGTGATGTCACTTAAAATATTTGGTTATGAGAAGACCGTGGCTTCTGCATAGGCATGTGCTCTCTTGAATCACTTGTCCTTTCAGAAACCAGTTGCCTTATCGTGAGGACACGGCCTGTGGAGAGTTCCATGTAGTAAGTAACTGAAGCCCATGGCCCACAGCCAGCAACAAACTTTGGCCTTCTAGCAACCATGTGAGTGAGCTTAGAAGTGGATCCTCTCTTGCCTGAGCCTTCAAATAGGACTGCAGCCACAGCCAGCTACTTGCCTATAACCTCATGTGAGATGCTGAGCCAGAAAGACCTAGCTAAACCACTCACTTCTGGCTTCTTAACCCCCAGAAACTCTGGGTTAGTACGTGTTTTAACTGGTAGGTTTTGGGGTAATTTGTTATGCAGCAACAGATAACTGATACAAAACTTGGTACTTGGAGGTGGGCAGCTGCCATAATGAAAACCCAAAATATGGGAGGGGTTTTGGAACTTGGCAGTGGGTGTTAAGTAGGCATGTGCTGGTAAAAACCTCAAGTGCTTTGAAGAAACTATAGCAGCATCATGTCTGACAAGGCTGTAGATGACTTCTAGAAGAGTGAGGTAAATGTTATTGGAAAACTGGAGGAAGGAAGAACTTACGTAGTGGCAGACTGAAAGTAAAACATGTGCCTAATATGATCTCACTAGAGAGATTTCCTGACAGAGTGTTGCAGGTGCCATCTGGCTTCTTGATTATGGTAACATATAAGGAGAGATTAAAAACTATAGGAAAGACCATTAAACAAAAAGGATCCAGGGCTTGATGGTTTTGGAGATAATCTCATCAAGACAACAGGATTTGCTAAAATTAAGAAATCACTTCTCAGCAAAGATCAAATTTAGAGAACTCCTTGGAAAACACCCTCCAATGATGAAGCTCCATATAGTATTTAATACAAATTAATAAAAAGAGTTGACAAAGATGTGGAAAAATTGGAACCTTCACACACTGCTGGTGGGAGTATAAAATGGTGCAGCCTCTTTGGAAAACAGACTGGAATTTACTTCAAAGATTAAATATAGAGTTACCATGTGACTTAGCAATTCCACTCCTAAATTTATACCCAAGAGAAATGAAAACAAACATTTATATATGTACATGAATGTTCATAGCAGCACTATTCTTAATAGAAAGTGGAGACAACCCAGTGTTCATCAGCTGATGAGTGAGTAGGCAAAATGTGGCATATTTGTATAATGAAATGTTGTTTGTCAATAAAAAGAAATAAAACACTGATAAATGCTACAACATGGATCAACCTTGAAAACGTGCTGGGTGAAGGAAGCCAGTAACAAAGAACCACATATCGTATGGTTCCATTTATGTGTGATTTTCAGAATAAGCAAATCTGTAGAGACAGAAAGTAAATGATTGATCTCCAAGGGCTTTAGAGAGTTGGAGAAAATGTGGGGTGACTGCTAATGGATGTGGAGTTTCTTTTTGGAATGATGAAAATTTTCTAAAATCATGCTAATTATCGCACAACTCTGAATGTATACTACAAGGCTTTTGGATTGTACACTTTATATGGGCGAATTGCATGGTGTGTGAGTTCTATCTCAATAAAGTTTGTTGTAAACAACCTATTTCAAATGCTTATCTGTTAATGCCAATCTGTAATAAAATTTTATATAGTTCATCTTTGGAAATGTTCTTTCACACCGATAGCATTGTCGGATGCTGGTATCTGTCCATAAGCATATTATTTCAATTGGGCATATCCATTGCTTGGAAGTCATTTATAGAATTTCGTTAGATTCTTTGGATGTTTGCCTTTCAGCACACTGTTACGTTGCAGATTAAGAAGGGTTTGTGTGGATGCTCCTCAGTTGTACTGTTAAGTGAATTTTGAAATATGTATATTTCTTTTGCATTTGCATTAGGATCTAAAAAATGCTGTTGGAACTGGAGTTTGTGCTCAGAATCCATATGTGTGGAAAATATTTGTGAGAATGGAGATATCACTTCTTATTTTAAACTTGGACAGCATGTGAAATATGTAAAGCATTTTCACATTACTTGCGATTCAAATATTAGTTGTCATTGAAATGACTTTGCAGCAGAATAAGCTTTGCACGTAAGCTCTGATTTGCCTTGAAATTTGAGGTCGAATTCATTAAGAAACATCAAGTTTGCAGCAAAAGCTAGTTTCTAAAGGCATCCCATGTTTAATGATAGTGGTTGAACAAAGTTCTTCTCATTCAGAAAAATTTCACCCTCAGCCCTGAGCTTAAAAAATTGCAGGCAAACTTTATTACTGCTAAGTCATTGAACTGCTGTGTGGCAGAGCTAGTCAGGATATTTGACTTCTATTCCTGGAAAAAAAAGTCACAGAGCTAACAAAAGTCCATAAGAGCAAATGAAGTTCACTTTTGACATTACTTGTTCAGCAAGACAGACTTACATATTTCCTGCATACTACCTGCTGAAGAATAACCGCAGGTTTTAAACACCTTAAACTTTTGCAAGCTTTGTGAACTTCTCTAACTAAGCCTCAGAAAAAGTTCTTTAGGCCAGGCACAGTGGCTCACGCCTGTAATCCCAGCACTTTGGGAGGCCAAGGCTAGTGGATCACTTGAGGTCAGGAGTTCAAGACCAGCCTGGCCAACATGGCAAAACCCCCATCTCTACTAAAAATACAAAAATTAGCTGGGCATGGTGGCGTGTGCTGTAATCCCAGCTACTCAGGCGGCTGAGGCACGAGAATCGCTTAAACCCAGGAGGCGGATGTTGCAGTGAGCCGAGATCATGCCACTGCACTCCAGCCTGGGTGACAGAGTAAGACTGTGTCTCAAAAAAAAAAAAAAAAAAAAGTTCTTTACGTATTTACATATTTTTACTACCAGCAGTTGGAACACATTTTTGCAGATTCCACTTTGGGTTTACTAAATTAGTATTTTCTTTAAAGATATTCTTGCTTTTGATTGGTTCCACACAATCTATTTATAGGGGTCAATTATTAAGTAATTTCAAATGATATTAACTATCAAATCCACGACAACTGAGTAGTATCACTCACATCATTGCCTCGTCCAGAGCCAAGGGAAACCACTTAAAATCATTAGCCGTGTTGACTATTGACACTGCTCGCAATGTTCTCAACTCTTCAAATGAGTAATGTCACTGGTCTGAAAGTGCCTCCAGATGAGTCGGGAGTATTGAGGGCTCCCTTTTGTTTCCCTTCACTTGAGGATTAGAGTTCTGTATTACATGTTGTCCATTATCTGGAAAAAAAATATTTTTTTCTAGATGTACGGTTTCTTTCTCTTGGATAGGCTAGTCTAGTAACAGTTTCTCAGTCATGGGTGGTAGTGTACATATACAGAAATAATCCTTAAATTACAATTTTGATAAATGCTATTAAGGAAAACTACAGACTATTATAAGAGCATTCAATAGAGATGTGTCTACTCCAGAGCATGGTATGAGGTCAGAGTGTGCTTTTTTGAGTAAGTATCATTAGGCAGAGATCTTGGGGCAGTTGAGAAACAGGACTCGTTGCAGGCAGACAGAAGAGTGCATAAGAAGGCGCTGTTCCTTTTTTTCCCATTCTTTTTCACCTCTGCATTCCAGTTTCTACAGACGTATCTTCAGGCTCACTGATTCTTCCCTTGGCTCTGTCTGGTCTACTGATGAGCCCACCAAAGGCATTCTTCATTTTGTTAGCATTTTTCATTTCCAGCATTTTCTTTTCTTTGAGTTTCCATTCTCTTTTTATATTACCCATCAATTATTGCATATTGTCTATGTATTCAGTTAGAGCCCTTAATATATTATTGTTATTTTAACTTCGCCATCTGACAACTCCAAAATCTGTGTCATATCTGAGTCTGATTCAGATGCTTGCTTTATCTCTTCAGACTGTATTTTTTCTTGCCTTTTAGCATGTTGTGTAATTTTTTGTTGAGAGCTGAGCATGCTGTATCTGGTAATAGGAACTGAGGTAATCAGACTTTTACTGTGAGCTTTCAAGTGAATCTCTAGGAGCAAGGCTGTGCTCAATGTTTGCTGTAGCTACAGGTGCCATAGGCATCAGTTCCCTCTAGTTTCCGTGTGTGTGTGTGTGTGTGTGTGTGTGTGTGTGTTTTGTTTTATTTATTGCTTTCCTATTGTCTTTGGGATCCCTAAGAATTCCTTCTTAAGTAGAGTATGTTTAAGAAGAATTGCTTCTTAAAGGGAGTCCTGCACCTCTCTTAGTTGCAATCCACTGTCATTCTTCTGGAGTCCTACTGATATAATAGTGCAGTGTTGAGGAGAGGAGGTATGTAATAATCCATAATCTTACGAATAAATCTCAGGTTTTTCATGGGTTTCAGTCCCTGCGCTGTGTGATCTTCAGAGGCATTTGTTAGCTTTTTTTCCATTCCTCGGTGAGAGGGTGGAGCTGTCTAATTGCGTTTCTCCCAGGTCAGAAAAGTTTCTAGTAAAGTATTGCTCTTGAGGGCAAGCCTTTGTTTCAGAGAACACCCTGGGCATATTTCAAAATGGTAACTTTCCCCAGGCGTATTTCAAAATGGTTACTTTTCTCCTACCCCTGCCAGAAGCACAAAGGGATTTTTCTCTGATTTCACTGAGAACCCAGTGGGGTTCCTGGAGATAAACCCCCATAAAACTGTGGCCCCAGTCTTACTCTCAAGCCAGTCCATGATCTGCCTCCCACAATGTGTCAGTCACCATGTAAGTGTTCCTACCAGTTACTGGCTCCAGAAGCTTCAGCTCCTGGTAAGCTGGTCTTGCCTGTGATTCTCTGTATCCACCTACTTCTCCAGTTTTCAGGGTGGCAGTGTGTCCTGTGACCTCAACTATCTGATGGATCTAAGAGGAATCACTGGTTTTCAGTTTGTTTACGTTTTTGCTTGTGGTGAGGATGTGAGTGATGACTTCCAAGCTCTCTACATGTTTCTAAGCTGGAGCTGGAAGCCTCTCTCCTTAGCTGAGGGTTTGGAAGTGGTGGAAGGGTATATCTGATTAGTCTGCACTTCTTTCCATCAACTTCTCCTTGTAATTGGCTTAAAGGCTACGCTGTTAGATACAGCTGATGTCATCTAGCCTGGGCTTTTGCTGATAATGTCTGGGTAAATGTGGCAGACAGAGATCATCCCAAAGCAATGTGTGGGAGGAAGAAATGTATAAGCCATAAACTCTTCTCCAACACCATCTTCTCATTGCAGTGTCTGGCTGCTCCAGACCTGAGTTTTGTAAAAAAACAAAACAAAAAGACACAACACACACACACCCCAAAATATTTTGCCACAGGCCAACTTGCACCAGTTCAAATCGGCTTTCTCAGGCATTCTCATAGTATTTATATTGATTCATCATATCAATAATCCCACCTCATTTTGGGAGGTTCTCCAGAGTTATTGTGGGGAGAAAGAAACTCATGCTATTTCACCATCTTGTATGGAAACCAATAGGTTTAAAATTAAACCTTCCTTGATTTCTGGGAATCTAACTTAGTGTGGCACTTCACCTTTTTATCCACAAATGGATATAGTCTACTGATATTGGGGTTAGGAATTTTGCATCCATGCCATTTTTTTTGTGTTTTCCTTCTGGTCCTTATCTAATTTTGCCATTAGAGTCATGACATCATGGAATAAATTGAGAAGTGCTTCCTTTCCCCACTATTAACTAGAAGAGTTTATATAACAGAATTATCTACTTCATGAATGGTAGCATTTGTCTACTAACATTCTAAGCCTGGTATTTTCTTTGTGGAAATATTTTAAATTTCAAATTTGATTCTTTTTATGACTATAATTCTATCAGATTTTCTAGTTCTTCTTGTGTAAATTTTATTTTTCTAAGAATTTGTTCATTTTACTTATTTCCATTTTTTGGCATGAACTTGTTTATATTATTTTTTTCATTAACCTTCTAACTTCTACTCCATGAATTTGTTTATATTATTTTTTCATTAACCTTCTGATTTCTACTCTTTCAATAGTTAAATTCTGTTCCTTATTTCTTTTTTTTTTTTTTTTTTTTGAGATGGAGTCTCGCTCAGTCGCCCAGGCTGGAGTGCAGTGGCGCGATCTCGGCTCACTGCAAGCTCTGCCTCCTGGGTTCACGCCATTCTCCTGCCTCAGCCTCCCCAGTAGCTGGGACTACAGGCGCCGACCACCACGCCCGGCTAATTTTTTGTATTTTTAGTAGAGACGGGATTTCACCGTGTTAGCCAGGATGGTCTCCATCTCCTGACCTCGTGATCTGCCGGCCTCAGCCTCCCAAAGTGCTGGGATTCCAGGCGTGAGCCACCGCGCCCGGCCAGTTCTGTTCCTTATTTCTAAAAGTTTTTGTGTATGCATCTGTCTTTTATTCTTCATCAACATTACCAGAAGTTTGTAAATACTAAGTCAACTTTTGGCTTTGTTAATCCTTTATACTTTTTTTATAATTAAATTCCATGCTTAATAAACTTGGCTTTTTATTTCCTTCTAATTTCTTTGGTTTTGTTCTATTATATAGCTCATTAATTAATTTTCAAACCTTTTTTCTAATTTTTGTATCAAGATTATAAGTACTCCCAAGCACTTCCCTGAGTAAATTTCATACTATTTTATTTTTCAGTCAGCTTTCTCAGATTGAATCACAAGTTTTGCTCTATGATATTCGGTTAGGAGTATTTTCTGTTTTGTTTTGGTCACATTAAAAAGTTTAGTGATACGCTTAGTTTGTTCAGGGTGTGCATATAGGCATTTCATATGAAGAATATAATTTCTCTCATAAATTTGATTTCATTACAGTTACAAAAAGATAAAGAATTATGAAATAACATTTCCCTAAATTAATTACCTGTGAACACACTTTCAGTGATCAATGTGATATATTTGTGTCTTTAATTTTTCCTATGTTTTACTTGCTTTGCTTATATTTGTTGAAATATCATTTTATACCTGCATATAACAAAAGTTTGGGAAAAATTGGGCATGCTTTTTGTTTTCGATTTCATTTTTCTTTAATAATACACTTATTTATTCTTATTTCACAATTTTTAATTGGTATGTAATAACTGTACATATTTTGGGGCTACATGTGGTATTTTGATACCTATATATAATATGCAATGATCAAATCAGGGAAATTAGGACATCCATCACCTCAAACACTTATCTTTTCTTTGTGTTGGAAATATTACAATTCTCTTCCTATTTTGAAATGTACAACACGTTATTGTTAACAATAATTTTCCTGCTGTACCATTTGAATACTAGAATTTATTCCTTCTATTTAACTGTATTTTTATGCCCTTAACCAGCTTCTCTTCATCTTCTCCTATCCACTTCCCTTCCCAGCAGCTGGTAACCACCATTCTAATCTATACTTCCATGAGATCCACTTTTTTAGTTCCCACATATGAGTGAGAATGTGATATTTGTCTTTCTGTGCCTGGCTTATTTTACTTAACATAGTGACCTCCAGTTCCATACATGTTGATGGAAATGATAAAATTTTGTTCTTTTTTATGGCTGAATAATATCCCATTGTGTATATGTACCATACTTTCTTTACCTGTTCATCCATTAGGTTAGGTTGAGTCCGTATCTTGGCTATTATGAATAGTGTTGCAATAAACATGGGCATGCTGATATCTCTTCCCTATAGAGATTTCCTTTCTTTTGGATACATATCAGCAGTGGGATTGCTGGAGCATGTGGTAGTTTCATTTTTAGTGTTTTTGAGGAACCTCCATACCGTTTTCCATAATGGCTGTACTACTTTACATTCCTACCAACAGTATACGAGCATTCCCCTCTTTCTGCACCTTCACTAGAATTTTTTTTTCTGTCTTCTTGATAACATTCTAACGGGAATGAGATGATATCTCACGTGCTTTTGGTTTGCATTTCCCTGATGATTAGTGATGTTGAACATTTTTTCATATACCTGTTGGCCATTTGTATGTCTTTTGAGAAATTTCTATTCAGGTCTTTCGTCCATTTTTAAAATTTAATTTAATTTAATTTGTCCCTCATCTTCTTTGTGATGGCATTTTTCCATCATTAAGTCAGATTATTTGTTTCTTTTTTTATTGAGTTGTTTGTATTTTTTATTATTCTTGTTATTAATTGTTTGTCTGATGGAGAGTTTGCAAATATTTTCTCCCATTCTGTAGGTGTCTTCACTTTATTATTTCCTTTGCTGTGCAGAAGTTTTTTAGATTGATGTAATCCCATTTTTGTTTTGGTTGCCTATGTTATTTTTTATTTTTTATTTTTTTTGAGACAGAGTCTCACTCTGTCGCCCAGGCTGGAGTGCAGTGGTGCAATCTCGGCTCACTGCCACCTCTCCCTCCCAGGTTTAAGCAACTCTCCTTCCTCAACCTCCCAAGTAGCTGGGATTACAGGCACCCACCACAACATCTGGCTAATTTTTGTATTTTTAGTAGAGACAGGATTTCACCATGTTGGCCAGGCCGGTCTCGAACTCCTGACTTCAAGAGATCCACCCACCTTGGCCTCCCAAAGTGCTGGGATTCTAGGCGTGAGCCACCATGCTCAGCCAGTTGCCTATGATGTTGAAGTCTTACCCAAAAAATCTTTGCCCAGACCAATGTCCTATAATGCTTTCTCAGTGTTTTATTTTAGTTATTTCATAGTTTTAGGTCTTATGTTTAAATCTTTAATCCATTTTGAGTTGATTTTTGTATATGGTGAAATATGAGGATCTAGTTTTATTCTTCTATGTGTGGATATCCGGTTTTCCCAGCACCATCTATTAAAGAGACTGTCCTTTCCACAAAGTGTGTTCTTGGCTTCTTTACTGAAAAGCAGTTGGCTGTAGACATGTGGATTTATTTCTGGGTTCTCTATTCTGTTCCACTGGTCTATGTATCTGTTTTTATGTCAGTACCATGCCAGTACCACACTGTTTTGTTTACTATTGCTTTGTAGTATAATTTGAAATCAGCTAGTGTGATGCCTCCAGCTTTGTACTTCTTGCTCAGGATTGTCTTAGCTATTCAGGGTCTTTTGTGGTTCCATATAAATTTTAGAACTGCTTTTTTTGTTTCTGTGGAGAATGTACTTGGTATTTTGATAGGGACTATATCTGTGGTTGCTTTGAGTAGTACAGACATTTTAACAATGTTAATTCTTCCAATCTATGAGCATGAAATATCTTTCCATTTTTTCGTGTCCTCTTCGGTTTCTTTCATCAGTGTTTTATAGTTTTTCTTGTAGAGATCTGTCACTTGTTTGGTTAAGTTTATTCCTAGGTATTTTATTTTTTGTAGCCATTGCAAGTGGGATTGCTTTCTTGATTTTTTTTTCAGATTGCTGTAGCATATATAAACACTACTGATGTTTGTATGTTAATTTTGTACCCTGCAACTTTACTGAGTTCTTACATAAGTTCTAAGAGTTTTTTGGTGGAGTCTTCAGGTTTTTTAAAATATAAAATCACGTCATCTGCAAACAAGGGTAATTTGACTCCTTCCTTTCTAATTTGGATTCCCTGTATTTCTTTCTCTTGCCTAATTCCTCTGGCTATAATTTCCAGTACTATATTGAATAAAAATGGTGAAAGTGGACATCCTTGTCTTATTCCATATCTTAGGGGAAAGGATTTCAGTTTTTCCCCTGTGTGGCTTACAGAAAACATCTTATAACAAGTTATTTTAAATAGATACCAACTTATCTCTGATCATACAAAAAGAAACAAAGAAAAACTCTGTACACATTAACTCTCTTCCCCAATTTTGAATTTTTGATGTCACAATTTGCATTTTATATTGCTTATCTCTTAACAAATTGTAGTTAATAGTTTTGTCTTTTAGTCTTCTTAGTAAATATATAAGTAGTTTACATATCACGATTATTACATTAGTATAACAATCATGTTAGTGTCCTTTTCTTTTGGTTTGAAGAATCCCTTTAGCATTTTTTTATAGGTCCAATCTAGTAGCAATCAATTGCCCCAGCTTTTGTTTGTCTGGGAAAGTCTTTATTACTCCTTCATTTCTGAAAGATAGCTTTTCTGGGTATATAATTCTTGCTTGGCAGATTTTTTCCCCCTTCAGACTGGAAATATATCTTCCTACTCCATCCTGGCCTGTAAAGTTTCTACTGCGAAGTCTTCTGCTAGGCATATTTGATCTCTCTTACGTGTTATTTGCTTCTTTTCTCTAGCTACTTTTAGAATCCCCTCTCTATGCTGGACCTTTGAGAGTCTGATTATATGTCTTGGAGAATTCTTACTTGGGTTGAATCTGATTGCTAACCTTTGGTCTTCCTGTACCTGGATATTTGTATCTTTCTCCAGGTTTGGAAAGTTTTCTATTATTATTTCTTTAAATAAGCTTTCTACCTATTTCTCTTCCTCAGTTCCCTCTTTAAGTCCAATAATCTGAATATTTGCTGGTTTGATGTTGTCTTATAGATCCCCTAAGCTTTCTTTATTCCTTCTCATTATGTTTTCTTTCTCTCTTCCATGTATTTTCAAATAGTCTGTCTTTGAGCTCACTGATTCTTTCCTATGTTTGATCAATTCTGCTGTTGATGTTCTCTACTGAAATTTTCATAGTATTTTTCAACTCCAGGATTTCACTTTTTTTTTCTTTTTTGAGATGGAGTCTTGCTCTGTTGCCCAGGCTGGAGTCCAATGGCGTGATCTTGGTTCATTGCAACCTGCACCTCCTGAGTTGAAGCGATTCTCCTGCCTCTGCCGCCTGAGTAGCTGGGATTATAGGTGTGCACCACCATGCCTGGCTAATATTCATGTATTTAGTAGAGACAGAGTTTCACCATGTTATCCAGGTTGGTCTCGAACTCCTGACCTCAAGTGATCCACCAGCCTTGGCCTCCCAAAGTGCTGGGATTTCAGGCGTGAGCCACTGTGCCTGGCTGATTTCACATTTAAAAAAATTTTTGTTTTAATCTTTCTGTTAAATTTGCTGGTACATTTCTGAATTAATCCTATATGTTTTCCTAAAGTTTGTTGAGCTATTTAGAACAGCTATTTGGAATTCTTTTTTTTTTTTTTTTGAGACAAGAGTCTCACCTCTGTCACCCAGGCTGGAGTGCATGGAGTATAGTGGGGCTATCTCGGCTCACTGCAGCCCCCGCCTCCTGGGTTCAAGTGATTCTTCTGCCTCAGCCTCCCGAGTAGCTGGGACTACAGACGTGCACCACCACACCCGGCCAATTTTTGTATTTTTAGTAGAGATGGGGTTTCACCATGTTGGCCAGGATGGTCTCGATCTCCTGACCTCATGATCTGCCCACCTCGGCCTCCCAAAGTACTGGGAGTACAGGTGTGAGCCACTGCGCCCAGCCTGGAATTCTTCATCTGAGACATTAAACATCTCCATCACTTTGGTCTGCCTCTGGCACCTTGTTTTCTCTGTTTGGTTAGGTCATATTTCCTTGAATGTTTTTGAGCTTGTGGATGTGCAACAATGTCTGTGCATTTAGGGACTGAAGATTTATTTTAGTCTTCACAGTCTGGCCTCATTTGTGCCTGCCTTTCTTCAGAGGGCCTTCTAGGGATTCTAAGCCCACTATTGAGTTCCCTGAGCCTGTGACCACTGTACCCATCTCAGCACTGGAAGATGCTCTACGCCCAGGCTTGCTGTGAGTCTCATGAGGACTTTGAGGTTAATGAAGTTTTGAGTCCCAGATGGACCTGGGGAAGACCCAAGGAATGGATATACTGGGGCTGTGTGGGAATGCTAGCCAGGGACCTGGGTCTAGAAGACTGTACTGTAGGCTCAGATGGGTGCGCCTCCTCGCAGATCTGAGTCTAGAAGACTGTACCGTAGGCTCAGATGGGTGCGACTCCTAGCAGGTCTTTGCATAGGTGGAATGGGTTCCTTACTGCAGCAAGAGGAGCTGGAGTTGAGACTGGGTCCCCTTGGAATCTGCTGTGGGACAAAGGCTGGAGAGCCCATTATGTTGGCCCAGATAGGTGAGCATCTCCCAGCAGATCTTGGAACAGATGAGATAGTTCTCTGATTGCAGTAGGAGGGGCTGGAGCTGAGACTGGTTCCCCTCAGGATCTGTTGTGGGATAAGATTGGCAAGCCTGTCAGGGAGGCTCAGACTCCTGGGATTGAGGTATGAGTGAGTCTCCCTCTGGGTTCTTGTGTGAGCAACTCTGAGCTAGGACCTACATGGGAGGGATGGGGACTGGAGCTGAGCCACAAGGCAACTTTGAGGTTTACTTCTAAGATGGAGGTGACCAGGCAGATGCCTTTCCACCAAGGCACTAGGGTACACAATTCCTTCTGGATCCTTTAACAGATGGTTTTGGTTGCAGGTTCAAAGTCAAACAGTACGGTAGCCAAAGCCTCTTGGGGGACTGGGCCATTTTTGGGCTTGAACCCAGGAACAAGATTGGTGGATCAGCCAACTGGTGTTAGTCTGCACTCTCAAAATAATCCTCCAATTGTGAAATATTGGGCTCCACCAATATTTCACAAACTCCTATCTGAATCCTGAGGCAGAGAGACTTTTGATTCTGGATAGGCGCAGAATTCTTGTTGTTGTGGGGAGATGTGAGCAGGTTACCTTCTATTCTGCCATCTTGGTGACCAGAATTTTCTAATTTTCAATGTTTTTTTGACCTGTGATTTATTTAGAGGTATGATTTTTAAATTTCAAAAATATATTTTAGCTAAATTTTAAAATATTGATTTCTAATTTAATTTTGTAGTTAAGTTACATTAAGTAAAAAATCATTTCAATTTATTATTTTCTAATTGTCCAATATGTTGTCAGTTGTCATAAATATTTCATATGTGTTTGAAAAGAATGTGAGTTGTTCAATTGTTGGAGGCTCAGAGATATATGTGTTTTCCTTAGATCAAGCTTGTTTGTTGTATTATTCAAATTATATATTATTATTTTTTCTGCTGAGCTATCAATTACTGAGAGACATGTTAAACTTTTTCCCTAGGATGGAGGCTTTGTCAATTTCTCCTTGAGGTTATGACAACTTTTGATATATTAACCAGGTTAATTGAACTTTGATATCTTTATAATATTTATTTCATGACCCTTGTCTATCCAGTAATTTTTTTTTTGCCTGAAAATCAAAAGCCCTGTATATACAGAATTATGGTGATATATATTAGAAACACTGTAGTTTAAATTGCTTTAGAAATAAGGAAGAAACTGCCACATTTGGGAACTTTGCTAGGAATTTAAATGCCTATTCTCTTTCACCACTAAAACTTTGTGTTACGGGTTTGTCACACATTATTGGAAATGGCACTTAGTCTAATTCCAATTGTTAGAAATAGACAATTTTATATTAAAAGTTGAAACACAGGTTCCAGAAATTTCTGATTTGATAATTCAGGCCAAATATCCTGCTGAAAACTGCTAAAAAGGCCAGGGCAATTAGGCAGGAGAAGGAAATAAAGGGTATTCAGTTAGGAAAAGAGGAAGTCAAATTGTCCCTGTTTGCAGACGACATGATTGTGTATCTAGAAAACCCCACTGTCTCAGCCCAAAATCTCCTCAAGCTGATAAGCAACTTCAGCAAAGTCTCAGGATACAAAATCAGTGTACAAAAATCACAACCATTCTTATACACCAATAACAGACAAACAGAGAGCCAAATCATGAGTGAACTCCCATTCACAATTGCTTCAAAGAGAATAAAATACCTAGGAATCCAACTTACAAGGGATGTGAAGGACCTCTTCAAGGAGAACTACAAACCACTGCTCAAGGAAATAAAAGAGGATACAAACAAATGGAAGAACATTCCATGCTCATGGGTAGAAAGAATCAATATTGTGAAAATGGCCATACTGCCCAAGCTAATTTACAGATTCAATGCCATCCCCATCAAGCTACCAATGACTTTCTTCACAGAATTGGAAAAAACTACTTTAAAGTTCATATGGAACCAAAAAAGAGCCCGCATCGCCAAGTCAATCCTAAGCCAAAAGAAAAAAGCTGGAGGCATCACACTACCTGACTTCAAACTATACTACAAGGCTACAGTAACCAAAACAGCATGGTACTGGTACCAAAACAGAGATATAGATCAATGGAACAGAACAGAGCCCTCAGAAATAACGCCGCATATCTACAACTATCTGATCTTTGACAAACCTGAGAAAAACAAGCAATGGGGAAAGGATTCCCTATTTAATAAATGGTGCTGGGAAAACTGGCTAGCCATATGTAGAAAGCTGAAACTGGATCCCTTCCTTACACCTTATACAAAAATCAATTCAAGATGGATTAAAGACTTAAACGTTAGACCTAAAACCATAAAAACCCTAGAAGAAAACCTAGGCATTACCATTCAGGACATAGGCATGGGCAAGGACTTCATGTCTAAAACACCAAAAGCAATGGCAACAAAAGCCAAAATTGACAAATGGGATCTAATTAAACTAAAGAGCTTCTGCACAGCAAAACAAACTACCATCAGAGTGAACAGGCAACCTACAAAATGGGAGAAAATTTTTGCAACCTACTCATCTGACAAAGGGCTAATATCCAGAATCTACAATGAACTCAAACAAATTTACAATAAAAAAACAAACAACCCCATCAAAAAGTGGGTGAAGGACATGAACAGACACTTCTCAAAAGAAGGCATTTATGCAGCCAAAAAACACATGAAAAAATGCTCACCATCACTGGCCATCAGAGAAATGCAAATCAAAACCACAATGAGATACCATCTCACACCAGTTAGAATGGCAATCATTAAAAAGTCAGGAAACAACAGGTGCTGGAGAGGATGTGGAGAAACAGGAACTTTTACACTGTTGGTGGGACTGTAAACTAGTTCAACCATTGTGGAAGTCAGTGTGGCGATTCCTCAGGGATCTAGAACTAGAAATACCATTTGACCCAGCCATCCCATTACTGGGTATATACCCAAAGGACTATAAATCATGCTGCTATAAAGACACATGCACACGTATGTTTATTGCAGCATTATTCACAATAGCAAAGACTTGGAACCAACCCAAATGTCCAACAATGATAGACTGGATTAAGAAAATATGGCACATATACACCATGGAATACTATGCAGCCATAAAAAATGATGAGTTCATGTCTTTTGTAGGGACATGGATGAAGCTGGAAACCATCATTCTCAGCCAACTATCTCAAGGACAAAAAACCAAACACCGCATGTTCTCACTCATAGGTGGCAATTGAACAATGAGAACACATGGACACAGGAAGGGGAACATCACACTCTGGGGACTGTTGTGGGGTGGGGGGAGAGGGGAGGGATAGCATTGGGAGATATACCTAATGCTAGATGACGAGTTAGTGGGTGCAGCGCACCAGCATGGCACATGTATACATATGTAACTAACCTGCACATTGTGCACATGTACCCTAAAACTTAAAGTATAATAAAAAAAGCCTTAAAAAATTATGCAACAAAATGACAATAGGATATCTACATGCAAAAAGATGAATTTAAACCTTCATGTCACGCCATACATAAAAATTAAATCAAGATGGACCATTGGCCTAAACGTAAGAGCTAAAACTGTTATACTTTTAGAAAAAAAAAAAGGAAATCTTCACGGCCTTCAGCAATTTCGTGGGGAAATTTCAACACACGGCGCTGCCATGTTTGGATATCAAGATGCAAAAAGATCAACGTGTATCCAAACTTCACTTTATATACAAAAATTAACTCAAAATATAGACAGAAATATAAAACCTAGGAATATAAAACTTCGAGAACAACACATAGAAGAAAATCTTTGTGACCTTAGGTTGAGTGAAGATTTCTTAGATACAATATGAAACACACAGTCCATAATAGAACAAATTGATAAACTGAACTCTAGTAAAATTAAAAACTTCTGCTCTTCAGAAGACACTGTTAAGAGAATAAAAAGAGAATAAGAATACAAGCCACGAACTGGGAGAAAATATTTGCAAAGCATATTTTTGGTAAATTACTCATAATATACTCACTCTCCAAACTAAATAAGAAAATAAAAAACCTAATACAAATTCGGCAAGGTTTCACAGATGCCTCACCATATATGCACATATACATGACAAATAAGGGCATGAAAAGACATGTCCATCAACTGGTAAATAAACGAAGTAAATATATCTGTACAATGGACTACTACTCAGTCATAAAAGGGGATGAACTATTGATGTACTCAATAACACATATGAATCTAAAAAATTATGCTGACTGAAAGCAGAGAGTAGATAGTGTTTAATTTCATTTTATGAAACTCAAATGAGACACCAGCAGCTGCCTGGGGACAGGAGTGAAGGTGAGATTACAAAGGAGCAGAAGGGAATTTTGGGGGCGATGGGTAGCTTCTCTTTTTTTTTTTTGAGACAGAGTCTTGCTCTGTCATCCAGGCTGGAGTGCAGTGGTGCGATCTCAGCTCACTGCAAGTTCCATCTCCTGGGTTCAAGCAGTTCTCCCTGCCTCAGCCTCCCAGGTAGCTGGGATTACAGGCACGTGCCACCACACCCGACTAATTTTTGTATTTTTAGTAGAGATGAGGTTTCACCATGTTGGCCAAGCTGGTCTCAAACTCCTGGCCTCAAGTGATCCACCTGCCTCGGCCTCCCAAAGTGGTGGGATTACAGGCGTTGAGTCACCATGCCTGGCCGGTTCCCTGTCTTGATTGTGATGATGGTTTCCCACTTGCATACATGTTTCAAAATTTGTCAATGTATACACCCAAATATGTGCAGTTTATTAGATGTCAATTATACCTCAAAACTATTTTTAAAAATTGGGTATGCATTTTATGTATGTTTGCTTCTTTATTTCATTTTTCTATAAATTATTCTTTATTCATCCACAATGAAATAAAAACAGTACATGGCTTCAAAACTAACAGAAGGTTAAAATGGAATGGGGAAAAAAGCAGCCAATCCAAAGGAAGGCGAGAAAGAAGCGGAGAAAGAACACAGAACAGTCAGGAGGAACGGAGAGCACAGAAGGCAGCCAGAGGGTGCTGGCCGCAGGGATGGCATTAGATATAATGAACTAAATAGTCCAATTAAAGGATTAAAATGTTAAGCTATATTAAAACTGATACGTCTACAAAGCTCAAATACAGCACATAGGATACAGAAAATTTGAAAGTAAAGAAGTTATATCATGCAACTTTTAACTGAAAGCAAGCTGATGTAGCTATACTGGACTAACATTGGGGGAAATTTGCAAGACAAGTTATTTCTGGGAATAAAATCAGTCAATTCATTAAGATAAAAGGATGATGTCACCAAGAAGATAACAATTAGAAATGTGTGTGTTCTCAATGTGGTTTCAAAATAGTGAAAAGCTCCTTCTTTAAAAGAAGGGTAAAAAGGGGCCAGATGCAGTGGCTCACGCCTGTAATGTCAGCACTTTGGGAGGCCAAGGCAGGCGGATCACCTGAGGTCAGGAGTTCGACCAGCCTGGCCCAACATGGCGAAACCCTGTCTCTACTAAAAATACAAAAATTAGCTGGGCATGATGGCGGGCGCCTGTAATCCCAGCTACTCGGGAGGCTGAGGCAGGAGAATCCCTTGACCCAGGAGGCAGAGGGTGCAGTGAGCTGAGAACGTGCCAGGCACTCTAGCCTGGGCAACAGAGCAAGACTCGGTCTGAAAAATAAATAAATAAATAAATAAATAAAAATTAACGAAGGGTAAAATGGACAAAACTGCAATTGAAATGGGAGAAATAGTAAAATCCATGATCAGTGGGAGCTACTGAAACAACTTTCTGGCTGGGCGCAGTGGCTCATGCCTGTAATCCCAGTCCTTTGGGAGGCCAAGGTGGTCGGATCACCTGAGGTCGGTAGTTCAAGACCAGCCTGGCCAACATGGCAAAAACCCGTCTCTACTGAAAATACAAAAATTAGCTGAGCGTGGTGGTGGGTGCCTATAATCCAAGCTACTCATGAGGCTGAGGCAGGAGAATCGCTTGAACCTGGGAGGTGGAGGGTTGCAGTGAGCCAAGATTGTGCCATTGCACTCCAGCCTGGGCAACAAGAGCGAACAGAAAAACAAACAACAACAATAACAAAAAAAAAACCCCAAACCCCCTAACTTTCTATCAAACTGATAGAACAAGGAGACAACAAAATCAAGATACAAAATATTTCAATAACAAATTAACAAATTTGACACCATGGGCATGTATAGATACTATCCCCAACAACCACCAATTCCTTGTTCTTTTAGAAGGCATGGGAATACTTACAAAAATTGGGACAGAAGAAATCTCCTCTGCCTTCCTACCCCTGCTTCTCCCTATACATGCTGATAGCAGCAAGGGCCAGAGATAAGGGTTTTCTTTAGAAGTGGAACACGAAGGCCAGGCGCGGTGGCTCATGCCTGTAATCCCAGCACTTTGGGAGGCCGAGGCGGGCAGATCACGAGGTCAGGAGATTGAGACCATCCTGGCTAACACGATGAAACCCTATCTCTACTAAAAATACAAAAATTAGCTGGACATGGTGGCGGATGCCTGTAGTCCCAGCTACTAGGGAGGCTGAGGCAGGAGAATGGCGTGAACCCAGGAGGTGGAGCTTGCAGTGAGCCGAGATCGCACCGCTGCCCTCCAGCCTGGGCGACAGAGCGAGACTCTGTCTCAAAAAAAAAAAAAAAAAAAAGAAGTGGAACACGAAGTACAAGTTGGGTGACCAAATTTAACAAATAACAACACAGGATTCTCAGTTAAATTTGCATTTCAGAGAAACAAAAAATAATTTCTTAGTATAAATATGTCTCATTTTCATGCTAAAAAAAAGCATGTGTGTTGTTTCTCTGAAATTCAAATTTAACTGTGCATCTAGTATTTTTTCTGGAAGCCTTAATCATAGGAGAGAAGGGATTGTCATCAGGGAGGAGATGTCTGGAGACTCTTCATCTCTTCCCTGAACTAAAGGTTTGGTTGGGGCCCTTGGCTCAGTCATGTGACTTGGAGAGCCGACCCATGGGGAGCTAGGAGAGGGAACCTTTCTTCGGGGTGCCTTCTGCCCTTTGCATGGTTCTCCCTTGAGTGGCCATGGCTCAATGCTCCCCGGCGCCCTGACCTCTCGGCCTTGTGAAGGCAGCACCTCCTTCCATTCTGCCCACGTTCCAGCCAGGCACGGGCACAAGTGTAATGAAGACAACAACAAACGCAGGCATGATTTGCAAAAACACAGACATTTTAACTTTAATAAGTTATAAAAGTAAGGAGTCAAATTTTACATTACAGAACAAAGATGTATTGGTTGTTGTATTGGTAAGCCAGAATTTTGTGATTTGAGTTCAGCACCTTGATTCAGTATAGTGGCTACCTGTCATACAGGAGGGGGTAGAATCATAAACTGCTTCATCTGCTAAGATGTTGCTATTGAGCACCATTTATATACTCAAAACAAACAGAAAAACCTTAAAATACAAATGAAAGCCTTATACATGAAATTCCATGGGTTTTCCAAAAGGAGTAAATCAGAGAGCTGGGTTCCACAAATCTAACACGAGTCTGCCCACTAAGGAGAAGTGACTCAGGGACACTGTTGCAGATTTTCTAGTACAGCGGAAGGTCTGAGTCTCATCATGCGGTTAGAAACTCAGCTAGAAGATATCTGTCGGCCTCCTCTGGGCGCCAGGAGCCCCTCAGATGCAGAAGAAGCTGGCTTGCGAAGATCAGGACTGTTACTAAGCCGGTTCTCCAAGTGGTCCCCAGCTCAGAGATTTGCGTCGTTTCTCAGAGCCCGGTGAATGTTGGCATTCCTTGGACAGACTTTTGAGGACCATCTGGCTCTAGAGGACTCTTGATATATGGCTCAAGGATTGAGGATGGCACAGAGGGTCATGGCTGTCAGTCCCAGAGGGCACCTTGCTCCCTTCAGCGGAAGACAGGTGCCCAGGGAATGTCCCAGCTGGGCCTCTTCCCAAAGGCTTCCAGCCTCAAGCCAGGAAGCCTTGCTCTGCTGAGATCTTGGAATGGAGTGTTCCCATCCAGAGGCCCCTAGGCTGGGTAAACCGAGTCATACTCTCTGCCTAGCGTTAGTCCTGAACTTCCTCCACATCCTAGGACAGACCCAAGTAAGAACTGCCCAGTCCAGTTCTTCAGCCTGTGAATAGCACCAGCTGTCCTGGGTTCAACCAACAATGGAAAGCCTCGGGCTCCGTTTCCTAATTACAGAGGCAGGATTGCACACATGCTCTAAACCACATCTTCTTAAGGAAGGGGTACTATGAGAGATACTCAGAAAGGTTTTCTCCAGTTTGGTTCTCCAGGAGACACGGGGACAGTGCGCAGCACGTGTGGGATGCGGTGGTGGAGGGCGGGAGGCTAGCCATCACCCAGGTAGAGACTGAAGCATCAGCCCAGATTCCGTTCTTGCTGGTTCCTACGTCGTCATTTTGTCCCTTGGATCATACACACAGAGCCACCCACATGTGCAGCCTCAGACAAACATACTATTAGCACCTGAAAACTCAGTAGAAGGTAGCCACTATGCTGTTATCCCGAGCCTCAGCCATATAATGGGGAAATACACATGAACAAGTTCTCGAAGAGGATTGCTGAGAGTACACAGCCTCTAGAAGTTTCTTAAACAGGAAAGGTTTAAGAATTATGTGTCAGGCTGAGCCCAGCTAAGGAGCGGAAGCCCAGAAAGTTTAAGCTTCACGTTCACAAAATGTCAACGCGGTGAGAGGTAAAAACGAGCCACTCTTCTCCCATCCGCCCCTACTCCCTTCCTCCTATTTCTCTCTTACTCGCTTGTTGCTCACAAAGCACCATTCTCTGGAAAATAGGAGCTATTAAAGTTTTCAAGGAGCAAAAGACAATGTAGGCTCTCCCCATCTCCCACCCTAAGCCCCCATCAGAGGCCACATTTTGCAGGTCACTGCTGGGTTCTGGAGCTTCTGAGAGACAGAGGCGAGGTGGGGCAGGGCGGGACAGGGAAAGCCCATTCCCAGCAAGCAAGCAAAGCCCACAAAGCCCAGAATCCCAGAACCCTTAGACTTGGCCGTAGGGAGATTCCAGGCCCTTGAACCGCTCACTGGACCTTCCCAGCAGAGCACGTGCCTCTCTCATCTTTCTCAGGTACTTGGGGAGGGAAGAGGCTCTCTGGGGAGCCCTGGAGCCAAGGTGGCCAGGGAAGAATGCAGGAGCTCTTCCCCCAGAGCCTGGAAGGCGCCGGCAAGGCCAGGGTTAGTGGACAGGGGAGAGGCCTGGGAGAGCACCCCACTGTTTTCTTGGCATGGACCCTGTTTAGACCTATCCTTATGTCCCGTGATAGGATTCTCATTACTTTCGCAGGTGAAGAGGACAGCTGCACGGCTCAGACTCGGTCGAGACATTCAGATGCCGTACAGCATGAGCACCAAAAAGGTCAGAAGGCCTTTAGTTCTTAATTAGCAAGACTGCATCAGGCCAAGTGGAGGCCTCCTTAAAATATTCTGAGTCGACCTTTAAAGATTGAGTTTTTTCATGCAAAAATCTAGACTTCCTCCGAAAAAGGACACTGTCTGGCAAGGCCAGGGATAGTAGAGCAGAGATGAAGAGAGATACAGATTTCACAGTGGCAGCAACAGCCAGAACCAACAGTCAGCTCCAGGTGGGTGTGGCTGTCAGGGCGGCCATGGTCCCCAGCGGGCCACTACGCTCACCCTGGTCGGCTGCCTGGCCCTGGAAGACGATTTGAGTTCATCACCTCCACTTCATTGTACTCATCTCGGCAACGGGTCAGTTATTCAGTAAATCACCATTTCTCCTAAGAGTCCCACAGGCTGTGTCTGGGGATCGGTAGGGAATATCATGCATCTCCGCCAAGGAAAGGAAGGTTCCCAATCACTGCTTAGCAACTTGGGGCCTATTTTTGTTCTCTCAGAGTGATCCCTCTTGCCCTGCCCTCACTGAGGGAGGCTGTACAGCCTCTATATTCCTCTCCACTGCACACCTGACGCCACCACAGGATTTGGTCGCTCCTGGGCTGGGAAGCACACGTGCTAACCTAGTTACCACATGCTCATGCCTATCTTTCTTACGTCATTCCCCCTCTTTGTTTTCTCAAAACCTTTTGGAATCAGGAATTTTGACTTCATCTCCATGACACAGGATTTGCTATCCCATGGAATATCTCTATAAGCAAGAAAAAAATGCTAGGGATGCTATCTTTCCATTTTATTAGAACTTTCCGAGCATCTCTTTCTTCCGCATCTCATCAATGAGCTCTTGGATTCTTTGGTTTCTGGTCTTTTCATAGGGGCTCGGTCGTCGAGGGATTAGGTTGGGTGACTGGACTTCATCTTCCAGGCCATGGATTTTGTAGGGTTCATCTACGGCATTGGTTTCTGGGTGATCCTCTGTGGCATTGGTGCTGGAGGCATTGAGAGGGACCTCCAGGGGGGTGCTTGGTGATGGCCGCACCTCCATGGCTAGAGTGGGCACTGGGAGGGTAGGCATGAACACATCAATGTCGTTGTGCTTCCCAGGCGGTGGCTCTATCCTGCCCTCCACGTTGGTGAGGTTGTTGTGCAGGTTACAGGACTTGCAGCACAGCTTGTTGTAGCCTGGGATGGAGCAATAGCGAGACAAGACTTCCATCCTACAGAATATTGACTTGTCGCCTTGGCAGTGGCCCTCTGAAAAAGAAAAGTGGGACAAATAACCAAAGGACAAGATAAGGGGGACTTTGTTCCCCCACAGGGTGCAGCTTGCTGGAGGAGGCATATGGAAGAGCCCAGAGACAGCACAGAGGCAAGTGAGCCCAGGCAGAAAGTCTGTGTGGGTTCAGTGTCAAAGCATCCCCAGTGCAGGCAGCGTCCAGGGACCCCTGCCCGGAAGTGCTGACACACAAGCTGTGAGCAAGGCTTCCCTCTTCCAAGCAGGCCCCAGTTGAACCTGGATGTTTCAGTATCTCTTAAAGTTTGAGAAAGAAATGAGGCCCGTTTGTTCTTACAGAGTGATTCCAAACTCATCTTAAAGAATAGGACTTTATCACATCTTCACATTTGACATCCCAGTGGTAACCCCAGTGAAATTCTGTGGCAAGGCTTGACTCTACAATAATCTCTAAGTAGTAACTATAACAAAATTAAACCTAAAAGAGCCAATTCCTAAGACCCAATATAGCAAATCCCAGGGCTGCTGTGGCCCCACCATGCTCCACAACTCCCTGATGTTGCTCCCATTCTGACCCAGATGCCCCGGATGATCTTTTAACTGAACAGCACCTAAAGGAAAGTTAAACATCACCCAAACCTGCATGGGCTTTCTTATACTTGCCTCAACTTACCCAACAACCTCATGTCCAGCCTCTGCTCCATCCCCCTATAGCACCGCCACCTTGCGCATCCAGCCATTTCCCAAAGAAATGTGCTGCCCTCACATAGATTAATTGTTCCACCCTGCACATCTTTCTCTTTCCTTTCCACCCAAGAAACTGGTCATCTGTGGTCCAGCTTACATGGAGAGCCCCGACTCTCCACAGAAGCCACCATTATCTCTCACTTTCCACCCAGCCATCTTCTCCCTGGCCCATCTCGACCTCTGTCTGCAGCTATGTTCATTCAACCCATCAACTCTTCTTGCGCTCACACTCTCTTTACTCTCTGTCTCCTTCCCAAGTTTTCACCCCTTCCCTCTCCCCATCCCCTCATTCCACAACACAAAAATTAAGATGATTTTAAAAAATTCACTCAAGAAGAAAGAATAAGTCATGTTACAAGAGATACTTGATCCACTATAAATTCCGAATCACTGACCTCCATGAGCCCAACACCGCCTGTTGTGGTCTCTGCTCAGCTGCTCTCTACTCTCCACAGTGATGACTTCAGACCTTTCCCACACAAACCCCCGATGTGCCCTCCTTTTCCCTCACTCTCCTTAGTTGAACTCATCTACTATTGAAAGGAAGGAAGGAGGGAGAGGGTGAAAGGAAGGAGGAACTGAAGGAAGGAAAGAAAGGAAAAAAGGAAAGGGAGGGAGGGACAAAAGGAAGAAAGGGAGGAGGAAAGGGAGGGAGAAAGTGAGGGAGAAAGGGAGGGAGAAAGGCTCAGGCATTGGATGGGAGCCACATCTGACAGTTATCCCATACACCAACATATGACACAATCTACACCTGAAGCTGTCCAAAACAGACAAGACCCCCTTCCTTCCATCGAGGGCCAGTGGTTCTGATGTCCTGCTTCTTAATGGCCACTGCTCCAGCCTGTAATTTTCCCTTAGAAGCTGGTGACAGACCACCAGCTCCAAACCCCTGAAGCTTCAGACTTGCTACAAGCCAAATCCACCAAGGGCCTGTGGGTCCCAAAAGCCCCTGAGACCCAACCCCTGCAGCGTGAGCTTAGGGCCTCTGCTGCCCACCCCGTCTCGGTGCATGGTGTTTCAGGCACACAAGCCAAACACGTGGGAGCCCCGTCCTAGACACTCTCAGATATGCCCTTGTTCCTCCCCCTCTCCCACCTCCACCCTGGCTGAGCTGCCTCTTGGCTGCACTATGGGAGGGGTCTGTGTCCATTCTTCACCCATGTCATCTAGCTATCCTGCTTCAGTCAGAATGCTGTTTTCTCACTGAAGATGTGACCACGGCACCCCCCACCCCCAGGCGCTTGAAGTCCCTGACCTGTCCCCTTCCCCTCTCCAACCTCCCTCTGGCCTTAGACTCCTTGCTCTGCATGGAACTCCTTTTGGCCACAGGGCCTTTGCACATGCAATGCCTCTCTCCTGCCTCCAGCTACCACCCTTCCTCCTTCAGGGGCAGTTGGAGCACATCTTCCTCAGGCAGGCATCGCCTGACCTCCTTGAGCAGGTAAGGTCTCTGCAGCACACGGTCTTAGCAGCTGTGCCTTCCCAGCCAAGCTCGCATCTAATTGTCAGATGAATGACTAGTGCCAGACTTTTTCATTATCCTGAAAGCTCCACAGGGCAGAGCCCCAGAGCCTAGAACAGTGAACCAAATAATGCATAAAGGCATAAAAAAGATAAGAAAAAGATCAATGTGAATAACTGAGGAAGTTCAAAACAGGGAAATTTTGAATCTGAAAATGGCAAAGCTCCAGGCAAGAACGCAGGGAGACCCATGCATCAGAGGGCGCCCAACTTCGGCCCTGAGCTTCTACGTGGCCAAAATAAGGAGAACACATGACTGGCTGCAGGGTCCACCATGAAAAGGGAGTTAAAACCCATCGGCCATCAGGAGAAGTGGGGATCTCCCTGACACTGAGCCCAAGAACCATGCTCACAGTGCCAAGGAGGAAGGGGGAGGGCCTGGTGCCCAGGGGAGATGCCAGAAATCAAATCGGAAGATCCTGAGATGTGGCTGTCAGGATTTTGAAACTGGCAGAAGGCTTTTCTCAGGTAAAAATCTTACACAGGTGCCCAATATATGAAACAGATAGACTCAGACTGCTGATGATAGTACTGTTTGAAGGTGGGTGGAGGAGACACAGAGCTCCCATCCCTGCCCCACCCCATCCTCTCCAGCAGCCTGGTTTGTGAAACCACTGAGCCCTACCCTCAGGGAAACACAGGGGGTTCTGGATAAGAGCTGATGGTGGCCTCCCTTCTCCCTACCCCATAGGCTTTGACAAAGGAGGGAGCCTGGGCCTGATGGTGCTGGGGGGACACCCTGGCTGCACACTGCCCCCTCTCCTGTTGCCCACAGTTTTTCCTTCACACAGATAAGGCTGGTGTTACACATTTATCCACATCTACACTCCCTCACTGTCTCTCCCACCAGGCTGGGATCCCTGAAAAGCAGGAATCACATCAGCCTGGTACAGTGGTGGGCCACCCACGGCTAGTGTGCCAAGTCCCTCCCTCCACCTGGTTTCGTAAATAAAGTTTTACTGGATCAGGCCCATGCCCATGCATTTCTTTTTTTTTTGAGATGAAGTCTTGCTCTGTCGCCCAGGCTGGAGTGCAGTGGCGTGATCTTGGCTCACTGCAACCTCCGCCTCCTGGGCTCAAGAGCCTCCCGAGTAGCTGGGACTACAGGTGCGTGCCACCATGCCTGGCTAATTTTTGCATTTTTAGTAGAGACGGGGTTTCGCTATGTTGGTCAGGCTGGTCTTGAACTCCTGACCTTGTGATCCATCCACCTCAGCCTCCCAAAGTGCTGGGATTACAGGTGTGAGCCACTGTGCCCGGCCCATGCATTTCTTATCTGTGGCTGCTTTCCCACTATAAAGGCAGAGCTGAGTCCTGTGACAGAGACCATGTGGGCTCCAATGCCCAAAATATTGACTACCTGGCCCTTTACAGAAAAGGTTGACTGATCATGGGTCAAGTGCACGCCTAGGTCAGAGCCATGCACGAGAAAGTGCTCCATAAATGCCCACTGAGTGAGGGGTGGCAGCCCCAGGTGGGGTCCCCCTTCCACCTGGTCTACATACTGGACTTCTATGTCTGATTTTCTCCCCACAGTGGGCAGCATTGCTCTTAGTTTAAAAAAATAAAAATACGTCAATGAATAAATACAAAATTGAAATAAAATCCTGGCCAAGAGCTTGACTATGCAAATAGCCTACGAAAATTTCAAAATAGCCTAGAAAAATTTCAAAGTCATCATGACCAACTGATCTTAAAGATGCCCCAGGTTTGTACATTTTTAAGTATCATCACAGACCACAGAGAAGAGTGATGCGCCTGAGGTAATGACTGGCGATGCCTCTCCGCCAAGATGAACACTGTGGTTTTATAATATTTGGTCTTCGGCCATTTCCAGTAGCAATCAAGTAGTGAGACCTATTGTCTTCCAGTGAATGACAATCAACCATTGAGAGTAAACACAGTTTTCATAAACTTAAGTTACTGTAGGCTACTCTCACGATCTTGGCTACACCTGAACAGCACCTGCATTATTATTTGCTTAGTCATATCCTTTAAATTAACTCCTTTTTACACTTAAAATTTGTTTTAGGAGAAGACCTTATACTATTACCACTCATGGAAAGCTACTGCAGTGAACAAAGGTAACCCTAAAATAGGAATACAAAAAAAAAGTTTAAAGTCCTTTTAAAGTCAATTTCAAAGTCAAACTTTAACTCATCAAATTCTAGAGAGAGACTCCTGCCTGCCAAGCTCTGAGCTGAAGGGAAATGAGCAAATGTGAGACAGGCTAAAGCTGGTAGCAAGTGAGGCTTTCTTCCTGAGGTCACCGTAAAGCATAAAGGGAACTAGGAAGGGACCGCTCAGTGCAGTGCAGCCCCGGCTATGTTTATGCACCACCGAATCACCTTCCATTTCCCATGCTTTGGAAAATGCTGGATGGAGAATACCTCATTCTCATTTCTCAATAAAGGAGTGGTAGGCTCAGACACCCATGCCAACATTCAAAAGGTCATGCAGCTGGTTAAAAAAGCAAGAGGCACCCCCCTCCAGATGTGCCCTCCTTGGCACCTGGGCTGTAGGCGGCGTCTCTAGCTCTGGCCTAGGAGCCTCTTAGCGGGAATTGCTCCTGACCCATCTCTGGGAAGAAAGACTGAGTGGAGGGAAGCACTGTCTGACCCAATTTTCCCTGATGCTTCTTGTCTCCTTTAAGCTGCGATTGCTTTTGATGATCAATGATCTGAGCTCTGGGCAGGCTGAACTCAGCCATCGCTACCATGGTTGCTCCCTCCCCAGGCTAGCCCCCGGGCCTGGCCCTATGCCCAAGGCCTGTCCCCATGACGCTGGGCTGCTCCCCACTGTTCTTTCTCATGGCCTTCCACGCTTTCTTCCCTCTCCCTGGTGGGACTCCTCAGTGGTACAGAAAAGGGAGGAGTGAGACTTCCATGGGCAGGACACAGCCCAGGCCCCAGGTCAGGAGGTCCCTGTTGAACCCAGACCCTCTTTCTGGCCATTTGCAGCAATGTGAGAGAACACAGGCCCTGTGGCTGCCTGGGAAGACCTTGGAAGACACGGGCAGGCCAGTTGCCCAGAGAGCCACCACTGCCCTGCCCCTCTCCCAACCCAGGCTTTCCCGGGGCTGGCCCAGCCCCCCACCTGAGCCAGATGGGCACCTCTCCCTTCCTGAACAAGTAGCCCAAGGCTGAGAACTGTGCCTGGAGCCAGGGTAGTGACCTGCTGGTGGCTCACGGCAGGTGACCTGGACTAGCAATGTCTGGGCTACTGACCCCACATTCCCACTCCACAGGCTCTGCTCCCAAGATGAGGAGAAACCCATCTCGGGCCCTTTTCCTGATGAGGAGACCTCCATATAGAACCTAGATATTCTTGCGAGGTGCTCATATGACATGATTCAAAACCCGGAGTCACAGTGGGGTGTCTGCATGGTTTGCTATCAGATTTTGGAAAATACCTGGGGAGGGGAGATGCACCTTTCAGGGGGAGGGGCCCTAAATATCTATGTTGGGCAGTGGGGAGTGGGGCAGTAAAGTCATTCAAGTTAGAAAGCGGGGTAGTTAATGCTACTGAGTGAGGCCCTGCAACTCCTCAGTGTCTGGGCCACGAAAAAGAGAAGGAGCCAGCAGCTTGCCAAACCCACGCACCCAGTTTCATGGAACTTTTATTGAGTTTATTTGTGGGATGCATGACAGGAGGTCTTTCCATCATTAGTAAGAATGAAAGGTCATTTTCACAGTCACTTTGGCACACGCTAACGTCTCATAAAAAAAAACCAGAAAAGCAACGACAATGGAACCTATAGAATACGTCATTAAATACATACAAAACACTAATAAAATATCCCTGATAAACCAAAGTGCATATGCCCAGGACAGTATTGCACCTTCCCCAGTCGCGCGTGTCGCTCGCATGGCCTCGTCAAAGTTGGAAGTTAACAGTCGTGAGATTAGTACGCAGGTGCACACCAGTTATTTACAGAACAGCGGTCAGAGCCGCAGGAGTAGGGGCCGGCCGCCCGGCAGGGGTGCGGTGTGAACAGAGGCGGTGGCTGGGGTGGAGGGGCGGGGAGGAGTGCTACATGGATCGCGGCTCAGGGCCCAGGGGGTCGCCCCCTGGGTGTAAGGCCGCGCTGTGGAGCACCCTCGGGGGCTCCATGCAACAGTCAGCGCCGACTGGCCAGTGGGGCATCAGGGCAGACTCCAGTCCGCAGAGACGGACGGTGCGCACCGCTCAGCCCAAGGAGAGAAGCCGTCTGCACTTGGAAACCTTAACCTTGGCAAAAGGTGGATGAACGCACCGGCTCCCCCACACCTTCCCTGCCTTCTACCTGGCCCACGTTCCCCCTGTGAAGCTGGAGTTGGCAGCCAATCCTGTTACCTTTCAACTTTAAGGCATTTTCTACATAGTTTTTCTAAGCAAAAAAGCAATAAAAATTGAGGTAATTCTGTAGTGGTTCACACGGGTGGGCGAGGCACGCCCGCACCAGACGGTCACTCTCTCTCTCAGCCCTACGGCGGGGGTGCTGTGCGCGAGACGAGAAAAGGCCATTGGGGCCGATGGGCGGACGGTGGAGGTGGGGAGTGTCCCCACGCCCCGCCCCGGAGGGACGCGCCCCTCCGCCGCCTCCGTGACCGGACCCCGCGGGACAGGGCCGGGCGGGGCTGTGAGTTGCGCGAAGGCCGGGCGGAAGCAGGCCATAGTTTCACGAGTCAGAAGGACACGCTCAGCAAAGGGTCAGCAGCAGCAGCGACAGCGGTGGCAGCCGGGAAGCCCCTGGCAGTGCCGGAAACTCGGGGTGGGGTCCCCGCACGACGACGACGCAAGACCGCGCCCCCGAACCCCCCCCCCGGGCCGCGCCTCAAGGGTGGGCGGGGCTGGGGGCGGGCTCGGCCCGGAGGGTCGCCCTTTGGCCACCGGCCCCTCCTGCAACCACGACAGATCTTTGCCCCTTTACAAGCCATCACCAACCAGGTTGGGCCCCAGCAGAGGCCCGAGCCCCCGCCACGCCTCGGCGAGGCTGGCCCCGCCAGCGGGCAGTGCGGCCCGGAGCAGACGCCGAGCTCAGAGGCCCGGGAGAAAACGGTCACCCCAGAGCGCGCCCGCAGAGTCAGGGGAGCTTTCCATAGACAGAGAGGAGGGGGGCCCAAGGCAAGCTCCACAGGGCGCAGGGCATGCACTGGAGGGCAGAGGCAGAGTTATAAACGGGTCGGTTACTTGACGAGATCTTCTGGATGGGCGAGTCGGGGTCCGGGCGGGACAGCCACTGAACTACGTAGCTCTTCTTGGAGGGATCTGAGGTGTTTCCTAGAGGGAGGAGAGAGGGGCTGCGGCTGCAGGGCACCAGGCTGGGGCCCCCACCCCAGGCAGAGAGGCTCCGGGTCTCCCGGGGTCCTGGGGAAGCGTCATTCAAGGCCCTCGCCTCCCCTGGGGGACAAACGGTCCTCGGCTGCCAAGTCCACGCCCACCTCCTGCCCCTCCTGACAGCATCCTGGGTCTCAGCTGGGTCTCAGCTATCCTGTCTCTCTCGCTGCCCTGGCATGCAGGCCCTGCCGCCTCCTTTTCTGGGCCGGCTCCTCTGCCCCTGCACCCTGCCCGCGCCCCAGGTTCCACCTGCTGACTCGAGCTCTGAGCTCCCAGAAAGCTTGGACAGAGAGTGCCAGGGGAATGAGAGATCCTGGATACACCCTCCCCAGCTGGGGGCAGGTGCCTAGACCCCCCAGAGCTCCCTCCTCTATAGAAGGGAACTGTGGCAGGCACGGTCCAGTCTTGAACTGTGTGGAGACCTTAGAGGTGACACATGTATAGCATTTGGACAGGCATCTGTGCGTGGTAGGTATTCTGGTTCTCCTCGAAGGGCACAGAGCACACTCTCTACTCGCACAGGCACCCCCTATTCACACAGGCATCCCCCTATTCACACAGGCACCCCCTACACCATAGCCACCAGCATTCCCTAGCTGGCCGAGTCCTGCTGTCACCGTGAGTCTGCAGTGCCCTGAAAGCAGGGAGGGGTGAGTCAGCTCCACACAGCTCCCTCCATTTCCTGCCAGGCAAAGGTCCCAGACCTGGCCTGCAGTGCCCCGCTTCTCCATGCTCACAGATGTTGAGTCCAGCTACTCTCCGGGAAGAGCCAGATTTGCCTGAACCAAGCCTCTGACACCCCGCCCTGGGCTGCTGCATGCTGAGAGCAGGGGCAGGGGCTGCAGGTGGCTTACGGGGACAGGGGCCAAGCCTGCAGGTCCTCGCTGTCTCAGGACGCTCCTCCTGGCAGATGCCGAAGCTGTCGTCCGCGGTGCGGCAGAGCACTGGCCGCTCCTGGGTGCCGTTGCCACAGGTTACTGAGCACTGCAGGGGGAGAGTCGCCAGGCAGGGTTCACCTCCCACGCAGGGCCCGCACTGGCAGAGCTGGAGGAGCCCACAGTCCCCAGGCACATGACCCATGTGCTCAGGAGGAGGTGGGGGACAGTGGGGAGAGTGGGGTTTCAGGGTGCCTTGCCCCACCCTCGGGGGCCGCCCCAATCTCCTGGGGCTCTAAAGAAGGGACCCACATGCCTGTCTCTCTGAGCTGCTGTGAGACAGTGCCCATATACAGACTGGCATAGGCCTGGCGCTGCTGGACTCTCAGTGACAGCCTCACTTCTCTGGCTGGAGGAGGTCCAAGGCCCAGGAGAACCTGCCGTGCCCTGGGCAGGGGTAGGGGTGGGGCACTGGGAAAGCTCTGACCCAGCCTGGGAGGCACCAGTAGGCTCCCCACAATCCTGGGCATGAGGGTCCACCACTAGTGCCCTCACTGGCTCCTCCAGCCCCCAGCACCACCACTGCTCCACCACACTGACCAGGGAGGTGCCAGAAGGAGCAGTCACGCCCAGCCTTGCCCAAGGAAAATTCTCCAGGCCTCACCATGTGCACAGGAAAAGGCTGACTCAGCAGACCTGGATTGCTCAAAGCCTGCACATTCCCAACAAAGGTCTGTGTTTTTGTTTTGTTTTGTTTTTTTCTTTTGTTGTTGGTTTTGAGACAGGATCTCGCTGTGTGGTCGAGGCTGGAGTACAGTGGCACGATATCAGTGCACTGCAACCTCCACCTCCCAGGGTCAAGCAATCCTCCCACCTTAGCCTCCCGAGGAGCAGGGAGTACAGGCACACACCACCACATCTGGCTAATTTTTTTTAATTTTTTTGTAAAGACGGTGTTTTGCCATGCCGCCCAGGCTGGTCTCTAACACCTGAGTTCAGGCGATCCACCCGCCTGGGCCTCCCAAAGTGCTGGGATCACTGGCGTAAGCCACTGTGCCCGGCCAACGCCTGTTTTCAAGACTGGCCCTTGTGCAGCTCCTGGGAACCAAGCTCATGGAAGGCTCCACCTATTAAGAGTGCTTTTGCCTGCCTGAGGCCTTGAGTCACCAGTACCAGTTGGTCTGGGTAGTTCATACCAACAGTGATGGATGGGGAACACCTGCTTTTCCTCTGCAGTCTGAGGTCACACCTATGTAGCTGACCCCATTGAAAACCCTGGACGCCCAGGCTCTGGTGGGCTCCCCTGCTTGGCAGCATTTCACATGCATTGCCACACATGGGTGCAGGGAGAATTCAGGGCATTTCCGTGACCCCACTGGGAGGGGACACCGGGAGCCTGCGCCTGGATTCCTCCCAACCTCCTCGCCTGTGACTTTTCTTTTTCCTGATTCTACTCTGTATCCTTTCACCGTAAGCCCCTGCAACTGCGAGTCCCGCTTCTGAGTCTGTGAGTCCTTCTAGTGGATTACTGAGCCTGAGGGTGGTCTTGGGGAGCCCCTGACACACGCTCCTCCAGCTCTGCCAGCGTGGGCCCTGCATGTGACCGGGCTGTCAGAGCTCACGTCAGCTCTGGCCTGGCCTCAGCTGGCTCTCAGGCCCTGCCCCTAGGACCACCCCTGAAGCCCTTCAGTCCAGCCTCATTCTTTCTCCCAGCACAAGCCTAAGCACGCCCTGCTCTAGTCCCCTCCTGCAAGTTTGTCCCCTCCCACCTCTGCATGAGACCCAGGCGTCCCCTAGGATCCTGGAGCCCTGAACATCCTACTGGGCCTCGGAGCCCGGGCTACCCTCAGTTTCCTGGGATTCCAGACCCTGTATCATGCAGAAGCCTCTGCCTGTGCAGTGAAGACACACATTCCACTGGTTTCTTAGTACAGCACTGACCACATGGCAGCCACTGGCGCCGTGAAACCCACGGGATGTGGCTCAGGACAGGAGCTACATCCAGGCCCACGTGCCGAAAGGGGAATGCTCTGGTCACCTCAGTCCCACCCAAGCTCAGTTTGGGAGCTGAGGACACGGGATCGGGGGATTGCGTACCTGGGACCAGGGCCCAGCTCGCCAACGACCAGGGCAGAGCTCGCGGCTGCAGGCCCGGCGGCTCTCGGGCCGGGCGTCATTGCAGTGCTTGGCGTGCACGGAGCGGGTGGTGTTGTCGTGTAGCGGCTGAACGCAGCGCACGGAGCGCACCTGCATGCCTGTCCGCCCACAGGTCTGGCTACATGGCTCCCATTCGCCTGTGACCCACCTGCCAGGGCAGAGCGGGGCACAGTCAGGCTTCCGCAGCACCTGGAGAACCTGCCTGGCTGAGCTCCAGCACCGCTCCCTGCAGCCCAGGTAGACAGCGAGCACAGAGGGCAGCCTGCACCCCTCCCCGGTGCACCTTCTCTTGTTCTCACTAAGATGCTGGCCGTCCAGGCTTGCACAGAGGGGAAACTGAGGCTCAGCTGCCCCAGGTCCTACTGACCATGAGTCCCATGCATGTCACCACTGGGAGGCCCTGGTGGAGCTGGTGGCTCTGGAGGTCCCTAGCCTGAAGAGGTTTCCCAGCCTCCTTAGGGTCTGGGCCCTGCTACCTGGCCTCACCTTCTGCTGACGTCACAAATCCTTCTCGGCAGAGCTCAAGAGCAGTGTGGATTCCCTCAGCACGCTGTCCTATGTGGCCCCCACCTGCCCATTTCCCAACTGTCTTCCCCACTGAGGTCCCTGGACCCAGAAACGCAGCTGGGCCCAGCCCCAGGGCCTGAACGTCAAAGCCACTGCTTAAGAAACATCTACCCCGTGGTACAGGGCCAGGAGGCGAGCCCTGTGCCTCTGAACCCCCATTTCCCCATCTGGGCATCCCTGTTTCTTGTCATCTCTAAGATGCTGTTCAGTTTGGCGGGTTTGAAGCTGGGGTGCGCCTTCTGCCCTGCAGCATCTCAGATTCCATGAAATGTGGTGAGAGAGACTTGGGCAAATGCCTCGGATGATGCCAGGCCCAGGCCCCACACCTCCAAGCACGGGAGCCCCTGGTGGCCCCTGGCCTGTCTCCTCTAGTGGGAGCCCGAGCTGGGGGCACTCACACTGGCTGGGGTCACCCACACTGGCTGGGGGCACTCACACCGGCTGGGGGCACCCACACTGGCTGGGGGCACTCACACCGGCTGGGAGCACTCACACCGGCTGGGGCACTCACACCGGCTGGGGGCACTCACACCGGCTGGGGGCACTCACACCGGCTGGGGGCACCCACACCAGCTGGGGGGCACCCACACCGGCTGGGGGGCACCCACACCGGCTGGGGGGCACCCACACCGGCTGGGGGGCACTCACACTGGCTGGGGGCACTCACACCGGCTGGGGGGCACTCACACCGGCTGGGGGGCACTCACACCGGCTGGGGGCACTCACACTGGCTGGGAGCATTCCTGCGGGTTGCACGCTCTGCGGATGGCTTTGGGCTTCGAGAGGGCGGCACAGAAGCCGCGGTGTACCATCTTGTGGTCCAGCCTCCGGCGGCAGCCATACTTGGTGAACTGGGACCCTGAAGACAGAGAGCTCGACGGGGGTCGGTGGGGCAGCACGCCCTGCCCGAGGGTGCAAGGAGGGGTGGGCTGCACCAGCAGTGCTGGCCTCGTTTTCCTGCTCACCCTTGTGATGATGATAAGGGTGGGCAGGGCACCGAGCCTGCGGCTGGCTGGGGGGAGGCCTTGGTGTGCCCCGGGTGGAGGGGCGAGAGGGCAGGAGAGAGGCCACTTTCTCCCCTAGGCTGCTTCTCCCTCACTGGGCTCCTGGGTCAGAGTGGAGGCCCTATTTCCTCGCTACTGCTAGGCACCGCTTCTACCTTGACCTCACATGCCCAGCGGGCCTGGTGCAAGCCAGGAGCCGGGCAAGCACTGGGCCCGCAGCCCGCATGCTTCCTCCCACAGGCCCGGAGCAGCCGTGCTCAACCCGGGTGATTTTCTCCAGCAGGGGACATTTGGCCACGTCTGGGACATGTTTGGTTGTCACAACTGGGGGAAGGGGTGCTACTGGCATCTGGTGAGCAAAGGCCAAGGATGCTGCTTGACACCCCACCGTGCACAGGACAGCCCCCATGGCGGTGAGTGACAGAGCCCAAAATGTCAGTGATGCCCAGGCTTCGAAACCCTGGCCTGCTGGGTAAGACCAAAGAAAGCACGGAGATAAAGCCTGACCTCCTCTGGGTGCCTGGAGGCATCCCAGGGAGCAGAGGCTGGGGAGGCTGACGTGGTGGCAGGGCGGTGGAGGGGCTCAGGCGAGGAGAAGCCTGCGCAGAGGCCCCAGGGTGGGACACGGTGTATCCAGGAAAAGCCCTCAAGGCCAGCGTGGCCAGGACCTGGGGGCGAGGCACAGGGTGGAGATATACCGGGAGAGGCCAACAAGTTGCCCCAACCCTGGAGGCCATGAGGAGAATTTTGTTTTTTATCCTAAGAGCAGAGGAAGCTGTTGAAGACTATGACACCAGGAAGAGACACTGTCTGATGTGTTCCCTCAAAAGGTCACTTTGGGGTGAGAGTGGACACACAAGGGCCAGTCCAGAGGAAGGTGGGTGCCAGGACCGGGGAATGGCCAGGAAGGTGGGAAGAGCACACAGGCCCAGGAGATTTCAGGAATCACCAGGGGTGGATGCGCTGATGAAATCCAGGCCCGGTGTGGGGCCGGGGGTGCCCAGGGGCCCTGGAAGAGGACCCTTCCGTCTGCCTGGGCCAGGGAGTGACCCCACCTCTTGGTGAGCTCGTCCTCCAGGTGTGGGCCCAGCATGGCATCGAGGGAGGACTGTCCTGGCCACTTGCCTGGTATCGCCCAGCCCCCAGGAGCACGCAGAACAGATCAGCGCTTCCTGTCCGCCTCTGGGTCCTATGTCCCATCAACTGCAGACTCTCTGGGGTCCAGAGTGGGTAGGACCCCTCTGTGCTCAGCCCTGTCCCAAAAACATCTGGGAGGCTTTTCCCAGTGAACGGAGAGAGAAGCCTCTGGGGGTGTCATCTGCACTGCCAGAGTCTTGCCTATGCGATCCTGCCAATGCCATGGCGTGATCCTTCTGAGGCGTCCACACATCAACCTCTTGCCAGGCCAGCCTGTCACCCCCACACTGAAGCAGGCCCACAAATACAGGGTCCATGCCCCACACACCCTTTGGCCACATTTGACCCAATGCCCCAGCACCCCCCTTCCTGCCCACCCACCGGCCCCTCCGTTGCCGCTAAGCCCTTGCCCACCCAGGCAAAGGTCCCTGCTGTGGCTCCTCAGCCCCCGCTCACGCTGGCCCCACCCCAGGGACGCCCCCTACCTTCTCATGGTCACCCTCGTATCACCCAGGTCCCCAGCTTCAAGACCCCCTCACCTCCGCCACAGGGCTTGGAGCACGGAGACCACTTCTTCAGGGCCCACTCGTAGACCACAGAGTCCTCTTCCAGGACGTTGTTGTCATCGACATTCAGTGAGTCCTCATGGATCATGTATTTGTACGTCAGTGAGACCCGGCTGTCTCCCACCGGGATGACCTGCGCCAGCCCAAGAGCCTTGATGTGCCTGACCTGCCCTCCATGCTTCCTCCCCAGCCAGCTTAGGAACGGCAGCCGAGGCCGACTCCAGAGGAGTCTCATCATTCATGGCAGTTATATTCCAAGAAGTCGCCCCGAGCACCAAATTCTTGAATACGGAGCCATTACCCCAGGGGGCACAGGGTGAGGTTCCTGTGAGCCTCTGTCTCAACATTTTTGTTACCCGATCAATATATAACCTTGTTTTATGTGTGAGTCTGTTTATTTTTTTGTTTGTTTTTGTTTTTGAGATGGAGTTTCGCTCTTGTAGCCCAGGCTGGAGTATAGTGGCACGATCTCCACTCACTGCAACCTCCGCCTCCCAGGTTCAAGCGATTCTCCTGCCTCAGCCTCCCGAATAGCTGGGATTACAGGTGCCTGCCACCAAGCCTGGCTAATTTTTGTATTTTTAGTACAGACGGGGTTTCACCATGTTGGCCAGGCTGGTCTTGAACTCCTGACCTCGGGTGATACACCTGGCTTGGCCTTCCAAAGTGCTGGGATTACAGGCATGAGCCACTGCGCCTGGCCTATGTGTGAGTCTGTTTAAAGACACTTTATTTAATATTTACTGTGATTCATTAACACTGAACTCACAGTCAATCGCACTGCAGCCCATGCCTGAACGAAGCTTATTCAACACATGTATTTTCTTCTTAAGACACCACTGCTTCCCGGGCTTAGGAACACTGGAAAGCACTTCAGCAACAGGCTCGGGGTGATTTTCAACAGCGAAATCGCCCCCAAAATAGCACAAAATGTGATGTATGTGACACTCAACAGACTGCAGAAAGAACCCCTGTTTGTGGGATGAGAGCAGAAACAAGCAGACAGCATGCCGAGTTGCTCCCACCTCCGCTGGGAACACGTGTGGCAGGCGACTCACACTTCACCGCTCTGTGTGTGTCCGTTTGGGGCTCACGAATCAATTTTAGTGAGCAGGTGAATTTGCAAATACAGAAACCATGAGTGCCAAGGACCAGCTGCTCACACACTGATGCAGGCAGGTCACCAAAGGCACGTCCAGGGGGCCAGAAGTCACTGCAGGCGAGGCAGGCAGGGTGGCAGGGGGTACACGGGGCATAGCTGGCTCACTGCTGCAGGTGCACCCACGTGTGGAGCGCTGGGGGCTGGTGGAGTAATCCCAATGCCAGCATGCCCACCTTAGGGAGGGGCTCCAGAGCATGGGAGCCTTATTTGTGATATGTACCTTTTCTGACAAATAAAATATATCCCTATGCAGTTAAATTACATTTTAAAAAGTGATCTGACCTCCTCAAAACCAGGTAAAAAGAAAGTGATTTGAAAATCCAGCCCCCTTGGTACTTTCCTACAACCAGGAGATCTGGGGTCCCATCCTGCTTAGAGACACAGTCCAGCTCAACCTGGGTCTGGGCATCTAGCTTCCCAGACCCTGAGCATCACCTCCCAGAGTGTCACCTCCCAGAGTGTCACCGATTCCAATGTAACAGCACACTCGAACGAGCATGCTGATGGCAGCTGTGAATGTCATTCAGATGGTGAAACCGAAACTCTCAAAGGGAGAGTGTGCCCAAGGTCACCTAGGGGTCATGTGGGGTCCAGAGCCCCGGCTCGTGGATGCATGTCCCTTCCTGGCTCTGACCAAGTCGGAGCCCCTTGGTGCCAAAGGCAGGCCAAAGGGGCCACGCAGAGTGTCACCTGAAGGGTCAGGAGGCTCAGCGTCCCAGGTACTCCCATCCCTCCCCCAGTGACCACCCGCACCCTTCCCTGGGCCCAGCCCTGCTTGGACTCACCAGAACGGTGATGGTGCCGTGGAGGGGGCCCATGGTCTGCAGCGTCTCCCGGCCGTCCCCGTCCCTGTACTCCCACTCCACGCCCATGGCAATGAAGGTTTTGGAACTGGCATCCACGTCATTCTCTTCATTTAAGATGAACTTGCCTGTCTCCAGGTTCTTGACGGCTGAGAATGGCAAGACCAAGTCCCCCGTTGTGGTCACCCAAGGGCAGGACCCAGGCCCACTGGTTTGGGCTGGTCGGGGAGTGCGGGCAGCTAGCTGGACCCCTCGTCTCTCTGGCTGCCCCCGGCCAGTTTCCTCTGTGCCACGACAGCCGAGATGGCTCTGGGAGCCCTGCTTGCCCATCACTGCTCCCTCAGGACCAGATTACCCTCCACTCGCATCCTCTGCCCCCACCAGCCCTGGAGGTGCCGGCTCCCCTTGGAAGCCACTCAGTAGCTGTCAAGGCCACCTACCCATACCCTATTGGGAGCACTCAGTGGGCACTTAGAGGCCACCCGGGGCAGGATGGCTGGGAGGGGTCTCTACGCGGTGCAGGGCATCTGCTGGACAGGCAAGCACATGACCCTGCTGGAGTAGGGCTTCCTGCCATGGGGTGAGTATATGTCTGGCTGAAACAGCAGAACCCCCACCCCATCAGGGACCATGGCCCAGCCGAGGCCCCAGCAGCTCCCCACAGCCCCAGAAGAGGCCTGGCCTGATTGGGTGACACTCAGGTCATCTAGGAGCAGAGGACCTGGCTAGCCAGGAAGCCCCATGCTCTCTGCAGTGTCGGGGGTGGCTGCTGCGGGGCAGCTGGGTGATGTGAGTGGGGCCGCAGACAGGGCACTAGTGAGAAAATCATTCCCTGTCACGTCCCCTGTAATTCTGTCCACTCGCAAACACAGCCTCTGCTTGGTGCCACTGGTCCCTGCCTTCTCTCTGGCCCTTGCTCCCTTTCCACAGAGAGCGACCTCAGCCCCAGAGGCGGTGGCAGGAAGCAGTGTTGGGACAGAAATGTCTTTTTGTTCAGAAACTGACTTTTCTGTTCACCTTCTGCTTCAGGCAAGTGGTACAGGTTTTTATATTTAGGGTAGCAGTCGAAAGTTTCCTCTTAAGAGGCGAGGTGCAGTGGCTCACACCTGTAATCCCAGCATTTTGGGAGGCCGAGGCAGGCGGATCACGAGGTCAGGAAATGGAGACCATCCTGGCTAACACGGTGAAACCCCGTCTCTAGTAAAAAATACAAAAAATTAGCCGGGCATGGTGGCACACGCCTGTAGTCCCAGCTACTTGGGAGGCTGAGGCAGGAGAATCACTTGAACCCAGAAGGCGGAGGTTGCAGTGAGCCAAGATCAGGCCACTGCACTCTAGCCTGGGCGACAGAGCGAGACTCAAAAAAAAAAAAAAAAAAAAAAAAAAGAAAGAAAGAAAGAAAAATGAGTATCAAAAGAGAGTGAGATCCTGTCTCTAAATAAAAACAAAATAAAATAAAACAAAAGGGAGATAAAATAAAAGGGCATGGTATGTTTGTCAGGCAGCGTGGGTGCTGGTCCAGGGCAGCGTGGGAGCCCCAATCCTGTCCAGCCTCCTGGGGATGGGGATGAATGTGGGGCTCAGACTGGGGAAGGGACTTATCCAGGGGTCCCAGCAGTCCCTGGTATCACTTCTGACCTTGGCCCATGAATTCCCAGAAGGTAGGGCCCAGGCACCTTCAGGGGCAGGGTAGACAGGTCCTGAGAGCCTCCCGCGTGGCCTGGGAGGGCGTGGTCTCCCAGGCAGCGCTGCTTCGTGGAAAGGGGCACCGAGAGGTGTGAGAACATCCATATTTTCAGGAGATACCAGGATCCCTATTTTAGCTGGAATCTCTTGAATTTAAAATTAAACGAATTGAAAATATAAGTGCACTGTGTGCACCCACCTGCCAGCTGGCCTTGCTGAGGGGATGGGAGGGCTGCCCAGGACCCTGCTGCCTGCAGACCCTGCCTGCCTTCCTGAGGGCAGGGGGCCTTCCCGCCCCGACTGTGAGAACAGGGGACAGGGAGTCATCCTGTAGACTGAGGGACACATGTTTTGCATATATGTCCTTTCATAGCTGCTGCCAAGCGGAGCCCTCTGATCCCAAACCCTGGCCTCTCCACAGGGGGAGGACCCTGGGAAAGGGCCCAGGTGGGCTGAGCAGAGGGACAGGTTGCGGAGGGGCTGCCCTGGCTCAGGTCATGGCTACACAACCCGGGCCCCTGACCCCTGACCCCTGGCACTCTGCCCATTGATCCCAGAGGAGCCAGGTCCTGAGGACGTCAAGTTGTCCGGCTCTGAGACTCACCCAGATGGTGGCTGGTGGCGTCTACCTCCTGAATGAGCAGGTGTCTGGCTCCTGCAGGGATCTCAAACATCTTGATGTAACCTTTTTTTGATGTGGAAAGACACAGAAAACTGAGAAGGGAAGGGGCCGCTCAAATTCGCACCATGCAAGGAGGGGCCTCGCTCTTGAAGGCAGCTCCTTTGGAGGCTCTCCCGGGACCCTGGTATTTCTCTGGCTTTGAGGACCCACCCGAGAGGGGCCACCAGGAAAGCTGCTGCCTCCGGGCTAGTCTTTAAGGCCCAACCCGGGCATCCTCATATACTGGCATTCTCCACTCTAACCCCTGTGACCCCGGCCCCCACTCTCCTCTTCCCCACCCACCCTGGCACCCAGCTGGGGCTGTCCCCGACTCAGGATTCTCCCTCCCCCTCAGTGTCACAGACCCCTCCCCCTCCCCAGAATAGTCCATAAGCCCGGACAGCCCCAGGATGAGTCAGGCCCTCAGCTGTCCGGGCATGAGCCTGCTGCAGGCATCCAGGCTCCAGGGTGGAGGGCAGGGACTCACTCACCGTGCTTCTTGGGTGACCGTGTGAACGTGCCCTTGACCACTTTGCAGTGGCTGTTGTCCCCTCCGCACACGCCACACTTGTCTTCCTGCTTGCTGGAGCCGATCACACCATCACAGCCCACCTTCTGTTGGGGGAGGAGGCAGTGAGCACTTGAGGCATCCTGCTAGTAGAGTCAGGGTCATACTATGTTGCCCCCAGTCTCGAACACCTGGCCTCAAGCGATCCTCCTGCCTTGGCCTCCCAAAGCATTGGGATTACAGGCGTGAACCACCTTGCCTGGCCTCATCTTTTATTATCTCCAAAATCAGAGTGCGTCTAGTCATCAGTTAAACGGACCTTGCCTGCCCCCTACAGCAGTGTCTCGACCTGGCAGTTTCCGTCTGGGCCCCTGTGCACGCGGCTGGTCTTGGGCAGGGGACTCATCGAGGCCCAGGCAGGCACCGTCCCTGGCTTGATGAACATTTATGTTTGGCAAGCAGGAGATGCTGTTTATGTTTACATTTTTTTTGAGACGGAATCTTGCTCTGTTGCCCAGGCTGGAGTACAATGGTGCAATCTCAGCTCACTGCAACCTCTGCCTCCTGGGTTCAAGCAATTCTTCTGCCTCAGCCTCCCGAGTAGCTGGGATTACAGGTGCCCACCACCATGCCTGGCTAATTTTTTTTGTATTTTTAGTGCAACGGGGTTTCACCATTTGGCCAGACTGGTCTTGAACTCCTGACCTCAGGTGATCCACCTCCCTTGGCCTCCCAAAGTGCTGGGAGTACAGGCCTGAGCCACCGCGCCCGGCCAAGTTTTGATATTCTTTAACAGACAGAATCCAGTTGGATATTATTTTTTGACCCAGTATTAGGTTCTGCATGAATATTTATGTTTTCTAATTACGCAAAATTGAGCAACCTGCTATTACCTGTCAAAATCAACATTAATAAAATATTTAACCTATTCTTCTTCTTTTTTTTTTTTTTTGAGACACAGTCTTGCTCTGTCACCTAAGCTGGAGTCAGTGGCGCAATCTTGGCTCACTGCAGCCTCCACCTCCTAGGTTCAAGTGAGTCTCCTGCCTCAGCCTCCCGAGTCGCTGCCTGTAGTCCCAGCTAATTTTTTTTTTTTTTTGTATTTTTAGTAGAGACGGGGTTTCACCATGTTGGTCAGGCTAGTCTTGAACCCCAGACCTCAAATAATCTGCCCGCCTCGGCCTCCCAAAGTGCTGGGATTACAGGCGTGAGCCACCGCGCCCAGCCCCTATCCTTCTTGAATATCCATGTCAGGAGTGACGTGATAGCCACACCCACGGAGACAGTGCATTAGTGATCTTCCCTCCACACCCACGGAGACAGTGCATCAGTGATCTTCCCTCCACACCCACGGAGACAGTGCATCAGTGATCTTCCCTCCACACCCACGGAGACAGTGCATCAGTGATCTTCCCTCCACACCCACGGAGACAGTGCATCAGTGATCTTCCCTCCACACCCACGGAGACAGTGCATCAGTGATCTTCCCTCCACACCCACGGAGACAGTGCATCAGTGATCTTCCCTCCACACCCACGGAGACAGTGCATCAGTGATCTTCCCTCCACACCCACGGAGACAGTGCATCAGTGATCTTCCCTCCACACCCACGGAGACAGTGCATCAGTGATCTTCCCTCCACACCCACGGAGACAGTGCATCAGTGATCTTCCCTCCACACCCACGGAGACAGTGCATTAGTGATCTTCCCTCCCCGTTAGGGTTACAACCATGTTCACAGCTGCCATCTGAAGCTACTTGTACTACAACTGTTTCCCATGCTTGCTGCCTGTATTAATTATGTTTTTGTTTTTCAAAACGTCCTATGTCTTGATATTTTGACATCTTAAAAATCTTCCTGTCTGGGGAGAGACTACACCTCCCAGGGCTATCCAGTTCTAAGGGACAGCAAAGCACTGGGTTGGGGACACACCTTTCACATGCAAACCAGCCAGTCCTCAGCCTATACCCCAAGCACCTCCTTTATCCAGGCCTCACATACCAAACCAAGATTCCTGCACCCTAACTCATCCCAGGGTTTGGGTACCAGGCAACTGGGGACCACCCTAAACTCCAGAGCCCACTGGAATGATTCAAACTGGCCATTCCTGAGCTGTTCCCCTTCCACTGCCCTGCCTTCCTCAGGAGGCCTCTCAGTGACATTGGCCTCCCCACGTCCTCACTGGGTCACCTCCATAAATTAAAATCCCAAGGGTACAGAGCAGACACCACTTGTTCTTGTTTTGGCGTATTTGGTGTCGCCATCTCTGAGCCAGCTGTATAGCCCAGCCTCCCGGCGCTGCCGAAGTCACAGGAGCAAATGCAGAGCAGCCCTCGAGCACCCTCCCGGCTCCAGCTCCAGCTCCCGGCTCCAGCTCCCAGCTCCCGGCTCCAGCCCCCAGCTCCCGGCTCCAGCTCCCAGCTCCCAGCCTCTAGCCCCCAGCCGCTGCCCCTGCGCCCACTCCCCTAGAGGTGCCTTCCTGCCGATGTGGCTGTTTCTCAGGAAGGTCAAGCCAGAGTCACCCTCCACGACTCCTGCCATCAGTCCTGTCTACACAAGCCCTAAGCAGAGACTTCCAGTTGTTTTCGGGGGAGCCTGGCAGGGACAAGTCTATGTTCATGTCACCGTCACATGCCGAGGTGACACGAGATTGTTTTTCCTGACAGCCAAAGATTGAAGCCAAAGGCATCATAATAAAAGAAAACAGAGGAGGGCATTTCTACAAAGCACCAAACCAGTGACCCTCACAGTGGCCACCCAGCTCCAGCAAGAAGCTGCCCAGTGCCCTGCAGGGTGCAAGGATGGGGCCTGCTTCACAAGGGTCCCCTGTAGGTCACGTGCATTGGAAATCACCAGGGATGCTCCTAAAACTTCATGCTCTCAGGCCGCCGCCACCGTGACCTGTGGAATCAGGACGTCTGAGGTGGAGTCCAAACTCTCCAGGTGAGTCCTAGGCATACTCAAGTCTCAGGCTCCCAGCACAGGGGAGGGGTAAACAGACATTTGCTAAGAGCCTGCCCTGGTCCGGGCATTGTTTCTGACACTTTGTATGCTTCACCTCATGCATCTTGCCAATACCCCGAAAAGGGGGAGGTCAGTACCCAGGAAGCTGAGACTTGACACGGTAGCCCCCCGTGCCGGCCTCTGTGTACTCACCCTGCAGTCCCCGCGCACACAGAGGCTGAAGGCGTCCTTGTAGGAGCAGCGTGTCCCGTCATGCACCATGCGCTTCATGGACACCACCTCCCCGGTCTCCCTGGACTCGCAGTACAGGTGGCATCTCTCCTTGGCTGGAAGGGAAGCAGCTGGGGGTCTGCAAGGAGCCCTGATGGCTTCCCCATGTGTGTGCAAAGGAGGCACCAAGCAGGAGAAATTTCCACAAGGGTCCCCACGTGGCCCACCCTCCAGGGCAGACAGAGAGGGAAAGGGGTGGGTGACAGCAGCCCCCTTCCTGTCTCTGTGTCTCCTAAGCCTTTGACTCTGGTGGTTGTGGACTTTGGAAGAGCTTTTCCCAACCAAGCCAGCCAGGCTGTTGGTGCAGCCCGGCTCTCACATCCCCGAGGCCCCGCTTGGAGACCTCCGAGGCTGCAAATGTCTGTTTGCTGGGTCGCTATCTAAAGAACCCTTTTCAGGCCAGGCAAGATGGCTCACACCTGTAATCCCAGCACTTTGGGAGGCAGAGGCAGGTGGATCACTTGAGGTCAGGAGTTCCAGACCAGCCTGGCCAACATGGTGAAACCCGTCTCTACTAAAAATACAAAAATTAGCTGGGTGTGGTGGTGGGCGCCTGTAATCCCAGATACTTGGGAGGCTAAGGCAGGAGAATCGCTTGAACCCGGGAGGCCGAGCTTGCAGTGAGCCAAGGCTGCGCCACTGCACACTGCACTCCAGCCTGGGTGACGGAGCAAGACTCCATCTCAAAAAAAAAAAAAAAAAAAAAAAAAAAAAAAAAAGCCAGGAGCAGGGGCTCAGGCCTGTAATCCCAGCACTTTGGGAGGCCGAGGCAGGAGGATCATGAGGTCAGGAGATGGAGACCATCCTGGCTAACATGGTGAAACCCTGTCTCTACAAAAAATGCAAAAATTTAGCCGGGTGTGGTGGCGTGCGCCTGAAGTCCCAGCTACTCAGGAGGCTGAGGCAGGAGAATAGCTTGAACCCGGGAGGCAGGAGGTTGCAGTGAGCCAAGATCATGCCACTGCACTCCAGCCTGGGCAACAGAGTGAGACTCCGTCTCAAAAAAAAAAAAAAAAGTAAATAATCCTTTTCAGTCAATCTCTGAAATCCAGAATGAGGCCAGCCTGCCTCGATTCAGACTCAGGTCCCTGGAACCTTCCCTTCTCAGCCTTTATCTCAGAGGCAACTAAAACGCTGGGCCCCCAGACTGTGGCCTCCGCCAGAGGGGGACCCCATCTGCTGTGTCACCTCCAACCCTGCACTGGCCCACATGAGGCAGCAGCTGCTGGGCTAGGGCAACAGCCATGGAGGAGAAACAAGGACTGTATGTTTACAGTCCGTCCCAGGAGAGTCCCCAGCTGCCACACAAGCACTGCCATGCCCAAGGCCACCAGACTCCTCAGGTCCCTGAGCCAATAAATGCCTTCTAGTGCTGAAACCGGTTGGAGTCAACTTTCTGACACTCGCAACTGAGAGTCCCGACTAATAGAGAAGGTCAGAGGTCACCAGATTCCTTGGCAGGGTCAGCCCCGGCCTCAGCCCTGAGCTGACCACACAGCTCAAGCCTCGTCCACCCACGGGGAACTGCAGGAGCCCGGCCCCTGCCGAGCCCGCAGCCCCGCCACCTCTTCCGTGTCCTCAGCTACTCTGGGGTGTTCTGGTGCTCTGGGATTGCAGCCCTGCTAGGAACTTTAATGCCCCACCCAGGAGTGGGCCAGGGCAGCCACACCAGCCAGGGTGGGCTCTCCTGCCAGCTCAGGGTCGCGGCAGCCTTGCCCCATGCAGGATCAGAGGCACAAGCCCCCCCCCCGCCCACCCTAGGGCCTGCCTGCTGAGCCCCCACTGCTGCCTCCCAGAAGGGCTCACCATCCCGGTGCTCGTGGGGCAGCCAGTGGTGCTGGGCGTCGCCGTGCTCGAAGTACAGGTCCCACTGGCGGCACTGCTCCTCGCGGAAGTCAGCCAGGGAGTCGGGGCAGTCCTGGCGGCTGCAGAGCTGGAAGTCGTAGGCAAGGCCCGAGCAGGTGCGGCCCCCGTTGGCCGGGCTGGAGGAGAAAGCAAAGGCCTTGCCGCTCGGTGCCATTGGAAAGAGGCAGCACCCGGGTGCCCTTGTGAGATCTTTTTAGGGGGGATCCCTAAGTCTCAGGTGTCCGGGGGGCAGCTCTGCTGAGCAAAGGGACCTTGCCCTGCCATGTCCAAGCTGTAAGACCTGGGCAGTTCCCCAGCCTGTCAGGCCTCAGAGTGAAGCTCTTGAAAGGACAGGACAGGATGGCCACATCCTGCCTCCTGGGGTTCCTGTGGGGAGGCAGCATCTGCTCACAGCCCTGGTGCCACCTCCTCCCCAGCACCGATGCCTGGGCTTGGAGATGAACAGGAAGCTGTGATTGGGTGTTTAGGTTCTGTGTTCCCCACAGGGCGAAAACCCCAGCACGGCAGGAGCTGAGTGAGTCTCCTCTGCACCTGGCCCTGGGCACCGAGCCCAGCACAGAAAGAGGCATGCTGAGGCCCCAGGGTTCCGGTGCTGCAGTTCTTAGCAAGTGTCTGGCACAAAGCAGACGCATCACGGCCGCTGGGTTTTCTCCCTGTGGAGAAGGCGGGCTGCGTTTCTGCAACGTCTTCGCTTCACTGGGAACAGCACCAAGCCACACACTGCCTCGAGGTTCTAAATGCCCAGCAATCTCTTCCCGAGTCTGGCGTAAAAGCCCCAGGGGTGCTTGAGGAGGGGCCACGGGGCTCCCTGTCTGCTCCTGGCCGGGAGGGCAGCCTGGAGCCTGGGGCAGGAGGACAGCAGGGGTGGGAGAGAGGACAGCAGGGGTGGGAGAGAGGACAGCAGGGGTGGGAGAGAGGACAGCAGGGGTGGGAGAGAGGACAGCAGGGGTGGGAGAGAGGACAGCAGGGGTGGGAGAGAGAGGGCTCCATGCACGAGCGTGTTCACACGTGCTGCTGAGGGAGGCTGCCCCACTGCGGGATCCGTCCGCGGAGCCGTGACTGCGGGGCCTCTGTGGCTCCGCAGGGTCCCGTTCAGGCCTGGCCAGAGCAAGGAGAGCAGCCCGAGTGAACAGGACCCAGGAGCGGCCGCAGAGGCCGGAGCCCTGCCCGCCAGCTGGTAACTGGGCCCGGCTGTGCATCTGTGATGCCCAATTTGGAGGCTGGAAATCTGTTTTGTTTGTTTTTCTAATGTGAAATTACAGATTGTCAATATTTTCAGGCAAATCAAAATCTTTAAAATACCAGACAGGCCAAAAAGGAAAGACCGAAGCTCTGTGTGTCTAAGCAGCTGCGGGGCCTGCGGCGTAAGGGCCCGCTGCGCAGGTGGGAGACGGGGGTAACGCTGATGTTTGTGGAGGGTTCTCCCTCCATGCCAGCCCCCCCGGGACACTCCCTGGGTGAGGCCAGGGTGAGCGTTCAGGCAGGAGGAGACAGGCAGTGGAGGAGGGAGAGGAGGGTGTGGATGAGAAAGTGGCTGCGGGCTGAGGAGGGAGCACGGGCCCGGGAGATATTTACGGGGTGTGTGGGGGTGAAGTGGGAGGAATGAGAAGGGGCAGGAGGACAGCACAGGGCATGGGGCCTGCGTGGCGGGTGGGGCTGAGGTATAGCTGAGCATGGGGATGCAGCTGGCATGGGCCGGCTCTACAGGTTGTCCCTCCCCTGGGTAGCCAGACACTGATGACAAGTCCCGACCCTGCCCTCACCTGGCTGCAAACAGCTGCCCAGGTGCTGGCATCCGGGGGGCTGAGAGACCACCCCCCGCTTACCCTCATTTCCCCAGCTCGGTCCTACCTCCTCTCCTCCATGCCCGTGGCCAAGAGAGACAGAGTAAATCTGTCTAGAGTGGGCTGCAGGCAGGTGGGCTGTGGGCCCCGGCCAGGGGAAGGGGTAAGAGGCAGAGCTAAGCATCCCCTGAGCCGTCACCCCCTCCCAGGTAGGGTGAGGCAGGCGGGGCAGCCTGCCCTGCACCTCTCCAGAACTGGTGTGCAGCCACAGGGCCCTCCAGGACAGGGCTGGCTGGAGAGGGTCTCCTGGACCCTCAGCTGCCACTCAGGAAGGCCAGGGGGACATGGGGCCAACTCACTGTGGGTTGTCGCACTGGCGGGTCCTGAACTTCACGCCCGTGCCACAGGTACGTGAGCAGGAGCCAAACGGACTCCAAGCGCCCCAGCTGCCGTCCCGTTTGAGGATGTCAGGCGTCAGCCAGATGCAGTGTCCTTTAAAACAATGCTGAAACACAGGAAGCCAGTCCCTCCACTCACCCTCACACCGGGCCGTGGGGACAGTCCTGCGCTCTGCAGCCTGCAGTGTCTGGGACATGTCCTGGCCCCGCTCTGGGGCACAGGGGGAGCTCACCCTCCTCGCCCCTAGATGCTCAGAGCCCCCGGAAGACAGGCCTCATCGGCCAGAGGCAATAAGAGGCACAGTGAGGGGCTGGCCTGCCCTGCCTCCCGCTTGCTGACCCACCCTCCTGCCTTCTAGCAGCTCTGTGTCCCCTCAGCTGGAAGCTGCACCACATGACGCTGCCAGGATAGATGCCTCTTGGGTGCCCACACACAGCCCATTTATAAAGATACCACTGGCCTATCAGGCCAGCGACTGCAAGACATACAAGGTTTATTTAAGCAAAAAAGGTAATTTAGAGGAAATACTATAGAAAAAAGGGACAAGTAATATGCCGACACGGTAGAAACCAGGAATAAAGCCCAATGCTGGCGTAATATGCCGACATGGTAGAAACCAGGAACAAAGCCCAATGCTGGCGTAATATGCCGACATGGTGAAAACCAGGAACAAAGCCCAATGCTGGCGTAATATGCCGACATGGTGGAAACCAGGAATAAAGCCCAATGCTGGCGTAATATGCCGACATGGTAGAAACCAGGAATAAAGCCCAATGCTGGCGTAATATGCCGACAGGGTAGAAACCAGGAATAAAGCCCAATGCTGGCGTAATATGCCGACATGGTAGAAACCAGGAACAAAGCCCAATGCTGGCGTAATATGCCGACATGGTGAAAACCAGGAACAAAGCCCAATGCTGGCGTAATATGCCGACATGGTGGAAACCAGGAATAAAGCCCAATGCTGGCGTAATATGCCGACATGGTAGAAACCAGGAATAAAGCCCAATGCTGGCGTAATATGCCGACAGGGTAGAAACCAGGAATAAAGCCCAATGCTGGCGTAATATGCTGACATGGTAGAAACCAGGAATAAAGCCCAATGCTGGCGTAATATGCCGACAGGGTAGAAACCAGGAATAAAGCCCAATGCTGGCGTAATATGCCGACATGGTGAAAACCAGGAATAAAGCCCAATGCTGGCGTAATATGCCGACAGGGTAGAAACCAGGAATAAAGCCCAATGCTGGCGTAATATGCCGACAGGGTAGAAACCAGGAATAAAGCCCAATGCTGGCGTAATATGCCGACATGGTGAAAACCAGGAATAAAGCCCAATGCTGGCGTAATATGCCGACAGGGTAGAAACCAGGAATAAAGCCCAATGCTGGCGTAATATGCCGACAGGGTAGAAACCAGGAATAAAGCCCAATGCTGGCGTAATATGCCGACAGGGTAGAAACCAGGAATAAAGCCCAATGCTGGCGTAATATGCCGACAGGGTAGAAACCAGGAATAAAGCCCAATGCTGGCGTAATATGCCGACAGGGTGGAAACCAGGAATAAAGCCCAACGCTGGCGTAATATGCCGACAGGGTGGAAACCAGGAATAAAGCCCAACGCTGGCGTAATATGCCGACATGGTAGAAACCAGGAATAAAGCCCAATGCTGGCGTAATATGCCGACATGGTGAAAACCAGGAATAAAGCCCAACGCTGGCGTAATATGCCGACAGGGTAGAAACCAGGAATAAAGCCCAATGCTGGCGTAATATGCCGACATGGTGAAAACCAGGAATAAAGCCCAATGCTGGCGTAATATGCCGACAGGGTAGAAACCAGGAATAAAGCCCAATGCTGGCGTAATATGCCGACAGGGTAGAAACCAGGAATAAAGCCCAATGCTGGCGTAATATGCCGACAGGTTAGAAACCAGGAATAAAGCCCAATGCTGGCGTAATATGCCGACAGGGTAGAAACCAGGAATAAAGCCCAATGCTGGCGTAATATGCCGACAGGGTGGAAACCAGGAATAAAGCCCAATGCTGGCATGTAGGAAAAACGATTCCACATCTTAATCTGATCACAGTGCTCTCATTCCTGTAGGGGGAGGAAGCGTCTACAGTTTAGGGGACCCACTTTAAGAAGAAGGTTGCAAAATTAAAGAATTAAATTAGGTGCAAAATGGGTTATTGACTTGAAATGAGAAAATACATCACACAAAAACGTTTTAAAACTGACAATGACCAAACAACCAAAAAACAGAGAACAAGGACTTCTAATACATTGACTGACAGAACTTTTCCTTCAGTTCCGACTGCATGCTCTTTTTTTTTTTTTTTGAGACAGAGTCTCACTCTGTCCCCCCAGGTTGGAGTGCAGTGACGATCTTGGCTCACTGCAACCTCCGCCTCCTGGGTTCAAGCGATTCTCTTGCCTCAGCCTCCCGAGTAGCTGGGATTACAGGTGTCCACCACCACCCCCAGCTAATTTTTGCATTTTTTTTTTTTTTTTTTAGTAGACACAGGGTTTCGCCATGTTGGCCAGGCTGGTATCGAACTCCTGACCTCAGGTGATCCACCTGCCTCAGCCTCCCAAAGTGCTAGGATTACAGGCGTGAGCCACCGCGCCTGGCCAACTGCATACTCTTTAACCCTTCTTTGTATGACCTAATTTTGTAGCACTGTTTCCACAAAGAGAACAGAAAGAGAACGCAGCCATTCCTTGGCAAACTCTTCTCAGCAAACCATTCCTCAGCAAATTCTTTCTGTAAAAGGGCCAGAGAGTAACTATTGTAGACTTTGCAGGCTATATAATCTCTGTTGCAATTAATCAATTCTGCCATCAGAGCTTGAAAGCAGCTATAGACAACCTATAAATGAATGGACATGGCTGTGTTCCAATAAAACTTTATTTAGAAAAACAGGCAGCAAACAGAAACTTTGAATGGAAGTGTAAGGAGGTTGGTGAACCCTCTCCCCAGTAACTGATGAAAATTAGTTTTTAAAAAGCAGCCATTTAAAGTCTCTGGAAATTGTCCTAAGGTCTAAACAACAAATGAAGAAGCATTTTTTTTTTCAAGAAAATCTATTAAATCTTGGTAAGAAAAGCAAAAGTCTATGGCATTGGAGCCACAGCCCTCCCCTATTCCTGCCCTAGCTCAGTGTGACAGAAGCTTTACTGCCAAGAAGACGGGGCTGCCTCTACTCCAAGCTCCCGGTCTGAGGCTACAGTTTCATACTGAGAAACCCAGGCCACTGGTGTCATCCCTCTCAACTCTGTTGCAGAGTCTCTCTCTGGTGGGATGGCCAAGAGGCCTGGGGCCCCCTTCCCCCACCCAGGCCCCACTCATAGGGCACAAGCTCTGCTCCAGGTACACCAGGCCAAGAATGGTGGACCTGATAGCCCCTCCCCAGATTGCTTGTAGGGTAGAGGTTCCATGTTGAAAGGGGCAAGCCCAGAAGACTAGTGGCTACCATTCCCATCTAGTGAGCAGTCTGTAGGCCAGGAATGTCACTCTGGGAGAAGCAGGCCACTGACCCTGCTCCTAGCTCTGGCTCAGTGGTGCAGGGGCCTGCCCAGAGGGGGAGTCAGAACAGAAGGCTTCACAGCTCTCCCTAAGGGGACTGACTTTGATCTGAAACAGAGCATGGAGGATGTTCATGTCTAAGGGCGCTGTCAAAAGCAACAAGGGTCTTAGCCGTGAGCAATTAAGAGGAGGCCAATGGTCCTAATAGCAACAACAAAATGTTAAACCAGCTACAGGTTGAGTGTCCCTTATCTGAGATGCTCGGAACCAGAAGCGTTTGGAACCAGAAGTGTTTCGGATTTCAGATTTTCAGATTAAGGATGCTCAACCTGTAGAAGTTAAACAGACACAACCAGGGACAAAGACAGCTAAGAGCCCTCCTGAAGGTCTCAATACACCTCAGATACTGGCAACACCCTGCCCCTGTGAAAGGTCTAGAATTTAATGAGGTCATATTGTAGAGCAAGCTATATACCCCAGGACAGTGTCAAAAACAATACAGCAATCAATCGCACTAGCAGTTAGTAGCAGCTAGCAGTTAGTGAAGGCTAACAGTTGGGTGTGATAGCAATACAGGCAGAATGACCAGAAGCTTAATGGAAAGATCTGGGAAAGAGATAGTCAAAGAGAGCCTGGCTAATGCCACTACCCCAGGGCATTGGGGGCAGGGGTGCAGTCAGGGTGACTGCATATGACCAAGGCTGTGACCTCTGGGGAGCAATATCAGTGGCTGCACACTGCAGGGGACATAAGCTTCATTGAAACAGCAGGACCAGGGCACTAAAATCAACAAGCAAACAGTAGCAACAAGGCCCAGGCGATCATTATCCACAGTTTCTTCAATGTATTATCTAAAGTTTCCAGTTTTCAAGGAAACTTTCTGAGCCATGCAAAGAAACAGGAAAGTGTGACCCATACACAGGAAATTAAGCAGGTGACAGAAACTACCACTGAGGAGGCCCAGATGTCTGACTCAGCAGACAAAGATTTCAAAGCAGCTATAAGTAATGTGTTTAAAGAACAAAAGGAAATCATGTCTAAAGAACTAAAGGAGAGTACAGGAATGACGTGTCACCAAATGGAGAATCTCAGTAAAGAGATAGAAATTATAAAAAGAACTGAATAGAGGCTGAGTGCAATGGCTCACACCTGTAATCCCAGCACTTTGGGAGGCCGAGGTGGGCAGATCACCTGAGGTCAGGAGTTCTAGACCAGCCTGGCCAACATGGTGAAACCCTGTCTCTATTAAAAATACAAAAATTAGCCAGGCATGGTGGTACATCCTGTGATTCCCAGCTACTCGGAGGCTGAGACAGGAGAATCTCTTGAACCTGGGAGGTGGAGGTTGCAGTGAGCTGAGATCGCGCCACTGCACTCCAGGCTGGGTAACAGAGACTCTGTCTTGAAAAAAAAAAAAAAGAAGAAGAACTAAATAGAAATTCTGGAGTTGAATGGTACAAAAACTTAAAAGATAAATTAATTAGCTGGCTCAGTGGTAGATTTGAGCTGGCAGCAGATGCAATCAGTGAACTTGAACATAGACAGTTTTAAGAGGTGGGGCCTTAAGGAGATCCTTAGGCCATGAGGTCATCCTGGATGGGATTAGGGGCCTTATAAAAGCGCCAGAGGGAGCTAGCGAGGCCCCTTTTTGCCCTTTAGTCCCTTCTGACGTGAGGACAAATAGCCATTAAGCACACGAAAAGCAACGGAATAGATTTTTGTGTGTGTGTGACAATGAGCTTTTTGAAGTCAGTTATTTTTCTTGATTTCATCGCCCATTTTTTATTACTTTAGTTTCATATACCATTAATTTTTATCTGAATTTTCTTTCCTTTAACAAATATATTTGAAAATAATAAAAGAAGGTACTTTTTATACATATATTCCAATCAGAGTCTGTCATTTCTCCCTTATTTTATCAAAACATTCTGGAACCACTTTCAAAATGGCAGTTAAAACAGTATATTATCTTTATTTTCAGACAAAATGATCTTCTGTATAGAAAATCCTAAAGAATCCCCTACAAAACTTAAAGCTAACAAACAAATTAACTGAGGTTTCAGGAAACAAGACCAATATACAAAAAAATAAATTGCATTTCTATAAACTAGTAATAAATGATTTAAAAATGAAATTAAGAAAATAACTCCATTTACAATAGCACCAAAAAGAGGAAAAGAACCTTAGTAATAAATTGAACAAAAGAAATGCAAAACGTGTCCACTAAAAATTACAATACATCATTGAAGGAAGCTAAAGTTCTAAGTAAATGGAAAGACATCTCAATGTTCATTGATCAGTGTTAAAATGGAAATACTTTCACACTGATATACAGGTTCAACATAATTCCTATCAAAATGCAGACTAGAATTTTGCAAAATTGAGAAGCTGCTCCTAAAATTCATATGGAAAGTCACAGGATGTAGAATAGCCAAAATAATATTGAAAAAAGAGCAAAGTGGGAAGACACTTCACCATTTCGAAGCTTACTATTAAACTACAGTAATCAAGACAGTGTATCCCTGGCATAAGGACAGACAAATATACCGACGGAATAGAACAAAAGCCTAGAACTAAACCTTTACATTTGATAAGTTAAACTTTGACAATTCAATGGAAAAGGAATAGTCTCTTCAACGAATGGTTCTGAGACAACTGGATATTCACATGCAAAAGAATGACGTTGGACATCTTCCTCACACTTACACAAAAATTAACTCAAAAATGGATCACAGATGTCAATATAAGAGCTGAAACTCTGAGAATAAAACATAGGAGTAAATCTTCTTGACCTAAGTAATGGTTTCTCAACTACAACACCAAAAGCACAAGTGATAAAATTAAAAATAGATAAATTAGACTTCATCAAAATTAAACACTTTTGCACCTCAATGATGCCATCACGAAAGTGAAAAGACAACCCACAGAATGGGAGGAAATATTTGCAGACCACTTACACTGGTGAGTGTGATAACAGACTTGTATCAGGAATAAATAAAAAACTCTTAGGATTCAATAATAAAAATATAAATAACTGCATGAAAAAATAAGCAAAGGATCTAAATAGACATTTATACAAAAAATATATACAAATTGCCATTAAGCACATGAAAAGACGGTCATCATAGGTCACTAGGGAAATACAAATTAAAACCCCAATGAGATATATCACTTCACATGCACTAGGATTGGTATAACAAATAAAATAACAAGTTTTGGGGAGGATATGGAGAAATCTGAAGCATCATTGCCAGTTGGAATGTAAAACAGGCTGCTTTGGGAAACTGGCAGTTCCTCAAAATGTCAAACATGGAGTTACCATAAAATCCAGTGATTCCATTTCTAGGTGTACCTCCAAGAAAAACGACACATGCACGCAATACTTTGTACACGAATGTTTGTGCGGTATTTCCCATCATTACCGAAAGGTGGAAACAACCCAAATGTCCATCAACTAATAAATGATGAATACCCACACAGTGGATTATTATTCAGCAACAGGAAGGAATGCAGGGCTGCTGCACACTACAACAGGGATGAGCCCTGTGAACATTATGCCAAGTGAAAGACGCCAGGCGCAAAATGTCCCATGTCGTATGATTCCATTGATATGAAATGTCCAGAATTGGAAAATCTATAAAGACAGCAAGAGGATGAGTTGCTACGAGTGGCTATCTGGAGCTGGGCGAGAGTAGGATGGATTGGGGTGACTACTAAAGGGTTTGGAACTTTTCAGAGTGACAAAAATGTTCCAACGCTTGTTTGTTGTGATGGCTGTAAAACTCTATGAATACACTGAAAATCACTGAATTGTACACTCTGTTTTACTTATTTATTTATTTTTGAGACGAAGTTTCACTCTTGTTGCCCAGGCTGGAGCGAAGTGGCGAGATCTCGGCTCACCGCAACCTCTGCTTCCCGGGTTCAAGTGATTCTCCTGCTTCAGCCTCCTGAGTAGTTGGGATTATAGGTGCCCACCACAAGGCCCAGCTAATTTTTTTGTATTTTTAGTAGAGACAGGGTTTCACCATGTTGGCCAGGCTGGTCTCGAACTCCTGACCTCAGGTGATCCTCCTGCCTCAGCCTCCCAAACTGCTGGGATTACAGGCATGAGCCACTGCACCCAGCCTGTACACTTTAAAAAGTGAATTTAAATATAGATCTCACCTTATTAAAGCTGTTAGGGAAAAAAACCAATACCAACCAAACAGGCAGCAGATGGAGTTGGCCAGCACTTGGCCCTGGCATATTGAGGGAAATTCTTTCTTTTTAAAAAATGATCAGTACTTTAAAGAAGTTAGGGGTGACGCCATCTGAACATGTAGGATGATGACATTTGGAGGAGGTGCTCTCTGGTTTCCGTCCTTGATGTGGTTTTCAGGGCATTTCAAGTTTTCTCTGTGGGAGCTTGACTTTAAGACACTCTTTGGATGAGCAATGCTCAGTAGCAGTTGCCGTGGACGCCCTGACTGCAGTGGCAGCGTTCGCAGCTCCCTGGTGTCTTTGATGTTGTCAACATTTCATGGCAAATCAGAAAGATGTCTGAACCATTTTCCTATGTGTTCATCAGATTCACTCCTCTTCGTTAATGAGACTGTCAAACGCTCCAAGGCCTGTTAACTTCTTTGATATGTGTCTCTTCCTCCTAATGAGCAACTGCTTTTGGTTTGATATAAAACCTTTCTTTTTTGGTGACAATGAGCTTTTTGAAGTCAGAGTTATTATTTTTTTTCTTTCCTTGCTCCTTTTCTACTACTTTAGTTTCATATCCCATTAATTTTTATCTGAATTTTCTTTCCTTTCTAATAAATAAATTAGAAAATGATAAAAGGTATATTTGATACATATATCCAAATCACAGTCTGTCATTTCTTCCTTATTTTATGGAAACATTCCCAAGCCACTTTCAAAACGGAAGTGAAAACAGCGCCTTCAGACGTAACCAACATTTCTGCATCTCGCTTTCATTGCGGTTTCTCTTCTGTCTTTGAAATTTTTTAGAGCCCTTCATTTATTGTCATCCATATGTTGTGAGGCTAGGCTAACTTTTATTTATTTATGTTTTATTTATTTTATTTATTGTTTTGAGATGGAGTCTCACTCTGTCGTCCAGGCTGGAGTGCAGTGGCATGATCTTGACTCACTGCAAGCTCCACCTCCTGGGTTCAAGTGATTCTCCTGCCTCAGCCTCCCCAGTAGCTAGGACTATAGGCATGCGCCATCATGCCTGGCTAATTTTTGTATTTTTAGTAGAGATGGGGTTTCACCATGTTGGCCAGGCTGCTCTCGAACTCCTGATCTCAAGTAATCCGCCCACCTCGGCCTCCCAAAGTGTCGGGATTACAGGTGCGAGCCATCACACCTGGCCTAAGCCAGCTTTTGAACAAGCAGACCATCTTGTTACACTTGGCCTTTCTAAAGAAATATCCATGTTGGATCTGTGTTTAAAGTACTCCATCTATAAAACAAACCTAAAAATCAAACAAAATACTGCCCGTATAGAAGTAGTGACAACCTCCGGTACCGCGGAGGCACCTTTTTCTGCAAAGATCTGAGGGAAATGGCCAGCACACAGCCCATATTCTGCAATGACCCTAGATGAGTTGGCACAGCGGTGTGGCGAGTATTTCTGGAAGCTACTATTACACCTGGGCAGACACAATCATTTAACTCTACTTGTAAAAGACAGAATCATGGCAATAAGCCAAAAAAAATGCCCTCAATCCATTTTCTCTGTAGCCAAAGCAGCAAAATGCCCAAGGCCATTCTAATGGCACCCACAGGAGGGGAAGTGTATCAGTGGCACCCACGGGACGGGAAGTATATCAGTGGCACCCACGGGAGAAGTGTATCAATGAGAAGCAGGAATGAAAAGAGAAGTGCTGTTAATCAAGTATGGTTAAAATATCTTATTTTTGCAAAATTTACAAAAATGTGACCATGTGAACACATGGCTTGGCCTCTCCCAGGGCCTTGGAAGGGGCTCCTGTGAGCAAGGGACCCCAAAGCGTAAGCATCATGAGCTTCATGGTAAATCGACTTCTGCTTCCCTCCCAAAGCCCCTCCATGGCTCCCCACTCGCAGCAGGACAAGCCCTGTGGCTGGCCTCAAAGACTCGGTACGACTGGCCTCTACTTACGCCTCAGGGTCACCTTCCCCCAGCACAGCAGCACTGCAGCGCTGACAGCTCTAAACAGACCCCACGCTCTTCCCTCCCTGCCCCTGTGCACGTCTCCATCTCCTCAGCACACGCCTGGCGCAGCAGACCCTGTGCTGTGCCACCCAGGTCCCTCTTCAGGACCAAGTCGTTTATTCCTCAAGCTGTGGAGCATGTGGGCTGCTCATGGCTCACAGCTGAGTTCTTCTCCAGGAACAGCCCCCAGGAACAGTCCCCTTTCCCGGGGACAGCCATAGCCAGTGACTGGTCAGGGTTGCGGTTCAAACGTTGCTTCAGTTGGGCCAACTCTGAAAGGCTCCAGAGCTGCACGTGGCGCTGGCCGAGCCCTCTGCTGAGGTCGCATCCCTGTGCAGTGCCTCACTCTCCCCACGGTGCTGGCCCTGAAAGTGCGCCCTGGAATTCCTGCCACCAGGTCTCTGTGTCTGAGGTCATTTCTGGGGAGCCGTGCTCCTGTGTCCATGCCTGAGCTGCTCCCCTCCCGTGCTTCCTTCCTGGTCCTCCTCGCTCGGGCAAGCCCCGCCTAGCGCCCACCTGTGCCCACATCTCCCCTTCCTTCCTAGCAAAGGCCCCTCATTCTCATGCCTTGCTAAAACCCTCCCAGGCCTGCCTTTGTGGCAGTCTGAGCCACGTGGGGACTGCAGAGGCCACCACTCTGGATTCTCCCTCCCAGACGGAGGGGGGTACTGTGGGCAGGCGGTCAAGGGCTCCTCCCATCAGGCTGGGCCAACAGGAACTGGCTGGGGTCAGGCAGGCCTGGCTCCCGGCCCCTGGGGGGTCCTAGCCATCTCTTTCCTGGGCACCGTTACCTCATCTCTTGCCCCCAAAGTTCCCCTCACTCGAGCATGGAGGGGAGGGGAACAACCCAGAGAAATGCTGGCTGGCGTTCCCCTCAGCCAGTGGCGCAGGTGGGGTTGCAGGCGAGGAGGGGCCCAGGTAAGGCAGTGCTGTGGCCTGAGTGCGTGTGTCCCCTCAAATTCATATGGTGAAGCCCTAACCCCCAGTGTGGGGGCCTTCGGGAAGTGTTAGGTGATGGCCCTCATGAGTGGGACTGATGTCCTCATGAGAAGAGACCTGAGAGAGATGCCCTCTCTCCCTGCCATGTGAGGAGACCACAGGAAGATGGCAAGCCAGGAAGAGGGTCCTCCCAGAAGCCAACCTTGCTGGCACCCTGACCTTGGGCTTCCCAGCCTCCAGGACTGCGAAGAACAAGGCTCTGTTGTGTAAGCCACCCAGTCTGCGGTATTTCTGTTAGAGCAGCCGAAGCTGAGGAAGATGGAGTGTGAGCCGTCCTGGCACCGCGGAAGGCTGCGGCCGGGGCAGACTCTAAGTCACTGGTGGCCGCAGGAACCAGGAGCCAGGAGGATGGAAGGAGCCACGCAGTGATCCTCCTGTCCCAACTGGGCAAGACGGTACCTAACCTGGAAATGGAAGCTGGGCATGACCACTCAGGGTCCTTGCAGGAAAGGGTGGGAGAGAAGATGATTGCTTTCCAGATGTAAAATCACAGTGTGAGAGAACAGTGATGCACAGGACAGGGAAACATACAGACCCACATTCAGGGATTCTGACAGCAGCCCGGGAGGAGCCCGTCTTCCACGTTCCCCTAACATCCCCACACCGATTCCTGATCTAGGTCAGCTTCAACCTGTGCTCCTCGGGAACCAGGGGAGGCTGAGCAGAGCCCCAGCTCTGCCCCTCAGTCAGCACAACTATCTTTAACACATAAAAGGCAATTTCACTTACTGGGCTAAATGCAGAGGATCCTACCACCAAAATGAGTGAAGGGCTGCGGGCAGGTCGGTGGTCTCTGTGAGAGGACACTTTGGTTGCATCTGCTCACTGTCCTTACCAGACCTCCCTCTGCCCCACTTCTACCTTGCAGGAGAAGCAGGGGGCAATTAGCTGGGGTGCAGGCCAGCCACACACACACATATGGGGGCCCCACCAGCTCCTGTTCCTGCTCCTGCTCCTGCTCCCTGAGCCAGCGTGCCTGTGCAGGGCCTGCCTCCCATTCCCTCTGCCTCCTCCCTGCCTGGGGTGGGTGCGGCGGGCGGGGAGCCATGCTTAGCTGGCCTTGTTCTCCAACTCAGCTTTTCCCAAGCTCCCCCTGGGGCCACGGCAGATGTTCTGCCCCGCTCCTTCCGCTGAGGGCCTGTGGGAAGGGGAATAGCTGGGTGGTTCTGGCCTCACTGGGCCCCAGTGACTTACCAACAACAACTCACTTCGGACTTCTAACCCTTCATTAAGTCTGGGCACATCTTAAAAACACCAATTCCCAGGTCTTCGAACAAAACCTTATACACAAATGTTCACAGTGGCATGACTCACGACGGCCAAAAGGTGGAAACCAACCAAATGTCCCTCCGTGGAGAAACGGATACACCAAATGTGGCACATCCCCACGACGGGAGGTTATTCAGCGATCGAGAGGAATGGAATGTGGATAGATGCCACACAGGATGACCCTTGGAAACATTCTGCTGAATGAAGTGAGTCAGACACAAAAGGCCACATATATATGATTCCACTTATATGAAATTCCGGAATAGGCAACTCTATAGAGACAGAAAGCAGGTTGGTGCTAGCCAGGGGATGGGGCGAGGAGGGAAGGGAGGGGTGACTGATAAATGACGCTTCCTTTTTGCAGGGATGAAAAGCTCCGGGACCAGGTAGTGGCGATGGTTGCCCAATATCGCGAATGTACTAAATGCCACCGAATGGTGCACTTCACTTTTATTTTTATTTTTTGAGACAGGGTCTTGCTGTGTGATCCAGACTGGAGTGCAGCGACGCGATCTCGGCTCACCGCAACCTCCGCCCCCTGGGCTCAAACGATTTTCATGCCTCAGCCTCCGGAGTAGCTGGGATTACAGGCACCCACGACTGCGCCCAGCTAATTTTTGTATTTTTAGTAGAGACGGGATTTTGCCATGTTAACCAGACTTGTCTTGAACTTCTGACCTCAGGTGATCCACCTACCTTGGCCTCCCAAAGTGCTGGGATAACAGGCATGAGCCACCGCGCCCGGCCTGAACTGTGTACTTTAAAGTGGTTCAGATAGTGAATTTTGTGAGAATTGTTACCATAGTTTAAAAAAGAACACCAAAAACAATTATTGGATCCTACCCCAAACGAAAGTGTTCAAGGATGGGCCTGGGTATTTGTTTCTTTCAGAAGCTCCGCCAGGGACTAAAATTAGGCAGCTGGCCCAGTCCCGAGCCAAAGACTTCCATCAAGGAGCCACAGGTCCATACAATCTGGGGGTGTTCTAGGCCTGGCTGGGATGTGCACCCGTGTCCACTCCCCACTCCCTGCCCCCACTGCAGGGCCAGGGTGGTCTCAGTGGGGCTGAGCCTTCCTGGGTGGGGATCCAGGCTTAGCTCATCTGCATATGCCAGCCCCCTAGCAAGTAACTGGCTGAGGAGTGGGTGTGTGATTTCATCTGAGCAAATGAGAATCGGGTCTGGAGTTCTGGGAGGACAACAGGTAAGAAGCCCTTCAGAGGGTGGGAAGTGGGCCTGGGGCAGCCATCAAGGGACCTCGAAGGACAGTGTGCCCAACAAGGGACAAACACTGAGGTCCGGGGGATGGAAAGGCTAAGCCTCAGGCTGGGCCCGAGGACTCCAATGCTGGCCTCTAGGTGAGGTGACCCACAGTGCCCAAGGGTGACCGAAGGCTGCCAGGACCCCAGAAATTGCTCCTTAGAGGGGGATTCCTGAGTGGGGGGCATGAAGCACCATGAGGAACTCTCAGATGCCGGGTGTGCTCCAGCATCAGAAGCACAGGGTGGAGGCAGCTCCGGCGTACAGCGTGTGAGGGGTAATTAGAAGGGGGAAAGGAGAGGGCAGCAGAGGTCCCCAGAGAGGGCCCCCACCCCCACTTCAGGGCCTGTCCCTGGTGACCCGGGCACCTAAGATTCCTGTCCTCTGCCCTGCTGCCCTCGAAGAGCCCTTGATGCTGCCTCACCTTGCCAGGTGCACACATAGTCCCGTCCAAGGGGGGCCCCTTCTTGGTCTTGCAAAAGTAGGGGTTGTCAGGGTGACTGCACCACAGCTGCTTGCAGGGGTCAAAGGTCCGGAACTGGAAGACAGCACCATAGCTTGCCAGGTCCCTCCCACCTCAGGGACCTCCCAGGGATGCCACCCACCCCCGGGTCCTGGAACCTGAGATGCCCCAGTGGGACTGGCCCATGATGGGCCTGTGAGGCTGGTGGGTGTCGTGATTCTGGGGCGGTGAGGACCTTGCCCATACGGTGTGGGGGCTGCAGCATCCCTGGATGCGGCTGGGCCTCTCTGCCTCCAGTCTTTGGAGGCTGCACACCTCAGGGAGCCTGGCGGGCAGCTGGGCCCTAAGTGCCAGCCTGAGGCTAGGTGGGCACCTGCTGACCCTTTGCCATGGATTTCCCTCCTAAACCCTGGCGAAGCCCTACCCCCACCCCCACAGGCCTGCCCTCTCTGCAGCCTCGGCCTCCCCTGGACTTCACAGTCCTGTTTCCTGGCCTTTCTGCTTCCTGTCCTGATAGCACTTCCTGCAGGACGTCCCTGAGGGATCAGCTGAAACTCAGACGTGGCCCTGAGCCTCCCCTACTCAAGCCTTTCCAGAGCCCCCATCGCCATGAGAATCGAGTCCACTGTGCTCCTTAGGGAGTCTTGGAAGGAGGTGGCCCTCCTGCGTTGGTACTCGACTCTACCACTTGCTCGCTTTGTGGGCTCAGGCAGGTTACCTAGCCTCTCTGGACCTCTGTTTCCTCATCTGTAAAATGGGACTACTTTGCTTCTTTCCTTCATGCAGCAGAGGCGAGCATTAAGACGCTCATAGACACTGAAGCTCCCACAGTGTGGCCTCCATGCCGATGGCCGGTTCCTCGACAGCTCAGCCCTGGCACTCGGCCCTGGAGAGCAGCGAGTGCTGCTATGCCTGCCGCGCTCTCCTCCAGGCCTCTGCGTCCGTGGCCTCTGTGTCCATGGCCTCTGCGTCCGTGGCCTCTGCGTCCGTGGCCCTCCCTTCCTGAATGCCCTCTCCTTCCGCTTAGCCTGCAGGCCTCCCTTCTTCCTTGGGAGCCCTCCTGACCTCTGCAGGCTCTCACTGCCCCTGGCTGACACCCTGGTCACAGTCCTGTCCCCCGTGTGCTTCCTGCCTAGGACCACGTCTGGGCTTGCCAGGTGGGCTCAGGGTGCCTAGGGGGTGGGGAGTGGTGGGTGCAGAGGGACAGGCTGCCACTCTGGAGGGCCGCTCTGCCCTCCCCACGCTGGGCCAGTCCTCACACTGTCCCGGGAGCTGCCCCTACACCAGCACGCCTCCCCCCAGACCTGGGAGGGTCCTGGCTGCAGGGCTGCACACTCACCGCCGTGCACATCATGTAGCCCAGGCCGAAGTCAAAGCGGCACTGCTCGTTCATGGAGTAGTGCAGTCCCGGGAGCTGGGGCAGCGCCGGCCAGTCGTGGGCGAAGGGGTCATCCAACAGGCAGTCATAGGAGCTGTGGGGGACACACGGCGCCGCGAGCAGCCTTCAGCGCGGCTGACCATCCACAGCCCTGGAGGCAGCTGAGGCCCCTGCTGGAGCTGCCATGGCAGCCCTACCTGCACATCCCGGCCCCTGGCTGTGCTGCCTCAGTTTCCCTGCTGCATCTCTTGTCCTTGGTGTAAGACACCAGGACCTGGCTTGCGCGGACCCCAGGGTAGCCGCCTTGCCCACTTGCCATTCAAGGACAGAGCCCTGACAATGGGTTCTCCTCCAGACACCAGGCTTCTCTCACAGGTGTGCCCTCTCTCCTCCCCCGCACACAAGCTTAGAGGACCTGAGGTCGGAGGGCTCTGGCTCTGGTGCATGAGGACTTGCACCCTCCCAGAGCTGACCCCAGGGACTGAGGGGTCGCCCGCGGGGCACATGGGCAGTACTCACTGCAGGTAGCGGCTCAGCTCCTGCTGGCTGCAGCGGGACCAGTGGAAGCGGTGGAAGGCGGCCTGCACCAGGGGCGCCATGATGCTGCCCAGCCGCACCTCGTCGCCGCAGCGGTTGCCCTGCCCGTCGTGCTCCATGCCCAGCCTGCGAGGGGCGAGGCAGCTGGCTGAATCCCACTGGCGCACGGGCCCGCCAGTCTCACCCCACCCTGATGATAGGAGGGTGCCCCATCTTTCCCCAACGGGCCTCCTGACCTTGGCCCACTCTGAGCCGGGTGGCACCGACCATCCACCTGCTGCAATTTGAAAGCCGAGGCACTCTGGGGAGACAGTGTCCAGTGGGCAGTCCCCCAGGTATCCTGTCCCCAGGAGGGGCATGCACACCTGGGGGGGACCGTGGCTTCCCTGCCTCCAGGTTTCTAACCCAGGGCGAGCCACCCTCCAAACCTCCGAGCCTCCTCTATAACATGGGGTAGAGCCCACCCTGCCTGGGGGCTTGGATGGGATCATGGGGCAAGGTTCCCAGCTCTAGCTGGCCCAGAGCGCCTGCTCAGTCTGCAGGCAAGCCCTTCCTCCTTCGACTGGTTCCTTCAGCAAAAGCGGGCCTCGGGCCAGCACTGCCCAGCGCTGGGAAGACAGGAGACCACACCCCAAGTGGCTTTGACACAGGGCGTGTCCCTCTTAAGGCACAGAGGAGAAGTGGGCAGCCAGGGCTGGGGATCCTAGGGTGGCCCCTCTGTGCCCCACCCTTCCCCAGGCCACTTACACGTGGCCAGTCTCATGGGCCACCACAAACGCTGAGGAGAAGCCGTCCTCATGGTTCAGGGTGCAGCTGCGGACCGGATGGCACATGCCGGTGACAGGAGCATAGCCTGGGAGGAGACAAGAGGCGGCTCCAGATGCTGCCATAGCCTGGCCGGGAAGGTGAGGCCTGGCCTAACTCCCAGGCGCTGCTTCTCCTCAAGGCCCCAATGCCCTCTCTACCACAGGCAACTGCCCCCGGCTGGCACAGCTCAGAAGACACCATAGCAGACAGCTCACAGCCTGCGACATCTGGCTGACAGCAGGCCCCCAGCCCGTCACCACACAAGCCCCGTGGCCGTTCTGCCTGTAACAGCCACACTGCAGCTGGGGCCCTCTGCTTAGTCAGATGTCACCTGCTATGGCTTGTCTGACACCTGACTTTCCTGCTTGCCGTTCTCTTTCACGCCACCTGCCTCTGCCCCCTGCCTGCCTCACTGAGTGGCCCGAGCAGCACCTGCTTCCACACCTCTCTCTGCTAGAGGCATCCTGCCCCTCGTCTGCCTGGCATCACACCCTCCAAGCCCACCTCCTCTGGGGGGTGTTTCTTGGGTCTCCCCTTGTTTCTCTGGGGTCCTTGAGACCCTAGCTAGACCTGTTTCCATAATGCCGCAGAAGGCTGCAAAGCTGTTCAGCCGACGGGCCACACTACCCTGCAGAATATCCCAGCAGGGGGCTGGCTGGTGCGGACTGGGAGGTCAGAGCCACCGTAGAAGATGAGGCCAGTGGCCTACGACAGCCGAGGGCCAGGGGGAGGGTGGCAGAAGTTCACGACGCAGAGACCCCACGTCAAACTGAGGAAGATGGATAATGAGACCTATTCACTTCCCCAGCTCCTGTCTCAGCAGAGGGAGACGGCTTGGAAAGACAGGGAAGTGCCTACAGGGCTATGGGTGCCACACGAGGTCTCTGCTGGTACCCCTGGGAGTCTTCCTAGAGGCCTGCCAAGCATGGAGCCCTGACTTTCAGAACCCCAACCTGCTCTCACTCGTGCCATGCCCCACTGAGAGACCCTGAGGCCACGCGTTCCACAGAGAAGGGAAGGAGGGCCACTGGGACCCCGGGTGAGCTGGCGGTGTACGCGCCTAAAAATAGAAGCATCGTGATCTAACCCTTGTCTTTTCCCGTTGTAATAAACAGGAAAATCTGCATTTTTTGCTCTGCAGATTTTGAGACGAGCGTGGAGTCTGTGTGCCGGAGTGGAACGTTGCCATCTCCTCTTTGCCCTTTGTATGCCAGGCTTGCAGATGCATCTGCCTCTGTGGGAGGCTTTCCATTCATCCTACTCAGCATTACAGGAGCCTGCGAGATCTGAAAGCGCATCTTTATGTTTTTCTTTGTTTTCTTCCCTCTTATGTTACTTTGTGGCTGTTTTCTCTCTCCGGAATCTTATTAGATAGAGTGTGCCTCCTCGATGGAGGGTCTGTCTCCTAATTTTTCTCTCATGTTAATCTTTTTGTCTTTTGCTCCCACTGGGAGATGCCCTTGACTTTTTATTTCAGCTTTCGATTTTTTTTTTTTTTTTGAGATGGAGTCTCACTCTGCCGCCCAGGCTGGAGTGCAGTGGTGTGATCTCGGCTCACTGCAACCTCCGCCTCCTGGGTTCAGTCCATTCTACTGCCTCAGCCTCCCGAGTAGCTGGGACTACAGGTGCCCGCCACCACACTTGGCTAATTTTTTGTATTTTTAGTAGAGACGGGATTTCACCGTGTTAGCCAGGATGGTCTCGATCTCCTGATCTCGTGATCCGCCTGCCTCGGCCTCCCGAAGTGCTGGGATTACAGGCGTGAGCCACTGCGCCCGGCTAATTTTTGTATTTTTAGTAGAGATGGGATTTCACCGTGTTAGCCAGGATGGTCTCCATCTCCTGACCTCGTGATCTGTGCGCCTCGGCCTCCCACAGTGCTGGGATTACAGGCGTGAGCCACCACGCCCCGTCTACCTTTCGAATTTTTTACTTCCCCCATCCTATCCATAATTTTATACAAATGGTTTGTTGTTCTCTAATTCTTCATAGAAACCTCTTAGGGTTTGTGGATGTATCTTCTCAAACATTCTGGGAATACTACTTTTAAAAACATGCTTTTCTTGTCTCTAAATTATCTCTATTTTCTCAGAGTCAGTTTTCAAACTTTTTGTTTTGTTTTACATCTTGGTCCATCTTTTTCATGCTGTAAGGATTTCTTGTGTTTTGGTTTTTTTAAAATATCTGGTAACCCTTGGCTGTCCTTTCATTTTTTTTTTTTTTTTTTTTGAGACAGAGTCTTGCTCTGTTGCCCAGGCTGGAGTGCAGTGGCACAATCTCAGCTCACTGAGACCTCTGCCTCCGGGGTTCTAGTGATTCTCCTGCCTCAGCCTCCTGAGTAGCTGGGATTACAGGCACCTGCCACTACACTGGCTAATTTTTGTGTTTTTAGTAGAGATGTTGGCCAGGCTGGTCACGAACTCCTGACCTCAAGTGATCCGCCCGCCTTGGCCTCCCAAAGTGCTGGGATTACAGGAGTGAGCCACCATAACCAGCCAATTTCACATTTTTAAATGAGGGATCGGGTCACTTAATATAAAAGCTGTGTCGGTTTCCCCTCCTAGGGGATAGCTCTGCTCCCCATTAGTGCCCTCCCCAAGACAAAACAGCCAACAGCACTCTCATCACATGGTCAGGGCAACACCTGGCTGCTCTGTGTTTGAGGGGAGCTATCCACTCCTCACCCAGACGTGGTAGTTTCAGTCTTTTTAACCTAGCTATGCTATTAGGTGTGTCTTGATATTTCATTGTGTTTTTTAATTTTCCTTTTTTTTTTTTTGTAAGACAAGGCCTCGCTCTGTCACTCAGGCTGGAGTGCAGTGGTGTGATCATAGCTCACCTCCTGGGCTCAAACAATCCTCCCACCTCAGGTTCCCGAGTGGCTGGGACTACAGGCATCCACCACCATGCCCAGCCTCATTGTTTTAATTGCATTTTTCCAATGTCTAGTGAGGTTGAGTGCCTTTTCATATGTTTATTGCTCATTCATATTTTGTTAAGAGCCTGCTAAGAGTCTCCTGCCCATTTTCCGATTGGATTGTCTTTATTATCCTTACTCTGATTTGTAGGCGTTCTTCATATACTTCAGATATAAATCCTTTTTTATAAATATTTCCCCCAGTGGATTAGCAGTGCCTTTAATGCACAAACTTTTGAAATGTGCTACTATTTATCAGTTTTTTCCATTGAGTTCGTGGTGGTTTTTTTTTTTTTTTTGTCTCTTTTTTTTTTTGAGACGGAGTCTCGCTCTGTTGCCCAGGCTGGAGCACAGTGGTGTGATCTCGACTCACTGCAACCTCCGCCTCCCAGGTTCACACCATTCTCCTGCATCAGCCTCCCAAGTAGCTGGGACTACAGGCGCCCACCACCATGCCCTGCTAATTTTTAAATATTTTTATTAGAGACGGGGTTTCACCATGTTAGCCAAGATGGTCTCGATCTCCTGACCTCGTGATCTACCTGCCTCCGACTCCCAAAGTGCTGGGATTACAGGTGTGAACCACCGCGTCCAACCTTTTGTCTCTTTTTAAAGAAAACGTCTCTTACTCCAAGAACATGGAGCCATCCACCTATGTTATCTTCTTTCATTATTTTGCGTTTCTTATTTAGACCTAAAATCCATGTGAGATGCTCTCTGTCTATAGAGTGAGTGGAGGTGACAGGCCTCCTTTCTTTCCAAATTGGCCCCACACCATTTGTTAGGCTGTTTTCCTCCTCTTCTCTGAAATGTCACTTTTGTGACACATTAGTGTCCCTATACACATAGGTCCAATTCAGGACACTGGATTCTCTTCTAATGATGTATTTGTCCATCCGTGCACTGCCCCACACCCTCACCCAGCTAAGGTGGCCACGGCCTTCCCTGCCCTGACACTCTTCCCTGGGCTGGGCCAAGGCTCCCGGGGCCCCTTGCATGGCCAGGGGCTCATTTCCAGCTTCACGTCTCTGTGGCCCTGCATGGGTGAGGCTCACCTTGCATGCCGGAAGGCCCAAAGTCCTGCCGTGTGAGGAAGATGGCGTGATCGTGGTATTCATCGTGGCCCGTGTCTGGCTTCTGCTGGAGGTAGGCCCAACGGCAGACATTCTCCAGGCTCTGAGAGGGGTTCCCGATCTCGATGAGGCTCATGGACTGCAGGGGGATGGAGAGAAATGGAAGAGAGAGGTTGGTGCCTGGTGGCCCAGTGGGGGGCCGAGCAGGCTGTAGTGTTGACAGACCCCATCCACTGGGAATCTGTTCCAGCAAAGGCCCTGCCCGGTCACTCTCAGGACCTGCTCCCACAGGGCTCCAGTCTTTGACAGGGAAGAAAAGTTTCCCCAGTCACACTCACTGGCGTGAGTTTCCACACAAAGTCACCGCAGTTTTCAGGCGAGATGCGGAAGCCAAGCTCTACGTCATCTAAGGCCTCGCATAGTCCCACCGTCTACCCCATTTCCAGAAGTCCCTGTGTTTGTTCTATGAGGCACCTGTTCCGTGCAAGGCCTCCACAGAAGGCAAATGCCATGTAGACCTCACCCCAAAGAGCTCACAGTTCTGGGAGGGTCCGTGGCAGGGGAGGCGGAAATCCCAGTGTGGTGTACAAGGCCAGAGGAAGCAGATCACCTTATACGTTCCCCCCGTGTGAAGATACTTGCAGAAACCAACACAATGGAGGAAAAGAAACAGCAACTGACATATTTGGTGGGTGCAAAAGTAATCGCAGTATTGCCATAAAAAGTAATGGCAAAGACTTTTGCACCAACCTAATAGAAAAACAGCCATATCAAGAACAGGGGCATACACAGATGATTCCCACAGGAACTATGCATGGGAAGCCCCCGGGAACCATCCCATTCCATTTTGTATCATGACGCACACCTGACAGCTAGGGTGGCCTCCGGACCGCTCGTCTTGCACACTCTCTCCGCACCATGACATCAGCAGGCACTCCCATTTAGACTTCAGGACTAAGAAGGCTGTCGTGGACAGGAAACTGAGACTCAGAGAAGTTAAGCAGCTTGCCCAGGTCATGAAACTAGGAAGTAGAAGAATTGAGATCGGATCCCAAGAAGCCTGAAACCAAAATCTAGATTCAACTCACTGCCCTAAACTTCCTCCTTAAATAAGACATACAAAATATCATTTCAAAAGCAAGGCTTCTGTGAGCGGCACCCTTCCTTTTTTCCTCCACAATCCTCACAGCAGGCATTTTGGTTTCTGTTCTCACCACAGACTCCAAACACCGAAGTAGTTCCCTCCAAGAGAACCAAGAGCCCCTGTGAGTCCTGAGCGTGTTCTTTTCCCCTTTAAGGATTTATCTGGCCATAAAATAGAGATGTGCATTCCTTGGAAGCTACGTATGCAGGTGTTTTTTCTCTTGCATAAATGTATCCACAAAGTAGAGCCACGTATTTCTCTGTGTCTATAAATAACAAAAAGTTGGCCGTGCACGGTGGCTCACACCTGTAATCCCAGCACTTTGGGAGGCTGAGGCAGGTGGATCACTTGAGGTCAGGAGTTTGAGACCAGCCTGGCCAACATGGTGAAACCCTGTCTCTACTAAAAATGCAAAACTTAGTCTGGCTTGTTGGCGTAATCCCAGCAACCTGGGAGGCTGAGGAAGGAGAATCACTTGAACCCGGGAGGTGGAGGTTGCAGTGAGCTGAGATCGCACCACTGCACTCCAGCCTAGGTGACAGAGTGAGACTCCGTCTCAAAACAAAACAAAACAAACAACAAAGGGTATTGTTAGCAAGCCAGTTAGTTCCAGAAGAAGGGAGCACAATTCAAGGCTAGGTAAGACAAGTCGTTCCCAGGGGTCCCAGTCAATGACTGACAAGATGGCAGACCAATTCCCAAGTCCCAAGCACAGAGTTAATTGTAAAGACTTTATTTCCTGCTTCTGGGAGATGAGATAACTCATTCTAACAAGGTTTCCATGAGTCCTGATGAAATAAGTCATAAATAAGAGTGTGATGTCCTGTGACTAGGATTTGTGGGACATTGGCATAGAAGTGGACAGGCCAGAGGAAGCTGGAGGAGGGCAAGGGGAAGTGCACTTCCTGTTCCCATCATGACCAGGAAGAGCATGTGACTAGCTCTGGCCAATGAGCTGTGAGCAAAAGTGGGGCATGTCTCTTTTCGGTTGGAGCATCTAATTGCCCATTGAGACCCTTCAGAGAGCTCTCCTTTCTGGCACGAGATCTGGCAACATAAAGACAGTGGCTGCTCTGTCACCTAGGACGTGAGTGACGATGAGACCCAAATCCTCTGCCAACCCACATTGAACATACAGTGTGAGCAGGAAATCTTGGTCGTTTTAAGCCACTGGGATGCAAAGTGTGTTTGTTTCTGTAGCATAACCTCACCTACTCTAACTGATACAGGAGGAAGGGAGTGGGTATCTACATCACATCCAAGCCTGACCCCTGCAGCTCATCCCGAGTCCCTGCCAGGTAGTATCCGCCTCTAGGTAGCCTTGAGAGGTCACAGTTCTGAAGGAGGAATCAGGTGAAAGAATGTCCTTTCTCACCGTCTCCAGCTAGGGGGTGAGCTTGGGATGGCACGAGAAGGAAGGGACACTCGGGGTGGATGTGATTCGGTGCTAGAGCGTGGGCCTTGTGGTTGGTTGTACTCGCTGAACTTAAGATTGGCAGCCCAGATATGGATGAGCCTGGGGGACCTTATGCTAAATGAAATAAGCCAGGCTCAGAAAGACAAATCCTGCACGCTCTCACTCATACGTGGAAGCTAAAACAGTTGATGTCACAGAAATGGAGAGTAGTTCCTGGAGACTGGGGGGCAGCGGGCTGGGGACTGCCAAGGCTGGTTAACATATCCAAAAGTGCAGCGAGATGGGGGAATAAGTGTTAGTGCCCTATAGCACCGGAGAGTGCCTGGAATCCGTAAGAATGTATTGTGCATTTTCAAATAGCTAGAAGAGTGGACTTTGAATGTTCCCAACACAAAGAAATGATAATGTTTGAGGTGACAGATATGCTAATTACCCTGATGTAATCATTACACATTGCATACATGTGTCTAAATATCACACCCTACCCCAGAAATATGTACAATTATTATATGCCAATTAAAAATAACAGTAAGAGCAAAATAAACCAAACAAGAATGACTTTTTAACATACATTTTTTAAAAATTGCCAGTCCAAATCCAAATCAGAAGGTCAGCACAAAGGTCACTAATGAGCGCTTTTGCTAGGGTGGTGGCAGGGCCCCTGCTGCAGTGTGAGTGTCTCCATCCAGGACACCCAGCACAGCTCGGTAGCCTTGCTGGGCTCCAGGGAAAGGGGCCTTGCTTCCTCCAGGGCACGTCTCCCAGCATCAGTGTCAAGGGAGTCCTGTCCATGATGAACTCACCTGCCCTCAGGGTCCTAAGCCCCATGTAGTGGGACGGTCCCTTCCGATGCCCTGGTGGGTTGCGGTGACTTCTGCCTGCCCTTGTTTCCCTTTCGTGAAACTTCCCCTCCTTTAATCTGAGTCAGACCCCAGGTTTCAGGGGCAGGCAGGCCTGGCCAATCCCAGCACCACGCCTTCCTGGCCACCACGAAGGATCAGGGTGAACATACAACCAAAGCGGGCCAAGGAGTGGGCAAGGTGTGAGGTGGGGGGCCTGCAGCGGCTGGAGCCCCCCTGCACTACAGGAGACCCCCCACCAAGGATTAAAGGAGGATGAGACCACTGTCGAGTTAAGACTGGGGCTGCAGTCTCATCTGAAGGCTGTACCGGAGGCGGGTCAGCTCCCAGGCTCATTCAGGTGGTCACGGCGGGCCCCAGCTGAGCTGTTGCACACCATACCGTATGGGCCCCTCCTGGGGCCGTCACCCATGTCAGCTTTACCCCACACGGTCGCCCCTGCTTGAGGGACCCAAGAGACAACAAGAGAAGACACCTCCCCTACAGAAGCCACAGTCTGCTTTTGATAGAATCTCAGTCCCGCCTACCGCAGGGCATGGACATTAAAAGACTGGGCCACTGGGGGCCATCGTGAAGGCTGCCTGCCGCTGATGCGTGTCATTTATGCCTGAAGTTCCTCTCCTTGTGAAAGCCAATTCTGAGTTGTGCTCTTGTCACTTGCAGCGAAGAGAATCTGAGCCATGTGCTTCCTCCTTTGGGGGACCACAGGGACCCCAGTCAGGACACTCGCTGGCCCATGAAAGATGGCGTCTGGTCTGGGGGCAGCTGATATGTTCTGGGGGCAGTTTATATGCTTTTCAGTGGGAGAAGGGCCCTGGCCAAGTCTTTGAGGAGGAGTCAAGAGTCCAGCCAGAAAGACATGCCCCAATATCAGGACCAGAGGCAGGAATGAGGCTAGTGTGTAGGACAGAGCTGCGGGAGGAGCCAGGCTGAGGCAGGCTGGGGGTGTGCAGGGAGGTGCGCTATCCTAGTGTGTGGGCTTGTGGGGAGTACCGGGAGGGTGCTAGAAACCCAAGCGCCTACAGGAGCAAGGCAGGTGACAAGTCAATGAGGCAGGCTGGTTGCACGAAAAGTAAGTCCATCTTGCGTTTTCCCAGTTTTGAAGGAGAAAGGGTACAGAGGAATATTTCCCTATTAGAATAGAGTGGGGGTGGGGGTGATAAGGAGTGTCGAGGACTGTGGCAAACCCAGGTGCCCAGGCACAGCTGAAGGGAGCAACATCTGCCCAGTGCTGGCAGGAACAGAGGCCCAGAGCTGCTGGATCAGATTTCTCAGGTCAATCGTGAAATCTGGATTCTACAGACACCTACCTAATAGTAAACACTGGCTCAAATTAAAATCAGTTATGCAGACAAAACAACGCATCCTCCCCGTCACCACTTTATTCCAGAACCCTGGAATAAGAGCCCTGCAGTGGGCAGCCCCTTCTCCACGTCCTGCAGACTGGATCCACTCTGGCCGATCACCTCTCTCCTCCCAGATGCTGGCTTCTGTGGTTCAGCCTGGGTTCCCAGCCCGTCTTAGCAGCCAAAGTGATCTTGCTGCTGTGGCAAGACAATTTATTGAAATATTGATTTGTGTTTTTGTTCTTGCCTCGCTTTGTTCTTGGCCCAGTCCAAGAAGGCAGCCTGCCACTTTCGTTCTCCAACCCCAAGGAGGTTGTGCTGCAGGGTCCAGAGCTAAAGGGGTCTATGACCCCCTTCTGGCTTTGGGGTTCTGAGGAGACTCCCTGAGGAGGGGGCAGAGGGGAGGGCTGGGGTGCATGGGCACAGGGAGGGGAAGCTGCACTGGGGCCAGGGGAGCCCTGGGAGGCAGGACTTCAGGAGACATGAGAGTGTGCTAGACCCTGGGAGCCTGGGTCCCAGCAGGGGGTACCCCAAGAAGTAGAGGAGAGGGTTACCTCAGTGTCCGGGCACCCCAGGACTCAACCTGCCACTGGGAGCTTAACTGACAAGCCACGGAGCTGCTTGTGCTTCCTCTCTCTCTCTGCCAACGTTCCAACATCTCCAAGGTCCCGGCCTATCTCTGATGGGCACAGAGGAGCCCAGGGGCAGAGATCTTGTCCTTGCTGGGTCTGGAGCATTCAAGGGCTATGGGGTACCCATGAGGCCCAGACATTGACCTTGTGCCCAGAGGCCAGTGCAAGGTCTGTGTGCCTTCTTAAAACAGCCCTTTGGGTCAGTGAGGAAGGAGTGGGGATAGAAGGGCACAGTGTGGCACTGAGATGCATGCAGGTGTGGCTGGTGCCACGTCAGGAGGGTCAGGACCTGGTGGCAGGAGCTGAGAGGCATCAGGGCTGCAGGGCGGGAACAATGAGGCAGAGACGGCACCAGTCTCTGGCTTTGGGGATTGGTAGCAAGGCAGAAGAGGAGGCGCAGGAAGGGGACAGCAAGCTCCAGAGGAAGAGCGTGGGGTCCGCAGTGCAGGAAACACAGTCACGGCAATGTCTTTCCTGGCCAGCTTGCTCATTGGGAAGAGCTGGGCTGTTTTGCTTTGGGAGCTCTCCCACTTCTGGGGGTGCAGCCCCTGTGGGTGATCAGTCCCAAGCCTTAGCTGGGATCCACGTTAGGCCCATGGAGCACAGGTTCGAAAGGACTGAAAACTGGCTGAAGTGGGTTTGCCTGGTGGCAGCACCCGAAACAACCATCCGCAAACTCCTGCTCATGCACCCCAGAGCCCCCTCTTTCCTCCACCCACTCCTCCCACTCCATGAGAGCTACAGGCAGCCTTGGGTTCTGCATGCCTCTAAGGACTCCTCACAGAAAGAAACTGATGTCCAGGCAGAGACATCGGGGCAGCTGGACAGGTCTGCGGCCCAGGAGGGAAGTCTGGGCTGGCCGTGGACAGGGCAAGGCCCTCGCTACTGGAGGCAGTCGGAACCCAAGGGAAGAGCCAAGCTCAGGTCTCTCCGCTGAGACCTCCAGCCAAGGATACTGTCCTGACATGCAGTGAACTCCCCTGTGGGTCACTTGGGCTCCAGCGGGACCACCTGCTGGGATGCGACCTCCTTTGCTCCTCTGCCACCTGGCCTGCATGCAGGAGGCCAGATGGGTCCCTGCTGCCTGGGGCACCCCAGCCCCCACCATCCTGCGCCCTTGCTATGTATCAAGCCTGGGAACTGTGCTTCCCCTGAGCGAGGAGAAGAAGACACATTTCTCATATATGGATCTCCTTCAGAAGTGAGGGAGGCTGCACTGCTTGTTTCCACTGAGGATTCTTTCACCAGCTCGCCCTGGTCATCTGCGTCCCTCCCAGCCCTGAATGCACCTGACTTCCAGCTGCCTGCTCGGCTCTGCACGGCTCCTCTAGGAAAGTCTGTCTGTGTGACTCCACCTGTTCCTAGCTGTGCTGCGGGGGGGACCAGGAGTGAGACCCTTAGGCCATGGTGTTCCTGGGGAGTAGCACCCTGGGCTCTGCAAAGGGGTGGCTGCAGGACCAGCCAGGGACTTTACAGGGCAGCCAGTCCCTCCCAGGGGCAGCCGCAGGCACCCAGCCTCCAGAGCAGGGGGCGGTAGATGGTGCTGTATGACCGGGGATGGACATTTCGAGGCCCTGGGGCTGCATGGTAGCTGCAGGGTCCACCTCCTGAGTGAGGCAGGGCCTCTGAGGGCAGACTCTTCACAGCGGCAGCAGCTCCCAGAACTCCCAGCTGCAGCCTAGGGGACCCAGAAGAGCCAGGCGGGAGAAGCCTGCAGTAGGGCTGTGAATGAAGTCCAGGGGTCCACCCAGCCCAGGATGCAGGAGGAGTCCTGAGTGGGCGGACCCTAGCTCAGAGCACGGGAACAGATGAGCTTCCAAGAGGCTGATCGGATCCTCCACAGGGGCCCCAGGACAGTCGTCACCCCTCATGGAGGGCTCTGCCACCCCTGTTTGGAGGTGACATCGACCGCTGCAGACATGGGCTCCCAACTGGGCTCCACTGCCCGAGTGCTCTGGGGCCCTGGACCAGGCTGGCTCTTCCAGAGTGCAGCGTCCTCCTTGGCCATCATGAGTGCCCACCTATGTCCACATGGAGACCCTCCTTGCTACGCTGGTTCACAGAGCTGCCCAGATGCAGGAGGCAGACACTCGTCCAGGCCCCTGGGGCCCTCCCACAGCAGCACCGGCAGCCTGGTCCCAAGGATGGTGTTTCCTCTGGGTTCAGCCTGTTTGGCTCCCCTGGCCCAGGCTGGAAAGGGTCTGAGGACATGCCTGAAAGGCCCAGTGATCCCACCATGAGGTGGAGAGGGCAGATCTGAGGGCCTTAGGGAGGCAAGAGCTTGATGGCCCTCACCTTGGGTCAGAAGGTCACTTTGCTGAATGCTCCCCAGGGCTGTCGGGAGGCTTGGCCAGGGCAAGGGTGAGGAAACACTGCGGGCCCCTGAACCTCAGGCCCAGCCTGCAGGGGTCTGAGTAACCCCACGGGCCTCAGGGAACAGCCAGGAGCTTAGGGGGCCTGCGGGCCTTGGGTGGGCGAGTAGGCTGTGTCCAGCTCCAAGCCCCAGCCCCATCCTGGCCGCGGGACCCTGGCTCTGAGCTGCCTGCCGGGTCCCTTCTCCTGCGTGCGATCGGTCACCTGCCAGATGGGGCACCTACTGGGGATGTGCCTGTTGCTGTCGCTGGCCTCTGAGTCACTAAAGCCTAAGCTCCTTGAGGGCCGGGTGGATGCTGGGCCCGAGTCTGTGCCCCAGCCCTGGCCCATGCCTGCCCTCAGTAGCCCCACTCCTCCCTTCACGGAGCAATCCCGGCTTCTGCTTTCCACGCCAGGATGAGGCAGCGAATGCGGCCAGAGGACCCCGGGTGCTGGGCGCTCAGTGATCAGGAGGGAACACCGGAATGAAGGCATGAACACGAGCACCCTCAGGGGCCAGGCTGGGCAGGGAGGGAGGGGCCGGCTGCGGGGGCGTTCTCGGGAGGCCTGGGGAAGTGAGCCAAAAGGGCTGCCCCGGCAGATGCTGACCCCAGCAGGAAGCTACTGTCCGCAAGGAGCGCCCCGCTAGGCTCAGGCTTGGCACACGACACCTCACTTCAACTTCATTTTCCTACCTTCCGGATGACAAACTGCGTCTCAGACAACTGCAAGGACTCGCCTAAGTCCCACAGCCAGAAAGAGGTCGGGGTGCTGCCCCCCGCGCGGGGCGCAAGGCAGGGGAAGGGCCGGGCCCGAGCGGCCACCAGGTGGCGCTGCTGCCGCGAGAACAGCGGCCCGGGCCGGGGACGCACCCTGCGCCCAGACTCCGCGGCCGCACCCGGGCTCCCGGAGCCCCAGCGGCTCCAAGACAGCCTCTGGGCCTCACCCTAAATAAATCAATTATGACCTGAGCAAAAAGTTCTGTTCCAATCGTTGCTCTCCGACATTTCCATTGTTTGCTCTGGAATGAGCTGAATTATTTATGCTCTTCCCTCCTTCAGTCAAGGAGACGTGGGAGGAAACCGGGATGGGGATCAGCAGCAGTCTCCGTTGGAACCGCGCCCGCCCCGCCAGGAGGCTCTGCCTGCTGGGCAAGGCGCGCTCAGCCAGCCCCGCAGGCCGCTACCCGACCGAGGCTCACCAAGTCCACTGCAGGTGGCAGGTGAGGTCACCTGGGCAGCTCTAGGCCCGGCCTAAATATCTCATCTGCTCTGTTCTTGGGCAAGTTACCTTACTTGTCCCCACCTGCAAAATGGGCACAACTGCAGCTCCGAGCTTGGAGCTGGGGGGCTTCCGCCCATGACAGTCCAGGCAGGGTGCAGTCAGCGCCCACAAATGTCCCTTGTCCTTGTCTCTGCCGTGCTGTTGATACTGATGGAGTATAACACCACTCTCTGGGGACTGGCCTACCCGCTGGGGCTGGCTCATGCCCCAAGGGGATGCAGCTTCAGCAAAGCTTCTCAACCGTCCCCATCCCAGAGGGGCCCTTCTGCCTCAGACCAGCCTCCTAAACAGGTGCAGGATAGGACAGCAGGGAGGTTGGGTTCTGGTGAGCAGACCACATTTCTCGACCTCAGCACTCCAGATATTTGGGGCCAGATAATTCCTGTTGGGTGAGGCGGGCACCCTGTTTATGGCAGGATGTTGAGCACACCCCTGGGCACTCCTTGCCAGAACCCAGTGGAACCCTCCCCCTAGTCGTGACAACCAAAAGTCTCTCCAGACACTGCCAAATGTCCCCCGGGTGGGGGGAGGGGTGGCAAAGTCACTCTTGGTTGGGAGCAACTGACCCACAGGGGACCAGGACAAGGAGCCTGAAGCTGGTGCTCCTGACCAGCCGGGATCACAGAGTCCAGCCCCTCCTCCCAGAGCAGAGTGGCTCCACCAGCGTGTGGCCCCGGGCAGGCTGCTCGCCCCCTGGAGCCAGGGTCCTCACTGTCAAATGGGGATGATCACAGCGCCTACTCCATAGGGTTGCTGTGGGGGTGAGGGCATAAAGTCACATAAAGGGCTTCAGACGGTGCCTGTCCCAGAAGAAGCTCTACAAACAGTCACTTGCACGAACGCCTTTATGATTGTCGTCATTCCTGTTGTGTGCTGGGGTTTCACAGACCTCTTATGGGGGAAACTAAGGCCCCATGATGTTAAATTGCTCACCAAAGGTCCCACGAGTATGGACAAAGCCAGAATGAATGGCAGGGACAAGGTCCCACCATCCCTGCTCCGTGAGCACATGTTCTACCGTGCCCCCCAGCCAAGTGCAAAGTGGGCTCCCCCAAGACTGGAGGTCTCTTGTTCCAGGCAGGGCTTACAGATCAAATCTCATCACGACAGGGAACCACAAGAGCTGGGGCAGGAGGCATGCACCTCATTTCTCTGCCAGAACTCCCATATCGTTCCAGCATTTTGTTTCCAGCCATCTTCCCCAAAGCCTGGGAAGCTATTCCCAGAGAGAGCCAAGCTGCCAGAACAGGATTCTCAACTTGAGCCTTCCCAGGCATGAGCCAGTGCAGGCCTGTGGGGAGGCAGAAGCGGGGCCTCCTGCTAGAATCTGAATGTTGTGTTCCCCACATTTGAAAGGTTGAAAGCTGAGAACCAATGTTTTGGTATTAGGAAGTGTGGCCTTTGAGAGGTCATTAGGTCATGAGGGTGGAGTCTCCATAAATGAGATTAGCGCCCTTACAAAAGAAGCCTGAGGGAGCCTGTTCACCCCTCCATCATGCGAGGGCACAGCTAGAAGGTGCCCTCTAGGAGGAATGGGTCCTTACGACACATCAATTCTGCTGGTGTCCTGCTCTTGGACTTCCCAGCCCCCAGAACAGTGAGTAACACAATTCCATTGGTTATAAATTACTCAGTCTAAGGTATTTCTGTTATTGCAGCCCAAACAGACTAAAGCACCTCCCAAGGGCAGTGTCCAGCCTTAGTGCCTCCTAGTTCTCTGGACCCAGGGAGGTCTGGGTCAGGAGGTGGATGGAGGATGACGTGGGTGGGCCATCATACCTTGCACCCCTATCAGGTTGGGGGTTGGGACCCAGATGCTCAGGAGGACAGGGGGCTGTCCCTGGGGTGAGGCATGGGGTGTGCTTCCCACCTCACCCCCTGTCCCAGATCCCCAGGGCCCTTGATATATCCTCCCCAGACCTTCACTTCCTGGCCTTCCTGCACCATGGCTGGGCCACTCTAAATCCTCTACCCTATAGGTGGGTGGGTGGGCACACCAAGCCCCTGCCCCCAGCACCTCTCTTCTCGTGCTTTCCACTAAGAGACTCACATGCAGAATTTCTCAGACCTTTCACCTCCAATGCTGAAAAATTCCAGCAAGCATTCCACACTTTGTCTTGACCTGGTTTTTTATAACAAGACACTTTATGTCCTTCTCTGATGGTCCCCAAGTCTCTGATTTCCATTTGCTTTGATTTTCATCATCCTAGGAAATATTTAAAATGAGAACAGTTGAGTAGCTTTGGTACCTTCTCAAAAAATCAATTGAAAAGCCAGTTGCTATGCAACCTCAAGTGTTGCCGATGCTCTGTTCCCTGGCTGGTGGTATATTGTATAAAATAAGATCATCTCTTTTCTTCTGCTTTTTTTTAAGAAATGGAGAAAAATGTTGTTTTAGGAAAAACTTGAGATAACTCAGAGGCTTCTCATAAGCTAGAAGACAAACATGTCACTCAAACAAGTGCTACCAATTTTATCCCCACTGGAGCCTGGTGAGGCCTGGGGGACAGGCAATGGGGGAGCGGCAGGTGGGGAGCTGGTCTATTTCTGTCACAATTTGGGATGAATAACAGGAACCGAGTATCTGGGCCACTTTCTGCCCAAGTCTGGGTCATGGTCTCACATCCCCCAGAGTCTGTCCCCACCGTGGGGGGGACAGCTCAGCCCCCTCCTGACTGCCATCGCCTTTGTTTTGCCATGCTAAAATTCTTCTAGAGATGGGGGCCTCATTCCTTGACGGGAAGCCTGTGGTTCCTTGGAGAGCAGCTCATCAGAATTCATCCTCACCATGTGCCAAACTTTGTCCCCAGAGCCCCATCGAGAATCCCTGGCTATGCTTCTCTGTGAGGAAAAGGGGTCTGTTCCCTTGGACACAGGAGCTAGGCCTTTTGCCCCCAGATCTTGGCTGGGAAGTCCCCATCCTGGCTGCTCCATCCATGGTCCCCTATTGCCTGCCACCCTGCTGTATTCCTTGCCTTCTAGGGAGGCCGAGATGAGAGGATCCCTTGAGCCCAAGAGACGGAGGCTGCGGTGAGTTATGATCACACCACTCCACTCTAGTCTGGGCAACAGAGCTAGACCCCATCTCTTAATAATAATAATAATAATAAAAACCATGCTCATCATATTGAATTTAAAAAATTCAGTAAAGTACAAAGAAGAAAATGAAAATTAATTAGCCTACTGCCCACAGAGAAATCCTGTTCACATTTGATGTGTTCCTTCCAGTCTTTTTGGTAAATATATTTGTACACCAAATTGAGATCATACGGAAAACTGAGATCCTGCTTTTCAAACAACAAACAACTTTAGACTGTAACCATTTCCCAATGCCATTAAACATGTTTCGAGAATGCAATTTTGTGGCAGCCTAATACTCTACCACATAGGTTTATCATTACTTAACTAGACCACTATTATTGGACAATATAGGTTGTTTGCTGTTGTTCACATGAGATATAATGCCATGACCCTTGTCTTGTTCCTAAAACTGGGCCCACAGCTGGGATCACTGCTTTGGAACAGAGTTGTAGAAATGAATGTCTGGGGTCACAGAAATGAATGTCTGGGGTCACAGAAATGAATGTCTGGGGGCAAACATCAAGAACATTTTAAAGGCCAAATGCGGTGGCTCGCGCCCCATAACCCCAGCACTTTGGGAGGCCGAGGCGGATCACCTGAGGTCAGGAGTTCAAGACCAGCCTGGCCAACCTGGTGAAACCCCATCTCTACTAAAAATACAAAAAATTAGCTGGGTGTTGTGGCAGGCGCCTGTAATCCCAGCTACTTGGGAGGCTGAGGCAGGAGAATCACTTGAACCCAGGTGGCAGAGGTTGCAGTGAGCTGAGGTCGCGCCACTGCACTCCAGCCTGGGCAACAGAGCAAGACTCCATCTCAAAAAAAAAAAAAGAAAAAAAGAAAAAAAGAACATTTTTAAGGGCAGTGATAAATATTGCTACATTTCCTTGGAATATCTGTACTCATACTCAAAGTGTGCCTGCTTCATTCACCCAGCCATAAATCCCTCTTCATCTTAACAGGGTTGATGCTTTATAAATGGTGTATTATTTATTTCTTTAACAGTAGAGTTAGATATTTTTCGATATGGGCTTTCTCTTAGCCACTTGGATTTTTTTCTTTGTTTCCTTCCATTGCCAATTTTGTTTCCTTATGATTTAGAGGAGGTTTTATATATTAAGATATATTTGTCACATTGCAAATGTTTTTCCTGCTTGTCATTTGCCTTTTCATTGTGTTTGTTGACAGAAGTTTTGTATTATACTTATCCAAATATATCCATATTCCCCTTTACAATTCCTTCAATTGGATTTATGCTTAGAAAGCTCTTGACAACCAATATTTTCTTCTTGATTTGTGTGATTTAAATAGTTGAATGTGGTATTGGCTTATATTTGTCATATGATAATTTAATTTCCTATTTATTAAATTTATGTTATATATTTATTTATAACACAATAAGCATTCTGTGTTTATCACGGTAGGTTATTTGTAAGAGGGGTATTTTCAACTATTTTATTCAACTGAACTGTCTATGAAAGTTTATGCGCATATGGCACTATTTTAATTATCTTCACTTTACAAGACGTTTGGAGGAAGTCTCTTCCTTGCTTGGGTTCCGCAGCTGTCTCGGCCATCCTTGAGCGTTCATGTTCCTTTGGAGGAAGTCTCTTCCTTGCTTGGGTTCCGCAGCTGTCTCGGCCATTCTTGACCATTCATGTTCCTAGATGGTGCTTAGAATCACTTCATAACATTTCCAACTATGAATCTGGGAAAGGCCAACCTCTCGATTATACCCAGCTTCCCATGAGGACAGCATTTGTGTCTTCATTTGTGATCACTTTCTTCCTATCATTAATCAGGTACAATTTCCTTCCAATGGGTCCATTGTCTTGTCAGGACTATTCCAGGTATTCTACATTTTTGGTTACTACCATAATGGAAATTTTCTCTCCCTGTTTTCCCCACTACCAAGGCTGTTGTTTTTGGTTCACACAGAAGCTACTGATTTTTTAAACAATGGTCTGATATTTGGCCACATCACCAGACTCCTCTCCTAACTCTACAAGTTGTACCATGGATTATTTTAGGTTTTCCTGACACATGATTAACAGCAAACAATGAGAATTTGTCTCTGCTCTTTTCCAATACTAGTTTCATGTCACATACAAGTATCTAGGATTTTCAGAACCACAGTAACTAGTTTATGGGTCTTTTTTGTTTGTTTCCAAGACTATCTCCAGGGCAGTGCTCCCCAGAGCAGGTTCAGCAGGCTGTGGATCTGCTGAGCAAGAAGCTTCCGTGGAGAAAGTTTTCAGAGACCACCTGTACTGCTCGGACTCTCGGAGGTGCACCATGCACAACTCCACAGGAAAGTCTCCGGGAAATTTCACCCCCAGGAATGCCCATTTTCCTTTGTTTGACCAGCATTTTCCAGACTTCTTTGACCTTGGGACCCCTCTATAGTCCTCTGTAACATCTACTCATATCCTAAGAATTCGCTGTGCAGAACACTTTTAGGGAAATGTGCTTCTTTTTCCGCCTTTAAATACAATCTTGGTTGTCCTGTTGCCCTCTGTTACTAGTTTTCTGGGGATCTGGAAAAGGAGGAGTGCCCTGTGAGGGGCTACGGGGCCATCACGCCCTTGCCCTGCCAGAGGCTTCAACACTGGAGCCCTGAGGCCTCTCTCCCAGGCTCCCCCTAGGCAGCAAGCTCCTCATGCCTGCAGTTGCTTCTGCTACCCCCAGCTCCAGACCCCGCAGGGCTCCAGACCCACATCCACATCTTCTTGGCCTCCTTCGCTGGGATGGCACCAGGTACCTCTAACTGCACATCTCAGCTGACCTCTTCAGCTTCCCTCCTGTGCTCCCCAATCTCAGGGGTTGACACCATCATCTACCCAGCTGAGTGTCTCTCCGCCTTCACCCCCCTAGTGCCACATCCTCTCAAAGTGGCCTCCTCTGTCCTCCTGTCTGTATCCCTGGACCCAGGCCTGGTCCCAGTCCAGCTGCCAGCATCCCCCATTTGGTGGCAGTGACTGTCTCCTAAGCCACTGCTCCCACCTGCCCCTTCTGCACACAGGAGCCAGTGATCTTCTTAGAAATGCACATGGGATCGTGTCACTCTGCTTAAAGCTGCCCTCATGGGCAAGCCAAACCCCTTGGCGGGAGACGCAGGTCTGCTCTGCTCCTTGCGATCGGCTCCTTCCGACGTCTTTGGCATTGGGTCTGCTGTTCCTGTCCCTGTGCTCATCCCTCTGGGTTCAGCTGTCCTCCCTCCCCTCCCAGCCTATGAACTCAGAGCATCTCTATGCTGGTGACTTCACTGGACCATCTTCAGGTGTGGGTGGAAAGGTCACTTCCTCCCGTTGCTTTTCCTGACCTTGTAAGGAAAGACTGCCTGCCCCGCGTCTCCTCCATCCAGCCCTGAGCCCTGGTACAATTGTTTCCTTGTCTAGATCTGCCTTCTGGAAGCGGTCCCCTGAGGACAGGGACTATGCCAGTGAATATTCCCAGCACAGCACTTCCCACACAGAAGCCCTT